>NC_059332.1:17500-1217500 GCF_018350155.1 Leopardus geoffroyi | reverse complement strand
AATGTTTTCACAGGGTCTGTACCATGATCACTGCAAAGAGCAGTATACGTGAGTTCCAACTGCCCACATTATCTGTAACACTTGGTATTGTCAACCTTTATTCTGTTAGCTTTTCTAGTAGGTTTATAGTTGTATCTCATTGTGGGTTTTAAAAAATTAAGGTATAATGAACATACAGTATTATATTAGTTTCAGGTGTACAGCATAATAATTCAACAATTCTATACATTATTCAATGCTCATTAAGATAAGTGTAGTTATCATCCGTCACCAAACAATGTTATTACAATCTTATTGACCATATTTCTTATGCTGTGCTTTTTATATCCATGGCTTATTTATTTTATAACTGGAAGTTTATACCTCTTAATCTTTTTTTTATCTATTTAATCCATCCCCACCTACCTCCCCCCTGACAACAACTAGTTTGTCCTCTGTATCTGAGTGTGTTCGTATGGTTTCTCTCTCTCTTCCTTAGTTTGTTCATTTATTTTGTCTCTTGTATCTACATATTAATGAAATTAAATGGTATTTGTCTTTGTCTGACTTATTTCAGTTATCATAATACTCTCTAGGTCCACCCATGTTCTCATAAATGGCAGTCTCATTCTTTTTTTTAATGGTAATTGCATTATTATTTATGGCTGAGCAATTTCCCATTGTGACATATCTATATATCATCTATATCTATATAATCTATATCTATCTATATCATCTGTATCTGTATCTATATCTATCGTCTATACCTATCATCTATATAATGCTAATCTATCTATACCAACCACATATTCTTTATCCATTCATCTATTGATGGATACTTTGGTTGCTTTCTTACTTTGGCTACTATAAATAAAGCTCCAATAAACACAGGGTTGCATATATATCTTTTTGATTTAGTGTTTTCATTTTCTTTGGGTGAATACCCAGTAGTGGAATTACTGGTTCATGTGGTAAGTCTTTTTTTAAGGGAACTCCGTAGGGTTTTCTGCAGTGGCTGCGCCAGTTTGCATTCTTACCTACAGGGTATGAGGGTTACTTTTTTATTGCATTTTTATTTGCATTTCCTTGACGACTGGGGATGTTCACTAACTTTTCATGTACTTGATATATCTTATTTTGTGGAGTTTTAGTTAAAATATTTTATCTTTTTTTCATTGGGTCATTCATCTTCCTTGTTGAGTTTTTAAGTGATATATTTATATATTATTGACACAAGTCCTTTATCAGATAGATGTTTTGTAAATATATTTTTTTAGGCTATGGTATGATTTTTGTAATCGTGTCTTTCAAAGGTTAAGTTTTTAACCTTAGTGAAATACAGTGTGTTATTTCTAAAAAGAAGCCTGTTAGCATTTTGATTTGGATTGCATTGCATTTATTGACCGATTTGGGAAGAATTGACATCTTGGCAATATTGGATCTTCTGATCCATGAACAAGGCTCATATCTCCAATTATTTACACCTTAATTTCTCTCAGAATCATTTGAAATTTGTATTGTACAGATCTTGTACATATCTTGCAAAATTCATCCCATGTTTTTGGATGCGAATGTATCCAAATGTCATTGTGAGTGGCATGGAAATAAAATTGAGTATCTCATTTTGTTTAATCATTTTATTTTTATTTTTTTCTTTCAAGCTTTTATTTAAATTCAAGTTAGTTGACATAGAGTGTAGTATTGGTTTCAAGGGCAGAATTTAGTAATTAGTTACCTACATATGACACCCAGTGCTTATGACAAGTACCCTCTCTAATGCCCATCTCTCATTTAACCCATTCTCACCCACCTCCCCTCCAGCAACCCTTTGTATTTTTGCTATAGTTAAGAATCCTTTATGTTTTGCCTCCCTCTCTGTTTTTATGTCATATTATTTTTTCTCCTCTCACCATATGATAATCGTTTTGGTTCTTAAATTTCACATATGAGTGAAATCATATGTTATTGGTCTTTCTCTGACTGACTTATTTTGCATAGCATAATACACAGTGGTGTATTATATCATTGAAAATGGCAAGATTTCATTCTTTTTGATGGCCAACTGATATCCCATTGTATATATATACACCACTTCTTTATCCGTTCATCACTCAGTGCACATTTGGGCTCTTCAAAATTTGGCTATGGTTGATATAGAACTATATATCAACTGCTATAAATATTTGGGTGCATGTACCACTTCATATTTGTATTTCTGTATCATTTGGATAAATACTTAATTTTGCAATGCTTGGGTCATAGGGTCGTTCTATCTTTAACTTTTTGAGGAATCTCTATACTGTTTTCCAGAATGGCTGCATCAGTTTGCACCCACCAACAGTGTAGGAGGGTTCCCCTTTTCTCCACATCCTTGCCAACATCTGTTGTTTACAAAATTGTTAATTTTAGTCATTCTGAAAGGTGTCAGGTGCTATCTCATTGTGGTTTTGATTTGTACTGCCCTGATGATGAGTGATGTTGAGAATTTTTTCATGTGTCTGTTAGCCATCTGGATGTCTTCTTTGGAAAATTGTCCAATCATGTCTTCTGCCTATTTCTTAGCTAAGTTGTTTGTTTTCTGGGTGTTGAGTTTGAGGTTTTTATATTTGGATATTAGCTCTTCATCCTATATGTCATTTGCGAACATCTTCTCCCATTCCTTTGGTTGCCTTTCAGTGTTGTTGATCATTTCCTTTACTGTGAAGAAGCTTTTTGTCTTGATGAGGTCTCGAGAGTTCATTTTTGCTTTTGTTTTTCTTGTCTGTGGCACATGTCTAATAAGAGGTTGCTGTGGCCAAATTCAAAGATGTTACTGCCTGTGTTCTCCTCTTAAATGTTGGTGGTTTCTAGTCTCACATTTAAGCCTTTCCTCCGCTTTGAATTTATTTTTTGTATGCTGAATGAAAGTGGTTCAGGTACATTCTTCTGCATGTTGCTGTCGAGATTTATCAGCACCATTTGTTGAAGAGACTGTCTTTTTTCCATTGAGTATTGTTTCTTTCTTTGTCAAAGATTAGTCGACTTTATAGTTATGGCTCCACTTCTAGGTTCTCTATTCTGTTTGATTGATCTATGTATCTTTTTGTTTTGTGTGCCGGTACCATATTGCCTTAATGACTACAGCTTTATAATAGAGCTTGAAGCCTCCTGCTTAACTTTTCTTTCCAACATTACTTTGGCTATATAGGGTCTTTTGTGGTTCCATACACATTTTATTTATTTATTAATTAATTAATTAATTTATTTATTTTTCAACGTGTATTTATTTTTGGGACAGAGAGAGACAGAGCATGAATGGGGGAGGGGCAGAGAGAGAGGGAGACACAGAATCGGAAACAGGCTCCAGGCTCTGAGCCATCAGCCCAGAGCCTGACGCGGGGCTCGAACTCACGGACCGCGAGGTCGTGACCTGGCTGAAGTCGGACGCTTAACTGACTGCGCCACCCAGGCGCCCCCCATACACATTTTAAATTAGTTTGTTCTCATTCTGTGAAGAATGTTGGTGTTATTTTGATAAAGATTGCATTGAACGTGTAGATTGCTTTGGGTAATATAGACATTTAACATATCTGTGATCTCTTTGGTTAGGTTTATTCCTAGGGATTTTATGATTTTTGGTGCAATTCTATATGTGATTGATTCCTTGATTTCTCTTTATCCTGCTTCATTATTGGTATACAGAAATGGAACGGATTTCTGTATGTTGATTTTATATCCTGTGATTTTGCTGAATTCATGTATCAGTTCTAGCAATTTTTTGGTAGAGTCTTTCAGGTTTTCCAAGTAGAGTATCATGTCATCTGCAAAGAGGAAAAGTTTGACTTCCTCCTCGATGATTTGGATGACTTTTATGTCTTTGTGTTGTCTGATTGCTGAGGTGAGGACTTCCAGTTCTATGTTGAACAACAGTGGTTAGGGTGGACATCAATGTCATTTTTTGACCTTAGGAGAAAAGCTTCAGTTTTCCCCCATTGAGGATGATATTAACTGTGGGTGTTTTATACATGGCTTTTATGATGTTGAGGTATGTTCCTTCTTTCCCTACTTACTTAGTATTTTTAACAAGAAAGGATGCTCTACTTTGTCAAATGATTTTTCTGCATCTATTGAGATCATCATATGAATTTTATCCTTTCTTTTATTAATGTGGTATTTTACATTTATTGATTTGCAGATATTGAACTACCCCTGCACTCCAGGATAAATCCCACTTGATCATGGCGAATAATTCTTTTATGTACTCTTGGATTTGATTTGCTAGAATCTTGTTTAAAATTTTTGCTTTGATGATCATCAGGGTTATTGGTCTGTGTTTCTGGTTTTTAGTAGGGTCTTTGTCTGTTTTGGGAATCAGGGTAATGCTGGTCTCACAGAATGAGTTTGGAAGTTTTCTTTCCATTTCCTTTTCTTGGTTTTTATTTTGTTTGTTTGTTCGTTTGTGTGTTTTTTTAATTTAATTTAATTTTTTTTAATATATGAAATTTATTGTCAAATTGGTTTCCATACAACACCCAGTGCTCATCCCAAAAGGTGCCCTCCTCAATACCCATCACCCACCCTCCCCTCCCTCCCACCCCCCTCAAATCTCAGTTTGTTCTCAGTTTTTAACAGTCTCTTATGCTTTGGCTCTCTCCCACTCTAACCTCTTTTTTTTTTTCCTTCCCCTCCCCCATGGTTTCTGTTAAGTTTCTCAGGATCCACATAAGAGTGAAACCATATGGTATCTGTCTTTCTCTGTATGGCTTATTTCACTTAGCATCACACTCTCCAGTTCCACCCACGTTGCTACAAAAGGCCATATTTCATTTTTTCTCATTGCCACGTAGTATTCCATTGTGTATATAAACCACAATTCCTTATCCATTGATCAGTTGATGGACATTTAGGCTCTTTCCACAATTTGGCTATTGTTGAGAGTGCTGCTATAAACATTGGGGTACAAGTGCCCCTATGCATCAGTACTCCTGTATCCCTTGGGTAAATTCCTAGCAGTGCTATTGCTGGGTCATAGGGTAGGTCTATTTTTAATTTTCTGAGGAACCTCCACACTGCTTTCCAGAGCGGCTGCACCAATTTGCATTCCCACCAACAGTCCAAGAGGGTTCCCATTTCTCCACATCCTCTCCAGCATCTATAGTCTCCTGATTTGTTCATTTTGGCCACTCTGACTGGCGTGAGGTGATATCTGAGTGTGGTTTTGATTTGTATTTCCCTGATAAGGAGCGACGCTGAACATCTTTTCATGTGCCTGTTGGCCATCCGGATGTCTTCTTTAGAGAAGTGTCTATTCATGTTTTCTGCCCATTTCTTCACTGGGTTATTTGTTTTTTGGTTGTGGAGTTTGGTGAGCTCTTTATAGATTTTGGATACTAGCCCTTTGTCCGATATGTCATTTGTAAATATCTGTTCCCATTCCGTTGGTTGCCTTTTAGTTTTGTTGGTTGTTTCCTTTGCTGTGCAGAAGGTTTTTATCTTCATAAGGTCCCAGGAATTCATTTTTGCTTTTAATTCCCTTGCCTTTGGGGATGTGTCAAGTAAGAGATTGCTATGGCTGAGGTCAGAGAGGTCTTTTCCTGCTTTCTCCTCTAGGGTTTTGATGGTTTCCTGTCTCACATTCAGGTCCTTTATCCATTTTGAGTTTATTTTTGTGAATGGTGTGAGAAAGTGGTCTAGTTTCAACCTTCTGCATGTTGCTGTCCAGTTCTCCCAGCACCATTTGTTAAAGAGGCTGTCTTTTTTCCATTGGATGTTCTTTCCTGCTTTGTCAAAGATGAGTTGACCATACGTTTGTGGGTCTAGTTCTGGGGTTTCTATTCTATTCCATTGGTCTCTGTGTCTGTTTTTGTGCCAATACCATGCTGTCTTGATGATGACAGCTTTGTAGTAGAGGCTAAAGTCTGGGATTGTGATGCCTCCTGCTTTGGTCTTCTTCTTCAAAATTACTTTGGCTATTCGGGGCCTTTTGTGGTTCCATATGAATTTTAGGATTGCTTGCTCTAGCTTCAAGAAGAATGCTGGCGCAATTTTGATTGGTATTGCATTGAATGTGTAGATAGCTTTGGGTAGTATTGACATTTTGACAGTATTTATTCTTCCAATCCATGAGCAGGGAATGTCTTTCCATTTCTTTATATCTTCTTCAATTACCTTCATAAGCTTTCTATAGTTTTCAGCATACAGATCTTTTACATCTTTGGTTAGATTTATTCCTAGGTATTTTATGCTTCTTGGTGCAATTGTGAATGGGATCAGTTTCTTTATTTGTCTTTCTGTTGCTTCATTGTTAGTGTATAAGAATGCAACTGATTTCTGTACATTGATTTTGTATCCTGCAACTTTGCTGAATTCATGTATCAGTTCTAGAAGACTTCTGGTGGAGTCTATCGGATTTTCCATGTATAATATCATGTCATCTGCAAAGAGCGAAAGCTTGACTTCATCTTTGCCAATTTTGATGCCTTTGATTTCCTTTTGTTGTCTGATTGCTGGTGCTAGAACTTCCAGCACTATGTTAAACAACAGTAGTGAGAGTGGGCATCCCTGTCGTGTTCCTGATCTCAGGGAAAAAGCTCTCAGTTTTTCCCCGTTGAGGATGATGTTAGCTGTGGGCTTTTCATAAATGGCTTTTATGATCTTTAAGTATGTTCCTTCTATCCCGACTTTCTCAAGGGTTTTTATTAAGAAAGGGTGCTGGATTTTGTCAAAGGCCTTTTCTGCATCGATTGACAGGATCATATGGTTCTTCTCTTTTTTTTTGTTAATGTGATGTATCACGTTGATTGATTTGCGAATGTTGAACCAGCCCTGCATCCCAGGAATGAATCCCACTTGATCATGGTGAATAATTCTTTTTATATGCCATTGAATTCGATTTGCTAGTATCTTATTGAGAATTTTTGCATCCATATTCATCAGGGATATTGGCCTGTAGTTCTCTTTTTTTACTGGGTCTCTGTCTGGTTTAGGAATCAAAGTAATACTGGCTTCATAGAATGAGTCTGGAAGTTTTCCTTCCCCTTCTATTTCTTGGAATAGCTTGAGAAGGATAGGTATTATCTCTGCTTTAAACGTCTGGTAGAACTCCCCTGGGAAGCCATCTGGTCCTGGACTCTTATTTGTTGGGAGATTTTTGATAACTGATTCAATTTCTTCGCTGGTTATGGGTCTGTTCAAGCTTTCTATTTCCTCCTGATTGAGTTTTGGAAGAGTGTGGGTGTTCAGGAATTTGTCCATTTCTTCCAGGTTGTCCAATTTGTTGGCACATAATTTTTCATAGTATTCCCTGATAAGTGTTTGTATCTCTGAGGGATTGGTTGTAATAATTCCATTTTCATTCATGATTTTATCTATTTGGGTCATCTTCCTTTTCTTTTTGAGAAGTTTGGCTAGAGGTTTATCAATTTTGTTTATTTTTTCAAAAAAAACAACTCTTGGTTTCGTTTATCTGCTCCACAGTTTTTTTTAGATTCTATATTGTTTATTTCTGCTCTGATCTTTATTATTTCTCTTTTTCTGCTGGGTTTAGGCTGCCTTTGCTGTTCTGCTTCTATTTCCTTTAGGTGTGCTGTTAGATTTTGTATTTGGGATTTTTCTTGTTTCTTGAGATAGGCCTGGATTGCAATGTATTTTCCTCTCAGGACTGCCTTCGCTGCGTCCCAAAGCGTTTGGATTGTTGTATTTTCATTTTCGTTTGTTTCCATATATTTTTTAATTTCTTCCCTAATTGTCTGGTTGACCCACTCATTCGTTAGTAGGGTGTTCTTTAACCTCCATGCTTTTGGAGGTTTTCCAGACTTTTTCCTGTGGTTGATTTCAAGCTTCATAGCATTGTGGTCTGAAAGTATGCATGGTATAATTTCAATTCTGGTAAACTTATGAAGGGCTGTTTTGTGAGCCAGTATATGATCTATCTTGGAGAATGTTCCATGTGCACTCGAGAAGAAAGTATATTCTGTTGCTTTGGGATGCAGAGTTCTAAATATATCTGTCAAGTCCATCTGATCCAGTGTATCATTCAGGGCCCTTGTTTCTTTATTGACCGTGTGTCTAGATGATCTATCCATTTCTGTAAGTGGGGTGTTAACGTCCCCTGCAATTACCACATTCTTATCAATAAGGTTGCTTATGTTTGTGAGTAATTGTTTTATATATTTGGGGGTTCTGGTATTCGGCGCATAGACATTTATAATTGTTAGCTCTTCCTGATGGATAGACCCTGTAATTAGTATACAATGCCCTTGTTCATCTCTTGTTACAGCCTTTAATTTAAAGTCTAGTTTGTCTGATATAAGTATGGCTACTCCAGCTTTCTTTTGGCTTCCAGTAGCATGATAAATAGTTCTCCATCCCCTCACTCTCAATCTAAAGGTGTCCTCAGGTCTAAAATGAGTCTCTTGTAGACTGCAAATAGATGGGTTTTGTTTTTTTATCCATTCTGATACCCTATGTCTTTTGGTTGGCGCATTTAATCCATTTACATTCAGTGTTATTATAAAAAGATATGGGTTTAGAGTCATTGTGATGTCTGTATGTTTTATGCTTGTAGTGATGTCTCTGGTACTTTGTCTCACAGGATCCCCCCTTAGGATCTCTTGTAGGGCTGGTTTAGTGGTGACAAATTCCTTCAGTTTCTGTTTGTTTGGGAAGACCTTTATCTCTCCTTCTATTCTAAATGACAGACTTGCTGGATAAAGGATTCTCGGCTGCATATTTTTCCTGTTTAGCACACTGAAGATATCGTGCCAATTCTTTCTGGCCTGCCAAGTTTCAAAATAGAGATCAGTCACAAGTCTTATAGGTCTCCCTTTATATGTGAGGGCACGTTTATCCCTTGCTGCTTTCAGAATTTTTTTCTTTATCCTTGTATTTTGCCAGTTTCAGTATGATATGTCTTGCAGAAGATCGATTCAAGTTATGTCTGAAGGGAGTTCTGTGTGCCTCTTGGATTTCAATGCCTTTTTCCTTCCCCAGTTCAGGGACATTCTCAGCTATAATTTCTTCAAGTACCCCTTCAGCACCTTTCCCTCTCTCTTCCTCCTCTGGGATACCAATTATGCGTATATTATTTCTTTTTAGTGTATCACTTAGTTCTCTAATTTTCCCCTCATACTCCTGGATTTTTTTTATCTCTCTTTCTCTCAGCTTCCTCTTTTTCCATAACTTTATCTTCTAGTTCACCTATTCTCTCCTCTGCCTCTTCAATCCGAGCTGTCGGCGTTTCCATTTTGTTTTGCATTTCGTTTAAAGCGCTTTTCAGCTCCCCGTGACCTTTCCTTAGTCCCTTGATCTCTGTAGCAAGAGATTCTCTGCTGTCCTCTATACTGTTTTCAAGTCCAGCGATTAATTTTATGACTATTATTCTAAATTCACTTTCTGTTATATTATTTAAATCCTTTTTGATCAGCTCATTAGCTGTTGTTATTTCCTGGAGATTCTTCTGAGCGGAATTCTTCTGCTTGGTCATTTTGGATAGTCCCTGGCGTGGTGAGGACCTGCAGGGCACTTCCCCTGTGCTGTGGTGTATAACTGGAGTTGGTGGGTGGGGCCGCAGTCCGACCTGATGTCTGCCTCCGGCCCACCGCTGGGGCCACAGTCAGACTGGTGTGTGCCTTCTCTTCCCCTCTCCTAGGGGCGGGATTCACTGTGGGGTGGCGTGGCCCGTCTGGGCTACTTGCACACTGCCAGGCTTGTGATGCTGGGGATCTGGCGTATTAGCTGGGGTGGGTAGGCAAGGTGCACAGGGGCAGGAGGGGCAGGCTTAGCTCGCTGCTCCTTAGGTGATCCACTTTGGGAGGGGCCCTGTGGCAGCGGGAGGGAGTCAGATCCGCTGCCGGAGGTTTGGCTCCACAGAAGCACAGAGTTGGGTGTTTGGGCGGAGCGAGCAAGTTCCCTGGCAGGAACTGGTTCCCTTTGGGATTTTGGCTGGAGGATGGGCGGTGGAGATGGCGCTGGCGAGCGCCTTTGTTCCCCACCATACTGAGCTCTGTTGTCCGGGGGCTCAGCAGCTCTCCCTCCCTTTGTCCTGCAGCCTTCCCGCTTTCCAAGCAGAGCTGTTAACTTATGACCTCCCAGACGCTAAGTCGCGCTTGCTGTCGGAACACAGTCCGTCAGGCCCCTCCGCTTTTGCCCGCCAGACTCCGGGGCTCTGCTTGGCCGGCGAGCCGCCCCTCCGCCCCGGCTCCCTCCCGCCAGTCCGTGGAGCGCGCACCGCCTCGCCGCCCTTCCTACCCTCTTCCGTGGGCCTCTCGTCTGCGCTTGGCTCCTGCGACTCCGTTCTGCTAATCCTCTGGCGGTTTTCTGGGTTATTTAGGCAGGTGTAGGTGGAATCTAAGTGATCAGCAGGACGCGCGGTGAGCCCAGCGTCCTCCTACGCCGCCATCTTCCTCTTTCCTGTGTGTTTGTTTTGGAACAGTTTCAGAAGAATAGGCTTTAACTCTTCCTTAAAGGTTGTTAGAATTCCTCTGGGAAGCCATCTGACCCTGGACTTTTCTTGTTTGAGATTTTTGTTTAGTGATTCAATGTCTTTGATGGTTATCAGTCTGTTCAAATTTTCTATTGCTTTATTTTGGTAGTTTATATGTTTCTAGGAATTTATCTATTTCTTCCATATTGTCCACTTTCCTGGCATATAATTGCTTGCAATATTCTCTTATCATTTGTATTTCTGTAGTGTTGGTTGTGATTTCTCCTCTTTTTTATGTGATTTTATTTTGGTCCCTTTTTTCTTTTTGATAAGTCTAGGGGATTGTCAATTTTCAAAACTGTTTTAACGAAGTAGTTCCTTCTTTAATGATATGTTCCACTGTTTTCTAAAATTTATATATCATTTATTTCTGTTCTAATCTCTATTATTTCCATTTTTGCTTGTTTTGGGCTTTATTTGCTGTTCTTTTTCCTGTCCTTTAGGTGTAATGTTAGGTTGTGTATTTGAGACATTTCCTCCTTCTTTAGGAAGGCCTGGATTGATATATACTTCCCTCTTATGACAGCCTTTGCTGCAGCCCAAATGTTTTGGACTGTTGTGTTTTCATATTCATTTGATTCCAAGTATTTTTTAATTTATTCTGTAATTTCCTGGTTAACCCATTCTTTCTTTAATAGGATGTTCTTTAAACTCTATGTATTTGTGGTTGACTTCAAATTTCATAGCATTGTTGTCTGAAAATATGCATGGTAGGATCTCATCTTTTTGTACTATTTGAGGGATGTTTTGTGACCCACTATGTGATCTCTTCTGGAGAATGTTCCATATGCAATCAACAAGAATATGATTCTGCTGCTTTAGGATGAAATGTTCTGAATATATCTGTTAAGTCCATCTGGTCCAGCGTGTCATTCAGAGCCATTGTCTACTTATTGATTTTCTGCCTCAGTTATGTGTCTATTGCTGTAAGTGTAAATTCCCTACTATTATTGTACTATTATCAATGAATTTATTTAAGTGTGTTATTAATTGATTTATATATTTGCCTGCTCCCAAGTTAGGCACATAAATACTTACAATTGTTAGGTCTTCTTGTTGGATAAATCCCTTAATTATGACAGAGTGCCCTTCTTCATCTCTTAATACAGTCTTTGATTGTCTGATATATGTATGGCTACTTCAGCTTTCTTTTGGAGTCCATTTTCATGATACATTGTTATCCACCCCATCACTTTCAATGTATAGGTGTCTTTGAGTATAAAATAAATCTCTTAGAGCATGTGAATCAGTCTTTTTAAAAAAAAATCCATTCTGATACCCTTTGTCTTTTGATTGGAGCATGTAGCCCATTTACATTTAGTGTAATTATAGATAGATATGAATTTAGTGCCATTGTATTACCAGTAAAGTAGCTGTTCCTGTAGATTGTCTATTCCCTTCTATATTGTTGATCTACATCTCTGTTTCGTGCTCCAAGGTTCCCTTTAAATAATTCTTGCAGATATGGTTCAGTATTCATGAACTCCTTTAGTTTTTGTTGTCTTGGTAACTCTCTCTCTCCTTCTCTTCTGAATGACAGCTTTCATAGATAAAGAATTCTTGGCAGCATATTTTTTCCTGTTTGGTATGTTCAATATACCATGCTACTCACTTCTCGTCTGCCAAGTTTCTGTGGACAGGTCTGCTACTAACCATATGTCTCTACCCTAGTAGGTTAAGGACCTTTTGTCCCTAGCTGCTTCAGGAATTCTCTCTTTATCTTTACATTAAAAAATTTCACTATGAAATATATTGATCTTGATTTTGACCTATTTTTGTTGATTTTGAGGAGTGTTCTCTGTGCCTCTTGGACTTGAATGTTTGTTTCTGTCCCCATATTAGGAATGTTTTCAGCTATAATTTGTTAAAATAAACCTTCTTCCCCTTTTTCCTGCTCTTCTTCTTCTGGGACTCCTAGGATATGGATATTATTGTATTTTATGGAATCACGGAGTTTTCTAAGTCTATATTTGTGTTTAATAGTTCTCTTTCTCTCTTCTTTCAGCTATAGTATTTTCCATAACTTTATCTTCTATGTCACCTATTTGTTCGCATACTTCCATTCTCATTGTGATTACATCCCATCAGTTTTGCATCTCCATTATAACTTTTTTGGGGGCCTATTTTTCAAGTCTTTTATCTCTGCAGCAATGGTTTCTCTGGTGTCTTCTATGCCTTTCACAATCCCAGCTAGTGTTCTTATTACTATTGTTCTATAGTCTTGTTCAGATATATTGCATATATCTGTTTTGAGCAAATCCCTGGCTGTGGTTTCTTCTTGATCTCTTTTTTGGGGAGAATTCCCCTGTCTTGTCATTTTGTCTAGAGTTCTGTCTTTTGCATGTTATGAAAGATTGTTATGTTTCCTGCACCTGAGAGTAATGCTGTATTAGGAAGGGGTCATACAGTGTTCAGAGCCTGGCACTTCAGGAAGTGTTTCTGATGTATGTTGTGTGCACTCTTCTATTGTGATTGGCTGCTCTTTCCCCCAGGTCAGTCCTCTGCAGGTTTCCTCCTTGCTTGAAGTGGGGAGTGTTTGGGCCTTTAACTAGATATTCTTTGCTTTGTTTGTTAAAATAAGCCTGATTAACAAAAGGACTTATCAAAAAAAAGGAAAAAGGACAAAAAAACAAACACACAGAAAAAAAAAACTAAGCTTGATTCTCAAGAAAAAGAAAGAATAAAAGAGGAAAGAGAAAGAAAGAAAGAAAGAAAGAAAGAAAGAAAGAAAGAAAGTGAGAAAGAAAGAAAGAAGCCTGATTCTTTCTATCAGAACTGAAGCGGATGCTTTGGAGCACTCCATGATCTGTAGACTTGGTGCATGTGGACCGGGGCGGGGGGGGGGGGGGCTTGTGTTGGTCCTCTGAGGTAGATGCCCACTGTAGTGGGTCACAGTCAGGCCTTCCCTAGTAGAAATGCCTATGCAGGGCACAGGGGGTGGGGTTTGGTATAATTGGCTCCAGCCTCTAATGAGGGTGCTGTGTTGCTCATTGAAGTCTGGCTGTTGTGTTGTGTCAGAAGAAGATGGTGTCACACTGCTCTCTTATCCCTGGGAGGGGACATTACATCCACTGCTGTTCAGGGAATCCTCACAGACAAGTGAATAATCTCCCCCCTCTGTCTCAGGCTTCCATCAGATCTCTGCTTCAACCTTTCTCTTCCTGCAATATCAACATGCCCAGGACGATAGGTGTCCTGTGTTTTATTGCTGGGATTCAAAACTCCAAAATTTAAAGGACCCGGCAAGTCACAGGCCTGCTCCTTTACTTCAGAGAATAGGCTCGCATTGCTGTGTCTGGTGCTTTCCTGTCCCTGAAAAGCAATCACAGGGCTGTACAGGGGCCAGGATTTTATGGTGAAGCACAGAGAAAAGTTGCGACCAGGTTATATGCTTTCTGCATGTGCTTCTGTCTCCTGCCGTTGAACGACTACTCAAAGGCGCCTTAGAGTTTTTTTTTTGTCCTTGGAGAGGCAGTATAACCTCTTCCAAATGCATAGCAGGAAGCAGAACCATTCTTTTCTAGTACAACCCAGGGGATCCCCACACCATGCTGTCCACTCTCCACCTCCAGGCCTCCACCCTCCTTCTCCCTAGGAGCACAGCTGCTCACCCGGATTGACTCTGAAGAATGGTGCAGACTCCTAAAACTTCCCAAATTCAGTTCCACTGTTTGAAAAAACTTGCCATAGTCTGTTTCTCTCAATCCCCCAGCCAGTGGTTTCAGGGGAGTGCTTTTCTGGCATGAACATGATGCGCTGCTCTCTCTTCCCCTCTCTCCTCCTCTATGAGAAAAGGGTTTCCTTCCTTCCACCTGCCTCCTTTTCTCTCTCTAGTTATGCAGATTGTTCTCTTAATCCTCTGATCAATTTCCTAGTATTCAAAATGATTTGATGTTGATCTATCTGTGTTGGAGAGATGAGGCAAGCCTAGGGTCCCCCTACTGCTCCACCATTTTAACTCCTACTCTGGAATTGAGTTTTTTAAAAAATTTGACATTGTATCCTGTGACTGTGATAAATGCACATTTTATTTTTGGTAGCTTTTACATAGATCATTTTCTAAGAACATGATCATGTCATCCACAAATAAAGACTTTTCTAAGAACATGATCATGTCATCCACAAATAAAGACTTTTATTTCTATCTCTCCAATCGCTATGCCTTTTATTTCTTTATCTTTCCCTGTTTCACCTGCTATGATGTCTGGGTTACTAACAACTGGGAGCAGAAATTCTTGCCTTGTTTGCAATCTTAAGGGGAAAGTATTCGGTCTTTTACCAATAATGATGTTATTAGCTGTATTTTATTGATGTCCTCTATCAGGTTCAGAAAGTTTCTTTCTATTCTTGGTTTATTGAGAGTGTTTATCATGAAACTGTGTGACACTTTGTCCACTGATTTTTCTGCATTTCCTGAAGTAATCTTGTGTTTTTTTCTTCTTTATTCTATTAAATGGCGAATTTCACAATTGATTTTCATAAATTAAGCTAATTTGGCTCCTGGGAAAAAATCCAAGTTGATCATGGCTCACTGTCCTTTTAGTATTATGCTGGGCTTCATTAGCTAATCTTTGGGTAAGATTTTTTTTTTTGTCTAACATAATGAGTGATGTTAAGCAGTATTTTTTTTTTTCTTGTGATGTCTTGGAATGGTTTGTATACCAGTTTAAGTCTGGCTTCATTACATGACTTGGCAAGAATTCTCTATTTTCTGAAAGAGTTTATTTTGCATTGTTATTATTTCTTCTTCAATGTTTAATAGAATTCACAAGTGTAGACATACAGACCTATAGTTCTCTTTGTGGGAGCATTTTATTTATTTTTATTTTTTTTTTAAATTAAAAAAAAATTTTTTAATGTTCATTTATTTTTGAGACAGAGAGAGACAGAGCATGAATGGGGGAGGGGCAGAGAGAGAGGGAGACACAGAATCGGAAGCAGTCTCCAGGCTCTGAGCCATCAGCCCAGAGCCCGACACGGGGCTCAAACTCATGGACTGCGAGATCGTGACCCGGGCCGGAGTTGGCCGCCCAACCGACTGAGCCACCCAGGCGCCCCTGTGGGAGCATTTTAAATTAAAACTTAAACTACTTTCACTAGTATCAAAGTATTAAGATTTTAAATATCTTTTTGAATCTCTTTTGGTTATTAATATATTTCAAAGGATCTATGAATTTCACCTTAGATGTCAGATTAATTGCTCATAATATTCCCTTATTATCCTTTTAATCTCTATAAGATCTGTACTAATCCCTTTCATTTCTGATCCCGTAGTTTGTATCTCCTCCACTTTGTTCTTAATCAGTCTAGCTAGAGATTGTCTGCATTGATCTTTTTCAAAGTACCAATTGTGGTATCATATGTTATTTTTAATAGTTTTGTTTTGTATTTCACAAATCTGCTTTTATATTTATTATTTCCTTTATTCTATTTTTTATTTAATCTTATCTTCCTTCTTTAGCCTTTTAAGGTAGAAGTTTAGATCACTGATATCAGACATTTCCCTTTTAAACAACATAAGCATTTAAAACTATCAATTTCTCTCTAACCACTGATTTAGCTGCATCCCACACATTTCAGTAGTTTTCACTTTCATTTTTATTTTGCTTCAAATACTAAGTAATTTCCTTTGTGATTTCTTCTTTGGCTAAAGGCAGGAGCACATTGGGTGCTGTCATGAAAGACTGAGTAGGAAAACAGATATGGGAAAATAGGGTTCAAGCTGAGGTAGTAACTTTATATAAATCTAGAAATACTTGATTATTGTACATTATGTCTGTCTTCTCAATAGCTTTTCTATCCCTCACTCAGGCTTAAAGAATTTGTCTTGACAGCAGAGTCAAAACAGAAAAATCCAGTATTTACAGTAAAGGCAAGTTTTTATACATGCAGGTCATTGCAATGTCCAGAAGTAGAGTCCCTTACTGAACAGTGGATAATTTAGAGTCCCTGGGAGTAGGTGAGGGACAATCAACTCAGGAATACTATACTAATGCATAAGCATGCCATCACCTGCCCTATTTATTTGGTCACTCCCAGAACTATCTTCATTCTAAATCAGTTGATATATATTGTGCATAGATTTAAAATTGTTTCTCAAAATGGACACTTACCCTTTCTCAAGCTTTATCTTCATGGGCAGTTTTACATCCTTGTTTCTCAATGTATTGATGAGGGTATTGATACTGAGGGTGATGTTTACATAGAAGACAATAAGGAGTCTGCCTGGTCTTGGCAATGGAAGTCTGTTTGTTGAAGAGAGATCTGTGTCTATAATATGCTCTATTGATTTCTTCTATCTATCAATAATTATCTATCATTGTCTATCAATCATCTATCATCCATCTATCATCTATCAATCACTATCTATATATTTATCATCTATATACCATTATCACCTATAAATCATCTATTTATCTATTGTTTACTACTTATCTATCATTATCAATAATCTATCATCTTGTGGTAGAATGGGAGAGACACAGTAGGAAAATATAAACACTGAAGATTTTCTTTCCTCTAGTAGCTGATATAATGAAAGGTCAAGTGACAACATGCAATGTACCTATAGGAGATGAGAGTTAGAAAGAGGGACCCAAGGATAATAAGGGTGTGAAGACAAAAGCCCTAAGGGCCATTGTATTCTTACAGTAGGACAGAATCTGAGTCTAGGGCATCAATATGAGAGCATGGCCAAACATATGGGCAGTGATGCCAAGTAGTGCAGGGTTCTGTAGCCTGCAGCATATTCGTCTTGATAGCCAGGAGGATGCATCTCACCCTTCCAATATGAGAAAAATATAGTATTGGATGTCAACTCCAGGCAGATGTATCTTATCTGCACCCCAGATGAGATTATACAACATTGGAGGGGTGGAGCCTATGATGAAACTCACATCTGGTAATGAAAATGTGACTTCCTGAAACCACATTGGTGTAAGGAACAGGAAATCTAGAGGTGAAAACAGAGAATATTCATGCTTCTCAGGAGACAACAGGTAAAAGTAGGAAAATCCTACTTTTAGGATTAGCCAGAGAAACTTATGAGGATATAGCTTTCTAAAGATCTGGTATTGCTCCTTTTCATTTCTTGTAGCCTTTCCCTCCTGGAGGAAGATGAGTGTCTGTGATAAAGACAAAATTGATGAGTCCAAAATGGAATGACCCTGTAGGAGAAGTGGATATTTGGATAGAAGTGTCAGCAAAGGTACATGAAGCAAACTCAGATCTGCTATACATAAAATTTTTGGGGGGTGATTATTATGGGTCATCACCATGAATGACTACTACTGTCCTCTATCTTCCTTTCATTTTGTCAGATGCACAAAACTCATTTTCAAATTCTGAATATGTACAAGGGAAAGAAAACTCAATATTCTCCAACTTTTCTTTTTGTAATTGGGGGAGATTCAGATCTTTCATTTTACCGTCATGTAACCCAAAAAGATTCCTCTTTCTACAAGCCACTGGCATTTTTACCTTTATCCCTGTACCAGGGGAATGAAGATCACATTAAGAATCAATTTGTTTGTGGTGCCTGGGTGGCTCAGTTGGTTAAGCGTCCGACTTTGGCTCAGGTACTGATCTCATGGTTTTTGGGTTCAAGTCCTGCATTGGGCTCTGTGCTGAGGGCTCAGAGCCTGGAGCCTGCTTTGGATTCTGTGTCTCCTTCTTTCTCTGCCCCTCCCCCAACTTGT
Source organism: Leopardus geoffroyi (assembly GCF_018350155.1). NCBI lineage: Eukaryota > Metazoa > Chordata > Mammalia > Carnivora > Felidae > Leopardus > Leopardus geoffroyi. The sequence goes on along the minus strand of NC_059332.1, from coordinate 1,199,362 downwards.
GCTCTGTCTCTCAAAAAAAAATCAATTTGTTTGTTTGTATGTATGCATACTTACATACATTTATGTATATACATACATAAATTCAAGTTAGTTATCATACAGTGTAGTATTGGTTTCAGGAGTAGAACCCAGTGATTCGTCTCTTTTATATAACCCCCATTGCTCATCCCAACAACTGCCCTCCTAATACCCATCACCCATTTAGCCCACTCCCTTACCCACCTCCCTTCCAGCAACCCTCAGTTTGTTTTTTGTATTTAAGAGTCTTTTATGGTTTGTCTCCATCTCTGTATTTTTATTTATTTATTTATTTATTTATTTATTTTTAGTGTGTTATTTTTTTTTTTTAATTTTTTTTTTTAATTTTTTTTTTCTTTTCTTTTTTTTTTTTTTTATTATATGAAATTTATTGTCAAATTGGTTTCCATACAACACCTAGTGCTCATCCCAAAAGGTGTATTTTTAAACATTAATTGCATTATAGTTAACATATAATATTATATTAATTTCAAGTATATAATATAGTGATTCAATAATCCCATATATTAATCAGCGCATATCAAGATAAGCGTACTCTTAATCCCCTTCATCTATTTTGCACATTCCCCCATTTACCTCCCCTCTGGTAACCATCAGTTCTCTATAGTTAAGAATCTGTTTTTTTGATTTGTCTCTTTTTTTTCCTTTGTTCATTTCTTTTGTTTCTTAAAGTCCAGATATGAGTGAAATCATATGGTATTTTTCTATATGACTGGCTTATTTCGCTTAGCATTATACTCTCTTGCTCCATCCATGTCATTGCAAATGGCAAGATTTCATCATTTTTAATGGCTGAATAATCATCATAACTTCTTTATCCATCCATATATTGATGGAAACTTCGACTGTTTCAATAATTTGGCTATTGTAAATAATGCTGCAATAAACATGGGGTGTCTATATCCTTTTGAATTAGTGTTTTTTTTTTAATCTTTGGGTAAATACTCAGTAGTGCCATTACTGGAACATAAGGTAGTTAAATATTTTTTTTAAATTTTTTTGAGTAACCTCCATACTGTTTTCCATAGTGGCTGACCCAGTTTGCATTCCCACCAACAATACTTTTTTATCCACATCCTCTCCAACATTTGTTGTCTCCTGTGTTCTTTTTAGCCATTCTGAAAGGTGTGAGGTGATATCTGAATGTAGTTCTGATTTCATTTTCCTGATGAAGAGTGCTGTTGAGCATCTCTTCATGTGTCTGTCAGCCATCTGTATGTCTTATTTGGAGAAATGTCTGTTCATGTCTTCTGGTCATTTCCTAATTAGATTATTTGTTTTTTTGGGTATTGAGTTGTATAAGTTCTTTATATATTTTAGATAATAACTCTATCACATATGTCATTTACAAATATCTTCTCCCATTCCGTAGGTTGCCTTTTAGTTTTGTTGATTGTTTAATTCACTGTGGAGAAGATTTTTATTTTGATGTAGTCCCAAAAGGTTATTTTTGCTTTTATTTCTCTTACTTCAGGAGGCATGTCTAGAAAAATATGGTTACCGCTGATGTCAGAGAAATTACTTTCTGTGCTCTCTTCTAGGATTTTTATGGTTTCATGTCTCACATTTAGGTCTTTCATTCATTTGGAGTTTATTTTTGTGTATGGTGAGACGAAGTGGTCCAGTGTCATTCTTTTTAATGCAGCCGCCCAGTTTTGCCAACACCATTTGTTGAAGAGACTGTCTTTTTCCTACTAGATATTCATTCCTGATTTGTCAAAGATTAGTTGACCATGCAGTTGTGGGCTTATTTCTGGGATTTCTATTCTGTTCCATTGATCTATGTGTCTATTTTTGTACCAGTACTATACTGTTTTGATCACTACAGCTTTGTAACATAACTTGAAGCCTGGAATTGTGATATTTCAAGTTTGCTTTTCTGTTTCAAGATTTCTTTGGCTAATTTGGGATATTTTGTCATGCCTTATAAATTTTAGGATTGCTCTAATTCTGTGAAAAATGCTGTTGGTATTTTGATAGGGATTCCATTAAATGTGTAGATTGCTTAGGGGGTATAGATATTGCTAAAATATTTTTTTTTTCCAATCCATGAACATGGGATGTCTTTCCATTTCTTTGTGTCATCTTCAGTTTCTTACATCATTTTATAGTTTTCAGACTACAGATCTTTCACCTCTTTGGTTAGGTTTATTCCTAGGTGTTTTATTATTTTTGGTGAACTATAAGTGGGGTTGGTTTCTTTTTTTTTTTTTTTTTAAATATGTTTTTTTTTTTTAATTTTTTTTTTCAACGTTTATTTATTTTTGGGACAGAGAGAGACACAGCATGAACGGGGGAGGGGCAGAGAGAGAGGGAGACACAGAATCGGAAACAGGCTCCAGGCTCCGAGCCATCAGCCCAGAGCCCGACGCGGGGCTCGAACTCACGGACCGCGAGATCGTGACCTGGCTGAAGTCGGACGCTTAACCGACTGCGCCACCCAGGTGCCCCTGGGGTTGGTTTCTTAATTTCTCTTTCTGCTGTATTATATTTTCTATATATAGGACCTTACCATATGAAAATTAAGAAGGTTTTACTACTTCCTCACCAATTTGGATGCCTTTTTCTTTCTTTTTGTTGTTTGATTGCTGTGGCTCACACTTTCAGTACTATATTGAATAAAAGTGGTGAGAGTGGACACCTTTGTTTTCTTCCTGACCTTAGGAGAAAGCGCTCCTATTTTCCCCATTGAGTATGATGTTAGCTGCAGGTTTTTCATATTGGCCATTCTTTTTTTTTTTTTTTTTTTTTTTTTTTTAATTTTTTTTTTTCAACGTTTATTTATTTTTGGGGGGACAGAGAGAGACAGAGCATGAACGGGGGAGGGGCAGAGAGAGAGGGAGACACAGAATCGGAAACAGGCTCCAGGCTCTGAGCCATCAGCCCAGAGCCCGACGCGGGGCTCGAACTCACGGACCGCGAGATCGTGACCTGGCTGAAGTCGGACGCTTAACCGACTGCGCCACCCAGGCGCCCCTCATATTGGCCATTCTTATGTTGAGATATGTTCCCTTTAGAACTACTTTGTTGAGAGTTTTCATCATGAACAGCTGTTGTTCTTTGTCAAATGCTTTATCTATTGAAATCATCATATGTTTTCTATTCTTTCTCTAATTGATGTGAAATATCACGTTGATTGATTTGCAAATATTGAACCACTCTTGCATCCCTGGAATAAATCCCACTTGATTGTGGTGAATGATTTTGAAAATGTACTGTTGGATTTGGTTTGCTAATATTTTGTTGAGGATTTTAAAATCTATGTTCATAAAAGATATTGGTCTGTAGTTCTCTTTTTTTGGTAGTTTCATTATCTGGGTTTGGTATCAGGGTAATGCTGGACTCAGAATGAATTTGGAAGCCTTCCTTCCTCTTCTATTTTTAGTAATATTTTGAGAAGAATAGGTATTAAATCTTCTTAAATGTTGGGTAAAATTCAGCTGTAAATTATTTCTGGTCCTGGACTCCTGTCTTACAAGTAGTGTTTTAATTACTGATTCAATTAAATTTTTTTTTAATTTTTATTTTTGAGCGAGAACAAGTGGGGCAGGGGCAGAGAGAGAGGGAGTTAGAGAACCCAAATGCTGACAGTGTAGAGCCTGACATGTGACTTAAGCCCATGAACCATGAGATCACGACCTGAGCCAAAGTCAGACACTCAACTGACTGAACCATGCAGGCACTTCAATTACTGATTCAATTTTTTTGCTGATAATCAGTCTGTTTAATTTTTCTATTTCTTCCTGTTTCTGTCTCTCTCCCCTCTCTTTGCCACTGGCATTCTTCCCTTCTGCAGACAATCCTGCGGGTCCTTTTACCTCCCAACTGCATCTCCACCCTCTCTACCATCTTTGATTCAGTCTCTCTCCTACATTTTAATTGTTGAGTTTCTTTGCCAGTCTTTGGGGCATTTTCTGCATTTTTTACACTGATGTAAGTCTTTTGTAGTTATATCTATGGAATGAGGTAAACTTAGGGTCCTCTTCCTCTGCCATCTTCCCAGAAGTCTAATGATCAATTTAAAGAATTAGTTAATTCTTGTTAACTTGACCTTATAGGATGTAGACCATATGTGAACCTAGTATTCTTATAAATGACCAGGAAAAACTTTAGAAGGCAGGTGATGGGATAATTTTTGATAGAGCCTTCTAATTCCATCTGAACTTTTTCACTTGATGTTAAAATTTATCTTGGTGAGATGAGAGTGAACAGATCTGGCATCCCAGTGGCTCTAAGCCTTGTTCTCTCCCAGCCTTAGTGGTGTTGTCACACCTTAATTGCTGGTATGTGTTCTCACCATTGGTATTTGTTGGTTTTCCTGACACTTCACAAAGATAAGGGGAAGAAAGTCATATCGACAATAAACACCAGTGCCTGGAGCTTGGTGCAGGTGACACTCCATCCCTGATGTTTCACAGTTTATGATCTGTGGTAATTCACATTCTTCTCAAATGAAACACTCCAGTTACCAGAACCTTACAGAGATGAATTAATCTCATTAACCCTCTAGTCTCTTTTATGTGACTTGTGCCCTGTGGTCTATGATGATTTCCTTTTTTAATTTTAATTTTAGTTAGTTAATATACGTGGTGATATTGGTTTCAGTTCTACATTGGAATAGAATTCAGTGATTCATGACTTATATACAACACCCAGTGCTCATCATAACAACTGGCATCCTTAATACCCATCACCCATCCAGCCCAACCACCTACCTCCATCAACCCTCAGTTCTCTATTTTTAAGAGTCTCTTGTAGATTCTTTTCCTCTCTTCTTCCCCCCTTCCTATATGTTCATGTATTCCCCCTTAAATTCCACATATAAGTGGTATCACATGGTATTTGTCTTTCTCTGATTGACTTACTTTGGTTACCATAATACATTCTATTTCCATCCACACTGTTGCAAATGGCAAGATTCCATTATTTTTGATGGATGAGTAATATTCCATTACACACACACACACACACACACACACACACACACACAACACCTTCTTCTTCTTTATCCGTTCATTAGTAGATGGACATTTGGGCTCTTTCCATAATTTGGCTGTTGTTGACAATGCTCTTATAAACACTAGGGTGCTGTACCCCTTCAAATCTGTATTAACCGAAGGATTTTGGTTAAGTATCTAATAGTGCAATTGCAGGGTTATAGGGTAGAATGCACCAGTTTGAATTCCCACTAGCAGTGAAAGAGGGCTCACCTTTCTCCACATTTTACCAATACCTATTATTTCATATGTCATTAATTTTAACCATTATGACAGGTGTTAGGTGGTATCCTGTTGTTTTTTTCATTTGTCTTTCCCTGATGATTGATATTGAGCATCTTTTCATGTGTCTGTTAGCCATTTGGCTGTCTTCTTTGGAAAAGTGTCTGTCATGTCTTTTGCCCAATCGTTAACTGGATTGCTTGTTTTTTGGGTGTTGAGTTTGATAAGTTCTTTATGCATTTTGGATGTTAACCTTTTATCTGATATGTCATTTGCAAATACCTTCTATTCCATAGACTACCTTTTAGTTTTGTTAATTGTTTCCTTCACTGTGCAGAAAATTTATTCTTGATGCTGACCCAATAATTCATCTTTGCTTTGGCTTGTCTTGTGTTCATCAATGTGTCTAGTGAGAAGTGGCTATAGCCAAGTCAAAGAGGTTTCTGCCTGTGTTCTGCTATAGGATTTTGAAGATTTTCTATCTCACGTTTAGGTTTTTCATCCATTTTTGAATTTGTTTTTGTGCATGGTGTAAGTTTCATTCTTCTGCATGTTGCTACCCAGTATTCCCAGCATCATTTGTTGAAGAGACTGTCTTTTTCCATTGGATATTATTTCCTGCTTTGTTGAAGATTAGTTGACCATAGAGTTGTGGGTCCATTTCTGGGTTTTCTCTCTGTTCCGTTGATCTACATGTCTGCTTTTGTACCAGTACCACACTTTCTTAATTACTACAGCTTTGTAATATAGCTTCAAATCCAGAATTGTGATGCCTTAGTTTCATTTTTCTTTTAAAGCCTTTCTTTGGCTATTCAGGGTCTTTTGTGGTTCCCTACAAATTTTAGGATTCTTGCTCTGTGTGAAAGTTTGGTGGTATTTTGATAGGGGTTGCATTATATATATAGAATCATTTGGGTTGTATACACATTTAACAATGTTTGTCCTTCAATCCATGACCATATAATGCTTTTTAATTTCCTGTGTTTTCTTCATTTTCTTTCATAAGTGTTCTACAGTTTTCAGAGTACAAATATTTTACCTGTTTAGTTTATTCCTAGGCATATCACTGTTTCTGGTGCAATTGTAAATGAGATGGAATCCTTGATTTCCTTTTCAGCTACATTGTTATTGTTTTATAGAAACATCCTACAACTTTGCTGAATTCATGTATTAGTTCTAGCAATTTTTTGGTGGAGTCTTTTTAGGGTGTTTTACGCAGAGTATCATGTCCTCTGCGAATAGTGAAAGTTAGAATTCCTCCTTGCCAATTTGGATGTTCTTTATTTCTTTTCCTGTCTGATTGTTTGAGGCTAAGTCTTCCAGTACTATGTTAAATAGTAATGGTGAGAGTGGGCATCATTGTCTTGTTTCTGGCCATAGGTGAAAGGCTCTAAGTTTTTCCCCATTGAGAATGATATTAACTGTGGGTTTTTCGTATAAGGACTTTATGATGTTGAGATATGTTCCATATATCCCTACTTTGTTGAGGTTTTTTTAAAAACCAAGAATGGATGCTGTATCTTGTTAAATGATTTTTCTGCATCTATTTGCAGGATCATGTGGCTCTTATTCTTTCTTCTCTTAATGTGGTGTATCATGTTGATTGTTTTGCCAATATTGAACCAGTTTATATTTCTGTAGTGTTGGTTGTGATCTCTTCTCTTTCATTCTTGATTTTATTTATTTGGGTCCTTTCCTTTTTCTTTTTGATCAAACCAGTGAGAGGTTTATCAATTTTGTTAATTCTTCCAAAGAAACAGCTTCTGGTTTCATTGATCTCTTCTACTGTTTTTGTTTGTGTGTTTGTTTTGTTTTGGTTTTGATAACATTGGTTTCTTCTCTAATCTTTATTATTTCCTGTCTTCTTCTCATTTTGGGTTTTATTTGCTCCTCTTTTTCTAACTCTTTGACATGTAAGGTTAGATTGTGTGTCTGAGACCTTTCTTCCTTCTTTAGGAAGGCCTGGATTGCTATATACTTCCTTCTTATGACCGCCTTTGCTGTGTCCCAGAGGTTTTGGGCTGTGGCGTTATCATTTTCATTGGCTCCCATGTACTTATTAATTTCCTCTTTAACTTCTGAGCCCATTCATTCTTTTGTAGAATGTTCTTTAGTCTCCAAATATTTGTTCTCTTCCAAATTTTTTCTTTTCAGATTTCAAGTTTCATAGCATTGTGGTATAAAAATACACATGGTGTGATTTAGATATTTTTGTACTTGCTGAAGGCAGATTTGTGTTCCAGTATGTGATCTATTCTGGAGAATATTCCATGTGCACTGGAGAAAAATGTCTATTCTGCTTTAGGATAAAATGTTCTGAATATATCTGTGAAGTCCATCAGGTCCAGTGTGTCATTCAAAGCCATTGTTTCCTTGTTGATTTTCTGTTTAGATGATCTGTCCATTGTTGTAAGTGGGGTGTTGAATCCCCCTACTATTATGATAATATTATGAATGAGTTTCTTTATGTTTGTGATTAACTGATTTATATATGTGGATGTCCTATGTTTGGAGCATAAATGTTTACAGTTATTATGTCTTCTTGGTGCATAAACCCCTTAATTTTGATATAATTCCCTTCTTCATCTCTTGTTACGGTCTTTATTTCAAAGTCTAGATTGTCTGATATAAGTGTGGCTACTCCGGCTTCCTTTGGGGACCATTGGCATGATAGATGGTTTTCCATTTCTGTATTTTCAATCTGAAGATGTCTTTGGTCTAAAATGGATCTCTTGTAAACAACATGTAGATGGATCTTGTTTTCTTATCCACTCTGTTACCCTATGTCTTTTGGTTGGAGCATTTAGACCAATGACATTTAGAGTGAGTACTGAAAGATATGACTTTATTGCCATTATGTTGTCTGTAGAGTTGGAGTTTCTGTTAGTGTTCTCTCGTCCTTTCTGGTCTTTGTTGCTTTTGGTCTTTATTTTTTCAAGTTTTCTTCTCTCAGAGACTCCTCCTAAAATTTCTTGCAGGGCTGGTTTAGTGGTCATGAACTACTTTAATTTTTGTTTGTCTGCAAACCATTTTAGCTCTCCTTCTATATTGAATGACAGCCTTGATGGATAAAGAATTCTTGGCTGCATATTTTTCTGATTCAGTACATTTGATATATATACTGCCACTCCTTTCTGGCCTCCCAAGTTTCTGTGGATAGGTCTGCTGTGAACCTGATCTGTCTTCCCTTGTAGGTCAAGGACTTTTTTTTGCTTGCTGCTTTCATGATTCTTTCCCTGTCTGTGTACTTTGTGAATTTGACTTTGATATTCCTAACAAGGTTTTTGATCAGTTTTTGTTGAATCTAATGGGAGTTCTTTGCTTCCTGGATTTTGATGTCTGTATCTTTCCCCTGTATAAGAAAGTTTTCCACTATGATTTGGTCACATAAATTTTCTACACCTTTTTTTCTCTCTCTTCATCTTCTAGGACCCCTATGATTTTGATATTATTCCTTCTTAATGAGTCACTGAGTCCTTTAATTTTTATTTCGTGCTTTTTTGCATTAGTCTCCCTCTTTTTCTCTGCTTCATTATTCTCCATAAGTTTGTCCTGTATATCGCTGATTCAGTACTGTGCCTCATGCATCCCTGTCCCTGCGTCAGCCATTTGAGACTGCAGCTCAGTTATAACATTTTTTATTTCATCCCAACTAGGTTTAACTTCTTGTATATTTGCAGAAAAGGATTCTAATCTATTTTCAACCCCAGCGAGTATTCTTATTATTGTCATTCTCAATTCTGGTTCAGACATCCTGCTTGTGTCTGTGTTGATTAAGTCCCTGGGTGTAATTTTTCCTGTTCTTTCTTTTGGGGTGAATTCCTTAGTTTTGTAATTTTGGAGGATGAAAAGGAATTAGTAATAAAAAATTAAAATTAAAAATTGAAAGCAACACAAAAAAAATCAAATAAAGGCTGATAAATCCTAGGTGTGTTTTGGTCTGGTTGTTGAAAGAAGTTTGATAGATTAGAGGAAAAAGGGAAAGATAAGAAAAGAAAATAGGGAAAAAAGAAAAAAAGAAAAAAAAGGAAAACATTTGAACATTTGAAAAAATGAATACAATAGAACAGAATAAAAGGAAATGATAAAGGTAAAATGGCATTTAAAAATTTATAAAAAAAGTAAAAAATATAGGAGAAAAATATTAAATAAAAATCTTTTTAATAAAAATGGAAAATGAAAATAAATTTTTTCTTTCTGTATTCAAGAGTAAGAAAAGAAAAAGAAAGTAAAAATTGAATAAAATTACCAGTGAATAGAATGAAATACCATTCAAATTACATCTGATTTCTTGTAAAAGCCAAACTATGAAGCACTTTATAGTCCATAAACTAAGCAGGTGGAGAGTCTTGTGTTCCTCAATAGGGCTGTTGGCCCAATTGTGCAGGATTTAGTGTAAAAGCTCTGTTCTCCACTAGATGGCACTGCTTAGCTTACTGGGGTAGATTGTTATGTTACCTGTACGCATGTATGTGCATGCTCCTGAGGGGTGAAAATGGCATCACCCAGCTACCCAGTCTGTAGTATTGGAACTCTGTGCTCTCCATGGGCAGCAATCAAGCACCCCTCCTTTATCTCCAGCTTCCATCCACTCCCGGCTTCAAAATGTCTGTGACCAAGCCGTCAGGTTGCCAGGCCACACCTCCCTCCTGAATTTCACCTTCAGATGTTGCTGTGTTTCCCAACCCCTCACTTCTGAGGAACTGCAGATTGGATCCCCTCAGACCCTCTGGGGAAGGGGCTCACTGAGCAATGCCTGGGTGCTGGCCCACCCTCAGGAATGTTTGTGAGACCATGCTGCTGCCAATGCCCAGAGACTGTGGCTGGGTGCCAGCCTGCCCCAGAAAATGTTCGCAGGATCACGTAGTAGCAGTGCTTCAGAGATTATGGAAAATCACAACACACATCTGGCACCGGACATCCCCCTTAAGGATCTTGTTCCAGCACCAGCTAATGTGATTGTTCTCTGGGATCCACTGGCACTGGGTGGCTGCACAGCCTCTACCTAATGTCCCCCCAGCAGGGGAACCACCTCTACATGTGTGGTCCAAAGACCCCCAGGCTGCCCTCTGTTCCTGGGGATTCACCCTTCCCACCAGAGCACCACCAGGTATGGAGCTGCAGAGTTTCAGACTCTGCTGCACTGTTTATAGAGTCTTAATGGAATTTAAACCCTCTGCTTTCTCCTTTCTCCCTTTTTTGTTCAGTCCCTGCAGCTGTTTCCACTTTCCCACTTTCTCTCCAGCCGCTTTTGGTGGGGGGTGGGTGGGTGGATGCTTTCCCATACTCTCCCCCCATCTCCATCCTCTCTGTGCAAGCAAAAACAGCTCCCTGCCCTCTGTGGCTTCTCTCTCCCCAATTCACCTTTCTGCACCAGGTACCTGCCGAGTTCTGTGGTTCAGGTAGTGCAGAGTGTTGTGTTAATGCTCACATCAGTTTTCTAGGTGTGCAAGATGGTTCAGTGTTGATCTGGCTGCATTTCAGAGATGAGAGATGGAAAAAACAAAAACAAAAACAAAACTTCCATGCTGTTCTGCCATCTTGGCTCCTGTGTTTATTTATTTTTGAGAGAGAGAGAGTGAGAGACAGAGAGTGAGAGGGGGCGGGGAAGAAGGAGAGAGGGAGATATGGAACCTGAAGGGGGCTCCAGGCTCTGAGCTGTCACCCCAGAGCCTTATGCGCAGCTCGAACCCATAAATTGTAAGATCATGACCTGAGCCGGTCGGACACTTAACCGACTGAGTCACCCATGCACCCCTCTCCCTCTATTCTGAATGACAGCCTTGCTGGATAAAGAATTCTTGGCTAAATATTTTTACCATTCAACACATTGAATATTTACTGCCACTCCCTCCAGCCTGCCAAGTTTCATGGACAGGTCTGCTGTTAACGTTGTGTGCCTACACTTGTAGGTTAGGGACCTTTTGTGCTTAGCTGCTCTCAGAATTCTCTATGCTTGTATTTTGCAAGCTTTACTATGATGTGTCATGGTGTTGACCTGTTTTTGTTGATTTTGAAGGGACTTCTCTGTGCCTTTTGGGAGTTGAATGCCTGTTTCCTTCCTCAGGTCCACGAGTTCTCAGCTAAAATTTGTTCCATAAACCTTATGCCCCTTTTTCACATGATTCTTCTTCTGGGACTCCTCTGATACAGAAATTCTTTCCCTTGATGCATTTCCTGAGTTCCCTAAGTCTCCCTTCATGATCTATCAGTTTCCTTTACCTCTCCTTCTCAGCATCCTTATTGTCCATAATTTTGTCTTCTATATAACCTATTCTCTCCTCTGTTTCTTCAGTCCTCAGTGTGACTGTATCCAGTTGGTTTTAAATATCAGTTATACCATTTTTTATTTCAGCCTGACTAGGTTTAAGTCTTTTATCTATGTAGAAAAGGTTTCTCTGATGTCTCCTATGCTTGTTTCAAGCCTCACTAGTGTTATTATGACTACTGTTCTAAATTGTTGTTCAGATATATTGCTTATATCTGTTTTGAGAAAGTCCCCAGCTGTGTTTTCTTCTTGACTTTTCTTTTAGGGGCAATTCCTCTGTGTTGACATTTTGGCTAGGTTTCTATCTTTCACTTGTTTTGAAAGGTTGTTATGTTTCCTGCACCTGAGAGTAATGCTATATTAAAAAGGGTTAGGGTTAGGGTTAGGGTTATATATATCCTGTTCAGGACCCGGAAGTGTAGGAGGTGTTTCTGGTGTATGCTGTGTGCACTCTTCTCTTGTGTTTTGGCTGCTCTTTCCCCTGGTCATTCCTCCGAAGAGGTCCTTCTTGATGGCAATGGGGAGTGTTTGGACCATTAACTAAGTGTGCTTTGATAGTTGGTTAAAATAATGCTGAAAAAGAATTTTAAAAACCTAATGCAGAAGAGAGGGAGGGAGAGAGAGAGAGGAAAAAGGAATAAAAAACCCAGACAATCAAAAAACTGTAAGCCTGATTCTCAAGAAAAAGAAAGAAAATAAAGGAAAAAATAATCAAAAGAAAAGGAAAAAAAATAAGTCTCTCCAGAAAAAAAAGAGAAAAGGAAAGGAAAAACAAACAAACAAAAACATTGAAACAAACAAACTATGAGCCTGATTTTTTTTTTATTTTTTTTCCAACGTTTATTTATTTTTGGGACAGAGAGAGACAGAGCATGAATGGGGGAGGGGCAGAGAGAGAGGGAGACACAGAATCGGAAACAGGCTCCAGGCTCTGAGCCATCAGCCCAGAGCCTGACGCGGGGCTCGAACTCACGGACCGCGAGATCGTGACCTGGCTGAAGTCGGACGCTTAACCGACTGCGCCACCCAGGCGCCCCAGTATGAGCCTGATTTTAAAAGAAAAAAAAGAAAGAAAAAAAATGGAAGCCTGGTCCTATTTCTGTCATAATTGCAGGTGACGTTTTGATGCACTCTATTTCCTGTGCATATGCAGTGTTGTCTTTGCTGGTCTGGAAGAGAGGCCTGCTACACTGGTTCAGAGTCGTTCTTGTCCCAGTACAGAAGTGTTTATCAAGTGGCGGGGTGGGGTTAGGTGTGAGAGGGTCCTGCTTCCACTGCGGGCCACTGTGCTGTTCTAGGAAGTCTCACATGTTAGTGTTGGGGGGGATGGTGTCTTGCACCTATTTCTCATCCCTGGACAGGGGATCTCACACCCCCCACTGTTCAGGAAGCCCTCACAGAATAGCAAGGGTAGTCAGCTTGCCCCGTGCCATGACTCTCCTGTATTTTTTTCTTTGGTACATGGCTGGGATTCAAAACTCAAAACTTTAAAAGACCAGGCACGACGTGAAACCACTCCCCTCCTCCTGGGTAGAGCCTCTCCATGTTATGTTTGATGTCCTTTGTCCCAGAAAAACAGTCCCACTGCTGCGTGGTCCATGCACCTGGCAACTACCACGCTGCCTCCCTCCGACTGTGGAGATCCTTCTTCCACTCTGCAGATTGATTTCCTGGGTGTTCCTAGTGATCTGACCTCAATACATTTGTTTTTGAGGAATAATGAAAGTCAGGTCCCCCTACTTCTCTGCCATCTGAACTTCTCCTAACCATAATGATTTTATAACTGAAATGTTTTGCATTGGTTTCTTACCTTTGAGTCTGAGTATGGAGTCAGAGTCCATATTTCTGCCAGAAGTTACTCTGAAATCCACACACTTCCAGTATCCTTCATCTCTGAAGTGTGTTGGAGGAAAAACAAAAGTTGACATCTGTTCCTTTAGAAAGACTTTGCTGTAATTAGATCATTTAATGCCATCCATGTTGTCCCAACAAGTTCATAATATTGCATATAAAATCTTTAACATCAGCTAGCACCCAATAGATTGGCAAAGGCAAAAAATTATCGTACAAATCTGGAGACTGAGCATGAAGAATATTGGAGCTTGGTATAATCTTCTACAGCCCAGGTGGTTAGACATTCCTCAGATTTTGGTGACTGAGCTAATTCTGCTAGTACTGTATCACTGGTTAAATTGTCCCCCAATAAAGTAGGAAACACCCTATAAATATAGAAGTATTTAATAACATCAATATTTAAATGTAAATATTTATTATTTGAATAATATTTCATATATATTAAAGTGAACTGAAATTATACACGCCAAGCTCATGATAGTGGTTATCTTTGGGTTAGGTGTCCAGTCAGAAAAAGGTAGTTAAAGTGTACATAGACTATTTGTGATATTTTATGTGTAAAAATGTTAGAAATAAATATGATAAAAGTAATAGTTGATGATTGTGAGTTGTAAGAATGTCAGTGTTTTAGTTTTAGTGTTTTTAATATATAAAATAAAGAATAACAAAGAAATAATGTATAATTGTTAAAATATCAGTTTAAATTAAAATTCACTATAATGGTAGTAGGAGCAAACATGTATTGGCAAATTATATATTAAGCCCAGTGGACAATGTTTATATGTTTTTGTTATTGAGTTCTTATGATAATCAAGACCTCTGAAACACAAAGATTACTTTCTGGTGCTCTTTTAAAATAGAGAAGGAAATATCTGATTGGTCTCTAAAAACTGCTATTTTTTTTTTTCAGAGAGAGAGAGAGAGACAGAGTTTGAGAGGGATGGGAAAGAGAGAGATGGAGACACAGAATCCGAAGCAGGCTCCAGGCTCTGAGCTGTCAGCACAGAGCCCGACCTGGAGCTTGAACCCACAAACTGTGAAATCATAATCTGAGCTGAAGTCAGATGCTTAACCAACTGAACCACCCGGGTGCCCTTAAAATTGCTATTTTTTAAATGTAATCTTATGATATGATTTTCATACCAAGATTTTCTTTGGTACAAATGGAATATATTAGGGAGAAACAATGTAAAATGCAAAAGTGTTCATTAATTTATAAACTCATCATATAATGTTTCTATAGTCTTTATGTATTACATTTAAAAATGTTTCATACTTCCTTTCCTTCCCCAAATTGGAATACCTCTAACAAGTTATCCCTCAGATTTTGCCCTTAGTATGATGGGGAATTGAGGAAGAAACTTCAGGTAATTCAGGGCAACCCATTCCTTTCCCTAGCAACACACCTTAAAGCATGTTTGTCAGTGATGTTTGGTCCGTAGATTCATTGTTAGATTAGTACAACAGTGTGGTATAATGTGGAAGATATCCCTCAGAAACTGTTCTGACCAGAACAACTCTTGGAAGGGCATTAATTGCCTCTCTGGGATTTACCCTCCCAATGGCTCTTGTCAAGAGGATTATTTCATTTCCATAAAGGCTCCAGTTATTGTAGGAAAAGGTTCCATCCCCTGATACATTGTATGCTCTAATGAGGTCCTCCTTTCAACTAAAGCCAAATCTTTTGGGCAAACACGGACTCTCTTTTGTAGCAATGATAATCACAGTAATTTCCAGACTCTGTTGTCCTATGATATAGAGGATTAGAATGAATGGTGTGAGCACACATTTATGTTGGTAATTTCAAGGAGATGAAAACCAGAGGTCAGATAGGTCCACCAGGAAGGAGAGTGTAGATCATGAAGACAGATAAAGGGAATGTGGACAGACACAGGACGCACGAGTACTAATTAAGCACTAGGTAAGAGCATAAAAAGACTAAAGTAAGAAAAAAGTAAGCTGGCCAGTGATTTGTAGATCGGAAAAGACTCAGGTCTTTTCCTCCATAGTGCCTTTCCTCAAAAAAAGAAAGAAGATATTTCATTCTATAACCTACCAAAGCAACTAGTGATAGAGTCTTTACTTCTCTCCCTTCCAGTAAGAAGAAAATTAAACCATAGAGTTCCTACCTTTTCTCTAGTCGTGTCTGGTAACCATTCATCCCTCATCTCCTTCCCCTTTCTAAGTTCTGTAGAATGCTAAGGACGAGCCATGCAACAGACAGACACCTCACTGCTGCACTTTCAGCTAACGCACCAAGTTGTCCAGGTAACTGTGTAAAGAAGGAGAAAGTTATGTCTGCATTAGAAGGAGCAATGGTATTTAGATCATATATCTTATGATGTATTATCTCCCATTCTAGGGGAGATAAAATTAGATTAAAAAAGAATCTAGATTAAAAAAGAATCTCAGGATTTTTCCTTCATCCCTCAAATGGCAGTGACTCTTATGTGAAGTGATCTTTGTGATTTACCGTCTGTTACTGTTGTTTGTTTCAGCCAAAGCAGATGTCTTCACCCAGTGGGCTGCAGCCACTCCTCTTTGGTGAGGTCTGACCCTCAGCCATGGAGAGGGAGCCCCCCTTCCAAGTTTCTTTTCTTGGATACTGTCCCTTGGTCCAAGTCACCCTTTACAGCTCTCTACATCTTTTTTTTTTTTTTAATTTTTTTTTCAACGTTTATTTATTTTTGGGACAGAGAGAGACAGAGCATGAATGGGAGAGGGGCAGAGAGAGGGAGACACAGAATCGGAAACAGGCTCCAGGCTCTGAGCCATCAGCCCAGAGCCTGACGCGGGGCTTGAACTCACGGACCGTGAGATCGTGACCTGGCTGAAGTCGGACGCTTAACCGACTGCGCCACCCAGGTGCCCCTACAGCTCTCTACATCTTTATAGTTACTCTCTCCCATGGTTTAGTAATTCTTTGAACTAAACTTCTGTTTACTTACAATGAATTTATTTTTAAGCAATGCACTTGTGTGATTATCGTGGATGGTTTCTGAGCTGCAGAAAGTGGCTTAGCTTCATGTAACAACTAGTTAATGATTAAGAGTGATGAGGTTGAGTGAATCCTACAGGCTTGGGGCAAACTGTTTCTAACTTTCCTGCTGAAACTCAATCAAGTAGCCACTGTAACATCTTTTTCAAGAGTTGTGTTTGTAGAAGGTGAGCAAGATGAGAGGCAACCACAGGTGTCTCTGCTGCGGTTTCCTTCTGTGGTTTCCTTCCTTCACTGTAGTTTCTTAGGAACTGTGAGGGAGACCTGGCTGTGGAAGGTGGGGACAGATGCAGCACAGCTGAATGAGGCAGAGCCCTGTCACACTAACTGTAGGACAGTAGTAGCATCAATCTCTCCCATGACAGATTCAAAACCCACAAGAGATAAAGAATCACCTAAGAGGTATAACTATTTATTAAAATGCTTAAATTTTTTTTAACAAAAAAGAAACAAAAGACTCACTAGGCACGGTATATTAAATGATAAATATCCATTCAGGAGTTTCAATAAATATTCAGCATTCTTCTTGAAGTTGGAGAATAAAAATATATGTGGAAATTATAAATTATGCTCAGAATTCAAATATTATCTCAGTTCTCATCCTGGAAAGAAAGAAATCATGTGAACACCTTCATCAGGCCTGTGATAGACACAGATTCAGCTTTACACCCTATGATCAGGTTACTTTCTATTTCTCCCCATACTCACACTCTTCCTCCTTTGGTCTCTCAACGAATTAGTATCTTCCTTTTCCTAAAATTTCTTTTCAAACTCAGTCCTTTCACACGTCCTCTGGGAAGCATTCTATCATTTTCTTCCCAGCCCGTTTCACAGATATGTTCATCAAAACTAAGATTTCTGGGGCACCTGGGTGGCTCAGTTGGTTAAGCGTCCGAGTTAGGCTCAGGTCATGATCTTGTGGTTTGTGAGTTTGAACCCCACATCAGGCTGTGTGCTGACAGCCCAGAGCCTGGAGTCTGCTTTAGATTCTGTGTCTCCCTCTCTCTCTCTTCCCCACCCCTGCTTGTGATCTCTTTCTGTCTCTCAAAATATGAATAAACATTAAAAAATTAAAAAAAACAACACTAAGGTTTCCAGCAGTGTTCATACCATGAGTATCTGTAAGTTGTTGTGTGTCCATCTTTCTTTTTTGTATTTCAATTTGTATCCTAGTTTTCAGTTTAGAAACACACTCTGAGTGCAACTAAACATCAGAAGAGAACAGTCTTCCTACAAGAATATTTAACTAAAGCTCCAGATTTTTATCCTGTGTACAGTAGCCCCCTTATCTGAGGTAACACTTTCTGTAGTTTCAGTGACCGTGTGATCAACCATGGCTTACAGAAGCATATGATCCTCCTGAGGCTTCATCAGAAGGTCAGTGGCAGTCCAACATTAGGTCACATGCCTGGGTCATTCTTGTCACTTCATCTGATCAGGTGGGTATTTCGTTATCTTACAGAATCACAAGGAGAAGAAGAGTGAGTACAATCAGATATTTGGGAGAGATACCACAGTCCTATAACTCACTATAATATATTGTTATAATTGTTCTATTTATTACTGTTGTTAATTTCTTACTGTGCCTAAATTCATAAGTTAAACTTTATAATAGGCATGTGTTTATAAGAAAACTATAGTATATATAGGGTTTGGTACTAACCTTGGTTTCAGGCATCCACTGGGGGTCTTGGAACCCGGTGAATAAGGCAGGGCTGCAGAAAACATTTTGAAATCAGTAATAAATTTGATATTGTTTATCATGACTTGTTGCCCAAGAGATATTATTGAGATTACAATTATCCTGGTTTTTTAAATAATCTAATTAATGGAAAAAAGCCTGAATATGTTGAAAAGAAAACTCAAGCTATTTATCAAGAAGAGATGATTTGTTCCATGGAAATTTTCTTCTGTAGTTATGTGAGGAAGTTTCCAATTACTGTTTACCCAGATATCACCCTGGGATAAATGAGAATTTGATAGTTAAGAAGCTATGTTTCTATAACATGACAAATAGCTGGATAAAATATAAAGTGGAAAATGTTTTATTTCATATTTGTGAAATTTTTTATTCTGGTGGAAATTCAAATTTAGAGACAAGTTGCAAAAGTGATACAAAGAACCACCATTAACCATTTACAGATCCAGCAGTAGTTTATATTGTGCCTAGAAAGAGGTTTTCTATCCCTCTACAGATGGACCTTCCTAGCTACCTAACTACCTACCTGTCTATCATCATCTCTTTTTCTGGCCATTGGAGACTAAGTAAGAGACATCATGTCCCTTTATCCTTTAGCTTGATGTTTATTTCCTAAGAACAGAGACTTTATTTTACATAACACAGCAGAGTTGACAAAACAGAAAATTTAATATGAATACAATATTATTATCTAATTTGAAGTGGATAATCATATTTTTCCAATACTCTCAAATATGCTATTATTAGCTATGTTTTCTCAGTCCAGCCTCCCACTTAGATAACGTGTCTCTTTGGTCTCTTTTAGTCTGGACCAGTTCCTCAACCTTTATTTGTCTTCATTTAACAGAATATTTTTTAAGAGTATAGGACAGCTATTTTGTCCAGCTTGTCTCAGTTTGAGTTTCTCTCATGCGTCTTCATTGCTGGAATTAGGCTGTGCTTTTTTGGCAGGAATGTCACCGAGTGACATTGTGTCCTGCTCAGAACACCATGTCAGTAGGTGCACAATGTTGGTTTGTCTCAACACTGGTGTTGTTAATATTGACTAATCTTGTTTATGGCGATGTCCATCCACCACATTTTTCTCTTGTGAAGTTTACTCTTCTTCATTTTGTAATTAATAGGTAATTAGTGGGGAGGTATTTTAGAGCATGTAAATATCCTGGTTCTCATCATATTTCATTCACTAGTTTTTAGCATATATTTACCTTTTTAAACTCTACCATTTTTTCTATACATATCATTAGAATCCTACTGACAGGAATAACTTTTACTTTTCCACTAATAATTTATATATATATATATATATATAATTTACATTTATATGTATTATATTTACATCACTATGAACTTGTGGATTCTTACTTTTCTCAGTTCATTAGTATAGTTTCTTTTAATGCCCAACTGTCACAGAGTTGAACAGTGGTAGTCCTTTTAAACTGGCTTCTGTTTCTTTTTCATGTGTCCCTGTGATTCTTGGAGCATTTTCTTACAATTTTGGGAAGTATGTGATTCTTTCCTTAGGTAACAAAAAATGAATGATGAAGGGGAGAAATGAAAGTTATGAAGGCTACCTTATTCTACTGGGTTTTTCACATTGGCCTCATCTGGAAGTAATTCTCTTTGTGCTTATCTTGATGTTCTACTTGACGACATTGATAGGCAACCTCTTTATCATTGTCTTGTCATACCTGGACGCCCATCTCCACACTCCCATGTACTTCTTCCTCTCAAACCTCTCTTTTCTGGATCTCTGCTACACCACCAGCTCCATCCCTCAGTTGCTGGTCAATCTCTGGGGCCCAGAAAAGACCATCTCTTATGCCGGTTGCATGACCCAACTTTACTTTGCCCTTGCACTGGGAACCACAGAGTGTGTCCTCCTGGTGGTCATGTCCTATGACCGTTATGCAGCTGTCTGTAGACCCCTGCATTACACTGTGATCATGAACCCTCGTTTCTGCCACCTGTTGGCTGTGGCTTCCTGGGTCAGTGGCTTTACCAACTCAGCACTTCATTCCTCCTTTACCTTCTGGGTACCCCTCTGTGGACATCGCCAAGTGGACCATTTCTTCTGTGAAGTTCCAACACTGCTGCGATTATCGTGTGTTGATACCCATGCTAATGAGCTGACCCTTCTGGCCACAAGCTCCATTTTTGTTCTGATACCACTCATCCTGATCCTCAGCTCATATGGTGCCATTGCTCGGGCTGTGCTGAGGATGCAGTCATCAACCGGACTTCAGAGAGTCTTTGGAACGTGTGGATCCCATCTTATGGTTGTGTCCCTCTTTTTCATTCCAATCATGTGCATATATCTGCAGCCACCATCAGGAAGTTCTCAGGATCATGGCAAGTTCATTGCCCTCTTTTATACTGTTGTCACACCTAGCCTCAACCCTCTAATCTACACTCTCAGAAACAAAGATGTAAGAGGGGCAGTAAGGAGACTAGTGGGATGGTAGAGACCACTGCATTCATGACCCTCATAGGACAGCAAGGTGCCTCCTCAAAAAGGACTAGTCTGCATCCCTCTATCATCCACTCTCCCATTTACTCACTCTGTCAGCACCAGTGGAGTGTGTGTCTCTCAGGACCACAGAGCTCTGACTCACAGATATGAATTAAACAGCCTGGCTAAATACCAATCACTCTCTCATGGAAACAACAGCCAAGTGAAACCTAGATCAAACATATTTTTCAGTGGCACAATAAATAAAACAAAGGTATCTCATCCTTAACTGAAAATTAAGAAATGAAATTTCTATATAAAAGTGATATACTTTTTTTTTAACCTGGACTATTGTCTTTTAATTTCTTGCTTCAAAGGCAGCATTTGCCATAAAATTTGTTTCTATTTTTGGTTTAACTAAAGACATACTGAAATACCTTAAATATTTTCTACAATACTGTTATTCTTTTTTGAATTAATATAGAGAAGAATATTGGTCTGTATTCTTTAATACCCTATAGCAACAGTAAGAAAATAAGTTTTATGAATTAGAGCAAGAAAGTCTCTGAAGTAATGAAGTCAACATAAGCATATTGTGTTTCTTTCTCGAGGCAGTGGGAAGTGTATAGGAGGTGGAAATCACTTAAAGAGCTGTGGGATATAGCCTGTAAGGTAAGGGTCATTATAGGCCAGGGATCATCAGGAGAGGTGCTAGGGGCACATGGTTAGCCTGAGGAGCAATAAGAAATATCTGAGGCAGACGGACTTCTAGGCTCTGGAAATGACTGCATGAATCCAATGGGTATTTGAAAGAATTATCTGAAAATATAGTAGAAAAATTTTGTGAGAAAAGATTATGGAACACTGAGTAACACATCTATAAACATATAGATAATATAACCCCCAATATTGCAAAACTATGAAGTAATTGGAGCTATCACACATTGTTTATGGAATATAAAATCATTCGATCATTTTGAAAAAAAAAGCTTATGGAAAATGTTTGTTTTCTTTTTAAGCTTGATCTAATTTGAATGTTTGAGATTGGAAAGTATATAATGAAAATCAACTTATATATTTTCCATACAAAGAAATGTATTTTTTATAAATGTAGTAGTTTTGTTACCTATATTATTGCCAACCATCTTCTTATGAAATAAGTGTGCTGTGTACATAACACTAAACTGGCAGCTGTATTATTCACCTAGAGCAGATGAAGGGCAATTCACTGTAAAGTAAAATATTGAAATCTGAGTTTTGTATGGTAAACCAAATCTTATTTGTAGTTTTTGAGGCCTTTAGTTTAGATGTGATGATTCAAACCTTATTTCCTAAATTATTAAGATGAAAAATACGTCCCCAAACTTTCCCTCCATTTCCTGTGTGGCTGAAACTACACTGATTATGTTGACTTTCTCTTCTCCTTTGTATATCTGTGATACTTCCTTTATGGCCAACTAGGTATAAAGAACAATACGGTGTATATTCAGTTGTCCTTACCTACTGTCCAAGAAATGAAGAACCAAGAATCATGCATACAAATGAACTTTTAGTGAGTAACTGGGACCATATAGAGTGAACAAGAAACATAGCTTGTTTCTTCAAATCATCTTGCATTATGGAAATCTTACTATTTAGGATGCCTCATGTAGTACTGTATTCTCTCACTGTCTAACTTAAAAACATTTTTTAATGTTTATTTTTGAGGGAGAGAGAGCGAGAGAGAGGGAGTGAGAGAGAGAGAATGAGCAGGGGAAGGGCAGAGAGAGAGGGAGACACAGAATCTGAAGCAGTTTCCAGGTTTTATGCTGTTATCTCAGAGCGCAACATAGGGCTGGAACTCGTGAACAGCAAGTTCATGACCTGAGCCGAAGTTAGACACTTAACTGAGTGGGTCACCCCTCTCACTATCTAACTTAAAAAAAAGTTTAAATTTCCCATTCTCCTTTTTTCTTGTTCTGCTATAGAACATATATTCTTCTACATGTGTTGGCTTGTTTTCAGAATGCTATATGTGATGTTGATTCCTAGCCACATTAATGTGATACTGTATTTAATTTATAATATAAAACAAAGATCACTTACCAAAATTATGCCAACAATTAACATAGACATTTTGTTTTGTACCTTTCAAACCACTTACATGAGCCTAATGCAGTTGGATCACAGGCAGGGTGAGGGTGGTAGGTATAAGCTTTTTCTCTCTGTACATGAAGAAACTACAGGGAAGAAAATATATGACTTGACTAAGCTTAACTTGCATCTGACAAGCGAAGAATAATGACAATAGGTTTTTAGCCCTGGAGGTGCCTTTTAGGGTCACCACCATCCAAGATAGACTAGAAGCCCTGGGATCGTCCTATTGCCAACTCTAAACTTCAAACTAACTTTTGGAAAATTGGCATTTACCCAGCACACATGGATTTGGGCCACAGGTAACCTTCCTGAAGAACCAGCGATGGATCTGGCCTTCTCCCGGCTGCCATTGGTGGCCAAATCCACTGACGTGCCAGCTGCTGTTTGGTCCCAGGAAATCTCTCTCCCTCAGCCAGACAGGTGTCTCCCAGTCTTTTCCTGCTTCATCTTATACTTGCTCCTGTGCAGAATACACCCTGTGCACACGCCTAATTATGTCTCTGTTGTGCCTCAGCAGTTCAGGATTACTAGCACAGGCACACCATCCAGGTCATCTCAGAAACTAGCTCTGGCTTATAGCAGGTGCATTCATTCTCGGTTCTTCTGTTGGCTTCGGGGTCATGTCTGATGTATGTTTGACAAATATGGTTATGTCATGACAACATCAAGTGATTTAAAAAATAATACAAATTTCAAATTCACATTCATCCTGCTCTTATTATAATTTTACAACCACAACAACAAAAACAACTTACATAAAAGATATATGTACACTTACCGTAGAACAACTTACATAAAAGATAGCATGTACACTTACCGTAGACCTTCACTGGATTCCACAAATGTTAACACTTTACCCTGGGTGCGTTATAATTTTCTGTCTATAGTAATGTAATGTTAATATGCACTTTAAATATTTCTCTGCAACATATGGAGAATAATACACATACTTACGCCTAAGTGCTCATGGGAGTATTTCGTGAAGAAAAGATCTAACCCAGGATTACAAGTTGGATTTAGGTACTACATCTCTTACTGTGCTATAATCTGGAAACATTTTTTGGTCTTTCTTTGTCTTTAATGGGCCTAACGTTTTTGAAGAATATAGACCATTTAGTATAATTATCTTTCAGTTTAAGTTTTATTTATGCATGATTACATTCAATTTATTCATTATTGGCATGAATACCATAGAAGTGGTATTGTGATATTAGTGATATTGGTGCCTGTCAGGATTATTTTAAAGTTTTTATTTAAATTCCAGTAGGTTAATATACAGTGTAATATTAGTTTCAGGTGTACAATACAATGAGTCAAAACTTCCATACAACACCCAATGCTCATCACAACAAGTGCCCTCCTTCATCCCCATCAGTTATTTAACCCATCCCCCTGCCCATCTCCCCTCTGGTAGCCATCTGTTTGTTCTCTATTGTTAGGAGGCTGTGTTTTATTTTTTTTTGGTTTTTTTGGGGGGGTTGTTTCCCTCTTTCTCTCTCTCTCTCTCTCTCTCTTTTTTCCTTTGCTCATTTGGTTTTGTTTCTTAAATTCCATGTACGAGTGAAATCATATGTTATTTGTCTTTCTCTGACTATCTTATTTCGTTTAGCATAACACTATCTAGATCCAGGTATGTCATTGCAAATGACAAGATTTCATTGTGTTTGATGGCTAAATAACATTTCATTATTTATAGCATATATATAATGTATATATATGTTATGTGTACATGGAATATTCCATTATATAGTGTGTGTATATATATAGTCACACATGACTGTATATATATATGTGTATATATACACACACACACTACCTTTTTTCTTTTCATTTTTTTTAAATTTTAATTTTTTTTCTTAAAATTTACATCCAAATTAGTTAGCATATAGTACACTACCTCTTTTTTATCCATTCATGTATTGATAGACACTTGGGCTGTCTGTTACAAGGTTATTATGTTTCTTTTGGTAATTTATAAATGCCTTGTGAGGAGATACATTAAAATTAGGTAGAATTTTATTTTCACCTAATTTTACCTACCAGTTTTATAATCAACCATCCCTTATTAATTCCACCCAGAAACAATTGTTACCACAGTGGTCGCCAAAGTTGGTTTTCAGAGTTTCATCATTCAGTGTATATATATTTGGTGGTGTGATAGGCTGAATAATGTCTCCTTATTCTCTTTTGACAAGGTGTCCACATCCTAATCTCTAGGATCTTTGATTATATATTACTTACATGGCAAAAGTAAGTACTTTTACAGATGCAAATAAATGAAAGATCTTCAGATGGGAAGATTATCCTGCATTGTCTAGGTGGGCGAATCTAATCACAAGGTTCCTTATAAGAGGGAGTCAGGAGGTCAGAGATGAGAGGACATATTTATTACACTGCTGGCTTTAAATGGTGGAAAGAGCCAACAACTGAGGTGTGTAGGTGGCCTCTAGAAGCTGGAGAAGGCAAAGACAAGACTGAAGTGAATAATATCAGAAATGAAAGAAAAATAAGATACGGAGGTTCCTCAGCTAATTAAAAATAGCACCTCTATATGATCCAATTCAGGGCAAATATCCAAAGAAAGTAAATCAGTATCTTGAGGAGATAATCAGCACTCCTATGTTCATGGCAGCTTTGTTCATTGTAGGTAAGACATGGAAATAACATGTGTCTATCAATACATGAATGGATAGAAAGATGCAATATATATATATAATATATATAACCATATATATTTTATATGTGTATATTTATATATTATATACACAAAAATTATAAATAACTATACCTAAATTACATATACAACTTATATATAATCACATATATTACATATGTAAATATATGTGTATACATTACATACATTATATGAAATGGAATATTCAGGTACAAAAAGAAAGAAATTCTGTCATTTGTGACAACATGGAAAAGCCTAGAGGACATTATGCTAAGTATTATTAAACAGAGAAAAACAAATACTGTGTGATGCCACTCATATGTGGAATCTAAAAATCACAGTAGAATTTGTATAAACAGATAGTAGTATGGTGGTTATCAGGGCCTAGGGCTGGATGGCAGGAACAGGGAGATGCTGGTCAAAGCATACAAGAGTTCAGCTATACAACGAATAACGTCTTGGTATCAAATGTACTGCAAGGTGGCTAGAGCTAATAACATGTTGCATGCTTGAAATTTGCCAAGACAGTAAACCTTAAGCATTCTCATCACAGGCACCCCCCAACACACACACTCACACACACAAGGTAAGTAGACGATGTACACATATGTCAAATCATCCCATTGCACACTTTAAATATATACAATTTTGTTAATTACATATTTACATCTCAAGCTGAAAAACATGTTTTTTTTCTTTTCAAAATTTTATTTAAATTCTAGTTAGTTAACATGCAGTGGAATGTTGGTTTCAGGAGTAGAATTCAGGGATTCATCAATTTCATACAACACCCAGTGCTCATCCCAACAGGTGCCCTCCTGATACCCATCACCCATCTAGCCCTTTCCCCCATCCCACCTCCCTCCATCAGCCCTCAGTTGAATCTCTGTATTTAAGAGTCTCTCATGGTTTGTTTCCCTCTCTCCTCTCCTCTCCACCCCCTTCCCATGTGTTCATATGTTTTGTTTCTTAATTCCACATATGAGTGAAATCATATCATGTGTTAAAAAAGATGAATTCTCTATTTTAACTTTCAGGTTAATAGTATAAAAACGTAATCTGATCATTTAAGGAGGTCATATAAAATAATAGCTATTAGGAGAATAGAAAATAATATACAATAATTTATATTTGATATTCATTGTTAATGCAAAACCAAAGGGGTAGGATAGAAGGTATGTATTTTATACAGGTATGGCCATTTTGGAGTAGGATCATACAAAAATAATGGTCTATAAAGTACTATTTTTAATAACTGAACAGTTGACTTAATCTAAGCCATGGAATCAAAATGTAAGTTTGGGCAAAGAATTTTCCAAAAACTGTCATTAGCATCTTCAGTTTTTAGATCTGCTTACCAGATATTATAATAATAATAGTTCAGTAGTAACTACATGTTAAGAAGTTAGATATCCATCTAATATGTTCAAAGGAGTGTCTCTGACATTAGGACATATGACAACCCTTTATCAAAAATCTTAAAAGGAATGCATCTCATACACAAAAATAAACTCAAAATAGATGACAGATCTCAATGTAAGACAGGAAGCCATCAAAATCCTCGAGGAGAAAGCAGGCAAAAACCTCTTTGATCTTGCCCGCAGCAAATTCTTACTGAACATGTCTCCAGAGGCAAGGGAAACCAAAGCAAAAATGAACTACTGGGACCTCATCAAAATAAAAAGCTTCTGCACAGCAAAGGAAACAATCAGCAAACTAAGAGGCAACCGACAGAATGGGAGAAGATATTGAAAATGACATATCAGATAAAGGGTTAGTATCCAAAATCTATAAAGACCTTATCAAACTCAATACCCAAAGAACAAAGAATCCAGTGAAGAAATGGGCAAAAACATGAATAGATGCTTCTCCAAGGAAGACATCCAGATGACCAACTGACACATAAAAAAAATGCTCAACATCACTCATCAGCAGGGAAATACAAGTCAAAACCACAAGGAGATACCACCTTACACCTGTCAGAAGGGCTAACATTAACAACTCAGGCAGCAACGGATGCCTGAAGCGAGCATGCGGAGAAAGAGGATCTCTTTTGCATTGTTGGTAGCAATGCAAGCTTGTGCAGCCACTCTGGAAAACCGTATGGAGGTTCCTCAAAAAACTAAAAATTGAACTACCCTATGACCCAGCAATTGCACTACTAGGCATTTATCCATGGGATATAGGTGTGCTGTTTCAAAGGGACACATGCACCCCCATGTTTATAGCAGCACTATCAACAATAGCCAAAGTATGGAAAGAGCCCAAATGTCCCTCGATGGATGAATGGACAAAGAAAATGTGGTGTATATATACAATGGAGTATTACTCAGCAATCAAAAAGAATGAAATCTTGCCATTTGCAACTATGTGCATGGAACTGGAGGGTATTAGGCTAAGCGAAATTAGAGAAAGACAAAAATCATATGATTTAATTTATATGAGGACTTTAAGAGACAAATCAGATGAACATAAGGGAAGGGAAACAAAAATAATATAAAAACAGGGAGGGGGACAAAATGGAAGAGACTCATAAATATGGAGAACAGACTGAGGGTTACTGGAGGGGTTGTGGGAGGGGGATGGGCTAAATGGGTCAGGGGCATTAAGGAGTCTACTCCTGAAATCATTGTTTCACTATATGCTAACTAATTTGGATGTAAAATTTAAAAGATAAATAAAATAAAATAAAGGAATGCATCTCAGTTTTCTCCTACAGGTATATAAAATCTACTTCAAATGAGATGTTTAGGAAGTACTTTGTATACTGTCAATTATTTAAGAATTTAATGACTTTTTTGGATATGTGTCTCAAATAGAAAAGCAAAGCACCTGGCCACTTCACAACATTCACTGATTTTATTTTATTTTTTACTTTATTGTTTTTATTTGTTATTGAGTTATTATTGACAGCTAAGTTGTGGAAGTATAAGATGTACATTTTTTTCATTTGATGTATTTATACATTACCATATGATTACCATTATAATGTTAGCTAGCATCTTTATAATGTCACATAATTATAATTTCTTTTTTGTGGTGAGAACAATTAATATCTAGTCTCTTGGAAGTTTTGAAGTTTATCATATAGTATTGTTGACTAAAGTTTCTATGCTGTGAATTAGATAATTTCTAGGCTGTCTAGGACTTCCATATCTAGTAGTTGCAAGTTTAAAACCCTAAACAGCATCTGCCCAGTTCTCCCACCCCTTAGCCCCTGAAAACCAGCATTCTACTTTTATGAATTTGAGTTTCAAGATTAAGCATATAAGTATTTGTCTTTCTATGCCTGACATTTCACTTAGAATAATCCCCTCGAGGTGTATCCATGTTGTTGCAAATGACACAATTTCTTTCTTTTTCATAGATGAATTCTTTCTTTCTTTCTTTCTTTCTTTCTTTCTTTTCTTTTCTTTTCTTTTCTTTTTTCCTTTTTCTTTCTTTTTTCCTTTTGTTCTTTCCTTCTTTCTTTCATCTGCCATATATTTATTATCTGTATTGAATATATATTTATATACACATATATACATATGCACACACATATATGTGTGTATACATATAAATATATACATCACATTTTTAACCATTCATCTGTTGACAGACACTTAGGTTGTTTTGATATCTTGGCTATTGTGAATAATGCCACAAAAAACATGAAAATGCAGATACCCCTTTGAGATCCTGTTTTCATGTCCTTTAGGATATGTAATCAGAAGTGATATTTCTGGATAAAATAGTATTTTTATTTTTAATTTTTTGAGGAACCTCCTAACTCTATGTTTTCCATAGTATATGAACCAATTTACATTCCCATCCAGAGCACACAAGGGCTCCCTTTTCTCCACATCTCACCAGCAGTTGTTATCTCTTGTGTCCTTGATGATAACCATCCCAACAGGTGTGTGGTGATGTCTCATTTTGGTTTTAGTACACATTTCCCTGATGATGAGTGATGTTGAGGATCAACATCATGAATAAATCCTCTTGAATGTGGTGAATAATTCTTTTAGTATACAGTTGGATTTGATTTGTTGGTATCTTGTTGAGAAATTTGCATCCATGTTCATCAGGGATATTGGCCAATAGTTCTCATTTTTAGTGGGGTCTTTGTCTGGTTTGAGAATCAATGTCATGCTGGCCTCATAGAATGAGTTTTCCTTCCATTTCTATCTTTTGGATCAATTTCAGAAGAATATGTATGATTTCTTATTTAACTGTCTGGTAGAATTCCCCTGGGAAGCCATCCTGCCCTGAACTCTTGTTTGTTAGGGTATTTTTTATTACTGATTTGATTTCATTACTGGTTATGGGTCTGTTCAAATTTTCTATTTCTTCCTGTTTCAGTTTTGGTAGTTTATATGTTTCTGGAGTTTATCCATTTCTTCCAGGATGCCCCATTTATTGACATATACTTGCTCATAATATTCTCTTTTAATAATCTGTATATCTGTTGTATTGGTTGTGATCTTTCCTCTCTCATTCATGATTTTATTTATGTGCATCCTTTCACTTTTACTTTTAATTGGTCTTGCAGGGACTTATCAATAAAAGATTAGAGTGTAAATAAATGATATAAAAATTAAAAAGAAAACAATAGAACAGATCCACAAAATGGTTACAAGATGGAGTTCATTATTAATAGAACTTCTTTGTTCTCTCACTGACTCAGAAGACACACACTTATGACCTTTAAAAGGAACATTAAGAAATTCATCTGTATGATTTGTCCTTATTTTATTTATTTTAAGATTTAACGATAAATTTCTTAATTAAAAAATGCAACACTGCACACCTGTTTGTTAAACAAGAGTCACAGTGTATTTTTCAAGAACAATCGTGTCTTCATAATGGAGGTTGATACATTGTACTAAAGGGTCAGGTGCCCCACGTGGAATGCACAGTGTAGCCATGCTGCCAACTGAGACATGGCCTAATGTGGCAGAGAACAATGAACTGCGTCTCAGGTGATGCTGTAACAGAAAGTCCACTGATGAGTGGTTGCCATGGAATTTTATGATCATTCGTTTGAATGAATGAGTTTATATTTTGTTTATATTATTACATATTTTATTACTTAATACAGTCAGTATTTTTGTATGTACCAACCAGAGTGGAACTATTTTTAATGCATTTTCACAAACCATGCACTTAATGGTGCATATAGCCAAGTATCATTGTTGCCTAACATCGTTATATTGAGTTATCAGAAACATGACGTGTTCTGCAAGAAGATCTCACCTGAGATTTGGGGAAATAGGAGACAAGAATGAGTTACTAGAGAAAACCCTATAAACCTTCTGTAACTGTTAAATAATTTCAGCTGTCACTTGGATGCAAAAATGCCCCTGACTAGGTTGCCTAATGCCCCCTTCACATCCTTATTCCTCAAGGTGTAGATGAAAGGGTTCAGCGCAGGGGTCACTACTCCATAGAAGAGCGCCATGAATTTGGGCTGGTCTCTTGAGATGGAGGAGGGGGGCTGAAGGTACATGCTAATGCCTGGACCATAAAACAAGAAAACTACAATGAGATGGGAGGAACATGTCCCAAAGGCCTTTTTCCTTCCCTCAGAAGACCTAATTTTAAATACAGCATGTCCAATGCAAGCATAGGAAGCAAGAATTAAGCCTAGCGGGACAGCTAACATAAAAATACACACCACAGAGAGTGTGAGCTCGTTAGCAGCCTTTTCTCCACAGGCAGCCTTTATCAGAACAGGAATCTCACACAGCAAGTGGTCCAATTTATTGAGTCCACACAGTGGTAACTGCAAGGTAGCAGTGGCCTCTGAGACAGCATAGGTGATTCCAGTCAACCACACAGTGGATGCCAGCAGGATACAGACGCGTGGGTTCATGATGAGGGTGTAGTGTAGAGGCTTGCAGATAGCCAGGTAGCGATCAAAAGACATAATAGCCAGAAGCAGACATTC
The DNA here is from genome assembly GCF_018350155.1 of Leopardus geoffroyi. Classification (NCBI taxonomy): domain Eukaryota; kingdom Metazoa; phylum Chordata; class Mammalia; order Carnivora; family Felidae; genus Leopardus; species Leopardus geoffroyi. Next base: position 1,168,091 of record NC_059332.1, on the reverse strand, counting down.
TGTGCCCCCCATTATGTGGAAGAAATAAAGCTGAGCTGCACACCCCACATAGCTGATCGTCTTCTTGGTGCTTCCCAGGTTAAACAGCATCTGAGGGACGATGCTTGTGGTGTAGCACATGTCCAGGAAGGAGAGGTTGGTGAGGAAGAAATACATGGGGCTGTGCAGACGGGCATCTAACCTGGACACCAGAATGATGGCCGTGTTTCCTACCATGGCCATGGGGTATGTTATAAGAAGAATAGCAAATAGAGGAAGCTCCAGCCAAGGACGATCTGCAAAGCCTAGTAGAACAAACTCTTTAGGATGGCTGTTATTCATTGTGCCATGATCTTCACCTTATTTCACCTACAGCAGGGAAGTGGCAGAAAAGGTTGGAAGCGTTACGAGAACTGCATCCGCCATCCACTCACACAAGATGGGTCACAGTCACTTGTGGGGGAAACAATAAACAGGATCTGGCACCAGTGACTTACTTTCCCTCACTACAGAATAGAGGTGATGTCTTTAGACAAGTAACCTGACCATTCTGAAACTGAATGTAGAACAAGGATGACGATAACTATCCCCTTGTGTTACAGGGAGAGTTAAAAGCAAAGTGGGAGCATCTTGTATTTAGGAAACTCCAAATCAGGTTTTTCAAACTTGGCTTGCTTGCATAAAAATCATCGGAGGGGGTCGTTAAAATGTAGTTCATTGGTTTCTGTCACTGAGTGTCTGATAGGGTGGATGTGGCATGGACCTAGAAGACACCAATGCAAGGGATTACTGAAATGTTATGAGCGATGAAGGTCTTGAGGTCACTGATGCACAAGAAGGAGAAGAAATGCCAGAGCACTAATACTCACCATGACAGTCTTGTTCACACTCAACCAGTGTTGAATAGTTATATCATCCCTATGGGGAGTAGGAAGGTAGGTTTTAAACAAGTCTATCTTAGTATTTTGGAAATAAGTAATAAGAAATGTCAGCTTCCTGAAGTATGCACTGAGAGAGATGAGCTATGACATCTGTTTCCCATGCTAAAGAATTAATTTTCAGATGTATATTTTCTTGCATAAGTACTTCATTCAAACTGAGCACTAGTTTTTTAAATTAAATTTTAGTTTATTTATCTAGTAGTTATTTTCTTTATCAAGTGGGCTTATCATTCTGTTTTTATACTAATCTGGATGGTTATTAGTGATCCACTTGATTGCATGTAGCTACCAATACAACCCTTAACTCAGAGAACTGGTTTCAAGAGGAAAGTCTATATTCCAATTCAGTCAGGACCAGAGGCTTGCACATATCCACAAATTATGTTATATATTACTTTCCTTTTTAAGATAAGAGGCACATTGTAACAGCAAAATTAAGTGGCTGAATAAAGCAGTATTTTGGAAAGATTAACTAGGTAATGAATTTATTTAAGTATACTATTCTTTAGTTGTTAACTGTTCCACAGTATCTAGAATCTTCTGTAGGATAAGATAGATCATGATTATGGTTATGAGGTATTCCACTGACAAATTCTAGGTTACCTCACCAGTGAGTTAGTGGTTTAAGGGTAACATCACCATCTATGGTTACAAAGTACAGTTTTCATATTCTGTATTTCATTAAATCCTCCAAGCCATCCTGTGAGGTGTCACACAAAACTCACAGTTTGAGAGTTTGTTTGGAGGTGCTAGCAGGGAGCACAGATACTCATATACCCTTGACAGAAGAATGGTCCTCCTCTATGGGGGGAAGGCCATCCTTTTTGACCAAGTGCGCAGCTCCAGGAGGCATGCACATGGAGTGGCATGGGAGGTGGGGGGACACCTGTCCACCCAGCAAGATCAGCCGTATCAACCCTGGCGATAGATGGGGTGACAGATGTTGCAGCCAGGACGCCCTGCACGTGTTGTGAGGAGCATGGAGTGTTGTATAGAAGTGATGAATCACTATAATGCACACATGAAACAAATATTACACCCTGTGTTAGCTATACTTGAATTTAAATAAAAACTTAAAAAACAAATCATGGCTAAGATGTGAATGTTGTCCTTTGATTACAAACTATCCCTAGGTCAGAAGTGCACAGATAACAAAATAATTCAAACTAATCCTTAGTAAGACCTGTTTACTGAAAACTTCAGTAAGCATTTTGCATCCATGAAATCATTTAGTACTCCTTCCCAGACCTTATGAGAAAGGAAATGTTAGTATCCAGATTTTAGAATGGTGTTAATCATTCATTTAGGATACTGTTAGTCACCCAATGAAAGATTGTTGCGAATAACTAGGGAGGTTCTAAAGATCAAAAATCAATCAATTCCTTAAATGATGTAGTGTGATAATGAAACCATGATTTCAGAGATTCAAGATTCCAAAGAAAGCATCGGTAGTCTAGAGATGTTTCCTGAAAGGAGTTTCTCCTACACCTTATTTGACCATGACATTTTTCAAGATGTGGCATGAGTGCATTGTGTTAGGAACACATGTTGGCCAAAGTTGTTTTTCAGGTGAAAATCCTATGTTTTAGATGGGATACGACATAAAAGCATGGTATGAATTAATTTGGTTGTTAAAATAAATATTTTAAAATTGTGATCCACCCACATTCTTAAATAATTGCACATTAAGATCCTTATGGTGTTCTCATGGCCCACCTTTTAGATGTTTCTGTCATGGAATACTGTTCAATTTTTTAAGGAGTAATTTCAGGCTTGAGCCTCCGTGAATTCTACCATAGTTAATTCTATCTAACCTTAAGGAATCAAGTATGCTCACAACAATTTTATTAAATTCATATTATTTGGAATTTTGTTCACTTTACTCATCACAGAGGCTAGTTTTGTTTGTGATGGTGACCAGCCTACGGCCTCCTTTATTTCTTTAGATAATTCCCTAGGGATACCTCGTCAGTGTCCTAATCGCTGAAATTCACTCTTGTTTGAACTTTTCAATTTTACTTTGATTTATAATCTTCTCCATGTCATTCTCATGGTACTTAACTATTGTTAGTTCTCGGATCCATGACTTTTGGATCTTCTAACTTCCATTGATTTTTAATCACTGTTTTACTGCATAGAGGTCTATTTATCCATGGATGCTTAAAGTCACATTAAGAAAGTGCCAGACTTCATTCCTTTTGACATCTCCTTTGCATATTCAATCACATTTTCATCCATTTTTGTTTTATTCATACATCATCTTCATCACACATTGTTGGTGTGAGACCCTGAGAAGGACTGATTACCAAGAGAAATCTACTTGCATTCTAGAGCCATGAAATGAGGTATTTCCAAAGTCTAGAAAACGTTTCCTGAATGAAATGCTTTCTCTTTACTTATGTATATTAGGTACTGTGATGTACATACATTTCCATCATCCCTAAGAATGGGCAATTTAAAACAAGGTTGGTTTTTTTTTTACTCACCTTATTCTGGTAAATATCACTTGATAAAAAGGAATTTTGGAAGAATACATGAATCTCAAACTTTCAGAGAAGGACAGAGAAACACAGATGGGTATCTAAGAATTGGCTTCAGAAATGTTTGTTTTTCATTTGCAACAACGCTGCTGAAGAGAAAACACTTGGGTTAGGAGGACAGTAGTACATAATATGGAGAATGCATTCTGGGTGTGCTATTTATAGAATGTGCTCCAGACTCTTGGGCATTGTTTTCAAACAGGCCATTTGTGTTTATCCCAGATGAGCTAACAGAGAAAGTTCCTTGGGAGGGGTCGCCATGGAAATGCTTCTTATTATGGTAAATTACTTACTGAACTGAGGGTGGTAGCAAGTCCTGTCTGTTATTAGGTTTGTTTTAAAAGAAACTAATTTAATTTCCCAACATAAACACTAATTTTAAATAGGATACAATTGGAATAAAGCAAGTTTGAAGAAATGATTCTGGGGGATTTAAATGTCAGTTTCCTTAGCATCTATGTTCATTTATAGAATATCCTTCATAGATTTTTTTTTTATTTTTTTTTCAATGTTTATTTATTTTTGGGACAGAGAGAGACAGAGCATGAACGGGGGAGGGGCAGAGAGAGAGGGAGACACAGAATCGGAAACAGGCTCCAGGCTCTGAGCCATCAGCCCAGAGCCTGATGCGGGCTCGAACTCACAGACAGCGAGATCGTGACCTGGCTGAAGTCGGACGCTTAACCGACTGCGCCACCCAGGCGCCCCCATAGATTTCTTTAATATACAAGAATTTGTCCACATTTTTATTTAAATTCCAGTTAGTTAACATATAGGGTAATGTTGGTTTCAGGTACGGAATGTTGTGATTCATCATTGACATACAATACCCAATGCTCATCACTACCAGTGACTTCTTTAACACCCATCATCTAATTCACCCATTCCCTCACTGACCTCCCTTCTAATAACTATCTATTTATTCTCTATACATAAGAATCTTGTTCTTAGGTTCTCTCTCTACCCCCATGTTCATTTGTTTTGTTTCTTATTTGAAAATATGACAAATCATATGGTATTTTTCTTTCTCTGACTGCCTTATTTAGCTTAGCGTAATACATTCTAGCTCTATCCACATCATTGCAAATGGCAAGATTTCATTCTTTTATTTTTTTTAATTTTATTTTTTATTTTTTTAAAATTTACATCCAAATTAGTTAGTATATATTGAAACAATGATTTCAGGAGTAGATTCTTTAATGCCCTTTACCCATTTAGCCCATCCCCCTTCCCACAACCCCTCCAGTAACCCTCAGTTTGTTCTCCATATTTATGAGTCTCTTCCATTTTGTCCCCCTCCCTGTTTTTATATTATTTTTGTTTCCCTTCCCTTATGTTCCTCTGTTTTGTCTCTCAAAGTCCTCATATGAGTGAAGTCATATGATTTTTGTCTTTCTCTGACAGACTAATTTCACTTAGCATAATACCCTCCAGTTCCATGCATCTAGTTGCAAATGGCAAGATTTCATTCTTTTTGATTGCTGAGTAATACTCCATTGCATATATATACCACATTTTCTTTATCCATTCATCCATCAAGGGCCATTTGGGCTCTTTCCATACTTTGGCTATTGTTGTTAGTGCTGCTATAAACATGGGGGTGCATGTGTCCCTTAGAAACAGCACACCTGTATATCGTGGATAAATGCCTAGTAGTGCAATTGCTGGGTCATAGGGTAGTTCTATTTTTAGTTTTTTGAGGAACCTCCATACTGTTTTCCCAGTGGCTGCACCAGCTTGCATTGCACCAACAATGCAAAAGAGGTACTTTTTCTCTGCATTCTCCTCGCCAACATGTGTTGTTGCCGGAGTTGTTAATGTTAGCCCTTCTGACAGGTGTAAGGTGGTATCTCCTTGTGGTTTTGATTTGTATTTCCCTGATGATCAGTGATGTTAAGCAGTTTTTTCATGTGTCAGTTGGCCATCTGGATGTCTTCCTTGGAGAAGTGTCTATTTATGTCTTTTGCTCATTTCTTCACTGGATTATTTGTTCTTTGGGTGTTGAGTTTGAGAAGTTCTTTATAGATTTTGGATACTAACCCTTTATCTGATGTGTCGTTTCCAAATATCTTCTCCCATTTTGTCGATTGCCTCTTAGTTTTGCTGATTGTTTCCTTCGCTGTGCAGAAGCATTTTATTTTGATGAGGTCCCAGTAGTTCATTTTTCCTTTGGTTTCCCTTGCCTCCGGAGATGTGTTGAGTAAGAAGTTGCTGCAGGTAAGATCAAAGAGGTTTTTGCCTGCTTTCTCCTCGAGGATTTTGATGGCTTCCTGTCTTACATTTAAGTCTTTCATCCATTTTGAGTTCAATTTTGTGTATGGTGTAAGAAAGTGGTCCAGGTTCATTCTTCTGCATGTCGCAGTCCAGTTTTCCCAGCACCACTTGTGACGAGACTCTCTTTATTCCATTGGATATTCTTTCCTGATTTGTCAAAGATTAGTTGGCCATGCGTTTGTGGGTCCATTTCTGGGTTCTCTATTCTGTTCCATTGATCTGAATCTGAGTGTCTGTTCTTGTGCCAGTACCATACTGCCTTGATGAGTACCGCTTTGTAGTACAGCTTGAAGTCTGGGATGGTGATGACTCCTGCTTTGGTTTTCTTTTTCGAGATCACTTTGACTATTTGGGGTCTTTTCTGGTTCCATAGAAATTTTAGGATTATTTGTTGTAGCTCTGTGAAGAATACTGTTGTTACTTTGATAGGGATTGCATTGAATATGTAGATTGCTTTGGGTAGTATCGACATTTTAACAATATTTATTCTTCCTATCCAGGAGCATGGAATCTTTTTCCATTTTTTGTGTCTTCTTCAATTTCTTTCATAAGCTTTCTATAGTTTTCATTGTATAGATTTTTCATCTCTTTGGATAGATTTATTCCTAGGTATTTTATGGTTTTTTTATGCAACTGTAAATGAGATCGATTCCTTGATTTCTCTTTTTGTTGCTTCATTGTTGGTGTATAGGAATGCAACTGATTTCTGTGCATTGATTTTATATCCTACAACTTTGCTGAATTCATGAATCAATTCTAACAGTTTTTTTGGTGGAATCTTTTGGGTTTTCCATATAGAGTATCATGTCATCTGTGAAGAGTGAAAGTTTGACCTCTTCCTGGCCAATTTGGATGCCTTTTATTTCTTTGTGTTCTCTGATTGCAGAAGCTAAGACTTACAATACTATGTTGAATAACAGTGGTGACAGTGGACATCCCTGTCTTGTTCCTGACCTTAGGGGAGAGCTCTCAGTTTTTCCCCATTTTGATGATATTAGCGTTGGGTCCTTCATATATGGCTTTTATGATCTTGAGGTATGTTCCTTCTATCCCTACTTTCTTGAGGGTTTTTATTAAGAAAGCATGCTGTATTTTGTCAAATTCTTTCTCTGCATCTATTGAGAGGATCGTATGGTTCTTGTCCTTTCTTTTATTGATGTGATGAATCACGTTAATTTTTTTTGCAGATATTGAACCAGCCCTGTATCCCAGGTATAAATCCCACTTGGTTGGGGTGAATAATTTGTTTCAATGAATTGTTGGAGCCGGTTGGCTAATATCTTGTTGAGGTTTTTGCACCCATGTTCATCAGGGAAATTGGTCTATAGTTCTCCTTTTTTGTGGGGCCTCTGTCTGTTTTTGGAATCATGGTAATGCTGGCTTCATAGAAAGAGTTTGGACGTTTTCCATCCATTTCTATTTTTTGGAACAGTTTCAAGAGAATAGGTGTTAACTCTTCCTTAAATGTTTGGTAGAATTCCAAACAATCTGGCCCTGGACTCTTGTTTTTTTGGCAGATTTTTGATTATTAATTCGATTTCCCTCCTGGCTATGGGTCTGTTCAAATTTTCTATTTCTTCCCGTTTCAGTTTTGGTAGTGTATATGTTTCTAGGAATTTGTCCATTTCTTCCAGATTACCTATTTTATTGGCATATAATTGCTCATAATATTCTCTTATTATTTTAATTCTGTTGTGTTGGTTGTGATCTATCCTCTTTAATTCTTGATTTTATTTATTTGGGTCCTTTTTCTTCTTGGTCAAACTGGTTAGTGGTTTATCAATTTTGTTAATTCTTTCAAAGACCCAGCTTCTGGTTTCACTGATCTGTTCTACTTTTTTTTGGTTTTGATACTATTAATTTCTGCTGTAATCTTTATTATTTCCTGTCTTCTGCTGATTTGGGTTTTATTTGCTGTTCTCTTTACAGTTCTTTATGGCATAAGGTTAGGTTGTGTATCTGAGATCTTTCTTCCTTCTTTAGGAAGGCCAGGATTGCTATACACTTTCCTCTTATGACCACCTTTGCTGCGTCCCAGAGGTTTTGGGTTGTGATGTTATCATTTTCATTGGCTTCAATATACTTTTTAATTTCCTCTAACTTCTTGGTTGGCCTATTCATTCTCTAGTAGGATGTTCTTCAGTCTCTAAGTATTTGTTACCTTTTCAAATTTTTTCTTGTTGTTGATTTTGCATTTGATAGTGTTGTGGTCTGAAAATATGTACAGTATGATCTTGATCCTTTTGTACTTACTTGGGGCTGAGTGTCCCAGTATATGGTCTATTCTGGAGAACATTCCATGTGCCCTAGAGAAGAATGTATATTCTATTCTTTTAGGATGAAATGTTCTGAATACATCTGTTAAGTCTATTTGGCCCAGTGTGTCATTCAAAGCCATTGTTTCCTTGTTGATTTTTTGATTAGATGATCTGTCTGTTGCTGTGAGTGGGGTGTTGAAGTCTCCTACTAATGTGGTATTACTATTAATGAGTTTCTTTATGTTTGTGATTAATTGATTTATATATTTGGCACATACATATTTACAATTGTTAGTCTTCTTGGTGCATGGTCCACCTAAGTATGATATAAAGCCCTTCTTCATCTCTTGTGACAGTCTTTATTTTAAAGTCTAGATTGTTTGATATAAGTATGGCTACTCTGGCTTGCTTTTGTTGACCATTAGCACGATAGATGGTTCTCCATCTCCTGATTTTCTATGTGAAGGTGTCTTTAGGTCTAAAGTGGATCTCTTGTAAACAGTGTATAGATGGATTTTGTGGTCTTATCCATTCTGTTACCCTATGTCTTTTGATTGGAGCATTGAGTCCATTGACATTTATGGTGAATACTGAAATATATGAATTTATTGCCATTATAATGTTTGTAGAGTTGGAGTTTCTGGTGGTGTTCTCTGGTCCTTTCTAATCTTTTTTTGCTTTTGGTATGTATGTATGTATGTATGTATTCATTCATTCATCTTTTCTCCCCTCAGAGAGTCCTCCTTAAAATTTCTTGTATGGGTGGTTTAGTGGTCATAAACTCCTTTAATATTTATTTGTCTGGGAAACTTTTTATCTCTCCTTCTATTTTGGATGGCAGCCTTGCTGGATAAAGAATTCTTGGCTTCATATTTTTCTGATTCAGCACATTGAATATATCCTGCCACTCCTTTCTGGCCTGCCAAGTTTCTGTGGATAGGTCTGCTGTGAACCTCATCTCTTTTCCCTTGTGGTTAAGGACTTTTTTTCCCTTGCTTCTTTCATGATTCTCTCCTTGCCTCAGTATTTGTGAATTTGACTATGATATCCCTTGTTAATGATTGGTTTTTGTTGAATCTAATTGGAGTCTTCTGTGCTTCCTGGATTTTGATTTCTATGTTCTTCCCCAGGTTCGGAAAGTTTTCTGCTATAATTTGCTCACAAAACCTTTTTTTCCCCCTATTTCTCTCTCTTCCTCTCTGGGACCTCTATGATTCTGATGTTGTTCTTTTTTAATGAGTCACTGATTTCTCTAATTCCTAAATCGTGCTCTTTTGCCTTAATCTTCCTCTTTTTTCTGTTTCATTATTCTCCATAAGTTTGTCCTCTATATCACTGATTCTCTCTTCTGCCTTGTCCATCCTTGCCACTGTGGCATCCATCTGTGATTGCAGCTCACGTATAGCATTTCTTATTTCATCCTGACTAGCTTTTACTTCTTTTATCTCTGCAGAAAGGGATTCTAATCTATTTTTGACTCTAGCTAGTATTCTCATTATCGTGATTCTAAATTCTGGTTTAGACATCTTGCTTGTAACTGTGTTGGTTAAGTTCTTGGCTGTAATTTCTTCCTGCTCTTTCTTTTGAGGTGAATTCCTTCCTTTTGTAATTTTGAAGGGAGAAAAGGAATTAATGAGGTAGGAAAAAGTAAAATTAAAAAAATTAAAATAAAAAATACCAAAATTATAAAATTAAACACACACACACACAAAATTGAATAAATGATGCTAGATCCTAGGTGTGTTTTGGTCTGGGTGTTGAACGTGGCTTGATAGATTAGAGAAACAAGGGGAAAGAAGAAAAAACAAGGAAATCATTTGAAAATTTGAAAAAATGAAAACACTGATGTAGACTAAAATGAAATGATGGAAGTCAACTACAACTTGAAAAAATTACACCAAAGTAAAAATTATAGTAGAAAAACATTAAAGAAAAATATTTTTAATAAAAATTAAAAATAAGAATGAAAATTTCTCTTTCTGTATTCAAGAAAAAGAAAAGAAACAAAAAAGAGAAAAAGGAAAAAAAAGGAAATTGTTTGAAAATTTGAAAAAATAGATACACTGATGTAGACTAAAATAATATCATGGAAGTAAAATAAAATATGAAAAAAATTATACACAATTTAAAAAAATATAATAAAAAATTAAAGAAAAATATTTTTAATGAGTTGAAAATAAAAATGAATTTTTTCTCTTTCTGTATTCAAGAAAAAGAAATAAAAAAGAAAACAAAAAGAGAAAAAGAAAGACAGAAAGAAAATTGAATAGATGGACCTGCTAATAGACTGAAATATGACTGAAATTACATCATTTTCCGTTAGAAGTCAGACTATGAAGTGCTTTATAGTCCATAAACTAAGCAGGCGGTGAGACTTCTGTTCTTGAAGTGTGAGGTTGGCCCAGGTAGGCACGGCTTAGTGTAATGGCCCCATTCTCCACTTGATGGCATTGTTGGCTCACTGGGGTAGATTGTTGTGGCGCTTGTAGGTGCATATGCACGTGCATGGAAGTGGTGAAAATGGCATCACCCAGCCACCCAGTCTCTAGTATTGGAACTCTGTTCTTCCCGATCAGCAATTGCTCACCCATTCTTTGTTTTCAGATTTCGTCCACTCCTCACTTTTACACCGTCCATGACCAAGCCCTAGGCAGTACCTCTCTCCCGAGTTTTGTCTCAGATGTGGCTGTTTTCCCTGGCCCCTTACTTCTGAGGGACTGCAGCTTTGACCCTTTTCAACCCTCTGAGGAGGGTCTCACTGAGCAATAGCCAAATGCCGGCCATACCCAGGAAAGTTCGCGTGACTGTGCTGCTGCCAATGCCCAGAGACTGTGCCCAGGTGCCAGCCCACCCCAGAAAAAGTTTGTGAGATAGTGTAGCAGCAGCGTTTCTGGGATTATGGAAAATACAACATGCATCTTGCACCAGGCTTCACCCCCAATGACCTTGTTCCAGCACAAGCAAATGTGGCTGTTCTCTGGGATCTGCTGGGCCCAGGTGGCCTCACAGCCTCTATCAAATGTCCTTCCAGCAGTGGAACCACTTCTCCTCATGTGGCCTGAGAACCTCCTGGACCCCACTCTCCTCCTGGGGATTCACCCTTCCCACCAGAGCACTGCTAGGTATTGAGCTGAGGAGTTCAGACTCTTCACTCTCCCTGTTTACAGTCTTAATGGAATTTAAACCCTCTCCTTTCTCCTTTCTCCTTTTTTAGTTCAGTCCCTGCAGTTGTTTCCAATTTTCCACTTTCTCTCCATCTGCTTTTGGGGAGGGGTGCTTTTCCTGTATTCTCCCCACCATCTCCTTCCTCTCTCTGCATGAAAAAGCACCTCCCTGCCCTCCTCGGCTTCTCTCTCCATGCTGCATAGCTGCTAAGTTCTGTGGTTCAGGTTTTTCAGATTGTTGTGTTAATCCTCTAATCAGTTTTCTAGGTGTGCAGGATGGTTTAGTGTTGGTCTGGCTGTATTTCATAGACATGAGACACAGAAAAAACTTCCATGCTGTTTTGCCTTCTTGGCTTCCTCTCTGATTCATTTATCTTTAGTGTAGCTGAGTCTTTATATTTGAAGTGGGTTTTTATTTAAAAAAATTTTTTTAACGTTTATTTATTTTTGAGACAGAGAGAGACAGAGCATGAATGGGGGAGGGTCAGAGAGAGGGAGACACAGAATCTGAAACAGGCTCCAGGCTCTGAGCTGTCAGCACAGAGCCCGACGTGGGGCTCGAACTCACAGACCGTGAGATCATGACCTGAGCCAAAGTTGGCCGCCTAACCAACTGAGCCACCCAGGCACCCCTGAAGTGGGTTCTTAAAAAAAATGTTTTTTAATTTTTTTACATTTATTTATTTTTGAGAGACAGAGAGAGACACAGCACAAGTGGAGGAGGGGCAGAGAGAGAATGAGACACAGAATGTGAATCAGGCTCCAGGCTCTGAGCTTTCAGCACAGAGCCCAATGGGTGGCTTGAACTCACAAACAGCAAGATCATGACCTGAGCCGAAGTCAGACACTTAACCTACTGAGCCACTCACACACCCCTTAAAGTGGGTTTCTTATAGAGAATTTATAGTTTGGCCTATTTTTATATCTTCTTGGAGAATCTTTGTCTTTTAATTGGGCCATTGACATGTTAGGCCATTGACATTTAAAGTGATTATTGACATAGCTAGATTAATACCTAGGATTTTCATTACTGTTTTCCATTCATTGGTCTTCTTTATTTCTTCTTTCCCTTACACACATTTTTTGCTCTTGCTGATATTAACTGAGCATTTGGTAAGATTCTATTTTCTCTCCCCTTTCTGTATATCAATTATTTTTCTTTCCATTGTTTTTCTGGTTGCCATAGAATTTGCAAGATACATTTAGAACTAATGTATGTCCACTTCCAAATCACACTATACCACTTCATTGGTAGTGCAATTACCATATGGCAGAGTATTCCCAGTTGCTCCATTCTACCTCATAACATTGTTGTCATTTATTTTACTTATCCCAAAACTATAATTACTGAATACATTGTTGCTTTTATTATTTTGAAGAAACTAGTGTCTGTTACATCAATTAAGAATCAGAAGAATAAAACATTTTATTTTACCTTCATTTGTTCCTTCTCTAACATTCTTCTATTCATTTTCTAAAGGTTTTTATTTAAATTTCATTTAGATAACATCAATGTGTACTTTTAGTTTCAGGCGTACAATTTAGTGATTCAGCACTTACACGCAACACCCAGTGCTCATGATGACACATGCACTCCTTAATATCCATTACATATTTAACCAGTCTCCCCACACACTACTCCTCTGGTACCCACCAGTTTGTTCTACAGTTAAGAGTCTGTTTCTTCGATTGCCTCTCTTTCTATTATTTTGTCCCTTTGCTCACTTGTTTTGTTTCTTAAGTTCCATATATGAATGAAATTATATGGTATTTGTCTTTTTCAGACTGACTTATTTCCCTTAGCATTTATAAACTCTAGCTCCATCCATGTCATTTAAAATGGTGAGATTTCATTCATTTTTATGGCTGAATAATATTCCATGGTGTATATATACCATTTCTTCTTTATACACTCATCTACTAATATCTATGGGCTGCTTACATAATTTGGCTATTGTAAATAATGCAGCTATATACATAGGGATGCATGTATCCCTTTGAGTTAGCACAAGTAGTAATTTTTCTGACATCGTCTGTAGCAACACTTTTCTAGATATGTTTCCAGAGTCAATTGAAGTAAAAATGAAAGTAAACTTTTGGAATTACATCAAAATAAAAAGCTTCTGCATGGCAAAGGAACAATCAATAAAATTAAAAGACATCGTATGTGATGGGAGAAGATGTTAGAAAGAGACATATCCAATAAAAAGCTAGTATCCAAAATATATAAAGAAATTGCACAACTCAACACCTAAAAAACAAATAATACAACTAAAAAATGGGCATAAGAAATGAACAGACATTTCCCTAATGAAGACGTCCAGATGGCCAAAGATACATGAAAAGATGATCAACATCACTCATTACCAGGGAAATGCAAATCAGAACTACAATGAAATATGACCTCACATTTGTGAGAATGGCTAAAATCGAAACCCCAAGAAATAACACGTGTTGGCCAGGATGTAGAGAAAATGGAACCTTTATGTACTGTTGATTGGAATGCAAACTGGTACAGCCTCTGTGGAAAACAGTATGGAGGTTCCTCAGAAAGTTACAAATAGACCTACTCCATGATACAACAATCACATTTCTGGGTATTTACCCCAAAACTGTGAAATCACAGTTTAAAGTATTTCTTTGATCACCTGCGTGGCTCAATTGGTTAAGCGCCTGACTTTGGCTTAGATCATGATCTAATGGTTCCTGGGTTTGAGCCCCACATCAGGGTTCATGCTGATAGTGCAGAGCCTGCTTGGGATTCTCTCTCCTCTCTCTTTTCCCCTCCTCTGCTTGTATTCTCCCTCTCAAAAGAAATAAATAGGCACCATCTGATTATTTTATTTATTATTATAGTTACACATTGAAGAGTTCCATTTTTAGGTGAAATATATTTAGTAAAAAATGAAACATATTTTTCATTTCAATGTTTAAACTACACTTAAATAACTAAGTTATCATGTCCTATGTGGTAGCTACTATTATATTTATACTGTAATCAAGAGGAAATAAGTAGCCTCCTGTATAGTGATATCAAGTTTAAAATGTAGTAATTGACTGCTAAAAGTATATCCCACCTAAGGAATAAATAGTGTTGAGATTTCAGACACTTGGGAAAGCATAATGGGACTGTTATGGGATGCTTTATTTCAAAACCCCACAAACATTTTGTAAGAGGCTGTTTATTGATACAGCCCAACAGTGATATTTTCTGCTTTCTTCAGTTCCTTTATGATCTGTGTTCCTATTCTGGGATTCAGAGTTTTCCAATGAGTTTTTCTCAAATTGTGCTACATGTTATTTACTCTAAAAAAGAGGTCAATAAAATCAGAAGGAAAGTGTTTGAGAAGTGTTAAACATGGTCAACAGTGTACTTTGGAGTCATCACAAATTTAACGTGTTACCTTTCCTTCTCACACGCCAAAACTTCAAGAATAATATTTGGCTTTCCCAAATTTGTTTAACTATGTATTCTTTTAAAAACTGCTGTTAATATCTACTGGAGCAGGGCCAGAAGATACTTTGAGACGTATTTCTTTAAACATCAGCTACTAAACACATTTGTTAAACTCATTCTTTGCACATGACACATTCTTACATGAACCTATGATATAGGTTTTAACCATGGGTAATACTTTTAATGAATTAAAAACATTTATTCAGAGCCTATTCCTTAGCTCCTATTGTGCTGACTTTTTAGGCTACCAAATGAGATAAAAGGATCTCACTGTTTTTTCCCCCTTATTTCCCTTTTTTTTTTGAGAAAGAAGTAGTCGTCCAAAGCAATATAAAGTCTCAAGTGGTCAGTACTATGAAAGAAGTGCACATAGTGACACAGAAGACCTTGTTCTGAACAGAGAAGGGGTCATTCCAGGGAACCAGCCTACCTCCAAAGGAGTGTATTTCCTTGTGTCCAACAACCAACAGCAGAATCATAGACATGCTTTCATTCATGTCTACAAAGAAAAGTTTATTGCAATGCACATAATAGAAATTAAACAGTGAATTAGTTTATTATGATTAATTAATTAGTGATTGTAAACATATATTTCTATATTAGAGGCTTGTGCAGTATGAGTCAGTGGATTTTGTTCTTGCTATTTGAAAGGGAATAGTGGAAGCACACAATGGCGCCAGGATGGACAGATGTATGAATACATTACATAAAAGTAATTAGTTGGTAGAAAAATAATTACATATTTACCTCAAATATAAGAAAAAAATGAGAGTTTTGTAAGGGTGGGGAGTAAAGCAATATGAAAAAGTGACAGACTTATAATGAATTAATATTACTGGTAAAATCGATAGAATTCCCCCTTTCACATCATATCTTTCTGCTTCATAACTTCTATCTCAGAATTGATGATGTGATAGCCAATTTATTTTCTATTCTTCTCACGTATCTTATCCACGGTATCCTCCATTTTCTTTCCTCTTAATGTCTAATATTGTGATTATTAAGTGATTTAACTACTTCATCTTTTGAGTACCTACCAAATACACCTAATATACTCATGCTAGGGAAATTAATCCCCCAGTGAAGACTACATGACTCTCATTACCAGGAGTCTACACAGAAGTCTCTCAAGATTTGGACTTAGAGGGTATTATGCTAAGTGACATAAGTGAGGCAGAAAAAGATAAATACCATATGATTTAATTTATATGTAGAAGATAAAAATCAAAACTAGTGAACAAACAAAAACAACACAACAAGAAATAGGCTCATAAATACAGAGAACCAACTGGTAGTTTCTAGTGGGGTGAAGGTTGGGGGTAGACAAATTAAATAAAGGAGATTAGGAGGCACAAACTTCTAGTTATAAAGTAAGCAAGTCAAAGTGATGAAAATCATAGCATAGGGAATACTGTCAATAATATTGTTTTGTTTTTAAAATTTTTTTCAACGTTTATTTATTTTTGGGACAGAGAGAGACAGAGCATGAACGGGGGAAGGGCAGAGAGAGAGGGAGACACAGAATCGGAAACAGGCTCCAGGCTCTGAGCCATCAGCCCAGAGCCTGACGCGGGGCTCGAACTCACGGACCGCGAGATCATGACCTGGCTGAAGTCGGACGCTTAACCGACTGCGCCACCCAGGCGCCCCAATAATGTTGTAATAATATTCTAGGGTGACAGATGGTGACTACACTTACCATGGTGAACAGTTGATACAGTATATGATTTTTGAATCACTGTTGTATACCTGAAACTAATACAACATTATATATCAATTATACTTCAATGAATATAAAAACAATAAGAGTTGATTAGCAAATTATGCCCATAGTTTCATATCCATAATAGCAAGGTGGTAAACTGTGGTCTATATTACCTGCATTATATGGCTAAAATCAACAACACCAGAAACAACAGGTGTTGGCGAGGATGTGGAGAAAGGGGAACCCTCTTGCACTGTTAGTAGCTATATTTTCTAAAGTGCATTACAGAGCATCAGGAGGAATGTATATGGGTGAATTGGATAATCAGCAAGTCTAGGTAAAGGATAGTGATAGTAGGAGTGTGAAAAAGGAAGCCATGGAGTGATGGAAGGTAGCAAAGAGAAATGATTAGATGTCTTAGTAATGGTTTTTATATGGAAAATGATGGAGGCTATGGTGAAAGATAGGATCCATGGTTTCTGATTTGCACATGTAGACAACAGGTGACCACCTTCAGTAAAATAGTGAGCTTTAGAAGTGGTCTTTGTCTCAAAAGAAAAGAAGATGCTTGCCCTAGATGTGTTGAGTTGGAAATACTTATATACTCAACAATAGAAGACAGTGGATATGGTGGTGTGGAAATTTTAAAAAGGCACATTATGAGAAATGCAATTGTTTTCATTTCTCTTTACATCTTAAATTTCATATTATTTTTCTTGAGAAAAGCAACTTTTTCAACACCATAGATTTAAAGTTGTTCCCTTTACAATTTATTTGAAATAATAAATGCCACATCAACATTATATAAGAGCCATATTCTGTACATATGTTTGAAGTTATTTTAGCTTGATGCTGTAACTTCTATGCTGAAATTATTTTGATTTGCTAACTGAATACACCCTAAACTTTTTAGACGACATTTCCAGGTTCAATGTGTGTGCGTGTGTGTGTGTGTGTGTGTGTGTGTGTGTGTGTGTTTTACTCCATATTTTAATACTATTAAACTAATTTTATTTAATATGAAAATATTAAATGTATAATATAAAATATAAAATATAATACAAAATTCTTTGTTTTGTAAGCATTTCTTTGTTGCATAAATATTGATTCATCTGTATCCTTACATTGCAAACTGAAATAATCACTTTACTATCTGAGTTTAAGAGCATTTTCTTCAGGAAACAGAGTACTTCTTCAGGAGGAACTGTTGATCATTTTTCCTATGGTCTAGAGCTATCTAATGGAAATTAACATTTATTGAGTGACAGCCAAAGGAACGAATTAATTCAGATCAGTATTAGAAATAAAAAAGACTACTGTTAACATTCCTACAAATAATTAGCATTTTAGAGAAAGTCCCTCATGCTTGTGGCAGAACGAGAGACAAATAAGGATTTTTAAAAAATTTTTTTTTTCAACGTTTATTTATTTTTGGAACAGAGAGAGACAGAGCATGAACGGGGGAGGGGCAGAGAGAGACGGAGACACAGAATCGGAAACAGGCTCCAGGCTCTGAGCCATCAGCCCAGAGCCCAACGCGGGGCTCAAACTCACGGACGGCGAGATCGTGACCTGGCTGAAGTCGGACGCTTAACCGACTGCGCCACCCAGGCGCCCCTATAAGGATTTGAACAAAGGAGAAAAAAAGGAGAAATTCTATCTGTGGGGAATAGAAGGATGAATTAAAAATAGAGCAGGAAAGGCATGCCTGGGTGGTTTAGTTGGTAAGCAGTCCAACTTTGGCGCAGGTCATGATGTCATGGTTAGTGGGTTTGAACCCAACGTGTGAGCCCTGCCTCAGGCTCTGTGCTGACAGTTCAGAACCTGGAGCCTGCTTTGGATTCTGTGTCTCCCTTTCTGCCCCTCCCCCACTTGTGCCCTCTCTCTAGAAAATAAATCAATATTAAAAATAAAGAAAAGAAGGGCCAACATGGCAGAGAAGTAGGGGGATCTGAATGGCTGAAGCCAAAGGATTTTGAACCCCAAGAGGCTGGGAGGAAAAGAGATTGCATCTACCAGGAAGAAAAGGGTACAACTTGAGACACCATAGTTTGTTTTGTTTGTGTGTTTCTGTGTTTTTGTCTCCTATTTGTCTGTTTGTTTTCCTTTACATAGCTACTTCAAGGAAAATGTCAAAGCACACCTGGTGGAGAGTACAAAACATCATTACGGGTAGGGAAACAAAATAACCAAAGTCACAACAACAGAGAGCAAGTAAAAATCTCCAAAAAAACACCTCCTGAAAGGACAGGCCCTGGACAATGTATTACACCCCCCCCCCCCCCTTAATACAGCAGTGCTCACAGGTGCAGAGCACATAACAAGTTTTAAAACTCATAAGGTACAGAAAACTAGCCAAAATGATGAAATGGATGAATTCTTTTCAAAAGAAACTCCAGGAAGTAGCGACAGCTAACAAATTGATCAAGACAGGTTTAAGCAATATAACTGAACGAGAATTTAGAATAACAGTCATAAGATTATTCACCGGGCTTGAGAAAAGCATAGAATACAGCAGAGAATCTACTGATACAGAGATCAAGGAACTAAAAAGAGTTATGATGAATTAAAAAATGTTATAAATGAGGTACAAAATAAAACGGAGGCAGCCATAGCATGGATTGAAGAGGAAGAGGGGAGAATAGGTGAATTAGAAGATAACAGTATGGAAAAAGAGGAAGCTGAGAAAAAGAGAGATAAAAAATCCAGGAGTATGAGAGGAGAATTAGACAACTCAGTGATTCAATCAAATGGAACAATATCCATATCATAGGAATTCCAGAAGAAGAGAGAGAGAAAGGGGCTGAAGTTACACTTGAACAAATCATAGCTGAGAACTTCCTGCATTTGGGGAAGGAAACAGGCTTTGAAATCCAAGAGGCACAGAGAACTCCCTTCAGACATAACTTGAATCGATCTTCTGCATGACATTTCATAGCGAAACTGGCAAAATACAAGGATAAAGAGAAAACTCAGAAAGCAGATAGGGATAAACGGGCTCTAACTTACAAAGGTAAACCCATAAGAGTAGTAGCAAACCTATCTACTGAAACTTGGCAGGCCAGAAAGTAATGGCAGGAAATCTTCCATGTGATGAACAGAAAAAATATGCAGCCGAGAATCTTTTATCCAGCAAATCTGTCATTCACAATAGAAGGAGAGATAAAGATCTTCCCAAACAAACAAAAACTGAAGGAATTCATCACCACTAAACCAGCCCTACAAGAGATCCTAAGGGGGATTCTGTGAGTGAAATGCCGCAAGAACCACAAAATACCAGAGACATCACTACAAGCATGAAACCTACAGACATCACAATGACTCTAAACCCATATCTTTCTATAATCACACTGAATGTAAATGGACTAAATGCTCCAACCAAACGACATAGGGTATCAGGCTGGATAAAAAAAAAACACCCATCCATTTGCTGTCTACAAGAGACTCATTTTAGGCCTGAGGACATCTTCAGATTGAAAGTGAGGGGATGGAGAAATATCTATCATGCTACTGGAAGTCAAAAGAAAGCTGGGGGTAGCCATACTTATATCAGACAAACTGGACTCTAATTAAAGGCTGTAACAAGAGATGAAGAAGGGCATTATATAATAATTACAGGGTCTATCCATCAGGAAGAGTTAACAATTATAAATGTCTATGCGTTGAATACCGGAGCCCCCAAATATATAAAACAATCACAAACATAACCAACCATATTGATAAGAATGTGGTAATTGCAGGGTACTTTAATACTCCACTTACAACAATGGATAGATCATATAGACACAGGATCAACAAAGAAGCAAGGGCTCTGAATGATATATTGGATCAAATGGACTTGACAGGTATATTTATAACTCTGCATCCCAAAGCAACAGAATATACTTTCTTCTCAAGTGTACATGGAACATGCTCCAAGATAGGTCACATACTGGATCACAAAAGAACCCTAAGAAAACAGTCCTAAGAGGAAAATACATTGCTATCCAGGCCTATCTCAAGAAACAAGAAAAATCCCCAATACAAAATCTAACAGCACACATAAAGGAACTAGAAGCAGAAGAGCAAACACACCCCAGATACAGCAGAAGAGAAATAATGAATATCAGAGCAGAAATAAACAATATAGAATCCCCCCCCCCAAAAAAGTAGAAAAGTTCAATGAAACCAAGAGTTGGTTTTTTGAAAAAATAAACAAAATTGATAAACCTCTAGCCAGCCTTCTCAAAAAGAAAAGAGAGAGGACATAAATAGATAAAATCACAAATGAAAATGAATTTATTACAACAAATCCCTCAGAAATACAAGCAAGTATCAGGGAATACTATGAAAAATTGTATGCCAACAAACTGGGCAACCTGGAAGAAATGGACAAATTCCTAACACCTACCCACTACCAAATCTCAAATGAGAAGTAGAAAATTTTAACAGACCCATAACTAGTGAAGAAATTAAATCAGTTATCAAAAATCTCCCAACAAATAAGAGTCCAGGACCAGATGGCTTCCCTTGGGGATTCTACCAGACATTTACAGCAGAGTTAATACCTATCCTTCTCAAGCTGTTCCAAAAAATAGAAAGGGAAGGAAAACGTCTGGACTTATTCTATGAAGCCAGCATTACTTTGATTCCCAAACCAGGCACAGACCCCCCCCAAAAAAAGAGAATTACAGGCCTATATCCCTGATGAGCATGGATGCAAAAATTCTCAATAAGATACAAGCGAATCGAATTCAACAGCATATAAAAAGAATTATTCACCATGATCAAGTGGGATTCATTCCTGGGCTGCAGGGCTGGTTCAATATTCATAAATCAATACATATGATACATCACATTAATAAAAGAAAAGATAAGAACCAGTCAACAAATGATCCAGTCAATAAATGCAGGAAAACCATTTGACAAAATACAGCATCCTTTCTTAATAAAAAACTTCAAGAAAGTCGGGATAGAAGGAACATAGTTAAACATCATAAAAGTCATTTATGAAAAGCCCACAGCTAATATCATCCTCAATGGGGAAAAACTGAGCGCTTTCCCCCTGAGATCAGAAACACGATAGGGATGTCCACTATCACCACTGTTGTTTAACATAGAGTTGGAAGTGCTAGCATCAGAATCAGACAGCAAAAGGAAATCAAAGGCATCCAAGTTGGCAAAGATGAAGTCAAGCTTTCACTTTTTGCAGATGACATGAAACTCTACATGGAAAACCTGACAGACCCCACCAAAAGGCTGCTAGAACTGATACATGTAATCAGCAAAATCGCAGGGTACAAAATCAATGTACAAAAATCAGTTGTATTTTTACATACCAATAATGAAGCAACAGAAAGATAAATAAAGAAACTGATCGCATTCACAATTGCACCACGAACCATCAAATCTCTGGGAATAAACTTAACCAAAGATGTAAAGGATCTGTATGCTGAAAACTATAGAAAGATTATGAAGAAAATTGAAGAAGGTACAAAGAAATGGAAAAACATTCCATACTCATGGATTGGAAGAATAAATATTGTTAAAATGTCAATACTACCCAAAGCAATCTAAATATTCAATGCAATCCCAATTATAAGTGTACCGACATTCTTCTCAAAGCTATATCAAACAATCCTAGAATTTGTATGGAACCACAAAAGACCCCATATAGCAAAAGTAATATTGAGGAAGAAAACCAAAGCAGGAGGCATCACAATCCCATACTTTAGCCTTTACTACAAAGCTGTAATCATCAAGACAGTATGGTATTGGCAAAAAAAGAGACACATAGACCAATGGAATAGAATAGAGAACCCAGAATTGGACACACAAATGTATGGCGAATTAATCTTTGACAAATCAAGAATGAGTATCCATTGTAAAAAACACAGTCTCTTTAGCAAATGGTGCTGGGAGAACTGGACAGCAACATGCAGAAGGATGAAACTAGACCACTTCCTTACACCATACACAAAAGTAAAGTAAAAATGGATAAGGTACCTGAATGTGAGACAGGAAACCATCAAAACCCTAAAGGAGAAAGTAGGAAAAACCTCTTTGACCTCAGCCGCAGCAATTTCTTACTCGACACATCTCCAAAGGCCAGGGAATTAAAAGCAAAAATGAACTACTGGGACCTCAGCAAGATAAAAAGCTTATGCATTGCAAAGGAAACAATCAACAAAACAAAAGACTGACAGAATGGGAAAAGATATTTGCAAATGACATATCGGACAAAAGGCTAGTATACAAAACCTATAAAGAACTCACCAAACTCCACTCCCAAAAAAACGAATAATCAAGTGAAGAAATGGGCAGTAGACATGAATAGACACTTTTCCAAAGAAGACATCCAGATGGCCAACAGGCATATGAAAAGATGTTCAACGTCACTCCTTATCATGGAAACACAAATCAAAACCACACTAAGATACCACCTAACACTGGTCAGAGTGGCTAAAATGAATGAATCAGGAGTCTATAGATGCTGGTGAGGATATGGAGAGACGGGAACCCTCTTGCACTGTTGGTGGGAATGCAAACTGGTGCAGCCACTCTGGAAAACAGTGTGGAGGTGCCTCAAAAAATTAAAAATAGACCTACCCTATAACCCAGCAATAGCACTGCTAGGATTTTACCCAAGGGATACAGGAGTACTGATGCATAGGGGCACTTGTACCCCAATGTTTATAGCAGCACTTCCAACAATAGCCAAATTATGGAAAGAACCTAAATGTCCATCAACTGACGAGTGGAAAAAGAAGATGTGGTTTATATATACAGTGGGACACTACTTGGCAATGAGAAAGAATGAAATGTGACCATTTGCAGCAACGTGGATAGAACTGTAAGATATTACGTTAAGTGAAATAAGTCAGTCAGAGAAAGACAGATACTATATGTTTTCACTCATAGGTGTATCTTGAGAAACTTAACAGAAGTTCATGGGGGAGAGAAAGCAAAAAAAAAGTTACAGAGAGGGAGGGAGGCAAACCATAAGAGACACTTGGATACTGAGAGCAAACTGGGGGTTGATGACGGATAGAGGAGAGGGGTACGTGGGTGATGGGAATTGAGGAGGACACTTGTTGGGATGAACACTGGGTGTTGTATGGAAACCAATTTTTCAATAAATAATATTAAAAATAAAATAAAATAAAAATAAAAAATAAATACAAAAAAAGAATAGAGCAGGAAATGAAGCTCAGCTGACCTTTCAAGTTTCTAGTATCAGATGTGCACTCCTAACTAGTTGGAGCCCACTAGATTGGAGGCAGTCTACACACAGCGAACAACTCTGGAAGGAACACATGATGGATTTATCAAGGGGTGTGAGGGTGAAGTGACTGAGGGCTTCAGTGCTGATGGGAACTCTTTTGCTTGAGATCATAAGCTATTTGATAATAAAGGTGTAGAAGTCACAAACTAAGATGTTAAGACCAGGTGGTACTAGAACAGATCATATATAAACAGGAAGATCAACCATCCAAGTGTCCTCAAGGAACAGAGTGCATTGGGGGAACTTCTGGAAAGCAAAAAGCTTTTTAACTTAGAAAAGGTATCTCAGCATTGCCTTTGAACAAAGGAGGACGTTTCTAACTGTTGGTAGAATGCAGTGAAATCATAAGAGCCTGGAAAGTAGGAAATCAGTTCAAATGTTATCACCACTTGCAAGGATAGAAACTCATAGAGGACCCTCATCACAATGGAATACTTATTTCTTACAGAAAAAAGATTTTTTTCATCACGCTCTTGAAGGCCTCCTTCATATCTTTATTTCTAAGGCTGTAGATAAGGGGGTTCAACATGGGTGTAATGATCCCATAGAAGAGGGAAACCATCTTTCCCCAGTCCTTAGAGGTGGATGAAGGTGGTTGTAGATACATGTAGATGGCTGTACCAAAAAAGAGAGCGACCACAACCATGTGGGACCCACATGTCCCAAAAGCTTTTTGTCGTCCTTCTGCTGACCTGATTCTCAACACTGCTTGAGCTATAAAGCCATAGGAAATGAGGATCAATGTCACTGGAATTAGCAGAAATAATGCACTAAAGAAAAAGAGCTCAGACTCAATGGGCTTTGTGTCAGCACACGACAACTTGAGAAGGGCAGGCACCTCACAGAAAAAGTGGTCCACTTCCTGGCGACCACAGTGTGGCATGTTAAGGGTCAAGGAAGACTGCAACACTGAATTACCAAAGCCAGTGAACCACGAGAAGGCTACCACCCTTATGCAGAACCAATGATTCATAATAACTACGTAGTGCAGGGGTTTGCAGACTGCCACATATCTGTCAAAGGACATGACAGCCAGGAGGAGACACTCAGTAGCTCCCAGGGCCAGGAAGATGATGAGCTGTGCCACACAGCCACCGTAGCTGATGGTCTTTTTGTTGCGACAAATATTTGTCAACATATGAGGGACTGTGCTTGTGGTATAGCACAGATCTAAGATGGAGAGATTAGTGAGGAAGAAATACATGGGTGTATGAAGTTTGGGATCCAGAATGCACACCATCATGATGGACACATTGCCAAAGATGGTGAATGTATATGATATTAATAGAAGCACAAACAGGGGCATTTGTAGCCAGGGTCTGTCTGAGAAGCCAAGTAGTATAAACTCTCTTGTGGAACTCTCATTAACCCAATTCATGATGACTCACTTATTTTTCTTCCTAAAAGTATAAAATAGGAAAGTAGTCAGTAGATAATTATTGAAAACTATAATTGAAACCGAACTTACATTAATTATAATGAATGATTCAACACCAAACATAATTGATGGTAATCATAAGTTACTATAAATTTATAGTTTATGAAATATGATATGATTCTCTTAGGTTAGAAAGTAGTTGTGTCTTAGCAGTTATGTTTAACTTTATGAGGTAAATCATTACTTTTGAATGACAAAGTATATAAACGTATATGCAGGGAGCACAGACGATTGTAAATGCCCAAGACATTTCAATTTTTCTCCATTTTGTTATGTGTGCACAAAGTATCTTCAGGTGTACATTAGATTTTGCTGTACAGTATGGTGATTGACACTTACACACATTTGTGCTCATCAAAACAGGTACACTCCTTAGTACCCATATCAGATTTTCACCTGATAATCTAATTGCTACTTGACTAAATGTGGCAGATAGATGAAAATCTACATTTTATTGCTATTATGACTCAGTGAGCATGAATAATCTGCATACCCAGTAGTGGTGAGGGCTAGACCCAAATCCTGGACCTAAAGGCCATTCTTTTTTCTATACCATATCTCCTCCCCTGTATACAGAGAACACAGCAAGACTGATTAAAGACCACATGCCAGTGATTATACACCAAATAGAACAGCAAGAATCAAATAATCAAGTTGATTTTCCTTAGTGTGGAAGTTATCAGTTATCAGATAAGTTATCAGTTAAGAGATAAAACCCAAGTGCACTTAAGTTTCTCAATCCACCTTGTGTTTTTAAATGCAAGGTCATTAGTAGGACTTACACCATTGGAATTTACAAGTGTGAACATAGTGAGTGATGCTAGACAGAGAATAGGGTACTGTAAAGGAGGGTAACATGACAGGAGAGACCTACCTCACACTGGGTGGAACAGCTTTTACAGCAGGAGAAGCACTGGCCGCTGTGCACCTGCAGCAGCTTGAGGAGAGAAGGCATGAAGAATTTAATTCCTTCCATTATATGTGGGTTAAATTTCAGCGTTTTAGCTACAGATGCACATTATTCCTTGGTAAATAACACCTTCAGTGGAAAAATGCAAGAGGAAATGAGATTTGACTTTGGTTTACATGTAAAGTTGAATTTTTCTCAGGAAAAATTATGATACATAAAGATAAAAGATAAATGCAAGGTGGAAAAAATGTGTGGTGTTTATGTCAAAAATGATAACTGTCTTAAAACATACAGAATTACTATATAATAATTATGAGACAAGATAAAAAACCCAATTAAAAGTGAGCAATTGACTTAAATGAGCAATTGGGGAAGAAAAAATAAAGCAAGTTTAAAAAGAAAAGATATATGATTTTTCTATCAATAAGGAACAGAAATCAAAATTAACCAGGAAATGTCACATTGTATAATGATTTGGTAATGTTAGAAAAAAATCACCTTTAAAAGTTAGCTGTTAGAAACACATCCTCAGGATATACCACCTGCCTACATTTATTCTTAGCTGTGTGAGTGTGAGCAAAGGAGAACGTCCTTTTGCCACATTTAGAACAAATCGCTATACTGATAATAAGGGGTCCTGTGAAAGCCAAATGAGGCACTGCACACGTCAGAAGTCAGGACGGTGCTGGAGACAGCAAGCTTCACTGAGTGTGAGCTTCTCATCACTTACAGTATCACTGACATCCATCATTAGTGCTAATTATTAACATCGTGATGGGCCATTGTCTCAGCTTGGCATGAATATAAGAACAGAACCAAATTATTGTTGGTGGTGCCAACAATTATTGTAAGTTCATAATTTTATGAAATGATTAAACATATATGTCACGTTTTCTTTGCTTCTAGCATAATACTGAGAACATGGTTTCCAGTAAATGGAAGTCAAGTCAATGGTTAGTAGCAGGTGCTGGCTTATCTGAAGGGCATGGGCTATAAGAGGACTCTACTCAGCTGCTGTATTTTCTCCAATTTTCATGTGTTCTGCTCTACCCAAGTGTCATATGTCAGTGTGATCTGCTCATTCCGATTGCTCTTTTCCATTATCAGAAAACTGGACTCACCTCTTGACAAGCACACATTCATTTTGCTGTCATCTTACCTCTTTCCTATTCACATATCCTGCAGTAATCAAAACAAACCTTAAATACCACTAATTCTTTTTTTGCTTAAAAACATATCCCTCTGACAGTTCTAATGCATGGAGATAAGATGGTGAAAGGTACATTCTGAATGGTCAAATGATAACTAAGGTTGTTTGAATCACTGAAAATACTTGACATCCATTTTAAGATTCCTAGGAAACAAACTGAACAGTGATTATTTAAGCAGAGGTAAGAACGTGGGTGAGGTGAGTAAGCGACGGAATTCCCTGCTGCAGCCAAGACTCACCTTCCTTCCAAGTGTCAGAGAGATACCCCTGCCTTTCTGTGTGCATGTTTCAGAGATGGTTGGTAAATGGAGAGCCTCTTTGAGCTGTCAACCCTTGTGACATTCTTATTCAATGACCTTTTCCTCACAGATTGGAACGATATTAGCATGCAACCTGGGTTGCATCACAAACATAGAATATGAGTAAACTCCTTAGGATGAAATAAAAATGGTTTATAGGTATGTGTTCAGTCACTGGGGCCTATGTTTGATTGACGCTGACTATGCTCACCACATTCCTAGCAGAGTTTACAGTGGGAAGCTGATTTCATAGATATCTACAACATCAACAGAGCCCTTTAAGAAAGGGCTACCTATTCCCACAGTGCCGTGTCTTCTATCTTGGCCCTAGGGATTCCAGGGTCCCTCCAGTTTAATTGGTCATTGTGTCCAGAGAGGAAATAATGAACTCTATTCCCAACTGCACTGGCAGGGTAACACAGGCCCACAGGTGGTTCACAAATGTTAAAGCTAGGGGGAAGATGCTAGTCATGAAACTTAAACCACAAATAATGAGTTTAGAGATGTTTACTCAGGACAGCACAAGGCTAAATGAACTTATAGCCCAAATTCTGTTAAATGGTCTCATGGTCAAAGAGTGAGCCCACACTTAGTGTTTATGGAAAGAAGTGTTCCTATTGTTCCTTGAAATTTGTATGCAGGTGTTTAGACTACACCTGCTAGGGATATGCAGCATAAATAACTATATCAAACAGATTCAACACATGTAAATTTTCATCTTGAAGTTTAAGGTTGGCATGAATCCACCAGGGCAGAGCTAGTAGAATGATGGGGGATTGCAATGGAATAGA
Organism: Leopardus geoffroyi; assembly: GCF_018350155.1. Taxonomy (NCBI): domain Eukaryota; kingdom Metazoa; phylum Chordata; class Mammalia; order Carnivora; family Felidae; genus Leopardus; species Leopardus geoffroyi. The sequence goes on along the minus strand of NC_059332.1, from coordinate 1,139,861 downwards.
TTTTGAAGATAAGTTGATTTCTGCAATTAATAACTTAATATGTACTCACCTAAGATTTTGGTAAAATAAAGAAAACTGAAATTACATTGAGCACCAGCTTAGATATAGACTAAAAGTCACTTTTTGAAATTTTATTATATTTATTTTCACTTATTTTTATTTTGTATATAATGTATTTTACGAATTATAAAATCGTATATAGAATATAATCATTACTTATATTATAACATTTTCTTTTTTTTTTAATTAAATATTAAACCAGCACAGTTAGCATATACTCTTATATGAATTTCAGGTGTAGAGTATAGTAATTCAATAATTCTGTACATTACTCTTCACTCTGCAGGATCATTGTACTCTTAATCCCCTTCTCCTATTTCATCGATCCTTCCACCACCTCCCCCCTGGTAACCAATAGGTTGGTCCCTATAGTTAAAAGGCTGATTCTTGGTTTTACTTTTTTCCCCCACCTACGTTCATTTGTTTTGTTTCTTAAATTCCACATATGAATGAAATCATATGGTATTTATCTTTCTAAGATTGACTTGTTTCACTTAGCATTAAACTCTGTAGCTCTAGCCATGTCATAGCAATTAACAAGATTTCTTTCTTTTTGATCACTGAGTGATATTCCATTGTATATAAATATCACACCTTTCTCCATTCATTAGTTCACACACACTTGGGCTCTTTCCATAGTTGGCTAGTGTTGGTAATGCTGCTGTAAACATTGGGGTGCATGTGCCCCTTCAAATCTGTATTTTTTTATCCTTTAGGTAAATACCAAACAGAGCAATTGCTGGATTGTAGTGTAGTTCTATTTGCAACTTTCTGAGGAAACTCCATAATGTTTTCCAGATTGGCTGCACCAGTTTGCATTCCCACCAATGGTGCAAGAGGGTTCTCATTTCTCCACATCCTTACCAACATTTATTGTTGCCTGAGTGGTTAATTGTAGCCATTCTCACAGGTGTAGGGTGGTATCTCATCATGGCTTTGATTTGCATTTCCCTGATACTGAGTGATTTTGAGCATCTTTTCATGTGTCTGTTGGCCATCTGGATGTCTTCTTTGGAAAAGTGTCTATACATGTCTTCTGCCCATTTCTTAACTGTATTGTTTGAGTTTGATAAATTCTTTATAGATTTAAGATACTAACCCTTTTTAAGATATGGCATGCAAATATATTCTCCCATTCTGTAGGCTGCCTGTTGATTGTTTTCTTCACTGTGCAGAAGGTTTTATCTTGATGAAGTTCCAATAGTTCATTTTTCCTTTTGTTTCAGGAGACATATCTAGTAAGAAATTGCTGTGGCTGATGTCAGAGAGGTTACTGCCTTTGTTCTTTAGGTTTTTAATGTTTTCCTGTCTCAAGCTAAGGTCTTTAATGCATTTGAATTTATTTATTTTTTGTATCTGGTGTAAGAAAGTGGTCCAGTTTCATTACTTTGTTTGTAGTTGTCTAGTTTTCCCAGCACCATTTGTTGAGGACACTTTTTTCCCACTGCATATTATTTACTGCTTTGTTGAAGATTAGTTGGCCATATAGTTATGGGTTTATTTCTGCATTTTGTTACCTATTCCATTGATCTGTGTGTCCATTATTATGGCAGTACCATATTGCGTTGATGTTTACAGCTTTGTAATATAGGGAATTGTGATGGCTCCAGCTTTGCTTTTCTCTTTCAACATTACTTTGTCTATTCTGGGTCTTTTGTGCCTCTATACAAATCTTAGAACTGTTTGTTCTAGCTCGGTGAAAAATGCTGGTGGTATTTTGACAGGCATTGCATTAAATGTGTAGATGCTTTAGGTAGTATTGACATTTTAAAAATATCTTTCTTCCATTCCATGAGCATGGAATATTTTTCCGTTTATTTGTCTCATCTTTAATTTCATTCTTCAGTGTTCTATAGTTTTGAGAGTACTGATCTTTTACCTCTTTACTTAGGTTTATTCCTTGGTGTCTTATGATTTTTGGTGCAATTGTAAATGGGATAAATACCTTGATTTCTTGTTTTGTTATTTCATTATGGTATATAGAAATGAAACAGATTTCTGTATGTTGATTTTGTATCCCATGACTTTGCTGAATTCATGTATTAGTTCTAGCAAGTTTTGGGTGGAATCTTTTGGGTGTTCAAGATAGAGTATCATGTCATCTGCATGTAGTGAAAGTTTGTCTTCTTTCTCACTAGTGTAGACGCCTTTTCTTTGTTTTTGTTGCCTGATTGCTGAGGCCAGGACTGCTGCTACTGTGTTAAATAACAGTGGTGAGAGTTGACGTCCCTGTCCTGTTCCTGACTGGAGAGGAAAATCTCTGTATTCCCCCATTGAGTATGATATTAGCTATGGGTTTTTCATATATGGCTTTTATTATATAGAGCTATGTTCCCTCTAAGCCCCCTTAATTGAGGGTTTTTATCATGATTGGATATTGTACTTTGTCGAATGACTTATCTGCATCTATTGAGAGGATCATATGATTCTTATTCTTTCTTTTATTAATGTGGTGTATCATGTTGATTGATTTCCAAATTTGCACCACATTTGCCATCCAGGAATAAATCCCACATGATTGTGGTGAATGATTCTTTTAATGTACAGTTAGTTTTGATTTACCAGTATTTTGTTGAGAAATTTTGCATCTATATCCATCTGGAATTTGGTCTTTTTTAGTGGGGGTTTGCCTGTTTTGGGAATCAGGGTAATGCTGACATCACAGGATGAACTTGGACATTTTACTGTTCTTTCTCCTTTTTTGGAACAGATTGAAAAGAATAGGTATTAATTCTTCTCTAAATCATTGGTAGAATTTTCTTTGTGAAGCTATGTGGCCCTGGGTTTTTGTGTCAGGAGACTTCTGATTACCAATTCACTTTCTTGTCTGGTTATCAGTCTGCCCAAGTTTTCCATTTCTTTCTATTTCAGTTTTGATAGTTTATATATTTGTAGGAATTTGTCAGTTTTTCCCCTTGTGGTCCAATTTGTTGGCATATAGTTTTTCATAATGTTCTCTTATAATTGTTTGAATTTCTCTGATGTTGGTTGTATTTCTCCTCTCTCATTTGTGATTTTATTATCGAGGTGTTTTCTTTTATTTTTGGTACATCTGGCTAAGGGTTTATCAATTTTATTTTTTCAAAGAACTGGCTCATGGTTTCTCTCTGTGTTCAATATTTTTTTTTTTTGGTTTCTGTATCACTTATATGTGCTCTAATATTGATTATTTTCCCTCTTCTGCTGGCCTTAGGCTTTGTTAATTGTTCTTTTTCTAGCTCATTTAGGTGTATGGATAGGATGTTTACTTGAGATTTTTCTTAATTTGTGAAGTAAGCCTGTATTTCTCTATACTTCACTCTTATGACTGCTTTACCTGCATCCAATGGTTTTGGACTGTTGTGTTTACATTTTCTTTTTTTTTTTTCATTTATTTTTTGAAAATTTATTCTTTGATTTCTGGTTTACACATTCATTGTTTAGTAGCATGCAATTTAATCTCCATGTACTTGTGGTCTTTTCAATTTTTTTTCTTGTCGTTGACAATATGTTTTTTAGCATTTTGGTCAGAAATGATGCATGGTATGATCTCAATTTCTTTGTAGCTGTTGAGGCCTGATTTATGACCAATATGTAATCTGTTCTTGATAATGTCCCATGTGCACATGAAAAGAATATGTATTCTGCTGATTTATGATGAAATATTCTGAATATAACTGTTAAATCCATCTGGTCCAGTGTGTCATTCACAGCTAAATTTCCTTGTTGATTTTCTGCTTGAGTGATGGGTCCATTGATGTAACTGGGGTGTTACCAGTTCCATTGTTATTTTTATATCAGTGAGTTCCTCTCTGTGTATTCTTATTTGTTTTATATATATGGGTACTTCCAGGTTGGGTACATAAATATATACAATTGCTAGATCTACTTGTTGGATAGTCCCCTTTTTATGATATAGTGCCCTTCTTCATCTCTTGTTACAGTTCCTGGTTTAAACTCTAGTTTTTCTGATGTATATATTGCTACTTCAGCTTCAGCTTTCTTTTGACATCCGTATGTATGACCAAAGTTTCTCCATCACTTCACTTTCAATGTGCAGGTGTCTCTAGGCCTTAAGTGATTGTCTTGAGAGACACCTATAGCTGGGTATTTTTTTTAAATCCATTTTGACACACTGTGTCTTTTAATTGGACTGTTTAGTCCACTTGCATTCAGATTAATTAGTGATATGTATTGATGCCATTTTATTATTTGTTTTGCTGTTGTTTCTGGAGATTTTCTTTTTTCCTGTCTAATCTTTGGTGTTTTTGGTCCTTTTTTTTCACCAAAGACTTCCCTTTAATATTTTTTCATGGCTAGTTTAGTCGCCATGGAATCCTTTAGTTCTTATTTCTCTGGTAAACTCTTTATCTCTCCTTCTATGCTGAATGAGAACCTTGCTGGAATGAGTATTCATGACTGCAGATTTTTCCCATTTAGCCTGTTGAATATATCATATCACTCCCTCCTGGCTTCGCTAGTTTCTGTGGAGAAATCTTCAGGTGGTCTTATAAGTCTTTCCTTGTAAGTTAGGGATTTATTCTGTCTTGCTGATTTTAGGGTTTTTTATTTATCTCTCTTGGTGTTGGTCTACTTTTGTTTACTTTGATGGGAGGTCTCTGTGCTCCTGAATTTCAATGTCTGTTTCTTTCCCCTCATTAGGGAAGTTTTCAACTATTATTTTCTCAAATAAACCTTCTGCTCCCTTTTTTTCTCTCTTCTACTTCTGAGACTGCTATGATACAAATATTATGTTTGATAGAGTCCCTGAGTTCTCTTAGTGTATTCTCATGATCCATAATTCTTCTTTATCACTTTTGTTCACCTTCATCATTTTCCATTATTTTATCTTCTATATCACATATTTGTTTCTGTGCTTCTTCCATTCTGTGGTCATTACATCCAGTTGTTTCAAATTTCAGCTATTGCACTTTTCACTTCTGACCACTTGTTTTTTAACTCTTATTTCTGCCATGAGGGTCTTCTTGAAATCTTCTATTCTTTTCTGAAGCACAGCAAATATCATTTTGATTGTTGATTTTACTTCTCCATCAAGCATGTTACTTATATCTGTTTGAATTGGATCTCTGGCTGTGACCTTTCTTGTTCTTTCTTTTGGGATGAATTCCTCTGTCCACATTTTGTCTAAGTCTGTCTTCTCTGTGTTAGGAAAGCCTGTTCTACTTTCTGTCCCTGAGAGTAATGGCTTTATGAAGAAGAGGTCATATAGTGTCCAGAGTAACACAGTGGCCTTTGGGCTCTAATTCAGCCAAGCCTACTATCTTTTATTTATTTATTTATTTATTTATTTATTTATTTATTTATTTTTATTAACAAAGTAAATTTTATTTTTTATTTCTTTTTCAATATATGAATTTATCGTCAAATTGGTTTCCATACAACACCCAGTGCTCATCCCAAAAGGTGCCCTCCTCAATACCCATCACCCACTCTCCCCTCCCTCCCACCCCCCATCAACCCTCAGTTTGTTCTCAGTTTTTAAGAGTCTCTTATGCTTTGGCTCTCTCCCACTCTAACCTCTTTTTTTTTCCTTCCCCTCCTCCATGGGTTTCTGTTATGTTTCTCAGGATCCACATAAGAGTGAAAACATATGGTATCTGTCTTTCTCTGTATGGCTTATTTCACTTAGCATCACACTTTCCACTCCATCCACGTTGCTACAAAGGGCCATATTTCGTTCTTTCTCATTGCCATGTAGTACTCCATTGTGTATATAAACCACAATTTCTTTATCCATTCATCAGTTGATGGACATTTAGGCTCTTTCCACAATTTGGCTATTGTTGAGAGTGCTGCTATAAACATTGGGGTACAAGTGCCCCTATGCATCAGTACTCCTGTATCCCTTGGATAAATTCCTAGCAGTGCTATTGCTGGGTCATAGGGTAGGTCTATTTTTAATTTTCTGAGGAACCTCCACACTGTTTTCCAGAGTGGCTGCACCAGTTTGCATTTCCACCAACAGTGAAAGAGGGTTCCCGTTTCTCCACATCCTCTCCAGCATCTATAGTCTCCTGATTTGTTCATTTTGGCCACTCTGACTGGCGTGAGGTGATATCTGAGTGTGGTTTTGATTTGTATTTCCCTGATAAGGAGCGACGTTGAGCATCTTTTCATGTGCCTGTTGGCCATCTGAATGTCTTCTTTAGAGAAGTGTCTATTCATGTTTTCTGCTCATTTCTTCACTGGGTTATTTGTTTTTCGGGTGTGGAGTTTGGTGAGCTCTTTATAGATTTTGGATACTAGCCCTTTGTCCGATATGTCATTTGCAAATATCTTTTCCCATTCCGTTGGTTGCCTTTTAGTTTTGTTGGTTGTTTCCTTTGCTGTGCAGAAGCTTTTTATCTCCATAAGGTCCCAGTAATTCATTTTGGCTTTTAATTCCCTTGCCTTTGGGGATGTGTCGAGTAAGAGATTGCTATGGCTGAGGTCAGAGAGGTCTTTTCCTGCTTTCTCCTCTAGGGTTTGGATGGTTTCCTGTCTCACATTCAGGTCCTTTATCCATTTAGAGTTTATTTTAGTGAATGGTGTGAGAAAGTGGTCTAGTTTCATTCTTCTGCATGTTGCTGTCCAGTTCTCCCAGCACCAATGTTAAAGAGACTGTCTTTTTCCATTGGATGTTCTTTCCTGCTTTGTCAAAGATGAGTTGGCCATACATTTGTGGGTCTAGTTCTGGGGTTTCTATTCTATTCCATTGGTCTATGTGTCTGTTTTTGTGCCAATACCATGTTGTCTTGATGATTACAGCTTTGTAGTAGAGGCTAAAGTCTGGGATTGTGATGCCTCCTGCTTTGGTCTTCTTCTTCAAAATTCCTTTGGTTATTCGGGGCCTTTTGTGGTTCCATATGAATTTTAGGATTGCTTGTTCTAGCTTCGAGAAGAATGCTGGTGCAATTTTGATTGGGATTGCATTGAATGTGTAGATAGCTTTGTGTAGTATTGGCATTTTGACAGTATTTATTCTTCCAATCCATGAACAGGGAATGTCTTTCCGTTTCTTTAAATCTTCTTCAATTACCTTCATAAGCTTTCTATAGTTTTCACCATACAGATCTTTTACATCTTTGGTTAGATTTATTCCTAGGTATTTTATGCTTCTTGGTGCAATTGTGAATGGGATCAGTTTCTTTATTTGTCTTTCTGTTGCTTCATTGTTAGTGTATAAGAATGCAACTGATTTCTGGACATTGATTTTGTATCCTGCAACTTTGCTGAATTCATGTATCAGTTCTAGCAGACTTCTGGTGGAGTCTATCGGATTTTCCATGTATAATATCATGTCATCTGCAAAAAGCGAAAGCTTGACTTCATCTTTGCCAATTTTGATGCCTTTGATTTCCTTTTGTTGTCTGATTGCTGATGCTAGAACTTCCAACACTATGTTAAACAACAGTGGTGAGAGTGGGCATCCCTGTCGTGTTCCTGATCTCAGGGAAAAAGCTCTCAGTTTTTCCCCATTGAGGATGATGTTAGCTGTGGGCTTTTCATAAATGGCTTTTATGATCTTTAAGTATGTTCCTTCTATCCCAACTTTCTCAAGGGTTTTTATTAAGAAAGGGTGCTGGATTTTGTCAAAGGCCTTTTCTGCATCGATTGGCAGGATCATATGGTTCTTATCTTTTCTTTTGTTAATGTGATGTATCACGTTGATTGATTTGCGAATGTTGAACCAGCCCTGCATCCCAGGAATGAATCCCACTTGATCATGGTGAATAATTCTTTTTATATGCCGTTGAATTCGATTTGCTAGTATCTTATTGAGAATTTTTGCATCCATATTCATCAGGGATATTGGCCGGTAGTTCTCTTTTTTTACTGGGTCTCTGTCTGGTTTAGGAATCAAAGTAATACTGGCTTCATAGAATGAGTCTGGAAGTTTTCCTTCCCTTTCTATTTCTTGGAATAGCTTGAGAAGGATAGGTATTATCTCTGCTTTAAACGTCTGGGAGAACTCCCCTGGGAAGCCATCTGGTCCTGGACTCTTATTTGTTGGGAGATTTTTGATAACCGATTCAATTTCTTCGCTGGTTATGGGTCTGTTCAAGCTTTCTATTTCCTCCTGATTGAGTTTTGGAAGAGTGTGGGTGTTTAGGAATTTGTCCATTTCTTCCAGGTTGTCCAATTTGTTGGCATATAATTTTTCATAGTATTCCCTGATAATTGTTTGTATCTCTGAGGGATTGGTTGTAATAATTCCATTTTCATTCATGATTTTATCTATTTGGGTCATCTCCCTTTTCTTTTTGAGAAGCCTGGCTAGAGGTTTGTCAATTTTGTTTATTTTTTCAAAAAACCAACTCTTGTTTTCGTTGATCTGCTCTACAGTTTTTTTAGATTCTATCTTGTTTATTTCTGCTCTGATCTTTATTATTTCTCTTTTTCTGCTGGGTTTAGGCTGCCTTTGCTGTTCTGCTTCTATTTCCTTTAGGTGTGCTGTTAGATTTTGTGTTTGGGATTTTTCTTGTTTCTTGAGATAGGCCTGGATTGTAATGTATTTTCCTCTCAGGACTGTCTTCGCTGTGTCCCAAAGCATTTAGATTGTTGTATTTTCATTTTCGTTTGTTTCCATATATTTTTTAATTTCTTCCCTAATTGCCTGGTTGACCCACTCATTCTTTAGTAGGGTGTTCTTTAACCTCCATGCTTTTGGAGGTTTTCCAGACTTTTTCCTGTGGTTGATTTCAAGCTTCATAGCATTGTGGTCTGAAAATATGCATGGTATGATTTCAATTCTTGTATACTTATGAAGGGCTGTTTGTAACCCAGTATATGATCTATCTTGGAGAATGTTCCATGTGCACTCGAGAAGAAAGTATATTCTGTTGCTTTGGGATGCAGAGTTCTAAATATATCTGTCAAGTCCATCTGATCCAATGTGTCATTCAGGGCCCTTGTTTCTTTATTGACCGTGTGTCTAGATGATCTATCCATTTCTGTAAGTGGAGTGTTAAAGTCCCCTGCAATTACCACATTCTTATCAATAAGTTTGCTTATGTTTGTGAGTAATTGTTTTCTATATTTGGGGGCTCCGGTATTCGGCGCATAGACATTTATAATTGTTAGCTCTTCCTGATGGATAGACCCTGTAATTATTATATAATGCCCTTCTTCAACTCTTGTTACAGCCTTTAATTTAAAGTCTAGTTTTTCTGATATAAGTATGGCTATTCCAGCTTTCTTTTGGCTTCCAGTAGCATGATAAATAGTTCTCCATCCCCAAGCCTACTATCTTTTAAACCCCCCAAACTTTAGGGACATCTTTATCCATTCACCAGCCAGTAGACATTTGTGCTCTGAAAAAGGAAGAAATAGAAAATTTGAACAGACCATAACTAGCAAAGGAGTAGAATCAGTATTCATCCAACCAATAAGATCCCGGGGCTGGATGGCTTCCCAGGAGAATGTTACCAAACATTTTAAAAATTCCTATACCTGGGGCGCCTGGGTGGTGCAGTCGGTTAAGCGTCCGACTTCAGCCAGGTCATGATCTCACGGTCCGTGAGTTCGAGCCCCGCGTCGGGCTCTGGGCTGATGGCTCAGAGCCTGGAGCCTGTTTCCGATTCTGTGTCTCCCTCTCTCTCTGCCCCTCCCCCGTTCATGCTCTGTCTCTCTCTGTCCCAAAAATAAATAAACGTTGAAAAAAAAAATTCCTATACCTATTCTTTTAAAACTGTTCCAAAAACAGAAACAGAAGGAAAATTTCCCAACTCATTCTATTAAGCCAAAATTACCTTGATTCCAATACCAAAGACCCCCATTAAAAAGGAGAATTACAGATCAATTTACATGATTCACAAGGATACAAAAATTCTCAACAGCAGCACTAGCAAATTGAATTCAACAACTTTTTAAAAGAATTATTCTTGGGGCGCCTGGGTGGCGCAGTCGGTTAAGCGTCCGACTTCAGCCAGGTCACGATCTCGCAGTCCGTGAGTTCGAGCCCCGCGTCGGGCTCTGGGCTGATGGCTCAGAGCCTGGAGCCTGTTTCCGATTCTGTGTCTCCCTCTCTCTCTGCCCCTCCCCCGTTCATGCTCCGTCTCTCTCTGTCCCCAAAATAAATAAACATTGAAAAAAAAATTTAAAAAAGAATTATTCTTCATGATCTAGTGGGACTTATTCCTGGGCTGCAGGGATGTGTCAATATCCAGAAATCAATCAACATGTTACATCATATTAATAAAAGAAAGTATAAGAATGTCACGATACTTTCAATTGATGAATAAAAAGTATTTGACAAAATACAGCATCCTTTCTTGAAAAAACCCTCAAGTAAGTTGGGATATAAGGAACAACCACAGGATCATAAAGTCCATATATGAAAGACCCACAGCTCATGTCTTCCTCAATGGGGAGAAACTGAGACCTTTCCCCCTAAGGTCAGAAACATGACAGACATGTACCCTTTCACCACTGTTATTCAACATAGTACTGAAGCCCTAGCCTCAGCAAACATACAACACAAAGAAATAAAAGTCATACAAATTCGTAAGGGAGAAGACAAACTTGCACTCTTCACAGTCGGCATCATAGTATATGTGGAAAACATGAAAGACTCCACCAAAAAACTGCTAGAACGGATCCATGATTTCAGCAAAGTGCAGGATGTGAAATCAATGTACAGAAATCCGTTGAATTTCTAGACACCAGTAATGTAGGAGCAGAATTTGAAATGAAGGCATCTATCCCATATTACAGTAGCATCGAAACCATGCCAAATAGGTGAAAATCTATACGCACTGAAAACTATAGAAAGCTTATTAAAGAAATTGAAGAAATACAACTAAATGAAAAAACATTCCATGCTCATAGATTACAAGAACAAATATTGTTAAAATGTCAATGCCACCCAAAGCAATCTACACATTCAGTGCATTCCCTATCAAAATAACACGAGTATTCTTCACAGAACAAACAATCATAAAATTTATAAGGAACCATAAGACCGTGAATAGCCAAAGCCACGTTGAAAAAGAAAACCAAAGCCGGAGGCATCATAATTTCAGACTTTAGCATGTACTACAATGTTGTAATCATCAAGACAGTATGGTCCTGGGACAAAAACAGACACTCAGATCAATGGGACAGAATATAGAACCCAGAAATGGACCTAGAAATGTATTACCAACTAATCTTTGATAAAGCAGGAAAGAATATCCAATGGAATAAAGTCAGTCTCTTCAGCAAGTGGTGTTGGGAAAACTGAACAGCGACATGCAGAAGAATGAACATGGACCACTTTCTTATATCATACACAAAAATAAACTCAAAATGGATGAAAGACCTAAATGTAAGACAGGAAATCAAATCCTAGAGGAGAAAACAGGCAAAAACCTCTTGACCTTGGCCGCAACAACTTCTTAATCAACACTTCTCAAGAGGCAAGAAAACAAAAGCAGAAATGGACTATTGGTACCTCATCAAGACAAAATGCTTCTGCACAGCAAAGGGAACAATCAGAAAAACTAAAAGGCAACAGACAGAATGGGAGAAGATAGTTGTAAATAAACTATCAGATAAAGGGTTAGTATCCAAAATCTATAAAAAACTCATCAAATTCAACACCCCAAAATAAATAATCCCATGAAGAAATGGATAAAAGCCATGAACAGTTTTTCCAAGAAGATATCCAGAGGCTAACAGACACATGAAAAAATTCTCAATAACACTCATCATCAGGGAAATACAAATCAAACCCACAATGAGATACTACTTCAAATCTGTCAGAATGGCTAAAATTAACAACTCAGGCAACAACAGATGTTGGCGAGGATACAGAGAAAGAGGGACCCTTTTGCATTGTTAGTGGGAATGCAAACTGACGCAGCCACTCTGGGAAACAATATGGAGGTTCCTCAAAGGTTAAAAATAGAACTACCCTACAACCCTGCAATTGCAGGGTATTTATCCAAAGGATACAAAAATGCTGATTCACAGGGGCACCTGCACCCCAATGTTTATACCAGCACTATCAACAATAGCCAAAGTATTAAAAGAGCCCCAGTGTCTTTTGACTGGTGAATGGATTAAGAAGATGTGATTCAATAAAAAAAAAAAAAATGAACTCTTGCCATTTTTAACAATGTGGATGGAACTAGGGTGTATTATGTTAAGCAAAATAAGACAGTAGGAGAAAGATTCCATTTTATTTCACTTATATGTGGAATTTAAGAAACAAACAAGATAAACATAGGGGGAGGTAAGCAAAAATAAGATAAAAAGAGAGAGGGAGGCAAACCATTAGAGGCTCTTAAATACAGAGAACAAACTGAGGGTTGCTGGCATGTTGTTGGGTGGAAGCATGGGCTAAATGGCTGATAGGCATTAGAAGGGCTCTTGGGATGAGCATTCAGTGTTATATGTAAGTGATGAATCACTAAATTCTATTCCTGAAATCATAATTACACTAGATGTTAACTAACTTTGATTTAAATAAATTAAAAAAAAAATAAAAAGGTCTACACAGTGAAGGAAACAATCAGCAAAACTAAGACAACTGATGGAACGAGAGAATATATTTACACATGACATCTGATAAAGGGTAAGTATCCAAATATACAATGAAATTATCAAATTCAACGCCCAAAAAAACCCCAAATAGTCCAGTGAAGAAATGGGCAGAAAACATGAATAGACACTTCTCTAAAGAAGACATCCAGATGGCCAACAGGCACATGAAAAGATGCTCAACGTCACTCCTCATCAGGGAAATACAAATTGAAACCATACTGAGATACCACCTCATGCCAGTCAGAGTGATAAAATGAACAAATCAGGAGACTATAGATGCTGGCGAGGATGTGGAGAAACAGGAACCCTCTTGCACTGTTGGTGGAAATGCAAACTGGTGCAGCCGCTCTGGAAAACAGTGTGGAGGTTCCTCAAAAAATTAAAAATAGACCTACCCTATGAGCCAGCAGCAGCACTGCTAGGAATTTACCCAAGGGATACAGTAGTGGTGATGCATAGGGGCACTTGTACTCCAATGTTTATAGCAGCACTCTCAACAATAGCAAAATTATTGTAAGAGCCTAAATGTCCATCAACTGATGAATGGATAAAGAAATTGTGGTTTATATACACAATGGAATACTACATGGCAATGAGAAAGAATGAAATATGACCCTTTGTAGCAACATGGATGGTACTGGAGAGTGTTATGTTAAGTGAAATAAGCCATACAGAGAAAGACAGATACCATATGTTTTCACTCTTATGTGGATCCTGAGAAACCCATGAGGGAGGGGAAGAAAAAAAAGAGGTTAGAGTGGGAGAGAGCCAAAGCATAAGAGACTCTTAAAAACTGAGAACAAACTGAGGGTTGATGGGGGGTGGGAGGGAGGGGAGGGTGGGTGATGGGTATTGAGGAGGGCACCTTTTGGGATGAGCACTGGGTGTTGTATGGAAACCAATTTGATAATAAATTTCATATTAAAAAAAAATGTGTCTATTAGCCAAAAAAAAAAAAAAAAAAAAAAAGGAAAAAAAAACAAAGAAAAAAGGAAAAAAAAAAAAAAGACAGTGAGATACCACTCCACACCAGTAAGAATAGCTAAAATTAACAACTCAGGCAACAACGGATGTTGGTGAGAATTCAGAGAAAGGGGAACACCTTTGCACTATTTGTGGGAATGCAAACCATTGCAGTCACTCTGGAAAACAGTATGGAGGATCGTCAAACAATTAAAAGTAGAGCCGAGACCCAACAATTGCACCACTAGGAATTACCCCAAGGGATACAAAAATGCTGGTTAGAAAGGACACATGCAACCCAACGTTCATAGCAGCGCTGTCAACAATAACGAAACCATGGAAAGAGCCCAAGTGTCTAACGTATTTCCAATTTCAATTATTGTGCTCTTTATGTCTGGTTTGTTCCCTTTTAATCTCTTTGTTTATCTCTATGTATCAATGATGTTCTCCACTCTTTTCTCAAGACATGGGTATCTTTAGATCATTATTTTAAATTCTCTATAAGACATATTATTTATGTCCGTTTCACTTAGGTCTCTTGCTGTGATTTTGTCTTGTTCTTTCATTTGGAACACACATCTCTGTCTTCTCATTTTGCCTAACTCTCCGTGTCTGTTTCTGTTAGAAACATCATCTATATTTCATGCTCTTGATAGTAGTTGGCAGGGCACACACTTTTAACAAGTTTGCTATGGCCCTCTTCCATATGGGATACACAGTCACCACAGAGATTGGGCCGGCAGGGTCCACTTCACAAAGCACACATGGGTGAGGTCCACAGTTTTAACAAGATGTGTGCATCCTCCCTAGGAGTTCATCATCCACTAGACTGATGCCCCACAAAGTGCACATTCAGGATACATGGCATTGGCAAGGGGTACTGGCATTCTGGTGCACGGGATCTGCAGTGCCAGGACTGATACAAACTTGACTGGAGGGGCCAGGGTGTGGTGTAAATTATCTAGGCAGTGAATGCCAGAGCCATTATAGATTCCTGCAGGTAGCCTTGTATCCATGCTGGAAATGGGGGGGCGGGGGCAGGGATAATGGCACGCACCAGCTCCATTTTTCTTGGATAAGTCCCACAATAAACCCTGAGATTAGTAAATAACTCCCTCACATCCAACTCATATGTTTCTCAAAATGTTGCTTCTATGCTGTATCTCAGAGGGCTGTTTGTTGTTTTAGGGGACTCAGTTAGGGATGAGGAACTCAGTTTCTTATCAGGGACTTTAAGGATGAGGACTCAGTTTCCTATTGCCTTCCAGGCTCTCCCAAAGCTAGACCCACTAATTTTCAAAGTTCTAGGCTTTAAGTCTCCTTGTTGTAAGAACTGACAACATTTGGCTCCTCTATTTTCAAATCCAAACATTATTGGGATGTGTTTTCCCCATGCAGGCTTCCAAGTCTGTTTCTCTCCCCTCTCTTTGCCCACCAGTCCCTCCATCTGGGGGGCCAGACCCTGCAGTTTAGCTCCTGAGCATTTCCTAACTCTTCCTACCCTCTTCAATGTGGCTTCTTCTCTATGTTTAGTTGTGGAATTTTTTCAGCCAGTCTTTGGGTCATTTTCTGGAGTATTTACACTGATGTATTACCTAGTTGTATTTGTCATATGAGGTGAGTTTAGGGTCCTTCTACCTTGTTATCTTCCTCCAGATGTCCCTAAATTATAACCATTTTCTTACATGAAATTTTTTCCAGTAAAAGTTTTTATTTAGAAAATAAAATAAATTTATTTATTTCCAAAATATGAACATGGTAAATAAATATATTTGAAAACATGCCATACCATCAATACTAAGATGGACCTTACCAAGACACTAGGATGTTGAGAGTTCTGCATTTGTATTTGATATATTGATCACACATTGGTAATAGCAAACGTTTATCAAGAGCTGTTCTGCATGAGGCACTTATGGCCAACAACAATCTTATGAAGTAGGCTTAAAGGTTAGGTGACTCAGAAAAGTTAAAATGTACCTTATGATTGGTATCTTATGATTGGTAGGCAGAGGAAGTGGTGGTGACTCGGATCTATTGGTGACAAAGCCAACATTCTATGGCTGACCCTTGAACAACACAAGGGTTAAGGTACCTCCATGCAGCTGAAAATCCATGTGTAACTTTTTTTGTTTAAATTTATTTTTAATTGAAGTATAATTGATATACAATATTAGGTTAGTTTCAGATATAAACAGTGAATCAACAATTCTATACATTACTTTGTGTTCACCACAGTAAATAAGTCACCACCTGTTCCCATACTTTACTATATTTTGGCTATATTCCCTGTGTTGTACTTTTTATTCTCATGACTTATTTTAGAGAAAGAGAGAGCAAGCAGAGGAGAGGGGAAGAGGGATAGGGATAGAGAAGGAGAAAGAGAGAGAGAGAAAACTCTTTATCAGGCTATGGAGGTTAAAAGTTAAGTTACTCTAACAGAGAAACCCCAAAATAAATGACTTCATTATATTAAATAATATAGAATATTTTTCTGCTGTAATACTGTGGAGGCATTGCTCTGCTGGTGGGGGTTCTGGTTCCATCTTATTGTTTCATTCCCTCTTAGGATTTTTGGCAAAGCTAGAGACCTTCCACATCCACACTGCAGCCAGCAGGAACAGGAGGGAGGAGGGTGAGAATAAATACCTTCTTATTAGATAAGATAAACCATGAGTTCCACACATTTCACTCCTCATATTATGTTAGTGGAGGCCAGTCTCAGAGATATGATATGCCACATGGTGACCCCGCAGCAGTTAAAACTTGAAGCAGGAAGTGGAATGAATAAGGGTGGGTAGTTGGTCTCCACCACAAAGTCCCCACCGGCAGTATCAAGTGGATGTACAGGGGTGTCTGGGAAGAAAAAATTCAGTGTCCAGTGTAATCCTACATAAAAATATTCCAGGTGAAATATATTCTTAGTACTTAGTACATATTTCTATTACTGTACTTAAGCACATTTAATCATTATATGTTTATTTATCTGTAGTCCCAGATTAGTCTTGAAGCATTTTAAGTGTATGAATTGAAGTTCCTTTATGTATCTGTATCTCTATCTCCTATAATTTTGGTGTACTTTCTACTTATTTACAAATCGGTACTTGGTACAATTCTTGGTACAAGGTAGACACCCAGTAAGTGTTCCTTACAGAAATGAATTGACTCATCATCTATTGGTAAAGGTCAGTGTTATTTCCTTACTTCTCTTCCATCTAACTCATGACTTTGCTGACCATTTTCGTTCACACAGTATTCTCTTTACTGCACTCTTCACATCTTTGTTTCTTAAAGTGTAGATCAGAGGGTTAAGGGTGGGTGTGACGATTGTGTAAAATAGTGTAAGGAACTTCCCTTCATCTTCAGATGTGCTATTCTGTGGCTTCATGTACATATAAATGATTGTTCCATAAAACAGAGTTACTACTGTGAGGTGGGAACCGCATGTATTAAGGACCTTATGCCACCTTGCTGTTGACTTGATCCTCATGACAGCTTGAGTGATAATTGCATATGAGATGAAAATTATTGATAGAGGTGCTAGAAGAAATATCACTCCAAGAGCAAAGACAACAATCTCAATTACTTTTGAGTAGACACAAGCCATCTTGAGCAAGGCTGGCATCTCACAGAAAAAATTATCCACCTCCCGGTGCCCACATCTTGGCAACTTCAAAGTCAAGGAACAAACGATTAAGGCACTGCCAAGACCACCTAACCAGGCAGTGAGCACCATCTTCTGGCAAAGCTGAGGGTGCATTAATACTGTGTAGTGAAGAGGTTGACAAACAGCAGCATAGCGGTCATAGGCCATCACAGCCAAGAGAAGACATTCTGTGGCTCCCAAGTCAAGGGCAAAAAAGAATTGGAGCACACACCCTCCGTAGGTAATAGACTTTGTTGGACCCCATAGATTTACCAGCATCTGTGGGATAATGCTAGTTGCATAACAGAGGTCCAGAAAAGACAAATTGGATAGGAAGAAATACATGGGAGTATGGAGCTGGCTGTCTAGGTTAGATACAAGGATGATGGCTGTGTTTCCTACTAGAGTCATAATATAGAAGACGAAGACAACCCCAGAGATGATGTGTTCTAATTGGGGCAGATCAGAAAACCCCAGCAGGATGAAGTCTGTAGTGGAACTTTCATTATTTGTGTCCATGACTCCTCATGAAGGTCTAGAGGTCAATACCCTGGTAACAAAAAATAGCATCACTTTAGGTAGAAATAAAATGTCTAAAGTCTGCATGAGTATCCCAGATGCACTTGTTTGTGTGCTCTCTCCTTTTGGAATATTTCTTTTAACACTGTATTCAGTGACCATAGCTTCCCTATGTTTATTCATAACCAGAGTGATTCTAAAAATAATATGCTAGAGGCTCTCCAGAACATGGCGGCATAGTAGGATGCTGTTCTCACCTTGTCTGGCTGGTCACTTAGATTCCACCTACATCTGCCTAAATAACCCAGAAAACCACCAGAAGACTAGAAGAATGGACTCTCTAGAGCCAAGCATAGACAAGAGGCCCATGGAAGAGGGTAGGAAGGGAGGAGAGGTGGTGCATGATACACGGACTGGCAGGAGGGAGCTGGGGTGTGTAGGGGCAGCCCTCCCAGCAAGGCAGAGCCGCTGAAGTCTGGCTTGAAAAGAGGAGGGGCTGGACTGCGTGAGTCCTTACAGCCAGCAGGACTTAACATCTGGAATGTTAAAAGTCAACAGCTCTGCTCTTGGGGAGCAGGGAGAGTGAGAGGATGCCAGGAGAGACAGTTGTTGAGCTCTGGAAGACAGAATGCAGCTCAGCAGGGGAACAAAGGCCCTGGCAGGTGCCATTTCCCTCTCCCATCTCCCAGGTGAAATTCCAAAGGGAACCATTTCCTGTCACCGAACTTGCTTGCACTGTGCAAATGCCCAATGCTGGGCTTCTGTGGATCCATCTCTTTGAAAGTCCTGCCTCCCTCCCGGTGCCGCAGGGCCACTCCCGCAGGGGACCACCAACAGCAAAGTGAGCTAAGCCTGCCCCTCCTGCCCCTGTGCAACCTGCTGATCCACCCCAGCTAATACACCCTTGGCCAGATCCCATCAAAGAAGCACCACAAGTCTGGCAGTGTGCAAACAGCCCAGACAGGGGCCACACCACTCCACAGTGAGTCCTGTCCCTGGGAGAGGGGAAGATAAGGTACACACCAGTCTCACTGTAGCCCCAATGGTGGAATGGAAAAACATTCTGTGCTCATGATTGGGAGAATAAATATTGTTAAAATGTCAATACTACCCAAAGCAATCTACACATTCAATGCAATCGCAAACAAAATTGCACCAGCATTCTCAAAGTTAGAACAAGCTATCCTAAAATTTGTATGGAACCACAAAAGACCCCGAATAACCAAAGTAATATTGAAGAAGAAGACCAAAGCATTACAATCAGGCATTACAATCCCAGAATTTAGTCTCTACTACAAATCTGTAATCATCAAGACAGCATGGTATTGGCACAAAAACAGACACATAGACCAATGGAATAGAATAGAGACTCCAGAATTAGTCCCACAGAAGTACGGCCAACTAATCTCTGGCCAATGGAAAAAAGACAGTCTCTTTAACAAATGGTGCTGGAACAACTTGACAGCAACATGCAGAAGAATGAAACTAGACCACTTTCTTACACCATTGACAAAAATAAACCCAAAATGGATGAGGGACCTGAATGTGAGACAGGAAACCATCAAAAAATATCTGAAAGGAGTAGGGAAGAAAGCAGGAAAAACCTCTCTGACCTTAGCTACAGCAATTCTTACTTGACACATCTCCAAAGGGAAAGGAATTACAAGCAAAGATGAACTATTGGGACCTCACGAAGATAAAAAGCTTCTGCATTACAAAGGAAACAATCAACAAAACTAAAGGCAACTGACGGAATGGGAAAAGATATTTGCAAATGGCATATCAGACAAAGAGCTAGTATTAAAAATCTAGAAAGAACTCACCAAATTCCACACCCAAAAAACAAATAATCAAGTGAAGAAATGTGCAGAAAACATGAGTAGACACTTCTCTAAAGAAGACATCCAGATGGCCAACAGGCACATGAAAAGATACTCTTCATCAGGGAAATACAAATCAAAACCACACTGAGATACCACCTCACGCCAGTCGGAGTGGCTAAAATGAACAAATCAGGAGACTATAGATACTGGTGAGGATGTGGAGAAATGGGAACCGTCTTGCACTGTTGGTGGGAGTGCAAACTGGTGCAGCCACTCTGGAAAACATTGTGGAGGTTCCTCAAAAAATTAAAAATAGATGTACCCTATGACCCAGCAATAGCACTGCTAGATACAGTGGGATCTGTATCTAGTAAGGGATACAAGAGTGCTGGGATACAAGAGTGCTGATGCATAGGGGCACTTGTACCCCAATGTTTATAGCAGCACTTTCAACAATTGCCAAATTATGGAAAGGGTCTAAATGTCCATCAACTGATGAATGGATAAAGAAATTGTGGTTTATATACACAATGGAATACTACTTGGCAATGAAAGAATGAAATATGGCCTTTTGTAGCAACATGGATGGAACTGGAGAGTGTTATGCTAAGTGAAATAAGTCATACAGAAGAAGACAGATACCATATGGTTTCATTCTTATGTGGATCCTGAGAAACTTAACAGAAGACCATGGGGGAGGGGAAGGAAAAAAAATTAGAGAGGGAGAGAGCCAAAGCATAAGAGACTCGTAAAAACTGATAATAAGCTGATGGTTTTTGGGGGGTGGGAGAGAGGGGAAAGTGGGTGATGAGCATCGAAGAGGGCCCCTGTTTGGATGAGCACTGGGTGTTGTATGGAAACCAATTTGAAAATAAATTTCATATTAAAAGAAAAAAATAAAAATAATAAAAATAATACGATAATTGCAATCAAACTAAATTGTAAACAATTGAAAAGGCTTAACATACTACAACACTTATGGTTCTCTGTATTTTGGGTAAGCAATAAATCCATAAAGTTAATGACATAAGTTAGGAGTAGGATATATTTAGAGCTGTTCCTTCTTGAAATTATGACATTAGATCACTTGACATGACAAGTTTTCGCTTATCAAAGGAGTGGAGTTTAAGGTAGAAAGGTAAATAACCTACTATTTTGGGATAAGCTGCACCATTTGGTAGGAAAATCACTTTCCACATTCATGTCCAAATGTCTGCATTCCAGCTATTATCATCACCACCAGCATCACCACCAACCTCTCCTCATATTTTCACTCCTATTCAACCCTGCAGACACTGACATTTCTGAATCAATTTTGGTGTTCCTCACTATACTGCTCTTTTTTGGTGCTGGGAAAAAATTGTCTTTCTTATTAACCATTATTTACATGTACAGAGGCCATTTGTTTCTTTGAATACCTTTCATGACTGCTATTACACCAGTTAAATAGCCTTATAATTTTTTGCAGAATTAAAAGGAACCCATTCCAGAAGGATTGGTTACCACTTACACACGTCAAAAACCTGTGTTAGCTCCTACTCATCAGGTCATTCAGCAGGATTAGCAAGATAGGTAACTTGAATAAAAATCAGTTCATTAAACAATCAGTGAGTTGTTTTTCCCTTGGAATTTACCAATCATATGGATCAATTCTCTGTTTGCTTCAGAAATCTGTAGGTAAAATCTGACTTCAATTCTGAAAGAATACAGAAACGGGATAAAGAATACATAAATTTCACTATTTCTGAATACATTATCATATCAGTAAATAGATGGAGTAATTAATGAGTGAATTAACTTACTATATTTTTTTTAGTTTTATTTTTTGGCTTATAATTTTTTTATGCATATAGTGTTAGAACATGAGCTTTGGCTAGAGTACTTTATATTCATAGTGTGTTTGGAGCCAAAGAATACTAAATTTCTTTGTTGCAGTTATAGTAAAATAAGGAAAATTACCTACAGTGTATTATTGTTACAAGCATTTTAGTTAGAACTTGAAAATGTTATAAACATGAAGAAGGAACTGTGATTACCATGTAGTATGATACAGGGATACAGCTTTTCTCAATATAAAAATGGAAATTTCATTTAATTAATGATTGTGAAGTCGTTATCTGATAGGATGTCAGTTAAGTTGAGTTAGTGCTTAAGTGCATGGATTCTGGACTCAGAGCTTGGTGTGAAATCCTAGCTAAGTAGTGGGAAGTAAAGTCTCCTTGGGCAGTTATATAACCTGTTTGTACATCATGTTCTCTGTACATTCTGTAAAGCTAATAATGTTCCTCACAGGGAGGCTGTGAGGGTTAGTATTTGTGAAAACACTAGAAATATGCTTGGTTCATATTTAATTCTAAAACGTTAAACATTGTATTCACCTACCCACACATTATTATTATTTTATTTTTTCCTTACTCTCTTCATTTTTCCCACTGGTAATATTACCATGAGGGTCTAAAACTAAACTGGAATGGTTAAAATTTTATGTGTGGATAACTTTTCAAACGCACAGACACTCATGTACACAAAAGTGCCCACAAACACAATGTACATAGTGAACTGACCAACTCAGAGGCAGGAAAAGACAGAGGACTTAAGCTCCCATGCCTTGATTACAAAATGTAGGCAGCTTTTCTTGACCATGTCGAGTTGGGATAGTGTTGGGAATGAGAAAGCCATAGAATTTTAGAGTTTACATAGACTCAGAAGCCACAATCCAGCCTTCTGTCCTACGAAGCAGGCCTTCCACAGAATATTCAGACAACTCCTGTTTTCATAGCTTTCTAACTGTCTTTTATTTTTTTTAAATATAATTTATTGTCAAATTGTTTTCCATACAACACTCAGTGCTCATCCCAACAGGTGCCCTCCTCAATGCCCATCACCCACTTTCCTCTCTCCCCTACCCCCTATCAACCCTCAATTTGTTCTCTGTATTTAAGAGTCTCTTATAGGTTGCTTTCCTCTCTCTCTCTGTAACTTTCCCCCTCTTCCCTCCCCCATGGTCTTCTGTTAAGTTTCTCAGGATCCACATAAGAGTGAAAATATATGGTATCTGTCTTTCTCGGACGGACTTATTTCAGTTAGCATAATACCTTCCAGTTCCATCCACGTTGCTGCAAATGGCCATATTTCATTCTTTCTCATTGCCACGTAGTATTCCGTTGTATATATAAACCACATCTTCTTCATCCATTCGTCAGTTGATGGACATTTAGGCTCTTTCTATAATTTGGATATTGTTGAAAGTGCTGCTATAAACATCGGGGTACACGTGCCCCTATGCACCAGCACTCCTGTATCCCTTGGGTAAATTCCTAGCAGTGCTATTGCTGGGTCATAAGGTAGATTTGTTTTTAATTTTTTCAGGAATCTCCACAATGTTTTCTAGAGCGGCCCCACTGTTGGTTGCATTCCCACCAACAGTGCAAGAGGATTTCTGTTTCTCCACATAGTCACCAGCATGTATAGGCTCCTAAATATCTTTTAAAGAGGGATTCATACTTACTCCTTATGTTGAGTTCAGAGATGCCTCTTTAACTCTCAGGCACTGCCTATTTTTCTTTATTCTGGAAATAACATGGAATAAGTCAATTCAATATGGCTTCATTAAAAAAGACAGTTTTATTATGAAATAAAACATAGAAGCAAAAAGCTCACTGAATCAAGGTGAATATTCTGATAACTAACATTCAGTTCAAAAAATAGAACCTTGGCAAGCACCCCAGGAACTTCTCTTTGTGTCTCATCCCAATCATTACCCTTCCTTGTCCCCTAAAGTACCCACTATCCTCATGTTTATAGTAATAACCTCCTTGTATTTTAGTAGTGTGATTGCCCACTTGTGTATCCCTAGACAATATTTTTTAGTTTGCCTCTTTAAATATTTTCATATATCTTTTGAGTTTTCTTTAATATTAGATCCTGTTATCAAATATACTCTTAGATTTATGTTCCCAGATTAAGTCTAGATGCTTGTCAGCCATTGCTCACATTGTAAGAAGTTTAATTACCATGCTTTTCTGGTGGCTATCCATTGGACTCACCATGGATTATAAAATACCTTGGATTAGTTAGTTGAGAAGTGAACATAGTACTGCAGATGTGCTAAATCATTGAAGAAAGGAGGGAGCATTCATGACACACACGCAGTTTCTAAAATATATGTTAAGTAGGTTTAGCAGGTGAAAAACATTACTGACCCAGTTTAAGCTTTGAGGAACATAAGGCCCCAGGTATACTAATTGGAAGTGTCCAGCCAGTGTTACACCTTATGTAATTTAATATTGTGAATCCAAAATAGGACTTTCATCTTATGCTTGCAAACATTTTCTATATTGTTTTAAACCATGGGTCTCAACTTTTAGATGTCATTGTAATTTTAATTTAAAAGTCAATGTTTAAGACTGTGAACACAAGCAGAAGAAACGATGTTAAAAAAGAGGAATACTATGTTTTCACTGAAACAGCTTTTCATTTTTCATGGTGTGGACTTTAGTTTGTAATGGAATAGCATGAGCTTACATTTTTGTTTGTTCAGTGAAATTTAAGACAAATAGAGCACACATATTTAAACATAATTTGAATGTAACGATGTGGAAAGAAAACTAGGAAGAAAATTAGAACATATTTACATTTCAGGAGTGAAGAATTCACAGCTCTCATGTTCTTATGTAGCCCAAAGGTACCCATGTTGCCATTATTACACAGGTAGTCAGAAGAATTCTTGTTTGGCAAGTTACTGAGTCCATGAAATACTGATGAGCCACCACTTTATTATACTAACTCCACAATCACATTTGCATTTAAATGGAACAGCTGATCTAAGATTCAGTGAAGTCTCTATTTAATGTGGATGTTGGAGAAAAACTAGAATCATGATTGGTGGCAAAGTTGACAAATTTTGTTTTGTAAATGTGTTTTTTATGGGATATTTGTAGTCTTTTAGTGAGCACTCCCATTAGAAACATTTGTAGGCTGATGTCTGCCCATGAAAGGAGAGCCCTTCTCTGGTATACTTGTGCTCCAAGAAGTGTTTACGTAGAACATGAAGGCTAGTCGGTGCATGTGGTGTAGACCTTGGGGACTGGTGCCCCACAGAGGTGATTAACAAATCTTAGACTATGGTCAGACGCTTCTCCAAACAACTATTTTAGGAAAGGTTCCCATAAGATACCGGGTTTCATCTTGTCTTTTTCTTTTTAAATTTATTCCATGGAAATTAATTTCAGAGATGGATTTATTTGTTTTTTATATTTACTATTGAAGATTTCAAATATAATGTAAGCTGTCTACAAAAATTAGTACATTTAATTGAACTTTATTTTGTGTCAAGTTGAAGAAATGTAGGCATTATCTAGTTGTTGTATTTGCCAGAAGATAATATATGTCAAAAAAATTACAGAATCATCTTAATTCTGTGGTAAGTGAGCCATATCATCATTGTTCCTTTTGCAATCAATTAAAAATAATACCATGAACATATTTTGGCCTACCACTCAATTCAAGAACTGAGATCTTAAATTTATAGCTACTTCTCCCCTTTTACAATTCTTATTCCTACCTGACCCTTGGTAAATCATGATCCTGAATTTTGTGTTCATTACACACTTGAATTAGAATGTAGTTTTTATATTGACACACCCACACACATATGTTGATGCCTAAATAGCATGTATTTTAAAGCTTAGTTCATTTGAAAATGGTATCATTTCTTATATGTTATATGTTATTTTGGAATTTTCCTTTTTTCACCTTTTTGTCACTGAGATTATCCAATATTTTTGGGTAGCTGTGGTTCATTTACTTACACTACTGTATAATATTCCATTGTGTGAACATATTATAATTATTTTGTCTCCTCACTCACTGATGGCCATTTTGGCTGATTATAGTTTGGACTCGTATGAAAGACGTTAGTTAAGATGAACAATTTTGTTCATGTCTCTTGGGATAGTGTATGCAAGAAGGTCTTTTGGGTGTATGCCTAGGATAAGAATTGCTGGTTATGGAATAAGCAAACTTTATAAGATATTTCCCCCTAAAATGGTTTTATCAATTTCTCCTACCCTAGTTTTGTATAAATTATTCCATTGATCTACATTTTCTCCACGCCTTGTCCTGTGGACTTTTAAATTATTGCCAACTGAAAGATTATAAGTGCTATCTAGCTGTAGCTTTGATTTCCATTTACCTAAAAACTAATGAAGTTGACTTATCTTCATATACTTACTGCTACGTAACATTGTCCTTCTTTGAAAACCCATTTGTAGGTTCTGACAACTGTTCTTTGGCCTTGCTTCTCTTTTTTACTTATTAATTTTTAGAGATTTTTATGATTTATTTGAACTATCTGTTGGTTGTATGCCTGGCAATATTTTTTCTTAGTTTTTCCTTGGCATTAAACTTTAATTTTTAAATATTTATTTATTTTTGAAGGACAGAGAGACAGAATGTGAGCAGGGAGGGGCAGAGAGAGAGGGAGACACAGAATCTGAAGCAGGTTCCAGGCTCTAAGTGGTCAACATAGAGCCTGATGTAGGGCTCAAGCGCACAAACTGTGAGATCATGACCTGAGCCAAAGTTGGATGCTTAACCAACTGAGTCACCCAGGTGCTCCCTTGGCATTTTACTTTAAAAGACATGTCTCGGGGCGCCTGGGTGGCGCAGTCGGTTAAGCGTCCGACTTCAGCCAGGTCACGATCTCGCGGTCCGTGAGTTCGAGCCCCGCGTCGGGCTCTGGGCTGACGGCTCAGAGCCTGGAGCCTGTTTCCGATTCTGTGTCTCCCTCTCTCTCTGCCCCTCCCCCGTTCATGCTCTGTCTCTCTCTGTCCCAAAAATAAATAAATAAACGTTGGAAAAAAAAAAATTAAAAGACATGTCTTTTGCTGGTCAGAATTTCTAAATTTAATCATGGAAGAATATTGTAATTAATCGTTAGTAATCCTTCTCCTTCTCTATTCCAGAGTCAGAATGATATTTACATATATAAATATATATATATTCCTAATCATTTTAAAGTCATACCTTAAATACACGTGGAATTAATATATGTGTATAGCAGAGCATAGGGGGCCAAATTTGGTTTTCCATATGAAGAATCAAATTCCAGTTTAATTTATTAAATATTTTTCTTTTCCCAGTGATGCCATCATATCTCTTTATTATTAAAATCCTTCATACGTGTGTGTGCGTGTGAGGGAGCTAGTATGTTTCTGGGCCTAGAATTCTCCTGTAGTGCTCAGTGAGTCTTTTTCTGCAACAATACCTCAAGATTGATCAGCAACCTCAAATAAACAGCCTAGCCTTACAACAAAAGGAAATAGAGAAAGACAACAAATGAAGCCCAAAGCCAGCCAAAGGAAGGAAATAAAGTTTAGAGCGGAAATAAATGATATGGAAGCCAAAGAAACAGTAGTGCAGGTAAATGCAACCAGGAGCTGGCGCTTTGAAAAAATTAATAAAATTGAGAAACTCCTCACCAGATGTATCAAGAAGAAAAGAGAAAGGGCCCACATAAATAAAATCACATATGAGGGAGGAGAAATAACAACCAACGCCACAGAAATACAAACAATAAAGAGAATGTTATGAAAATTTATATGTCAACAAACTGGGAAATCTGGGAGAAATGAATAAAATTCTAGAAACATATAAATTACCAAAGCTGAAAAGGAAGAAATAGAAAGGCTGAAAAGACTGACAACCAGCAAGGAAAGTGAACGAGGAATACGAAAGCTCCCAGGAAAAAAAAAAGTCTAAGGCCAGAGGGCTTCATTGGAGAGTTCACCAAATATTTAAAGAGGTGTTAATAGCCATTCTTCTGAAGCTATTCCAAAAAATAGAAATGGAAGGAAAACTTCCAAATGCATCTATTAGGTAAGCATTACCCTGATTCCTAAACCAGGCAAAGACCCCACTAAAAGGGAAGAACAGGCCAGTATCCTGCATGAACGTGAATGCAAAAATTATCAAGAAAATACTAGCAAATTGAATCCAACAGTACAATAAAAGAACTATTCACCATGATCAAGTGGGAGTTATTCCCCTGCTGCAAAGTTGTTCAATATTGGCAAATCAACCAATGTGATACACCACATCAATAAAAGAAAGGATAAGAACCACAGGATTCTGTCAATAGATGCAGAAAAAAAATGACAAAGTACAACATCCATTCATCATAAAAACACTCAATAAAGTAGGGATAGAAAGAATATACCTCCAAATCATAAAAGCCATATACAAAATACTCAAAGATAAGGTAATCCTCAAGGGAGAAAAATTGAGAGCTGTACCTCTACATTCAGGAACAAGAAGGGATGTCCACTCTCACCAGTGTTACTTAACATAGTACTAGAAATCCTAACCTCTGCAATCAGACAACACAAAAAAAACAAAAAGCGCATCCAAATCAGCAAGGAAGAAGTCAAGCTTTCATTATTCTAGGATGACATGATTCTCCATGTAGGGAACCTGAAAGGCTCCACCAAAAATTTACTAGACTGATAAACAAATTCAGTGAAGTCACAAGATACAAAATCGGTGAGCTGAAAAACTCTGCATCTCTACACGCGATAATGAAGCTGCAGAAAAGAAATCAAGGAATCCAGCCCATTTACCATTGCACCAAAAACCTTAAGAAACCTAGAAATAAACTTAACCAAAGAGGGAAAATGTATGTACTCTGAAAACTATAGAATACTCATGAGAGAAATGGAAGATTACGTGGAGAAATGGAAAAACATTCCATGCTCATGGATTGAAAGGGAAAATATTGTTAAAATGTCCATACTAAGGCAACTAAACCATATCGAAATACAACGGACATTTTTTGCAGAGCTAGTAGCAACAATCCTAAAATTTGTATGGAACCACAAAAGACCCCAAATAGCCAAAGCAATCTAGAGAAGCAAAGCAAAGCTGGAGGCATTACAATTCTAGACTTTCGGTTGTGTTACAAAACTGTAATCATTAAGATAGTATGGTAGTGGCACAAAAACAGACACTTAGATCAATGGAACAGAATAGAGAACCAGAAATGGACCCATAACCATATGGTTAACTAATCTTCAATAAAGCAGGAAAGAATATCCAGTGGAAAAAAGACAGTCTCTTCAACAAATGGTGTTGTGAAAACTGGAGACTGACATGCAAAAAAATGAACCTGGACCACTTTCTTACACCATACACAAAAGTGAATTCAAAATGGATGAAAGACCTAAATGTGAGAGAGGAAACCATCCAAATCCTAGAGGACAACTAAGACAGTAACCTCTTTGACATTGGCCATAGCAAGGTCTTACTAGAAAATTCTTGTGAGGCATGGGAAACAAAAGGAAACATGAACTGTTGGGACTTCACCAAGATAAATAACTTCCACACAGAAAAGGAAACAACCAACAAAACTAAAAGGCAGCCTATAGAATAGGAGAAGATATTTGCAAATGACATATCTGATAAAGGGATAGTATCCAAAAATATAAACAACATATAGCACTCAACACTAATAAAACACAAAATCCAGTTAAAAATGGGCAGAAGACAAGAATAGACTTTTTTTCCAAGGAAGACATCCAGATAGCCAAGAGACACATGAAAGGATCTTAACATCACTCATTAGGAAAATGCAAATCAAAACCATAGTAGTACCTCATCACTTGTCAGACACCAATCAGAATGACTAAAATTAGCAACTCAGAAAGCAACAGATGTTGGCAAGGATGCAGAGAAATGGGAACCGTCTTAAACTGTTGGTGGAAAGGAAAAGTGGTGCAGTGACTCTAGAAAACTGTATGGAGGTTTGTCAGAAAACGAAAAATAGAAAAACCCTACCACTCAATAATTGCACTGTTAGGTACTTCCCCAAAGTTTATGAAAATGCTGATTTGAATTGCATCCTGATATTTATAGCAGCATTATCTGAAATAGCCAAATTATGGAAAGAGTACAAATGTCTATTGACTGATGAATAGATAAAGAAAATATGACAATATAGATATATATCATGGAATATTACTCAACGTTCAAACAGAATGAAATAGTTTCCATTTGCAACAATGTGGATGGAGCTAGGATGTATTATGCTAGGTGAAATAAGTCAGAGAAAGACAAATACCATATGATTTTTGTTTATATGGGGGGAACAGGAGTGAGGAAAACAAACCACAGAAGACTCAATGATAGAGAACAAACTGAAGGTTGATGGAGGGATGTGGGTGGGAGATGGGCTAGACGGGTGTTGGGCATTAAGGAGGACACTTGGCATGAACACTGGATATTGTATGTAAGTGATGAATCACTGAATTCTACTCCTGACGCTAATATTGAACTGTATGTTGACTAAAATTAAGAAAAAAATAGGCCAGGCAAGTTGTCTTATAGAATCTCCTAATTCTGAATAATTCCTTTTAAACTAAAACTGATATGAAATACAAGCCTTCTCATGGTTAGTGCTTTTCCTGCTGCTGCTGCTGCTGCTGGAGGGCCGCTTAGGACTCAGCTGCAAGGCCTTTCTTGCTGTTTACCAAACACATCAAATGTATGCCTTGCAACTTCCTGGGAATACTCTTCCTCATAAGTGTCTTGAGACTGACCCTGTTACTTTATTCAGGTCTCTGCTCAGAGAACCCTCCTGGACCACCTTTTCTAAAATAGCACTTTTCACCGCTCTCCCCTAAAGCTGCCCTTTCTTTCTTTTTCTTTCTTTCTTTCTTTCTTTCTTTCTTTCTTTCTTTCTTGCTTTCTTTCTTGCTTTCTTTCTTGCTTTCTTTCTTGCTTTCTTTCTTGCTTTCTTTCTTGCTTTCTTTCTTGCTTTCTTTCTTTCTTTCCTTTTTTCTTTCTTTCAAGATTCAGCTTTATTGAAATAAAATTCAGGCATAAAATTGTAAGATATTTCACGTGTACATCATGGAGATTTGATATACATATACACTTTGAAAAGATACCCTCCCCCATATAGTTAACATATCCATAGGCTCATGTATTTTTTATTTTTTATTTTTATTTAAAAAAAATTTTTTTTTCAACGTTTATTTATTTTTGGGACGGAGAGAGACAGAGCATGAACGGGGGAGGGGCAGAGAGAGAGGGAGACACAGAATTGGAAAGAGGCTCCAGGCTCTGAGCCATCAGCCCAGAGCCCGACGCGGGGCTCGAACTCACGGACCGCGAGATCGTGACCTGGCTGAAGTCGGACGCTTAACCGACTGCGCCACCCAGGCGCCCCTCATGTATTTTTTAAATGTTTACTTAATTTTAAGAGAGTGCAAGCGGGGGAGGGGAAGAAAATGGGGGGGGGGCAGAGGATCCAAAGCAGGCTCTGTGCTGACAGCAGCGAGGCTGATGTTGGGCTCGAACTCATGAAGCGCAAGATCATGGCTGAGACGATGTTGGACACTCAACTGATGGTACCACCAGGTGCCTCATTGCCTTATGTATTTAGTTTTTTGGTTTGGTATGAACATTTCAGTTCTACTCTCTCAGCAGATTTCAATTATGAAATACATTGTTATTATCTGTAGACACCATGTTTTACACGAGATTCTCATGCTTTATTCATCTTACAGCTGAAGTTTGTACCTTTTTATCAACCTCTCCCTATTTCCCTCACCCTCAACCCCTATTAACCATTTTTTCTCTCTGTGTTTCAATGAGTTTGACTCTTTTTTTAGGATTCCACATATAAGAGACATCATGCGGTATGGGTCTTTCTGTGACTTATCTAACTTAGCATAATGCCCTCAAAGTTCATCCGTATTGTCACTATGGCAGGGTGTCCATTCTTACGGATGAGTAATATTCATATCTATCTATCTATCTATATATCTATATATATCTATATATATCTATATATAGATATATATATAGATATATATATATACTCATAAATCATAGGTTTCCTATTAATATGAATTTATTTCTGATATGCCCCCTTATTCCATTGATACATGTATCTGTTCTCATGTTAACAACACATGGCTTTGATTACTATGGATTTTAATATAGTTTTAAATTAGGATGTGTAATGCCTTCAACATTGTTGTTCTTTCAATATTGCTTTAGAATATCAAGGCTTTTTGTTGTTCCATATAAATGTTAAGGTTTTTGGTTGTATTTCTAGGAGAAATGCCACTGGAATTTTGATAGGGATTGTATTGAATCTGTAGCTGGATTTAGGTGTTATATACATTTAAAAATATTTTTCCAATCCATAAACATGGACGGTCTTTCCATTTATTTGTGTGTCTTCAGTTTTTTGCATAAACCTTATACCTTTTGGTGTACAGGTTTTTCATATACTTGGTGAAATTAATTCTTTTTGACGTAATTGTAAATGAGATTCGTTTTCTTCATTTCCCTTCTACTAGTTTGCAATTATTCTATATAAATGATGTATTTTTGTATATTGAATTTGTATCCTGCAACTTTACAGAATTGTTCAATAGTTCACTTTTATGGTGGAATCAGGATTTTCTTTATACGACCTCATGTCATCAGCATATACAGACAGTTTTATTTCTTCCTTCTTTATTTCATTGCCTTTATTTCTTTTTCTTGCCTAGGTGCTCTGGCTAGGATTTCTTTTTTGTTTATTTTATTTCTTTTTAGTTTTATTTTTTTATTTGCATCCAAATTAGTTAGCATATAGTGCAACAATAATTTCAGGAGTAGATTCCTTAATGCCCCTTACCCATTTATCCAATACCCCGTCCCACAATCCCTCCAGTAACCTTCAGTTTGTCCTCCATATTTATGAGTCTCTTATGTTTTGTCCCCTTCCCTGTTTTTCTAATATTTTTGCTTCCCTTCCCTTATGTTCATCTGTTTTGTCTCTTAAATTCCTCATATCAGTGAAGTCATATGATATTTTTGTTTCTCTGGCTAACTAATTTCATTTAGCATAATACCCACCAGTTCCATCCACATAGTTGCAAATGGCAAGATTTCATTCTTTTTGATTGCCGAGTAATATGCCATTG
Source organism: Leopardus geoffroyi (assembly GCF_018350155.1). Taxonomy (NCBI): domain Eukaryota; kingdom Metazoa; phylum Chordata; class Mammalia; order Carnivora; family Felidae; genus Leopardus; species Leopardus geoffroyi. Next base: position 1,107,366 of record NC_059332.1, on the reverse strand, counting down.
TATATATACACCGCATTTTCTTTGTCCATTCATCCATCGATGGACATTTGGGCTCTTTCCATACTTTGACTATTGTTGATAGTGCTGCTATAAACATGGGGAAGCATGTGTCCCTTCGAAACAGCACACCTCTATCCCGTGGATAAATGCCTAGTAGTGCAATTGCTGGGTTGTAGGGTAGTTCCATTTATAGTTTTTTGAGGAACCTCCATACTTTTTTCTAGAGTGGCTGCATCAGCTTGCATTCCCACCAACAATGCAAAAAAGATCCTCTTTCTCCGCATCCTCGCCAACATATGTTGTTGCCTGAGTTGTTAATGTTAGTCCTTCTGACAGGTGTAAGGTGGTATCTCCTTGTGGTTTTGATTTGTATTTCCCTGATGATGAGTGAAGTTGAGCATTTTTTTCATGTGTCAGTTGGCCATCTGGATGTCTTCCTTGGAGAAGTGTCTATTCATGTCTTTTGCCCATTTCTTCACTGGATTATTTGTTTTTTCAGTGTTGAGTTTGATAAGTTCTTTGTAGATTTTGGATACTAACCCTTAATCTGATATGTCATTTGCAAATATCTTCTCCCATTCTGTCAGTTGCCTTTTAGTTTTGCTGATTATTTCCTTCGCTGTGCAGAAGCTTTTTATTTTGATGAGGTCCCAGTAGTTCATTTTTGCTTTGGTTTCCCTTGCCTCCAGACGCATGTTGAGTAAGAAATTACTGCGGACAAGATCCAATAGGTTTTTGCCTGCTTTCTCCTCAAGGATTTTGATGGCTTCCTGTCTTACATTGAGGTATTTCATCCACTTTGAATTTATTTTTGTGTATGGTGTAAGAAAGTGGTCCAGGTTAATTCTTCTGCATGTCACTGTCCAGTTTTCCCAGCACCACTTGCTGAAGAGACTGTCTTTATTCCATTGGATATTCTTTCCTGCTTTGTCAAAGATTAGTTAGCCATACATTTGTAGGTCCATTTCTAGGTTCTCTATTCTATTACATTGATCTAAGTGTCTGTTCTTGTGCCAGTACCATACTGTCTTGATTATTACAGCTTTGTAGTATAGCTTGAAATCTGGGGTTGTGATGCCTCCTGCTTTGGTTTTCTTTTTCAAGATTGCTTTGGCTATTTGGGGTCTTTTCTGGTTCCATAAAAATTTTAAGATTATTTGTTCTAGCTCTGTGAAGAATGCTGGTGTTATTTTGATAGAGATCCCTTTGAATATGTAGATTGCTTTGGGTAGTATTGACATTTTAACAATATTTATTCTTCCTATTCAGGAGCATGGAATCTTTTTCCATTTCTTTGTGTCTTCTTCAATTTCTTTCATCAGCTTTCTATAGTTTTCAGTGTATAGATTTTTCATCTCTTTGGTCAGATTTATTCCTAGGTATTTTATGGTTTTTGGTGTAACTGTAAATGGGATCGATTCCTTGATTTCTCTTTCTGTTGCTTCATTGTTGGTGTATAGGAATGCAACCGATTTCTGTGCATTGATTTTATATCCTGCAACTTTGCGGAATTCGTGAATCAATTCTAGCAGTTTTTCGGTGGAATCTTTAGGGTTTTCCATACAGAGTATCATGTCATCTGCAAAGAGTGCAAGTTTGACCTCCTCCTGGCTGATTTGGATGCCTTTTGTTTCTTAGTGTTGTCTGATTGCAGAGACTAAGACTTCCAATACTATGTTGAATAAGAGTGGCGAGAGTGGACATCCCTGTCTTGTTCCTGACCTTAGGGAGAAAGCTCTCAGTTTTTCCCCATTGAGGATGATATTAGCATTGGGTCGTTCATATATGGCTTTTATGATCTCGAGGTATGATCCTTCTATCCCTACTTTCTTGAAGGTTTTTATCAAGGAAGGATGGTATATTTTGTCTTCCTCTGCATCTATTGAGAGAATCATATGTTTCTTGTCCTTTCTTTTATTGATGTGATGAATCATGTTGTTTTGCTGATATTGAACCAGACCTGTATCCCAGGTACAAATTCCACTTCGTTGGGGTGAATAATTTTTTAATATATTTTTGGAGCCAATTGGCTAATATATTGATGAGGATTTTTGCATCCATGTTCATCAGGGATATTGGTCTGTAGTTCTCCTTTTTAGTGGGGTTTCTGTCTGGTTTTGGAATCAAGGTAATGATGGCTTCATAGAATGAGTTTGGAAGTTTTCCTTCCATTTCTATTTTTTGGAACAGCTTCAAGAGAATAGGTGTTAACTCTTCCTTACATGTTTGGTAGAATTCCTGTGGAAAGCCCTCTGGCCCTGGACTCTTGCTTTTTGGTAGATTTTTTTTGTTACTAATTCGATATCTTTACTGGTTATGGGTCTGTTCCAATTTTCTATTTCTTCCTGTTTCAGTGTTGGTAGTGTATATGTTTCTAGGCATTTGTCCATTTCTTCCAGATTGTTCATTTTATTGGCATATAATTGCTCATAATATTGTCTTATTATTGTTTTTATTTCTGTTGTGTTGTTGTGTTGGTTGCCTAAATGTTTACAGTTGTTAGGTCTTCTTGGTGGCTAAACCCCTTGATTATGATATAATGCCCTTCTGCATCTCTTGATACAGTCTTCATTTTAAAGTCTAGATTTTCTGATATAAGTATGGCTACTCCCGCTTTGTTTTGTTGACCATTAGCATGATAGATGGTTTCCATCCCCTTACTTTCAATTTGAAGGCGTCTTTAGGTCTAAAGTGGGTCCTTTGTAAACAGCATACAGATGGATTTGTTTTCTTATTCATTCTGTTACCCTATGTCTTTTGGAGTATTTAGTCCTTTGACATTTAGAGTGAGTACTGAAAGATATGAATTTATTGCCATTATGATGCTTGTAGAGTTGGAGTTTCTGGTGGTGTTCTCTCGTCCTTTCTAATCTTTGTTGGTTTTGGTATTTATTTATTTATTTATTTATTTATTTATTTATTTATTTATTCATCCTTTCTCCACTCAGAGAGTCCCCCTTAAAATTTCTTCCATGGCTGGTTTGGTGGTCACAAACTCCTTTAATTTTTGTTTGTCAGGGAAACTTTTTATCTTTCCTTCTATTCTGAATTATAGCCTTGCTGGATAAAGAATTCTTGGCTGCATATTTTTCTGATTCAGCACATTGAATATACCCTGCCAGTCCTTTCTGGCCTGCCAAGTTTCTATGGATAGGTCTACTGCAAACCTGATCTGTCTTCCCTTGTACATTAAGGACTTTTTTCTCTTGCTGCTTTCATGATTGTCTCCTTGCCTGAATTTTTGTGAATTTGACTATGACATGTCTTGTTTAGGTCAGTTTTTGTTAAATCTAATTGGGGTTCTCTGTGCTTCCTGGATTTTGATGTCTGTGTCTTACCTCATGTTAGGAAAGTTTTCCATTATGATTTGCTCACATAACCCTTCTACTCCTTTTTCTCTCTCTTCCTCTCCTGGGACCCCTATGATTCTGATGTTGTTCCTTCCTAATGAGTCACTGATTTCTCTAATCCTTAAATCGTGCTCTTTTGCCTTAATCTCCCTCTTTTTCTGCTTTATTATTCTCCATAAGTTCATCCTCTATATCTCTGATTCTCTGTTTTGCCTCATCCATCCTTGCCACCATGGCATCCATTCGAGATTGTAGCTCAGTTATAGCATTTTATATTTCATCCTGACTAGCTTTTACTTCTTTTGTCTCTGCAGAAGGGGATTCTCATCTATTTTTGACTCCAGCTAGTATTATTATCGTGATTCTAAATTCTGGTTTAAACATCTTGCTTGTATTTGTGTTGGTCAAGTCCCTGGCTGTCTTTTCTTCCTGTTGTTTAATTTCAGTGAATTCCTTCATTTCATAATTTTGCAGGGTGAAAAGGAATTAATGAGGTAGAAAAAATTAAAATTACAAAAAATTAAAATAAAAAATTTAAAATTAGTGTACCCTGGGTGCCTCAGTCGGTTGAGCATCCGACTTTGGCTCAGGTCATGATCTCACTGTTCGTGAGTTTGAAGCCCACATCAGGCTCTGTGCTGACAGCTCAGAGCCTGGACCTTGCTTCAGATTCTGTGTTTCCCTCTCTCTCTGCTCCTCCCCCACTCACACACACTCTCTCTCTCTCTCTCAAAAATAAGTAAAACATTAAAAAATTAAAAAAATAAATTAAAATTAAAAAATTAAAAACAAATACACAAATTTGAATAAATGATGCTAGATTCTAGGTGTGGTTTGGTTTGGGAGTTGAAAGGGGCTTGATAGATTAGAGAAAAAGGTGAAAAAAAGAAAAAAAAAGTAAGTCATTTGAAAATTTGACAAAATTAATATACTGAATAGACTAAAATGAATTGATGGAAGTAAAATGGGATTTGAAAAAAATACGCAAAATCAAAAAATATAGTAGAAAAAAATAAAATATATCTTTTAATAAAATTGAAAGTAAAAAAGAATTTTTCTTTTTTTATATTCAAGAAAAAGAAATGAAAAAGAGAAAAAAAAAAAGAAAGAAAACTGAATAGTTGGACCAGCTAACAGAATGAAATATGACTGAAATTGCTTCATTTTCCCCTAGAAGTCAATGTATGGAGGGCTGTATAGTCCATAAACTAAGCTGGCAGTGAGACTTGTATTCTTGAAGAGAGAGGTTGGCCCTATTGGGAGGGACTTGGTGTAACAGCTCTGTTCTCCACTAGATGGCACTGCTAGCCTACTGGGGTGGATTGCTGTGGCTCTTGTAGGTGCGTATGCGCATGTGCGGGAGGGCTGACAGTGGCTCACCCAGCTACCCAGTCTCTAGTATCAGAACTCTGTTCTCCCCAATCAGCAATTGTGCACCCATACTTTGTCTTTTGTTTCCATCCACTCCCCGTTTCCACAGTGTCCATGACCAAGCCCCAGGCAACACCTTCCTCCCAAGTTTTGTCTCAGATGCGGCTCCCTTCCACAGCCCCCCACTTCTGAGGGACTGTAGCTTTGACCTGCTCCGCCCCTCTGCAGAAGGGTCTCACCAAGCAGTAGCTGGTCGCTGGCCACACCAAGGAACGTTCACAGGACCGTGCTGCTGCCAATGCCCAGAGACTGTGGACAGATGCCTGCCCACCCCAGAAATAGTTCACGAGACAGTGTAGCAGCAGTGCCTTGGGGATTATGGAAAATCACAACACACATCTGGCACCAGGCTTCACAGCCAACAACATTGTTCCAGCACCAACGAATGTGGCCATTCTCTGGGGTTTGTTGGGCCAGGGTGGCCTCACAGCCTCTACCAAATATCCTTCCAGCAGTGGAACCGTTTTTCCCCATGTGGCCCGAGAACCTCCCAGACCCCTTTCTGCTCCTGGGGATTCACCCTTTATACCAGAGCACCACTAGGTATCAAGTTGCAGAGTTGCAGACTCTGCACTACCCCTGTTTACAGTCTTACTGGAATTTAAACCCTCTCCTTTCTCCCTTTTTAGTTCAGTCCCTGTGGCTGTTTCCAATTTTCCACTTTCTCTCCAGCTACTTTTGGGGAGGGGTGATTTTCCCATATTCACCCTCCCCCAATCTCCATCCTCTCTCTCATGCAAAAGCACCTCCCTGCTCTCCTCTGCTTCTCTCTCCCCAAGTTCACCTCTCCACACCACACACTGCTGAATTCTGTGGTTCAGTTTGTGAAGATTGTTGTGTTAATCCTCAGACCAGTTTTCTAGGTGTGCAGGATGGTTTAGTTTTGGTATGGCTGTATTTCATGGATGCAAGACACACAAAAAACTTCCATGATGTTCTGCCCTCTTGGTTCCTCCCCCAGTCTATGGCTAGGACTTCTAATACTGTGTCGAATAGAGGTGGTGAGGGTGGACATCCACCATTGAATATGATGTTAACTGTTGGCTTTTCACATAGACCTTTAGCATGTTGTGGTGTAGGCCAATTCAAAGACTGAAGGCAGGGCTCACAGGGGTCCATTTCTCATGCAAAAGAGGGAAGGGGAGTGTGCCTCCTTAGAAGGCCCAGAGAGGCTGTGGCAGAGATCTGGAATACTGGTCCTCCTTATGATAGGGATGGTCAGGGTTTATGCCTGAAGGACCATCAGCCCCCAGTAGTGCCTTGGCACCTGTGGCATCATCCCCCAATAGGTAACGTGGCACCTGTGGCACAAAGCAGAAATGGTAGTACTGCAGTTAATATAGAGTATTTACTGGTTGGCAAGCACACTAATAGGCAAGTACTCTGAAGATTAGAAAATTTGAGATTATACCTGGGGAAGGGGAGCCCCAAATGGAAATACTGGACGTCCTGCTAAAGCTGCAATTGGCGGCTGATGAACACATTGGAAAATAATGATAATGAAGAAAAGCAATAGGCCATATATTTGTACTCAGAGTTTATGGAACATTTCTTCCCAGTAAGATACAATGATACAAAGGACAGAAAGTTTTCTTTTTATATTTTGGTTGGCAAACAAGGGGGTAAAACATGACCCATACTTTTCACATGGCTGCTATAAATGTGCACTTAACATCATAGAGGAAATAATTGAAAGTTAAGTTACTCTCTGGGAGTATTTCCTTTCATGTTATCATTGCAACCTAAAGCAGAGTCTAGTTTCTCTTGAATCCTCAGCTCCAAAGAAAATGTACAGATTTATGAAGCAATGTTAGTAATGAGTGTCCTCCTTAAGAAGTGGCTGCTGTTTCTGAAAAATGACGAGTAGCTAATATTCTCTCTTATAAAGGAATTGTTTTCTTTTGACACAGATCTACCTTTGTTTAACAGAAATGAAAGCAAAGAATAGAAGTAGCCTCACATATAATTAGGACAAGTTTGCTGCCAATAGAGTTATGAACACTGTTACTTTTACAACCTTTTTAGATTTAGACTGGCAGGGTTGAGATTTTCAACCTATGTCTGTCACTTCTAGCAGTCCCGTTAGTTTCTAAAAGCAATATTTATGAGGCAGTAGATAACTAATACAAAAAGAGTAAGATGACTGTTATCCCAAATTTGTGGTAATACATGGTGTCAAATTTTTCTATAATATTCCAGGGAATTTCCAGCATTTGAAGCTGATAAACTGAGGCCATCCTTGGGTCCAAGGTGTCAGCCACTAACCTAGAAGACCATTCATGTCTTACTAAGGTGCTAGAGCCTGGGTATGCTGGCTAGTCATTCTGTTTGGGCCAGGGGAGATCTCAGTCGTCTTTGCAGACAAAGACAAGCACATGCTACAACACAGACATTGTTTTTCAATCTTTTTGCCATTGTCAGCAAGTCCCTCCCAGTGACGTTTTCACATCACAGTTACACTGAGTGCATTCATGTGCTGTGGTCTTTGGAGGGCTACCCATCAATATATTTGCTAGGAGTTTTGCCACTTCCCTAGAAGCCAAGGTTTCTCCCTTGGGAGTGATATATGTGATGTGAATGCATACACTGGGGAAGGAAATCAGGTACTCAGTGTGACAAATTTTAGTATGGATGAGAAGAAATTAAAAGGAAATAGGTTACAAAGTTAGTAATCACTATTTCAAGGTTGAGGTAATGAGAACATTGTTTTATCCTTTTTTTTTTAATTTCCAGATACACACTTATAGGATTCCATAATATTATGCACATGAAAAAAATGTATTCTATATTTCCCTTTTCTTACATTGCAAATGTCCTAAACGTTAAAAGCCTGAAGATGTTGCTCCAGTATTTATTACCCAATGAATCTTTTAAATATTCTGTAGAATATGAAAATATTCATACATTCTTCATTCTAATGTATGAAATATACATTTTCATGTATATTTATTAAAAATAGTTCATTCACTTAATAGTACTATCAATATTTACAGAGTATGTATTTCATGTTAGAAGTCAGTTTAGACAGCAAAATCTCACATGAATGAGAGGTTCTATGTTGTTGAAAAGTTCACCAGTGCCTTTTCCTCAAACATTTATACAAATAAATATATATGATGAGATAATGCCAATATAGTGATAGGAAAGTTTTTTGAGGGAATTCAAAGGACAATTTATGAGATTTGTAAGGACATTTGTCATGAGTAAGATATCAACTGAGTGTAGAAGTTGAGAGATTTTTAAGTGGTAAATTACTTGTTTATCAAGATTGGGATGAGATTTTCTCACAAGGAAAAGTTTATATCCATTTTCAGTGATCAGACTGTCACCATTTTATATGTTGTCCTCTCAAACTCTTTACAATTCCTTGAAGTTTATATTTTCTCTGTGCCTTCCTATGTTTTGGTATCATCATCCTCTTTCAGATTCTTATTTTTATCAAGGCTTACACACCTGTCAGGTTTATTATTTTTTTCAACGTTTATTTATTTTTGGGACAGAGAGAGACAGAGCATGAACGGGGGAGGGGCAGAGAGAGAGGGAGACACAGAATCGGAAACAGGCTCCAGGCTCCGAGCCATCAGCCCAGAGCCTGACGTGGGGCTCGAACTCACGGACCACGAGATCATGACCTGGCTGAAGTTGGACGCTTAACCGACTGCGCCACCCAGGCGCCCCACACATGTCAGGTTTAAAGCTACCCAGAAAAGAATGACAACTTTAGTTTTTTTACTGTGGAAACCAGGAAACCAGAGGTTTAGATATGGGAGAGAAAAGACCATTAGCAGTTACAACTCCATATTCACACTCCAATACTCTGGTAGATTGTGCCTGATTCGGCCTTGAAATCACAGAGCACGAGCCCCATACATGTGAGGACTCTCACATGCAGGGCATTTCCAATCTCTGAAATGATCAACTTGTAGAGAAGAGGAGTGTTTTTTCTCCTAATAGAGATACTCAGAATTTGAATGCATTTCTCAGTAAAACAAAGTAAAAAATACTAGGGAACAAACATGACATTGCTAAATTTTTGTTTTGTCAAATAAGAGCATCAAACCCCTTTGCCAAAATTACCATCAACTGTCACCATAATTGAATACAAGGAGAACAATTATAAAACCAAAGGGCAAGAATATCATATTAAATAAAGAATAACTTAAAAAATGTTTGTAACATTTATTCATTTGTGAGAGACAGCACAAGTAGGGTAGGGGCAGAGAGAGAGGGAGACACAGAATTTAAGCAGGCTCCAGGCTCTGAGCTGTCAGCACAGAGCCTGACGCGGGGCTTGAACTCACAAGCTGTGAGAGCATGACCTGAGCCAAAGTCGGAAGCTTAACTGACTGAGCCACCCAGGTACCCCAAGAATAACTTTTGATATTGATTTAATTTCATGAAACTTCTCATTTCCTTCATTACTCTTATCTAAAAGCCTCGAGAAACCATTACCCATCTATTTTCCCATGTCTATAGAAAGGAAATTAATTAAAATATATAAAACCATGTACATTTTCTGTTTAGAGACCCAGTGTCTCTCTATTCTCTGTAACAGTAGTTCTCAAACTTTAGCCTGATCAACAGTAGCGTTGACTAAAAACATCAGTTTCTGGGTCCATCCTGTATTGTTGGTTGAATAGGTCTGAGGTGGGTCCAGTGTTGTTCAGTTTGATAACTTACCAAGTAATTCTTTTGCTGCTGGTCCAAGGACCACATGATTTTACAGGAAAGAGCCCAAAGTCCTTATTAGGCCATGGATAGGAAAAGCTAAGCTACTCTAAAAAACAGACCCCAAAATAGATTGGCTTAATTAATATTAAATAAGAATGAAGATTTTTCTGCTGTAAGAGTCTGGAGGCATTGCTCTTCTTCTGGGTGGTTGTGGTTCCATCTTATTGTTCCATTCCCTCTTAGGGATATTGTCAAAGCTAGAAACTCTCCACATTCATATCCTAGACAGCAGGAACAAGATGGAGAAGGCTGAGGGTAAACGGCTTCATATTTGAGAAGATAACCCAGGAATTGCACACATTGCTTTCCTGGCATTATGTTGGTGGAAGCCAGTCTTGGAAATGTGATATGCAGGATGGTGGCCCTGGGCCCAGTTAAAACTTGAGGGAGAAGGTGGATAGGTATCGGTGAGCAGTTGATCTGCATCACAAAAGCCCCAATGACAACAACAGGTGGATGAAAGTTAGTGTCATTTTTTACATAAAAGCGTTAAGTCTGGAAGAAAAAAATCAATGTCCAATGTAACCCTACATTAAAATAAATTTTCATGTGAAGTATTTTCTTAATACCTTGTACATATATTTCTGTACTTAACCACTTTTCACAATTCTAGGTTTACATGTCTGTAGTTCCTGATTAGTCTTGAAGGCTTTTAAGTGTATGAATTCAAGTTTCCTTATGTGTCTGCACCTCTATCTCCTTATAATTTCTATACTTATTTAATTGTTCATAAATCAGTATATAGCACAATTCTTGGTACAAGGTAAACATCCAATAAATGCTGTTTGTGAAAGTGAATCATTCATCTTCTGTTGGAAATGGTCAATGTTATTTCCTTACCTCTCTTCCATCTAACTCATGACTTTGCTGAACATTTTCTCACATACAGTATTCTCTTTACTGCACTCTTCACATCTTTGTTTCTTAATGTGTAGATCAGAGGGTTAAGGGTGGGTGTGACAATTGTGTAAAAGAGTGTAAGGAACTTCCCCTCATCTTCAGATGTGCTATTCTGTGGCTTCATGTACATATAAATGATTGTTCCATAAAACAGAGTTACTACTGTGAGGTGGGAACCGCATGTATTAAGGACCTTACGCCACCTTGCTGTTGACTTGATTCTCATGACAGCTTGAGTGATAATTGCGTATGAGATGAGAATTAGTGATAGAGGTACTAGAAGAAATATCACCCCAAGAGCATAGACGATGACCTCAATTACTTTTGAGTAGACACAAGCCAACTTGAGCAATGCTGGCATCTCACAAATAAAATTATCAACCTTCCGGTGCCCACATCTTGGCAACTTCAAAGTCAAGGAGCAAAGAATTAAGGCACTGCCAAGACCACCTAACCAGGCAGTGAGCACCATCTTCTGGCAAAGCTGAGGGTGCATTACTATTGTGTAGTAAAGAGGTTGACAGACAGCAGCATAGCGATCATAGGCCATCACAGCTAGGAGAAGACATTCTGTGGCTCCAAAGTCAAGGGCAAAGAAGAATTGGAGCACACACCCTCCATAGGTAATAGACTTTGTTGGACCCCATAGATTTACCAGCATCTGTGGGATAATGCTAGTTGCATAACAGAGATCCAGAAAAGACAAATTGGATAGGAAGAAATACATGGGAGTATGGAGCTTGCTGTCTAGGTTAGATACAAGGATGATGGTTGTGTTTCCTACCAACGTCACAATATAGAAGATGAAGACAACCCCAGAGATGATGTGTTCTACCTGGGGCTGATTAGAAAACCCCAGCAAGATGAAGTCTGCTGTGGCACTTCCATTGTTTGTGTTCATGACTCCTTATGAAGGTCTAGGAGATAATACCATGGTAATAAAAAAATAGCATCAGGTTTAGGTAGAAATAAAAATCTCTGAAATTTGCATGAGTATTCCCATTTCAGTTGTTTGTGTGCTCTCTCCCGTTCGGAACACTTCTTTTAACACTCTGTGTCAGTGTTCAAAGACTCTCTGTGTGTACTCATACCCAGAGTGGTTCTAAAAATAATATGGTAGGAGCACCTGGGTGGCTCACTTGTCTAAGTGTCTGACTTCTGCTCAGGTCATGATCTCACAGCTTGTGAGTTCAAGCCCTGCATCAGGCTCTATGCTGACAGCTGAGAGCTTGGAGCCTGCTTCAGATTGTGTCTCCCTCTGCCTCTCCCCCCACCCATGTGCTCTCTCTCTCTCTCCTTCAGAAATAAAAATTAAATATTTAAAAAAATAAAAATAAAATGTAAACCCTATCACACTGAATTGCAAATCATTGAAAAGGGTAATATGCCATGACACTTATGTTTCCGTATTTTCTGGGTAAGCAATAGATCCATAAATTTAATGATATAATTTAGGAGTGGAACATAGTTTGAGTTGTTACTTCATGAAGTTATGATGTAAACGTTAGTTTATCATGACAATTTTTTCCCTTAACAAAAGAGGGGAGCTTGAGGTAAAAAATGGGCAATTTTGTTGGGATAAACACCACTGTTTGATAGTAGAATCAATTTCTATAATCACTTACATATGTCTGCATGCAGGCATTATCTTCACCCTCACCACCAATCTCCTCCTCATGTTTTCCCTCCTATTCAACATTTCAGACACTGATGTTCCTGTATCAATTTTGGACTTTTTCACTATTTTGTCCTGTTTTTGTGAATGTGTTTTTGTTGCCAAGAAACAAAAAATCCTCCTTCTTCTTAACCATTATTCACATGTACAGTGGCCCTGTATTTCTTAGAATATCTTTCATTACTGCTATTATACCTCTTAAATAGACTTACTGATTTGTTGCATAGTTAAAAATTGAATTCCAGAAGCATTTGCTTACTACATACACACATCAACAACCTATGTTAGCTTCTACACACTAGGCCATTTAGCAGAATTGGCAAGATAGATAACTTGAACAAAAAGCAGTTAAGTAATCAGGAAGTTCTTTTTCCTCATGGAGTTTACCAATAATATGAGCTGATCCTCTGGTCGCTTCAGAACTCTATAGGTAAAATTTCACTTCAATTCTGAAAGAATACAGAAAAGGGATAAAGAATACATAAATTTCACTCTCTAAATATTTTATCATATCATTAAATAGATGGAATGTTTAATGTCTGAATCAGTCCACTAATTTATTTTAATTTTTAATTTTTTCGTTTATAATTTTTCTGCAGATAATTTCTGACCATGAACTTCAGAATTAAGGTTTTTATATTCATAGTGTGTTTGGAGCCAAGGCATAATAACTTTATTTTCTGCTATTACAGTAAAATAAGGAAATTACATACAGTATATCATTGTTACAAGCATCTTAGTTAGAACCTGAAAATGTTATAATCATGATGAAGGAGCTGTTATTACCAAGTGGTAAGATATAGGGATATAATTTTTCTCACGAGGAAATGGAAATTTAATTTAATTAATGAGTGTGACCTAAGAATATCACCTAAGTTGAGCATAATGCTTAAGTGCGGAGAATGTGGACTCAGAGCTTAGTGTCAAATCCCAGCTTTAGTACTTGGAAGTAATGAGTCCTTGGACAGGTATGTAACCTGTTTGTTCACCAGCTTTTCTTGTCAGCTTTTCTTGACCACATCAGGTTGGGATAGTTTTGGGAATGAGAAGGCCATAGAATTCTAGAGTTGGTATAGACTCAGAAACCATTATCCAGCCTTATGAAGGAGATCTTCCACAGAACATTCACAAAATTCCTGTTTTCATAACTCCCTAAATGTCCTTTAAAGAGGGCCTCATACCTTCTCCTTACGTGAGCTCAGATATTCCTCTTTAACACCCAGGCACTGCCTGTTTTTCTTTATTCTGGAAATAATATGGAATAGGTGAATTCACATGACTTCTTAAAAAACAGTTTTATTTTAAAGTAAAACATAGATACAGAAAAAAGCAAAAACTCACTGAGTTAAGGTGAATATTCTCATAACTAACATGCAGATCAAGAAATAGAACCTTGGCAAGCACCAAGGAGCTTCTATTTGTGCCTCATCCCAATCATTAACCTTTCCTGTACCATGAAGTATCCACTGTTTTCATGTTTATAGTAATCACCACCCTTTATTTTAATAGTGTGATTACCCCAATGTACATCTCTAGACAATATTGTATTTTTGTCCCATTAAAAATGTTTTATATGTTTTTTTGTGTTTCCTTTAATATTTGAACCTATTATCAAATATAGTCTTAGACTTAATGTTCCTAGACTACGTGCATAGATGGTTGTCAGCGTTGCTCACAATGTATGAAGTTTAATTACCATGCTTTTCTGGTTGCTATCCATTAGACTCACCATGGTTTATTAAATGCCTTTGATTAGTTAGTTGAGAAGTGAACACAGTACCGCAGATGTGCTAAATCATTGAAGAAAGCAGTGAGCATCCATAATGCACACACAGTTTCCAAAATATATGTTAATAAGCTCAGCAGGTGAAAAACATTACTGGCTTTTTTTAAACTTCAGATCACGTAATGTCCCAGCTATTCTTATCGGAAGTGCCAAGCCAGAAATTACACCTTATGTAATTTAATGTAGTGAATCCAAATATAGGACTTTTCACTTCATGCTTGTAAGCATTTTCCATATTGGTTTAATCCATGGTCTCAATTTTCAGCTCTTGTTGTAACATTAATTTAAAAGCCATTGTGATATTAAAAATGAGACAACATTATGTGTTTAAAAAGAGGAATTCTATGTTTTTACTGAAACAGATTTTCATTTTCCATAGTATGGACTTCAGTTTCTAATAGAATAGTATGAACTTACATTTTAGTTTGCTCAGTGAAATTTAAGACAAATGGAGCAAACATATTTAAACATAATTTGAATGTAACAATGATGTGGAGAGAAAACTAGAAAAAAGTTGGAACATATTTACATTTTAGGAGGGAAGAATTCACAGCTGTCTTGTTCTTATGTAGTCCAAAGATACCCTTGTTCCCATCGTGATGAGTCTTCATTTCACAGGTAAACATAAGGATTCTTGTTTGCAAGTTACTGAGTCCATGAAGTATGATGAGCCACTGCTTTCTTGAATTAACTTTACAATCACCTTTGCATTTAAATGCAACAGCTGAGCGAAGATTCAGCGAAGTCTTTATTTAATATGGATGTTGGAGAAAACTAGATATGGGACTGGTGAAAAGTTCATGAATTTGGTTTGTTGAATGTTTTTGATGGGATGTTTCTAGTCTTTTAGTGAGGACTCCTGTGAGGCATGTTTGTAGGTGGATCTCTGCCAGTTAAACAAGGGGAACCCTTCACTGGTGTACATGTGCTCCAAGAAGTGTTGATGTAGGTGATGAAGTCTAGTATGTGAACATGGTATAGACTGTTGGGACTGGTGTCCCACAGAGGTAATTAACAAATCTTGGAATATTGTCAGAAGCTTATCCAAATAACTATTTTAAGAAAGGTTTCCTACAGACATTGGGTTTCGTCTTGTCTTTCTTTTTCTTCTTTAGATTTCCACCATGGAAATTAATTTCAGAGATAAATTTATTTATGTATTGAATTCACTATTTAAGAGTATAAATGTATTGTAAATCATATTGATAAAAATTAACATATTTAATTGAACTTTTTTTACTGGGTAAGACATCAATAAAGTTGGAGAAATATAGGAATTATCTAGGTGTTTTACATGCAGGAAAGAAAATATATGTTTTTAAAAAATTATAGAATCATTATAGTTCTGTGGTTCATGAGCCATATCATCATTGTTCCATTTTCAATGGATTAAAAATAATTCCATGAAAATATTAAAAAAAATTTTTTTTAATGTTTATTTTTGAGACAGAGAGAGACAGACCATGAATGGGGGAGGGGCAGAGAGAGGGAGACACAGGATCGGAAGCAGGCTCCAGGCTCTGAGCCATCAGCCCAGAGCCTGACGCAGGGCTCGAACTCACGAACCGTGAGATTGTGACCTGAGCTGAAGTCGGACGCTCAACCGACTGAGCCACTCAGGCGCCCCTCCATGAAAATATTTAGCCTACCACTAAATTAAAGAACTGGAATGTTACTAATAGCTTATAGCTACTCTCTGTCTTTACACTCTCTCTTATTTCTACCTGCCACCCAGGGAAATCATGACCTTGAATTTTGTGTTCATCACACACTTGCATTAGAATATAATTTTTTAAATTTAAATTCAAGCTAGTTAGCATACAGTGTAGTCTTAGCTTTAGGAGTAGAACCCAGTGATATATCTCTTACATATGACAGCTACTTTTTCTATTGAAAAAGTGCCCTCCTTAATGCCCATCACCCATACAGGCCATTCCCCCCACCTACTTCCCCTCCAGCAACCCTCAATTTGTTCTCTGTTGTTAAGTCTCTTATGGTTTGCCTCCCTCTCTGTTTTTAACGTATTTTTCCTTCCCTTCCCCTATGTTATCTCTTTTGTTTCTCAAATTCCACATATGAGTAAAATCACATGATATCTGTCTTTCTCTGACTTATTTCCTTTAACATAATACTTTCTAGTCCCATCATATATATACACACCACACACCACATCTTTATCCATTCATCAGCCGATGTACATTTGGGCTCTTTCCATAATTTGGCTATTGTTAATAATGCTGCTGTAAACATTGGGGGTACTGCGCCCCTTTGAATCACCATTTTTGTATCCTTTGGATAAATATTAGTAGTGCAATTTCTGCGTCCTGGGTATTTCTATTTTTAATTTTTCGTGGAACCTCCATCCTGTTTTCCAGGGTGGCTGCACCAGTTTGCATTCCACCAACAGTACAAAAGTGTCACCCTTTCTGTGCATCCTGTGTAACATCTCTTATTTCCTGAGTTGTTAATTTTAACAATTCTGACAGGTGTGAGGTGGTATCTCATCGTGGTTTGATTTGTATTTCTCTGATGATGAGCAATGTTGAACATCTTTTCATGTGCCTGTTAGCCATCTAGATGTCTTCTTTGGAAAAGTTCTGTTCACGTCTTTTTCCCATTTCTTCACTGGATTATTTTTTAGGGAGTGTTAAGTTTGATAAGTTCTTTATAGGTTTTGAATACTAACCCTTTATCTGATATGTCAGTTGCAAATATCTTTTCCCATTCCATAGGTTGGCATTTTACAAAATGCAAAAGGCATTTTGTTGATTGTTTCCTTCGCTGGGCAGAAGATTTTATCTTGATGAGCTCCCAACAGTTCATCTTTGCTTCTATTTTCCTTGTCTCCAGAGACATGTCAAGTAACAAGTTGCTGCAGCCTAGGTCAAGGAGGTTGCTTCCTGTTTTCTCCTGTATGATTTTGATCGTTTCATGTAT
This sequence comes from Leopardus geoffroyi, assembly GCF_018350155.1. Taxonomy (NCBI): domain Eukaryota; kingdom Metazoa; phylum Chordata; class Mammalia; order Carnivora; family Felidae; genus Leopardus; species Leopardus geoffroyi. Next base: position 1,090,556 of record NC_059332.1, on the reverse strand, counting down.
CACACTTAGGTCTTTCACCTATTTTGAATTTATTTTTGTATTGGTGAAATAAAGTGGTCCAGAGTCATTCTTATGCCTGTTGCTGTCCAGTTTTCTCAACACCATTTGCTGAAGAGACTGTCTTTTTTTTCCATTGAATACTCTTTTCTGCTTTGTTGAAGATTATTTGTCCATACATTTGTGAGTCCATTTCTAGGTCTTTATTCTGTTCCATTGTCTGTTTTTGTGCCTGTACCATACTGTCATGATGATCACAGGTTTGTAATAGAGCATGAAGTCCAGAATTGTGATGCCTCCAGCTTTGGTTTTCTGTTTCAACATTACTTTCGGTATTTGGGTATTTTGCGGTTCCATACAAATTTTAGGATTGTTGTTCTAGCTCTGTGAAAAATACTGGTGTTATTTTGATAAGGATTGCTTTGAATGTGTAGGCTGCTTTGGGTAGTATCAACATTTTAACAATATTTGTTCTTCCAATCCATGAATGTGGAATGGTTTTCCATTTCTTTGTGTCTTATTCAATATTTTAAAAAAGCTTTCTATAATTTCAGCATACAGATCTTTACCCCTTTTGTTAGGTTTATTCCTAGGTATCTTATTGTTTTTAGTGCAACTGTAAACGGAATTGATTATGTGATATACTAATACAGTCACGTATATATGTCAAAACCTACCTAATGTATAAAGTTTAGTTTGTTTCAAATTCCATAAAGTGTGTCATCTATTATATGTGCTTTTGGCACTTTCCTTATTCCACTATTTCACATTTTGACACTAAGATTATCCAATATTATTTGTGTAGCTGTGGTTCATTTGTTTTCACTACTTTCTAATATTCCATTGTGTGAATATATTATAATTAATTTGTCTCTTCACTTGCTGATGGCCATTTTTGATGATGAAAGTTTGTGACTCATATGAAAGACATTAGGATGAACATTTTGTTTGTGATTCTTGGGGTATGTATGCAAGAAAGTCTTTTGGATGTATGCCTAGGACAGGAATTGCTGGTCATGGAATAAGCAAACTTCACAGATGTTTTAACCTAAAATAGTTCTTTCAATTTATTCTACCCTAGTTTTGTATAAATTATTCCTCTGATCTACATTTTCTGTGGCACTTGGTCTTGCAGACTTTTAAATAATTGCCGACTGAAAGATCATAAATGCTATTGAGTTGTGACCTTGGTTTTTGTTTCCCTACTAACGAATAATTGAATATATCCTCATATACTTACTGCCATGTATACTTGTCTTTCTATGAAAAGCACATCTGTAGGTTCTGACAAGAGGTCTATGTTTTTATCATTAATGTATAGGGATCTTTATAATTGCTTTTAACTCTCTGTTGGTTGTGTGGTCTGGAATATTTTCTCTCAGTTTGTTACTTGGCATTTTACTTAAAAATGGGTCTCGTGGTGGCCAGAACTTCTAAATTTAATATGGAAGAAACTTTTAATTAATCTTTAAGAAATTTTTCTCAAAGTGAGAATGACCTTAACCTATATATTTTTCCTAAAAATTTTAATGTCATACCCTAAATACACCTGGAATTAAATTATGTGTATGGGTGAGTGTGAGCATTCAAATTTGTTTTTCATTTTTGTAACCAAATTTTAGTTTAATTCATTGAAATTTTTTTCTTTTTCCAAGGATGTCATTATACCTCTTAATTATATCAAAGTCTTGCATGTGTATGTGTGTGTGTGTGCACGCGCGTGTGCACACATGTGAGGGTGCTGATATATTTCTGGGCCTTCAGTTCTCCTCTAGTGCTCAGTGAGTCTGTTACTGCAACAATGCCACCAACTGTCCGTTATTATATATTTATTATAAATCTTGATATCTGGTAGGGCAAAAAATTCCTCATTGATAATCTTCTTCTTGCCATTTTTTTTTTCAACGTTTATTTTATTTTTGGGACAGAGAGAGACAGAGCATGAACGGGGGAGGGGCAAAGAGAGAGGGAGACACAGAATCGGAAACAGGCTCCAGGCTCTGAGCCATCAGCCCAGAGCCTGACGCGGGGCTCGAACTCACGGACCGCGAGATCGTGACCTGGCTGAAGCCGGACGCTTAACCGACTGCGCCACCCAGGCGCCCCCTTCTTGCCATTTTTAAGTTGAAGTATAATTGATATGTATTAATTTAAGGTCCACACAAAATTATTTAATTGTAAATATTGGGAGATGATGATCACCACAATAAGTCTAGTGAACATCCATAGTTACAAATTAATTTTTATTTCTTGTGATGAGGACTTTTAAGATCTACTTCTGAGCAAGTATCAAATATGCAATATAGTATTATTAACTACAGTCACAGTTCTGCAACTTAGATTGCAATGAGTTAATTGCTATTTAATGGTTTTTTACCCTCTTCACTTATTTCACCCACCCCCATGTTTCTTTATGAATACTTATGTCTTGGCTATATTGGTAAATAATGCTGTAATGAACATGGGGTGCATATATCTTTTCAAATTAGTGTTTTCATTTTCTTTAGATAAATTCCCAGAGTATTTTTCTGAGTAACCTCCAAACTGTCTTCCATGGTGACTTCGACAATTTACATTCCCACCAATAGTGCTTAAGCATTTTTCACAGCTGAGAAGCACGGTGTTCACTCACATGGTCCAAATTTCCCAAAAGTAGAATTCTCTGGCTGAGAAGGTCTCTTTTGGTGCTGAGCACTTCCACTATGGAATAGGTGTGACCTGAGGAGTAAAAGGAAGTTGTTCCTCAGGGTGTCAATCTTGAATTGGTCTCTGATTTGATGGTGTGCTGGACTTCTCTGCTGGACTGCCAGAGTGCACAAAGGCACTGTCATCTGTTGGTTGTGTCACACTCAGTGTTCTTTGGGGGAATATGGTAGAAAGTTCCTATTTTGCTGATGTCATATTTCTGATTCTCAATATTTTAAATTTCCACTATATTCTTTCATTTGTGAGTTTCAGTGCTCTAGTAAGTGATAACTTGTCTTTAAGAAACATAGTTGAAAGTCCCCTTTCCCATAAGGCCAGTAGAAACCTCTGCATGCACCATGTCTCCAGACCGTAGAGTTCTGAATGTCTTCAGTTCTAGTGGAAGTAGCATCAGTCTCATTTAACAAGCAGACCAGAGCACATCTAGTTACGACTTGCCACCCTCTGATTAAAGTCCAAACACTGTGTACTGCAGGAAAGGAGAGCCTCTGCAGAGGACTGAGCAGAGGGATAAAGCAGCCAAAACAGCACCAGAGGGCATGAAGCGCACATCAGAGACACTCCCTGAAGTACCAGGTTCAGGACACTATATGACCTCTCCTTCATAAAGATATTACTCTCAGGAGTTGGAAAAGGAACAAGCTTTCTAACACAGAGAAGTATACAGAGATCTAGATATATTGCCAATATGGGGGAATTCACCCCCAAGGAAAGAACAAGAAAGGTCACACACAGAGATCTAATCAAAACAGATATGAGTAATATGCCTGATGGAAAACTTAAAGCAGCAATCATAAGGATATTCTCTGGACTTGAGAAAAGGATGGAATATTTCAGGGATACTATACCACAGAGATAAAAGAATTGAAAAAAACAACCAAAAGTGAAAAAAAGAATAACTGAGCTTCAAAACTGTCTTGATGTAATGACCACAAGAATGGAAGAAGCAGTGGAATGAATAAATGATATAGAAGATATAATTATGGAAGATAATGAAACTGAAAAGAAGAAGGAAAGTAAAATATTAGATCATGAATGTGGAATTACGGAACTCAATGATTCCATAAGCCATAATAACATTCATGTCATAGGAGCCTCAGAAGAAGAAGAGAAAGTACAGGAGCAGAGAAAACTACTCTAATGTCAGGATAGAAACAGATGGCCAAATTCAGAAGGGGCAGAGAAGTCCCATCAAAATCAACACAAGTAGGCCAACACCAAGATATAGTTAAACTTACAATATATTGCATAAAGTAAAAATCCTAAATGCAACAAGACAAAAGAATTCCATAACTTATATGGGAAGACCCATGAGGCTGGTTGAATATCTCTCAATACAAACTTGGCAGGTCAGAATGGAATAGGTTGATATGTTCAGTGTGCCTAATGGGGAAAAATATGCAGCCAAGAATACTCTATCGAGCAAGGCTATCATTCAGAACAGAAAATGACAAGTAATACAGTTAAGAAAGGGGCAGAGAGAAGAATAGACATTTTTCCAAAGAAGACATCCAGATGGCTAACAGACACATGAAAAGATACTCAACATCATTCATCATCAGAGAAATACAAATCCAAACCACAATGAGATAACACCTCACACCTGTCAGAATGGCTAAAATGAACAACAAAGGAACCAATAGGTATTTGTGAAAATGTAAAGAAACCCACTTACACTGTTGGTGACAATGCAAACTGGTGCAGCCCAATTGGAACAGTATAAAATTTCCTCAAAAAGTGAAAAGTAGAACTACCCTACAATACAATGCCTATACTACTACGTTTTTACACAAAGGAATTAAAGATACTGATTATAAAGAACACATGAACCCTGATGTTTCTGGTAGCATAATATGTAATAGCCAAATTATGGAATGAGCCCAAATGTCCATAAACTGATGAATGGATAAAGAAATGTTGTATATACATATAAGATGGGGTATTACTCAATCAAGAAAAAGAATGAAATCTTGCAATTTGCAACGATGTGGATGGAGCTAGAGTGTATTATACTAGGCAAAATAAGTCAGCCATAGAAAAGGAAATACCACACACTTTCACTCATATATAGAATTTAAAAAACAAAACAGACCGCATCCTGCTGATCACTTAGATTCCACCTACACCTGCCTAAATAACCCAGAAAACCGCCAGAAGACTAGCAGAACGGAGTCTCCAGAGCCAAGCGCAGACGAGAGGCCCACGGAAGAGGGTAGGAAGGGCGGCGAGGCAGTGTGCGCTACACGGCCTGGCAGGAGGGAGCCGGGGCAGAGGGGCGGCCCGCTGTCCAAGCAGAGACCCCGAGTCTGGCTTGCAAAAGTAGAGGTCCGGATGGAGTGTGTTCCTACAGTGAGCGGACTTAACATCTGGAAGGTTATAAGTTAACAGCTCTGCTCGGAGAGCGGGAAGGCTGGAGGACAATGGGAGGGAGAGTTGCTGAGCCCTGGGATGACAGAGGTCAGTTTGGCAGGGAACAAAGGCACTCTCCGGCACCATCTACCTCGCCCATCCCCCAGCCAAAATCCCAAAGGGAACCAGCTCCTGCCAGGGAACTTGCTTGCACCGCACAAACACCCAATGCTGTGCTTCTGCGGATCCACACCTCCGGCGGCGGGTCTGACTCCCTCCTGCTGTTGCAAGGCCCCTCCGGAAGCGGATCACAAAAGGAGAAGCAAGCTGAGGCTGCCCCTCCCACCCCCGTGCACCTTGCCTATCCACCCCAGCTAATACGCCAGATCCCCAGCACCACAAGCCAGGCAGTGTGCAAGTAGCCCAGATGGGCTATGCCACCCCACAGTGATTCCCACCCCTAGGAGAGGGAAAGAGAAGGCAGACCAGTCTGACTGTGGCCCCAGCGGTGGGCTGGGGGCAGACATCAGGTCTGACTATGGCCCCACCCACCAACCCCAGTTATTCAAGACAGCACAGGGGAAGTGCCCTGCAGTTCTGCACCACTCCAGGAACTATCCAAAATGACCAAACGGAAGAATTCCCCTCAAAAGAATCTCCACGAAACAACAACAGCTAACGAACTGATCAAAAAGAATTTAAGCAATATAACAGAAAGTGAATTTAGAATAATAGTCATAAAATTAATCGCTGCGCTTGAAAACAGTATAGAGGACAGCAGAGAATCTATTGCTACAGAGATCAAGGGACTAAGGAATAGTCAGGAGGAGCTAAAATATGCGATAAACGAGCTGCAAAATAAAATGGAAATGACCACGGCTAGGATTGAAGAGGCAGAGGAGAGAATAGGTAACCTAGAAGATAAAATTATAGAAAAATAAGAAGCTGAGAAAAAGAGAGATAAAAGAATCCAGCAGTATGAGGGGAAAATTAGAGAACTAAGTGATGAACTAAAGAGAAATAATATACACATAATTGGTATTCCAGAGGAGGAAGAGAGAGGGAAAGGTGCTGGAGGTGTACTTGAAGAAATAATAGCTAAGAAATTCCCTGATCTGGGGAAGGAAAAAGGCATTGAAATCCAAGAGGCTCAGAGAACTCCCTTCAGACGTAACTTGAATCGATCTTCTGCATGACATATCATAGTGAAACTGGCAAAATACAAGGATAAAGAGAAAATTCTGAAAGCAGCGAGGGATAAACGTGCTCTAACATATAAAGAGAGACCTATAAGACTCATGACCGATCTCTCTTCTGAAACTTGGCAAGCCAGAAAGGAATGGCAGGAGATCATCAATGTGATGAACGGAAAAAATATGCAGCCGAGAATCCTTTATCCAGCAAGACTGTCACTTAGAATAGAAGGAGAGATAAAGGTCTTCCCAAACAAACAAAAACTGAGGAATTCGTCACCACTAAACCAGCCTTACAAGAGATCCCAAGGGGGACCCTGTGAGACAAAGTACCAGAGATGCAAGCTACAAGCATGAAACCTACGGACATCACAATGACTCTAAACCCATATCTTTCTATACTAACACTGAATGTAAATGGACTAAATGCTCCAACCAAAAGACATATGGTATCAGAATGGATAAAAAAACAAGACCCATCTATTTGCTGTCTACAAGAGACTCATTTTAGACCTGAGGACACCTTCAGATTGAGAGTGAGGGGATGGAGAACTATCTATCATGCCACTGGAAGTCAAAAGAAAGCTGGAGTAGCCATACTTATATCAGACAAACTAGACTTTAAAGGCTGTAACAAGAGATGAAGAAGGGCATTATACAATAATCACAGGGTCTATCCATCAGGAAGAGCTAACAATTATAAATATCTATGCGCCGAATACCGGAGCCCCCAAATATATAAAACAACTACTCACAAACATAAGCAACCTTATTGATAAGAATGTGGTAATTGCAGGGGACTTTAACACTCCACTTACAGAAATGGATACATCAACTAGACACATGGTCAATAAAGAAATAAGGGCCCTGAATGCTACACTGGATCAGATGGACTTGACAGATATATTTAGAACTCTGCATCCCAAAGCAACAGAATATACTTTCTTCTCGAGTGCACATGGAACATTCTCCAAGATAGATCATATACTGGCTCACAAAACAGCCCTTCATAAGTATATAAGAATTGAAATCATACCATGCATACTTTCAGACCACAATGCTATGAAGCTTGAAATCAACCACAGGATAAAGTCTGGAAAACCTCCAAAAGCATGGAGGTTAAAGAACACCCTACTAAAGAATGAGTGGGTCAACCAGGAAATTAGAGAAGAAATTTAAAAATATATGGAAACAAATGAAGATGAAACTACAACAATCCGAACGCTTTGGGATGCAGCGAAGGCAGTCCTGAGAGGAATATACATTGCATTCCAGGACTAACTCAAGAAACAAGAAAAATCCCAAATACAAAATCTAACAGCACACCTAAAGGAAATAGAAGCAGAACAGCAAAGACCCTAAACCCAGCAGAGGAAGATAAATAATAAAGATCAGAGCAGAAGTAAACAATATAGAATCTAAAAAACTGTAGAGCAGATCAACGAAACCAAGAGTTGGTTTTTTGAAAAAATAAACAAAATTGACAAACCTCTAGCCAGGCTTCTCAAAATGAAAAGGGAGAGGACACAAATAGATAAAATCATGAATGAAAATGGAATTATTACAACCAATCCCTAAGAGATACAAGCAATTATCAGGGAATACTATGAAAAATTATATGCCAACAAACTGGACAACCTGGAAGAAATGGACAAATTCCTAAACACCCACACTCTTCCAAAACTCAATCAGGAGGAAATAGAAAGCTTGAACAGACCCATACCCAGCAAAGAAATTGAATCCGTTATCAAAAATCTCCAAACAAATAAGAGTCCAGGACCAGACGGCTTCCCAGGGGAGTTCTACCAGACGTTTGAAGCAGAAATAATACCTATCCTTCTCAAGCTGTTGCAAAAAATAGAAAGGGAAGGAAAACTTCCAGACTCATTCTATGAAGCCAGTATTACTTTGATTCCTAAACCAGACAGAGACCCAGTAAAAAAAGATAACTACAGGCCAATATCCCTGATGAAGATGGATGCAAACATTCTCAATAAGATACTAGCCAATCGAATTCAACAGCATATAAAAAGAATTATTCACCATGATCAAGTGGGATTCATACCTGGGACGCAGGGCTCGTTCAACATTCACAAATCAATCAACGTGATACATCACATTAATGAAAGAAAAGATAAGAACTATATGATCCTGTCAATCGATGCAGAAAAGGCATTTGACAAAATTCAGCAACATAAAAAGCCTCGAGAAAGTCAGGATAGAAGGAACATACTTAAACATCATAAAAGCCATTTATGAAAAGCCCACAACTAGCATCATCCTCAATGAGGAAAAACTGAGAGCTTTTACCCTGAGATCAGGAACATGACAGGGATGTCCACTCTCACCGCTGTTGTTTAACATAGTGTTGGAAGTTCTAGCATCAGGAATCAGACAACAAAAGGAAATTAAAGGCATTAAAATTGGCAAAGATGAAGTCAAGCTTTCACTTTTTGCAGATGACATGATATTATACATGGAAAATCCAATAGACTCCACCAGAAGTCTGCTAGAACTGATACATGAATTCAGCAAAGTTGCAGGATACAAAATCAATGTCCAGAAATCAGTTGCATTCTTATACACTAACAATGAAGCAACAGAAAGACAAATAAAGAAACTGATCCCATTCACAATTGCACCAAGAAGCAAAAAACACCTAGGAATAAATCTAACCAAAGATGTAAATGATCTGAATGCTGAAAACTATAGAAAGCTTATGAAGGAAATTGAAGAAGATATAAAGAAATGGAAAAACATTCCCTGCTCATGGATTGGAAGAATAAATATTGTCAAAATGTCACTACTACCCAAAGCTATCTACACATTCAATGCAATCCCAATAAAAATTGCACCAGCATTCTTCTTGAAACTAGAACAAGCAATCTAAAATTTGTATGGAACCACAAAAGGCCCTGAATAGGGAAAGTAATTTTGAAGAAGCCAAAGCAGGAGGCATCACAATCCCAGACTTTAGCCTCTACTACAAAGCTGTAATCATCAAGACAGCATGGTATTGGCACAAAAACAGACACATAGACCAATGGAATAGAATAGAAACCCCAGAACTAGACCCACAAACATATGGCCAACTCATCTTTGACAAAGCAGGAAAGAACATCCAATGGAAAAAAGACAGTGTCTTTAACAAATGGTGCTGGGAGAACTGGACAGCAACATGCAGAAGGTTGAAACTAGACCACTTTCTCACAGCATTCACTAAAATAAACTCAAAATGGATAAAGTACCTGAATGTGAGACAGGAAACCATCAAAACCCTAGAGGAGAACGCAGGAAAAGACCTCTCTGACCTCAGTCGTAGCAATTTCTTATTTGACACATCCCCAAAGGCAAGGGAATTAAAAGCAAAAATGAACTACTGGGACCTTATGAAGATAAAAAGCTTCTGCGCAGCAAAGGAAACAACCAACAAAACTAAAAGGCAACCAACGGAATGGGAACAGATATTTGCAAATGACATATCGGACAAAGGGCTAGTATACAAAATCTATAAAGAGCTCACCAAACTCCACACCTGAAAAACAAATAACCCAGTGAAGAAATGGGCAGAAAACATGAATAGACACTTCTCTAAAGAAGACATCCGGATGGCCAACAGGCACATGAAAAGATGCTCAACGTCACTCCTCATCAGGGAAATACAAATCAAAAGCACACTCAGATATCACCGCACGCCAATCAGAGTGGCCAAAATGAACAAATCAGGAGACTATAGATCTGGAGAGGATGTGGAAAAATGGGAACCCTCTTGCACTGTTGGTGGGAATGCAAATTGGTGCAGCCGCTCTGGGAAACAGTGTGGAGGTTCCTCAAAAAATTAAAAAATAGATCTACCCTATGATCCAGCAATAGCACTGCTAGGAATTTACCCAAGGGATACAGGAGTACTGATGCATAGGGACACTTGTACCCCAATGTTTATAGCAGCACTCTCAACAATAGCCAAATTATGGAAAGAGCCTAAATGTCCATCAACTGATGAATGGATAAGGAAATTGTGGTTTAAATACACAATGGAGTACTACGTGGCAATGAGAAAGAATGAAATATGGCCCTGTGTAGCAACGTGGATGGAACTGGACAGTGTTATGCTATGTGAAATAAGCTATACAGAGAAATACAGATACCATATGTTTTCACCCTTATGTGGATCTTGATAAACTTAACAGAAACCCATGGGGGAGGGGAAGGAAAAAACAGAGGTTAGAGTGGAAGAGAGCCAAAGCATAAGAGACTCTTAAAAACTGAGAACAAACTGAGGGTTGATGGGGGGTGGGAGGGAGGGGAGGGTGGGTGATGGGTATTGAGGAGGGCACCTTTTGGGATGAGCACTGGGTGTTGTATGGAAACCAATTTGACAATAAATTTCATATATTCAAAAAAAAAAACAAACAAAACAAAACAGCTGGCTATATGGGAAGGAAAATAAAAGAGAGAAGGAAGCAAAGCATTAGAGACTTTCAACAATAGAGAACAAACTGAGGTTGATGAAGAGAGACGGGGGGATGGGGTAAATGAGTGATTAGTATTAAGAAGCGTATTTGCTATGATGAGCATTGGATGTTATATGTAAGAGATGAATCACTAAATTCTACTACTGAAACTAGTATTACACTATATGTCAACTATCTAGAATTTAAATAAAATTTAGAACAAAAAGAATGAAATATTGTCATTTGCATAAACTCATGGATAATCATACTATAATAATAGGGGACTTTACACTCTACTTGCATCAATGGACACATAACCTAAGCAGAAATTCAACATGGAAACAATGGCTTTGAATGACACACTGTGCCATATGGACTTAACAGGTATAACCAGTTCATTTCATCCTAAAGCAGCATAATATCCACCCTTCTTGAGTGCACATGGAACATTCTGCAGAATAGATCACATACTGCGTAACAAATCAGGCCTCAGCAGACATAAAAAGATCGAGGTCATACCATGCATGTTTTCAGGTCACAGCATAAGAAACTTGAAGTCAAACAGAAGAAAATTTTGGAAAGCCCTCAAATATATGGAGTTTAAAGAACATCCTCTTAAGAAATGAATGGGTTCACCAGGAAATTAAAGAAATAAAAAATACACAGACGCAAATAAAAATGAAAACGCAACACTCCACGCCCTTTGGGATGCAGCAAAGACAGTCCTAAGAGGAAAGTACATTGCAATTCAGGCCTATCTCAAGAAGCAAGAAAGGCCCCAGTTACACAACCTAACCTTACATGTAAAGGACCTAGAAAGCAAACAGCAAAAGAACCTAAAGCAAGCAGTTGAGGGGAAATAATGAAGAAATAAATTAGAGCAGAAATAAACAATATAGAAACAAGGAAACAAACAAACAAAAACCCCAGAGGAACATATCAATGAACCTAAGAGCTGGTTCTTTGAAAGAACACAAGAAAAGAAAAGAGAGAGGACCCAAATAGAAAATATCACAAATAACAGAGTGGTGCCTAGGTGGCTCGGTCAGTTAAGCATCCGACTTTGGCTTGAGTCATGATCTTGCAGTCCTGAGTTTGAGCCCTGTGTTGGGTTCTGTGCTGACATCTAGAAGTCTCGACCCTGCTTCAGATTCTGTGTTTCCGTCTCTCTCTGCCCCTCCCCCACTCATGTTCTGTCTGTCTGCCTCTCTCTGTTAAAAATAAATAAACGTTAAAAAAACTAAAAATAAAAAAAATCTCAAACGAAAGAGGAGAGAGATCTAACCAACCCCACAGAAATACTAGCAATTATAAGAGAATTCCCTCATATATGGAATTTAAGAAACAAAACAGATGAACATATGGGATGGGAAAAAAAGAAAAAAGAAAGAGGGAAACAAACTATAAGAGACTGTTAACAACAGAGAACTAACTGAGGGTTGCTGGAGTGGAGATGGGTGTGGGATGGGCTAGTTGCTGATGGGTATTGAGGATGGCACTTGTTATGATGAACACTGGGTGTTGTATGTAAATGATGAATCACTGAATTCTACTCCTGAAACCAACATTGCACTGTATGTTAACTAACTAAAATTGAAATGAAAAAAAAAAAATCTAGTCTGTCTGATATAAGTATAACTACTCCAGCCTTCTTTTTACGTCCATTACCATGATATTGTTTTCCTTCCACTCTCTTTAAATCTGGGAGTGTCTTTTAGGTCTAAGCAGCATTTCGATGGGTCTTGTTTTTAATCTATTCTGATACCCTATGTCTTTTGATTGGAGCATTTAGCCCATTCACATGAAGAGTAATTGTTGATAGATGAGAATTTTGTGCCATTGTATTACCTAAAAATTCACTGTTTCTGGAGATTTTCTCTGTTCCTTTCTTGTGTTTATTGCTTTTTGGTCATTCCTTTGTTGGAGAAGTGAATAAAGTATGCCAAAGATGGTCGATAGGGCTAACATAAGCTCTTGTCTAGCTCAGAGACCCCTCCTCTGGGTTCTTGTTCCTTTGTTTGCTGCACACGTGAAAACCCCCACAGATATGGAAGCTGACGACTATAAATTACCCTCCCCACTTGCATTCGAAGCTCAGATCTTTGGAGAAACAGTCTCCTCTGAGCCCGTTGGTGTTAAATAAATCTCAGATCCACCAAGATCTCTGAGTGCCACTTAGTTTTTCTGCCAGCATTCCAGCCTGGTTCTGTAACATATTTGGTTCCCTGACCTGGAAACCCAAACGCACTGGCCCATTGTTGCCACTGGTTTGGAAGAATAGTTAGGCGGTGACGGGGCGAGGGATCCCAAGGGAGAAGGTGCACCCTGCCTGAATTTTGGCAGTCTCCTACTTGGTCACCTCAGGCCTGTCCTGCTCCATTCTTTCCACAGGACTCAAAGAGACCTGGTAGGTGAGGACCTGGACCCAGTGCTGGAACCGGTAAGGCTGGGGCCCCAAAGTATTCAGGCCCACCCAAAAGGGTGGAAGGGGGATCAATCCCCAGAGGCCTTAATGGTCTCACACGTAGAAAATTTTGTGGGAGGGAATGTAATAGACTCTGGTGTGTGTGTGTGTGTGTGTGTGTGTGTGTGTGTGTGTGTGAATGTGCAGCTCGGCCAGACTTGCCAGTTGAGTTCGAGTTTGTGGCTCTACAGATGGGTACACTTAAGGTCCCCAAAAGTCTACAGAGTCTGAATGGGCTCTCCTGTATTGTGGTGGGAGCATAAGGTCTAGGGCTGTATCGGATCAGACTCCAATCACAAGTCACATAGCTGAGACTGCTGTGGCCAAGCCTCACCTAAAGTTTCTCTTGGGGACACAACCAGTGGAGTATCTGATTGGTCCTCTCATCTGAGGGGATACCCTCCCTTTGTCTGTCTTTGCAACACCGAACACAAGAAAGAAATTAATAGTGGGATCAAAACAGTAAGCCTACGATTTTAGAGGTCATGCTCAAAAATTTTAAAAAGGGATTTTCAGATGATTACAGGGTCAAAATGACACCCAGAAAGTTAAGGGCCTTTTGTGAACTAGAATGACCCATATTCAATGTACGATAGCTCCCAGAAGGGACATTAGATGCTCAAATAGTGCAGCGGGTTTGGCTAATAGTCACTGGGAACCCAGGCCACACTGATCAATTTCCATACATCAACTCCTGGCTTGAAATTGCCCAAAATCCCCGGCCTTGCTAAGGATTCATCCTTAGCAAGCAGAGCCAGACAAAGGTTTTAGCCACTTTATCCGGAGGCTCACCCAGGGAACCAAAGAAGTGACCCACCACTCCTCTAATATTTAAAGGAGACGTGGAGGAAGATATTGTCTTTCTGCCTCATTATGACTCCTCAATCTCCCTCGCCCCTTCCCCTGAGCTTGAAACTCCTCCCCCATCTGTCTCTCTGCCACCACTGCCACCATCGCCGCCGCCCATCTCCCTGCCCCGCTCAGATCCAGAGAAACCTCCCCACAGGGGCCAGCAGCTAGAATGTGCCCAAGACCCAGACCTAATGCTCTCCAAATGCCTGTAAGGGAGACAAGAGAGATTGAAAGACAGAATGAGGATAGAACAGTCCAGCCCAGGTGTTCCAATGATGTATTATCAACCTTTCTCTACACCCGACCTCCTCAATTGGAAACACAACACTCCATCATACTCTGAAAAGCGACAAGCAATGGTAGACTTGATGGAGTCCCTCTTCCAGACCCACCGACTGACTTGGGAAGATTGTCAACAGTTACTCCATACTCTGTTTAATACAGAAGAAAGAAGAAGAGTAATGAGAGAAACATGACAGTACCTAGAAGATCACACACCTCTGGGGATTAATGATCCTGCTGTCTGGGCTCAAGCTGGTGCACCTGAAACTTGCACAACATGGGATTTCAATACAGAAGAAGGACAAACCCACATCCAACGATACCAGGAAGCCCTCCTTTGGGGAATCCAAGCTGGAGCCAAAAAGCCCATGAACATGACTAAGATATTGTCAGTCACACAGCACCTTTGGGAGTCTCCTGGAGACTACTATGAAATATTATGTGAAGCATACTGTGCATACACCCTGTTTGACCCTGAGGCACCAGAAAGTCAACAAATGGTAAATACCTCTTTTGTGGCACAGGGTGCCACAGATATCAGAAGAAAACTCCAGAAGTTGGAGGGCTTTGCTGGGATGAACATCACTCAGCTGATATAGGTCGCCAATAAAGATTTCATGAACAGAGAAGTCACAGCCGAAAGAGAAGTGGAGAGAAGACTAAAAAAGAAGGCCACCCTTCTCAAAGCAGCACTAAAAGAAATAGACACTGTAAAGATGGGAAGACCCCAACCACCACAAGGGGGGAAGCCCAGAGCCCCCTTAGCAAAGGACCAATGTGCATACTGCAAAGAGAAGGGACACTTGAAGAATGAATGTCCGAATCAGAAGGGGCCCTCAAAACCCAGCCGATATTGGGAGGAACCTTGAGGCGAGAACCTCGTTGGTCTGGCCAGGATAGAGTCTGATTGAGGGGGACTGGGCTCTTTCTTTCTTGGTCCCCATGAACCCATGGTCGAAATGAAGGTAGGGGGCCGAACAATAACTTTCATGGTTGACACTGGGGCTGAATACTCCGTTGTTACTTCCCTGGTGGCACCCTTCAGCCAAAAGACAGCAACCATACTTGGGTCTACTGGGGCACGGGTGATGCAGCAGCCCTTCTGTCAAGCTCAACAATGTGAACTTGGGGGTCACAAGGTCCGGCATGAGTTCCTCTACTTACCTGACCAGCCCTCTCCTGGACCGGGATCTGCTCTCCAAATTTGAGGCCCAGATAACTTTTGAACCCACTGAACACACAAGCCTCTAGTTAAACCCAAGGTAGAATGAAACCCTGGTCTTGACGATTACCCTGCCAAGAGAAGAAGAATGGAGACTATTCTTCACCCAGGCCCTACCCTGTAGCCCCTCAGAATTCAGGCTCATATTCCCCTCTGTATGGTCTGAAGATAACCCACCTGGACTAGCTTGGAGTCGGGCCCCCATCATTGTTGACCCCGATCCCTGGTGCCCAACCCCAGAGACAAAGGCAGTACTCCCTTCCACTCGAGGCTAGAATGGGTATACAAGAGCACCTGACCAAGCTCAGAGAATCAGGTATTTTAACTGATTGCCAGTTGGCTTGGAATACTCCACTCTTGCCAGTCTAGAAGCCAGGAGGAGGATACCGACCAGTACAAGATTTGAGGGCCGTTAACAAACTCACTGTTTCCTTACACCCAGTGGTTCCGAACCTGTATACTCTCCTCAGCCAAATTCTGGGGTGATCCAGATGGTTTACATGCCTTGACCTAAAGGATGCTTTCTTCTTCCTCTGCCTGGCTCCTCAAAGTCAACCATTGTTTGCCTTTGAATGGACTGAGCCCATTACAGGACGGCAGATGCATCTGACCTGGACACGACTTCCCCAAGGTTTCAAGAACTTGCCCACTCTTTTTGGGGAAGCACTAGCTGCAGACCTTGCCGACTTTCTGAGGGAAACCCCACGGTGTGTCCTCCTCTAATATGTAGACGACCTCCTCCTTGCTAGTGACACCCAACAAGACTCTATGAAAGGTACCAAGGCCCTCCTGCAGCTCCTATCCTGCTCAGGGTAACGGGCCTCTCAGAAAAAGGCACAGATTTGTCAGCAGCACGTCTTATACTTAAGCTTTCTCCTCACAAAAGGAAAAAGAGAACTAGGACCAGAAAGGAAGAGTGTTATCACCACACTGCCACAGCCCCAAACAAAACAAGGCTTGCATGAATTTTTAGGGGCCACAGGGTTCTGTCGTATTTGGATTCCTGGATTCTCAGCCATAGTGAGACCCCTGTATGACCTGTTGGGAGGGCCAGTCCAGGAGCCCCTTGCATGGACTGAGGAGGCAAGGGCCACTTTCACATAAATAAAGTTGGCTCTTGGACAAGCCCCAACCCTGGGTTTGCCTGACATAGAAAGGCCCTTTAACATACTCATACATGACAAGGACAAAATAGCCCTTGGAGTGCTCACTCAGAGCATGGGGCCTTGGCAATGGCCAGTAGCCTACCTGTAAAAAAAATCGATCCTGTGGCTGCAGGATGGCCACCATGCCTCAGAGTGCTGGCAGCCACAATCCTTCTCATCAAGGAGTCAGACAAACTCACACTGGGACAAACACTTAATGTTAAGGTCCCACACGTGGTCGTGTCCCTCATGAGCACCCAAGGATATTGTTTCCTCTCCAATTCTCTGCTGACACAATACCAAGGACTTCTGTATGAAAACCCAAGGGTCATTCTTGAAACAGTAAGAACACCAAACCCAGCCACATTCCTTCCTATGGAGGAGGGAGAACCTGACCATGATTGTTCCGAAGTAGTGGATGAAGTCTGCTCCAGCCGCCCATACCAGCCGCCCAGACCTCAAAGACCAGGCTACAACAAGCCTGGGGATCACCCTGTTCAGAGATGTGAGCAGCCATTTACAAGAGGGCAGCCAAAGAGCAGGATATGTGGCAAGCACAACCACCAAAGTTCTGGAAGCCAAGGCCTTGCTGGAAGGATGGTCAGCACAACAAGCTGAACTGTACACCTTAACTCAAGCCCTCATCCTTAGCAAAGGTAAATGAGTTAACATCTATATGGATTCTCGGTATGCAATCGCTACTGTGCATGTACATGGGGCCATCTATAAAGAAGGACCTCCTTACTGCTACAGGGAAAACTATCAAAAACAAGGAAGAAATACTAAAGCTTCTTGAAGCCATATGGCTGCCAGACAAGGTAGCTATCCTACACTGTAAGGGATATCAGAAAGGAGATGACCCTATAACTCAAGGAAATCGCCTGGCCGACAAAACAGCCAGAGCTGCAGCCTGTGGTGACCCAGGTGAAGCTCCTACCTACCTATGACTCTTGCGCCCCAGAAGGAAGCCTCCCCGCCCCAGTACACAAGTGAGGAAAGAAGTTGGGCCTTGACAGAAGGGGGCACACTAAGCAAAGAGGGATGGTGGGTCATGCCAAATGGAAACATCTTTCTCTCGTCATCTACGGGAAAACACCTAGTGAAGGAATATCACCAACTCTTGCACCTAGCGAAAACTGCACTAGAGGCCCTCCTCAAAAAGAACTGCTATATCAGCCAGCTGCCGGCATTATGCTGAACTGTCAGTGAACAATGTATAACGTGTGCCAAAAACAATGCTTGGTCTACCCCGTGGCCCCTGCCTGGCACACAAAGGATGGGGGCTGCCCCTTTCGAAGACTTAGAGGTGGAGTTTGCTGATATACAATCAAATAAAGGGTTCAGGTACCTTCTTGTAATAATCTGCACATATTCGGTGTGGGTCAAAGCATTCCCAACCAGGATGGAACGAAGTCGCGACGTGGCCAAAGCTCTTCTATGGGAGATTGTACCTCGGTTTGGTCTACCCTTAACCATACACAGTGATAACGGATCTGCATTTGTGGCAGACATTATATAAACCCTGACAAAGTCCCTCAACATTACCTGGAAACTGCACATTGCTTACCGACCCCAGAGCTCAGGGAAAGTAGAGCAAATGAATTGCATCCCGAGGAAACCCTGGCTAAGTTCCACCAGAGACTAATCTCCCATAGCCAGATTTACTACCGCTGGCCCTCCTGTGTGCCCAATACATGCCTGGGGCACTAGGACTCTCCCCTTTTGAGTTATTATATGGACGACCTCCACTTTGCCATGTTTAGGAAAACTCCCAGGATACCTACACCAGATTGGAGACAAGGAAATAAGAGAACAGCTCTAGACCTTGGGGGCAGTCCTAAACAAGTTACAGAGATACACCATAGAGAGGGCCCCAATTTCTTTAGGGACCCCCATTCACCCCTTTCAGCCAGGAGACTCTGTGTGGGTCAAATATTGGAAAAGGGAACCTCTTAAACCATGGTGGACTGGGCCTCATACTGTTATTATAACAACTCCTACAGCCCTTAAAGTTTCAGGTATCATTCCATGGGTCCATCACTCCAGAGTTAATAAGGCCAACTCAGAAGAACCCATATCCTGGCGAAATGATCCAGATCCAGTCAACCCACTTAAACTGACCCTCAAAAGGGAAACTTGCCACTGAGACCTCCAGCCTTGCTCCAGCGACACCTCAGAAGCTGGCTGGCCTGATGGCAGAAGCTTGAGGAATCAAAACGTGAACCTTGCCCAGGGGTTTGGATGCAACTCTGTCAGCCCTTGCCCCTTATCGGTGTCATCGCCCTGATCATACTTCTTACCGTTGGGCTGATAGAGACTGCACCAACAAGCTGGACATGGGACAAAAGATGCATGCTGGGTCTCACATACCTCCTCTGGATGGTAGGATTATTAATTACTGCCTGTATATTATGATAACCTCTCTCCCTCTCACAACTGCTGCTTACCCACTTTGCCCCCAGGATTGTTATATGACAATAAGGGGGTCAAGGGCATTCAGCGCCTTTACCTCCCTCCACAAAGATTGCTACAAGGAAAAAAGAACCACTCTCTGTCAGTCATCCGGTGCCTCAAGAACTAAGTATTGGACCATAGAGATAACCCAAAATGTCAGGAAACCATGTCACAACAAGGGCTTCCAGAGAGGGAAGTGAGCTTGCTACACTTACCTTCCTTAATGGGGGATCTCGGATGGGGGAGGGGTGCAAGACAGGGATCTTCAAAAGGTTATAAGGGATACCCGGCATAGGGTAATACAAGCCATAAAGGCGGCCACTCCCTTGGCAGTCTACCAAGGTTTGAACCTTTCAGCCCTCAATTAGATGCTTACAAATTCCCCACTCCAGTGTTGAGCCAACACTACTCTACAAGTCCTCCATAAAATAGATAATCACACCCAAACCTGCTGGATGTGCTTACCCCTCAGCCGGAGGGCTTACCTAGCCACTCCCATCTCTTTGACCTGGGGAGCTCCTGAAAATCTCAAAACCAACACCTCTGTCTTAATTGGACTCCTGGCCACTGGGATTCATCTAACAAATCCCGACAATATAATATGTACAGTCCCTGAAGGTATGAACGATACCTCTCTATGCAGAAGAAATATAACTTTAAAGAGGAATACAACCCTATATTCAACCCCTGGTGTGTTCTATCTGTGTTCTAATTCAGCCTACCTATGCTTAGAGGCCAACTGGACTCGGATATGTTATTCTGTCTTCCTAACCCCAGAGATATCCTTATACACTGAAGATCAGTTCCTAACAGCCTTTAGCTCCAAGTCCTGGGCTAAATGGGCAATCCTGCTACCCGTTCTGATAGGAGCAGGAATTGCAACAGGAAGAGTAACTGGAATTGGGGGCATAGATTCATCTGTAGGATTATACCATAGACTATCTCAAGAGCTAAATGAAGACATGGAACAGGTGGCAGATTCTCTGGTAACCTTACAAAGCCAAATGAACTCTCTGGCGGCAGTGACCCTCCAAAATAGAAGAGCCCTCGACCTCCTCACTTCAGAAAAAGGAGGGACTTGCATCTTTCTGGGGGAGAAATGTTGCTATCTCATAAACCAGTCAGGAAGAGT
Source organism: Leopardus geoffroyi (assembly GCF_018350155.1). NCBI lineage: Eukaryota > Metazoa > Chordata > Mammalia > Carnivora > Felidae > Leopardus > Leopardus geoffroyi. Next base: position 1,070,306 of record NC_059332.1, on the reverse strand, counting down.
TACAACTAAGGTTAAGGAACTCAAGGAAAGAATTCAACATAGACAACAGGAAAGTATCAATCAATGGAAAGGATGGGATCTCACGGATTGGGTATCCTGGCTTCCTGCCCTGATGGGGCCCCTCCCCTCCATAATTTTACTTGTATCCATTGGCCCCTGTATACTTAATGCCGTGGTATGTTTTATTGAAAACACTGTTGCTCGTCAAACTACAGCATGTATCTTAGCATTCCAAGAGTACCAATCTGTAAAACTGAAAGGTAATGCCTACTAAAAGTTTTTTTTTTCAATATATGAAGTTTATTGTCAAATTGGTTTCCATACAACACCCAGTGCTCATCCCAAAAGGTGCCCGCCTCAATACCCATCACCCACCCTCCCCTCCCTCCCACCCCCCATCAACCCTCAGTTTGTTCTCAGTTTTTAAGAGTTTCTTATGCTTTGGCTCTCTTCCACTCTAACCTCTTTTTTTTTTCCTTCCCCTCCCCCATGGGTTTCTGTTAAGTTTCTCAGAATCCACATAAGAGTGAAACCATATGGTATCTGTCTTTCTCTGTATGGCTTATTTCACTTAGCATCACACTCTCCAGTTCCATCCATGTTGCTACAAAGGGCCATATTTCATTCTTTCCCATTGCCACGTAGTATTCCATTGTGTATATAAACCACAATTTCTTTATCCATTCATCAGTTGATGGACATTTAGGCTCTTTCCATAATTTGGCTATTGTTGAGAGTGCTGCTATAAACATTGGGGTACAAGTGCATTGAGGAACTTCCACACTGTTTTCCAGAGTGGCTGCACCAGTTTGCATTCCCACCAACAGTGCAAGAGGGTTCCCGTTTCTCCACATCCTCGCCAGCATCTATAGTCTCCTGATTTGTTCATTTTGGCCACTCTGACTGGCGTGAGGTGATATCTGAGTGTGGTTTTGATTTGTATTTCCCTGATGAGGAGTGATGTTGAGCATCTTTTCATGTGCCTGTTGGCCATCTGGATGTCTTCTTTAGAGAAGTGTCTATTCATGTTTTCTGCTCATTTCTTCACTGGATTATTTGTTTTTCGGGTGTGGAGTTTGGTGAGCTCTTTATAGATTTTGTATACTAGCCCTTTGTCCAATATGTCATTTGCAAATATCTTTTCCCATTCCGTTGGTTGCCTTTTAGTTTTGTTGGTTGTTTCCTTTGCTGTGCAGAAGCTTTTTATCTTCATAAGGCCCCAGGAATTCATTTTTGCTTTTAATTCCCTAAAAGTTTTTTTTTAAAGGCATCAAAGAAGAGAATGTTGGAGAGGTGCATGAAGTATGCCAAAGATGGCCCATGGGGCTAAAACAAGCTCTCACCTCTAGCTCAGAGACCCCTCCTCTGGGTTCTTCTTCCTTTGTTTGCTGCGCATGGGAAAACCCCCACCAATATGGAAGCTAATGACTATAAATCACCCTCCCCACTTGCATTCGGTGCTCAGATCTTTGGAGAAATGGTCTCCTCTGATCCCGCCGGTGTTAAATAAATCTCCAATCCACCAAGATCTCTGAGTGCCACTTGGTTTTTCCGCCAGCATTCCAGCGTGGTTCTGTAACACTTGACAGTCCAAGATTACCCTTTCATATTTCTTGCATGCTGGTTTAGTGGTCACAAATGGCTTAGTTTTTGTTTTTCTGGGAAACTTTTTATCTCTCATTCTTTTCTCAGTGAGTCCTGCTGAATAAAGTATTCCCAGCTGCATATTTTCCCCCTTCAGCACTTTGACTATATCATGCCACTTCCATCTGGCCTGTCAGCTTTCTGTGTAGAGATCTGCTGCTAACCAGAGTATCTTCCCTTTTAGGTTGATGATTTCTTTTCCCTTGCTGTTTTCAGGATTCTTTCCTTTTCTCTATGTTTTGCAAATTTTTCTATGGTATGTCTTGGTGTTGTCTGGCTTTTGTTGAATTTGATGGGAGTTCTTTGTACTTCCTGAATTTTGATCTGTTTCCATTCCCAGATTAGGGAAGTTTTCAGCTCTAATTTTCTGAAATTAACTTTCTGCTCCCTTGTCCCACTTCTGAAAATCCTATCATACAAATGTTATTATGCTTTATGGAGACAATGTGTTACTTAAATCTACATTTGTAATCTAATATTTTTATCTCCCTATTCTTTTCAGATTCATAATTTTCCATAGTTTTATCTTCTATATCACTGATTCATTCTTCTGTCTTGTCCATCCTTGTTATCACTGCAATCAGTCGGTTTTGTATCTCTGTTATAGCATTTTTTTTTTATTTTCACCTGACTAGTTTTTAGGTCTTTTGTCTCTTTTGTAAGGGATTCTGTAGTGTCTTTATGCTGTTCCCAAGCCTAGATAGTATCTTTATGATTGTTGTTTTAAATTCTTGGTCATACATATTACTTACATCTGTTTTGATTAGATCTCTGGCCGTGACCTCTTTTTGTTCTGTCTTTATGGGTGATTTTTTTTTTTTAATTTTTTTTTCAAGGTTTATTTATTTTTGGGACAGAGAGAGACAGAGCATGAACGGGGGAGGGGCAGAGAGAGAGGGAGACACAGAATCGGAAACAGGCTCCAGGCTCTGAGCCATCAGCCCAGAGCCCGACGCGGGGCTCAAACTCACGGACCGCGAGATCGTGACCTGGCTGAAGTCGGACGCTTAACTGACTGCGCCACCCAGGCGCCCCTATGGGTGATTTTTTTATCCTGTCATTTTGTCTAGGTCACTGATTTTGTTGTTGTTGTTGTTGTTGTTGTTGTTGTTGTGTGTAAAGAAAACCTGTTACGTTTCCTGCTCCTGAGACTAATGGTTATATTAAGAAGAAATCCTTTACCGTCCAGGTCCTGGTGCTTCAGAAAGTGTTTCAGAGTGTGCATTCTGCTCTTGTGTTTTGGCTGCTCTTTTCCTTAGGTCAGTCCTCTGACTGCAAGATTTCTCCTTGCCTGAAGTGGGGAGTGTTTAACCTGGTGTGGTGTGTGATGTTTATATCATGTGTGCTTTGGTTTGCTTGTTAAAATAAGCCTACTTCTATTTGCATTAGAGCCAAAACTTTACAGCATCATAGGGTCATTAAATTTGGTGAGTGTGAGGGGCTTGTGGTGGTGGGGGAGGGTCCTGCTGTGGTGGTTTTCAGAGCAACTTTCCTCAGTAAAGATGCACCTGCAGGCACATGGGTGTGGGAGTGTAGGGCTTGTTGTAAGTGTTTCCAGTCTCCACTGGGGGTTCTGTGTTGCTCACTGAAGTCTGTCACTGATGATGGTCCAGGGGGGAAAAGACGTTGCCCTCTCTCATTCCTGGAATGGGGAGTTTTCACCCAACACTGTTTCAGGAAGTCTTCAGAGAAGAGAAAACAGTCTCCCCTTTTGCGTCCCCAGCTTCCATCAGGCCCCTGCCTTCACTCTGTCTGTGTTCAAGCTGTCTGCCTGCCAGACAGTACTGTACTCCTGTGTTTTATGTCAGGTGCCAGGCTGGGTTTCAAACTCCAAATTTTAGAGAACTGGGGCAGCATGGACCCACACAGATCCTCTGGGGGAGAGTCTCACCACTCTGTGGCTGGTGCCAGTTTGTCCCAGAAAAGCAGCCGTAGGATCATGCAGGGGTTGGAGTCTATGGTAAAGTTCAGCAAAAAGCTGGCACCAAGGTGTGCTCTCCTCGGCAGGTGTGTCTGTTCCTATGCTAAGGAATGGGGCAGCACATTAGAGCCCACCAGCTCTTTTGTCCCCTGAGAGGCTGTGCCACCTCTCTGAAATGCACTCCAAGAAGGAGACCTGTGTCTTCCAGTGCCATCATGTTATCCCCTAATCATAATGTCTGCTCCCAGGCTTCTGCCCTCCTTGCCACAGGTACACCACTAATCCCACCAGGCAAGATTTCCGTGATGGGGTGGACTTCTAAAACTTCAGATTTTGAGCTCTGCTACCTATAAAAACCTATGGTCATCAGCCCCTCTCTTTTCCCAGTGAATGGTTTGGGAGAAGTTTTTCTTTTGTAATTCCTGTGTACTGCTTTAACTCACTTTCTCTCTCATGCTCTCACTCTCACTCTCGATCTCTCTTGCTCCTCTCTCTGTGGTTTGAACTCCCTCCCACCCGCAGCACCTGTGATTCTTTTCTACCTGGCATCATGTCTCTGCATCTTTTACCTTCCATAATGTGGCTGGATTCTTTTCTCCTTCTAGTTCTGCAGTTTGTTGTCTGAGTATTCAGATTGATTTCTTGGGTGTTTGGAATGATTTGCTGATTTATCTAGGTGTGTTTGGGGGAAGATACAAGCATAGGGTCCCCCTACTGTTCCACAATCTTGACTCCTCCCCCAGTTTTCCTTTTTAAATGTGACTACCAGAAAACTTAAATACACATATAGCTTGCGTATGTTCCTTCATGGCATTTCTATTAGATATTGTGTATGTGGAACAATTTACTCGCCTTTTTCTTTCATGGAACTGACTTTTTTAAAGAGTCCAGGCAAATTGTCTTATGGAACATCCTACATTCTGAATGATCACTTTTATTTTATTTTTAAATTTTAAACTTTTAAATTTATATTATTTTATTATATTCATAGAAATTTTATATTAATGTCTGGATCAAGCACTGGGGTTAGTTCTCTACAAAGAACACATTTGTTCTATAAAGCATGATTTTTTTTTTTATTAAAGCATTTGAGACATGATGGAGAAATGTTCCAGGTACACATGGAAAGTAAGGCATTATCACAGTGAAAGTGAAGACATTCTAACCAGAAATATTGTGTGCTTGTCAGCCAGTTTTTAATGTTTATTTATTTTGAGAGGAGGGGGAGCCCAAGCTGGGGAAAGGCAGAGAAAGAGAGAGAATCCCATTTCCTCTTTGATTTTAATGTTTAGCCTGTCAGCTAATTTTGAAGCTTAAGTTCTGAGTGTGTCCTGCTTACAGGCTGAAAGGAGTGGTAATTAACAGTCCTCTACTCTTCGTCACCCTCTCCTTCAAGAGAATCTACATCAACCTCCTCATAATCCTTCTCAATGGCAGCCATGTCTTATTTTTAAGCTTCAGATATGTAAGAAATGCTACTTTTCAATCAAAGGGATATTCAAATCATATAATCTAGGAATGCAGTCCCTTTTTATGTTTCTTTGAATGAGAGCTCTTAGTCCCATGAGAGAGGAGCTGGAGGGATGGAGAGACACAGACGCATTCTTACTCTTGGTCTCTGCTTTTCCTTGGGTTGATGAAATCCTCTTGTCTTCAGTTGTTGATTTTCCTTGACTGAGTCAAATTACAGTGCAATTGAATATATATGTACACACATCACACACACACACACGTTTCAAGTTTTATGTAAATTCTTAGTAGGTAACATATAGTGTAACATTAATTTCAGGAGTAGAATTTAATGATTCATCACTTACATACAACACCCAGTGCTCATCACAGCGAGTACCCTCCTTAATACGCACCCCCACACTCACCTCCCCTTTAGCAACCCTCACTTTGTTCTCTACAGTTAAGAGTCTGTTTTATGGTTTGTCTCCTTCTCTTGTTTCCTCCATGTTCACCTGTTTGATTTCTTAATTTCCACATATGAGTGAAATCATATGGTAGCTGTCTTTCTCTGACTGACTTTTTTCATTTAGCATAATACACTCTACCTCCATCTATGTTGTTGTAAACGGCAATATTTAGTTCTTTTTTATGGCTGAGAAATATTCCATTGTATGTATGTGTGTGTATATATACACACACACATATGCCAGCTCTTATGTATACATATATACATATGTATGTGTATATATATATATATACATATGTATGTATATATATGTATATATATGTGTGTGTGTGTATATATGTGTGTATATACACATATACACACACACACACCACACTTTCTTTATTCATTTGTCAGTTGATGGACATTTTGGCTCTTTCCATGATTTAGCTATTGTTGATAACACTGCTACAAACCTCAGGGTGCTTGTGTACCTGTGAATCAGTATTTTTGTATCCTTTAGGTAAATACATAGTAAAGGAATTTCTGGATTGTGGAATAGTTCTATTGTTTTTTCCTGTTTAAAGTTTTTTGTTTGTTTCTAGTTTTTATTTAAATTCCCATTAGTTAGTCTATAGTGTAATATTAGTTTCAGGTGTAGAATTTAGTGATACATCATTTACATATAACTCTCGGTGTTCATCACAAGTACCCTCCTTAATATCCATCACCCATTTAACGCATTTCCCTCCCTCAACTGCCCTCTAGTAACCCTCAGTGTGTTCTCTATAGTTAAGAGTCTGTTTTATTGTTTGCTTCCCTCTTTCTTTGTTCCTCCCATATGTTCATCTGTTTCATTTCCTAAATTCTACAAAGGAGTGAAATCATATGGTATTTGTCTTTCTCTTACTGACATGTTTTTTAGCGTAATGCACTCTAGCTCTGTTCACATCATTGCAAATGGCAAAATTTCATTATTTTTTATGGATGACTAATATTTCTATATATATATATTGATATATGTATTCATTAATTCATTGTTCAAAGGACATTTGGCCTTTTTCCATAATTTGGCTATAGTTGATAATGCTGTTATAAACATCAGGGTGCATGTGTCCTTTTGAATCTGCATTTTTATATCCTTCAGGTAGATGCCCAGTAGTGTATTTGATGAACGGTGGAATGCTCCATTTTTAATTTTTTGAGGAACCTCCATACTCTTTTCCAGAGTGTCTGCACTCATTTGCATTTCCACCAACAGTGTAAAAGAGTTCTTCTTTCTCCATCCTCACTGATATCTGTTGTTTCCTGTTATTAATTTTATCCCTTCTGACAGTGTGAAGTTATGCCTCATTGTAGTTTTAATTTATGTTTCCCTTCAAAGAGTGATGTTGAGCATCATTTCATGTGTCTGTTAGCCATCTGGATGTCTTCTTTGGAAAAATGTGTATTCTTGTCTTCTGCCTATTTCTTCACTGGATTGTTTGTTTTTGGCAGTTGAATGTGGTAAGTTTTCTTTATAGATTTTGGATACTAACCAATTATCTAATATGTCATTTGCAAATACCGTCTTCCATGCTGAAGGTGGCACGTTACTTTTGTTAATTGTTTCCTTCACTGTGCAGAAGCTTTTTATCTTGATGAAGTCATAATAGTTCATCTTTGCTTTTGTTTCCCTTGCTCCAGAGATGTGTCTAGTAAGAAGTTGCTATTGCTGATTTCCAAGAAGTTGCTGCCTGTGTTTTCTTCTTGGATTTGATGGTTTCTTGTCTCACATTTAGTTCTTTTATCCATTTTGGATTTATTTTTGTGTATGGTGTAATAGAGTGGTCCAGTTTCATTCTTCATGTTGCTGTCCTGTTTTCTCAACACCATTTGTTGAAGAGAGTCTTTTTTTTCCATTGGATTTTCTTTCCTGCTTCATTGAAAGTTAATTACCTATATAGTTGTGGGTTCATTTCTGTTTTTTTTTTCTGTTACATTGATCTATATGTCTTTTTTTATGTTTCAAGTTTTTATTTGAATCCTAATTAGTTAATTTATAGTGTAACATTGGTTTCAGAAGTAGAATTTAGTGGTCCATCACTTATTTATAACACGCAGCTTTCATCACAAGTGTCCTCCTTATTCCCATTACCCATTTCATTCTTTCCACCTGCCTGCCTCCCCTCGAGCAACCCTCAGTTTATTTTCCTTAGTTAAGACTCTGTTTTCTGGATTGCCTCTTTTTCCCCCACCATTTTCATCTCTTTTTCCTCTTAAATTCCCTATATGAGTGAAATAATATATTTGTCTTTCTCCGACTTATTTTGCTTAGCATAATACTCTGTAGCTCTATCTATATCATTGCAAATGGCAAGATTTGACGCTCTTATTGTGGTTCAATCATTATTTTACTGATGCTCAGATGCCTCCTCTTTGGCCAATTGAAATCTCTTCAAAATGGCTCCTTTTATGGCTGGCTGGCTGGCTCACTTACTTGCTTTCTCTCTCTCTCTTTCCTTCCTTTCCTCCTGCCTTCCTTATTTTTTTTCTACAGATCAATGAGCTTTATGTTTTCCTGATTTATTGGAGAATAACTTCCCCCTCATCACACTCAAACAGCTCACATGTATTTCCTGACATAAAGGCATTCTTTCACATAATCACCCACACCAATAAATCAACATGGGTACATTACTACCAATTCATCCATGGACCTTATTCAACTTTTTGCCTATTAATGTCTCCTAATAACAGGATCCAATTTAAGAGCATGGACCACATTTAATTGTCACATCTCTTTTAATTTCACTATGGAACATTCCACTGTCTTTCTTGACGTTCATATCCTGGACACTTTAGAAGATTACTAGCACTTTGTTTTGTAGTATCCCCTTCAATTTGTGTGTGTCTGATGTTTTCTCATTAGATTCATGTTATGCATTTTTGTCAGTAACGTCACAACTGTGATGCTGGTTTCCTTTCTGTGTATTGTAGCAGCTTGTACACAGGTTTGATTTTTATACTATTTATGTAAAACATGATCATTTGGTTAAGTGATATCTGATGTTTTACTGCATATAAAGTTAATCAGCTTTAATAATCAATATGTATTTTGTGGGAAGGTACTTTGAGAATGTGTAAATATCCCAGTGCTCAACAAACTCAACCGCCTGTTAAACATCTGTTTATATTTCTTGCTTGAATTATTTATTATGGGTTCCAAATGGTGATTTTTCCAATTGTATTCTATCCTTCATTCTTTCTACATTTATCAGTTGGCATCTACTCATATTAGTGTGAACTCATGGACTCCTATTTTACTCAATGAGCTGTAAGCTGTGACTATCATTTTTTATTTATATTAGTGTAGACTGATGGATTCCTATTTTACTTAGTGAGGCATAATCTGTGACTGTCATTTTTTATATCAGTGTAGACTGATGAATTCCCGTCTTATTTAGTGTGCTGTAAGCTGTGACTATCATTATTTATTTTGATGTGGAAACTGTCTAAGATCGTATCACTGGGAGCATCTGAAGCCAGTTTCTGTTTTGCTGCTTATGTTCCCATCTTTTGAGCATTACTTTCTGACATAAAGAAGAATTTCCAAGGGTCATCTGCCTTCCCTCATCCCAGCCCTAGTCATTTGTGTAAAGATCTCTGCTTTGTGAGGAAGTAATTTACAAACTGAGATCTTGGTAAGAGAAATGCTCGTTGCTACTGGGATGTGGTGGAGCTGCAAACAGAGCGAGGGAATGAATATATATATACATATGTATACCTACACACAAGCAAACATACATATGTGGATACAGTGATGCACTCTACTACATTCTTATTCACGTCTGTATCTTCTATCTGTTCTGACTCTGACTCAGTCAATTCCAACCCAATACAAGGTGCATTATTGTTTTCTCCATTGCTTTTTTTTTGTCTTCTCCATTTCCATATTTTAAACTCATTCTTCTGATTGCAAAGTCAAAATCTGGGTCTCATTGTCTTCAATACATGTACTTACTGAAGAATCTTATGCAACCAGTTTTCTGTTGCTGCTGCTGCTTTTTAAAGTAAAATCTTTTATCATGTTACTGAGGTGAGGATACTTCATGGGACCCCTGCCATCCTGTCTGCCTGTTCAGCTTCTCTCCTGTCCTGCACAGTCTTTAGCACCCCTGACTGTCTCACAGCCATGGCCTCTTTGCCCCATACATTCCTCTTCTCATCCTCTGAGGCCTATGACATCCTGTGCTGGGATGCAACAACACCAACCTCCCACTTTATGTTGCAATGTGTATGTTATGTGGTCCCACCTGAGGACTCTTAACTAAGTTATTCAGATGGCAAATATATATATATATATACACACACACACACATATATATGTATATATAATATAATGTATAATATTATAATATATAATATTATATTATAATTGTATATATTATATAATAATATAATGATTATATTGTTATATTATAGTTACATATTATATATTATATATATTTATATTTATAATATATATTATATATATATTCTCTGTAGTTAAGTCTGTGTAGGGACGCCTGTGTAGCTCAGTTGGTTAAGTGTACGACTCTTCGTTTTGGCTCAAGTCATGATCTCATGGTCCTGAGATTGAGTACCGTGTTGGGCTCTGCACTGAGCATGGAGCCTGCTTGAGGTTCTCACTCTCCCTATCCCTCTGCCCCTCCCCAACTCACACTTTATCTGTCTCTCTCTAAAAAAATAAATAAAAAAGAGTCTGTTTCTTAGTTTGCTTCTCTGTTTTTCCCTCAACTTCATTTGTTTTGTTTCTTCAATTGCACATATAAGTTAAATCATATGGTATTTGTCTTTTTCTGACTTATTTTGCTTAGCATAATACTCTCTAGCTCCACCCATGTCCAAACTATACTTTTAGAATACTGTTACTTTAAACGTGGTGATTACTGAATGCAACATAAAAGCAATATAAAATTTCTTTGCAGTTAATTCTGCCTTTGAGATTTATCTCATTTAGGTAAGTTAATCTCTGTGTTTACAATCATTTATAATAATTCTTCCTTCTGGGGGCATCTGGGTGCCTCAGTCGGTTAAGTATCTGACTTTGACTCAGGTCATGATCTCATAGTTTGTGGGTTCGAGCCCCGCATTTGGTGCTGTGCTGACAGCTCAGAGCCTGGAGCCTGCTTCAGATTTTGTCTCCTTTCTCTGCCCTCCCCCACTCACAGTCTGTCTCTGTTTCTTTTCAAAAATAAATAAACATTAAATTTTCTTTAAAAACTAAAAAAAAAATCCCAATTCTTCTGTGGATAAGCCACAAACTTGATAAACCATTAAGTTATTTTTTTATTGGTTACATTTTTGTGTGTGTATTTTTACTTTTATAATTATTTAAAACGTTTATATGGTTCAGATAATTTAGAAAAGAACCCAGTAACTCCTAAAAACACACAAGTTACCAAGATTGAATCATGGATCTTGAATCCAAGAAATAGGAAATCATCATAACAAGAATGAAAGTTGAATAAGGAATCAAAAATATCCCAGCACAGAAAAGCCCAAGACCCATGGCATCATTGGTGAATTCTACCAACATTAAAAAAATAATTAATGACAGTCTTCATCAAAATCTGGTGAATAATGGAGTAGAGGGAGAAGATTAAAAATCATTCCATGAGGGGGGCAACTGGGTGGCTCAGTCAGCTAACCGTCCGGCTTCAGCTCAGGTCATGATCTCATAGTTCGTGAGTTCCAGCCCCGTGTCGGGCCCTGTGCTGACAGCTCAGAGCCTGGAGCCTGCTTCAGATGCTATGTCTCCTTCTCTCTGCCCCTCCCCCACTCACGCTCTGTCTCTCTCACTCTCAAAAATGAATAAATGTTAAAAAAATATATTCCATGAGGGCAGTACTACCCTGATATTAGAACATGATAAAAACAATACAAGACCAAAAGTGTCAAGTTTGTCTCATATAAGTATTGCTACCATGGCTTTCTTTTGACTTTCATTTGCATCATAGATGTTTCTCCACTCCCCCATATTCAATTTGTATGTGTCTTGATCTCTAAAATGAATCTTTTGTAGGCAACGCACAGATGAGCCTTTTTTTCCCATCCATTCTGACAACCGATTTTTATTGGAGCGTTTTAGTCCATTTGCATTCAAAGTAATTATTGATAGATACGTATTTATTGCCATTTTATTAATTATTTTGTCATTGCTTCTGGAGATTTTCTTTGATTCTTCCTCACCTTTGTCACACTCGGCTTCTCGTTTACACTCAGAACCCCCCTTTGTATTTCATGCGGGGCTGGTTTAGTGGTCACAAACTCCTTTAGATTTTGTTTGGGAAACTCTATCTCTCCTATTCTGAATGATAGCCTTGCTGTCATTCTTAGATTTTTTTCCCATTCAGGATTTTGAATATATCATGCCACTGCCTCTGGCTTACCAAATATGTGTTGAGAAATCTCCGGGTAACCTTATGGGTTTTCCCTTGTAAGTTAGGGAATTCTTTTGTCCTGCTTCTTTTAAGATTTTTCCTTTATCAGTATATTTTTAGAAATTTAATTAGAGTATAGATGTATTGGCCTGCTTTTGTTGATTTCGCCTCCTGCATTTGGATGTTTGTTTCTTTATCCAAATTAGGGAAATTTTCAGCTATTATATCTTGAGATAAATTTTCTGCCCCCTTTTCATTGTCTTCTTCTTCTGAGTCTCCTATAACATGGATGTTACTACATTTGATGGAGTCCCTGAGTTCCCTAGGTCTATTCTCGTGGTCTGTAATTATTCTTTCTCTGTTTTGTTCAGGTTCAATATTTTACATTATTTTGTCTTCCATATCACTTATTTGTTTCTCTGTTTCTTCAACCTTCTGTTCAGTTCATCAAGCCTGTTTCCCTTCTCGTTTATTGTATCCTTAATCTCTGATTGATTCTTTTAAAACTCTTTTATCTCTGTTGTAAGGGTCTCCGTGATGTCTTCTATTCTTTTCTCAAGCCCAGTGTGTATCTTTATGATTGTGGCTCTAAATTTTCCATTAGTCATGTTACTTATATCTGTTTCACTTAGAATCTGACCATGACCTTATCTTGTTCTTTCATTTGGGATGAATTACTCCATCTTGGCACTTTGCCTATGTTTCTGTCTTTTTCTGTGTTAGAAAAGCCAATTATGATTCTTACTCTTGAAAGTGATGGCCGCATGTATTCCACTGCTGTGTTTTGGCTATACTATCCTTCAGGTGAGTCATCTGTAGAGGCTCTCCTTGCCTCCTGTGGACAGTGTTTGGTCCCTGGCCTGAATGTGGTGAGTTTAACTAGGTGTGCTCTGGAATGCTTATGAATGAGACCTGACACCAGCTCCACCAGAACTGAGGTCCTGCAGAACTCTCTGGCTGGGAGATGTGGTCTGGGAAGGTGTCTGTGCTGGTCTTCTGGGGGAGGAGTCCTGTCACACTGTGGCTGAAGCAAGCTTAACTGAAAAGGGCCATCCTGCCAGACCACAGGGTAGTGGGAGTTGGTGAGTCAAGTTAGGCAGCCAGTGTCTGTGCTGTGCTAGGCTGTTTCACACAAGTGGCTCTGTGTTTATACTGGGGAGCAGGGGAGGCAAGTGGTGTTGGCATCTCCCTGAAAGCTGCCTCTCAGGGCAGCATTCCTAGAATAGAGAATAATGTCTCCAATGTGTGCCTCAGATGATGTTCAGATCACTATTTCCATGCTGTCTTCCCTCAGGTTGTTTGCTTTCTCTCCAGCAGCAGTGCAGTGCCCTCCTGGCTCTATCCTAGCCAACCTTCTTACCTTTAAAACTACAGGGTTTAGAGACATGGTGTGGGCAAGGACCTGGGCTGGTCTTCTTGGGTAGGTGCCCACCATACTGGGACTGAGGCAAAGTTGATGAGAAGGGAAGTCCTGACAGAGTGTGGGTGAAAAAGGGTCTAGGGCTTGGGGTAAGCACGTGGGACAGCCAGTGTTAGCACTGTGCTGCTTCCCACAGGTGGCTCCAGGTTTATGCTGAGGGGTGGGGAAGAGAAATGACACCAGCCAGCTCCCCTGTTCCCAGAGAGGTGTTCCTGTGAACAATACCTACCAGGGATGCACTCTAAGGGGATCAAATCATCTCCCCACTGTGTGCATCATGTGTTCTTCAGATCACTTTTTTTAATGACTTTTACCTTGGTATTCTTTGCCTGCCTTCACTCCAGAAGCAGGGAGCATCTTTGGCTCTATTTTATTCAAGCACACAGACTTTTAAAACTCTAGGTTTGCAGTCCCAGCAATAGTGCAATATGGTTCTCTGCATCCTCACCAACATGTAAAACATGTTGTTTCCTGAGTTGTTAATGTTAGCTATTCTGCCAGGTGTGAGGTGGTGTCTTGGTGTGGTTTCGATGTATATTTCCCTGATGATGAGTGATGTTGAGCATCTTTTCATGTATCTTAGCCATCTGTATGTTTATTTGGAAAGGTGTATATTCATGTCTTCTGTCCATTTCTTAGATGGATTATTTGTTTTTTGGGTGTTGAGTTTGATAAGTTATTTATAGATTTTGGATATCAACCCTTTATCAGATATGTCATTTGCAAATATCATTTCCTATTCTGTAAGCTGCCTTTGTTTTGCTGATTGTTTCCTTCTCTGAGCAGAAGCTTTTTATTTTGATCAGGTCCCAATAGTTCATTGTTGCTTTTGTTTTCCTTTCTTCTGGAGACATGTCTAGTAAGAAGTTAGTGAGGCTAAGGTCAAAGAGGTTGTTGAGTATGTTCTTTTCTAGGATTTTGATGGTTTCCTGTAACGTTTAGGCCCTCCATCCATTTGAAATGTATTTTTGTGCATGATGTAACCAAGTGGCCCATTTTCATTATTTTTCATATTGATGTTCAGTTTTCCCAATATTATTTGTTGAAGAGACTCTCTTTTTTCCATTGAGTATTCTTTCCTGATTTGTTGAAGATTAGTTGACCATATAATTGTGGGTCCATTTCTGGCTTTTGTATTCTGTTCTATTGATCTATGTGTCTGTATTTGTGTAAGTATCATACTGTTTTGATAACTAAATCTTTGTAATATAGCTTGAAATCTGAAATCATGGTGCTTCTAGTTTTTTTTTTTTTTTTTTCAGAATATTCTTTGTCTGTTCGGGGTCTTTTGTGGATCCATACAAGTTTTAGGATTGTTTGTTTTAGCTCCATTAAAAATGCTGGTTGTATTTTTATAGGGATTTCATTAAAAGTGTAGATTGTTTTGGGTAGTATAGACATTTTAACAATGTTTGTTCTTCCACTCCATGAGCATGAAGTGTCCTTTCTTTGTGTCCTTTTGAATTTATTTTATATGTGTTGTATGGTTTTCAGAGTACAGACCTTTACCTCTTTAGCTAGGTTTATTCCTAGGTAGCTTCTGATTTTTGACGCAAGTTCAAATGAGAATGAATCATTGGTTTCTTTTTTCTGCTGCTTCATTATTGGCATATAAAAATGCTACACATTTCTATATGTTGATTTTATATCCTACAACTTCATTGAATTCATGATTTCTAGCAATTTTTGGTAGTGTCTTTTGTGTTTTCTACAGAGTATCATCTCCTTTGCAAATAACAATAGTTTGGCTTTTCCTTGCTGATTTGGCTGCCTTTTTTCTTTTTGTTGTCTGATTGCTAAAGGTAAGACTTTCAGTACTATGTTAAATAGTAATAATGAGAATGGTCATCCTTGTCTTGTTCCTGACATTAGGGGGATAGCTCTTATTTTTTCCCCACTGAGGATGATATTAGCTGTGGGTCTTTTGTATATGGACTTTATCATGTTGTGGTATGTTCCATCTATCCCTACTTTATTATTTTTTTTTCTGAAGAATGGATCCTGTAGTTTGTCAAATGCTTTTTCTGCATCTATTGACAGGATCATAGGGTTCTTATCCTTTCTGTTATTAATGTGCTATATAATATTGATTGATTTGCAAGTAATCAATATAAAGTGTTCTTGGCTTCATATTTTTCCCATTCAGAATGTTGAATATATCTTTCCACTCCTTTCTGGCTTGCCAAGTTTCTGTAGATAGATCTTCTGCAAACCTGATCTGTATTTCCTTGTAGGTTAAGGACTTTTTTCTGTTGCTCCTTTTGGGATTCTTTCTTTCTGTGTGTGTGTATTTTTGTGAATTTGAGTATGATATGCCTTGGTGATGGTCAGCTTTTGTTGTTTAATGAGAGGTTCTCTCTGTTTCCTGAATTTTGATGTCTATGTCCTTCCCCAGAATAGGGAAGTTTTCAGCTATAATTTGCTTGAATAAACCTTCTGCCCCTTTCCCTTCCACTTAATATTTTGGGACTCCTATAATACAAATATTATTCCATTTTAATAATTAATTGAATTTCCCAGGCCTACCTTGGTGATGCATTGCCATTCTTTCCCTCTTTTTTTCAGCTTCATTATTTTCCATAATTTTATCTTCTCTGTCACCGAATCACTTCTCTGCTTTGTCCATCCTTGTTTTTATGGCATTCATTTGGGTTTGTACCTCGGTTATAGCGGTTTTAATTCTATTCTGACTAGATTTTAGTTCTTTTATCTCAGCAGTAAGAGATTTTCTAGTGTCTTCTATCCTTTTTTTAGCCCATTTTTTATTATCCTTATAATCTTTTTTTTTTTTTATTGTAGTTCAGACATTTTGCTTGAATCCATATTGCGTAAATCCCTTGCCGTGAGTTTTACCTCCTGTTCTTTCTTTTGGGGTGAATTTCTCCATATTGTCATTTTTTTTCTAGAAAAGAAAGAAGAAAAAAAATAAACAAACAAAAAACAATAAAAAAAAAACAAAAAAAATACCCCCAAAGTAGATCTTGGGTGTGTTTTGGTTTGCTTGTTAAAAGAATTTATATTCAAAAATAAATAACATAGAATAGAATAGAATAGAATAGAATAGAATAAGATAGAATAAATAAAATAAAATAAAAATAAACAAAAATAAAAACAAAATATAAAAAATCAAAATTAAAAAATAAAAGAAAGGAATTGAAAAAATAAGAAAATAAAAAAATAATAAATAATAAAAGTAAAACGTAAGCTAGATCCTCGTTCTCTTGGAGCTGAAGCTTTGCAGCACTCAACGATCATTTGACGTGGTGCAGGCAAGTTGTTTTTGCTGGTATTCTGGGGGACAGGGCTGTTGTGCTGATTCTCAGGTAGATTTGCTGTAGTGGATTTGCTCCTCCAGGGAGGAGGGGTGAATGTCTTGGTGTACGTGACTCTGAGTTCCACTAGGTGGCAATGTTTTGCCGCTTGAGGTGCCACTGATGTAGGGGGGCAGGATGGATAAGGTGGCCTCATGCTCTCCAGGCCCTCCTCCCCCACCTTCAGGGAATTTTCACAGCTGAGTAATCATTCACCCTTCTTATGTCCCAAGTTTTTCAGAAGCCTGTATGTATCCTGCCTGTATTTGACCTCTTTTATCTTAGTGCACAACTGAGTTTCAAATCTCCAAATTTTAGGGACTCCGTGGCACATACCCAGGCTGTTCCTCTGGGGAAGGTTCTCACTGCCCTTTTACTGTTTGCACACCTGTGCCAGGAAAGCAATCACATGACTGCACAGTGGTTCAGAGTTTATGGCAAAGCAGAGAGAAAGCTGACATGCCAGCTTGATTCCCGCAGGTGGAATGCCTGATTCTATGCCTGGGAACAGTGATCCCGTTGGTGCCACCCATTTTTCTTGCGACCCAGGGGATTTTCAGAGGACAATGTCACCCTAGGGCCTCCACCCTACTTTCCACGTGAGAACTTTAAGCCAAGTATATCCCCCACTTCAGGGGACTTCTAAAAGTTGGGATTTTCCTTTGCTGCTTATAACATTTTGTAGTACCCTCCCTGAGCAGGCTCCTTCCCCGCAACCATAGCCACAGTTATATCTCCCCCAATCAACTCTCTGTACCTCTGACCTTCCAAAAGTTCGTCACTTTTATTCTTATAGACTTGGAGTTTTTGTTCTCTCAAACCTCTGATTTATTTCTTGGGTGTTCAGAATGATTTGATAGCTATGTAGCTGTGTTCCAGGGATAAGACAAGTTCAGGATCCCCCTACTCCTCTGCCATCTTAATTCCTCCTATACTCATCAAAGATATTTTACCAAACATATTTCACATTTTTTCATCAAAGATACTGAATATTGATAATTGGTAATTTTCTTGTGTTGTCTTTATCTGATTTTGGTATCAGGGTAATGCTGGCCTCCTAAATGAGTCTGCGTTCCCTCCTCCTCAATTTTTTCGGAAGAGCTTGAGAAGGATTGGCATTCATTCTGCTCAAAATGGTAGTGTGTTCCATGAAACCATCTTGACCTGCACTTTTCTATGTTGGGAGGAATTTTTGATTATGTATTCGATTTTCTTACCCATTGATCTGTTTAGATTTTCCATTTCTTAATCCTTCAGTCTTGGTGGATTGCATGTTTCTAGGTATTTGTCCATTTCTTCTATGTTGTCCAAGCTGTTAGCATATAATGGTTCATAGCAGCCTCTCATCCCTTGTATTTCTGTCATGTCAGTTATAATGTCTCATCTTTCATTTCTTATTCTATTTATTGCAGTCACCTGTCTTCTTAGTTAATCTAGCTAAAGATTTGTCAATTTGTTTGGTTTTAAAAAAACAGCTCATACTTTAATTGGTATTTTCTATTTGATTTTTTAAATCTTTATTTCATTGATTTCTGTTATCTTTACTTTTTCCTTCCTTTCTCTAAATTTGAGCTTCAAATTTTTCTTCTTTGTCTAGTTTCTTGAGGTATAAAGTGAGGTTGTTTATTTGACATCTTTCTATTTTTATAAGGTATTTATTACTACAAACTTTCCCCTTGTAACTGCATTTGAAGCAACACATTTGTTTTGATATGTGTGATTCCATTTTTGTTTGTTTCACGGTATTTCTTGATTTCCCTATTGATTTCTTCTTTGACCCAATTTGTTGTTCCAGAGCATGTTGTTTAATCTCCATACCTTTGTGAATTTTCCAGCTTTTCTAGTCTTAGTCACCTCTAGTTTCACAACCTTTTGGGGAGAAAAGATACTTGATGTTATTTGAATCTTCTTAAATTTGCTAAGATATATTTCATAACCTATCATATAATGTATACAAAAGAATGTCCCATATGTGCTTGTGAAATGTGTATATTCTGTTGTTGTTAGATGGGACATTCTGTATGTATCTGGATTCTCTATTGTTAAAGATGGGTATTGAAATCACCTATTATTATCGTTTGCTGTTTTCCACTTCAGATTTGTTAATATTTGCCTAATTTTTTGGGTGCTCCGATGTGGGTGAAAATGGTTGAATATTTTTTCCTAAATCCTTCCAGTCACTCTATACTTGTTAATTGGAGAATTCAATCCATGAACATTTATAGTAATTATGGACAGGTATGGGCTTACTGTTGTCTTATTAATTGTCTTCTGGTGTCTTGTAGTTCTATTTCCTTTTCGTTCTTTCTTACAGACTTCTGTTAATTGATGATTTTCTGTAGTGGTGTTCTTTGATTTTGTTCTCTTTGCTTCATATATCTACCATAAATTTTTCTTCGTGCCCATGAGGTATGCATGTGTATACACCCCCCCCACACACACACACACAAGTAGTTTATTTTATGCTGATAACAATTTACCTTTAATCACATAAAAAATTATTCTCTGACTTATAAGCTTTTAAAAAAATTTCACAGCTATTTTTAAAGTGCTTTTTAAATTCCAGTTAGTTAACCTACAGTGTAATATTAGTTTCAGGTGTAGAATTTAGTGATTCATCACTTGCATCTAACACTTGGTGCTCATCACAACAAGTGCCCTCCTTAATCCCCATCACCTGTTTAACCTATTCTCCCACCCACCTCTTCTCTGGTAACCAGAATTGTGTTCTCTATATGTAAGAGTCTGTTTCCTGGTTTGCTTCTCTGTTTCATTTTTTTTTCTATATGGTCATTTGGTTTGTTTCTTAAATTCCACATATGAGTGAAATCATTTACTATTTGTCTTTCTCTGAATTATTTAGCTTAACTTAATACTTTCTAGCTCCATCCACATTGTTTCAGATGGCAAGGTTTTATTCTGTTTAATGTTACATACTATTCCATTGTATGTTTACACCACATCTGCATTATCTGTACCATCGATCAGTTGATGGACATTTGTGCTAATTCCATAGGTGGCTATTGTAGATAATGCTGCTGCAAACATATATCCATTTGAATTAGTGTTTTTGTATTCTTTGAGTAAATACATAGTAGTGAAATTGCTGGATCATAGGGTAGTTCTATTTTTAACTTTTTGAGGAATTTCAAAACTGTTTTCCAGAATTGCTGCACCAGTTTGCAATCCAACCAACAGTGTAAGAGGTTTCCCTTTTTCTGCATCCTTACCAATACCTATTGATTCTTTTGTTTATTTTCGCTGACAGGTATGAGGAGATACCAAATTGTAGGTTTAATTTGTATTTCCTTGATGGTGTGGGAAACTGAACGTCTTTTCATGTGTCTGTTGGCTATCTATATATCTTCTATGGAAAAATCTCTATTCATGTCTTCTGCCCATTTTTTAGTTGCATTATTCATTTTTTGAGTGTTGAGTTTTATAAGTTCTTTATATATTTTGGATTCTAACCCTTTATCCAATATATCATTTGGAAATGTCTTTTCCCATTCCGAGGTTGCCTTTTAGTTTTTTTTGTTTGTTACTTCACAGTGCAGAAGCCATTTTGATAATGTCCCAGTAGTTTACTTTTACCTTTGTTTCCCTTGCCCCAGGAAACATATCTAGTAAGAAGCTGGCATGGCCAGCATCAAGGAGGTTACTGCCTGTGTTCTCTGCTAAGATTTTTATTATTTCCTGTCTCACAGTTAAGTTTTTCTTCCATTTTGAATTTATTATTGTATATCATATGAGAAAATGGTTCAGTCCATTCTTCTGGATGTCAATATCCAGTTTTTCCAACAACATTTGTTGACGACTGTCTTTTCTCCATTGGATAGTCTTTCCTCCCTTGTCAAACATTAATTGTCCATGTCATTGTGGGCTCATTTCTGTGTTTTATATTTTGCTTTATTGATCTATGTATTTGTTTTTGTTCCAGGACCATACTGTTTTGATCATTACAACTTTGAGATACAACTTCAAATATGGAGTTGTTTTGCTTCCTCTTTGCTTTTATTTTTCAAAGTTGCTTTAGGATGAAATGTTCTGAATGTATCTGTTAAGTCCATATGATCCAGTGGGTCATTCAAAACCATTGTTTCTTTGTCAATTTTCTGCTTAGATGATCTGCCCATGCCAGTAAGTGGATTGTTAAAGTCCCTTACTATTATTGTATGATTATCAATGAGTTCCTTTATTGTGGTTATTAATTGTTTTATGCATTTGGGTACTTCCATGTTGAGGGCCTAAATATTTACGATTTTTAGAATTTCATGTTATATAGTCCCCTTTATTATAATATATGCTCTTCTTCATTTCTTGTTAGAGTCTTGGTTTAGAATATAGTTTGTCTGATGTAAATATGCATGCCCCAACTTTCTTTTGTCATCCATTAGCATGATAAATATTTCTCCATCCCCAAACTTTCAATATGCAGGTGTATTTTGGTCAAGAATGAGTCTTTTATAGGCATCATAAAGATGGGTCTTTTTTAATACATTCTGACACCTTATGTCTTTTGATTGGAACATTTAGTTCATTTACATTCAGAGTGTTTATTGATAGATATGAATTTACTTCCATTGTATTACTTGTTAAGCCACTGTTTCCAAGGATTTTCTCTGTTCCTTTCTAGCTTTTGTATTATTTTGTGTTTCTTTCCCATGCAAATAATCCCCTTTAATATTTACTGCAGGGGTTGTTTAGTGGCCATTGTCTCCTTTAGTTTTTGTTTGTCTGAGAAAGTCCAGTGAGTATCCATATGACTGTTGCTTTAAATTCTTCATCAGGCATTTTACCTCTACTTGTTTTGCTAGCTCTCTGTGCTTGTGACTTTATCTTGTTCTTTCACTTGGGATGAATTCCTCTGTTTTGCTATTTTGTCTAGGTCTCTGTCTTCTGTGTTAGAACACCTAGTTATGTTTCCTGCTCCTGATAATGACATCATGAAGATATCATGTAGTGTTTAGGACCTGTTGCTTCAGAACTTGTTTCTCACATGTTCTGGGTACACTCTATTGTTGTGTTTTGGCTCCTTTATCCTTCAGGCCAGTCGTCTGCCGAGCCTTACCTTGTTCCCCAGGGCCTGGCACTGCAGGGAGTATCTTTAATGTGTCCTGTGTGCACCCTTTTGTTGTGTTGGCTAATTAATATTTCAGGCCATTTGTCTATATAGGCTCTCTTTGCCTGTTGTGGTCCGTGTATGGTCCCTGTCATGGATGTGGCAGGTTTTAATTAGATATATTCTGATCTGCTTGTGAAATGAGACCTATTGTCTCTACTACTGGAACTGATTCCTTGTAAAACTCCCAATGTGGGAGATATGGTGTAGGTAGGGGTTTGGGCTGGTCTCCTGGGGAAGGGTGTTCATCATGCTAGAACAGAGGCAAATGTAATGGGGAAGGGCACTTCCACCAGAACATGGTGGGGTGGGCCTTGGTGACAGCAAGTTAGGCAGCTACTGGAGGCACTGTGCTCATTTTCATAAGTATCCCTTTGCTTATACTGAGGGGCAGGGAGGGAAATGGTGCCTGTCAGTTCCTTTGTTCTAGGAGGGGTCTTGCTGTGTATGCTGCCACTCTGGGACATGCTCCAAAACAAGCAACTGGTAGCATGTCCCTCCTTCTTGTCCTCTCACATGAGCTTGGCTTTAGCTCATTAACATTGTGATCCCAGGGTTTAGGTCCAGAAAGTTGAGATGGCCGCAGTGTGCAGGGGCTCTTAAAATTTGTGGTTGGGGGGCACCTGGGTGATTCAGTTGGTTAAGTGTCAGACCTCAGCTTAGGTCATGATCTCATGGTACATGCGTTAGAACCCCACATAGGACTCTGTACTGACAGTTTAGAGCCTGGAGCCTGCTTCAGATTTTGTGTCTCCCTCACTCTCTGCCCCTTCCCCACTTGCATTCTCTCTCTCCCTAAAAAATGAGTAAACATTAAAAAAAAACCCTGTGGTTTTGTCACATTTATTATAGTTCTTTTGGCCAAAACATGTCACATGGCCAACTCAAATCCAAGGGGGTGGTCAAACCTCTGGGTACGACTATGTAGATGCCTTTAAGAAGGATGAAATTAATAGGGTGGTGAGGACAGTAAAGTCACAAGTATTAGTCAACTTCATTGATGTGTCTTCAATACCATTTTGAAGTGTTTTCCCTAGCTCTCAGACAGTTCATTTGAAACTTATAGCTAACATTGACACTTTTTTTCTGAAGCAGAAATGATCACAAACTTTCTACATTTAAAAGGGACTGTTTTGCAAATGTTATCAGAATAATAAGTGAACAAAGAAAGTTTAAGGGGCAAGTCCTACAAAAAATATGATAGTGGATAATATGCAACAGTTAAATACAGTCTGAAATTAACACCTGCAAGCAGTTTCGAAAAAGAAAAACATTGTCAAATATGAGGTCAAGTACCAATTTTCTGTTTAAATTTAACATAATTTTATCTGTTTTAAATTTAAATTTTAGTTAATATGCAATGCAATATGGTTTCAGGAATAGAATTCAGTGTTTCATCACTTATATAGAATACCCAGTGCTCATCCCAAAAAGTGCCCTCCTTAGTTCCCATCACCTATGTAGCCCATCTCCCATTCACCTTCCTTTGAAAATCCAGTTTTTTCTCTATCATTAAGACTTTCCTGGGGTGGTGTGCCTGGGTGGCTCACCTGGGTAAATGTCCAATTTTGGCTTAAGTCATAATCTCATGGTCTGTGAATTCAAACCGCATGTCAGGCTTTGTGCTGAAAGTTCAGAGCCTGGAGTCTGCTTCAAATTCTGTGTCTCCCTCTCTCTCTCTGCCCCTACTCCACTTGAGTTCTGTGTGTGTCTCCCTCTAAAAAAATTAATAAACATGAAAAAAAAAAAAAGAGTCTCCTAAAGGGAGGAGTTAAGATGGCAAAGCAGCATGGAGACTTTTCTTGTCCCTGAAAGGCAGCTAGATCAGCACCTAAACATTTTTGAACCCCTAGGAAATTTATCTGAGTATTAACACAACAATCTGCATAATTCAAGACACAGAACTCAGCAGGCACATGGTGAAGATAAATGAATTGGGACAGAGAAAGCTGCAGAGTCTGGGGAGCTGTTCTTATGAAGAGAGGACAAAGAATGAGAAAGGGTGAGAGTGTGGCTCATCAGTATCATACAAGAAAATCACCCCCCCCCCGAAAGTAGCTGGAGAGAATGAGTGAAAACATTCATAGGGGACTGAACAAGAAATCTGTTCCCCCATATCATTCATGGGGAGAAAGGAGAAGATTTCACAACCACCAGGATTCCATAAATAGTGGAGCACAGAGTCTGGAGTTTTGGAGCTCAGTGCCTGGTGGTGTTCTGGAGAGGAAGCAGGGTGAATCCTCAGGAACAGGAAGCAGGGTCTGAGGGGAGAAGTTTTTCCCCTGCTTGGAGTGCATTTGGTAGAGGCCATATGGCCTCCCCACAGGCAAAGTTCCCAGCGGACCCTGGGGAGCAGCCACGATTGCTATTATTGGGCCAAAGTTGCCAGAGTCCAGTGAAACCTGGCACTGGCTATGTGTTGTGATTTTCCACAATCCCTGAACTTTGGCTGCTGCACTATCCCATAAATGTTTTCAGGGCAGGCCAACACCTGAGACCAGTGAGACCCTCCCCTAGAAAGCAGGCATGGGTCCAAGCTGCAGGGGTCTCTGAAGTGTGGGGTTTTAAAACACAGACCCATCTGAGATAAAACTGGCAGATGGATTGGGCATAGGGTAGAGGTGGGGAGTGGACAGAGGACTGAGACAAAGGAAGGGTGCTTGATCATGGGTCGGTGAGAGCACAAAGTTCCTGTACTAGAGACTAGGGAGCTGGGTGAAGTCATTTCCCTCTGCACAGTAGTGCCACACTGATTCACCCCAGTAAGCCACCCCCATAAGCCGGTCAGCGCCACCTGGTGGAGAATGAGCTGTTGTACCAAGCCCTGCCCAAATTGCACATCCCTTATAAAACGAGCACAAGTCACTGCACCTGCTTCAGTTTTAGGGGAAAGCATGTAACTTCATTCAGATTTTATTCTGCTTACTGTTTCATTTATTCATTTTATTGCCATATGTTTTGCTTAAATTGTTTTTTTTCTTTCTTCCTCTTGGACACAGAGAAAATTTTATTTTTACTTTTTTACTTATTTTGTATTTAAATTTTTTTATTTTATTTCATTTTCTTTATTTTATGTTATTCTATTTTATTATATACAATTTTTTATTTAAAAATTTTTTTCTTACCTTTTCCCCCTTTCTTTTCCTTCCCTCTTTTCTCTTTTCTATGAATGTTGTTCCAACAAGCAGACCAAAACACACCTATGATCTACCTTCCTTTATTTTATTTTTGTTTTGTTTTTATTTTTTTATTTTATTAATTTTTTTCTACCTCCAAAATGACAAAACAAAGAAATTTACCCCTCCTCAAAAAAAAAAAAAAAAACAAAAAAAACAGGAAGAAATGACAGACAAAGGCTTAATAAACACAGATATCAGCAAGATGTCTGAAGTAGTATTTATAACCATGATGATAAGAACACTGCCTGGGGTTGAAAACCGCATGGGGAACACCACAGAATCCTTTTTTCTGAAGAGATAAATAAAATCTAGTCAGTCCAAAATAAAAAAGGCTATAACTGATATGCAGTCTGAAATGGATGTCACGACATCAAGGAAGGATGAAGCAGAGCAGTGAGTCAGCGATATAGAAGATAAAATTATGGAGAATAAAAGAAGCAGGAAAAAAAGAGGGAAACAAAGGCAAAAGGACAAAATACAAGGCTTAGAGAACTCAGTGACTTATTTAAAAGGAATAACATCTGAATCATAGGTGAAGAGAGAGAAAAAAGGGGCAGAAGGGTTATGTAAGCAAGTTATAGTGGACAACTTCCTTAGACTGGGTAAGGTCACAGACATCAAAGTCCAGGAAGCACAGAGAACTCCTATTAGATTCAACAAAAAACAACCCTCACCAAGGCATATTGAAATCAAATTCACAAAGAATACAGACAAAGAAAGAATTACGAAAGCAGAAATGTAAAAAAAAGTCATTAACTTATACAGGAAGACAGATTAGGTTCACTGCAGACCTAGCCACAGAAACTTGACAGGCAGAAAATAGTGGCAGTATATATTCAGCATGCTGAATCAGAAAAATATGCAGACAAGAATTCTTTTTCCAGCAAGGTTCTCATTTAAAATAGAAGGAGATATAAAGATGTTCCCAGAAAAATAAAAACTAAAGGAGTTCATGACCACTTAACCAGCCCGTCAAGAAATTTTAAGGAGGACTATCTGAGCAGAGAAAAGACAAAACAAAACAAACAACAGAAGACCAAAATCAACAGACTAGGAAGGACCAGAGAACATCACCAGAAACACCAAATCTACAGGCAACACAATGACACTAAATTCGTATCTTTCAGTACTCACTCTAAATGTCAGTGGACTAAATGCTTCTATCGAAAGCCATAAGGTATCAGAATCTATCAGAAAAAAAGACCTATGTATACACTGCTTACAAGAGACCCAGTTTAAATCTAAAGACACCTGCAGATTGAAAGTAAGGGGATGGAGAACTATCTATCATGCTAATGATCACCAAAAGAAGCTGAGGTAGCCATACTTATATCAGACAAGTTGATTTTAAAATTAGATTGTAACAAGAGATGAAGAGGCATTAAATCATAATGAAGATCTAACATAAAGAAGATTTAACAATTGTAATTATTTATGGCCCCAACTTGACACCCCAAGTATATAGATCAATTAATCACAAAAATAAACAAACTCATTGATACTAATACCATAATAGTGGGGGGGGGTTTCAACATCCCACTTACAGCAAAGGACACATCATGTAAGCAAAACATCAACAAGGAAACAATGACTTTGAATGACACACAGGACCAGATGGACTTAACAGATATAGTCAGACCATTTCATCCTAAAGCTGAACAATACACATTCTTGTGGAGTGCACGTGGAACATTCTCCAGGATAGATCACATACTGGGACACAAATCAGCCCTTAACAAATACAAAAAGATCAAGATCATACAATGCAGACTTTCACACCAAAATGCTCTGAAACTTGAAAAAAAATAACACAGGAAAAAAATTTGGAAAGACCATGAATACTTGGAGATTAAAGAACATACTACTAAAGAAGGAATGGGTTAACCAAGAAATTAAACAGAAAATTAAAAAGTACATGGAAGTCAATGAAAATGAAAACATGACAGCCCAAAACGTCTGGGATGCAGCAAAGACAGTCATAAGAGGGAAGTATATAGCAATCCAGTATTTCTAAATAAGGAAGAAAGGCTTCAAATACACAACCTAAACTTATACCTATAGGTGCTGGAAAAAGGAAAGCACATTAATCCCAAGAACTGCAGAAGAAGGGAAATAATAAAGATTAGAGCAGAAATCAACACTATCAAATTAAAAAACAAAAACAAAACAAAACAGTAGACCAAATCAAAGAAATGAGAGGTTGGATATGGAAAGAATTAACAGATTTGATAACACCCTAGGCAGGTCGATCAAAAACAAAACAGATGAATATAAGGGAAGGGAAACAAAAATGATATAAAAACAGGGAGGGGGACAAAACGGAAGAGACTCATAAATATGGAGAACAAACAGAAGGTTACTGGAGGGGCTGTGAGAGGGGGGATGGGCTAAATGGGTAAGGGACATTAAGGAGTCTACTCCTGAAATCATTGTTGCACTATACACTAATTTGGATGTAAATTTAAAAATAAAAATAAATAAATAAATAGGAAAAAAAAAAAAAAAGAAAAAGGAATGGACCAAAATAAATAAAATCATGAATGAAAGAGAAGATATCACAACCAACACCACACAAATACAAGAAGAGAATATTAAGAGCGATTGTAAGCCACAAATTGGGAAATCTGGAAGAAATGGACAAATTCCAGAAACAAATGAACTACCAAAGCTGAAACAGGAAGAAATAGAAAATTTGAACAGACCAATAAGCAGCAAAGAAATTGAATCAGTATCAAAAATCTCCCAACAAAAAAGAGTCCTCAGTCAAATGGCTTCCCAGGGGAATTCTACCAGACATTTAAAGAAGAGTTAAACTGGAGGGTATGGAAGATGGTGGCGTAGGAAGATGCTGGGCTCATCGTGTCCTGCTGATCACTTAGGTTCCACCCACATCTGCCTAAATAACCCAGAAAACTGCCAGAAGTCTAGCAGAATGGACTCTCTGGAACCAAGCATAGACAAGAGGCCCACAGAAGAGGGTAGGAAGGGCAAAGATGCGGTGCGCACTACACAGACTGGCAGGAGGGAGCCAGGTGGTGGAGGGGCAGCCCACTGGGCAAGGCAGAGCCCCTGAAGTCTGGCTTGCAAAAGCGGAGGGGCTGGACTGCATGAGTTCTGACAGCCAGCGGGACTTAACATCTGGAATGTTAAAAGTCAGCAGCTCTGCTCAGAAAGCAGAAGGGGGAGAGAACAATGGGAGGGAGAGTTGTTGAGCCCCAGAAGACAGAGCTCAGCTCAGCAGGGAACAATGGCTCTGGCCAGCGCCACCTCCCTCTCCCATCCCCCAGCCAAAATCCCAAAGAGAACCAGTTCCCATCACCAAACTTGCTTGCACTGTGCAAACACCCAATGCTGTGCTTCTTTGGATCCATCCCTCTGACGGGTCGGCCTTCCTCCTGGTGCTGCAGGGCCCCTCCCGCAGGAGACCTCGGAAGGCAAAGCTAGCTAAGCCTGCCCCTCCCACCTCTGTGCAACTTGCTGATCCACCCCAGCTTATAGGCCAGATCCCATCAAAGCAGCACCACAAGCCTGGCATTGCACAAGCAGCCCAAAAGGGGCCACACCACTCCACAGTGAGTCCTGCCTCTGGGAGAGGGGAAGATAAGGTACACACCAGTCTGACTGTGGTCCCAGCAGTGGGCTGGGGGCAGACATCGGGACTGACTGTGGCCCTGCCCACCAACACAAGTTGAGCACAACTCCAGAGAGCACAGGGGAAGTGCCCCGCAGTTCTGCCCCCCTCCAGAAACTATCAAAAATGACAAAATGGAAGAATTCTCCTCAAAAGAATCTCCAGGAAGTAGCGACAGCTAACGAATTGATCCAAAATAATTTAAGCAATATAACAGACCATGAATTTAGAGTAATAGTCATAAAATTAATCATTGGCCTTGAAAAAAGTACAGAGGACAGCAGAGAATCTATTACTACAGAGATCAAGGGATTAAGAAACAGTCATGAGGATCTAAAAAATGGTATAAATGAGGTGCAAAATAAAATGGAGGCAGCCATAGCATGGATTGAAGAGGCAGAGGAGAGAATAGGTGAATTAGAAGACAAAATTATGGAAAAAGAGGAAGCTGAGAAAAAGAGAGATAAAAAGAATCCAGGAGTATGAGGGGAAAATTAGAGAACTAAGTGATGCAATCAAGCACCATATCCATATAATAGGGATTCCAGAAGAGGAAGAGAGAAAGGGGCTGAAGGTGGACCTGAACAAATCATAGCTGAGAACTTCCCTGATGTGGGGAAGGAAACAGGCATTGAAATCCAAGAGGCACAGAGAACTCCCTTTAGACCTAACTTGAATCGATCTTCTGCATGACCTATTATAGTGAAACTGGCAAAATACAACCATAAAGAGAAAATTCTGAAAGCAGCTAGGGATAAACATGCTCTAACATATAAAGGGACACAGATAAAACTAATGATGGATCTATCTACTGAAACTTGGGAGGCCAGAAAGGAATGGCAGTAAATCTTCAATGTGATGAACAGAAAAATATGCAGCCGAGAATTCTTTATCCAGCAAGTCTGTCATTCAGAATAGAAGGAGAGATAAAGGTCTTCCCAAACAAACAAAAACTGAAGGAATTCATCACCACTAAACCATGCCTACAAGAGATCCTAAGGGGGATTCTGTGAGGGAAATGTTGCAAGGATCACAATGTATCAGAGACAGCGCTACAATCATGAAACCTACGGACATCACAATGACTCTAAACCCATATCTTTCTAGAATAACATTGAATGTACATGGACTAAATGCTCCAACCAAAAGACATAGGGCATAAGAATGGATTAAAAAAAACATGACCCATCTATTTGCTGTCTACAAGAGACTCATTTTAGGCCTGAGGACACCTTCAGATTAAAAGTGAGGGGATGCAGAACTATCTATCATGCTACTGGAAGTCAAAAGAAAGCTGGAGTAGCCTTCCTTGTTTCTGGCAAACTAGACTTTAAATCAAAGGCTGTAACAAGAGATGAAGAAGGGCATTCATAATAATTACAGGGTCTATCCATCAGGAAGAGCTAACAATTATAAATGTCTATGTGCTGAATATGGGAGCCCCCAACTATATAAAACAATTAATCACAACCATAAGCAAACTTATTGATAAGAATATGGTAATTACAGGGGACTTTAATACTCCACTTACCACCATGGATAGATCATCTAGACACAGGATCAATAAAGAAACAAGGGCCCTGAATGATACATTGGACCAGATGGACTTGACAGATATATTTAGAACTCTGCATCCCAAAGCAACAGAGTATACTTAATTCTCGAATGCACATGGAACATTCTCCAAGATAGATCACATACTGGGTCACAAAACATCCCTTCATAAGTATACAAGAATTGAGATCATACTATGCATACTTACAGACCACAATGCTATGAAGCTTGAAATCAACCACAGGAAAAAGTCTGGAAAACCTCCAAAAGCATGGAGGTTAAAGAACACCTTACTAAAGAGTGAATGGGTCAACCAGGCAATTAGAGAAGAAATTTAAAAATACATGGAAACAAATGAAAATGAAACTACAACAATCCAAACGCTTTGGGATGCAGGGAAGGCAGTCCTGAGAGGAAAATACATTGCATTCCAGGCCTAACTCAAGAAACAAGAAAAATCCCAAATACAAAATCTAACAGCACACCTAAAGGAAATAGAAGCAGAAAAGCAAAGATACCCCAAACCCAGCAGAAGAAGAGAAATAATAAAGATCAGAGCAGAAATAAACAATATAGAATCTAAAAAAACTGTAGAGCAGATCAATGAAACCAAAAGTTGGTTTTTTGAAAAAAATAAACAAAATCGATAAACCTCTAGCCAGGCTTCTCAAAAAGAAAAGGGAGAGGACCCAAATAGATAAAATCATGAATGAAAATGGAATTATTACAACCAATCCCTCAGAAATACAAGCAATTATCAGGGAATACTATGAAAAATTATATGCCAAGAAACTGGACAACCTGGAAGAAATGGACAAAGTCCTAAACACCCACACACTTCCAAAACTGAAACAGGAAGAAATAGAAAACTTGAACAGACCCATAACCAGCAAAGAAATTGAATCAGTTATCAAAAATCTCCCAACAAATAAGAGTCCAGTAACAGATGGCTTCCCTGGTGAATCCTATCAGATATTTAAAGCAGGGATAACCTATCCTTCTGAAGCTGTTCCAAAAAATAGAAAGTGAAGGAAAACTTGCAGACTCATCCTATGAATCCAGCATTACTTTGATTATCAAACCAGTCAGAGACCAAGAAATAAAAGAGAAATACAGGCAAATATCCCTGATAAATATCAATGCAAAAATTCTCAACTAGATACTAGCAAATCGAATTCAACAGCATATAAAAAGAATTATTCACCATGATCAAGTAGCATTCATTCCTGGGCTGCAGGGCTGGTTCAACATTTGCAAATCAATCAGTGTGATACATCACATCAATAGAAGAAAAGATAAGAACCATATCATTCCTGGGCTGCAGGGCTGGTTCAACATTTGCAAATCAATCAGTGTGATACATCACATCAATAGAAGAAAAGATAAGAACCATATAATCCTGTCTATCGATGCAGAAAAAACATTTGACAAAATTCAGCATCATTTCTGAATAAAAACCCTCGAGAAAGTCAGGAGGGAAGGAACATACTTAAACATCATAAAAGCCATTTATGAAAAGCCCACAGCTAATATCATCTTCAATGGGGAAAAACTGAGAGCTTTCCCCCTGAGATGAGGAAAATGACAGGGATGTCCACTCTCACCGCTGTTGTTTAACATAGTGTTGGAAGTACTAGCATCAGCTATCAGACAACAAAAGGAAATCAAAGGCATCCAAATTGGCAAAGATGAAGTCAAGCTTTCACTTTTTGCAGATGACTTGATATTATACATGGAAAATCCAATAGACTCCACCAAAAGTCTGCTAGAACTGATACATGAATTCAGCAAAGTTGGAGGATAAAAGATCAATGTACAGAAATCAGTTGCATTCTTATACACTAATAATTAAACAACAGAAAGACAAATAAAGAAACTGATCCCATTCACAACTGCACCAAGAAGCATAAAATACCTAGGAATAAACCTAACCAAAGATGTAAAAGATCTGTATGCTGAAAACTATAGAAAGCTTATGAAGGAAATTGAAGAATACATAAAGAAATGGAAAAACATTCTGGGCTCATGGATTGGAAGAATAAATATTGTCAAAATGTCAATACTACCCAAAGCTATCTACACATTCAATGCAATCCCAATCAAAATTGCACCAGCATTCTTCTCAATGCTAGTACAAGCAATCCTAAAATTTGTATGGATCCACAAAAGACCCCGAATAGCTAAAGTAATTTTGAAGAAGAAAACATCACAATCCCAGACTTTAGCCTCTACTACAAAGCTGTAATCATCAAGACAGCATGGTATTGGCACAAAAACAGACACATAGACCAATGGAATAGAATAGAAACCCCAGAACTAGACCCACTAAAGTATGGCCAACTAATCTTTGACAAAGCAGGAAAGAATATCCAATGGAAAAAAGACAGTCTCTTTAACAAATGGTGCTGGGAGAACTGGACAGCAACATGCAGAAGGTTGAAACTAGACCACTTTCTTATACTATTCACAAAAATAAACTCAAAATGGATAAAGGACCTTAATGTGAAACAGGAAACCATCAAAACTCTAAAGGAGAAATCAGGAAATACCTCTCTGACCTCAGCTGCAGCAATTTCTTACTTGACACATCCCCAATCAAGGGAATTAAAAGCAAAAATGAACTATTGGGACCTCATGAAAAGAAAAACTTCTGCACTGCAAAGGAAACAATCAACAAAACTAAAAGGCAACCCATGGAATGGGAAAAGATATTTGTAAATGACATGTCAGACAAAGGACTAGTATCCAAAATCTATAAAGAGCTCACCAAACTCCACACCCGAAAAACAAATAATCCAGTGAAGAAATGGGCAGAAAACATGAATAGACACTTCTCTAAAGAAGACATCCAGATGGCCAACAGGCACATGAAAATATGCTCATTGTCATTCCTGATGAGGAAATACAAATCAAAACCACACTCAGATATCACCTCACTCCAGTCAGAGTGGCTAAAATGAGCAAATCAGGAGACTACAGATGCTGGTGAGATGTGGTGAACGGGATCACTCTTGCACTGTTGGTGAGAATGCAAACTGGTGCAGCCACTCTGGAAAACAGTGTGGAGGTTCCTCAAAAAATTAAAAATAGCTCTACCCTACGACTCAGCAATAACACTGCTAGGAATTTACCTAAGGGATACAGTAGTGCTGATACATAGGGGCACTTGTACCCCAATGTTTATAGCAGCACTTTCAATAATAGCCAAATTATGAAAAGTTCCTAAATTTCCATCAATTGATGAATGGATAAAGAAATTGTGGTTTATATACACAATGGAATACTATGTGGCAATGAGAAAAAAATGAAATACGGTCTTTTGTAGCAACGTAGATGGAACTGAAAAGTGTAATGCTAAGTGAAATAAGTCATAGAAAGACAGATACCATATGTTTTCAGTCTTATGTGGATCCTGAGAAACTTAACAGAAGACCACGGGGGAGGGGAAGGAAAAAAAAAAAGGTTAGAGAGGGAGGGAGCCAAACCATAAGAGACTCTTAAAAACTGAGAACAAACTGAGGGTTGATGGGGGGGTGGGAGGGAGGGGAGGGTGGGTGATGGGTATTGTGGAGGGCACCTGTTGAAATGAGTACTGGGTGGTGTATGGAAACCAATTTGACAATAAATTTCATATTTACAAAAACAAAGTAGAGTTAAACCTATTTTTTTTTCTGAATCTGTTGCATAAAACAGAAATATATGGAAATATTCCAAACTCATTCTATGAGGCCAGCATTACTTTTATTCAAAAACCAGATAAAGACCCCACTAAAAAGAACTACAGTGTAATTTCCCTGATGAACATGGATGCAAAAATTCTCAAGATACTAGCCAACTGGATCCAACAATATGTTAAAAAAATTATTCAGCAGGATCGAGTGGGATTTATTCATGGGATGTGGGCTTTTCCAATATCTGCAAATCAAACAATGTGATACATCAGATTAATAAAATAAGGGATAAGAACCGCATGATCATCTCAATAAATGCAGAAAAACGATTTGACAAAATGCAGTATCCTTTCTTGATAAAAATCCTCAAGAAAGTAGGGCTGTAAGGATCATACTTCAATATCATAAAGGCCATATATGAAAGAACCACAGCTAACATCATCCTCAATGGGGAAAAAGTTAGAGCTTTCCCCTTCAGGTCAGGAACACGACAAGGATGTTCACTCTCACCACTGTTATTCAAAACAGTACGGGAAATCCTAGCCCCAGCAATCAGAGAGAAAAAAGAAATAAAAGACATCCAAGTCAGCAGGAAGAAGTGAAACTTTCACTCTTTGGAGATCATATGTTACTCCACCTAAAAAACCTGAAAGACTCCACCAAAAACCTGTTAGAATGGATAGATGAGTACAGCAATGTCACAGGATGTAAAATCAGCATAGAGAAATCCATTCAATTTCTATAAGCAGTAGAAAGAGAAATAAAGGAATTGACCTAATTGAAAATTACACCAAACACCTTAAAATCCCTAGTAATAAACCTAACCAAAGAGGTAAAAGATATATACTCTGAAAACTCTGAAAAGATTATTAAAGACATTGAAACGGACACAAAGAAATGGAAAAACAGTCCATTCTTATGGATTGGGAGAACAAATACTGCTAAAATACCGATACTACCCAAAGCAATCTACACATTCAATGCTTTCCCTATCAAAATAACACCTACATTTTTCACAGAGCTAGAACAAACAATCCTAAACTTTGCATGGGACCACAAAAGACCCCTAATAGCCAAAGCAAACCTGGGAAAGAAAACCAAAGATGGAGGCATCACAATTCTGGACTTCAAGCTGTATTACAAAGCTGTAATCATTCAGACAATATGATACTGGTACAAAACCAGAAAATCAGATCAATTGAACAGAATAGAGAACCCAGAAATGGGCCCACAAATGTATAGCTAACTAATATTTGACAAGTAGGAAAGAATACCCAATGGAATAAAGACAGTCTTTTCAACAAATGATGTTGGGAATACTGGACAGCTTGCAGAAGAAAGAACCTAGAACACTTTCTTACACTCTACACAAAAAATAAACTCAAAATGAATGAAAGACCTAAACATAAGACAGGAATCCATCAAAATCCTACAGGAGAAAACAGGCAACAACCTCTTTGACCTTGGCTGCAGCAACTTCTGACTTTAGGTATCTCCAGAAGCAATGGAAACAAAAGCAAAAATGAACTATTGGGACCTCATTAAGATAAAAATCTTCTACAAAGTGAAGGAAACAATCAGCAAAAATAAAAGGCAACTGAAGGAAGGGAGAAGATATTTGCCAATGACATATCAGATAAGGGGTTAATATCCAAAATCTATAAAAAGCATACCAAACTCCGCACCAAAAAACAAATAATCCAGTGAGAAAATGGGTAAAAGACATGAATGTACAGTTTTCCAAAGAAGACATCCAGATGTCTAGCAGACACATGAAAAGATGCTCAACATCACTCATCATCAGGGGGATACCAATCCAAACCACAATGAGATACCACCTCACACCTGTCAGAATGGCTAAAATTAACAACACAGGCAACAAAAGATATTGGTGAGGATATGGAGAAAGAGGAACCCCTTTCCAGTGCTGGTGGAATGAAAAGTAGTTCAGCTACTCTGGAAAACAGGATGGAGGTCCCTAAAAAAATTAAAATTGAACTATCCTATAACCCAGAATTTTCACTAGTAGGTATATATACAAAGGATATAGGAGTCCTGATTCGAAGGGACACTTTCACCCCAATGTTTATAACAGCACTATCAACTATAGCTAAAGTATGGAAAGAGCCCAAATGTCCATTGACTGATGAATGGATAAAGAAGATGTGGTATATATACACAATGGAGTATTCCTCAGCGATCAAAAAGAATTAAATTCTTGCCATTTGCAACAATGTAGATGGAACTAGAGTTTGTTATTGTGAGCGAAATAAGTGAGTCAGAGAAAGACAAGTATATGATTTCACTCATATGTGGAATTTAAGAAACAAAACAGGTGATCATAAGGGAGGGGAAGCAAAAATAATATAAAAACAGAGAGGGGGAGAAACCATAGGAGACTCTTAAATACAGAGAACAAACTAAGGTTTGCTGGAGGGCTCGTGGGTAGGGTGATGGGCCTTAAGGAGGGCACTTGGGGTGAGCACTGGGTGTTACATGTAAGTGATGAATTACTAAATCCTATTCTGAAAAAAAAAAAAAGAAAAAGATGCCCATAAAGAAAAAAAAGTGTCTTCTGTAGTTTGTTTCCCTCTTTTTTTCTCCCCCTTCCCATATGTTCATGATTTTTTTCTTTAATTCCATATATGAGTAAAACATATGGTATTTGTATTTTTCTGACTGACTTATTTTGCTTAGCATAATACGCTCTAGCTCCATCTACATCACTGCAAATGTCAAATGTCCAGATTTTATTCTTTTTGATGGCTGAGTAATATTCCATTGTATATAAGTACCAATTTCCTTAATAAATAACAGGAGTTTTCAAATCAGTTATGTGAATTCCAGCAGAAAACAGTAGGAGATGTGGGCAAAGGTCAGGTGGAAGCTGTTTTCTGAAAAGAAAATACAAATAGCCCTCAAGCATGTGAAAGTGGCTTCTACTTCTCTTACAATTCGATTTGTAAACTAAGACAATGAGACTGTTTTTCTTGGGTCCTCCTGGCAGGTATTTTAGAGCAGGCAGTGGGGAGAATCCAGGCTCAAGAGATGATGAGGAAACAGGCTTTCTGGGAGAGATGTCAGAATGTGATTGGTGTAAACATTTGAGAAACAATTTCTTAACATCTATCAGATACAGAAACACAAATATTTTAGCCATGAATATTTGCATTTCCAGGAAATAATTTTATAGACATACCTGCATAATGTACAAAACCATGAGATCAGTGCTGCTTATAATGTGGAAAAAATGGGGAAGACCTAAATTTTCTTTTTTTTCTTTTTTTCTTTTTTTTTTATTTAAAAAAAATTTTTTTTTTCAACGTTTATTTATTTTTGGGACAGAGAGAGACAGAGCATGAACGGGGGAGGGGCAGAGAGAGGGAGACACAGAATCAGAAACAGGCTCCAGGCTTTGAGCCATCAGCCCAGAGCCCGACGCGGGGCTCGAACTCACGGACCGCGAGATCGTGACCTGGCTGAAGTCGGACGCTTAACTGACTGCGCCACCCAGGCGCCCCAGAAGACCTAAATTTTCAACATGAACATGTGAGTATGTGTAGGTAAACACACAAAAATAAAGTTGATTAATATGTAGTGATGAGGAACATAAGTAAGTATTATAAGCTAATCAAAATCAGCTTGTAGAATTCCATACGTGGTGGGCTTCCTCATGTAACATATATGTATGCAGGACACACTGCACCTATGCAGTGATAGTGGTTGTCTTTGGGACATGAGACAAGGATTGAGGGTGTAGGACTTTCATTTTCACTTTCTCATTTGTCACTTAAAAAACTGAATGTGTAGACTCATGTATTAAAAGAAAATAAAGCTTCGAAAGTAAACTTTGAAATTTTAGTTTGATTTTTCTATTCAGATTTAGCTACAAAATAACTTGAATTCCACAAGGTAAGTACTGTTTTAAAGTCTCATTCTCCCCAAACATTAAACTTAACATAACCAATTACTAACCTGGTTAATGGGGCCTGAGATTTTGTATTTGACACCGGCCCCACCAATTCCCTGACATTTTTGCTCTCTAGCAACTCAGGTTTCTTTCTTTCCCTCTTTTCTTTTTTTTTTTTTTAAAATTAATGTTTATTTATTATTGGGAGACAGAGCATGAGCATGGGAGGGGCAGAGACAGGAGGAGACACAGAATCTGAAGCAGGCTCTGAGCTGTCAGTACAGACCCCAACGCAGGGCTGGAACTCACAAACTGGTGAGATCACAACTGGTCAGATCATGACCTGAGCTGAAGTCGGACGGTCAACCAACTGAGCCACCCAGGTGTCCCATCTAGCAACTCAGGTTTCTTATCCCATACTAAAACCACCACAGAGCTCAATACAGCACCTCACTGATTTCTCACAACATTTTAAAAAATTAGCAGTCATAACAGTGCCCTTTTTACAACACTTAACCAAAAATAACTAAACTGTTTTTTAATGATCAAACACCAAAGCTTTTGGGGTGCTGGAACCAAATAAGAATTTGATGATAAAATTCGGGATAGTTTCTATTAGGTTAGTTGGCTGCATGTGCTTTATTTAAGATGCAATCTTGGCACCACTCAAATGTTTATTCACAAACACAAGATACTGGTCTGTTGAAAAGTCTGTTTTTTCCTGCTTCGAGGTTAATAGTTTTATTTTTTTGTTTTTGGTTTCCTTTTTAAGTTAAAGTATAATTAACATACAGTGTTTTATTAGTTTCATGTGTACAATATAATAATTCAACAGTCCTATTCATTTCTTAGTGCTTTTCAAGAGAAGTGTATTCTTAATTTCCTATATCTATTTTATCCATCCCTCCACCCACCTTCTCTCTGCCAACTACCAGTTTGTTCTCTGTATTTAATTTTTTTTGTCTTTTTTTTCTTTGTTCATTAGTTTTGTTTCTTAAATTCCACCTATGAGTGAAATCATATGGTATTTGAATTATTTCACTCAGCATTATACTTTCTAGGTTCATCCATGTTGCAAATGTCAAATACCGTTGTTTTTAATGGTGGAGAACCTGAATAGATACTTTTCCAAGAATACATACAGATGGCCAACAGACACATGTCAAGATGTTCAAACAACACTGAACAAATTTTTTTCAGGAAAATGCAAATCAAAACCACAATAAGATATCACTTTCAGCTCTAAGAATGGCTAAAATAAAAAAGACAAGAAATAAGTGTTTGTGGAGCAAAAGGAACCCTCATGAACTGCTGGTAGGAATGCAAACTGGTGCAGCCACTGTGGAAAACAGTATGGAGGTTCCTCAAAAGGTTAAAAATAGAAATAGTATATTTGCATGACTGGGTATTCACCCAAAGAAAACAAAACATTTCTTTTTATTTTATCAAGTCTAGATAGTTAACATACAGTGTTACATTAATTTCATATGTACAATATAGTGAATCGGTAATTCCATACATCACTCAGTTCTCATCATAGGTACAAAAAATAGAAAAGAAAAACACTAATATATGCCCCTATGTTTATTGTAGCCTTGTTTATAATAGCTGAGATATGGAAACAACCAATGTCCATCGATAGGTGAATGGATAAAGATGTATGTATGTATGTATGTATGTATGTATGTATATATATATATAAACACAAACACACACACAGTGGAATATTGCTCAGCCATAACAAGCACATGGTTTTGGATTGAAAAGACAGAGTAGATACAAAAAATATATGAATGTTTAAATGTTCAGGTAATTCCTTGTATGATTGATGCATATATGAATCTAAACATAAATGTCATTCTGCATGTAAGTGAAATTATATGGTATATGTCTGACGTATTTCATTTAGCGTCCTTCCCTCTAGGTCCAACCATATTGTTTTGAATGGCAAGATTTCTATCTAAAAAGCAAAATAAGCAAACAAAACCAGACAGGGACTTATAAATACAGAGAACAAACTGGTAGTTGCCAGGGGTGCAGGTAGGGGGATGGGTGAAATAGGAGAAGGGGAATAAGAGGTACAAATTTTCAGTTATAAATACATAGGTCACAGAAATTAAAAGCATACCAAATGGAATATAGTCAATAATATCATAATAACATTGTATGATGACAGATAGTGACTACATCTATTGTGATAAGCATTTCATAGTGTATATGATTGTTGAATCACTGGTTGTACACCTGAAATTAATATGGATGTCAACTATACTTAAAAAATGCATTCCAGAGTTTTGGTCACTTGAACTTTTCTTGCCTTTTCACTTTCTTTTAAGTGAAAAATAAAGAGGTTTTTTTTCCATTAATCCTTGATTAACTATCTTAATTACCTATAGGGCAATTTTGATCTAGAAGGATAGTGAGGAATGATCAAGGCACTATCGTTTGATTTATTGATGGTGGTCCCACTCTGTTCTGAGAGATTTTAGGCTTGTTGCTTTGCTCATCCTTTTCCTACAATGGTGTGGACATCTCTGTGGACCTGGTTAAAGAGCAGTTGTTTAAAGTTAGAAATGTAGTTAGGGAGATATTCAAAGTATCCACTTCTTCCTAGGTAGGAAGGCAAACCCTTGGGATCTCATTATTGAGCTGGCTGAATACAGGGACTGATAGTGAGGGTCTCATTTTCTCTTGGTCTCCATGGACTCTCATACTCAGAAGAGAGACCTGAGGAGGTATTTTGTCCCCATGCTCAGTCAGCTATTGAAGTTTCCAATATTTCATTTTTGTTCACACAGCGAGGTAATCTCTGGGGTCATCTCTTTCAGGGAAGAAAGAAACAATTAAGAACTGTTTACTGTTGAAGGCTAAGTGAGTAGGTCACCCTTCCCTGTGTCCTGCCCTTGTTGACACTGTCTTGAGCAGTGGGGCTGCTGGATCATCCCCTCAATGCTGCTGCCACCTCAGTTCTCAGATGTTGTCAGTAATAAGCATCATTCACTCCCCCAGAATGGCAGAGGGTGCAGGATTTGGTAGGAACCTCTGTGAGAAATAGGTCCTAAAAGGGGCAATATGTTTTTGTACATTCCAGAGATAATGATTACAATGATTGCAAATACATAATTATTCTGTGTAACAGGGTTTGAAAAAACAAGCTGCAGAAAAATACATATATTGCTATGTACTTCAAGTTTAAATACCTGTAGCATCTTATTTTATATGATGTAAGATACACTAATTATGCAAAAAAAATGTAAAGAACAATAAAATAAGTAAATAAATAAGTATATAATTAAATAAAAAATAAAATAAAGATAAAATGAATTTCAAATTAATGATCATCACTGAAAAGGGTTACTGTAATTGGGCAGGAGTAAACATGATGTTTCTGCTGTATTGATGATATTGTGCTTTATTTTGCGATTTGAACAGTGTGGGTAGGTATGTATTCAAGAAGAATGAATGGTTGCAAGTCCAAACCTTAGATTCAGTAACAGACCACTTTGATTCTGTCTCAGTTTTTATTTTTATTTTTTGAATGTTTATTTATTTTTGAGAGAGAGAGAGACAGAGCATGAGTGGAGGACGGGCAGAGAGAGAGGGAGACAGAATCCGAAGCAGGCTCCAGGCTCTGAGCTGTCAGCACAGAGCCCATCGCGGGGCTCAAACTCATGAGCCGTGAGATCATGACCTGAGCCGAAGTCACACACTCCACCGACTGAGCCACCCAGGCACCCCGATGCTGTCTCAGTTTTAACCAAGTCTGGACCTTTCAATCCTATGTCCACTTTTAATGGAGAACTTCTCACACCACAGGGAATGTCTCCTAAGGCTGTGTGTGTGGGTTGAGGGAGAAGCAGTAAATCTGTAAGACAACACAGGGGCTTGAGCCTGACACATGAATTTCACTTGTGTCTAAAAGTGGATTGGAACACAACCCCCAAATGAATTACATGTTGTCTTCTGTCCTGTTCAGGCCTAGTCCTAAGGGTGACATGCATATTTAAATATGGAATGTCCCCTGGAATTTCCAACTTTATGATTTTGATAGATCACATAATACTCATTTCATGATAGGCAGATTGAGTTATCTAGTTACTTTGTGGCCTATAATCAGCTTCTTTGAGCAGAGATGAACAGTAAGTTAGAAGCCCCTTTCACGTAAAGAATTGTCAGCATGCACTCACATTTCCCCACTGGAGCTTTCCAGAGACTCCACACAGCATTCTTGTTCCACAGATGCTGGTGGGCCTTGTAACTTTTAGGACACAGTCAGCATGACCATGTGATTTATTAGCTAAATTAGGACACTTCTGAACAAAAATGGGAACATTATTGAAAATTATGCATAAACTGGGACAATATGGCATCCCTAGTCATAGCTGTCATGAAATGGATCTCCTTGTGCCACTGTCTGGACCTATTGTAGAGCCTTCTCTTGCTCCAGTTCCACCCACCCCCACCATCCAGCCTCATGGATTATTTAAAAATGGGTTGGAGCTTCATACCCACATTAGGAATATTTGACT
Organism: Leopardus geoffroyi; assembly: GCF_018350155.1. Lineage (NCBI taxonomy): Eukaryota > Metazoa > Chordata > Mammalia > Carnivora > Felidae > Leopardus > Leopardus geoffroyi. The sequence goes on along the minus strand of NC_059332.1, from coordinate 1,028,092 downwards.
TTCAAATTTGTAAGTGGTCTACCAAATTTGCCTTTTAAAAAGTATAAGTAGAACAAGATAAGTCAACATACATTCTGATTTGCTTGGAATAATAATCAAAACCATGTAACTTTATGATATATTTGGAAATCAGGGAATGAGATGACTGGAGTTTCTTCTTCTTTCTTAGGATTGCTTTAGCTATTCAGGGTCTTTTGATGTTTCATACAAAGTTTAGAATTGTTTTCTCTGTTTCTGTGAAAAATTCCACTTGAATTTAGGAGGTATTGCATTAAATCTGTAGATGGCTTTGGGCATTATGGACATTTTAACAATATATATTTTTTTATCCATGAGAAAGACATATTTTTACACTTGTTTGTGTCTTTGTCAATTTCTTTCATCAATGTCTTAGAGTTTTCAGTGTGAAAATAATTTAGCTCCTTGGTTAAATTTATTTGCAAGTATTTTATTGCTATTGATGCTACTGTATATGGGATTATTTCTTGTTTTTTTTTTTTATATGATTCACTGTTGTTGCATAGAAATGCAACTGATATTTGTATGTTGATTTTGTATCCTGCAACTTCACTGAATTTATTAGTTCCCCCCTAAAAAGTTGTGGTGGAATCTTTAGGATTTTTGGTATACATGATAATGTCACCTGCAAACAAATAATTTTACTTCTTCCTGTCTGATTTGGATGCCTTTCATTTCTTTTTATTGTCTTATTGCTTTAGTTAGGACTTCCAGTCATATTATTGGTTCCTTCAGATTTTCTGTTTCCTCATGATTCAGTATTGGAGATTGTATGTTTCTAGATTGTCCAGTTTGTTGGTGTGTAATTGTTCATAATAGTCTCTTATGATCCTTTATATTTTTATGGCATCAGCTGAATGACTCCTTTTCATTTTTAATTTTCTTTATTTGGATCCCCTCTCTCTCAATTATTGTAGGTAATAGTTTGTAAATTTTGTCTTTTCAAAGAACCAACTCGTAGTTTTGTTAATCTTTTATGTTGTTTTCCTGTTCTCTATTTCATTTATTTCTGCTCTAATTTTTATTTCCTTCCTTTTGCTAACTCTGTGTTTAGTTTGTTCTTCTTTTTCTAGTTCCTTGAGGTATATATTTAGGTTTTTTATTCAAGATTTTTCTTTTATCTTTATTCTATAAACTTCTTAGAACTGCTCTTGTTATATAGGTTTGGTATGTACATATCCACTTTTTTTGTGTGTTAGGATATTTTTTAAATTTCCCTTTGATATCTTCTTCAATCCAATGGATCCATTTGATCCAGCAGTGTGTTGTTTAATCTCCATGTAGTTGTGGGTTTTCAAGATTTCCTACTGTTATTGATTTCTATTTTTATACCATTGTGGTCAGTAAATATACTTGATATTATTCCCATCTTCTTGAATTTGTTGATACTTGTTTTGTGTCCTACTGTATGATCTGTCCTAGAAAATATTCCATCTCCACTTGAGAAGAATGTGTGTTTTGTTATTGCTGAATGGAATGTTCTGTGTGTATCTGTCATGTCCATTTGGTCTAATGTGTAAAAATCTTCTGTTTCCTTATTGATTCTTTCTCTAATGGTCTAACCATTGCTGAGAGTGGGAAATTAAACTTTCCAATATTATTGTATTGCTGTTTAATTTCTTCTCTAAGTTCCATTAGTATGAACTTTGTGTATTTAGGTGCTCCGATGTATACCTATTACAGTTTTTGTATCTTTCTGATGAATTGATCATTTATCATTATGTAATGACCTTCTTTGTCTCTTTTGACAATTTTTAGCTTAAAGCTTATATTTTTGTGATGTAAGTATATAACCTGCTTTCTTTGATTATCTTTGGTTGAAACATCTTTTTTTTCATCATCTCACAAGTCTATGTGTGCCCTTAAATTTGTAGTGAGTTTCTTCTGGGCAGCATATTTCTGTATCTTGTTTTTTAAACCCATTCAGCTATTCTGTATCTTTTGATTGGATACTTTAATTCATTTAAAGTAATTATTGATTAGTAATATCTTGATAATGCCATTTCATTAATTTTTGTCCAACTTTTTTGTAATTATCTTGCTCCTTCCTTCCTCTCTTATGGCCTTCCTTTGTGAATTGATGATTTTCCATAGTGATATGCTTTGAATCCCTTCTGTTTATCTATTGGATCTATTGGAAACCTAGTATAGGTTTTTGCTTTGCAGTTACTAGATATTTACATAAATCATCATATATGTATGTAAATACTACATAAATATATACGTGTATATATTATATAGAACACTCTATGCTGATAACAACATCAATTGCAAAAAACTCTTTACCACTTTTATTTCCTATTATGCTGTAATGTCACAAATTATTGCTTTTTGTATTGTTCATTAACAAGTTATAGTAGCTATAGTTATTTTTAATAGCCTTGTGTTTTAGTCTTTCTACTATAGTTGTTAATAACACTCCACCATATTACATTATTAGAGTATTTTGAATTTTAGTTTATATTTACCTTTGCTAGTGTGCTGCATATGTTCACATGTTTTCATGTCACTAATTAGTGTTGTTTTACTTCAGGTTGAATAAATTTCATCTGGAAGACAAGTCTAGTGGTGATGATTTTCCTCACCTTTTGTTTTTCTGGAAGTCTTTATTTCTCTTTATTTCTAAAAGATAACTTTGCTGGGTAGAGTACTCTTTAGCTTTTTGTTTTCTTTCATCACTTTGACGATTTTATCCTGTTCTCTCCTGGGCTACAGGCTTTCTGCTGAGAAATCTGCATAAAGCCTAATGCAGGTTTCATTGTAGGTTACCATATTTTTTTTTTTCTTGCTGCTTTTAGGATTCTCTACTTGTCTTTGATTTTGGACAGTTTTATTATAATGTGTTTTGGAGACGATAATTTTTTTTTTTTTAGTTTTAAAAATTAGAGAGAGAGCACAGGAGGGGCCAGGGGGCAATAGAGAGGGAGAGAGTCTTAAGGAGATTCCAACTCAGTGCAGAGCCTGACTTGAGGCTTGACCCATGATGTTGGGATCATAATCCAAGCTGAAATGAAGAACCAAGTGCTCAACTGACTGAGTCACCAGTGAAGCTAATTTTGTATTGAAATTATGGGCTGACCTATTAGCCTGATGAATATGGATATTCAAATCTCTCCCCAGGTTTAGGAATTTCTCAGCTATTTTTTCATTTATTTTTATTTATTAAAAACTTTTTAAATGTTATTTTATTGTATTTTTGAGAGAGAGAGAGAGAGAGAGAGAGAGAGAGAGAGAGAGAGGCAGACAGACATAGCATGAGCAGGGGAATGGCAGAGAGAGAGGGAGACACAGACCAGAGGCAGGCTCCAGGCTCTGAGCTGTCAGCACACAGATGAGGTCATGACCAGAGTCAAAGTCAGCGCTCACCAACTGAGCCACCCAGGCACCCCCAGCCATTATTTTTTTTTACAATAAACCTTCTTCTCCTTTCTCCTTCTCTAGTCTTTCTGGAAATGCACTAATTTGTACATTGTTTCATTCGATGGCATCCCATAATTCATTGGCGTTCTTCACTCTTTTTTTCTTTATTCTTTTCTAACTCAGCAATTTCAAACTTCTTGTCTTCCAAATCACAGATTCTTCCTTCTCTTTGATGTATCTGATATTAATACTCTCTGTAGCATATTTCATTTCATTTATTGTATTCGGCAGCTCCAGAATTTCTATTTGGCTCTTTTAATGACATATATCTGTTTGCTAGTCTTACTTTGTTCATATATTGTTTTCCTTGATTTTGGTGACTTGTCTTTCTGTGTTTTCCTGTAGCACATCAAATTTCCTTAAATTTTGAATTCTTTATTGGGTAAGTTGTAGGTCTCTATGTCTATGGGTTCCATTACTGGAAGATTGCTGTGTCACTTTAGTGGTCTCATATCTTCCTGATTTTTCATCTTCTTTGAAGTTTTGTGTTACTTGCTTTGCTTTCGAAGTATCCGTCACTTTTTCCAATTTCTTACAAATGCCTTCAGGGGAGAAATACTTTTCCTCAGCCCTGGAAAAGATTCTGAGACTGTCTCAGATCTTGTGCAAGTACACCCACTCCATGCTGGCACACATCTCAAGCTTGTATGTCTTCAGTTGACTTTTCCATGCACCAGGCTGGCTGCTGATGGACTCTCTTTTGTTTTCCTGAAGGTGATGCCACAGCTTAAGTATGTGATTTCTGGCTGGTCATCAGGCCCTGGCCTGCTTTCTGAGCTTCTATCTAGTAATCCACTGGAGATCACTCTTGCTACTGTCCTCAGAAGCATACACTGGGAGCTGGTGACAGAGTGTGCGTGTATGTGTGGTGGTGGGGCACACAGGGCACTGGAGGTGCCTGTGGATATTTTATGCCACCATAATGCTGATGTTAGTCTCCTTGAATTTCTATTCCTGAGGATCTATTCTTTATAATCATTTCATTAAAAAACACATAAATTTTGTTCAGAGCTTAGTACATAAATGCAGAGACATGTTAGACAAAAAGGGCCATAATATAGACAACTAATTCATTATAAAAGCAGTGGAAAGAGTGGAGGAAAAACTCTAGGCTGCACTTCCTCTGAAGATCTGACTGGCAGGAGAATTACTGACAGAAATGGTAAACTGTCACCAGGTTTACTGATCTCAAGAACATATTGTTCTGTCTGCAATCCGTTGATCAGGAAGCCAGGATCAGTGCACAAATGGAAAACACTTCTCTCAACCAGACACTCATGGAATAAAACTATATTTCTTACACTTAGAAAATGACCAAAGAGAATGTGTTTCACAAGAAAGATGAAGGCATGCGATCCACTAACAGAGACCACTACAGATTGCTTTTAGGATGATGATTAAGGGAGGGGGGTTCCATGATGGCACCCATGTGCAAAAGATGTTGCCACTGAGGAGAGTAAGTGTGCTTGTTAATCAGTTACAGATACATAAAGGAGAAGAAGGTGATAGGCCTGCGCAGGTTGGATTTAGTAGATATTATCTAAACAAAATTAGAAGTTTGAGTGTATTATTTGGAAATAGTTAAATGCTAAAAGAAACAGCCAAAATATTTCAGAGTGGGTGCTTACTTATGAAAGGTATCAGGGAAAGAGAAGGATGGGACAGGTGACTCTTCTACAGGTGATCAAGTGTAATTGTAATATAAAGTTTATTTCTTATACATATATAAACTTTATATGATATAATGTTTGTATTTATACATGCATATATTGTACATATTTAGGTATATATTATTATATAATGTTTACATATACATTTATATACAATATAATATTTACATGTATTTATTATACAATGTTTATATGTTATTATGTAATGTTTTTGTAATGTTATATAAATGTCATATATGTATATAAAACTGTATAAAATATTTATACAATTTTTAAAAATTTGAATCCAGGTTACTTAACTTAGAGTGTAATAATGGTTTCAGAACTAGAATATAGTGATTCATACTTACATATAACACCCAGTGATCACCCTAACAAGTGCCTTCCTTAATGCCATCACCCATTTAACCCGTTCCCCCAAGGCTTCCAGCAAACCTTAGATCTCTGTATATAAGAGTATCTTATGCTTTACCTCCCTATATGTTTTTGCCCTATTTTTCTTTCCCTTTTTTATATTCACCTGTTTTGTTTTGTAAATTCCACATATGAGTGAAATCATATATTTGTCTTTCTCTGACTGACTTATTTCGCTTAGCACAATTCATTCTAGCTCCATCTACATTGTTGCAAATGGCTAGATTTCATTCTTTTGATGATTACAGTTTTATAAAACAGCTGAAATCTGGAATTGTGATGCCTCTAACTGGTTTTCTTCTTCAACATTACTTTGGCTATTCGGGGTCTTTTATGGTTCCATACAAATTTTAGGTTTGCTTGTTCTAGCTCTGTGAAGAATGCTGGTGGTATTTTGATAGGGATTGCATTGAATGCATAGATTGCTTTGGATAGTATTGACCTTTTAACAATATTTGTTTTTCCAATCCATGAGCATGGACTGTTTTTCCATTTATTTTTGCCTTCTTCAATTTCTTTCATAATCTTTCTAGAGTTTTCAGAGTACATATCTTTTACCTCTTTGGTTAGGTTTAGTACTAGATATTTTATGGGTTTTGGTGTAATTTTATTTTTATTTTTAAAATTTTTTTTACATGTATTTATTTATTTCAAGAGAGACGGAGTTAGCAAGTGGGGGAGGGGCAGAGAGAGACGGAAAAGGAGAATCCCAAGCAGACTCTGCACTGGCAGGACAGAGCCTGCTGCAGGGCTCGAACCCACGAAATGCAAGACCATGAGCTGAGCCAAAACCAAATATCAGATGCTTAACTGAATGAGCCACTCAGGCACCCCTGATCGGGTGTAATTTTAAATGGATCAATTCCTTTATTTCTCTTTCTACTGCTTATAGAAATAGAACTGATTTCTCTATGTTGATTTTATATCCTGCTACTTTGCTGTATTCATGTATCCATTAAAGCAGGTTTTGGTGGAGTCTTTCAGGTTTTCTAGGTGGAGTGTCATGTGATCTGCAAAGGGTGAAGGTTTGACTTCATCCTTGATGGATTTGGATGGCTTTTATTACTTTCGTTGTTGTTGTCTGATTGCTGAGGCCAAGACTTCCAGTAGTATGTTGAATAAAAGTGGTGAGAGTGGATATCCTTGTTGTGTTCCTGGCCTGAGGGGGAAAGCTCTCAGATTTTTCCCACTGAGAATGATATCAGATGTGGGTCTTTTGTATATGACCTTTATCATGTTGTGGTATATTCCTTCTATCCCCACTTTCTTGAGGGTTTTTATCCAGAAAGGATGCTGTATTTTGTCAAATATTTTTCTGCATCTATTGAGAGGATCATGTGGTTCTTAACCTTTATTTTATTAATGTGATGTGTCATGTTAATTCCTCTGTAAATATTGAAACATCCCTGCAGCCCAGGAATAAATACCATTGATAATGGTGAATAATTGTTTTCATGTATTGTTGGAAATGGTTTGCTAGTATCTTGTTGAGAATTTGTGCATTGATTTTCATCAGAGATATTGGTCTGTAATTCTTTTTAGTGGGGTCTTTGGTTTTGAATCAAGGTGATCATGGCCTCATAGAATGAGTTTGGAAGTTTTAAAATATTTTTAAAAATGATTAAATTCTATAATAAAATAAAATTTGAGATTAATATTGTGTAATCTTAATGTAACATACATAACAAAATATATTGCACTTTCCTATCCTTATACAAACAGAATATAACATGTTTTCTCTATAAAATCACAAGAGACTCTAATGGTTTAGGTTAATGGAACATAGCTTTATATGGCAGTGGTTTATCTCTCACGTATATTTGCAAAATGTGTGCGGCTGAACTTTAATATTACATCAAAGCGACAAAGAGTTCTAACTTTGGGGCCAGCATACTTGGTTTTAAATGCTGCCTCCCCTGCTCACATTGTGGTAGTGGGTGAGTGACTTAAGTTCTCTGAACCTCAATTTCCTCATCTCGAGAAGTCGATAATTAGACTAGCCTTCCTTGTAGGGTAACAGTGGGAATCAAAAGGGTCAATATATGTAAAGTGTTTAAATAGTCTAACTCCTATTAAGTGCACTAGAAGTGTTTGCTGTCTTTATTAGGGAGGGCATGTAAGAACCAGTGTAGAATTGGAAGCCAGTGTATACAGCCAAATGTTCACAGACAGAGTTCAAATGTGAAAGGCAAGCGAGATAAATTTGGCTCATTGTAGAACCAAAACACTGCTAGAGTTTGGAGGGAATAAAGGAGATACAAACTTAAGACTTTTCAATGAATGTCTGTGATTCTTGCTAGACTCAGAATAGTTGAAATGCAATACAGAAAACAGACCACGGAATTAGCAGTGTGATTAGTTATTAGGAAATGAAAATCCCTTCCTAACACAGGGTTTTTAACAGGAAATCAAGGAAAGTTGTTAATGGAACCTTTTTTGAAATAATAAACAAAACTGGTAAAGATCATCTTAATGTTCAGTATAAAAGGTTTGAGTGATATTTGGATTATTTTCCATTTTTAAAGTTTTTATTTAAATTCCAGGGGCGCCTGGGTGGCGCAGTCGTTAAGCGTCCGACTTCAGCCAGGTCACGATCTCGCGGTCCGTGAGTTCGAGCCCCGCGTCAGGCTCTGGGCTGATGGCTCAGAGCCTGGAGCCTGTTTCCGATTCTGTGTCTCCCTCTCTCTCTGCCCCTCCCTCGTTCATACTCTGTCTCTCTCTGTCCCAAAAAATAAGTAAACGTTGAAAAAAAAAAAAAAAAAAGACAATCGGGAAGGCATAAATGGTGTTGGTCAACTCTCAAAGAGTACCAGGTTAATAGGGAAAAGGTGAGTTTTAATGCATTCCATCTTTCTGTTTCACAGCTCCTGAATCTCCCCTACTTCAAGACAGTTGTCTGGTAAATTTGGGCTTTACCGCCATGGGGAGCAGGCAAAAAATCAGGTGAATCAGCAGAACCCAGATTGACAAGACAACTTTTTCCCTGTTGGTTGGTGATAAGTTCTGTGGTGTCCTAGTACAAGGACAGCATCATGTTGAAGGAATTTCTGTAAACAGTTTTTTTCTTATGAACATCACACTGTTCTAACCTGGAAAGTTCCTTGAAGGGTATTAATTGCAATTTTGGGATTTGTCTTCCCCAGGGTGTCAGTCAAGAAAAGAAGGTCACATTATTCTTTTTGTTTCCTTAAAGGCCCTATTTACGCTGGGATAAGGGTTCCATCCCATGATACCTTAATTGCCCTAAAGAATTCTTGCATTCTGCTCAAAGCACATCTTCTGGACAAGCCCAGGCTTTCTTTTATGTGACGATGATAGCCACAGTTTGGTTTAGACTCTGCTTTCCATGGTTAGATTTTGAACATTAGCACAGTTGGTGCAGGAAGGCAGTTAGGTCGATGTTCTCAGGTTGCATGAGAGCTAGAGAGCTGGTTGGTTTGTAAATGGTAAAGCATAGACCACAAAGAGAACAATGGGGAGAGTGGACAAATACAGGAAGGTCAGTATGGAAAAGCTGAGAGAGCACTGCATAAGATCTAGGTTTAGTTCAAAGTCACAGACATGAAAGGAATTAGGAGAATGTCTGTTAGTGACACTGGGGTGAGAAGAGAGTGCTATGCCACCCATTTTCCCTATAATGTTTGATTTAAAGGCATAGAGAGATATTTTATTCCACAATTCTAAAGCTGCCTTTGATAGGGTCTTCATTCCCTCTTTTCCACTAAGAAGAAAATCAAGCCATAAATTTCCGAATTTTTCTTTTTATGAATTCTGGATAGTTTGTCCTTTATCTCAATGGCTGGTATAGCAATTAAAGAAATGTCACACAACTGCTCCTTTCTTTTAATTATTGTAGTAAGGAATTCAGGCAGCTTTCTTTGTAAGGCAAGACAGTTGTGCCTACCTCAGAGGAAATACCCATAGCATTTGAGTTAAAATATTTGGTGGTGTTTTACCTCTCATTTTAGGGAAATAAAAAAGAAATCCCCTGGAAAATTTCCCCCATCCCTCATGAGGTTAATGACACTTACATTATGAATAATATAAAATGGTGTATAGATATATTTGTGAATCGATCTTAACAATCTTGGGTCACATTCAGTGTTCTATCTTTCCAGCTGCAACTTGACCAACTAGACATCCTTTGTGTCTTTTTCAAGTTCTAGGATTACAATATTTGAGCTAGTAAAAGTTCTTCAAAAGACTGCATGTGGGTCTGTGTTGGATGAACTTGTGATTGCTGTCTTCTGTCAGAGAGTGAGGGGAGACATAGCAGGGCAAAGCTATCTGGGAACATATAAATGTTGGAGACCATGTCTTTTAGCAACAACTATATAGTAAAGTGTTATTTTTTTCTATGAAAGATTGGTAACACACAAGAGAAAATAAGCAACTGAAAACCAATTTATTAATGCACATTGGATTTCCTTAACTTTATTTTTCACAAAAGAACAACCACAAGATAAACTTATGATTGAATTTTATCCAATATTCACATATCTTTGCCTATTTAAAATCAATGAATTTTCAAAAAAAAAAAAATTAAAAAAAAAAAATAAAATCAATGAATTTTCTATTTAGAGGCTCTATTTGGAATTATAGAAAGCATAAAGATGTGGAATAATTATAAATTATGACTCACATGTCAGTGTCTTAGCTGCTGTCCGAAAGCATGTGAAATTTTGTGGAAACTCTTTCCACGCTGTTTCCAGGCCTCACATCTTAGGATTCACACACATTCAGTCCCAAGCACCACTGCTTCCCGTATACTTTTCTGATCTAAACACCCTCCCTTTTCTTCTTGCTCCTTCTGTAGTTTTCTTCAATTCTGTGATTTCATTTAGGTTTTTCAAAATTAGTTCCAGTCTCATTTATGGTTGGAAGTATTCTATCACTTAATCCCCCAGGCTATTTCACTTCTAAATTAGGATTAAGACCTTCAGTTTAGCTCATTGTGTGAATACTCATTTTGGGGTTGTATGTGTGCACATTTGTGTCTTTGTTTATACTTCCAGTTGCATGCTATTTCTTCTTTGTCTATAAATAAGTCATTAGAATACATGAATGAATAAGAATATTTTGTTCTTCCTGTAATCATAACGTAATTCAAGTTAACTTTTTCACTCAATATTAACATTTTAAAGTTGCTACTAGTTGTTTTCATCTCATGGTAAGCACTCATTTATATATAAGATTATTAAGAGTAGAGATATTCCTTTCTCTGTAACAACAAATTGGAAATAGCCTGAAAATACATAAAAGAGGAATACATTGAAATTCTTTTGTTTTTTGTTAAAAAATATTTTCTATGAAAATTGTCTTCTTGGCTATGGAACTTAATATTTAATCTTTATCCAACACTAACTTAGGGATTTATAAAAAAGAACTCATTCACTTGAGAACTTATTGATTTTATCCACAACAGGAAAAATATATGCATGAAACATAAAAATAAAACTGTAAAAATGTTACTGTAACAAGAGTATATTTGGAAATGGCATAGGTCTTCTCCAGTCTACTGACAGGTGTTTGATGATGAGTGGGCATCCTTTGAGTTTATGATTCTTCCTCCGGGTATTAGAAACAATGGTGATGGGAAAAAATGCAAGTTCTGAAGGCTACTTTGTTCTACTGGGTTTTTCTCATTGGCCTCATCTGGAAGTAGTTCTCTTTGTGCTTATCTTGATGTTCTACTTGATGACATTGATAGGCAACCTTTTTATTATTGTCTTGTCATACCTGGACGCCCATCTCCACACTCCCATGTACTTCTTCCTCTCAAACCTCTCTTTTCTGGATCTCTGCTACACCACCAGCTCCATCCCTCAGTTGCTGATCAATCTCTGGGGCCCAGAAAAGACCATCTCTTATGCCGGTTGCATGACCCAACTTTACTTTGCCCTTGCACTGGGAACCACAGAGTGTGTCCTCCTGGTGGTCATGTCCTATGACCGTTATGCAGCTGTCTGTAGACCCCTGCATTACACTGTGATCATGAACCCTCGTTTCTGCCACCTGTTGGCTGTGGCTTCCTGGGTCAGTGGCTTTACCAACTCAGCACTTCATTCCTCCTTTACCTTCTGGGTACCCCTCTGTGGACATCGCCAAGTGGACCATTTCTTCTGTGAAGTTCCAGCACTGCTGCGATTATCATGTGTTGATACCCGTGCTAATGAGCTGACCCTCCTGATCACGAGCTCCATTTTTGTTCTCATACCACTCATCCTCATTCTCAGTTCTTATGGCGCCATTGCCTGGGCTGTGCTGAGGATGCAGTCATCAGCTGGACTTCAGAGAGTCTTTGGGACATGTGGAGCCCATCTTATGGTTGTGTCCCTCTTTTTCATTCCAGCCATGTGCATATATCTGCAGCCACCATCAGAACATTCTCAAGATCAAGGCAAGTTCATTGCCCTCTTTTATACTGTTGTCACACCTAGCCTCAACCCTCTAATCTACACTCTCAGAAACAAAGATGTAAGAGAAGCAGCAAGGAGACAAATGGGTCTAGATTGGGAGACATGACAGAGAGATCACAATTTTTGTGCTGCAACTTTCGTTCAGAGTCTGATCCATCTTGGAGGGTTTTTCCCTGCTTGTTTGATACTTATTTTAGTCTAAAACCCAGCCTTAAACTTGGGTTGTTTTTATTGGCTAATTCTGAACTATTATCTAGAGATAAATTTTTGATTTGTAACACTTCATGTTTAATAATTCCATATTTAGTGTCCATAGAAATTAGAAACTGTTTTTTTAACATTATTTATTCATTTGGAGAGAGACAGAAATCACAAGTGGGGGAGGGAGAGAGAGAGGAAGAGAGAGAATCCCTAGCAGGCTTCACAGAGCCCAGAGCCTGATGTGGGGGTGGAACTCATGAAACCATGAGATCATAACCTGAGCTAAAATCAAGAGTTGAATGCTTAACCAACTGAGCCACCCAATCACATCGTAGGGGCTGTGTTTTAAAAATAATATGCTAAGGTGTGCCTGGATCACTCATGTTGATTAAATGTTGGAATCTTGACTTTGGCTCAGGTCATAATCTCATGGTTTTTGAATTCAAGCCCCGCATCTGGGTCTGTGCCAACAGCATGGAGCCTGCTTAGGATTCTTTCTCCCTGTCTGTCCTCCACTGGCTCTCTCTTTCTCCATAAATAAATAAATGAAAACTTCTAAAATAAATAAAACAAAAATAATATGCTAAATTATGGAATGAGCATTAGTATTTACAAAAAGATGGGGGCACTATTGCAAAAACATAGATGAATGGAGTTTTTGGTCATTGACAGGCATTTGATTTAGTTAAATGGTAAAACGATGTATGACACTTCTTTGGTTGAGGCATACTTTTTTCAAGATACTATATTATATGAGTGTTTTATTCTATGGGTCTATATGCTTGTCACATTGAACAGCATAAAGAAATATCTGTTCAAAATGGTTCATTTGTCCACCCATCCAATTATGCATCTACTCATTCATTTATTCATTTACTTCAATACCTAAATATCTTCTAGATGTCAGATTTTGCTAAAATAGGTGAATAAAACTCTTTTTGCCTGAATTGAACTCATTTTCTGGTGGGGGAAATAACAATGTAAGGTAAAAAATGAAGTATCTTGATTTGAATTAATGTGTCACTGGGAACAGTGCTAATAATTTATGGTAGCTTTTTAAATTTAAAACAAGGGACACCTGGGGGGCTCAGTTGGTTAAGTGTCCAACTCTGGCACAGGTCATGAACTCACAGTTTATGAGTTTGAGCCCGACATTGGACTCTCTGCTCTCAGTTCAGAGCCAACTTGGATCCTTGGTCTCTCTCTTTCTCCCCCTCCCCCACTGTCTCTGTTAAAAATATTAAAATAAATAAATAAATAAATAAATAAATAAATAAATAAATAAAATTTAAAACAAAGAGTTTGGCCATGGATCTTGAACAATAAACGCCTATTCTTAATTCCTGTAGGAGGATGATACTATTCAAGAAAACCAAACAAAACAGAATATGTGTTTAATTTGTTTTTTTTTTTTTCAACGTTTATTTTTTATTTTTATTTTTTGGGATAGAGAGAGACAGAGCATGAACGGGGGAGGGGCAGAGAGAGAGGGAGACACAGAATCGGAAACAGGCTCCAGGCTCTGAGCCATCAGCCCAGAGCCCAACGCGGGGCTCGAACTCACGGACCGCGAGATCGTGACCTGGCTGAAGTCGGATGCTCAACCGACTGAGCCACCCAGGTGCCCCAAGTGTTTAATTTGTTTTAATTGGGCTTTATTAATGACATACTGAAGGTACATCAACACTTTCCTTTTAAACATCATTATTCCTTGTTGATTAGAATTACTTTTTAATGTTAAAAAGAAACTTGGCCAATATCCTTTAATTTATCACTCTTAATGGTAGTTAATAATACTGATGAATCATGAGTGGGAGACACTCTTAAGTAATACAGTACCAGTAGACTTCTCTTCATTTTCTACTTTTAAAGACACTTGAAAATGTATACCTTAGTTAGAATAACTTTTAAAATTGTGATTTATAGACTGCCAGCTAATGGGAATTCATAAATGGAACAACTAGGTGAAGTAATATTAGAACATTTAATATCTGACACAGATAGAACTAGGCTCTGAAAAAATAATATGATTCATCCAAGGGATGTCTTAATTATCTGAACAAATTATTGATTAAAAGAATTGATTGGTGCATGTTAATTTTGCTTTTAAAACTTAATTTAATATGAATATTTGTCATTAGCATGGATACTACAAAAATAAACATACATATTTTTCAATTACTTAGTATTAATATATGATACTTTTCTTGTAATGACTTGAGGTATTACATATATCACTCCCCCCACCATCACTTGAAATAAACTTACTTTGCATATTCTATTTCAGATTGGAAGACATGTTCAGTTGAAGTGAGTCAGCTTATATACAGGGACAGTGGGGACAATTTATTTTAAGGTGGTCTCTTAGATACTCATCAGTCAGAGAAAGGCAAATATCATAGGATTTCACTCATATGTGGAATGTAAGAAACAAAACAGATAAACATTGGTGAATGGAAGGAAAAATAAGATAAAAGCAGAAAGGGAGGCAAACCATAAGAGACTCTTAAATACAGAGAACAAACTGAGGGTTGCTGGAGGAAGGTGAGTGGGGGTATGGGCTAAGTGGGTGATGGGCGTTAAGGAGTGCACTTGTTAGGATGAGCACTGGGTGTTATAGGTAGGGGATGAGTCACTAAATTTTATTCCTGAAATTATTATTATACTAAATGTTAACTACCTTGCATTTAAATAAATAAATTTCAAAAGAAGAAAAAAAGAAACTCATTACTTTTATAGCTATAATTCAGATGTTAAAGTTGTAGTTTATCACCTCTTTTAAGATCTAGATGTAATTGATCTAGATCCTATTAAGTGAATTATAAAACTAAGAAAATAAAGTGCAGGATCTCCCATAAGTTCCTGAGTACATTACCATTACGTGGTCTTCTGTGCTTGGACCCTTTCTGTGTATTTTGTTTTCTTCTTTCATCCTCTTTTTAATCTCTTACTAGACATGAACACTGATAGAAGGTAGAATCCCATGAACCCATCCACAACAAGGCTCATGCATGTAACAGAATTTTTATTAAATAATAATTTTAATATTAAGTCATGTGATGGGATCTCTTTACATATCACACAAACTTTATAAAATATGAAAACATGGACTCCTCCTGCTTCCCTGGAAATATTACCATTTGGAATACCTCATGTAGCGCTCCAGCCTGTCTTTTATTAAAAAAATGTTTAGTTACTTATTTTCAAAGACAGCATGAAAAGGGGATAGACAGAGAAAGACAAGAGAGATAGAATTGCAAGCAGCTCCACAGTGTCAGTGCAAAGCCTGAGGTGAATTCATGAAACCACGAGATCATGACCTGAGCTAAAACCAGGAGTTGGACGCTCAGCTCACTGAGCCACCCAGGCTCCCCCACTCTGGCCTTTCAACAGATAAATGGCTGTCTTTTTCAGGTCTATTGAAGTATAATTTACATACAATAAAATCCATCCATTTAAATGTACAGTTCAATGAGTTTTGACAAACGTATAATTATGTAAATATCACACAATGAAGACACAGAACGTTTCCATGACTCCCGAAAGAACACTGTGCTCTTTTGCAATTAATTCTCTTCATCCATCTACAGCCTTAAGCAGCGATCAGTTTTCTTTCACTATAGTTTTGATTTTTTTTTTTAGAATGTCATATAAATGTAATGATACAGTGTGTAATCTTTGAGTTTGGCTTCTTTCACTTGGCATGATGTCTTCAAAATTTATGCATGTGTCAGTAGCTCCTTCCTTTTAAGTGATGGCTAGAATTCCATTGTAGGAATAATGCACATTATATCCATTTATCTGATAATAGTCTTTTGGGAGTACTTTTTGGCTAATATGAGTAATACTATTATGAAAACTAGTAGACAAGTGTTTGTGTGGGCATGTAATTTTCATTTAACGTGGGTAAGTGTGTAGTGGAATTGATGGATCATGTCCTTAGTATATGTTCACATTTATTAGAAACTGTCAGAATGTTTTCACAGGGTCTGTACCATGATCACTGCAAAGAGCAGTATACGTGAGTTCCAACTGCCCACATCCTGTGTAACACTTCGTATTGTGAATCTTTATTCTTTTAGCTTTTCTAGTAGGTTTATAGTTGTATCTCATTGTGGTTTTTTTTTGTTTTTGTTTTTTTAAATTAAAGCATAATGAACATACAATATTATATTAGTTTCAGGTGTACATCATAATGATTCAACAGTTCTATACATTATTCAATGCTCATTAAGATATGTAGTCATCATCTGTCACCAAACAATGTTATTACAATCTTATTGACCATATTTCTTATGCTGTACTTTTTATATCCATGGCTTATTTATTTTATAACTGGAAGTTTGTGCCTCTTAATCTTTTTTTATCTATTTCATCTATCCCCACCTACCTCCCCCCTGACAACAACTAGTCCTCTGTATTTAAGAGTGTGTTTGTATGGTTTCTCTCTTTCTTCTTCTTTAGTTTGTTCATTTGTTTTGTCTCTTAGTATCTACATGTGAGTGAAATTGAATGGTATTTGTCTTTGTCTGACTTATTTCAGCATAATACTCTCTAGGTCCATCCATGTTATCATAAATGACAGTTTCATTCTTTCTTTTAATGGCATTTTCATTCTTTTTCATGCTGAGCAATTTCCCATATCTATATGTGGCATATCTATATCTATATCATCTACATCTATATCTAATCTATATTTGCATTTCCTTGAGGACTGGGGATGTTCACTAACCTTTCTTGTACTTGATATATCTTATTTTGTGAAGTTTTAATTAAAATTTTTTACCCTTTTGTATGGGGTCATTCACCTTCTTTATTGCATTTTTAAGTGATATATATTCTTGACTCAAGTCCTTTGTCAGATGTTTTGTAAGTATATTCTTCTAGGCTATGGTATGACTTTTATAATCGTGTGTTTCAAAGGGTAAGTTTCTAACCTTAGTGAAATACAATGTGTTATTTCTACAAAGAAGCCTGTTGGCATTTTGATCTGGATTGCATTGCATTTATAGACCAATTTGGGAATAATTGACATCTTGGCAATATTAGATCTTCTGATTCGTGAACAAGGCTTATATCTCCAATTATTTACATCTTAATTTCTCTCAGAATCATTTGAATTTTGTATTGTACAGATCTTGCATATATCTTGCAAATTCATCCCTGTTTTTGGATGCCAATGTATCCAAATATCATTGTGAATGGCATGGAAATAAAATTGAGTATCTCATTTTGTTTAATATTTTTATTTTTATTTTTTTCTTTCAAGATTTTATTTAAATTCAAGTTAGTTGACATAGAGTGTAGTATTGGTTTCAAAGGTAGAATTTAATGATTAATCACTTACATATAACACCCAGTGCTCATCACAACAGGTACCCTCCCTAATGCCCATCATCCATTTAGCCCATTCCCACTCCCCTCCCTTCCAGCAACCCTCAGTATGTTTGCTACAGTTAAGAATCCTTTAATGTTTGCCTCCCTTTCTGTTTTTATGTTATTTTATTTTTATCCCTCACCATATGATAATCGTTTTGTTTCTTAAATTTCGCGTATGGGTAACATCATATATTATTGGTCTTATTTGACTGACTTATTTTGCTTAGTACAATACACAGTGGTGTATTATGTCATTGCAAATGGCAAGATTTCATTCTTTTTAATGGCCGAGTGATATTCCCTTGTATATATATACACCAGTTCTTTATCCATTCATCACTCAGTGCACATTTGGGTTCTTTTCAAAATTTGGCTATTGTTGGGGTGCCTGGGTGGCTCAGTCAGTTAAGCGTCTAACTTTAGCTCAGGCCATGATCTCACAGTCTGTTAGTTTGAGTCCCACATTGGGCTCTGTGCTGACAGCTCAGAGCCTGGAGCCTGCTTCGGATTCTATGTCTCCCTTTCTCTGCTTCTCCCCTACTCATGCTCTGTCTCTCTCTCAAAAATAAATAAATATTAAAAATTTTTAATAAAAAAAATGTTGGCTATTGTTGACATAGTTCTACTATAAATGTTGGGGTGCATGTGCCCCTTCAAATCTGTATTTCTGTATCTTTGGATAAATACTTAGTTTTGCAATGCCTGGGTCATAGGGTAGT
The DNA here is from genome assembly GCF_018350155.1 of Leopardus geoffroyi. Lineage (NCBI taxonomy): Eukaryota > Metazoa > Chordata > Mammalia > Carnivora > Felidae > Leopardus > Leopardus geoffroyi. Next base: position 1,009,852 of record NC_059332.1, on the reverse strand, counting down.
TCTATCTTTAACTTTTTGAGGAATCTCTATACTGTTTTCCAGAATGGCTGCATCAGTTTGCATTACCACCAACAGTGTAAGAGGGTTTCCCTTTTCTCTACATCCTTGCCAACATCTGTTGTTTACTGAATTGTTAATTTTAGTCATTCTGAAAGGTGTGAGGTGCTATCTCATTGTGGATTTTATTTATACTGCCCTGATGATGAGTGATGTTGAGAAGTTTTTCATGTGTTTGTTGGCCATTTAGATGTCTTCTTTGAAAAATTGTCCAATCATGTCTTCTGCCTATTTCTTAACTAGGTTGTTTGTTCTTTGGGTGTTGAGTTTGAGATTCTTTATATTTGGATATTTGGATATTTGGATATTTGGATATTTGGATATTTAGATAGCCCTTCATCCTATGTCATTTGCGAACATCTTCTCCCATTCCTTTGGTTGCCTTTTAGTTTTGCTGATTGTTTCCTTTACTGTGAAGAAGCTTTTTGTCTTGATGAGATTTCGATAGTTCATTTTTGCTTTTGTTTTTCTAACATGTCTAATAAGACGTTGCTGTGGCCAAGGTCAAAGATGTTACTGCCTGAGTTCTTCTCTTAAATGTTCGTGGTTTCCAGTCTCACATTTAGGTCTTCCCTCCACTTTGAATTTATTTTTGTGTATGGTGTAAGAAAGTGGTTCAGGTACATTCTTCTGCATGTTGCTGTAAAGATTTATCAGCACTACTTGTTGAAGAGACTGTCTTTTTTCCACTGAGTGCTGTTTCCTGCTTTGTCAAAGATTAGTTTACCATATAGTTATGGATCTACTTCTAGGTTCTCTATTCTGTTCCATTGATCAATGTGTTGTGTGTTTTTTTTTTTTTTTTTTTGGTGTCAGTACCATACTGCCTTAATGACTACAGCTTTATAATACAGCTTGAAGTCCAGAATTGTGATGCCTCCCACTTTGCTTTTCTTTTTCAACATTACTTTGGCTATTCAGGGGGTTTGTGGTTCGATGCACATTTTAAATTAGATTGTTCTCACTCTGTAAAGAATATTGGTGTTACTTTGATAAGGATTGCATTGAATGTGTAGATTGCTTTGGGTAATATAGACATATAACATATCTGTGATATCTTTGGTTAGGTTTAGTCCTAGGGATTTTATGATTTTTGGTGCAATTCTAAATGTGATTTATTCCTTGATTTCTCTTTCTGCTGCTTCATTATTGGTATACAGAAATGAAACTGATTTCTGTATGTTGATTTTATATCCTGTGATTTTGCTGAATTCATGTATCATTTCTAGCATTGTTTTGGTAGAGTCTTTCAGGTTTTCCACGTAGAATATCATGTCATCTGCAAAGAGAAAGTTTGACTTCCTCCTCGACTATTTGGATGCCTTTTATTTCTTTGTGTTGTCTAATTGCTGAGGTGAAGAATTCCAGTACTATGTTGAACAACAGTGGTTAGAATGGACATCCCTGTCATGTTCTTGACCTTAGGAGAAAAGCTCTCAGTTTTCCCCCACTGAGGATGATATTAGCTGTGGGTGTTTCATATATGGCTTTTATGATGTTCAGGTACGTTCCTTATATCCCTACTTACTTAGTGTTTTTAACAAGAAAGGATGTTCTACTTTGTCAAATGCTTTTTATGCATCTATTGAGAGCATCATATGGATTTTATCCTTTCTTTTATTAATGTGGCATTTTACATTTATTGATTTGCAGATATTGTACCTCCCCTGCACCCCAGAATAAATCCCACTTGATCATGGTAAATAATTCTTTTAATGTACATTTGATGTACTTTAATGTAAGTTTCTTTTATGTAGATTTTCTAGAATCTTGTTTAAAATTTTTGCTTTGATGATCATCAGGGATATTGGTATATATTTCTGGTTTTTAGTAGGGTCTTTGTTTTGGGAATCAAGGTACTGCTGGCCTCATAGAATGAGTTTTGAAGTTTTCCTTACATTTCTTTTTTTTTTTTAACAGTTTCTGAAGAATAAGCAATAACTCTTGTTTAAAGGTTTGGTAGAATTCCCTGGGAAGCCATCTGGCCCTGGACTTTTGTTTTTGGGAGATTTTGTTTAGTGATTCAATGTCTTTGATGGCTATGAGTGTTCAAATTTTCTGTCTTCCTTTTCCAGTTTTGTAGTGTATATGTTCTAGGAATTTATCTATTTCTTCCATATTGCCCACTTTTTTGGCGTATAATTGCTTATAATATTCTGTGTTGTTTGTATTTGTGGTGTTGGTTGTGATTTCTCCTCTTTTATATGGGATTTTATTTCGGTCTTTCTCTTTTCTTTTTGATAAGGCTAGGGGTTTGTCAATTATTTTAAGTCTTTTAACAAACTAGTTCCTCACTTATTGATCTGTTCCACTGTTTTTTTCTAAAGTTGTATATCACTTATTTCTGTTCTAATCTCTACTATTTCCATTTCTGCTGGTTTTGGGCTTTATTTGCTGTTATTTTTCCAGATTCTGTAGGTGTGAGGTTAGGTTGTGTATTTGAGACATTTCTTCCTTCTTTAGGAAGGCCTGGATTGGTATATATTTCCCTCTTGTGACCACCTTTGCTGCATACCAAAGGTTTTGGACTGTTGTGTTTTTATATTCATTTGCTTCCATGTATGTTTAAATTTCTGGTTAACCCATTCTCTCTTTAATAGAATGTTCTTTAAACTCTATGTTTTTGTGGTTCACTTCAAATTTCATAGCATTGTGATCTGAAAATAAGCATGGTATGATTTGAATCTTTTTGTGTGTGTTGATGGCTGACTGTGACTCAGTATGTGATCTATTCTGGAGAATGTTCCATGGGCACTAGACAAGAATGTGTATTCTGCTGCTTTAGGATGAAATGTTCTGAATATATCTGTTAAGTCCATCTGGTCCAGTGTGTCATTCAGAGCCATTGTTTCCTTGTTGATTTTCTCCTTCAGTTATCTGTCCATTGTTGTAACTGGGGTGTTAAAGTTCCCTACTATTATAGTATTATTATCAATGAATTTCTTTAAGAATGTTATTAATTGATTTATATGTTTGCCTGCTCTCAAGTTAGGCACATAAATATTTACAATTTTTAGATATTCTTGTCAAATAGACCCATTAATTATCATAGAGTGCACTTGTTCATCTCTTAATACAGTCTTCGATTGTCTGATATAAGTATGGCTACTCCAACTTTCTTTTGGTGTCCATTAGCATGATAAATTGTTCTCTAACCCCTCACTTTCAATGTCGAGGTATCTTTGGATATAACATGAATCTCTTAGAAACAGCATATGAATCAGTCTTTTTTTAAAAAAAATCCATGGTGATACCCTATGTCTTTAGATTGGAGCATTGAGTCCATTTACATTTAGTGTAATTATTGATATGAATTTAGTGCCATTGTATTACCAGCAAAGTAGCTCTTCCTGTAGATTGTCTGTTCCTTTCTATATTGTTGCTCTAGATGTCTGTTTCCTGCTCAAAGATTCCCCTTAAATAATCCTTGCAGATATGGTTTAGAGTTCATGAACTCCTTTAGTTTTTCTTGTCTTGGAAACTCTATCTCTCCATCTCTTCTGAGTGACAGCTTTGCTAGATAAAGAATTTTTGGTGGCATATTTTTTTTTCCTGTTTAGCATGTTGAATATACCGTGCCACTCACTTCCGGTGTGCCAAGTTTCTGTGGACAGGTCTGCTACTAACCTTATGTCTCTACCCTTGTAGGTTAAGGACCTTTTGTCCCTAGCTGCTTCCAGAATTCTCTGTTTATATTTGCATTTATCAAATTTCACTATGAAATATCTTGATGTTGACCTGTTTTTTTTTTATTTTGAGGGGAGTTCTCTGTGCCTCTTGAAATTGAATGTTTGTTTCCTTCCCCATATTAGGGATGTTCTCAGCTATAATTTGTTCCGATAAGCCTTCTGCCCCTTTTTCCTGCTCTTCTTATTCTGGGACTCCTATGATATGGATATAATTGTGTTTCATGAAATAATTGAATATTCTAAGTCTATGTTTGTGTTTAATAGTTCTTTTTCCCTCTTATATTTCGGCTTTAGTATTTTCCATAACGTTATCTTCTGTCACCTATTTGTTCCTGTACTTCTTCCATCCTCATTGTGATTACATCCCATCAGTTTTGCATCTCTGTTATAGCTTTTTGGGGAGCCTATTTTTCAGGTCTTTTATCTCTGCAGCAATGGTTTCTCTGGTGTCTTCTATGCCTTTTGCAGTCCCAGCTAGTGTTCTTATTACTCTTGTTCCAAATTCTTGTTCAGATATATTGCGTATATGTGTTTTGAGCAAATCCCTGGCTGTGGTTTCTTTTTGATCTCTTTTTTGGGGAGAATTCCCCTGTCTTGTCATTTTGTCTAGATTTCTGTCTTTTGCATGTTATGAAAGATTGTTATGTTTCCTGCACCTGAGAGTAATGCTATATTAAGAAGGGGTCATACAGTGTTCAGAGCTGGCACTTCAGGAAGTGTTTCTGGTGTATGTTGTGTGCACTCTTCTATTGTGATTGGCTGCTTTTTCCCCCAGGTCAGTTCTCTGCAGGTTTCCTCCTTGCTTGCAGTGGGGAGTGTTTGGGTCTTTAATTAGTTATGCTTTGATTTGTTTGTTAAAATAAGCCTAATTTTAAAAAGTCCTTCTCAAAAAAAAAAAAAAAAAAAGAGAGAGAAAGGGAGAAAGAACAAAAAAAATCCCACACTGACAAAAAACTAAACTTGATTCTGAATGAAAAGAAAGAATAAAATAGAAAAGAAATAAAAGAAAAGAAGAAAAAAGGAAAGCCTAGTCCTATTTACACCAGAACTGAAGCTGACGATTTGGAACACTGCATGATCTGTAGACTTGGTGCATGTGGAGATGGGGGGCTTGTGTTGGTCCTCTGGAGGTAGAGGCCCACTGTGCTGGCTGACAGTCAGGTCTTCCCTAGTAAAGATGCTCTTTCAGGGCACAGTGGGATGCTGTATGTTGGAAGTGTCTCCAGCCTCAACTGAAGGTACTGTGTTGCTCACTTAATCCTGGCTGTTCTGTTGTGTCAGGGGAAGATGGTGTCACCCTGCTCTCTTGTTCCTGGGAGGGGAGCTTGCACCCACTGCTGTTCAGGGAATCCTCACAGACCAGTGAACTATCTCCCCTCTGTCTCAGGCTTCCATAAGATCCCTGCCCTCAACCTTTCTCTGCCTAGAATATCAACATGCTCAGCACCATAGCTGTTCTGTGTTTTATTGCTGATATTCAAACCTCCAAATTATAAAGGACCTGGCAAGTCACAGGCCTGCTCCATTACTCCAGAGGAGAGGCTTGCATTGCTGTTCCTGGTGCTTCCTGTCCCTGAAAAGCAGTCACAGTGCCATGCATGGGCCTGGAGTTTATGGTGAAGCACAGCAAAAAGTTGTAACGAGGTTATATGCTTTCTGCATGTGCTTCTGTCTCCTGCTGTTGAACAACTGCTCAGAGGTGCCATAGAGGTTTTTTGTTGTTGCAGAGGCAATATAACCTCTTCCAAATGCATAGCAGGAAGCAGAACCATTCTTTCCCAGTGCAACCCAGGGGATCCACATACCATGCTGTCCACCGTCCACCTCCGGCCCTGTACCCTCCTCCCCAGGAGCACAGCTGCTCACCCAGAATGACTGGCGAATGGTGCAGACTTCAAAAATCTTCCAAATTCAGCTCCACTATTTGCAAAAACTTGCCATAGTCAGTTTCTCTCAAGTCCCCAATCAATGGTTTTGGGGGAGTGCTTTTCTTGCATGAACCTAAGACATTGCTCTCTCCCCCTCTTTCCTTCTCCTCTTCGAGAAAAGAGCTCCCTCCCTTCCATGGCACCACAGCTTTTTTCTCCCCCAACTCTGCACTTTGCACTATACCTGCCTCATTTTCTCCCTCTAATTATGCAGATTGTTCTCTTAATCTTCTCATCAATTTCCGAGTTTTAAAAATGATTTGATGATCTATCTGTGTTGGAGAGATGAGGCAAGCCTAGGGTCCCCCTACAGCTCCACCATTTTAACTCCTTCTCCAGAATTGAGGTTTTTTTTATTTGACATTGTATCCTATGACTGTGATAAATTCAAATATTATTTTTGGTAGCTTTTACATAGACCACTTAGTATGTTTTAAGTACATGATCATGTCATCCACAAATAAAGACTTTTATTTCCACCTCTCCAATCGCTATGCCTTTTATTCCTTTATCTTTCCATTTCACCACCTATGAACTCTAGGTTACTAACAAGTGGAAGAACTGGCAGTAGAAATTCTTGCCTTGTTTCAATCTTTTTTTAATGAAATTTATTGTCAAACTGGTTTCCATACAACACCCAGTGCTCATCCCAACAAGTGCCCTCCTCAATGCCCATCACCCACTTTTCCCTCTCTCCCACCCCCCCCATCAACCCTCAGTTTATTCTCATTTTTAAGAGTCTCTTATGGTTTGGCTCCCTCTATCTCTAACTTTTTTTCCCCTTCCCCTCCCCCATGGTCTTCTGTTAAGTTTCTCAGGATCCACACATGAGTGAAAACATATGGTATCTGTCTTTCTCTGCCTGACTCATTTCACTTAGCATAACACTCTCCCATTCCATCCACACATTGCTACAAAAGGTTAGATTTCATTCTTTCTCATTGCCACATAGTATTTCATTGTATATATAAACCACAACTTCTTTATCCATTCATCAGTTGAAGGACGTTTAGGCTCTTCCCATAATTTGGCTATTGTTGAAAGTGCTGCCTTGTTTGAAATCTTAAGGGGAAAGTATTTACTCTTTTACCAATAATGATGTTATTAGCTGTGTTTTATTGATGTCCTCTATCAGGTTCAGAAAACTTCTTTCTGTTCTTGGTTTGCTGAGAGTGTTTACCATGAAAGTGTGTGTTATTTTTTCCACTGATTTTTCTGTATTTCCTGATGTGGTCTTGTGGTTTTTTTCTTCATTATTATATCAAATGGTGAATTTCACAATTGATTTTGACATATTAAGCTAACTTTGTCTCCTGGGAAAAAAATCCAAGTTGATCTGGCCTTCCAGGTTTCTGTGGATAGGTCTGCTACAAACTTGATCTGTCTTCCCTTGTAGGTTAAGGACTTTTTTTCCCTTGATGCTTTCATGATCCTTTCCTTGCCTGAGTATTTTGTGTATTTGACTATGATATGCCTTGTTGATGGTCGGTTTTTGTTGAATCTAATGGGAGTCCTCTTGCTTCCTGGATTTTGATGTCTGTGTCTTCCCCCAGGTTAGTAAAGTTTTCCGCTATGATTTGCTCACATAACCCTTCTACCCCTTTTTCTCTCTCTTCATCATCTGGGACCCCTATGATTCTGATGTTGTTTCTTTTTAGTGAATCACTGATTTATCTAATTCTTAAATTGTGCTCTTTTGCCTTAGTCTCCCTCTTTTTTTTTCTGCTTCATTATTCTCCATAAGTTTGTCCTCTATATCACTGATTCCCTCTGTCTCATCCATCCTTGCCACTGTGGCATCCATTTGAGATGCAGCTCAGTTATAGCATTTTTCATTTCATCCTGACTAGCTTTAACTTCTTTTATCTCCACAGAAAGGGATTCTAATCTATTATTGACTCCAGCCAGTATTCTTACTATAGTGATTCTAAATTCTGGTTCAACATCTTGCTTGTATCTGTGTTGGTTAAGCCCCTGGCTATTTTTCCTTCCTCCACTTACTTTTGGGGTGAATTATTTTGTTTCATCATTCAAGGGAGAAAGGGAATTAATGAGGTAAAAATTTTTTAATTAAAAAATTAAAAATTAAAAACAACACACACACACATACACACACACACACAAATCATATAAATGATGCTGGATCCTAGGTGTATTTTGGTCTGGCTGTTGAAAGAGGCTTGATTAGAGAAAAAAAAGGGGGGGGGATCATTTGAAAATTTGAAAAAATTAGGGGCACCTAGGTGGCACAGTTGGTTAAGCGTCCGACTTCAGCTACGTCATGATCTCGCTGTCCGTGAGTTCGAGCCCCGCGTCGGGCTCTGGGCTGATTGCTCAGAGCCTGGAGCCTGTTTCCGATTCTGTGTCTCCCTCTCTCTCTGCCCCTCCCCCATTCATGCTCTGTCTCTCTCTGTCCCAAAAAAAAAATAAATAAACGTTGAAAAAAAATTTATGAAAATTTGAAAAAATGAATACACTGAAATAGTATAAAATGAAATGATGGAAGTGAAATAGAATTTGAAAAAAATTACAAAAAGTCTAAAATATAGTAGAAAAAATTAAAGAAAAATATTTTTAATAAAAATTGAAAATAAAAATAAAATTTTCTCTTTCTGTATACAAGAAAAATGAAAGAAGTGAAAAAGAGGAAAAAGAAAAAGAAATAGAAATAGAACAGATGGGCCAGTGAACAGACTGAAATACAACTGAAATTACTTCGTTTTCCCCTAGAAGTCTAACTATGAAGTACTTTATAGTTTGTAAACTAAGTAGGCAGACAGATTTGTGTTCCTGAAGAGTGAGGTTGGCCCAGTTGAGTGGGGCTTAGTGTAACGGCTCTGTTCTCCACTAGATAGTGCTGCTTAGCTTACTCAGGTGGATTGTTGTGGTGCCTACGAGCATGTATGCACATATGTGGGAGAGGTGAAAATGGCGTCACCCAGCTACCCAGTCTCTAGTATTGGAACTCTATTCTCCCAGATCAGCAATCGCACATCCGTCCTTTGTCTTCAGCCTGTGTACACTCCCCACTTTTTCACTGTCCGTGTCCAAGCCCCAGGCAGCACCTCCCTCCTGAGTTTTATCTCAGATGCGGCTGTTTTTTCCAACCCCTTATTTCTGAGGGACTGTGGCTTTGACTTGTTCTGCCCCTCTGTGGGAGGATCTCACTGAGCAATGGACAGGTGCTCGCTGCACCCAGGAATGTTCACAGAACCAAGCTGCTGCTGATGCCCAGAGACTGCCTCTGGCTGCCAGCCCACCTCAGAAAAGGTTTACATGATGTGTAGCAGCAGTGTTTCAAGGATTATGGAAAATCACAATGCACATTTGGAACAAGGCTTTACCCTTAACATTCTTGTTCCAGCAACAGCGAATGTAGTTGTCCCCTGAGGTCTGCTGGGACCTTTGCCTGTAGGGGGCCACACAGCCTCTACTAGATGTCCTAACAGCAGGGGAACCACCTCTCCCAGTGTGGCCTGAAGACCCCCAGACTTCACTCTGCTCCTGGAGATTCACCCTGCTTCATACCTGCTCACTGCCAGGTATCGAGCTGTGGAGATTCAGACTCTGTGCTCCTTCTGTTTATAGAGTCATAATGGAATTTAAACCCTCTCCTTTCTCCTTTATCCCTTTTTAGTTCAGTCCCTGAAGCTATTTCCACTTTTCCACTATCCCTCCAGCTGCTTTTTTTGGGGGGGGGGGTTTGATTTTCCCATACTCTCCCCCCTGTCGCGTCCTTTCTGTGCAAGCAAAAACAGCTCCCTGCCCTCTGTGGCTTCTCTCTTCCCCAGTTCATCTCTCTGCACTATGCACTGGCTGAGTTCTGTGATTCATGTTGTGCAGATTGTGTTAATTCTCAAATAATAATTCAACTATTGTTGAAAGTGCTGCTATAAACAAGGGGGTACAAGTGCCCCTATGCATCAGCACTCTTATATCCTTTGGGTAAATTCCTAGCAGTGCTATTGCTGGGTCATAGGGTAGATTTGTTTTTAATTTTTTGAAGAACCTCCACACTGTTTTCCAGAGTGGTTGCACCAGTTTTCATTCCCACCAACAGTTCTTTTTTATCCACATTCTTGCCAACACTCGTCTCCTGTGTTCATTTTAGCCATTCTGAAAGGTGTGAGGTGATATCTCAATGTAGTTTGGATTTCATTTTCTTGATGATGAGTGATGTTGAGCATCTCTTCATGTGTCTGTCACTCATCTGTATTTCTTCTTTGGAGAAATGTCTGTTCATGACTTCTGCTCATTTCCTAGTTAGATTATTTGTTTTTTTGGGTATCGAGTTCTATAAGTTCTTTATTTATTTTGGATAATAACCCTTTATCAGATATATCATTGGCAAATATCTTCTCCTGTTCTGTAGGTTGCCTTTTAGTTTTAATTGTTTATTTCACTGTGCAGAAGATTTTTATTTTGATGTAGTCCCAAAAGTTTAATTTTGTTTTTATTTCTCTTACCTCAGGAGGCATGTCTAGAAAAATATGGTTACTGCTGATGTCAGGAAAATTACTTCCTGTGCTCTCTTCTAGGATTTTTGTGGATTCATGTCCCACATTTGGGTCTTTCATTCGTTTTGAGTTTATTTTGTGTATGGTGAGACAAAGTGGTCCAGTGTCATTTTTTTTTTAAGCAGCTGCCCAGTTTTGCCAACACCATTTGTTGAAGAGACTGTATCTTTCCTATTGGATATTCTTTCCTGATTTGTAAAGATTAGTTGATCATGCAGTTGTGGGTTTATTTCTGGGATTTCTATTCTGTTCCATTGATCTATGTGTCTATTTTTGTATTGGAACCATACTGTTTTGATCACTACAGCTTTGTAATATAACTTGAAATCTAGAATTGGGATATTTCCTGCATTGCTTTTCTGTTTCAAGATTTCTTTGGCTATTTGGGATCTTTTGTCATTCCTTATAAATTTTAGGATTGTAGGGGCACCTGGGTTGCTCAGTCAGTTAAGTGTCTGACTTGGGCTCAAGTCATGATCTCACGGTTAGAGTGTTTGAGCCCCATGTTGAGCTCCGTGCTGACAGCTCAGAGCCTGGAGCCTGCTTTGGATTCTATGTCTTCCTCTCTCTCTATCTCTCACCTCCTCCCATTGTCTCTCTCTCTCTCAAAAATAAATGTTAAAAAAATAAATTTTAGGATTGTTTGTTCTAGTTCTCTGAAAAATGCTGTTGGTATTTTGATAGGTATTCTATTAAATGTGTAGAGTGATTAGGATGGTATACATATTTTAGCAATATTTTTTCTTCCAATCCATGAACACGGGATGTCTTCCCATGTCTTTGTGTCATCTTCAATTTCTTACATTAGGGTCTTATAGTTTTCAGCCTACAGATCTTTCACCTCCCTGGTTAGGTTTATTCCTAGGTGTCTTATTATTTTTGGTGAAACTATAAGTGGGGTTGGTTGCTTCATTTATTTTTCTGCTGTATTGTGGCTTTATTTTCATTTCCCTGATGATGAGTGGGATTGAGAATCTTTTCATGTGTCTGTTGGTCATCTGTATGTCTTCTTTGGAGAAATGTCTGTTCGTGTCTTCTGTCCATCTTAAAACTTGGGTTATTTAATATGGGGTGTTGAAGTGGAAAAGTTCTTTATATATTTTGTATACTAATCCTTTATCAGATAGGTTATTTACAAACAACTTCTCCCATTCTGTAGGCTGCCTTTTATTTTTATCGATTGTTTCCTTTTCTGTGCTGAAGCTTTCTATTATGATGTAGTTCCAAAGGTTTATTTTTGCTTTTATTTCCTTTGCTTCAGGAGGCATATCTAGAAAAATTTTGATGCAGGCTATGTCACAGACATTACTGCATAAAGTCTCTTCTAAGATTTTTATGATTTCAGGTGTGACATTTAGGTCTTTAATCCATCTTAAGTTTATTTTTGTGTATGATGAAAGACAGTGGTTTAGTTTCTTTCTTTTGCATGTAGCTGTCCTGTTTCCCCAGCACCATTTGTTGAAGACATTGTCTTTTTCCCATTACATATTCTTGCTCCCTTTGTCAAAGATTAGTTGACCATGCAGTTGTGGGCTTATTTCTGGGATTTCTTTTCTGTTCCATTGATCTACGTGTCTATATTTGTACCAGTACCATACTGTTTTGATCGTTTCAGCTTTGTAAAATAACTTGAAGTCTGGAATTGGGATATTTCCAGCATTGTCTTTCTGTTTCAAGATTTATTTGTATATTTGGGATCTTTTGTTGTTCCTTATAAATTTTAGGATTGTTTGTTTTAGTTCTGTGAAAAATGCTGTTGGTGTTTTGATAGGGATTCCACTACATGGGTAGATTGCTTAGGGTGGTATAGATATTTTAGCAATATTTTTTCTTCCAATCCATGAACATGGGATGTCTTCCCATTCTTTGTGTTGTCTTCAATTTCTAACATCAATGTTTTATAGTTTCAGACTACAGATGTTTCACATTTTTGGTTAGGTGTAATCCTATGTGTCTCATTATTTTTGGTGAAACTGTAAATGGGATTATTTATTAATTTCTCTTTCTGCTGTATGGTGGTTTGATTTTCATTTCCCTAATGATGAGTGATGTTGAGAATCTTTTCATGTGTCTGTTGGCCATCTGTGTGTCTTCTTTGGAGAAATGTCTGTTCATGCCTTCTGTCCATTTAAAAAATTGGGTTATTTAATTTTTAGGTGTTGAAGTGCATAAGTTCTTTACATATTTTGTATACTAACCCTTTATCAGATAGGTCATTTACAAACAACTTCTCCCATTCTGTAGGTTGCCTTTTAGTTTTATTATTTCCTTTGCTGTGCAAAAGCTTTCTATTATGATGTAGTTACAAAAGTTTATTTTCGCTTTTAATTCTTTTGCTTCAGGAGACATATCTAGAAAAATTTTGCTACAGGAAATGTCATTACTGCTTGAACACTTTTCTAGGATTTTTATGATTTTAGGTGTAATATTTAGGCCTTTAATCCATTTTGAGTTTATTTTTGTGTATGGTGAAAAACAGTGGTTTATTTTTATTTTTTTCCACGTAGTTGTCCACTTTTCCAGCAGCATTTGTTGAAGGATTGTCTTTTTCCCATTAAATATTCTTACTCCCTTTGTCAAAGATCAATTGGCCATACAATTGTGGGTTTATTTCTGTAATTTCTATTCTGTTCCATTGATGTATGTGTCTGTTTTTGTATCAGTCCCATACTGTTTTGATTATTAAGATTTTGTAGTATAAATTGAAATCTGGAATTGTGATAATTACAGTTTTGTTTTTCTTTTTAAAGATTACTTCAGCTATTTGTGGTTCCATACAAATTTTAAGTGTTTTTATTCTCATTCTGTGAAAACTATTGTTGGCATTTTGGTAGAGATTTTATTAAAATGTGTAGATTTATTTGGGTAGCTGGACGTTTTAATAATATTTGTTTTTCCAATCAATGAATGTGGAATATGTTTCCATTTCTTTGTGTCATATTCAATTTTTTCATCCTTTTCTTTTTACAGTTTTCAGAGTACTAGTCTTTCACTTCCTTGGTTAAGTTTACTCCTAGGTATATTATGGTTTCTGGTGCAATTGTAAATGGAATTCTTTTCATAATTGCTCTTTCTGCTGCTTCACTTTGAGAGGATAGAAGTGCAGTGGATTTGTGTACATTCATTTTGCATCCTGTTACCTTACTGAAGTCATTTATGAGGTCTAGTAGTATTTTTGTGGAGTCTTTTATGCTTTCTATAGGTAGGACCTCATCATCTGCAAATTAAGTAAGTTTTACTATTTCCTCACCAATTTGGATGACTTTTTTTTCCTTTTGTTCTTTGATTGTTGTCACCCACACTTTTAGTACTATATTGAACAGAATTGGTGACAGTGGACATCTTTGTTTTCTTCCTGACCTTAGGAGAAAACTCTCCTATTTTCCCCATTGAGTATGATGTTAGCTGGAGGTTTTTCATACTTGCCATTCTTATGTTGAGATATGTTCTCTTTAGACCTACTTTGTTGAGAGTTTTTATATTGAATACATGTTGTACTTTGTCAAATGCTTTGTCTTCATCTATTGAAATCATAATATGGTTTTTAATTGTTCTCTACTTGATATGATGTATAACATTGATTGATTTGCAAATATTGAACCACTCTTGCATCCCAGAAATAAATCTCACTTGATTGTGGTGAATGATTTTGAAAATATACTGTTGGATTTGGTTTGCTAATATTTTGTTGAGGACTTTTACATCTATGTTCATAAAAGTTATTGGCCTGTAGTTCTCTTTTTTGGTAGTTTCATTTTCTGGGTTTGGTATCAGGGTAATGCTGGACTCAGAATGAATTTGGAAGCCTTCCTTCCTCTTCTATTTTTGGTAACATTTTGATAAGAATAGGTTTTAAATCTTCTTAAATGTTGGGCAAAATTCAGCTGTGAAGTTGTCTGGTCCTGGACTCCTGTCTTATAGGTAGTATTTTAATTACTCATTCAATTAAATTTATTTTTAATTTTTATTTTTGAGTGAGCACAAGTGGGGCGGGGGCAGAGAGAGAGGGAGTCAGAGAACCCAAATGCTGACAGTGTAGAGCCTGACACAGGACTTGAACTCACGAACCATAAGATCATGACCTAAGCCAAAGTCAGACACTCAACTGACTGAGCCACCCAGCACCTTAATTACTGATTAATTTTATTTGCTGGTAATCATTTTAATATTTCTATTTATTCTTGTTTCCGTTTCTCCCCTCTCTGTGCCATTGGTATCCTTCCCTCCTGCAGACAATCCTGCGGGTTCTTTTAGCTTCCAACTGTGTCTCCACCCTCTCTACCATATTTGACTCGGTATCTTTCCTACATTTAATTTTTGAGTTTCTTCAGCCAGTCTTTGTGCCATTTTCTGCATTTTTTACACTGATGTAAGCCTCTTATTTTTATATGTGTGGAATGAGGTGAACTTAGGGTCCTCCTCCTCTTCCATCTTCCCAGAAGTCTAATGATCATTTTAAAGAATTAACTAATTCTTATTAATTTGATCTTATAGGATCTGGACCATATGTGAGCCTAGTAATCTTATAAATGACCAGGCAGAGACTTAGAAGGCAGGTAATGGGATAATTTTTGATAGAGCCTTCTAATTCCATCTGAATTTTTTTCATTTGATGTTAAAATTTATCTTGGTGAGATGAGAGTGGACAGGTCTCGCATCCCAGTGGCCCTAAGTCTTGTTCTCTCCCAGCCTCAGTGGTGTTGTTACACCTTATATTGCTGGTGTGTGTTCTCACCATTGGTGTGTGTTGTTTTTCCTGACACCTCACAAAGATAAGGGGAAGGAAGTCATATCAACAGTAAATAAACACCGGTGCCTGGAGCTTGGTGCAGGTGACAATCCATACCTGATGTTTCACAGTTTATGATCTGTGGGTATTTGCATTCTTCTCAAATAAAACACTCCATTTATCAGAACTCCACAGAGATGAATTAATATCATTTGTCCACTCTGGTCTCTTTCATGTGACTTGTGCCCTGTGGTCTATGATGATTCCTTTCTTTATTTTTTAATTTTAATTATAATTTTAGCTAGTTAATATATGTAGCAATATTGGTTTCAGTTCTACATTGGAATAGAATTCAGTGATTCATCACTTATATACAATACCCAGTGCTCATCATAACACCTGCCCTCCTTAATACCAATCACCCATCCAGCCTATCACCCAGCCACCTCCCTCTCTCAACCCTTGGTTCTCTATTTTTAAGAGTCGCTTGTGTATTCTTTCACTCTTTTCTTCCCCCTTTCTCATATGTTCATGTTTTGTTCCTTAAATTCCACATATAAGTGACATTGTGTAGTATTTGTCTTTCTCTTACTGACTTACTTTGGTTACCATAATACATTCTAGTCCCATCTACATTGTTGCAAATGACAAGATTCCATTATTTTTGATGGCTGAGTAATATTCCATTTTACACACACACACACACACACACACACACACACACACACACTACACCTTGTTTATCCATTCATAGGTTGATGGACATTTGAGCTCTTTCTATAATTTGGCTATTGTTGACAATGTTGCTATAAACACTTGGGTATATGTACCCCTTCAAATCGGTATTTTTGTATTCTTTGGGTAAATACATAAAAGTGCAATTGCAGGATTGTAGGGTAGAATGCACCAGTTTGCATTCCCACTAGCAGTGCAAGAGGGTTCACTTTTCTCCACATTATACCAACACCTGTTGTTTCATGTGTCATTAATTTGATCCATTATGACAGGTGTTAGGTGGTAGCTCATCATTGTTTTCATTTGTATTTCCCTGATGATTGATACTGAGCATCTTTTCATGTGTCTGTAAGCCATTTGGCTGTCTTCTTTGGAAAAGTATGTCATGCCTTTTGCTCAATCTTAACTGGGTTTTTTGTTTTTTGGGTGTTGAGTTTGGTAAGTTCTTTATGCATTTTGGACACTAACCTTTTATCTGATATGTTATTTGTAAAAACCTTCTCCCATTCCATAGGCTACCTTTTAGTTTTGTTGGTTGTTTCCTTCATTGTGCAGAAGCTTTTATTTTTGATGATGTCCCAATAGTTCATCTTTGCTTTGGTTTGTCTTGCCTTCCTCAATGTGTCTAGTAAGAAGTTGCTATAGCCAAGTCACAGAGGTTTCTGCCTGTGTTCTTGTGTAGGATTTTGAAGGTTTCCTGTCTCACGTTTAGGTCTTTCATCCATTTTTGAATTTATTTTTGTGCATGGTGTCAGAAAGTGGTCACGTTTTATTATTCTGCATGTTGCCATCCAATATTCTCAGCATCATTTGCTGAAGGGACTGTCTTTTTCCAATTGATACTCTTTCCTACCTTGTTGAAGATTAGTTGACCATACAGTTATGGGTCCATTTCTGGGTTTTCTATTCTGTTCCATTGACCTACATGTCTGCTTTTGTACCAGTACCATACTTTCTTAATGGCTACTTTGTAATATAGCTTCAAATCCAGAATCATGATGCCTTTAGGTTCATTTTTATTTTTAAGCATTGCTTTGGCTATTCAGGGTCTTTTGTGGTTCTCTACAAATTTTAGGACTGTTTGTTTTAGCTCTGTATAAAAATCTGGTGGTATTTTGATAGAGATTGCATCATATGTATAGAGTCATTTGGGTTGTATACACATTTTAACATTGTTTGTCCTTCAGTCCATGAGGATAGAATGCTTTTTCATTTCTTCTGTTCTCTTCATTTTGTTTCATAAGTGTCCTACAGTTTTCATAGTACAGATCTTTTCCCTATTTAGTTAAGTTTATTCCTAGGTACCTTATTGTTTTTGGTGCAATTGTAAATGGGATAAAATCTTTGATTTATTTTTCTTCTGTATTGTTACTGTTTTATAGAAACATCCTGGAACTTTGCTGGATTCATGTATAAGTTCTAGTAATTTTTTGGTAGAGCCTTTTGGCATTTCTACATACAGTATCATGTCATCTTCAAATAGTAAAAGTTTGAATCCCTCCTTGCCAATTTGGATTTTCTTTATGTCTTTTTGTTATTTGATTGTTTAGGGCTAAGTCTTACCATACTATGTTAAATAGTATTGGTGAGAGTGGGCATCATTGTCTTGTTTCTGACCTTAGGGGAAAGGCTCTAAGTTTTTCCCCATTGAGAATGATATTAACTGTGGGTTTTTTTTGTATAAGGCCTTTATGTTGCTGAGGTATGTTCTATATATCCCTACTTTGTTGAGGTTTTTTTTTAAAACGAAGAACGGATGCTGTATCTTGTCAAATGCCGTTTCTGAATCTATTTGTAGGATCATGTGGTTCTTATTCTTTCTTACATTAATATGGTGTATCATGTTGATTGTTTTGCCAATATTGAACCAGCCCTGCAGCCCAGGAATAAATCCCACTTATTGTGGTGTATAATTCTTTAATTATTGTGGTGTATAATTCTTGAATTCCATTTGCTACTATCTTGTTGAGAATTTTCCAATCCAGTTTCATCAGGGATTTTAGCCTGTAATTCTCCTTTTTAGTGGGGTCTTTGTCTGGTTTTGGAATCAAGGTAATGCTGGCATCATAGAATGAGTTTGGAAGCTTTCCTTACATTTCTATTTTTGGACACCGTTTGAGAAGAATAGCTAATAGCTCTTCTTTAAATGTTTGGTAGAATTCCCGTAGAAGCCAGCTGGCCTAGGATTCTTGTTTGTTGTGATATTTTTGATTAGTGATTAAATTTCTTGGCTGGATATGGGTCAGCTAAAATTTGTATTTCTTCTTTTTCAGTTTTGGTGGTATGTGAGTCTCTAGGAATTTGCCCATTTTTTCCAGATTGCCCAGTTTGTTGGTATATAATTTTTCATAGTATTCTTTTATAATTGTTTGTATTGCAGTGTTGGTTGTGATCTCCCCTATTTCATTTGTGATTTTATCTATTTGGGTCCTTTCTCATTTCCTTTGAGAAGAATGGCTATGAGGTTATCAATTGTATTTATTTCTTCAAAGCATCACCTCTTGGTTTCATTGATTTGTTCCTCTGTTTTTTTTTTTGTTTATTTTGTTATCATTTATTTCTTCTCTAACATGTTATAATTCCATCTTCTGCTGGCTTTAAGCTTTATTTACTGCTCCCTTTCTATCTCTTTTAGGTGTAAGGTTAGATTGTGTACTTGGGACCTTTCTTGCTTATTATGATGGGCCTGAATTACAATACACTTCTCTCCTTGATCTGCCGTTGCTGAATCCCAAAGGGTTTGGACTGTCCTGTTTTAATTTTCATTTGCTTACATGTAATTTTTTATTTTCCCTTTAATTTCCTAGTTAACCCATTCACTATTTAATAGGATGTTATTTAACTTCCATGCATTTAAAGGCTTTTCCAATTTTTTTCTTGTGGTTGACTTCAAGTTTCATAACATTGTGATCTGAAAATATGCATGATATGATCTTGATTTTTTTGTAATTATTGAGGACTTATTTGACCTTATATGACATTATATGACCTTATATGATCTATTCTAGAGAATATTCCATGTGCACTATAAAAATCTGTCTCGGGGCATCTGGGTGGCTCAGTAGGTTGAGTGTCTGACTTCAGCTCAGGTCATGATCTCACAGTTTGTGAGTTCGAGCCCCGCGTCGGGCTCTGTGCTGTCAGCTCGGAGCCTGGAGCCTGCTTTGGATTCTGTGTCTCCTTCTCTCTCTGCCCCTCCCCTGCTTGTGCTCTGTCTCTCTCTGTCTCTCAAAAATAAATAAATAAATAAATAAATAAATAAATAAATAAATAAATGTAAAAAAAAATTAAAAATGTGTCTCCTGCTGCTGTAGAGTGAAGTGTTCTGCATGTATCTGTTAAGCCCACCTGGTCTAGTATATCATTCAAAGGCATTTTCTTGTTTATTTTCTGAAGATATGTCCATTTTTATAAGTGGGGTGTTAAAGTTCCCTGATATAATCATGTTATTGTTAATGAGTTTCTTTATGTTTGTTGTTAATTGATTTATATATGTGGGTGCTTTCAAGTTGAGGGAATAAATATTTACAATTGTTAGATCTTCTGAATGGATAGATCCCTTAATTGTGACATAATACCCTTCTTCATCTCTCGTTACATATCTAATTTGCTTAATATCTAGTTTGTCTGATATAAGTATGGCTACTCTGGCTTTCTTTTGATGTCTATTAACATGATAGATGGTTCCACATCCTCTCACTTTTTTTTAAGTTTATTCATTTATTTTGAAACAGTGTGAGTGGTGGAGGGGCAGAGAAACAGAGAGAATCCTAAGCAAGCTCCACACTGTCAGCACAGAGCCCGACGTGGGCCTTGATCCCACAGACTCTAAGATCATTACCTGTTTGAGATCAAGTGTCCGGTGCCTAATTGACTGAGCCACTCAGGTGCCTCTTTCCTCACTTTCCATCTGCCTGTGTCTTTAGGCCTAAAGTTAGTCTTTTGCAGACAGCATATAGGTGGATCTTGGCTTTTTATCCATTCTGATATCCTATATATATTTTTTTTAAAATTTTTTTTTCCAACGTTTATTTATTTTTGGGACAGAGAGAGACAAAGCATGAACGGGGGAGGGGCAGAGAGAGAGGGAGACACAGAATCGGAAACAGGCTCCAGGCTCTGAGCCATCAGCCCAGAGCCCGACGCGGGGCTCGAACTCACAGACCGCGAGATCGTGACCTGGCTGAAGTCGGACGCTTAACCGACTGCGCCATCCAGGCGCCCCCTATATATTTTTAAATGTTTATTTATTACTGAGAGACACAGAGAGACAGAGCGTGAGCAGGGGAAGGGCAGAGAGAGAGGGAGATATAGAATCCGAAGCAGGCTCCAGGCTCTGACCTGTAAGCACAGAGCCCAATGCAGGGCTCCAACTTACAAACCATGAGATCATGACCTTAGCCAAAATCAGATGCTTAACTGACTGAGCCACCCAGGAGCCCCCCCCCCCCCATGTATTTTTATTGGAGCATTTAGTCCATTTTCACATTCAGAGTGAGAGTGATTATTGAAAGTTTTAAATTTAGTGATATGTGTTGCTTATAGATTTGGTACCTGTGGTGATGTTTTCTTTCTAGTCTTTAATGCTTTGCTGTATTTTCTCCATTCAGAATCCCCCTTAAAACTTCTTGCAGGGCTGGTTTAATTGTCATAAACTTCTGTAATATTTGTTTTGGGAAGTCTTTATCTCTCTCTCTATTCTTAAAAATTTTTAATTGTTTATTTAGTATTATTATTCTAAATTTATTTATTATTTAATTTACATCAAAGTTAGTAGCATATAGTGCAGCAATGATTTCAGGAGTAGATTCCTTAATGCCCCGTACCCATTTAATCCATCCCCCCTCCCAAACCCTCCAACAACCCTCTGTTTGTTCTCTATATTTAAGTCTCTTATGTTTTATCACCCTTCCTGTTTTTATATTCTTTTTGCTTCCCTTCCTCTAGGTTCATATGTTTAGTATCTTAACTTCATCATACAAGTGAAGTCATATGATATTTTTCTTCCTCTGACTGACTGATTTCACTTACTATAATACCATCCAGTTCCATCCACATAGTTGCAAATGGCAAGATTTCATTCTTTTTGATTGCTGAGTAATATTCCTTTGTATATGTATACCACATCTTCTTTATCTATTCATCTGGTGGTGGACATTTGGGCTCTTTCCATACTTTGTCTATTGTTGATAGTGCTGCTATAAACATTGGGGTACATGTGCCCCTTCAAAACAGCACACCTGTATCCCTTGTGTAAATACCTAGTAGTTTAATTTCTGGGTCATAGGGTAGTTTTATTTTTAATTTTTTGAGGAACCTCCATACTGTTTTCCAGAGCGGCTGCACCAGTTTGCATTCCCACCAGCAGTGCAAGAGATCCTCTTTCTCCACATCCTCGCCAACATCTTTTGTTTTCTGAGTTGTTAGTGTTAGCCATTCTGACAGGTATCAGGTGGCATCTCATTGTGGTTTTGATTTGTATTTCCCTGATGATGAGTGATGTTTAGCATTTTTTCGTGTGTCTGTAGGCCATCTGGATGTCTTCTTTGGACGAGTGTCTATTCGTGACTTTTGCCCATTTCTTCACTGAATTGTTTTTGAGGTGTTGAGTTTGAGAAGTTCTTTATAGAGTTTGGATACTAACCCTTTCTCTATGTCATTTGCAAATATCTTCTCCCATTCTGTCAGTTGCCTTTTAGTTTTGCTTATTGTTTCTTTTGCTGTGCAGAAGCTTTTTATTTTGATGAGGTCTCAGTAGCTCATTTTTGCTTTTGTTTCTCTTGCCTCCGGAGGCGTGTTGAGTAAGAACTTGCTGTGGCCGAGGTCAAAGAGGTTTTTGCCTGCTCTCTCCTCTAGGATTTTGATTTCTTCCTGTCTTATATGTAGGTCTTTCCTCCTTTTTGAGGTTATTTTTGTGTATGGTGTGAGAAAGTGGTCCAGTTTCATTTTTCTGCATGTCGCTGTCCAGTTTTCCCAGCACCATTTGCTGAAGAGAGTGTCTTTATTCCATTGGATATTGTTTCCCGCTTTGTCAAAGATTAGTTGACCATATACTTGTGGGTCCATTTCTGGGTTCTCTATTTTGTTCCATTGATATGAGTGTCTGTTTTTGTGCCAGTACCATACTGTCTTGATGATTGCATGTTTGTAATACATCTTGATGTCCAGGAGTGTGATGCCTCCAGCTTCAAATTTCTTTTTCAAGATTGCTTTGGCTATTTGGGGTCTTATCTGGTACCATACAAGTTTTAGGATTGTTTGTTCTAGCTCTGTGAAGAATGCTGGTGTTATTTTGATAGGGATTACATTAAATATGTAGATTGATTTGGGTAGTATTGATATTTTACGGTGTTTGTTCTTTCAATCCAGGAGCATGGAATATTTTTCTGTTTTTGTGTGTGTGTGTGTTATTCAATTTCTTTTGTAAGCTTTCTATAGTTTTCAGTGTAGAGTTTTTCACATCTTTAGTTAGGTTTATACTTACGTATTTTATATTTTTTGGTACAATTGTAAATGAGATCAATTCCTTGATTTCTCTTTCTGTTGCTTCATTATTTGTATATAGGAGTTAAACCAATTTCTGTACATTGATTTTATATACTGCTATCTTGCTGAATTCATAAATCAGTTCTAGCAGTTTTATGGTGGAATCTTTTGTCTTTTCTATATAGAAGTTTATGTCATCTGCAAAGGGTGAAATTTTGACTTCCTCCTGGCCAATTTGGAATCCTTTTATTTCTTTGTGTTGTCTGATTGCTGAGGCCAAGACTTCGAATACTATGTTGAATAACAGTGATGAGAGTGGACATCTCTGTCATGTTATTGACCTTAGGGGTAAAGCTCTCAGTTTTTCCCCATCGTTGATGATATTAGCAGTGGGTCTTTCTTATATGGCTTTTATGATCTGGCTTTTATGAGGTATAATCCTTCTTCCCCTACTTTCCTGAGGGTTTTTATCAAGAAAGGATGTTGTACTTTGTTAAATCTTTCTCTGCATCTATTGTGAGGGTCATGTGGTTCTTGTCCTTTCTTGTATTATTGTGATGTATCGCATTTATTGTTTTGTGAATAATGGAAGAGCCCTGAAACCCAGGTATAAGTCCCAGTTGGTCGTGAATAATTCTAATGTATCTTTGGTCTGGTTGGCTAGTATTTTGAGGATTTTGCATCCACGTTCATCAGGGAAATTGGTCTAAAGTTCTCCTTTTTAGTGGGGTCTTTGGTTTTGGAATCAAAATAATTCTGGCCTCATAGAATGAGATTGGAAGTTTTCCTTGTATTTCTATTTTTTGGAAAGCTTCAAAAGAATAGGTGTTAACTATTCTTTAAATGTTTGGTACAATTCCCCTGGGGAACCATCTGGTACTGGACTCTTGTGTTTTGGGAGATTTTTTTATTACTATTTTGATTTTGTGACTGGTTATGGGTCTGTGAAAATTTTCTATTTCTTACTATTTCAGTTTTAGTAATTGATATTTATCTAGGAATTTGTCAATTTATTCCAGATTGCCCATTTTATTGGCATATAATTGCTCATAATATCCTCTTATCATTGTTTGTATTTCTGCAGTGTTGGTTGTGATATCTCCTCTTTCTATCTTGATTTTATTTATGTGAATCCTTATCTTTTTCTTTTTGATCAAACTGGCTATGACTGTGGATTTATCAATTTTGTTAATTCTTTCAGAGAACCAACTTCTGGTTTCATTGATCTGTTCTACTGTTTTTATTGTTGTTGTTGTTTGTTTGTTTTGTTTTGTCTTTCTTTTTTTTATAGCATTGATTTCTGCTCTAATCTTTATTATTTCCTGTCTTCTGCTAGTTTTCTATTTTATTTACTGTTCTTTTTACAGCTCTTTGCAGTGTAAAGTTAGATTGTGTATCTGAGACCTTTCTTCCTTCTTAAGGAAGGCCTGGATTGCTATATACTTTCCTTTGCCTTTGCTGCATCCCAGAGGCTTTGGGCTGTGATGTTATCATTTTCATTAGCTTCCATGTACTTTTTAATTTCCTCTTTAACTTCTTGGTTAGTCCATTCATTCTTTAGTAGGATGTTCTTTCTTCTCCACGTATTTGTTATCTTTCCAAATGTTTTCTTCTGGTTGATTTCAAGTTTTGCAGTTTTTGGTCTCAAAATATACAAGGTATTTTCATGATCTTCTTGTGTTTGTTGAGGGCCAATTTGTGTCCCAGTATGTGATCTATTCTGGAAAACATTCCATGTGCACTGGAGAAGAATGTGTATTCTGCTGCATTAGGATGAAATGTTCTCAATATATCTGTGAAGTTGATCCAGTCCGGTGTGTCATTCAAAGTCATTATTTCCTCGTTGATTTCTGTTTAGATGATCTGTCTATTGATGCAAGTGGGGTTTTCAAGTACCCTAATATTATAGTATTATTATCAATGTTTTTCTTTAAGTTTGTGATTAATTGATTTATATATGTGCGTTTTCCATGTTTGGAGTATAAATGTTTACAATTGTTAGCTCTTCTGGTGTATACACCCCTGAATTATGATATAGTGCCCTTCATCTTTTGTTACAGTCTTTATTTTAAAATCTAGATTGTCTGATATAAGTATGGCTACTCTATCTTTTGGTGACTATTAGCATGATAGATGGTTTTCTATCCCCGTATTTTCAATCTGAAGGTGTCTTTAGGTCTAAAAGGGGTCTCTTGCAAACAGCATATAGATGGATCTTGTTTTCTTATCCATTCTGTTACCCTATGTCTTTTGGTTAGAGCATTTAGACCAATGATATTTAGAGTGAGTACTGAAAGATATGAATTTATTGGCATTATGTTGCCTATAGACTTGGAGTTTCTGGTCTTTCTAGTTCTCTGGGCCTTTCTTTTGGTCCTTTTTTTTTTTTTTCATCTTTTCTTCCCTCAGAGAGTCCCCCTTAAAATTTCTTGCAGGGACGGTTTAGTGGTCACAAACTCCTTTAATTTTTGTTTGTCTGGGAAACTTTTTATCTCTCCTTCTATTTTGAATGACAGTCTTGATGGATAAAGAATTCTTGGCTGCATATTTTTCCAGTTCAGCACATTGAATATATTCTGCCACTCCTTTCTGGCCTGCCAAGTTTCTGTGAACCTGATCTGTCTTCCCTCGCAGGTTAAGGACTTTTTTCCCTTGCTGTTTTCATGATTCTTTCCCTGTCTGTGTACTTTGTGAATTTGACTTCTATATGCCTTGTTGATGAACGATTTTTGTTGAATCTAATGGGATTTCTTTGCTTCCTGGACTTTGATGTCTGTCTTTTCCCAGGTTAAGAAAGTTTTCCACTGTGATTTAGTCACATAAATTTTCTACCTGTTTTTCTCTCTTCATCTTCTGAGACCACTATGATTTTGATATTATTCCTTTTTAATGAGTCACTGAGTTCTCTAATTTTTATTTCATGCTCTTTTGCCTTGGTCTCCCCCTATTTTCTGCTTCATTACTCTCCCTAGGTTTGTCCTCTGTATATCGCTGATTCACTGCTGTGCCTCATCCATCCCTGCCCCTGTGTCAACCATTCGGGATTGTAGCTCAGTTATAGCATCTTTTATTTCATTCTGACCAACTTTTACATCTTTTATATTTGCAGAAAAGGATTCTAATCTATTTTCAACCCCAGCTAGTATTCTTATTATCATGATTCTCACTTCTGGTTCAGACATCTTGCTTTTATCTGTGTTGATTGACTTCCTGGGTGTCATTTCTTCCTGTTCTTTCTTTTGCAGTGAATTCCTTCATTTTGTAATTTCTAAGGAAGAAAAGGAATTAGTAATGTAAAAAAATTAAAATTAAAAAAAATTAAAAACAACACAAAGAAATCAAATAAATTTGCTAGATCCTAAGTGTGTTTTGGTCTGGTTATTGACAGAAGCTTAATAGATTAGAGAAAAAAGGGAAAGATAAGAAAAAAAAGAAAATAGAAAAAAGGGAAAAAAGAAAAAGAAAGTGAAAATTTGAAAAAAATAAATACAATAGTATAGAATAAAATGAAATGATGAAAGTATAATAGAATTTAAAAAATTTACAAAACAGTAAAAAATACAGTAGAAAAATATTTAAAAAACCTTTTAATAAAAATGGAAAATAAATTTTTTTTCTCTTTCTTTATTCAAGAATAAGAAAAGAAAAGAAAGAAAGAAAAAAACTGAATAGTAGGACCAGCGAACAGAATAAACTACAATGGAAATTACATCTGGTTTCCTGTAGTAGTCAGGCTATGAAGCACTTTAAATTCCCTAAACTAAGCAGGTGGAGAGATTTGTGTTCCTCAAGACTGCTGTTGGCCCAGTTGGGTGGGGCTTACTGCAATGGCTCTGTTCTCCACTAGATGGCTCTGCTTAGCTTACTGGGGTGGATTGCTGTGGTGCCTGTAGGCATGTATGCACATGTGCAGGAGGGGTGAAAATGGCATCACCCAGCTGGCCGGTCTCTAGTATCCAAACTCTCCTGAGAGGCAATCAAGCACCCACCCTTTGTCTCCAGCTTCCATCCACTCCTGGCTTCTACATTGTCCGTGACCAAGCTGTCAGCCTGCCAGACAGCACCTCATTCCTGAGTTTTATCTCAAATGGTGCTGTGTTTCCTGACGCCTCACTTCAGAGGTCTGCAGCTTTGACCCACTGAGATCCTCTGGGGGCAGAGCTTGCTGAGCAATGGCAGGTTGCTGGCTGCATCCAGGAACATTTGCCAGACTGTGCTGCTGCTGATACCCAGCGACTGGGTGCCAGCCCACCCTAGAAAAAGTTCACATGATCATGAGGTAGCAGCGTTTCAGGGATTATGGAAAATCACAACACATTTGGTACCAGGCTTCACCTTTAAGGACCTTCATCCAGCACCAGTGAATGTGGTTGTACTCTGGGATCTGCTGGGAACTTTGCCTGTGGGGAGGCCACACAGCCTCTAACCCAAGGTCCTCCCAGCAGGGGAACTGCCTCTCCCTGTATGGCCCAAAGACCCCCAGACTCCACTCTGCTCCTGGGGATTCGCCCTCCCACCAGAGCACCACCAGGTATCAAACTGTGGAGTTTCAGACTCTGCTCTCCCCTGTTTATAGAGTCTTAATGGAATTTAAACCCTCTCCCTTATTCCTTTTTAGTTCAGTCCCTGCAGCTGTTTCCACTTTTCCACTTTATCTCCAGCTGCTTTTGGATTGAGGGGAATGGTTTTGCCATACTCTCCCTATCCTGTCCACAAGCAAAAACAGTTCTCTGCCCTCCAGGGCTTCTCTCTTCCCCAGTTCACCTCTGTGCACCATGCATCTGCTGAGTTCTGTGGTTCAGGTTGTGCATATTGTTGTGGTAATCCTCAAATCCGTTTTCTAGGTGTGCAGGATGGTTTAGTGTTGATCTGGCTGCATTTCAGGGATGAGAGATGCAAAAAAAAAAAAAAACATTCCATGCTGTTCTGCCATCTTGGCCCTGCTGTTTATTTATTTGTGTGTGTGTGTGAGAGAGAGACAGAGAGTGAGCAGGGGAAGGACAGAGAGAGAGGATGACACAGAATCTGAAGAGGACTGCAGGCTCTGAGCTGTCAGGACTGAGCTCTATGCAGGGCTCAAACCCATGAATCACAAGATCATGACCTGAGCAAGTTGGACCCTGAACCAACTGAGCCATCCACACACTCCTCTCCCTCTAATCTGAATGACAGCCTTGCTGGATAAAGAATTATTGGCTAAATATTTTCCCCATTCAGCACATTGAATATTTTCTGCCACTCCCTCCAGCCTGCCAAGTTTCATGGACAGGTCTGCGGGTAATGTTATATGCCTACATTTGTAGGTTAGTGACCTTTTATCCTTAGCTGCTCTCAGAATTCTCTCTTTATGTCTGTATTTTGCGCATTTTACTGCGATGTGTCATGGGGTTGACCTGTTTTTGTTGATTTTGGGGGGAGTCCTTTGTGCCTCTTGGAACTTGAATGCCTGTTTCCTTCCCCAGATCCATGGAGTTCTCAGCTAAAATTTGTTCAATAAACGTTCTACCCCTTTATCACACTCTTCTTCTTCTGGGACTCCTGTGATACAGATATTCTTTCCCTGGATGCAATCACGGAGTTCCCCAAGTCTCCCTTCATGATCCAATAGTTTCCTCTCCCTCTTCGTTTCAGCTTCCTTAGTTTCCACAATTTTTTCTTCTGTATAACCTATTCTCTCCTCTGCTTCTTCAGTCCTCAGTGTGACTACATCTAGTTGGTTTTGAATCTCAGTTATAGCAATTTTTTTTTATTTCAGCCTGACTAGGTTTTAGGTCTTTTATCTGTGTAGAAAATGTTTCAAGCCTTTTTCAAACCTTGCTAGTGTTCTTATGACTACTGTTCTAAATTGTTGTTCAGATATATTGCTTATATCTGTTTTGAGCAATTCCCTGGCTGGGTTTCCTTCTTGACTTTTCTTTTAGGGAGAATTCCTCTGTGTTGTCATGTTGGCTAGGTTTCTATCTTTCACTTGTTTTGAAAGGTTGTTATGTTTCCTGCACCTGAGAGTAATGCTATATTAAAAAGGTTAGCATTAGAGTTATATATATATCCTGTTCAAGACCTGGCAGTGTAGGAAGTGTTTCTGGTGTATGCTGTGTGCACTTTTCTGTTGTGTTTTGGCTGCTCTTTCCCCTGGTCATTCCTCTGCAGAACTCCTTCTTGCTGGAAGTGGGGAGTGTTTGGAACATTAACTAAGAGTGCTTTGATTGTTGGTTAAAATAGGCCTGAAAAAGAATTTTAAAAGCTTAATGCAGAAAAGAGAGAGAGTGTGAATGAGATTGAGAGAGTAAGAAAAGAAATAAAAGATACTCAAAAAACCGTAAGCCTAATTCTCAAGAAAAACAAAGAAAATAAAGAAAAAAATAAGAAAAAGGGGCGCCTGGGTGGCTCTGTCTGTTGGGTGTCTGACTTGGGCTCAGGTCATAATTTCAGGGTTTTTGAGGTTGAACCCCGCATCAGGCTCTGTGCTGACAGCTTGGAGCCTGGAGCCTGCTTCGGATTCTGTGTATCCCTTTCTCTCTGCCCCTCCCCCCACTCGTACTCTGTCTCTGTCAAAAATAAATAAATATTGAAAAAATTTTTGAAAAAAAGAAAAAGAGAGAAAAAAAGAAGCTGCTACAAGAAAAAAAAAGAAGACAGAGAGAAAGAGAAAAGGAAAGGAAGGGGAAAAAACAAACAATGAAACAAACAAACAAAAACCATGGGCCAGGTTCCAAAAGAAAAAAAAAAAAAAAAGAAAGAAAAAATTATGTAAGCCTGGTTCTATTACTGTCATAATTGCAGGTGATGTTTTTTTTTATGTTTTCAATATATGAAGTTTATTGTCAAATTGGTTTCCATACAATACCCAGTGCTCATCCAAAAGGTGCCCTCCTCAATACCCATCATCCACCCTCCCCTCCCTCCCACCCCCCATCAACCCTCAGTTTGTTCTCAGTTTTTAACAGTCTCTTATGCTTTGGCTCTCTTCCACTCTAGCCTCTTTTTTTCCTTCCCCTCCCCCATGGGTTTCTGTTATGTTTCTCAGGATCCACATATGAGTGAAACCATATAGTATCTGTCTTTCTCTGTATGGCTTATTTCACTTAGCATCACACTCTCCAGTTCCATCCATGTTGCTACAAAGGGAGATATTTCATTCTTTCTCATTGCCATGTAGTAGTCCATTGTGTATATAAACCACAATTTCTTTATCCATTCATCAGTTGATGGACATTTAGGCTCTTTCCATAATTTGACTATTCTTGAGAGTGCTGCTATAAACATTGGGGTACAAGTGCCCCTATGCATCAGTACTCCTGTATCCCTTGGGTAAATTCCTAGCAGTGCTATTGCTGGGTCATAGGGTAAGTCTATTTTTAATTTTTTGAGGAACCTCCACACTGTTTTCCAGCGTGACTGCACCAATTTGCATTCCCACCAACAGTGCAAGAGGGTTCCTGTTTCTCCCCATCCTCGCCAGCATCTATAGTCTTCTGATTTGTTCATTTTGGCCACTCTGACTGGCATGAGGTGATATCTGAGTGTGGTTTTGATTTGTATTTCCCTGACGAGGAGCAACGTTGAGCATCTTTTCATGTGCCTGTTGGCCATCTGAATGTCTTCTTTAGAGAAGTGTCTATTCATGTTTTCTGCCCATTTCTTCACTGGGTTATTTGTTTTTTGGGTGTGGAGTTTGGTGAGCTCTTTATAGATTTTGGATACTAGCCCTTTGTCCGATATGTCATTTGCAAATATCTTTTCCCATTCTGCTGGTAGCCTTTTAATTTTGTTTGTTGTTTCCTTTGCTGTGCAGAAGCTTTTTATCTTCATAAGGTCCCAGGAATTCATTTTTGCTTCTAATTCCCTTACTTTTGGGGATTGTCAAGTAAGAAATTGCTACGGCTGAGGTCAGAGAGGTCTTTTCCTGCTTTCTCCTCCAGGGTTTTGATGGTTTCCTGTCTCACATTCAGGTCCTTTATCCATTTTGAGTTTATTTTAGTGAATGGTGTGAGAAAGTGGTCTAGTTTCAACCTTCTGCATGTTGCTGTCCAGTTCTCCCAGCACCATTTGTTAAAGAGACTGTCTTTTTTCCATTAGATATTCTTTCCTGCTTTGTCAAAGATTAGTTGGCCATACGTTTGTGGGTTTAGTTCTGGGGTTTCTATTCTATTCCATTGGTCTATGTGTCTGTTTTTGTGCCAATACCATGCTGTCT
Source organism: Leopardus geoffroyi (assembly GCF_018350155.1). Taxonomy (NCBI): domain Eukaryota; kingdom Metazoa; phylum Chordata; class Mammalia; order Carnivora; family Felidae; genus Leopardus; species Leopardus geoffroyi. The sequence goes on along the minus strand of NC_059332.1, from coordinate 979,514 downwards.
TGATGATTACAGCTTTGTAGTAGAGGCTAAAGTCTGGGCTTGTGATGCCTCCTGCTTTGGTCTTCTAATTCAAAATTACTTTGGCTGTTGGGGGCCTTTTGTGGTTCCATATGAATTTTAGGATTGCTTGTTCTAGTTTCAAGAAGAATGCTGGTGCAATTTTTATTGGGATTGCACTGATTGTGTAGATAGCTTTGGGTACTATTGACATTTTGACAATATTTATTCTTCCAATCCATGAGCACGGAACGTTTTTCCATTTCTTTATATCTTCTTCAATTTCCTTCATAAGCTTTCTATAGTTTTCAGCATACAGGTCTTTTACATCTTTGGTTAGATTTGTTCCTAGGTATTTTATGCTTCTTGGTGCAATTGTGAATGGGATCAGTTTCCTTGTCTTTCTGTTGCTTCATTATTAGTGTATAAGAATGCAAATGATTTCTTTACATTGATTTTGTATCCTGCAACTTTGCTAAATTCATGCATCAGTTCTAGCAGACTTCTGGTGGAGTCTATAGGATTTTCCATGTATAATATCATGTCGTCTGCAAAAAGTGAAAGCTTAACTTCATCTTTACCAACTTGGCTGCCTTTGATTTCCTTTTGTTGTCTGATTGCTGATGCTAGAACTTCCAACACTATGTTAAACAACAGCAGTGACAGTGGACATCCCTGTCGTGTTCCTGATCTCAGGGAAAACGCTCTCATTTTTTCCCCATTGAGGATGATGTTAGCTGTGGGCTTTTCATAAATGGCTTTTATGATCTTTAAGTATGTTCCTTCTATTCAGACATTCTCAAGCGTTTTTATTAAGAAAGGGTGCTGAATTTTGTCAAATGCCTTTTGTGCATCGATTGACAGGATCATATATTTCTTATCTTTTCTTTTTTTAATGTGATGTATCACGTTGATTGATTTGCGAAGGTTGAACCAGCCCTGCATCCCAGGAATGAATCCCACTTGATCATGGTGAATAATTCTTTTTATATGCCGTTGAATTCGATTGGCTAGTATCTTATGAGAATGTTTGCATCCATATTCATCAGGGATATTGGCCTGTAGTTCTCTTTTTTTACTGGGTCTCTGTCTGGTTTAGGAATCAAAGTAATACTGGCTTCATAGAATGAGTCTCCAAGTTTTCCTTTCCTTTCTATTTTTTGGAACAGCTTGAGAAGGATAGGTATTATTTCTGCTTCAAATGTCCGGTAGAACTCCCCTAGGAAGCCATCTGGTCCTGGACTCTTATTTGTTGGGAGATTTTTATAACGGATTCAATTTCTTTGCTGGGTATGGTCTGTTCAAGCTTTCTATTTCCTCCTGATTGAGTTTCAGAAGCGTGTGGGTGTTTAGGAATTTGTTCATTTCTTCCAGGTTGTCCAGTTTGTTGGCATATAATTTTTCATAGTATTCCCTGATAATTGCTTGTGTCTCTGAGGGATTGGTTGTAATAATTCCATTTTCATTCATGATTTTATCTATTTGGGTCCTCTCCCTTTTCTTTTTGAGAAGCCTGGCTAGAGGTTTGTCAATTTTGTTTATTTTTTCAAAAAACCAACTCTGGTTTCATTGATCTGCTCTACATTTTTTTTCGATTCTATATTGTTTATTTCTGCTCTGATCTTTATTATTTCTCTTCTTCTGCTGGGTTTAGGCTGCCTTTGCTGTTCTGCTTCTATTTCCTTTAGGTGTGCTGTTAGATTTTGTATTTGGGATTTTTCTTGTTTCTTGAGTTAGGCCTGGAATGCAATGTATTTTCCTCCCAGGACTGCCTTCGCTGCATCCCAAAGCGTTTGGATTGTTGTATTTTCATTTTTGTTTGTTTCCATATACTTTTAAATTTCTTCTCTAATTGCCTGTTTGACCCACTCATTCTTTAGTAAGGTGTTCTTTAACCTCCATGCTTTTGGAGGTTTTCCAGACTTTTTCCTGTGGTTGATTTCAAGCTTCATAGCATTGTGGTCTGAAAATATGCATGGTATGATTTCAATTCCTGTATACTTATGAAAGGCTGTTTTGTGATCCAGTATGTGATCTATCTTGGAGAATGTTCCATGTGCACTCGAGAAGAAAGTATATTCTTTGGGATGCAGAGTTCTAAATATATCTGTCAAGTCCATCTGATCCAATGTATCATTCAGGGCCCTTGTTTCTTTATTGACCGTGTGTCTAGATGATCTATCCATTTCTGTAAGTGGGGTGTTAAAGTCCCCTGCAATTACCACATTCTTCTCAATAAGGTTGCTTATGTTTATGAGTAGTTGTTTTATATATTTGGGGGCTCCGGTATTCGGCGCATAGACATTTATAATTGTTAGCTCTTCCTGATGGATAGACCCTGTAACTATTATATAATGTCCTTCATCTCTTGTTACAGCCTTTAATTTAAAGTCTAGTTTGTCTGATATAAGTATGACTACTCCAGCTTTCTTTTGACTTCCAGTGGCATGATAGATAGTTCTCCATCCCCTCACTCTCAATCTGAAGGTGTCCTCAGGTCTAAAATGAGTCTCTTGTAGACAGCAAATAGATGGGTCTTGTTTTTTTATCCATTCTGATACTGTATGTTTTTTGGTTGGCGCATTTCATCCATTTACATTCAGTGTTCTTATAGAAAGATATGGGTTTAGAGTCATTGTGATGTCCGTAGGTTTCATGCTTGTAGCTTGAATCTCTGGTGCTTTGTCTCACAGGATCCCCCTTAGGATCTCTTGTAGGGCTGGTTTAGTGGTGACGAATTCCTTCAGTTTTTGTTTGTTTGGGAAGACTTTTATCTCTCCTTCTATTCTAAATGACAGACTTGCTGGATAAAGGATTCTCAGCTGCATATTTTTTCTGTTCATCACATTGAAGATCTCCTGCCATTCCTTTCTGGCCTGCCAAGTTTCAGTAGAGAGATCGGTCACGAGTCTTATAGGTCTCCCTTTATATGTTAGAGCACGTTTATCTCTAGCTGCTTTCAGAATTTTCTCTTTATCCTTGTATTTTGCCAGTTTCACTATGATATGTCGCTCAGAAGATTGATTCAAGTTACGTCTGAAGGGAGTTGTCTGTGCCTCTTGGATTTCAATGTCTTTTTCCTTCCCCAGATCCGGGAAGTTCTCAGCTAGTATTTCTTCAAGTACACCTTCAGCACATTTCCCTCTCTCTTCCTCCTCTGAAATACCAATTATACGTATATTATTTCTCTTTAGTGCATCACTTAGTTCTCTAATTTTCACCTCATACTCCTGGATTTTTTTATCTCTCTTTTTCCATAATTTTATCTTCTAGTTCACCTATTCTCTCCTCTGCCTCTTCAATCTGAGCCGTAGTTGTCTCCATTTTATTTTGCAACTCGTTGATAGCATTTTTTTTAGCTCCTCCTGGCTGTTCCTTAGTCCCTTGATCTCTGTAGCAAGAGATTCTCTGCTGTCCTTTATACTGTTTTCAAGCCCAGCAATTAATTTTATGACTATTATTCTAAATTCACTTTCTGTTATATTGTTTAAATCATTTTTGATCAGTTCGTTAGCTGTTGTTATTTCCTGGCCTTTTTTCTGTGGGGTAATCTTCCATTTTGTCATTTTGGATAGTCCCTGAAGTGGTGTGGGACTGCGGGGCACTTCCCCTCTTCTGTCTTGAATAACCTGCATTGGTGGGCGCAGCCACAGTCACACCTGATGTCTGTCTCAAGCCCACCACAGGGGCCACAGTCAGACTGGTGTGTGCCCTCTCTTCCCCTCTCCTAGGGGCGGGATTCACTGTGGGGTGGTGGCCCATCTGGGCTACTTGCACATTGTCAGGCTTGTGGTGCTGGGGATCTGGCATATTAGCTGGGGTGGATTGGCAAGGTACACAGGGGCGGGAGGGCCAGGCTCAGCTCACCTTTCCTTCAGAGATCCGCTTCAGGAGGAGCCCTGTGGCACCGGGAGGGAGTCAGACCCGCAGGAGGGATAGATCCGCAGAAGCACAGCGTTGGGTGTTTGCGTGGTGCAAGCAAGTTCCCTGGCAGGAACTGGTTCCCTTTGGGATTTTGGCTGGGGGATGGGTGATGGAGATGGCGCTGGTGAGTGCCTTTGTTCCCCACCAAGCTGAGCTCTGTCGTCCGGGGCTCAACAACTCTCCCTCCCATTGTCCCCCAGCCCTCCCATTCTCCGAGCAGAGCTGTTAGCTTATAACCTTCCAGATGTCAAGTCCCGCTTGCTGTCAGAACAACACTCAGTCTGGCCCCTCCACTTTTGCAAGCCAGACTCAGGGGGCTCTCCTTGGCCGGTGGGCCGCCCCTCTGCCCTGGCTCCCTCCCGCCAGTCCGTGCAGCGCACACCGCCTCGCCGCCCTTCCTATCCTCTTCCATGGGCCTCTCGTCTGCGCTTGGCTCCAGAGACTCCATTCTGCTAGTCTCTAGTGGTTTTCTGGGTTATTTAGGCAGGTGTAGGTGGAATCTAAGTGATCAGCAGGATGCGCAGTGAGCCCAGCGTCCTCCTATGCCGCCATCTTCCCAGGATCCTTCAGGTGATGTTTTGATGCACTCTCTTTCCTGTGCATGTGTAGTGTTGTCTGTGCTGGCCTGGAGGAGTGGCCTGATGCACTGGTTCAGAGTCAGTCTTGTCCCAGTACAGACCGTTTATCAGGCGGTGGGGTGGGGTTCTGTTAAGAGGGTCCTGCTTCCACTGCAGGCCACTGTGCTGTTCTAGGAAGTCTCACGTGTTAGTGTTGTGAGGGTGTCACCTATTTCATCCCCAGACAGGGGATCTCATACCCCCCACTGTTCAGGTAGCCCCACAGAATAGCAAGGTGAGTCAGCTTGCCCTGTGCCAAGACTTTCCTGGGTTTTTGTTTTTGTTTTTGTTTTTGTTTTGTTTTGTTTTGGTACATGGCTGGGATTCAAAACTCAAAATCTTAAAGGACCAGGCACCATGTGAAACCACTCCCCTCCTCCTGGGTCGAACCTCTCCATGTTATGTTTGATGTCCTTTGTCCCAGAAAAACAGTCCCACTGCTGCGTGGTCCATGCACCTCGCAACTACCATGCTGCCTCCCTCCAACTGTGGAGATCCTTCTTCCACTCTACAGATTGATTTCCTGGGTGTTCCTAGTGATCTGACCTCAATACATTTGTGTTTGAGGAACAATGAAAGCCCCAGGTCTCCCTACTTCTTTGCCATCTGAACTCCTCCTCGCCATAACGATTTTATAACTAAAATGTTTTGCATTGGTTTCTTACCTTTGAGTCTGCCCATATTTCTGCCAGAAGTTACTTTGAAAGTCATGCACTTCCAGTATGCTTGATCTCTTGTTTTTGGAGGAAAAACAAAAAGTTGACATCTGCTGCTTTAGAAATACTTTGCTGTAATTAGATCATTTAATGCCATCAATGTTGTCCCAACAAGTTCATAATATTGCATATAAAATCTTTAACATCGGCTAGCACCCAATAGATTGGCAAAGGCAAAAAATTATCGTACAAATCTGGTAACTGAGCATGAAGAATATATAATATATATGTAATATATAATCTTCTACAGCCCAGGTGGTTAGACATTTCTCAGATTTTGGTGACTGAGTGAATTCTGCTAATATTGTATCACTGGTTAAATTCTTCCCCAATAAAGTAGGAAAACACCCTATCAATATATAAGTATTTAGTAATATTAATATTTAAATTTAAATAATATTTCATACATATTACAGTGAACTGAAATTATAAACACCAAGCTCATGATAGTGGTTATTTTTGGGTTAGGTGTCTGGTCAGGAAGAGGTAGTTAAAGTGGACATAGACTTTATCTGTGATATTTTGTGTGTTAAAATGTTGGAAGTAAATATGATACTTCATATCATATGATATGATTACTAATATGATATGATTATGTAATATGATATGATTAGTAATATGATATGATTACTATTAGTAATAGTTGATGATTCTGAGTCATAAGAATGTCAGTGTTTTATTGTTAATATTTTAAATACATACAATAAAGAATAATAAAGGAATAATGTTTAATTGTTAAAATCGCAGTTTAAATTAATATTCACTATAATGGTAATAGGAGCAAACATGTATTGTCAAATTATATATTAAGCACTGTGGAAAATGTTTATATGTTTTTGTTATTGAGTTCTCACGATAAAAAAGACCACTGAAACCCAAAGATTATTTTCTGGTACTCTTTTAAAATAGAAAAGGAGGGGCGCCTGGGTGGCTCAGTTGGTTAAGCAGCCGACTTCGGCTCAGGTCATGATCTCGTGGTCTGTGAGTTCGAGCCCCGCGTCTCAGAGCCTGGAGCCTGTTTCAAATTCTGTGCCTCCCTCTCTCTGACCCTCCCCCGTTCATGCTCTGTCTCTCTCTGTGTCAAAAACAAATAAACGTTAAAAATTAAAAAAATAAATAAAATAAAATAGAAAAGGAAATACCAGATTGGTCTCTAAAAATTGGTATTTTTAACTTTTTTTGAGAGACAGATAGAGACAGAGCATGAGCAGGGGAGGGGAAGAAAGAGAGGGAAACCCAGAATCTGAAGCAGGCTCCAGGCTCTGAGCTGTCAGCACAGAGCCAATGCAGAGTTTGAACTCACCAACAGTGAGATCATGACCTGAACCAACATCAGACGTTTAACCAACTGAGCCACCAGGTGCCCCAAAACTTGCTATTTTTAAAATATAATCTTATTATAATATGATTTTTATACCAAGATTTTCTTTGGTAGAAATGGAATAGATTAGGTAGAAACAATGTAAAATTTAAAAGTGTTCATCAATTTATAAACTCATGCTTTAATTTTTTTTAACACTTATTCACTTTTTAGAGAAAGAGTGAGCAGGGGAGGGACAGAGAGAGAGGGAGACACAGAATGCAAAGCAGGCTTCAAGCTCTGAGGTGTCAGCACAGAGCCCGACATGAGGCTTGAACTAATGGGCTGTGAATCATGATATAATTTTTGTATAGTCTTTTTGTATACATTTAAAAAATGTTTCATACTTCCTTTCCTTCACCAAATTGGAATATTTCTGACAAGTTATCCCTCAGATTTGGCCCTTAGCATGATGAGGAATTGACGAAGAAATTTCAGGTAATTCAGGGCAACCCATTCCCTTCCCTATCGACACAGCTTAGAGCATGTTTGTCAGTGATGGTTGGTCTGTAGATTCATCGTTAGATTAGTACAACAGTGTGGTATCATGTGGAAGATATCCCTCAAAACTGTTCTGAACAGGACAACTCTTGGAAGGGCATTAATTGCCTCGCTGGGATTTACCCTCCCAATGGCTCATGTCAATGGAATTATTTTATTTCCATAAAGGCTCCCGTTGTCGTAGGAAAAGGGTCCAACCCCTGATACACTGCATGCTCTAATGAGGTCCTCCCTTCAACCAAAACCAAATCTTTTGGGTTAACACAGGACTCTCTTTTGTAGCAATGATAATCATAGTAATTTCCAGACTCTGTTCTCCTACGGTGATATAGAGGATTACAATGTATGGTATGGGCATCAATCTATGTTGGCAATTTCAAAACCAGAGGTCAGATAGGTCCACCAAGAAATAGGGTGTAGATCATGAGACAGATGAAGGGAATGTGGACATAGGATGGACAAGTAGTAATTAAGCACTAGGTAAGAGCATTAAAAAGCTAAAATAAGAAAAAATTAAGCTGGCCAATGATTTGTAGAAGGGAAAAGACTCATGTCTTTTCCTCCATAGTGCCTTTCCTCAGAAAAAGAAAGAAGATATTTCATTCTATAGTCTACCAAAGCAACTAGTGCTAAAGTCTTTATTTCTCTCTCTTCCCGTAAGAAGAAAATTAAAACATAAAGTTTCTAACTTTTTGCTAGTCGTGTCTGGTATCCTTTCATTCCTCATCTCCCTCCTCTTTCTAAGTTCTGTAGAATGCTAAGGCTGAGCCATGCAACAGACAGACACCTCACTGCTGCACTTTCAGCTAATGCACTAAGTTGTCCAGGTAATTGTATAAAGAAGGAGAAAGTTATATCTGCATTAGAAGGAGCAATGGCATTTGGGATCATATATCTCATGATGTATTATCTCCCATTCTAGGGAAATTAAAAAGGAATCTCAGGATTTTTCCTTCATCCCTCAAATGGCAGTGACTCCTAAGTGAAGTGATCTTCATGATTTGCCATCTGTTAGTGTTGTTTGTTTCATCCAAAGCAGATGTCTTCACCCAGTGGGCTGCAGCCACTCCTCTTTGGTGAGGTCTGACCCTCAGCCATGGAGAGGGAGCCCCCCTTCCAAGTTTATTTTCTTGGATACTGTATCTCGGTCCAAGTCACCCTTTACAGATCTCTACATCTTTATAATTACCCTCTCCCATGGTATAATAATTCCTTGAACTAAACTTCTGTTTACTTACAAGGAATTTATTTTTAAGCAATGCACTTGTGTGATTATCCTGGATGGTTTCTGAGCTGTAGAAAGTGGCTTAGCTTCATGTAACAACTAGTTAATGATTAAGAGTGTTGAAGTTGAGTCAGTCCTACAGCCTTGGACCAAACTGTTTCTAACTTTCCTGCTTCAACTCAATCAAATAGCCACTTGTAACATCTTTTTCAAGAGTTGTGTTTATAGAAGGTGAGCAAATTAAGAGGCAACCACAGGTGTCTCTGCTGTGGTTTCCTTCTGTTTTTACTGTAGCTTATTAAGAAGTGTGAGGGAGACCCGGCTGTGGAAGGTGGAGACAGATGCAGCAAAGCTGAATGAGGCAGAGCCCTGTCACACTAACTGTAGGTGAAAAGATAGCATCAATCTCTCCCAAGACAGATTCAAAACCCACAAGAGAAAAAGAATAATCTAAGAGGTGTAACTATTTATGAAAGTGCTTACCTTTTTTTTTTTTAACAAAAAAGAAACATAAGACTCACTAGGCAAAGTATATTAAAAGGTAAATAGCCATTCAGTAGTTTCAATAAATATTCAGAATTCTTCTGAAGCTGGAAAATAAAAATATATGTGGAAATTATAAATTATGCTCAGAATTCAAATACTATCTCAGTTCTCACCTTGGAAAGAAAGAAATAATGCGGACACATTCGTTAGGCCTGTGACAGACACAGACTCAGCTTTACACCCTATGATCAAGTTACTTTTTATTTCCCTCCATCATCACACTCTTCCTCCTTTGCTCTCTCAAAGAATTTGTATCTTCCTTTTCCTAAAAATTCTTTTAAAATTTAGTTCCATTCACACGTCCTCTGGGAGGCATTCTATCACTTTCTCCCCAGTCCATGTCACAGATATGTTCATCAAAACTAAGATTTCTATGGCACCTGGGTGGCTCAGTCGGTTAAGCGTCTGTCTTCAGCTAAAGTCGTGATCTCATGGTTCATGAGTTCCAGCCCCGCGTCGGGCTCTGTGCTGACAGCTCGGAGCCTGGAGCCTGCTTCTGATTCTGTGTCTCCCTCTCTCTCTGCCCCTCCCCTGTTTGTGCTCTCTCTCTGTCTCTCAAAATAAATAAATAAATGTTAAAAAATTTAAAAAAAACCTAAGATTTCCAGCTTTTTTCATACCAGAAGTATCTGTAAATTGATGGGTGTCCATTGGTTTTTTTTTTTAATTTTATTTGATTTGTACCCTAGTTTTCAGTTTTGAAACAAGTTCTGAGTACAAATAAACAATCACAAGATAATTTCTTTCTACAAGAATATTTAATTGAAGCTCCAGAATTTTTGCCCTGTGTACCGTCGTCCCCTTATCTTAGGTAACACTTTCTGTAGTTTCAGTGACCCTGTGATCAACCATGGCCTATGGAAGTAGATGATCCTCCTGAGGCTTCATCAGAGGATCAATGGCAGCTCAACACTAGGTCACATGCCTGGGTCATTCTTGTCACGTCATCTGTGTTACAGAATCACAAGGAGAAGAAGGGTGAGTACAATCAGATATTTGAGAGAGACACCATAGTCCTATAGCTCTCACTACAATAAATTGTTATAGTTGTTTTATTTTTAGTACAGTTGTTAATCTCTTACTGTGTCTAAATTTATAACTTAAACTTTATCATAGGCATGTATTTATCAGAAAACAATAGTATGAGTAGGGTTTGGTACTTGGTTTCAGAAATCCACTAGAGGTCTTGGAACTTACCCCCTGAAAATAAAGGGGTGCTACAGAAAATATTTTGAAATTGGTAATAAATTTGATATTGTTCATCATGACGTTTTGTCCATGAGAGATTATTGGGATTACAATTATTCTGTTTTTTATAATCAAATCAATGGAAAAAAAGCATGACAATGTTGAAAAGAAAACTAAAGCTATTCATAAGAAAAAAGATGATTTGTTCCATGGAAATTTTCTTCTCTAGTTATGTGAGGAATTTTCCAGTTACTGTTTACCCAGATATCACCCTGGGATAATGAAAAATTGACAGTTAAGAAGCTATGTTACTATAACATGACAAATATCTGGATAAAATATAAAAGTGGAAACATTTTTATTTTATATTTAATTTGTGAAATTTTTTATTCTGGTGAAATTTCAAATTTACAGACAAGTGGCAAAAGTGGTACAAAGAACCACCATTAACCATTTACAGATCCAGCAGTAGTTTATATTGTGCCTAGAAAGATGTCTTCTATCCCGCTACAAACGGACCTACCTAGCTACCTAACTACCTACCTGTCTATCATCATCTCTTTTTCTGGCCATTGGAGACTAAGAAAGAGACATCTTGTCCCTTTACCCTTTCGCTTGATGTTTATTTCCTAAGAACAGGGATTTTATTTTACATAACACAGCAGAGTCGACAAAACAGAAAATGTAATATGAATACCATATTATTATCTAATCCATAGTCAATTGTCGTATTTCTTCAATACTCTCAAATATGCTATTATTAGCTATGTTTTCCCAGTCCAGGGCTACCCACTTAGATAACATGTGTCTTTGATCTCCTTAGTCTGGACCAGTTCCTCAGCCTTTATTTGTCTTCATTTAACAGAATATTTTTTAAGAGTACAGGACAGCTGTTTTGTCCAGCTTGTCTCAGTTCGAGTTTCTCTCATGCGTCTTCGTTGCTGGAATTAGGCTGTGCTTTTTTGGCAGGAATGTCACTGAGTGACACCATGTCAGTAGGTGCACAATGTTGGTTTGTATCAACACTGGTGTTGTTAATATTGACTAATCTTGGTTATAGTGATGCCCATCCACATTTTCTCTTGTGAAGTTTATTCTTCATTTTGTAATTAACAAGTAATTAGTGGGGAGGTATTTTAGAGCATGTAAATGTCCTGATTCTCATCATATTTGAGTCACTAGTTTTTAGCATCTATTTACCTTTTTTAACTCTACCATTCCTTCTATACATATTTTTAGAATCCTATCGGCAGGAATAATTTTTTCTTCTCCACTAATAATTTATATCTATCTATCTATCTATCTATCTATCTATCTATCTATCTATCTATATCTCACTATGAGCTTGTGGATTCTTACTTCTCTCAACTTCTTAGTGTAGTTTCTATTAATGTCCAAATTGTCCCAGAGTTGAACAGTGGTAGTCCTTTTAAATTGGCTTTTTTTTTTTTTCATGTGTCCCTGTGATTCTTGGAGCATTTTCTTACATTTTTGGGAAGTATGTGATTCTTTCCTCAGGTAACAAAAAGTGAATGATGAAGGGGAAAAATGAAAGTTCTGAAGGCTACTTTATTCTGCTGGGTTTTTCACATTGGCCTCATCTGGAAGTAGTTCTCTTTGTGCTTATCTTGATGTTCTACTTGACGACATTGATAGGCAACCTCTTTATCATTGTCTTGTCATACCTGGACGCCCATCTCCACACTCCCATGTACTTCTTCCTCTCAAACCTCTCTTTTCTGGATCTCTGCTACACCACCAGCTCCATCCCTCAGTTGCTGGTCAATCTCTGGGGCCCAGAAAAGACCATCTCTTATGCCGGTTGCATGACCCAACTTTACTTTGCCCTTGCACTGGGAACCACAGAGTGTGTCCTCCTGGTGGTCATGTCCTATGACCGTTATGCAGCTGTCTGTAGACCCCTGCATTACACCGTGCTCATGAACCCTCGTTTCTGCCACCTGTTGGCATGTGGCTTCCCGGGTCAGTGGCCTTACCAACTCAGCACTTCATTCCTCCTTTACCTTCTGGGTCCCCCTCTGTGGACATCGCCAAGTGGACCACTTCTTCTGTGAAGTTCCAGCACTTCTGTGATTATCGTGTGTTGATACATGTGCTAATGAGCTGGCACTCCTGGTCACAAGCTCCATTTTTGTTCTGATACCACTCATCCTGATCCTCAGCTCATATGGTGCCATTGCTCGGGCTGTGCTGAGGATGCAGTCATCAACCAGACTTCAGAGACTCTTTGGAACATGCAGAGCCCATCTTATGGTTGTGTCCCTCTTTTTCATTCCAATCTTGTGCATATATCTGCAGCCACCATCAGAAAGTTCTCAAGATCAAGGCAACTTCATTGCCCTCTTTTATACTGTTGTCACACCTAGCCTCAACCCTCTAATCTACACTCTCAGAAACAAAGATGTAGGAGGGGAAATAAGGAGACTAGTGGGATGGGAGAGACCCGTGCACTCATGACCTTTACAGGACAGCAATGCACCTCTCCAGCAAGGACTCGTTTGCATCAATCCATCGTCCACTCTCCCATTTACTCACTCTGTCAGCACCAGTGGAGTGTGTGTCTCTCAGAACCACAGAGCTCTGACTCACAGATATAAATTAAAGTCTGTCTAAATACCATTCAATCTTCAGTGGAGAAAACATCCATGTAAAACCAAGATCAAGCATCAATATTTTCTGTGGTACAATAAATAAAACAAAGGTATCCCATTCTTAACTGAAAATTAAGAAATGAAATTCCTATAAAAAGATGATATACTTCTTTTAAAACCAGCCTACTGTCTTTTAACTTCTTGCTTTTAAGGAAGAATTTGCTATAAAATTTGTTTTCTATTTTTTGGTTTAGCTAAAGACATAGTGATATATCTCAAATCTTTTCTTTAATACTGTTATTCTTTTTTGAATTCATATAGAGAGGAATTTTCATCTGTATTCTTTAATACCCCATAGCAACAGTAAGAAAATATGTTTTATGAATTATAGCAAGAACGTCTCTGAAATACTGAAGCAAACATAAGCATTTTGTATTTCTTTCTCAAGGTGGTGGAAAGTGTATAAGAGATGGAAATCACTTAAAGACCTGTGAGATATAGCCTGTGAGGTAAGGGTCATTATAGGCCAGGGATCATTAGGAGAGGTGCTTGGGGCAGACATTTAGCCTGAGGAGCAATAAGGAATATCTGAGACAGACAGACTTCTAGGCTCTGGAAATGACTTCATGAATCCAATGGGTATTTGAAAGAATTACCTAAGAATATAGTGGAAAAATTTTGTGATAAAAGCTGTATGGAAAACGTTAGTTTTCTTTTTGAGCATGATCTAATTTGAATGTTTGAGATTTAAAAGTACATAATGAAAATCAACTTATATCTTTTCCATATAAAGAAATGCATTTTTATAAAAGTAGTAGTTTTGTTACCTATATTATTACCAATCATATCCTTATGAAATAAGTGTGCTATGTAAGTAACAATAAACTGGCAGCTGTATTCAGCTTGAGAAGATGAAGAACAATTCACTATAAAGTAAAATCTGGAAATCTGAGTTTTATATGGTAAACCAAATCTTATTTGTAGTTTTTGAGGTCTTTAAAGTTTAGATATGATGATTCAAACCCTATTTCATAAATTATTAAGATGAAAAATGCATCCCAAACTTCCCCTCCATTTCCTGTGTGGCTGAAACTTTGTCAGTTTCTGTTGACTTTCTCTTCTTCTTTATGTATCTATGATGCTGTGATTTGTGATACCTGTGATCTGTGGCCAACTAGGTATAAACAACAATATAGTGTATATTCAGTTTTCCTTACCTCATGTCCAAGAAATGAAGAACAATAATCAAGCATACAGACAAACTTTTAGTGAATACCTGGGACCACATAGAGTGAACAACAAATATACCTTGGTTCTTCAAATCATCCTGCATTATGGAAATCTACTGTTTGGGATGTCTCATGTAGTACCAGAATCTCCCAGTATCTAACTTTAGTGGGTTTTTTTAAAAAAAAATTTAATGTTTATTTATTTTTTAGAGAGAGAGACAGAGTGTGAGCAGGGGAGGAGGCAGAGAGAGAGGAGACACAGAATCCAAAGCAGGCTCCAGGCTTTGAACTGTCAGCACAGAGCCCAATGTGGGGCTCAAATTCACAAACTGTGAGATCATGACCTGAACTATAGTTGGGCACTTGACGAAGCTTAACTTGCATGTGGCAAAAGCAGAGTAATGGCAGTAGATTTTTAGCCCTGGAGGTCCCTTTAGGGTCACCAACACTGAAGATAGACTAGAAACCCTGGCATCATACCATTGCCAGCTCTAAACTTCAAACCAACTTCTGCAAAATTGGCATTTACACAGCATGCATGGGTTTGGGCCACAGGCAACCTTCCTGAAGAACCAGCGATGGATCTGGCCTTCTCCCAGCTGCCATTGGTGGCCAAATCCACTGACGTGCCAGCTGCTGTTTGGCCCCAGGAAATGTCTCCCCCTCGGCCAGACAGGTGTCTCCCAGTCTTTTCCCACTTCATCTTATACTTGCTCCTGTGCAGAATACACACACGCCTGATTATGTCTCTGTTGTGCCTCAGCAGTACAGGATTACTAGCACAGGCACGCCATCCAGGTCATCACAGAAACCAGCTCTGGCTTATAGCAGGTGCATTCATTCTCGGTTCTTCTGTTGGCTTCAGGGTCATGTCTTCTGTATGTTTGACAAATATGGGGCTGGCGGGTCACTGGTTATGTCATGGCAACATCAAGTGATTTCAAAAATAATGCAAATTTCAAGTTCACATTCATCCTGTTCTTATTATAATTTTACAAGCAAAACAGCAATAAGAACAACTTACATAAAAGATAAATAGCATGTACACTTACCATAGACCTTCACTGGATTCCACAAATGTTAACACTTTACCCTGGGTGCGTTATCATTTTCTGTCTATAGTAATGTAATGTTAATGTGAACTTTAAATATTTCTCTGCAATATATGGAGAATAATACACATACTTACGCCTAAGTGCTCATGGGAGTATTTCGTGAAGAAAAGATCTAATCCAGGATCACAAGTTGGATTTAGGTACTACATCTCTTACTGTGCTCTAATGTGGAAACATTTTTTAGTCTTCCTTTGGCTTTAATGGGCCTAAAACTTTTGAAGAGTATAGACCATTTATTTAATATAATTATCTTTCAGTTAAAATTTTACTTATGCATGGTTACATTCAGTTTATTCATTTATTGGCATGAATACCATAGATGTGATATTGTGATATTAGTGATATTGGTGCCTGCCAGGATTTTTTTCTTAAGTTTTTATTTAAATTCCAGTAGGTGAATATACAGTGTAATATTAGTTTCAGGTGTACAATACAGTGAGTCGACACCCATACAACACCCAGTGCTCATCACAAATGCCCTCCTTCATCCCCGTCAGTTATTTAACCCTTCCCCCTGCCCGTCCCCCCTCTGGTAACCATCTGTTTGTTCTCTATTGTTAAGAGCCTGTGTTTTGTTTTGTTTGGTTTGGTTTGGTTCGGTTCGGTTCTCTCTTTCTCTCTCTCACTTTTTTCCTTTGCTCATTTGCTTTGTTTCTTAAATTCCATATATGAGTGAAATAATATGGTATTTGTCTTTCTCTGTCTTATTTCACTTAGTGTAACACTATCTAGCTCCATCAATGTCATGGCAAATGGCAAGATTTCATTGTGTTTGATGGCTGAATAATATTCCATTATATATAGCATATATATAGTGTATATATACATTATGTGTACATGTAATATTCCATTGTATATAGTGTATATACGTAAACACACATAAAAACACATAAATCTTTATACACACACACTACCTTTTTTTATCCATCCATCTATTGATGGACACTTGGGCTGTCTGTTATAAGGTTATTATGTTTCTTTTGGTAATTTATAAGTGCCTTGTGGGGAGATACATTAAAATTAGGTAGAATTCTGTTTTCACTTAATTTTACCTACTAGTTTTATAATCAACCATCTCTTATTAATTCCTCCAAGAAACAGTTATTACCACAGTGGTCACCAAAGTTGATTTTCAGAGTTTCATCATTTATTGTATATATATTTAGTTGTGTGATAGACTGAACAGTGCCTCCTCCTTCTCTTTTGACAAGTTGT
Source organism: Leopardus geoffroyi (assembly GCF_018350155.1). NCBI lineage: Eukaryota > Metazoa > Chordata > Mammalia > Carnivora > Felidae > Leopardus > Leopardus geoffroyi. The sequence continues at coordinate 963,269 of NC_059332.1, read as the reverse complement.
CCACATCCTAATCTCTAGGATCTGTGATTATATGTTACTTACATGGCAAAAGAACTTTTACAGATGCAAATAATTAAGGATGGGGAGATTATCCTGAATTATCTAACGTAATCACAAGGGTCCTTATAAGAGGGAGGCAGGAGGTCAGATATGAGAGGACATACTACACTGCTGGCTTTAAGATGGGGGAAAGAGCCAAAAACCAAGGCATGTCAGAGGCCTCTAGAAGCTGGAGAAGGCAAAGAGAGGACTGAAATGAATAAAATCAGAAATGAAATAAAAATCAGGTATGGAGGTTCTTCAACTAATTAAAAATAGAATCTCTATATGATCCACTTCAGGGCAAATATCCAAAGGAAGTTAAATCAGTGTCCTGAGGAGACAATGTGCACTTCTATATTCATGGCATCATTACTCATTGTAGGTAAGACATGAAAATAACATGTGTATATCGATGCATGAATAGATAAAGATGCTACATATATATATATATATATATATATAACCATAAATATTTTATATGTGTATATTTATATATTGTATATAGAAAAGTTATAAGTATATATAAGTGCATATAAGTGCATATACATATATATAAGTGTATATAAGTGCATATACAACTTATATACAATAAAAAATATTACATGTGTGTGTGTCTATATATATATAAATGAAAAGGAATATTATCCAGCTACAAAAAGAAAGAAATTCTGTCATTTGTGACAACATGGAAAAACCTAGAGGACATTAGGCTAAGAATTACTAGCCAGACAGAGAAAAACAAATAATGTGTGATGTCACTCATATGTGGAATCTAAAAATCAGAGTAGAATTTATATAAACATACAGTAGTATGGTGGTTATCAGGGCCTGGGGCTGGATGGCAGGAATGGGGAGATGCTGGTCAAAGGGTACAAGACTTCAGCTGTACAATGAATAACCTCTTGGTATCAAATGCACTGCAAGGTGACTGTAGTTAATAACATGTTGCATGCTTGAAATTTGCAAGACAGTTAACCTTAAGCATTCTAACCACGGACACACACACACACACACACACACACACACACACACACACACAGAGGCAAGGTGAGTATACGACATGATGTTTGTACTAATTAACCAGATTGTTGTGATGAACATTTCACAATGTACACATATGTCAAATCATCACATTGCACACTTTAAATATATATAATTTTGTCACATCTCAAACTGAAAAACATTTTTTTCAAATTTTATTTAAATTCTAGTTAGTTAACATACAGTGTAATATTGGTTTTAGGAGTAGAACTCAGGGATTTATCACTTTCATACAACACCCAGTGCTCATCACAAGTGCCTTCCTTAGTACCCATCAAACATCTTGTGCATTCCCCACCCCGCCTCCCTTCATCACCCCTCAGTTGGATCTCTGTATTTAAGAGTCTTTCCTGGTTTGTTTCCCTCTCTCCTCTCCACCCACTTCCCATATATTCATCTGTTTTGTTTCTTAAATTCCACATATGAGTGAAATAATATCATGTTAAAAAAGATGAATTCTCTGTTTTAAATTTCAGGTTAATAGTATAAAAACATAACCTGATCATTTAAGGAGGTCATATAAAATAACAGTCAGGAGGAGAATAGAAAAGAATATGCAATCATTTATATTTGATATTCATTGTAAATGTAAAACCAAAGGGGTAGGATAGAAGGTATGTATTTTATTCACTGTGGCCATTTTGGAGTAGAATCGTACAGAACTATTGGTCTATAAAGTACTATTATTAATAACTGAACAGTTGACATAATCTTTTTTTTTCAATATATGAAATTTATTGTCAAATTGGTTTCCATACAACACCCAGTGCTCATCCCAAAAGGTACCCTCCTCAATACCCATCATTCCCCCCTCCCCTCCCGCTCACCCCCCATCAACCCTCAGTTTGTTCTCAGTTTTTAAGAGTCTCTTATGCTTTGGCTCTCTCCCACTCTAACCTCTTTTTTTTTTTCCTTCCCCTCCCCCACGGGTTTCTGTTAAGTTTCTCAGGATCCAATAAGAGTGAAACCATATGGTATCTGTCTTTCTCTGTATGGCTTATTTCACTTAGCATCACACTCTCCAGTTCCATCCACGTTGCTACAAAGGGCCATATTTCATTCTTTCTCATTGCCACGTAGTACTCCATTGTGTATATAAACCACAATTTCTTTATCCATTCATCAGTTGATGGACATTTAGGCTCTTTCCATAATTTGGCTATTGTTGAGAGTGCTGCTATAAACATTGGGGTACAAGTGCCCCTATGCATCAGTACTCCTGTATCCCTTGGGTAAATTCCTAGCAGTGCTATTGCTGGGTCATAGGGTAGGTCTATTTTTAATTTTCTGAGGAACCTCCACACTGTTTTCCAGAGTGGCTGCATCAATTTGCATTCCCACCAACAGTGCAAGAGGGTTCTCATTTCTCCACATCCTCTCCAGCATCTATAGTCTCCTGATTTGTTCATTTTGGCCACTCTGACTGGCGTGAAGTGGTATCTGAGTGTGGTTTTGATTTGTATTTCCCTGATAAGGAGCGACGTTGAGCATCTTTTCATGTGCCTGTTGGCCATCCGGATGTCTTCTTTAGAGAAGTGTCTATTCATGTTTTCTGCCCATTTCTTCACTGGGTTATTTGTTTTTTGGGTGTGGAGTTTGGTGAGCTCTTTATAGATTTTGGATACTAGCCCTTTGTCCGATATGTCATTTGCAAATATCCTTTCCCATTCCATTTGTTGCCTTTTAGTTTTGTTGATTGTTTCCTTTGCTGTGCAGAAGCTTTTTATCTTCATAAGGTCCCAGGAATTCATTTTTGCTTTTAATTCCCTTGCCTTTGGGGATGTGTCGAGTAAGAGATTGCTACAGCTGAGGTCAGAGAGGTCTTTTCCTGCTTTCTACTCTAGGGTTTTGATGGTTTCCTGTCTCACATTCAGGTCCTTTATCCATTTTGAGTTTATTTTAGTGAATGGTGTGAGAAAGTGGTCTAGTTTCAACCTTCTGCATGTTGCTATCCAGTTCTCCCAGCACCATTTGTTAAAGAGACTGTTCTTCCATTGGATGTTCTTTCCTGCTTTGTCAAAGATGAGTTGGCCATACGTTTGTGGGTCTAGTTCTGGGGTTTCTATTCTATTCCATTGGTCTATGTGTCTGTTTTTGTGCCAATACCATGCTGTCTTGATGATTACAGTTTTGTAGTAGAGGCTAAAGTCTGGGATAACAGTTGACATAATCTAAGTCATGGAATCAAAATGTAAGTTTAGGAAAAGAATTTGCCAAAAACCATCATTAGCATATCAGTTTTCAGATATGTTTACCAGATATTATATTAATAATAATGAATAATTCAGTAGTAACTGCATGTTAAGAAGTTAGATAGATCCATCTAATATGTTCAAGGGAATGTCTCTGACATTAGGACATATGACAACCCTTTATCAAATCTTTTAAAAAGAATGCATCTCACAGTTTTCTCCTACAGCTGTATAAAATTTATTTCAAATGAGATGTTTAGGAAGTGCTTTGTATACTGTCAATTATTTAAGAATTTAATGACTTTTTTGGATATGTGTCTCAAAGAGAAAGGCAAAGTACCTGGCCACTCCACAACATTCACTGACTTTATTTTTTTTAATTTATTGTTTTTATTTTTTTATTGAGTTATTATTGACAAATAACTTGTGTAAGTATAAGATGTATAATGTGTATAATGTGTTCATTTGATGTATTTATGCATTATCAAATGATTACCATCATAATGTCAGCTACTATCTTTATCATGTCACATAATTATAATTTCTTTTTTGTGGTGGAAACAATTAAGATCTAGTCTCTTGGAAGTTTTGAAGTTTATCATACAGTATTGTTGACTACAGTTTCTATGCTGTGAATTAGATAATTTGTAGGCTGTGCAGGACTTACATATCTACTAGTTACAAGTTTGAAACCTTAAGCAGCATCTTCCCAGTTCTCCCACCCCCTAGCCCCGGAAAACCAGCATTCTACTCTTATGAATTTGACTTTTCAAGATTACACATATAACTATTTGTCCTTCTTTGCCTGACATTTCACTTAGCATAATCCCCTCAAGGTGTATCCATATTGTTGCAAATGGCACAATTTCCTTCTTTCTCATGGTTGAATATTCCATTCTCTCTCTCTCTCTCTCTCTCTCTTTCTTTCTTTCCTTCTTCCTTTCTTTCATCTATCATCTATTTATTATATGTATTGAATATATATTTTATATATACATATGTATATACACATATACACACAAATAATGCACACATATATATGTGTGTATACATATGTGTGTATGTATATATATATCTATATATATATATCTACATATATATACACACACACACACACACACACACACACACACACACACACACATATCACATTTTTAACCATTCATTTGTTGACAGACACTTAGGTTGTTTCCATATCTTGGCTGTTGTGAATAATGTCACAAAAAACATGAAGTGCAGATATCCCTTTGAGATTCTGTTTTCATGTCCTTTAGAAATGTAACCAGAAATGATATTTCTGGATAAAATAGTATTTGTATTTTAATTTTTTGAGGAACCTCCTTACTCTATGTTTTCCATAGTGTCAGAACGAATTTACATTCTGAAGTATAGCATACAAGGGCTCCCTTTTCTCCACATCCCACCAGCAGTTGTTATCTCTTGTGTCCTTGATGATAACCCTTCCAACAGGTGTGTGGTGATGTCACATTATGGTTTTGATATGCATTTCCCTGATGATGAGTGATGTTGAGCATCAACATCAGAAATAAATCCACTTGAATGTGTCAAAAATTCTTTTAATGTACAGTTGGGTTTGATTTGTTCATATCTTGTTGAGAGTTTTTGCATCCATATACATCAGAGATATTAGCCTGTAGTTCTCACTTTTATTGGGACCTTTGTCTGGTTTGAAAATCAAGGTCATGCCACCCTCCTAGAATGAGTTTGTAAGTTTTCCTTCCATTTCTATTTTTTTTGGAACAGTTTCAGAAGAATAGGTATGATTTCTTCTTTAACTGTCTGGTAGAATTCTCCTGGGAAACCGTTCTACCCTGGACTCTTTGTTGTTGGCAGATTTTTTTTTTTATAACTGATTTTATTTCTATGGCTCTGTGAAAATTTTCTATTTCCCCCTGTTTCAATTTTGGTAGTTTATATGTTTCTGCAATTTATCCATTTCTTCCAGGATGCCCCATTTGTTGACATATCATTATTCCTATTATTCTCTTTTAATTGTTTGTATTTCTGCGGTATTGGTTGTCATCTCTCCTCTTTCATTCATGATTTTATTTATGTGAGTCCTTTCTCTTTTCCTTTTGACAAGTCTGGCAAGGGATTTGTCAATAAAATATCAGAGCAGAAATATATGATATAGAAATAAAAAACCCTGTAGAACAGATCCACGAAATTGTTCCAGGTTGCAGTTCATTATTAATAGTACTTCCTTGTTCGTTCTTTCACTGAGTCAGAAGACACACACTTACGATCTTTGAAAGGAACATTAAGAAATTTATATGTATTATTTGTCCTTATTTGTATTTATTTTAAAATTTAATGATAAATTCCTTAATTAAAAAATGCAACACTGCACACCTGTTTGTTAATCAGGAGTCACATTGTAGTTTTCAAGAAGCAATCATGTCTCCATAATGGAAGTTGATACACATAGGAGACTCGTGGTTGTACTAAAGTGTTGGATGCCCCACATGGAATTCATAGTGTAGCCTAGCTGTCCACTGAGACATGGGCTAATGTGGCAGAGAGTGATGAAATGCTTCTCAGGTGATGCTCTAATAGAAAGTCCACTGATGAGTAGTTGCTGTGCAGTTTTATGATTAGTTTGAAGGAATGAGTTTATATTTTAATTTATATTATTACATATTTCTTACTTAATAAAGGTAGTATTTCAGTATGTACCAACCACAGTGGAATTATTTTTAATGCATTTTTACAAACAGTGCACTTAGTGGTGCATATAGTCAAGTATCTTTGTTGCCTAACATCGTTATTTTGACTATCAGAAACATATGTTCTGCAAGAAGCTCTCACATGAGATTTGGGGAAATAGGAGACAAGAATGAGTTACTACAGAAAACCTTATAAACCTTCTGTAACTGTTAAATAATTTCAGCTGTCACTTGGATGCAAAAATGCCCCTGACTAGGTTGCCTAATGCCCCCTTCACATCCTTATTCCTCAAGGTGTAGATGAAAGGGTTCAGCGCAGGGGTCACTACTCCATAGAAGAGCGCCATGAATTTGGGCTGGTCTCTTGAGATGGAGGAGGGGGGCTGAAGGTACATGCTAATGCCTGGACCATAAAACAAGAAAACTACAATGAGATGGGAAGAACATGTCCCAAAGGCCTTTTTCCTTCCCTCGGAAGACTTAATTTTAAATACAGCATGTCCAATGCAAGCATAGGAAGCAAGAATTAAGCCTAGCGGGACAGCTAACATAAAAATACACACCACAGAGAGTGTGAGCTCGTTAGCAGCCTTTTCTCCACAGGCAGCCTTTATCAGAACAGGAATCTCACACAGCAAGTGGTCCAATTTATTGAGTCCACACTGTGGTAACTGCAAGGTAGCAGTGGCCTCTGAGACAGCATAGGTGATTCCAGTCAACCACACAGTGGATGCCAGCAGGATACAGATGCGTGGGTTCATGATGAGGGTGTAGTGTAGAGGCTTGCAGATAGCCAGGTAGCGATCAAAAGACATAATAGCCAGAAGCAGATATTCTGTGCCCCCCCTTATGTGGAAGAAATAAAGCTGAGCTGCACACCCCACATAGCTGGTCGTCTTCTTGGTGCTTCCCAGGTTGAACAGCATCTGAGGGACGATGCTTGTGGTGTAGCACATGTCCAGGAAGGAGAGGTTGGTGAGGAAGAAATACATGGGGCTGTGCAGACGGGCATCTAACCTGGACACCAGAATGATGGCCGTGTTTCCTACCATGGCCATGGGGTATGTTATAAGAAGAATAGCAAATAGAGGAAGCTCCAGCCAAGGACGATCTGCAAAGCCTAGTAGAACAAACTCTTTAGGATGGCTGTTATTCATTGTGCCACGATCTTCACCTTATTTCACCTACAGCAGGGAAGTGGCAGAAAAGGTTGGAAGCGTTAGGAGAACTGCATCCGCCATCCACTCACACAAGATGGGTCACAGTCACTTGTGGGGGAAACAATAAACAGGATCTGGCACCAGTGACTTACTTTCCCTCACTGCAGAATAGAGGTGATGTCTCTAGACAAGTAACCTGACCATTCTGAAACTGAATGTAGAACAAGGATGACGATAACTATCCCCTTGTGTTACAGGGAGAGTTAAAAGCAAAGTGGGAGCATCTTGTATTTGGGAAACTCCAAATCAGGTTTTTCAAACTTGGCTTGCTTGCATAAAAATCATCGGAGGGGTCGTTAAAATGTAGTTCATTGGTTTCTGTCTCTGGGTGTCTGATAGGGTGGATGTGGCATGGACCCAGGAGACACCGATGCAAGGGATTACTGAAATGTTATGAGCGGTGAAGGTCTTGAGGTCACTGATGCACAAGAAGGAGAAGAAATGCCAGAGCACTAATACTCACCATGACAGTCTTGTTCACACTCAACCAGTGTTGAATAGTTATATCATCCCTATGGGGAGTAGGAAGGTAGGTTTTAAACAAGTCTATCTTAGTATTTTGGAAATAAGTAAGAAATGTCAGCTTCCTGAAGTATGCACTGAGAGAGATGAGCTATGACATCTGTTTCCCATGCTAAAGAATTAATTTTTGGACATATATTTTCTTGCATAAGAACTTCATTAAAACTGAGCACTTGTTTTTTAATTAAATTTTAGTTTATCTAGTAGTTATTTTCTTTTATCAAGTGGGCTTATCTCTGTTTTTATACGAAACTGGATGGTTATTAGTGATCCACTTGATTTCATGTAGCTACCAATCCAACTTTTAACTCAGAGAACTGGTTTCAAGAGGAAAGTCTATATTCCAATTCAGTCAGGACCAGAGGCTTGCCTATATCCCCAAATTATTTTACATATTCCTTTCCTTTTAAGATAAGAGGCACATTGTAACAGCAAAATTAAGGAGCTGAGTAAAGCAGTATTTTGGAAAGATTAACTGGGTAATAAATTCTTTTATTTATACTATTCTTTTCTTTGGTGGTAAACTGTTCCACGGTATCTAGAATCTTCTGTAGGATAAGATAGATCATGATTATGGTTATGAGGTATTCCACTGACAAATTCTAGGTTACCTCACCAGTGAGTTAGTGGTTTAAGGGTAACATCACCTTGTATGGTTACAAAGTACAGTTTTCACATTCCGTATGTCATTAAATCCTCTAAGCCATCCTGCGGGTGTCTCACAAAGCTCACAGCTTGAGAGCTTGTTTGGAGATGCCAGCAGGGAGCACAGCTACTCATATACCCTTGACAGAAGAACGGTCCTCCTCTATGAGGGGGAAGACCATCCTCTTTGACCCAGCATACAGCTCCAGGAGGGATGCACATGGAGAGGAATGGAGGAGGGGACACCTGCCCACCCAGCCAGATCAGTTTAATCAAACTCTGGCGAAATATGGGGTGACAGATGTTGCAGCCAGGACTCCCTGAACTTGTAGTGAGGAGCATCGAGTGTTGTAACGAAGTGATGAATCACTATATTGCACACCTGAAACAAATATCACACCCTATGTTAACTATACTGTAATTTAAATAAAAACTTAAAAAACAAATCATTGCTAAGATATGAATGTTGTCCTTTGATTACAAACTATTTCTAGATTAGAAGTGGACAGATAACCATAAAATGATAATAATTCCAAGTAATCCTTAATAAGACCTGTTTACTGAAAACTCCAGTAAGCACTTTGCTCCATTAAATCATTTAGTACTCTTTCCCAGGCCTTTTGAGAGGAAATTTTAGTATCCAGATTTTAGAAAGTTGTTAATCATTCATTTAGGATACTGTTAATCATTCAATGAAAGATTGTTGTGAATAACTAGGGAGGTTCTAAAGATTGAAAAGCAATCAATTCCTTAAATGATGTACTGAGATAATGAAACTATGATTTCAGAGATTCAATATTCCAAAGAAAGCATTGGTTGTCTAGAGATGTTTCCTGAAAGATGTTTCTCCTACACCTTATTCGACCTTGACATTTTTCAAGATGTAGCATGAGTGCATTGTGTTAGGAACACACGTTGGCCTAAGTTGTTTTTCAGGTGAAAATCGTGTGTTTTATTTTTTATTTTTAATTTTTAAAAAATGTTTATTTATTTTAGAGACAGAGAGAGCACAAGCAGGGGAGGGGAAGAGAGAGCCAGAGACAGAATCTGAAGCAGCCTGCAGGCACTGGGCTGTCAGCACAGAGCCCAATGCAGGGCTCAAACCCACGAACCATAAGATCATGACCCAAACTGAAGTTATACACTCAACCGACTGAGCCACCCAGGCACCCCAAAAATCCTATGTTTTAGATGGGATATGACATAAAATCATATGTTACTAAAATAAATATTCCAAAATTGTGTTCCACACACATTATTAAATAATTGTACATTAAGATCCTTATTGTCTACTAATGGCTACACCCACCTTTTAGATTTTTCTGTCATGAAATACTGTTCAATTTTTGAAGGAGTAATTTCAGGCTTGAGCCTCCGTGAATTCTTCCATAGTTAATTGTATCTAATTTTAAGGAGTCAGGTATGCTTACAACAATTTTATTAAATTCATATTATTTGGGATTTTCTTCACTTGACTCATCTCAGAATTTTGTTTGTGATGGTGACCAGCCCGGGGCCTCCTTTATTTCCTTAGATAATTCCCTAGGGATACTATGGCAATGTTCTAATCACTGAAATTCACTCTTGATTGAACTTTATAATTTTATCCTAGATTTATAATCTTCTCCATGTCATTCTCATGGTACTTAATTATTGTTAGCTCTTGGATTCATGACTTTTGGATCTAACTTCCGTTGACTTTTCATCACTGTTTTACTGCATAGAGGTCTATTTATCCTTAAATAGTCACATTATGAATGCTTAAAATCACATTAATAAACTGCCAGACTTCATTCTTTTTGACATCTCCTTTGCATATTCAATCACATTTTCATCCATTTTTGTTTTATTCATACATCATCTTCATCACACATTGTTGGTGTGAGACCCTGAGAAGGACTGATTACCAAGAGAAATCTACTTGCATTCTAGAGCCATGAAATGAGGTATTTCCAAAGTCTAGAAAACGTTTCCTGAATGAAATGCTTTCTCTTTACTTATGTATATTAGGTACTGTGATGTACATACACTACCATCATCCCGAGAATGGGCACTTTAAAACAAGTTTTTTTTTTTTTACTCACCTTATTCTGGTAAATATCACTTGATAAAAAGGAATTTTGGAAGAATACATGAATCTCAAACTTTCAGAGAAGGACAGAGAAACACAGATGGGTATCTAAGAATTGGCTTCAGAAATGTTTATTTTTCACTTGCAAAAATGCTGCTGAGGAGAAAACACTTGGGTTAGGAGGACAGTAGTACATAATATGGAGAATGCATTCTGGGTGTGCTATTTATAGAATGTGCTCCAGACTCTTGGGCATTGTTTTCAAACAGGCCATTTGTGTTTATCCCAGATGAGCTAACAGAGAAAGTTCCTTGGGAGGGGTCGCCATGGAAATGCTTCTTATTATGGTTAATTACTTACTGAACTGAGGGTGGTAACAAGTCCTGTCTGTTATTAGGTTTGTTTTAAAAGAAACTCATTTAATTTCCCAACATAAACACTAATTTTAAATAGGATACAATTGGAATAAAGCAAGTTTGAAGAAATGATTCTGGGGGATTTAAATGTCAGTTTCTTTAGGATCTATGTTCATTTATAGAATATCCCTCATAGATTTTTTTAATATACAAGAATTTGTCCACGTTTTTATTTAAATTCCAGTTAGTTAACATACAGTGTAATATTGGTTTCAGGTAGAACTTTGTGAATCATCACTGACATACAATACCCAATGCTCATCACAAGTGCCCTCTTTTTTTTTTTTTTTTTTTAATTTTTTTTTTCAACGTTTATTTATTTTTGGGACAGAGAGAGACAGAGCATGAACGGGGGAGGGGCAGAGAGAGAGAGGGAGACACAGAATCGGAAACAGGCTCCAGGCTCTGAGCCATCAGCCCAGAGCCCGATGCGGGGCTCGAACTCACGGACCGCGAGATCGTGACCTGGCTGAAGTCGGACGCTTAACCGACTGCGCCACCCAGGCGCCCCACAAGTGCCCTCTTTAATGCTCATTGCCTATTTCACCCATCCCTTACCGACCTCCCTTCTAATAATCATCTGTTTGTTCTCTATACTTAAGAGTCTGGTTCCTAGTTTGCCTCTCTCTCTGCCCCCATGTTCATTTGTTTTCTTTCTTACTCCAAAATATGACAAATTATATTCTTTCTCTGACTGCCTTATTTAGCTTATAAAAACACATTCTAGCTCTATCCATATCATTGTAAATGGCAAGATTTCATTCTTTTTGTTCTTTTTTTATTTTTAAAAATTAACATCCAGGGGCGCCTGGGTGGCGCAGTCGGTTAAGCGTCTGACTTCAGCCAGGTCACGATCTCGCAGTCCGTGAGTTCGAGCCCCGCGTCGGGCTCTGGGCTGATGGCTCGGAACCTGGAGCCTGTTTCTGATTCTGTGTCTCCCTCTCTCTCTGCCCCTCCCCCGTTCATGCTCTGTCTCTCTCTGTCCCAAAAATAAATAAACGTTGAAAAAAAAATTAAAAAAAAAATTAACATCCAAATTAGTTAGCATATAGTGAAACAATGATTTCAGGAATAGATTCCTTAATGCCCCTTACCCATTTAGCCCATCCGTCCTCCCAAACCCCTCCAGTAACCCTCAGTTTGTTCTCCATGTTTATGAGTCTTTTCCGTTTTGTCCCCCTCCCTGTTTTCATATCATTTTTGTTTCCCTTTTCTTATGTTCATCTGTTTTGTCTCTTAAAGTCCTCATATCAGTGAAGTCATATGATTTTTGTCTTTCTCTGACTAATTTCACTTAGCATAACACCCTCCAGTTCCATCCATGTAGTTGCACATGGCAAGATTTCATTCTTTTTGATTGTCGAGTAATACTCCATTGTATATATACACCACATTTTCTTTGTCCATTCATCCATCGATGGAGATTTGGGCTATTTCCATACTTTGGCTATTGTTGCACTATTGTTATAGTGCTGCTATAAACATGAGGGTGCATGTGTCCCTTCAAAACAGCACACCTATATCCCATTGATAAATGCCTAGTAGTGCAATTGCTGGCTCGTAGGGTAGTTCTATTTTTAGTTTTTTTGAAGAACCTCCATACTGGTTTCCAGAGTGGCTGCACCGGCTTGCATAGCTACCAACAATGCAAAAGAGATCCTCATTCTCCACATCCTTGCCAACATCCGTTGTTGCCTGAGTTGTTAACGTTAGCCATTCTGACAGGTGTAAGGTGGTATCTCATTGTGGTTTTGATTTGCATTTCCCTGATGATGAGTGAAGTTAAGCAGTTTTTTCATGTGGCAGTTGGCCATCTGGATGTCTTCCTTGGAGAAGTGTCTATTCATGTCTTTTGCACATTTCTTCCCTGGATTATTTGTTTTTTGGTGTTGAGTGGGAAGTTCCTTATAGATTTTGGATACAAACCCTTTATCTGATATGTCGTTTGCAAATATCTTCTCCCATTCTGTCGGTTGCCTTTTAGTTTTGATGATTGTTTCCTTTGCTGTGCAGAAGCGTTTTATTTTGATGAGGTCCCAGTAGTTCATTTTTGCTTTTGTTTCCCTTGTCTCCAGAGACGTGTTGAGTAAGAAATTGCTGCGGGCAAGATCAAAGAGGTTTTTGCCTGATTTCTCCTCAAGGAGAAGCATTCCTGTCTTACATTAAGGTCTTTCATCCATTTTGAGTTTATTTTTGTGTATGGTGTAAGAAAGTGGTCCAGGTTCATTCTTCTGCATGTCGCTGTCCAATTTTCCCAGCACCACTTGCTGAAGAGACTGTCTTTATTCCATTGGATATTCTTTCCTTCTTTGTCAAAGATTAGTTGGCCATACCTTTGTAGGGCCATTTCTGGGTTCTCTATTCCATTCCATTGATCTGAGTGTCTGTTCTTGTGCCAGTATCATACTGTCTTGATGATTACAGCTTTGTAGTATAGCTTGAAGTCTGGGATTGTGATGTCTCCTGCTTTGGTTTTCTTTTTCAAGATTGCTTTGGCTATTTGGGGTCTTTTCTGGTTCCATAGAAATTTTAGGATTATTTGTTGTAACTCTGTGAAGAATGCTGTTGTTACTTTGATAGGGATTGCATTGAATATGTAGATTGCTTTGGGTAGTATCGACATTTTAACAATATTTTTTCTTCCTATCCAGGAGCATGGAATCTTTTTCCATTTTTTTGTGTCTTCTTCAATTTCTTTCATAAACTTTCCATAGTTTTCAGTGTATAGATTTTTCACTGCTTTGGTTAGATTTATTCCTAGGTATTTTATGGTTTTTGGTACAATTATAAATGGGATCGATTCCTTGACTTCTCTCAAGGAATCTCAAGGGTCTCAATGTATGCTCCTTCTATCCCTACTTTCTTGAGGGTTGTTATCAAGAAGCCATATTGTATTTTGTCAAATCCTTTCTCTGCATCTGTTGAGAGGATCATATGGTTCTTGTCCTTTCTTTTATTGATGTGATGAATCACGTTAATTATTCTGTGGATATTGAACCAGCCCTGCATCCCAGGAATAAATCCCGCTTGGTCGTGGTGGATAATTTTTTTAATGTATTGTTGGATCCAGTTGGCTAATATCTTGTTGAGGTTTTTGCATTCATGTTCATCAGGGAAGTTGGTCTATAGTTCTCCTTTTTAGTGGGGTCTCTCTCTGGTTTTGGAATCAAGGTAATGCTGGCTTCATAGAAAGAGTTTGGAAGATTTCTATCCATTTCTACTTTTTGGAACAGTTTCAAGAGAATAGATGTTAACTCTTCCTTAAATGTTTGGTAGAATTCCTGTGGAAAGCCATCTGGCCCTGGACTCTTGTTTTCTGGCAGATTTTTTATTATTAATTCGATTTCCTTACTGATTATGGGTGTGTTCAAATTTTCTATTTCTTCCTGTTTCAGTTTTGGTAGTGTATATGTTTCTAGGAATTTGTCTATTTCTTCCAGATTACCTATTTTATTGGCATATAATTGTTCATTATATTCTCTTATTGTTTTTATTTCTGTTTTGTTGGTTGTGATCTTTCCTCTTTCATTCTTGATTTTATTTATTTTGCTCCTTTCCTTTTTCTTTTTGATCAACCTGGTTAGTGGCTTATCAATTTTGTTAATTCTTTCAAAGAAACAGCTTTTGGTTTCATTGATCTGTTCTACTGTTTTTTTTTTTTTTCTTTTTGGTTTTGATAGCATTAATTTCTTCTCTAATCTTTATTATCTCCTGTCTTCTGCTTGTTTTGGGTTTTATTTGCTGTTCTTTTTCCAGCTCCTTACGGCGTAAGGTTAGGTTGTGTATCAGATCTTTTTTCCTTCTTAGGAAGACATGGATCGCTATATGCTTTCCTCTTATGACCGCCTTTGGTGCATCCCAGAGGTTTTGGGTTGTGGTGTTATCATTTTCATTGACTTCCATATACTTTTTAATTTCCTCTTTAACTGCTTGGTTAGCCCATTCATTCTTTAGTAGGATGTTCTTCAGTCTCCAAGTATTTGTTACCTTTCCAATTTTTTTTCTTTTGGTTGATTTCGAGTTTCATAGCATTGTGGTCTGAAAACATGCATGGTATGATCTCTATCTTTTTATACTTAATTAGGGCTGATTTGTGTCCCAGTATATAGTCTATTCTGGAGAACGTTCCATGTGCACTGGAGAAGAATGTATATTTCGCTGCTTTAGGATGCAATGTTCTGAATATATCTGTGAAGTCTATCTGGTCCATTGTGTTATTCAAAGCCATTGTTTCCTTGTTGATTTTTTGATTAGATGATCTTTCCATTGCTCTGAGTGGGGTGTTGAGGTCTCCTACTATTATGGTATTACTATTGATGAGTTTCTTTATATTTGTGATTGATTTATATATTGGGCTTTTTTACATTTGGTGTACAAATGTTTACAATTGTTAGGTCTTCTTGGTGGATAGACCCCTTAATTATGATGTAATGCCTTTCTGCATCTCTTGATACAGTCTTTATTTTAAAGTCTAGATTGTCTGATATAAGTATGGCTACTCCAGCTTTCTTTTGTTGACCATTAGCGTGATAGATGGTTCTCCATACCCTTACTTTCAATGTTAGGGACTTTTTTTCCTTGCTGCTTTCATGATTCTCTCCTTGCCTGAGTATTTTGTGTATTTGACTATGATATGCCTTGTTGATGGTCTGTTTTTGTCGAATCTAATGGGGGTCCTCTGTGCTTCCTGGATTTTGGTGTCTGTGTCTTCCCCCAGGTTAGGAAAGTTTTCCGCTATGATTTGTTCACATAACCCTTCTACCCCTATTTCTCTCTCTTCCTCTTCTGGGACCCCTATGATTCTGATGTTGTTCCTTTTTAATGAGTCACTGATCTCTCTAATTCTTAAATCATGCTCTTTTGCCTTAATCTCCCTTTTTCTCAGCTTCATAATTCTCTATAAGTTTGTCTTCTATATCGCTGATTCTGTTTTACTTCATCCATCCTTGCCACCACTGCATCTATCCGTGATTGAAGTTCAGTTATAGCATTTTTCATTTCATTCTGGCTATTTTTTACTTCTTTTATCTCTGCAGAAAGGGATTCTAATCTATTTTCGACTCCAGCTGGTATTCTTATTATCGTGATTCTAAATTCTGGTTCAGAAATCTTGCTTGTATCTGTGTTGCTTAAATCCCTGGCTGTCGTTTCTTTGTGCTCTTTCTTTTGGGGTGAATTCCTTCGTTTTGTCATTTTGAAGGGAGAAAAGGAATTAATGAGGTAGAAAAGTTGAAATTAAAAAGATATTAAAATTAAAAAAATAAACACACACACACACACACAAGTCGAATAAATGATGCTAGATCCTAGGTGTGTTATGATCTGGGTGTTGAAAGTGGTTTGACAGATTAGAGGAAAAAAACAGGGTGGGGTGAAGAATAAAAAATGAAATGGAAATTGTTTGAGAATTTGAAAAAATGAATACACCAAAGTAGACTAAAATGAGATGATGGAGGTAAAACAGAATTTGAAAAAATATATACAAAAGTAAAGAACATAGTAGAAAAAAATTAAAGAAAAATATTTTAATAAAAAGTAAAAATAAATATGATTTTTTTTTATCTTTTTAAGAAAAAAGAAAAGAAATGAAAAAGAGAAAAAAGGTAAAAAAAAAGAAAAAAGAAAAGAAAAAAAGGAATCGTTTTAAAATTTGAAAAAGGGAACACACTGTAGTAGACTAAAATAAAATGATGGAAGTAAAATAGAATTTGAAAAAATTTACATAAAAGCAAAAAATATAGTAACAAAATTAAATAAAAATATTTTAATAGAAATTGAATGTAAAAATGAAGGTTTTCTCTTTCTGCATTGAAGAAAAAGAAAATAAATGAAAAAGAAAACAAGAAAAAAAAGGAAATTGTTTGAAAATTTGATAAGTTGAATACACTGAAGTAGACAAAAATAAAATGATGGAGGTAAGGTAGAATTTGAAAAAAATACACAAAAGTAAAAAAAATATAGTAATAAAAATTAAAGAAAAATATTTCAATAAAAATTGAAAATAAAAATGAATTTTATCTCTTTATTCAAGAAAAAGAAAAGAATTGCAAAAGAGAAAAAAGAAAAAGAAAGAAAGAAAATTGAATAGATGAACCTGATAAAAGATGAAGTAGTACTGAAATTGCTTTGTTTTCCCTTAGAAGTCAGTCTATGTAGCTCTGTATAGTCCATAAATTAACCCGGCAGTGAGACTTGTATTCTTGAAGAGCGAAGTTGGCCCAATTGGTTGGGGCTCCGCGTAACAGTTCTGCTCTCCAGTAGATGGCGCTGTTAGCCTAATGGCGTTGATTGTTGCAGTGCTAGTAGGTGCGTATGCACATGCGCGAATGGTGAAAATGACGCCACCCAGCCCCCAGTCTGTTCTCCCAAATCAGCAACCTCGCATCCTTCCTCTGTCTTCAGCTTTTGTCCACTCACCGCTTTTTCACTCTCCGTGACTGGGCCCCAGGCAGTACTTCTCTCCCAAGTTTTGTCTCAGATGCGGCTGCTTTCTCCAGCCCCTTAGTTCCGAAGGACTGTGGCTTTGACCCTTCCCGCCCCTCTGTGGGAGGGTCTCACCAAGCAATGGCCAAATGCCGGCCACACCCAAGAACGCTTGCCAGACCCTGCTGCTGCCGGTGCCCTGAGACTGCGGCCAGGTGCCAGACTGCTCCAGAAAAAGTTCGTGAGATAGTGTAGCAGCAGTGTTTCAGGGATTATGGAAAATTACAACACACATCTGGCACCAGGCTTCACCCTTAACGACCTTGTTCCAGCACCAACGAATGTGGCCATTTTCTGGGGTCTGCTGGGACCAGGTGGCTTCAACGGTCTCTACCAAATGTCCTTCCAGCAGTGAAACTGCTTTTCTCCATGTGGCCTGAGAACCTCCCGGACCCCACTCTGTTCCTGGGGATTCGCCTTTCCCACCAGAGTACTGCCAGGTATGGAGCTGCGGAGTTGCAGCCTTTGCGCTCCCTTGGTTACAGTCTTAATGGAATTTAAACCCTCTCCTTTTTCCTTTCTCCTTTCTCCCTTTTTAGTTTAGTCCCTGCAGCTGTTTCCAATTTTCCACTTTCTCTCCAGCTGCTTTTGGGGAGGGGTGCTTTTCCCATACTCACCCCTTCTCCCCAGTCTCCATCCTCTGTCCCCCCACAAAGTAGTTCCCTACCTTCCATGGCTTCTTGCTCCCCAAATTCACCTCTCCGCACCGTTTACCTGCTGAATTCTGTGGTTCAGGTTGTGCAGATTGTTGTGTTAATCTTCCAATCAGTTTTCTAGGTGTGTAGGATGGTTTATTGTTGGTCTGGCTCTATTTCACGGATGCGAGACACCCAAAAAGCTTCCATGCTATTCCACCATCTTGGCTCCTCCTCCAGAAGCTGCTTTTTGAAAGGGCACCCAGACTGGCTGTGAAAGAGGTGTGTTTGCTCATTTTAAAGCACTGCACTGGGGGCGCCTGGGTGGCGCAGTCGGTTAAGCGTCCGACTTCAGCCAGGTCACGATCTCGCGGTCCGTGAGTTCGAGCCCCGCGTCGGGCTCTGGGCTGATGGCTCAGAGCCTGGAGCCTGTTTCCGATTCTGTGTCTCCCTCTCTCTCTGCCCCTCCCCCATTCGTGCTCTGTCTCTCTCTGTCCCAAGAATGAATAAACGTTGAAAAAAAAAATTTAAAGCACTGCACTGAGGGACACAGGCTTGCTGAGGTACTCTTGGGGAGTACACCAGTGGGTGTCCTTCCTGTGCTTCAGAGCCCCAGGATCTCCCAGACAGGAGCATCTGCATGTGTCTGGGGTATCTGGTGCGTCTGGTGCATCAGGTTTTGAGGCTGCCACCCAGGGATGTCCTTTGATTTCCTGGCTCTGGAGGCTGTGGGGCTTGTACTGTAATTTAATACTTTTCTATCTTAGAGATGGACATTGGAGGCTATCTATGTAGATGACCCCTTGTGTTTTGCAGATGTGGAAACTAAGGCTTAGGGAAGGTAAGGGACTTGTTAGAGATTTTTTTTTGTTTTGAGAGAGAGAGTAATAATGAGCAGTGGAGAGGACAGAGGGAGAGAATTTCAAGCAGGATCCATGCCCCGCACAAACCCTGACTGGGGCTTGATCTCATGACCCTGGGATCATGACCTGACCAAAAAATAAAAATCAGACTTTCAACCTACTGAACCACCCAGGCACCCTGGGAGTTTTGTGGCTTCTCACTCCTCAAGTTCACCTCTCAGCACCGCGTACCTGCTAAATTCTGTGGTTCAGGTTGTGCAGATTGTTGTGTTAATCCTCCAATCAGTTTTCTAGGTGTGCAGGATGGTTTAGTGTTGGTCTGGCTGTATTTCACGGATGCAAGACACACAAAAAACTTTCATGCTGTTCTGCCATCTTGGCTCTTTCTCTCAAGATTTCATTCTTTTTGGTGGTAGAGTAATATTCCATTGTGTATGTGTGTGTGTATATATACGTATACACACACACTATATATATATATATATATATATATATATATATATACACACACACACAACCACATTTTCTTTATCCATTCATCAGTTGATGGGCATGTTGGATGCTTCCATTGTTTGCTTACTGTTGATAATGTTGCTATAAACTTTGGGGTGCATGTATTCCTTTGAATTATTGTTCTTGTATTTATGGTTAAATACTTAGTAGTGGAATTGCTGTATCATAGAATTATTTTAGTTTTAACTTTTTGAGGAACGTCCCTACTATTTTACAGAGTGGCTGCCCCAGTTTGCATTCCCACCAATAGTGTAAGAGGGCTCCCTTTTCTCTGCATCCTCGCCAACACTCGTTATTCCCTATGTTTTTAATTTTAGGTATTTGGAATGGTTTGAGGGGGCATCTCATTAGAGTTTTCTTTTTGTTTTATTTATTTGTTTTTAAAATTTATCTTATTTCAATTTCAGTTAGTTAACATTAAGTGCAATATTGGATTCGGGAGTAGAATTCAGTGATTAATCACTTACATACCAACACCCAGTACTCATCACAAGCATCCTCTTTAATACTCATCACCCATCTAGCCCATCCCCCACCCACCTCCCTCCATCAACCTTCAGTTTGCTCTCCATTATTAAGAGTCTCCTGTAGTTTGTTTCACTCTCTTCTCTCTCCCCACCACCTGACTTCCCATATGTTCATCTGTTTTGTTTCCTGAATTCTATAATGGGTGAAATCATATGGTATTTTTCTTTCTCTGACTTATTTTGCTTAGTGTAATACATCTAACTCCTTCAGTATCATTGTAAATGTCAAGATTTCATTCTTTTTGATGGCTGAGTAATATTCCATTATATACATAAATAGTCTCTTCTTTATCCATTCATCAGTCAATGGACATTAGGGCTCTCTCTAGTTTGGTTATTTTTGATAGCATTGCTATAAACATGAGACTGCATGTGCCCCTTCAAATCTGTATTTTTTATCCTTTGGGTAAATACTTACTACTGCAAGTGTTGGATTGTGGGGTAGTTGTATTCTTAGACTTTTGAGGAACCTCCTTACTTTTTTCCAGAGTGTCTGCATCAGTTTGCATTCCTACCAACAGTGCAAAAGTGTTACCCTTTCTCTGCACCCTCACCAGCATCTGCTGTTTCCTGAGTTGTTGGTTTTAGACATTCTGCAGGTGTGGGGTGGTATCTCATCGTGGTTTTGGTTTGTGTTTCCCTGATAATGAGTGATATTGAGCATCCTTTTATGTGTCTTTTAGCCATCTGGGTGTCTTCTGTAGAAAGGTGTCTATTCATGTCTTCTGCCCATTTCTTCACTGGAATATTTGTTTTTTTCGGTGTTGAGTTTGATAAGTTCTTTATAGATTTTGGATAGTAACTGTTTATTAGATATGTCATTTGCAAATATCTTCTCCCATTCCATAGGCTGCCTTTTGTTTTGTTGATTGTTTCCTTCTATGTGCAGAGGCTTTTTATTTTGATGGTCTCAGTAGTTCATTGTTGCTTTTGTTTCCCTTGCTTCTGGAGAAATGTCTAGTAAGAAGTTGCTGAGGCTGAGGTCAAAGAGGTTGCTGCTGATGTTCTTTTCTAGGATTTTGATGGTTTCCTGTCACATTTAGGTCTTTCATCCATTTTGAAGTTATTTTTGTGTATGGTGTAAGAAAGTGGTCCAGGTTCATTCTTGTGCACAATGCTCTCCAGGTTTTCCAACACCATTTGTTAAAGAGACTGTTTTTCCAGTGGATATTCTTTCCTGCTCTGTCAAATATTAGTTGGCCATACAGTTTTGGGTCAATTTCTGGGTTCTTTATTCTATTCCATTGATCTATGTGTCTGTTTTTGTGCCAGTACCATACTGTCTTAATGATTACAGCTTTGTAATACAGCTTAAAGTCCGGGATTGTGATGTCTCTAGTTTTTTTTTTTCTTTTTCAGCATTTCCTTGGCTATTTGGGGGTCTTTTCTGGATCCATACAAATTTATAATTGTTTGTTCTAGCTCTGTGAAGACTACTAGTGTTATATTGACAAAGATTGCATTGAATGTGTAGATTGCTTTGCGTAGTATAGAAATTTTAACAATATTTGGTATTCTAAATAATTAGCATTGGATGTTTTTCCATTATTTTGTGTCTCCTTTAATTTCTTTCATAAGTGGCCTATGGTTTTCAGTGTACAGATCTTTTACCTCTTTGGTTACTTTCTTCATAGGTATCTTATGGTTCTTGGTGCATTGTAAATGGAATTGATTCCTTGATCTCTCTTTCTGCTGCTTCATTATTGATGTATAGAAATGCAACCAATTTCTGTACTTTGATTTTATATCCCATCACTTTGCTGAATTTCTGTTCTAGCAGTTTTTTGGTGGAGCCTTTCGGGTTTTCCATGTAGAGTATTATGTCATCTGCGAAGAGTGAAAGTTTGACTTCTTCCTTGACAACTTGTATGGTTTTTATTTCTTTTTGTTGTCTGATTTATGAGGCTAGGACTTCCAGTGCTAGGTATAACAACAGTGGTGAGAATGGACAGCCTTGTGTTCCAAGGACAACCTTGTGTTCCTGAAAGCTTTCAGTTTCCCTCCACTGAGAATGATATTAGTGGTGAGTCTTTTGTATATGCCTTACTGATGTTGAGGTGTGTTTCTTCTATACCTACTTTCTTGGTTTTTTTTTTTTTTAATCAAGAAAGGATGCTGTTTTGTCAAATGCTTTTTCTGCATATATTGAGAGGATCAGGTGGTTCTTGTTCTGATGTGATGTATCACGTTGATTAATTTGTGAATGCTCAACCACCCCTGCAGCCCAGTAATAAATATCATTTGATCATGGTGAATAAGTCTTTTAATGTACTTTTGTATTCGATTTGCTAGTATCTTGTTGAGGATATTTGCATCCGTGTTCATCAGGGAAATTGGTCTGTAATTCTCCTTTTTGGTGGGGTCTTTGTCTGGTTTTGGAATCAAAGTCATGGTGGCCTTGTAGACTCAGTTTGTAAATTTTCCTTTAATTTCTATTTTTGGAACAGCTTCAAAATAATTGGTATTACATCTTATTTAAGTGTTTGGTTGAATTCCTCTGGGAAGTCATTGGGCCCTGAACTGTTGTTTTTTGTTTTTATGTTTTTTTTTTTCTAGGAGTATTTTGGCTAACAATTCAATTTCTTTACCGATTATGGGTCTATTCAAATTTTTCATTTCTTTCTCTTTCAATTTTGGTAACTTGTATGTTTCTAGGAATTTAACCATTTCTTCCAGATTGCCCAATTCTTTGACATATAATTGCTCATACTATTCTGTTATTATTGTTTGTATTTCAGTGGTGTTAGTTGTGATCTCTCCTCTTTCACTTGTGATTTTATTTTTTGGGGTCCTTTCCCTTTTCTTTTTGATAAATCTGGCTAGATGTTTATCAATTTTGTTAATTCTTTCAAAGAACCAAGTCCTAGTTTTGTTGCTCTGTCTACTGTTTTTTTTTTTTTTTGATATCTCTACCATTGATTTATATATCATTGATTTCTAATCTTTATTATATCCCTTCTTCTGCTGGTTTTGGCTCCCATGTGCTATTCTTTTTCCATCTCCTTTAGGTGTAAGGTTAAGTCATGTATTTGAGACATTTCTTCCTTCTTTAGGAAAGCCTGGGTTGTTATACACTTCCTCTTGTGACTATGTTTGCTGCATACCAGAGTGTTTGGACTGTCATGTTTTCATTTTCATTGGCTTCCATGTACTTTTTATTTCCTCTTTCATTTCTTGGTTAACCCAGTAATTCTTTAGCAAGATGTCCTTTAAGCATCACATATTAGTGGTCTTTCCAGTTTTTTCTTGTGGTTGATTTCAAATTTCATAGCATTGTGGTCCAAATAATATTCAGGGTAGGATCTTGATCTTTTTGTGCTTGTTGAGGGCTGGTTTGTGTCACAGTATTTGATCTATTTTGGAGAGTGTTCCACATACACTTGAGAAGAATGTGTATTCTGCTGCATTAGGGTGAAATGCTCCGAATATATCTGTTAAATCCATATGGTCCAGTGTGTCATTCAAAGGCATTGTTTCTTTGTTGATTTTCTGTTTAGATTATCTGTTCATTGTTGTAAGTGGGGTGTTGAAGTCTCCTACTATTAAGGCTTTGTTGTCAATGATTTTATTTATGTTTGTGATTAATTGATCTGTATATTTGACTTCTTTCATGTTGGGGGCATAAATATTTATAATTGTTAAATCTTCATATATAGAACCCTTATTTATAATGCCCTTCATCTCTTGTTACAGTCTTTGTTTTAAAATCTAGTTTGCCTGATAAGTATGACCACTATGACTTTCTTTTGGCATTCATTAGCATGATAGATGGTTTTCCATCCCCTTACTTTCAATCTACTGGTGTCATTAGGTCTAAAATGAGTCTCTTGTAGACAGCATATAGATGGATCTTGTTTTTTTTTCCCCATCCTTTCTTATACCTTATGTCTTTTGATTGGAGCATTTAGTCCACTTTTATTCAGAGTGATTATTGAAAGGTATGAATTTAGTTCCATTGTGTTGCCTGTAGAGTTGGTGTATCTGGTGATGTTCTCTGGTGCTTTCTAATCTTTGTTGTTTTTGGTCTTTTTAATTTTTTGTTTTGTTTTGTTTTGTTTCTATTCAGAGTTCCCCTTAAAATTTCTTGCAGGGCTGGTTTAGTGGTCATGAACTCTTTTAGTTTTTGCTTGCCTGGGAAAGTCTTTATCTCTCTTTCTAATCTGAATGACATCCTTGCTGGGTAAAAAAATCTTGGCTGCATATTTTCCCAATGCAGCGCCTTGAATATATCCTGACACTCTGTTCTGGCCTGCCATGTTTCTGTGGATAGGCCTACTGCAAATCTGATCTGTCTTCCCTTGTAGGTGAGGAAACTTTTCTCCCCTACTACTTTCTTGATTCTTTCCTTGTCTGTGTATTTTGTGAATTGACTCTGATATACCTTGGTGATGGTTTATTTTTGTTGAATCTAATGGGAGTCCTCTATGCTTCCTGGATTTTGATATCTGTGTCCTTCCACAGATTAAGAACGTTTTCTTCTATAATTTACTCACATAAACCTTGTGCTTCTTTTCTCTCTCTTCATCTTCTGGTACTCCTATAATTCAGATGTTATTCCTTTTTAGTAAGTCACAGAGTTCTCTAAGTCTTGTATTGGGATGTTTTGCCTTTGTTTAGCTCTTTTTTTCTCTTCATTATTATCCATAATTGTATCTTCTATATTACTGATTTCCTGCTCTGATTTGTTCATCCTTGCCTTCATGGTATCCATTTGAGATTGCCTCTCAGATATAGTGTTTTAAATTTTGGCCTGACTAGATTTTAGTTCTTCTATCTCTGCAGAAAGGGATTCTCTGGTGTCTTGTATGTTTTTTTCAAACCTAGCTAGTATTCCTATCATCATGGATTAAATTCTAGTTTAGATATCTTACTTATATCTGTGTTGATTAAATCCTTAGCCATCATTTATTCCTGTTTTTCTTTTGGGGTGAATTACTCCATCTTGTCATTTTGGAGGAAGAAAAAAAATAATAAAATAAAGTATAAATTAAAAATTAAAAAATTACAACCAAAACCAAACCAAACCAAATCAAACACATCGAATAAAAGAAGCTAGCTCCTTGGTGTGTTTCTGTCTGCTTGTTGAGAAATGTTTGACAGAAAAGAGAAAAAAGAGAAAGGAAAAAATAAGTTAAAAAAATTAAAAATTAAAATTATTTTAAACATAGTATAAAATAAAATATAACAAAACATTTTCTCTTTATTCAAGAAAGAAAAAGAAAGGAAAGAAAAAAGAAACCCACATAAGCAAAAACTTCTAGAAGTAAAGAAAAGGAACAAACGAACATGAGAATGAAATCCAAATGAAGCTATATCCAGTTTCCCCTAGAACTGAAACTTTGCTGCACACTATGGTCTGTAGACTAAGGGGGAATAAAGGGTTCGTGGTCCTCTGTGGGATGTGCCTAGAGGGTGCAGGTGGGGTTGGGGCTTGGTGTAATGGCTCTGTTCTCCACTTGGTGCTGCTTAGCTCCCTATGATCAATCCCTGTGTGTGTGTGGGGGGGGGGTGCACTTGCTAGAGGTGAAAATGGCTTCACCCCACTCTGGTCTCCAGTGTGGGAATTTCGTGCCCTCACAGACACGCTACCAATCACCCCTCCTTTGTCTCAGCCTCCTGTCTACGCCCGCATTTACCTTGTCCAAGCTGTCTGACTGCCCCATAGTGCCTCCCTCCAGGGTTTTTTCTCACACAGGGTTGTGTTTCAAAACCCCACACTTCAGAGAACCCCTGGCTTGCACCCATGCTGATTCTCTGGGAGATGGTCTCACCAAGCAATGGCAAGGTTAGACATCTCCCGGAAGAGCATTCATGCAGTCATGCAGCAGCAGAGGCTCAGAATTTATGGTAAATCAGAGCACACAGCTGGCACCAGGTTTTGCTGCGCTCTGGTGTTTTTGTTCCAATATCAGGAAATGTGTCAGTTCTCTGGGGTCTTCCAGGAGTTTTGCCCATGGGGAGACTGTTTCGCATCTACTAAATGCACTCCAAACAGGGGGACTGCTTCTTCCTGTGTGACACGTGCGCCTCCAAAGCGCTCTACCTGCTCCTGAGGATTTACCCTGCTATAATCTTGATGATTTCCCTTCTTCTGCTGGATTTAGACTTTGTGTAGTGTTTTTTTTTTCCCTAGCTCCTTTAGTTGTAAGGTTAGGTTGTTTATTTGAAGTTGTTCCTTCTTCTTGAGGTAGGCCTGTATTGCTGTATACTTCCCTATTATGACCAGTTTTGCTGCATTCCAAAAGTTTTGGACTATCGTATTTTTATTTTCATTTATTTCCAAGCAATTTAAATTTTCTTCTTTGATTTTCTGGTGGGCTCATTCTTTCTTTATTAGTATATTGTTTAATCTCCATGTACTTGTGGTCTTTCCAAATTTTTTCATGTGTTTGACTTCAAGCTTTAGAACATTGTGTTCAGAAAATATATATGGCACAGTCTCAGTCTTTTGTACTTTTTGAAGCCTTATTTGTGAGCCAGTATGTGATCTATGCTGGAGAAGGTCCCATGTGCACTCGAGAAGAATGTGTGTTCTGCTGCTTTAGGATGAAATGTTCTGAATATACCTGTTAAGCCCATCTGGTTCAGTGTGTCATTTTCAGCCACTATTTCCTTGTTGATTTTCTGCATAGATGATATGTTCATTGACATAAGTGGGGTGTTAAACTCCCCTACTATTATTATATTATTATAAATAAGTTCCTCTATATTTATTAATTTGTTGTACATTGTTATCAATTGTGTTATACGTTTGAGATCTCCCAAGTTGGCGGCATATATATTTACAATTGTTGGATAGTTCTTTTTATTATGATATAGTGCTCCTCTTGTTATATTCTTTGTCTTAAAATCTAGTTTGTCTGATATAAGGATTGCTACTCAGACTTTCTTTTGATGTTCATTTGCCTAATAAATGTTTCTTCATCCCCTCACTTTCAATCTGTAGGTGTCTTTAGTTCTAAAATGGGTCTCTTGTAGACAGCATATAGATGGAACTTGTTTTTTATCTATTCTGACATCCTACATCTTTTGAGTGGAGCATTTAGTTCATTTACATTCAGTGTAATTATTGATAGATATGAATTTAGTGTCATGTTATTACCTGTTTTTTTTTTTTTTTTCTGGAGATTTTCTCTGTTCCTTTCTAGTCTTTGTCAATTTTGATCTTTCCTTCACACTCAATTAATCCCCTTTAGTTGGGGCACCTGTGTGTCTCAGTTGGTTAAGCATCCAACTTTTGCTCAGGTCATGATTTGGTGATTCATGAGTTCTGGCATCACCTCAGGCTCTGTCCTGACAGCTCAGAGTCTGGAGCCTATTTTGGATTCTATGTCTCCCTCTCTCTCTGCCTCTCCCCTGCTCATGCTCTGTCTTTCTCTGTCTCAAAACTGAAGTAAACATAAAAAAAATAAAAATAAATATTTCTTGTAAGGATGATTTAGGGGTCACACTCTTTTAGTTTTTGATTGTCTGGGAAACTCTTTATCTCTCCTTCGGTTCTGAATTATAGCCTTGCTGGATAGAGGACTCTTGGCTGCAGATATTTCCCACTCAGCACATTGGATATATCATGTCACTACCTTCTGGTCTATCAAGTTTCTGTGGAGAGATCTGAAGCTGTCCTATGTGTCTTCCTTTGTAGGTTACAGACTTCTTTTGTCTTGCTGCTTTTATAATTTTTTTTCTTTAACTCTTTATTTGGGAAATTTAACTATAATATATCTTCTTCCTGGTTTTCTTTGTTTGATTTTTATGTGATCTTCTGGGCTCTGGATATCTATTTTCTTCCCAAGATTAGGAAAATTTTAAGCAATTATTTCTTCCTATAAGCCTTCTGCTCCCTATTCTCTCTCTTCATCTTCTGGGACTCTATATGTTACAAATTTTATTACATTGATGGAATCACTGAGTTCCCTATGTCTCTTGTCATAATCTACAGTTCGTCCTCTTTTTTGTTCAGCTTCTTTATTTTCCGTTATTCTATCTTCTACATCACTTATTCATTCCTCTATTTCTTCCATTGTTGCGGTCATTATATCCAGTAAGTTTTGGATCTCACTTATTTCATTTTTCATTTCCGACTTAAAATTTTAACTCTTTTGTCTCAGCAGTAAGGGCCTCGCTGAAGTCCTATGTGATTTTCCTCAAGCCAAGTGATACCCTTATGATTGTTGCTTTAAATTCTCCATCAGGCATATTACTTATATCTGTTTTGATCAGATTTCTTGTCATGACCTTTTGTTGTTTTTTATTTTGTGATGAATTCCTCCATCTTGGCATTTTGTCTGTCTTCTGTGTTTTAGAACATTTAGTTAGGGGCACCTGGGTGGATCAGTCAGTGAAGTGTCTGACTTCAGCTCATGTAATGATCTTGCAGTTTGTGAGTTTGAGCCCCACATCAGGCTCTGTGCTGACAGCTCAGAGCCTGGAGCCTGCTTCGGACCCTGTGTCTCCCTCTCTCTCTCTGCCCCTTTCCTCTCTCACACTCTGTCTCTCCCTCTCTCTCTCAAAAATAAATAAACATTAATAAAATTTGAAAAAAAGAAAGTCCAGTTATGTGTCCTGCACCTGAGAGTGACATATTTTTGAAGAGAAGTTATGCAGTGTCCAGGACCTGGAACTTCAGCAAGTGTCTCTGTTGTGTGCTGTGTGCACTCTGCTGTTGTGTTTTGGTGCTCTATCCTTCAGGCCAGTAATCTGCAGAAGCTCTCCTTGCCTGAAGTGTGCACTGTTTGGTCCCTGGCCAGAGACTTGTGAGTTTCAACTTGGTCTGCTTCTTAATGAGACCTGATGCTATTTTCCCTAGAACGGAAGTCTTGCAGAACTATGGTTGGGTCACATGATGTGTACAGGGTTTTCTGCTGGTCTTCTTGGGAAGGGGTCCTCTGTGCAAAGCTTTAGGCACACTTTCCAGGGAAAGCAGTATCAACAGTGTGGAAGGGAGTGGTACTCCGTTTAAGCAGGTTAGGCAGCCTATGTAGGCAGTGTGCTGTTTACTGCAGGTGCTTCTGTGTTTATACTGGGAGCAGGGAAGAGAAATGGTGTTATCCATCTCATTTATCCCTTGATAGGAGAGTCTGTGCTTGCTGCTTTCAAGAAAGTACTCACAGAAGAGTGAATGATTTCCTCTTGTGTGTCACAGGCACTTTTCAGATCGCTTTTCTCCCATCATCAGTCTCAGGTTGCTTGCCTGCCTTGAGAAGTATAGTGCACCTTAGGCATTATCCCTGCCAAGCCTGCTGACTTCTACAACTCCAAACTTTAGGGATCTGGTGTGGCAAGGACATACACTGGTACTCTGGGGAAGAGTCTTCCCCTATTGGGATGGATGCAATTTTGACCTAGAAGAGCATTTGCATAGGGGCGTGGGATTTGGAGCATGGAGGCTAAACAGCCAGTGTCCAGGTCAGCCACCCTCAGCAGGTGTCTCTGCACCTGTGCTGAGGGGTGGGAGAGGGAAATGATGTCCATCAGCTCTGTTTTTTCTGGAAAGGCAGCTCTGAGAATGCCCACCTTTCACATATGGCACTTGAAGAAGAATGAACAGTCTCTCCTCATGTGCCTCAGGCAATCCACAGATCATACTGTTTGCCCCTGAGTTCTTTGCCTGCCTTCTTTCCAGAAGTAAGGCAGCACCTTTAGGGCTCTACCCCAGCCAAGTGCATTGACATTTAAAACTCTAGTCTTTGAGAGCAACTGCATGCAAAAAGTCATGGAAATCAGCCTCTCTTATTTTCCAAAACAATGACTTTTGAGAACGGCTTCTCCTTGTGCTTATTCCTGTGTGCTTTTCTCCTTTTTGCCTTTCTCTGAGACTAGGGCTCCCTCTTTTCACAGCATACACAATCTGTTTCTCCTCTAAACCATGTCTCCACATTTCCTACCTTCTTTGATGTGGCCTCTTCTTTCCCTCTAGTTGTGCAGTTTGTTCTCCCAGTCCTCAAGTCAATTTGTTGGGTGTTTAGAATGAGTTGATATTTATCTGGCTGTGTTTGAGGGATGGGGCAAGCCCAGGGTTCTCTTACCATGCTGCTATCTTCTCTTCTCTTCCCTCCCTCCCTCCCTCTCTCTCTCTCTCGCTCTAATAAGATTTAATTATTTCTAAGCCTAACAACAACGGAGCACAAAAGTGATTTTGAAAGAGATGAAAAATACAATAATTGGTCTTTCTTTTTTTTTTCCTTTTTTTTTCTTTTTTTTAAATTTTTTTTTTCAACGTTTATTTATTTTTGGGACAGAGAGAGACAGAGCATGAATGGGGGAGGGGCAGAGAGAGAGGGAGACACAGAATCTGAAACAGGCTCCAGGCTCTGAGCCATCAGCCCAGAGCCTGACGCGGGGCTCGAACTCACAGACCGCGAGATCGTGACGTGGCTGAAGTCGGACGCTTAACCGACTGCGCCACCCAGGCGCCCCAATAATTGGTCTTTCTAATGACAAGTAATCCATGATGTTTAAAATAAAAAGTTCTAAATTGTTAATGACGTTAGAACAAAAAGACTACATGTCAATCTTTCTGTTTCTCTCTGTCTGTCACATAATATTAGATGTGTAGATAAACATTAAGTTAAAAAATATCTCACACATAATTCATCAGTGAATCATTTTGAGATACAAATTCAAGTTCACTATCACTTAAAAATGGAATGGTTTCCCTTTGACAAACTCTCCTGTGGCTCACAATCCCACTCCTTTCCCTAAGCCACCAGGATTTTATGGATGTGTGGTGCTCCATGTTACACATGCGATGGATATTTTTCAATCCTCTCCTCTGACCCAGATCTACTCTTTATCCCAAATGTTGTTTCTATTCTGTGCTGTGCCTTGAGGGGTTGAATTAATAGGGTTCCTTGATACCCGGCTACTGTTTGGCATTAGCCAGTGGGAGCCACCGTTTGAGCATTGGAGACAGAGAACAGCTGGTTTGGAACAGCCACCCTTCTCAGCTGGAGCAACCAGGCTGCCTGCATTTCTCAACAAAAGGCTACAACTCCTGGTGGTAGCCCTGTGCTCACAGGATCTCTCCTGTTTCCAGTACAACCTCCCCCACTTTGCTACTTCAGGCGCATGTATAACACACATAGAGAGATCCCTTGCTGGTGTTTCTCAGTCCTCCCACACCTTTGTAAGTCCTTTTGTTAAGCTTCCCTCATTTTCCCAGTTGGAGTATCCCACATATTTTCTTCTGGGATTATAGCTGATATAACTTTCCATTAACTAACTTTTACTAATTATGAAAACATAATGATTATTAGTGTTCAAAAAAGACAATTATCTTGTACACTTTATGTCACTTGATTTTTATTAACACACAGTTTTTCATGGCAGGAAATTGGAAGTTTTTTTTAAAAAAGTACATCTCTGTGTAATATATTTTTGCAGCATTTAGCATTATGTTGTGCTTCTGTTTCATTCTTCTCACATTATTTACTAATTTCATTGGGATTTTTTTCTGACCATTTATTGTTTAAGGGTTTAATTTGCATTGTTTAATGTCTATATACTTGTGTTTTTCACAGTATTTTTATTATTGATTTCTAATTCGATGCTATTTTGATTAGGGGATGTATGTGCTGTACATGACTTCAGTCACTTTAAATTTATTGTGTATTGTTTTATGGTCTCGTTTATGGCCTGTCTTATGGAAGATGTGTGAATACTGAGAAATACGTGTATCCCACCATTGTGGGGTGGAGTGTTTTGTAGATTACTGTTGGGCTTGGTTTGTTCAGAGTGTCATTCAAATATTCTATTACCAGAATGCTGAATGATCTTCTGTCTAGTGGTTCTTCCATTCTTGAAAGTGGGTCCCTGAAGTTCAAACATTATTATGGAATTATCTGTTTCTCCAATCAGTTCTGTTAGTTTGTACTTCATGTATTTTGGGAGTCTGCTATTGTGTGCATATATGTTTATGATTGTTATATATGATTGATGGGTTAACCAATTTTAGCATTGTAAATTGTTTTTTATTTGTCTATAGTAATCGTGTCTCTATGTGCATATTGTCTGATCCTAGCATAACCATTAGTTCTCTCGTTTGGTTTCTGTTTGAATGGAGCATCTTTCTCTATATTTTAGGTTTCTTTGAATCTAAAGTGGACCTCTTAAACACAGTATGTAGTCAGTTCATGGTTTTTTAATCCATTCTGTAAATCTCTTCTTTTTTTGTGAATTAAGAGCTAACTCTTTTCAGAAGTTTTAGGCTTACAGAAAAGTTGAGGAGAAAGTAAGAAAGAGTTCCTATATATCCCCTTCCCCTACACAGTTTCTCCTATTATTAACATCTTGCCTTTATTATGTTATTGATTTCTATTATTGATTTCTAGTTTAAGTCTACTGTAGCCTGAGAGCACACTTTGTGTGATTTCTATTCTTTTAAATTTGTTATGGTGTATATTATGGTCCTGCACATGATCTGTATTGGTATATGTTCTGTGTGAGCTTGAGAAGAATGTGTGTTCTGCTATTGCTGGTATTTTGTAAATGTCAATTAGATCCAGTTGATTGACAGTGGTGTTCAGTTTGACTGTGTCCTTAGTGACTGCCAACTGGATCTGTCCAGTTGATAATGACTTCATCTAGCTCTCCTTGCACTTCTATCAGGGCTTTATTTTTTATTTTTTGCTTCACATATTTTGACACCCCGTTAGGTGTGTACATATTAAAGATTGTTATATCTTTTTGATTTCTTTATCATTATTTTGTGCCCTTCTTAATCCCTGCTAATTTCCATCCCTGGTCTGTCCTATGAAATCCAGTCAGTTTGTTTGAAATTAATATAGCTACTCCAGCTATCTTTTGATTAGTTTAGCCTGGTATATTTTTTGATTCATTTATCTTTAATGAAGTTGAGTCTTTATATTTGAAGTGTGTTTCTTATAGACAATTTATATTTTGGTCTTTTTTTTTTTACTTTTATTTTTTATTTTTTGAAAATTTACATCTAAATTGTTTAGCATAAAGTGCAACAATGATTTCAGGAGTAGATTTCTTAATTTCCCTTACCCATTTAGCCCATCCCCCCTCCCACACTCCCTCCAGTAACCCTCAGTTTGTTCTTCATATTTATGAGTCTCTTCTGTTTTGTCCCCCTTCCCGTTTTTATGTTATTTTTGTTTCCCTTCCATTATGGTCTTGTTTTTTTTTTTAAAAAAATTTTTTTTTTCAACGTTTATTTATTTTTGGGACAGAGAGAGACAGAGCATGAACGGGGGAGGGTCAGAGAGAGAGGGAGACACAGAATCGGAAACAGGCTCCAGGCTCTGAGCCATCAGCCCAGAGCCCGACGCGGGGCTCGAACTCACGGACTGCGAGATCGTGACCTGGCTGAAGTGGGACGCTTAACCGACTGCGCCACCCAGGCGCCCCTATGGTCTTGTTTTTATATCTTCTTGGGGAATCTTTCTCTTTTAATTGGTGTGTTTAGGCCATTGACATTTAAAGTGATTATTGATATAGCTAGGTTAACATTTAGCATATTCATTACTGTTTTCCATTCACTGGTCTTCTTTATTTTTTTCCCTTGCACACTTTTTTTTTCTTTGCTTTTTCTGATATTGACTGGCTATTTAGTGCGAGTCTATTTTTTCTCCCATTTTGCATATCAATTATTTTCTTTCCAATGTTTTTCTGGTTGCTTTATATTTTGCAAGATGCATTTAGAACTAATGTATGTCCACTTCCAAATCACACTCTACCACTTCGTTGGTAGTGCAGATACCATATGGCAGAGTATTCCCAGTTGCTCCATCCTACCTCATAACATTGTTGTCATTTGTTTTACTTCTCCCAAAACTATAATTACGGAATACATTCTTGCTGTTAGTATTTTGAAGAAAAGAGTATCTGTTACATCAATTAAGAATCAGAAGAATAAGAAATTTTATTTTACCTTCATTTATTCCTACTCTAACATTCTTCTCTTCATTTTCTAAAAGTTTTTATTTAAATTCCAGTTAGATAACACCAGTGTACTTTTAGTTTCAGGTGTACAGTTTAGTGATTTAGCACTTGCACACAACACCCAGTGCTCATGAAGACCAGTGCACTCCCTAATATCCATCACATATTTAACCAGTCTCCCCCACACCACTCCTCTGGTAACTACCAGTTGTTCTCTAGTTAAGAGTCTAAGTCTTTGATTGCCTCTCTTTCTATTATTTTGTCCCTTGCTCATTTGTTTTGTTTCTTAAATTCCATATATGAATGAAATTATATGGTATTTGTCTTTTTCAGACTGACTTATTTCCCTCAGCATTTATAATCTCTAGCTCCATCCATGTCATTGAAAATGGTGAGATTTCATTTTTTTAAATGGCTGAATAGTACTCCATGACGTATATATACTGCATCTTCTTTATCCACACATCTACTAACAGACACTTGGGCTGATTCCATAATTGGCTATTGTGGATAATGCTGCTATACACATAGGGGTGCAAGTATCCCTTTTAATTAGCACAAGTTGTAATTTCTCTGACACCATCTGTAACAACACCTTTCTAGATATGTCTCCCGAGTCAAGGGAAGTAAAAGTGAAAATAAACTTTTGGAATTACATCAAAGTAAAAAGCTTCTGCCCAGCAGAGGAACAATCAGCAAGACTAAAAGGCAATGCATGTAATGGGAGAAGATGTTTGAAGGTGACATTTCCAATTAAGGGCTGGTATCCAAAATATATAAAGAAATTGCATAACCCAACACCTACAACACAAATAATCCAACTAAAAAAGTGGGCAGAAGAAATGAAAAGATATTTCTCTAAAGAAGATTTCCAGATGGCCAAAAGATAACATGAAAAGATGCTCAACATCACTCATCACCAGGGAAATACAAATAAAAACTACAATGAAATATCACCTCACATTTGTGAGAATGGCTAAAATGAAAATCCCAAAATGGGGTGCCTGGGTGGCTCAATCAGTTGAGTGTCCGACTTTGGCTCAGGTCATGATCTCACAGTTTGTGGGTTCAAGCCCACGTCAGGCTCTGTGTTGACAGCTTAGAGCCTGGACCCTGCTTTGGATTCTGTGTCTCCCTCTCGCTCTGCTCCTCCCCTGCTCACGCTCTGTCTCTCTCAAGAGTACTCTCTTGAGTGAGAGTACTCTCTCAAGAGTAAATAAACACTAAAAAGATTAAAAAAGAAAAGAAAAAGAAAATTCCAAGAAGTAACAAGTGTTGGCCAGGATGTAGAGAAAATGGAACCTTTATGTACTGTTGGTCAGAATGTAACTGATGCAGCCACTGTGGAAAATAGTATGGAGGTTTCTCAGAAAGTTAAAAATAGACCCACTCTATGATCCAGCAATCACACTTCTGGGTATTTACCCCAAAACTGCAAAATCACAGTTTTAAGGCATTTCTTTGGGCACCTGAGTGGTTCAGATGGTTAAGCACCTGATTTTGGCTCAAGTCATGATCTCATGGTTCATGGGTTTGAGCCCCACATCAGGGTTCATGCTGATGGTGCAGAACCTGCTTGGGATTCTCTCTCTTTCTCTCTCTCCCTCTCCCCCTGCTTGTATTTTCTCTCTCAAAATAAATAAATAAATAAGCCTAAAAAATTAAAGTATTTCTTATAATGGCTTGCCCAAACTGATACTTCAGTTATCAAGTCAACAATAAGTATTCATTTCTCTGTTCTTTTTCTTTTGTAGTGTATGTTTTAGAAAACCATTGTTTTTGCCTATTTTGGCACATAAGTGTAAGTTCCACTACTGATTGAAGTACTTACATGACTCTCAAATAACAGTTACTTCAGAAGAATCAGACTTTTCTAATTGGTCAGCTCGGTCTTGTTGTATTTGCCTTTGAATTTGCTTGGAGTTATGTTCTTTATTTTTGCTGCTTACGAGTTTCTATCTCTCTTTATAAGCTTGGGGCATGTAGAATTCTTCACTCCTTTGGCAAGAATTATGTCTGATTCTTGTCTGAGCTATACTTCCCCAATTAGTCACATCCAGTCTGACTTCTGTCTCTAGAGTATATCTCAAATATCTTCTCTGTGATAGCATTCACTAACTTTGGGTGCACATAAAGCTCTACTGAATTTTTTTTATTCTTGGAAACGTTTTTCAAAATAGTTTTATGGACATGATTTCTCAAAATACAGGAAGTCTGCACTGGAGTCAAAGTTTGTGATTTTTAAAAGCTTGATAAGATTCTGATGTGTCTCAGGGTTGAACAGCAACCCTCCAGGAGGTTAGACTAATTATATCAAATGTGCCTGAACATGTCACATGGAGATACATTTATATAGCTGTCATAGAAATGTCTTTTGATATGCTTGCTAAAAAACAGTTTATATAGATATAGATAGTAATATTTTTTAGATTATCTAAAAATATGCACCATCTGAATATTTTATTCATTATGATAGCTACATGTTGAAATACTCCATTTTTAGGTGAAATATATTTAGTAAAAAAGGAAACTTTTTTACTTTAATGTTAAACTACAGTACAATAACTAAGTTATCATGTCCTATGTAGTAGCTATTATTATATTTATACTATAATCAAGAGGAAATAACTAGCCTTCTGTATAGTGATTTCAAGTTGAAAATGTTGTAATTCACTGCTAAAAGTGTATCCCACCTAAGGAATAACTAGTGTTGAGATTTCAGATATTTTGGAAGGTATAATGGGACTGGTTTGGGCAGCTTTATTTCAAAACCTCACAAACATTTTGTAAAAGGTATTTATTCATACAGCCCAACAGTGATATTTTCTGCTTTTTCAACTCCTTTATGGCCTATGTTCCTATTCTGGGATTCAGAGTTTTCCACTGAGTTATTTCCCAAATTGTTCTATATGTTATTTGCTCTTAAAAACAAGCCAGTAAAATCAGAAGGAAAGTGTTTGAGAAGTGTTAAACATAGTTAACACTGTATTTTGGAGTTATCACACATTTAATCTGTTAACTTTCCTCCAAACACTCCGAAATTCCAAGAATAATATTTGGTTTTCCCAAATTTGTTTAAATATGGATTACTGTTTCTAACTGCTGTTAAGATTTACTGGAGCAGTGCCAGAAGATAGTTTGAAAAACATTGCCTTAAACATCAGCTACTAATCACATCTGTTAAACTCATCATTTAGTCATGACACACTTTTACATGAGCCTGTGCTGTAGGTTTTAACCATGGGTAATACTTTTCATTAATTTAAAAACATTTATTAGGAGCCTATTCCTTAGCTCCTATTGTGCTGACTCCTTAGGGCTACCAAGGGAGGTAAAATGAACACATTGGTTTACTTCTTTTTTTAAAAAATTTTTTTCTTTTTCTTTTTCTTTTTTCATTATTATTATTATTATTAATTATTATTATTATTATTGTTTTGCGGGGAAAGAAGTAGTCGTCCTAAGTAATGTAAAGTTTCAAGTGGTCAGTACTATGAAAGAGGTCCACATAGTGACACAGAAGACCTTGTTCTTAACAGACAAGTGGTCATGCCAGGGAATCAGCCTGATTCCAAAAGAGTATATTTCCTTGTCTCCAACAACAGCAGAATCATAGTATCCTTCCATTCAGGTCTACAAAGAAAAGTTTGTGGCAATGCAAAGAACAGAAATTAAATAGTGAATCAGTTCATTGTGATTAATTAGTGATTGTAATCATTATATATTTCTGTATTAGAGGCTTGTACAATATGAGTCAGTGGATTTATTCTTGCCGTTTGAAAGGGAATAGTGGAAACACACAATGGCATCAGGATGGACACATGTATGAATACCTTACATAAAAGTACTTAGTTATTAGAAAAATAATTACATATTTACCTAAAATATAATTTAAAAGATGAGAGTTTTGTAAGGGTAGGGAGTAAAGCAGTATGAAAAATGACAGACTTATAATGAATTAACATTACTGATAAAATCAATAGAATTCCCCCTCCCACATCATCATATATCTTTCTGCTTCATCACTTCTATCTAAGAATTGATGATGTGGTAGCCAATTTATTTTCCATCCCACCCACATTATCCTCCATCTTCCCCATTTTCTTTCTTCTTAACGTCTAATATTCTGATTCCTAAGTTATTTAACTAGTTCATCTTTGAGTACCTACCAAATACAACTAATATTCTCATGCTAGGTAAATTAACCCCCCAGTGAGGGCTACATGACTCTCAGCACCAGGAGGCTGCACAGAAGTCTCTCAAGATTTGAGTCCTCAACATTTCCCTTTAGAAACCTGGAAATGGTTAATTCAGTCAAATACCTCAAAAGGAAGGAATTCCATGGAGACATATAGGAAAGTAAGAGTGCAATAGTATTTTTTAATTATGTTATTTATAAAGGATCAAACAGTGAATGTGTGGTTGAGAAGGTCAGGTAATATTATCCCATTTGTTCTTGATGGTAATTCCTAAAAAGAGTTGATTGACACTGTTGGTGGCAATATAAATTGGTGCAGCCACTACGGACAACAATATTTTTAATTAAAAAATAGAAATACTTTACAACCCAGTAGTTCCAATTATAGGTATTTACCTAAAGAAAAAAAACCCACTAATTCAAAAAGATAAATGCACCCCTATCTTTAATCTGTATTGCAGCATTATTTACAATAGCTATGACATGGACGCAACACAAGTGTTTATCAATAGATGAGTCAATAAAGAAGAAGTATGCATATATAAGGGGTTATTACTTAGCCATAAAAAGGAGACATCTTTCCAGTTACAACAACATAGATGGACTCAGAGGGTATTATGCTAAGTGACATAAGTCAGGCAGAAAAAGAAAAATACCACATGATTTCACTTATAAGTAGAAGCTAAAAAACAAAACTAGTGAACAAACAAGCAGCAACAAAACAAGAAATAGACTCATAAATACAGAGAATAAAATGGTAGTTGCCAGAGGGGTGCAGGTTGGGTAGGGGGGCAGACAAATTAAATGAAGGAGATTAACAGGCACAAACTTCTAGTTGTAAAATAAGCAAGTCAAAATGATGAAGAGTATAGCATAGGGAACACTGTCAATAATATGGTAATAATATTCTAGGGTGACAGATGGTGACTACACTTACTATGGTGAACATTTGATAAGGTATATGTTTTTTTTTAAATCACTATATTGTATATTTGAAACAAATACAGCATTGCATATCAATTATACTTCAATACAAATAAAAATAAAAAGAGTTGATTAGCAAACTATACCCATAAAATCATATCCATAATAGCAAGATGGTAAACTGTGGTCTTTATTACTTACATTATATTTGTAACATTACACATAAAATGAAAGTGCTTGATGTTTTTGGCTAATGGTGAATGAGTCAGGTAATGAGCATTTATTTACTGCTCACTTTTCAGATTCCTACTCAAAGATGGACTCAGAGGACTTAATGACAGAGACTCACTGTCTCACAAATTGTAGGAAAGTTGGGATTAAGGTTCACATTGCAAAATGCAGGCCAATAAATTATAATACTGTGGTGAATAAACGTACATGTAGATTGGATAGTTACTGAGGATGCTAATGATTTTGAAGGAGGGTAATTTGAGAGGTAGAGCAGGGCCTCTTTGGAGTCCTACATGTGTGGAGTATGAAATAGCAGTGCTTATTCTCTTCCCTGATGGCTCAATGGGAAGAGAAGTCTCCTTATTGCCCCTTTCATGTCCTTGTTCCTCAAAGTATAGATAAAAGGGTTAAGCATAGGAGTCAGCAGACTGTAGAACAGGGCCATGAGTTTGTTCTTGTCCTGGGAGTTAGTACCAGAAGGTTGCACATACATGCATATTACTGGCCCGTAGAAGAGAGAGACGACAATAACATGGGAGCCACAGGTGTTGAAGGCCTTCTTCTTTCCCATTGATGAACGAATTCTGAGCACTGTAGTTACAATGAACCCATAGGAGACAAGGATAAGAGACAAGGGGACCAGGGTAAAGAATGTACCCACAACAGAGAGCATAGTTACATTGAAAGTAGTGTCGACACAGGACATCTTGATCATCACTGGAATCTCACACAGGAAGTCATCCACCTTGTTGTTACCACAAAGTGGCAGTTGGACAGTGAGAGATGCCTGAAGCAAGGAGTTAGTCAAACCACTTATCCATGCCACAGACACTAGGAAGACACAGAGTCTCTGATGCATGATAGCTGGGTACCTCAAGGGCTTGCAGATGGCTATGTACCGATCCAAGGACATGACCGCCAAGATGATGCATTCCGTGGCCCCCAGGAAGTGAAACACATAGAACTGGGCCACACAGCCTCCATAGCTGATGGACTTATCTTGGCCCCAGAGGTTCACCAGCAGCTGAGGGATGGTGGTTGTGGTAAAACACAGGTCCAGAAAGGAGAGGTTGGAAAGGAAGAAGTACATAGGGCTGTCAAGATGAGGGTCCACCTTGGACACAACAATAATGGAGATGTTTCCCACTAGTGTGCAGATGTAAGCTACAAGCACCATTATGAAGAGTGGCATTTCCAACCAGGGATGATCAGAGAAACCCAATAGGATGAAGAACTTTGGAATGCTTGCATTGCCCAGATTTATGACTGCCATTTCTCTTGTTGGTGGATTCAAGTGAAAGTGAGGACACGTATTTCAGTATGGGGTTTCCTGAGGGTCAGTTTATTCATTTGGATAGAGTGAATTATGCAGGGATTTTCTTTGTGGTGTAACTCCAGTGAAATTGTTATACTTGTAATCATGAAAAGGTATGAGTCTCAATGCCAAACATTATTATTTTGTAGTGTGTCTAAAAGAAAGGGCAACAAATCTGTGCATTTGCCTAAGAAATGCAATAGAGAAAATTTTATTAGAAAAATGATTAGGGAAGGGAGAAAGTCACCATTGTTCTTGGGGAAAAGAATAAAACAGAGGAGTGGTTCCCTGGAACAAGCCTTGCTGATGTACCACATGGCTTCATTTCTTTCATCCACCATCTGCTGGCCCTAGACCACTCTGCCTGAATTCATGATGTGATTTAGGGAAGTTCATGACGTTCTGAGCTCCAATAGAATCAGTCTGAATGCATAGAAACAAGATACGTCACTGTTCCTTAGGCCTATGCCCCAAATCCTAAACTGACTTTTGCAGCACAAACCTCTTGTCATAACAGGAAACATGCAGCTTAAAGGAAATGGTTCCTTTCCACAGGTTCCATACTTGAAGAACAAGAGAAAAAGTAATTGATAGTACTGCTTGGTGATATGAGCCATTCAAGGCATCAGTGCTTAAAAGTACAATGTGATGTGGGTTCATGCTTGTCACACCAGAAGTTGAAATCTATCACAAATTTGGCAGTTCAATGCTTCTTTGTGTATTTGCTGTATTTGTTTCCATCACATGTGTGAGTGTATGTGTATATGTGTGATGTGGGTTATGAAATGAATTGTATATCTTGCTATTGGCACTGGTAAGAAGTTCGAAAAAACACTTGTAGTAGAAAAGAAAAGAGGATATGAAGTCAGAGAACGTGGATCCTGTCGACTGGGAAAGTTAACACATAGACCCTTTCTCTTTTTTAATTAAAAAATTAATGTTTATTTATTTATTTTTGAGAGGGAGAGAGGATGTGCAGGGGAGGAGCAGAGAGAGAGAGAATCTCAAGCAGGCTCCATGGTGTTAGTGCAGAGCTCGATGTGTGGCTTGATCTCATGTACTGTGAGATCACTACCTAAGCCATGTTCAAAAATTGGATGCTTAACCAACTGGGCCACCCAGGTGCCCCAAAACATAGACATTGTATGCATTGCTTATGTACCACCTGTGTTGTGAGGATTGATTAATCCAGTATCTGTGACTATGCTTCATTAAGTATAATGCTTAATGTTGGGGTAGTTACTTTTAGGAAGTGTAGTGTCCAGTGTGATTAAAAGTCCATATCTTTTCATTAATCCTTGGTCTGGTTGCATCCAAATATTAGTAGTGTACTTACCTCACCAAAAGACTCACAAAGATTGCATTTTGTTCCCTTTCATTCCCCAAATCACTCCTATCATGTGGCTTGAATCCAGGGTTCATGATGTTAAGATTTTTATGCAAGTACACGTATATTTTAATTCACTGAAATGCCCACAAACGCAAGCAGTATCCCTATATCTTTCTTCATTAAAGGAGACATATTTTAATGTTTTATGTTATAATGATGTTGCATTATTAAAGGTTTTGATTTATTTACACGTATTTTAGTACAGAACTTGCATAGAGAGGACACAAAACACATGGAATTGAAAAATGATAAAATCATGAAGCTGAATAGATCACTTCCACCCATATACAACACCTACCTTACATCATTGCTGTTATTTAATGGTCGTGCTCTCTGTTCTTGCAAAATTGACTTGATCTTTTCTTTCCAAAGGAACCAAACATTAATTAGAGATGAGGATTGAATATTCTGTCTGTGTTCAGTGGCTTCACATTATATCCTAGGTCCCTAATACAATTTGTCCTTTTGATTTGAAAGACCCTGAGTATGTTTATATGTGGACACAAATAACATTTGTTAGGAATAGTTCCTTCTCTTTATATAAAGCTGTGCGACATTTCCTTCATAAAGATAATGAACCTCAGTGGACATTTCTTGGCAAGAAACACTGTACAAATTCCCTAGTGGGAATACCACTTGTTGCCATATTAACATGGAAGGATAATTTTTGGAATTTTTCTTATTGTGGAAAATGGACTCAGAACTAAAATAATTCTAGAAAACTCATCTACCTCAGCAATTTCATAGAAAACTTCCTTATATATTTGAAAATTTGAGACAGTTATTTTTGTT
Source organism: Leopardus geoffroyi (assembly GCF_018350155.1). Taxonomy (NCBI): domain Eukaryota; kingdom Metazoa; phylum Chordata; class Mammalia; order Carnivora; family Felidae; genus Leopardus; species Leopardus geoffroyi. Next base: position 920,657 of record NC_059332.1, on the reverse strand, counting down.
GTCAAGAGAGAATTTTCTTTTATTTATATTTTCTTCAGGCTATTGTTTATTTATATTCTTGCCATAATAAAAGTGGGAATGTTTCTAGTTCTATACAGAGAAAGATGCAGTGGTCACCTTTCAATTTGATTTTTAAGAAACCAAAGGACTTTTGTTTGCATATATTTCTTCCAAAATAACCTAGCACAGTAATGACTTTTTACCTCACCTAACATGGACTATATAAAAAAGAGTCCCTCATTTGGGTTAAACAATAAATCACTATGGCAAGAAAAAGTTAACATACGTTATTTTGTTTATTTATTCATTCAGTCAGTAAAAATTTGTTGAGTGCCCACTATATGTCAGTCACTTTTCTTGATGCTTCAAAATATAATAGTGGACAATGTCATAAAAATTTGCTTAAATGAAACTTTTTTGTAATAGAGAAATACTATATTTGTGCTTATTGTCAGTGTCTTAGGGATTTGGCTTCAGAATAATTGAAACACTCATGCCAAAATTTATAATGCTGCAAAGTCATGTGTAGAAAATTTAAGCTTTGCAAGATTATTTTTTTATTTTAACTAACACTGATACACAATGTTACATTAGTTTCAGGGGTACAACATAGTGAGTCACCATCTCTATACATGAATTTATGTTTGCCACCATTGTAGTCATCATCCATCACTGTAAAACGCTATTACACTATCATTGACTCTATTCTCTGTGCTGTACCTTTTATTCTCATGAGTTATTCATTCCATAACTGGAAGCCTGTACCTCCATCACCACTTCATCCACATTTCCATCCCCAACCTCCTCACTCTGGCAACCATAAGTCTGTTCTCTGTATTCATGGGTCTGATGTTTGTTCATCCCTTTTTTTCAGGTTGCACACATAAGTGAGATCATATGGTATTTGTCTTTTTCAGTCTCACTTATTTCACTTAGTATAATACCCTTTATGTCCATCCATGTTGTCACAGAGGGCAAGATATCATCTTTTTCATGACTGATTAATAAATGTATATACATACTGTATCTTCCTTGTACATTTGTCTGGACACTTAAGTTGCTTCCATACCTTGGCTATTGTATATAATGGTGCAATATACATTAGGTACATGTGTCTTTTGGAATTACTGTTTTCATTGTCTTAGGTAAATACATAGGAATGGAATTATTGGATCATATGCTATTTCTATTTTTAATAGTTTGAGGAAACTCCATACTGTTTTCCACAGTGCCTGCACCAATTTACATTCCCACCAGCAGTGGAGGAGTGTTCCTTTTCCTCTATATTCCTGGCAATGCTTATTTCTTGTCTTTTTGATTTTAGCCATTGTGACAGTTGTAAAGTGATACCTCATTTTGGTTTTGACTTGCTTTTCACTGACGATTAGTGACTTTTAGCATCTTTACATGTAGCTGTTGGCCATCTGTACATCTTTCTGTAAAAAAAAATGTCTATTCACACTGGCAGTCTATCTTGCATACACCAACCCTCCACACTGCTGTACTCTGGTGGGACTGCTCTTCTCATTCACACTTGCCTCAGTCCAAGTGCAGTGAGACCCTCGCCCAGAAGACCAGCACAAACCCTGCCCACGTAATGTCTGCTGACCAAGAGTTCTACAGAGCCCAGACCTGGTGGAGGTGTGACAGATTTCATTTCATAGTCAGACCAAAGCTCACTCGTTAAAACTCACCACATTCATGTCAGGGAGCAGAAACTTCCCTCTGCAGGCGGAGAGCCTCTGCAGATGACTAACCTGAATGACAGAACATCCAGAACAAAAAAGCAGACTGTATGCAGCATATACTGGAGACATATCAGAAAGCCTCAAGCTCTGGACATTATACAACCTCTTCTTCATAGGGCCATTACTCTCAGGAACAGAAAATATAACAGGCTTTACTAACACAGAAAAAGAAAAAGATCTAAGAAAAATGCCACAACAGAGTGTGTGATTCCAAGTGAAAGAACAAGATAATGTCACGGCCATAGATCCTAGTGAAATGATATAATATTCCTGATGGAAAATTTATGGCAATTATCATAAGGATACTCACTGGGATCGAGAAAGGAATGGAAGACTACAGGGAGTTCTTTACTGAAGAGATAAAAAAAAAAAAAACAAGCAGTCAGAAATGAAAACTTCAATAACTGAGATTTCAAACAGAAGTGATGCAACCAACACAGGATTGAAGAAGCAGTGGAATAAATAAGTGACCTAGAAGACAAAATCATGGAAAATAAAGAAGCTGAAGAAAAGAAAGAATAATTATGCAACATGACAATAGACTTAGTAATAACATTTGTATTACAGGAGTCCCAGAGGAAGAATAGAGAGAAAAAGAGACAGAGAAATTTATTTAAGGAAATAATAGTTAAAAACTTCGCTAATCTGGGGAAGGAAACACACATCCAAATCCAGGAAGCACAGAGAACTCCAATAAAAAAACAACATAAAAAGGCTAACATCAATACATATTGTAATTAAATTTGTAAATTATAGCAATAAAGACAAAGTCCTAAAAGCAACAAGACAAATGAAGTCCCTAACTTACAAGGGAAAACCCATAAGGCTGGCTGCAGATCTCTCCACAAAAACTTGGCAAGGGAGAAAGAATTGGAATGATATACTAAACATGCTGAATGGGGAAAAAATCTGCAACCGGGAATACTGTATCTGGTAAATCTATCATTCAGAAAAGGAGAGAAAAAGGCTTTCCCATAATAAACAAAACCTGAAGGAGCTCATGACCACTAAATAAGGCTGAAAGAAATATTAAAGAGCACACTTTCAGTGGGAAGACCAAAAGTGATAAAGACAAGAAAGGAACAGAGAAAGTCTCCAGAAACAATGAAAAAAACAGGTAACAAAATGGCACTTAATATCTACAAATAATGACTCTGACTATAAATGGACTAAATATTCCAATCAAAATACATTTGGTGTCAGAATGGATAAAAAAAAAAAACAATGAAACCCTCCAATGGTGCCAACAAGAAGCTCATTTTAGACCTAAAGACCCCTGCAGATTGAAAGTGAGATGATGGAGAAACATTTAACATGCAGATGGAAGGCAAAAGATAGCAAGGGTAGCATCCTCTATATCAGACAAACTAGATTTTTAAACCAAATAATGTAACAGTGAAGAGGGGCACTATATCATTAATAAAAGGGACTATCCAACAGGAAGATCTAATAATTGTAAATATTTATGTCTCCAACATGGAAGGACACATATATATAACAGAATTAATAATAAACATGAAGGAACTCATTGATAATGATATAATAAGAGTAGGATACTTGAACACCCCCACTTATAAAAATAAACAGATCATCTAAGCTGAAAAATCAACAAGGAAACAATTGCTTTGAGTGACACACTAGACCAGATGGAGATGATAGATATATTCAGAACATTTCATCCTAGGGCACCTGGGTGGCTCAGTCAGTTGAGTGTCCAACTTCAGCTCAGGTCATGATTGTGTGATTCATGAGTTTGAGCCCCACATCAGGATCACTGCTGTCAGTCTGTCAGCACACAGCCTGCTTTGGATCATCTGTGGCACTCTCTTTCCCCCTCCCTCACTTGTGCTCTCCCAAAAGGAGTAAATATTATTATATTTTTTAAAAGAACATTTCATCCTAAAGCAGGAGAATACACATCCTCATTCAGTGCACCTGGAGCATTTTCCAGAATAGATCAAATATTGGGTCACATATCAGCCCTCAACAAGTACAAGAAGATCAAGATCATACCATGCATCTTTTCCAGCCGCAAAAAAAAAAATAAAAAAAAAAAATGAGAGACCACAAATACATGGAGTTTTAAACAACGTGCTACCTAACAATGAATGGGTCAACCAGGAAATCAAAGAGGAAATAAAAATACATGGGAAACAAATGAAAATCAAAACACAATGGTCCAAAACCAATGGGATACATCAAAAGTAGTCTAAGAGGGAAGTAGATAGCAATATATGCCTATATTAAGAAGCAAGAGAAACTCATATAATCAACCTAAACTTGCACCTAAAGGAGCTAGAAAATAACAACAAACAAAGCATAAAGCCAGCAGAAGGGAAATATTGAACATTAGAGCAAAAATCAATGATATAGAAAAAAATAGATCAATAAAACCAGGAACTGGTTCTTTAAAAAATTTAATAAAATTTAAGAAACCCTAGCCAGACTTATAAAAAAGAAGACAGAAAAGAACCAAATAAATAAAATCACAAACAGGAGAAGAGAAATAACAATCAACACCACAGAAAAACAATTTTGAGAGAATATTATGAAAAATTTTACACCAATAATTTGGACAACCTGGAAGAAATGGATAAATTTTAAAAAATATATACACTACCAAAACTGAAACAAGAAAAATATAAAACTCAAACAGACCCATAACCAGAAAAAGAACTGAATCAGTAATCAAAAATATCCCAACACACAAAAGTCCAGGACCAGATGGCTTCACAGGCAAATTCTATAAAACATTTAAAGAAGAATTAATACCTATACTTCTCTAACTATCCCCCAAAAGGAAAATGGAAGGAACACTACCAAATTCATTCATTTGAGCCCAGCATTACCTTGATTCCAAAACCAAAGACCCGCTAAAAAATACAACTACAGGCAAGTGGCACTGATGAACACTGATGCAAAAATTCTCATTAAAATACTAGCAAACTGAATCCAACAGTACATCAAAGGAATAATTCACCATGATCAAGTTGGATTTATTCCTCGGTGGCAAAGGTGGTTCAATATTCTACAATCAATCAATGTGATGTACCACATTAATAAAAGAAGTTATCAGAACCATATGATCCTCTCAGTATATGCATAATTTGACAAAGTACGATATCCACTCATGAAAAAACGTCACCAACAAAGTAGGGTTGGAGGGAACATAGCTCCACATACACCAATAATGAAGCAGCAGAAAGGAATGAAGGAATCCAGCCCATTTACAATTATACCAAAAACCATATGACACCTATGAATAAACCTAACCAAAGAGGGAAAAGAATTATACTTTGAAAACTATAAAACATTGATGAAAGAAATTGAAGAGGACACAAAGAAATGGAAAAATATTCCATGCTCATGGATTGGAAGAACAAGCATTGTTAAAATGTCTATATGACCTAAAGCAATCTACACATTTAATGTAATCCCTATTAAAATACCACCAGCATTTTTCACAGGGCTAGAATAAACAGTCCTAAAATTGGCATGAGACCACAAAAGATCCCAAATAGCCCAATCTTGAAAAACAAAAGTAAACCTGGTGGCATCACAATTCTGAACTTCAAATTAATAAATGGTCTTATTAACAAATGGTGTTAGGAAAACTGGTCAGCTACACGCACAAGAATAAAACTGCACAATTTGCTTTTACCAAACACAAACTCAAAATGGATTAAAGACCTAAATGTAAGACCTGAAACCATAAAAATCCTAGAGAAGAACACAGGCAGCAACCTATTTTTCAGCCATAGCAACATTTTCCAGATATCTCTCTGAGAAAAGTAAACAAAGGCAAAAATAAACATTGGGACTACTTCAAAATGAAAAAACTTCAGCACAGGAAAAGAAACAATCAACAAAACTAAAAGGCAACCTTCGGAATAGGAGAAGATATTTGGAAATGACATATCTGATAAGGCGTTAATATCCAAAATCTATAAGGAAATTACCAAACTCAACACCCAAAAAAACAAATAAGGGGCGCCTAAATGGCTCAGTCGGTTGGACAACTGACTAATCGTTTCAACTCAGGTCACGATCTCATGGTTCATGAGTCCGAGTCCCATGTTGGGCTCCATGCTGGTGGTGCAGAGCCTGCTTGGGAGTCTCTCTCTCTCCATCTCTCTCTGCCCCTCTTCTGCTCATGCTTGCTCTCTCTCTCTCTCTCTCTCTCTCTCAAAATAATTAAATAAACCTAAAAAAAACCCAGTTATGAAATGGGCAGAAGACACGAATAGACATTTTTTCAAAGAAAACATCCAGGTGGTTAACAGACACATAAAAAGATCCTCAACATCACTCATCATCAGGGAAATACAAATCAAAACTACATGAGATACTACTTCACACCTGTCAGAATGGCTAAACTTTACAACTCAGGAAACAAGATTGTGGTGAGCATGTAAAGAAAGAGGAACCCTCTTGCACTGTTGGTGGGAATGCAAACTTGTGCAACCACTCTGGAAAACAGTATGGGATTCCTCAAAAAATTAAAAATAGAACTACCCTGTGACCCAGCAATTGCACTACTAGGTTATTTACTCAAAGTTTACAAAATACAGATTCAAAGGAGCAGATGCATGCCAATGTTTATAGTAGCATTATCAACAATAGCCGAACTATGGATAGAGCCCAGATGTCCATCCACTGATGAATGGATAAAGAAGATGTGGTATACATATACAATGGAATAACACTTGGCCATCAAAAAGAATGAAATCTTGTGATTTGCAGAGACATGGATGGAGCTACAATGTCTTATGCTAAGCAGAAAAAATCAATGAGATAAAGACAAGTATATGATTTCACTCATAGGTGGAATTTAAAAAACAAAACAATAAGCAAAGGGAATAAAAATAGAGAGGCTAACCAGGAAACAGACTCTCAACTATAGAGAACAAACTGATGGTTACCAGAGGGGAGGTGTGTGTGGGGATGGGTGAAATAGGTGATTGGGATTGAGGAGTGTCTTTGTTTTGATGAGCACCAAGTGCTGTATGGAAGTGTCAAATCACTATACTTATTGTAGACCTGAACATAACATTACATTGTGTGTTACCTAATTATAATTTAAATTTAAAAAGCAGAAACTTAAAAAGTCTATTTAGATACTTTGCACAATTTAAAACCAGATGACTGTTTTTTGCTATTCCGTTTTATAATGTTTTTCTTTCCAAATTTTTATTTAGAACTTTTTTCATGTTTGTTTGTTTATGTATGTATGTATGTATGTATGTATGTATGTATGTATGTATTTATTTATTTATTTTAAGAGAGAGAGAGTGGGGAGGGACAGAGAGAGAGAGAGAGAGAGAGAGAGAATCCCAAATAGGCTCCATGCTGTCAGCGCAGAGCCTGACATAGGGCTTGATCTCACAAAATGTGAGATCATGACCTGAGCCAAAATCAAGGATTGGGTACTTAACCAACTGAGCCACTCAGATACCCCTCCAAGTTTTTATGTAAGTTCCAGTTTTGCCAACACCATTTTTTAAAGAGACTGTCTTTTTCACATTGGATATTTTTTACTGCTTTGTGGAAGATTCATTAACCATATAGTAGTGGGTCCTTTGCTGGGTTTTCTAGTTCCATTTATCTATGTGTCTATTTTAGTGCCAGACCCATATTGTTTTGTAGTAGAACTTGAAGTTAGAATTGTGATGCTGCCAGCTTTACTTTTCTCCTTCAACATTACTTTGGCTATTCAGGGTCTTTTGGGGTTGCATACCAATTTCAGGATTGTTCTAGCTCTGTGAAAAATTCCATTGGTATTCTTTCTGATAGAGATTGCTTTAAGTATGTGGATTGCTTTGTGTAGTATAGACACTTTAACAATATTTGTTTTTCCAATCCGTGAGCATGGAATGTATTTCCATTTCCTTGTGTCATCTTGAATTTCTTTCATCAGTTTTATAGTTTTCAGAGTACAGGTCTTTCACTTCTTTGGTTAAGTTTATTCCTAGGTGTCTTATTGTTTTTGGTGTAGTTGTAAATGGTATTGACTCCTTCATTTCTCTTTCTGCTACTTCATCATTGGTGTATAGAAATGCAACAGATTTCTATACTTTGATTTTGCATCCTGTGACTTTACTTAATTCGTGTATTAGTTCCAGCAGTTTTTTGGGCCATGTGTTTTTCACAATAAAACAACCACAGTATCTTGTTTATTGGACAAACCCAACCACGAGCTGCTTCTGGGGCAACGCCCCTAGCTGCTTGGGGCCCCAACTGGTGCCACTGTTACTGGGAGTCCAACCAGCTTCCTGTTCAGGGATGAGCCTCCACTGCCTGCACAAAACTTGGGTGCCTAAGAGGTGCTCTCACTGCCTGCATCCCACCTTCCAGGCAGCCCTGGGTCCTCTGTTCCCCCTGCTGGAAGCAACCATTTCCAACAAGCATCTGTGGTGCATGGATTCATTAAATTTCTTTGATTTCCTGGGTGACCCATTCATTATTTAGTAGCCTGTTGTGTAACCTCCATGGATTTGTGGCCTTCCCAATTTTTTTCTTGTGGTTGACTTCACGTTTCAGAGTGATGTAGTCAGAAACCATGCATGGTATGATCTCAATTTTTGGTACTTGTTGAGGGCTGATTTGTGACCCAGTATGTGATCCATTATGGAGAATATTCCAATTTCACTTGAAAAGAATGTGTATTCTGGTGCTTTAAGATGAAATGTTCTGAATATATCTGTTTAGTCCATCTCATCCAATGTGTCAATCAAAACCATTGTCTTGTTTATTTTCTGCTCTTAGACGATGTGCATTGATGTAAGTGGGGTGTTGAAGTCCCCTACTATTACTGTATTATTAGCAATGAGTTCCTTTATGCTTGTTATTTATTGACTTACATATAATGAAAGTTGGGGGGCATAAATATTTACAATTGTTATACCTTCTTGTTGGGTAGTTCCCTTTTTTATGATATAGTGTCCTTCTTCATCTCTTATAGTTTTTGGTTTGAAATATAGTTTGTCTGATATAAGTATTGCTACTCCAGTTTTCTTTTGATATCCATTTGCATGATAAATTTTTCTCTGTCCCCTTAGTTTCAATCTGAAGGTCTGTTTAGGTCTAAAATGAATCTCTTGTGGGACACCTTGCTGGCTCAGTCAGTGGAGCATGTAACTCTTGATCTCAGGGCTTTGGGTTTGAACTCCACATTGGGTGTAAGGATTATTTAAAAATAATCTTAAAATAAAAATAAAAATAAAATAAAATAAAATAAAATAGTAAAATAAAATGAATCTCTTGTAGGGAGGATATAGATGGGTCTTATTTTTTTATTCACTCTGAAACTCTGTCAGAATGTCTTTTGATTGGAGTGTTTAGTCTATTTGCATGAAAGTAATTATTCTTATGCATTTAGTACCATTTCATTACTTGTTTTTTTTTTTCATTGTTTCTGGTGATTGGTTCTTTTCTTGTCTTTGTCCCATTTGGTCTTTCCTTTCCATTGAAAGAGTTCTCTTTAATGTTTCTTTAAGTCTGGTTCAGAGGTCACAAACTACTTTAGTTTTTCTTGGTGTGGGAAAGTCTTTTTCTGTCCTAGTCTGAATGACAGCCTTACTCTCTAGAGTATTCCTGGCTGCAGATTTTTCCCTACTAACACATTGAATGTATTATACCAGTGACTTCTGGCCTGCCAGGTTTCTGTTGAGAAATCTGCAGCCAGACTCATGGGTCTTCCCTTGTAAGTTAGGGACTTTAGTTGTCTTGATGCTTTTAACATCAAACATGATGCTTTTAAGATTTTTTCATTATTGGCATATTTTGCAAATTTAATTACAATATATATTCATTTTGGCCTGATTTTATTGATTTTTATGGTAGTTCTCTGTGACTTCTGGATCTAGATGTCCGTTTTCTTCATCAGATTAGGGAAATTTTCAGCTATTCTTTCTTCAGATAAATTTTCTTTCCCTCTTTTTCTCTCTTCTTCTCCTGGGGCTTCTATTACACAAATATGTTTGTTGGATTATGTTTCCTAAGTCTACTCATGTCTTCCATAATTATTCTTTCTCCCATTTGTTCAGGTTCTTTGTTTTCCATTATTCTGTCTTCCTTGCCACATATTCATCCCTCTGCTTCTTCCATCCTCATGGTCATTACATCAGGTCTGCTTTGAATCTCATTTATTGAATTCTTCATTTCTGACTGATTGTTCTTTCAACTCTTTTATCTCTGCAGTAAGACATCCTGAAGTCCTCCATTCATTCCTCAAGCCCAGTGAGTATCCTTATGATTGTCTCTTTAAATTTTTCATCAGACATGTTGCATATATCTGTTTCACTTAGATCTTTGGCTGTAGCATTATCTTCCTCTTTCGTTTGGGATGAATTCCTTCCTATTGGCATTTTGTCTAAGTCTCTGTCTTCTCTGTTAGAAAAGCCCATTATGTTTCCTGCTCCTGAAAGTAATGGCTTTATGAAGAAGAGGTCATATAGTGTCCGGGGCCTGTACTTCAGCAAGTGTCTCTGGTATGTGTTCTGTGCACTCTGCTTGCTGTGTTTTGGCTTCTCTGTCCCTCAGGTCAGTAGTCAGCAAAGGCTCTCCTTGCCTGCTATGGGCAGTATTTGGTCCTTGGTCAGAGTGTAATGAGTTTTAACTATGTTTGCTCTGGTCTATATCTGTTAATTGAGACTTGATGCTACTTTCAGTAGAACTGAGGTCTTGCACAAGTCTCTGGACAGGAGATGTGGAATGGGTCAGGAGTTCTGCTGGTCTTCTGGGGAAAGGTTCTGCTACACTGGGACTGAGATACACTTGCCTGAGTAGGGTAATACAGGCAGAGAATGGGGTTCAGGACTTTGTATAAGAAGGTTAGGCAGCCAGTCTCAGTGCTGTTGACAGAAGCTACTTATGCTGAGGGTTGAGGGAAGGAAATGGTACCCACTATCTCCTTCGTTCCCAGAGAGACATGTCCACAAATGCTACCTCTCAGGTACATTACTCTAAGTAGAGAGAATAATCCCCCACTTCTGTGCCCCAGGTGGTCTTATGTTTGTCCCACTTCTGTCCATGCCTAGGGCAGAGCCTTCAGGGCTCTATTACAGTCAAGCCTGCTGACATTTAAAACTTCAATTCAAGCCCCACTGTTGGCAAATACAAAAATCAGTCCATCTCATTTTCCTAGCCAATGGATTTGGGGAAGTGTTCTCTTCATGTGCTCCTCTCCCTCTTACCTTTATCCCAAACCTCAGCTCCCACAAAAAATCGCTCCGCACTTCTTACCTTCCTCCATGTGACCTCTTCTCTCCCTCTAGCTTGTGGAGTTTTTTTTTTCTCAGTCCTCAGGTCAATTCCTGAATATTCAGAATGATTTGATAGTTATATAGTTGTGTTTAAGGGATAAGATGAGTAGGGTCCTCCTACTATGCTGCCATGTTAGCTCCCCAACCTAGTTTTATGGATTTCTTATATTGAGTGTTTAGTATGATTGTTCTTCTTCCCACACTAGACAATAAATTCTGTGAAAGCAGAAACTGTGCCTATCTTTTTCACTAGTTACTACTCAGCAATTATCAAAATCCATTTTTATAGTAGATGATTGATATATGTTAGGAAAATAAAGCCCTATAACATCCTGCTTTTTGATGTGCACTTATCCCAGGAAAGCAGACAAATTTTAGGTGTCATTAAGGCAGTGTGTGTGATATTTTTTATTCTAGTTTTATTGAGATATAATTAATTTACAGTATTTCATAAGTTTAAGGTATATGGCATTATAACTTCACTTACATATATTGCAAAATAATTACCACAGTAAGTTTAGTTAACATCCATCGTCTCATATATATTAAACAAAAAAACAAACTAAAAGCTTTTTACTTGTAATGAGAACTTTTAGGATGTATTCTCTTCATAACTCTCAAATATACTACACAACAGTGTTAACTGTAGTCACCATGTTGTACATTACATGCCGAGTAGTTATTTATCTTATAACTAAAAGTTTGTATCTTTTGACCACTTTCATTCAATCCCCTGATATTAATTGCAGAATTTACATTTATGTAAGTCTAATAGTTATTTCCCTATCAACTGTTTAAAATATGATTCAAATTTAGACTATTATGATTCTAAGATAGTATTGGTAGGGAACAATTAAACATCAATGGAAAAATCTTCAAGGAAAAAGAAACAACACTAGTTTTGTATTATTAGACTTTTTTTCTGACAGTCAAGTAACTATATGGTGCAATTTAAAAATAGCCCAACTATGGAAAGAGCCCAAATGTCCATCAAATGATGAATGGATAAAGAAGATGTGAGATACACACACACATACACACACACACACACACACGCATATATACACACACACACAAATACATATACACACATAGTGGAATATTAATCAGCCATCAATAAAGAGAAAAAAAGAAAACTTGCCATTTGAATGGTGTGACTAGAAGTAGAATATATAATGCTAGGCAAAATCAGAGAAAGACAAATATATAATTTCACTCATTTGTGGAATTTAAGAAACAAGAATGATAACTATATGGGAAGTGGAGAAGAGAAGAAAGGGAAATAAACAATAAGAGTCTCCTAATGATAAAGAGCAAACTGAGGGCTGATGGAGGGAAGTGGGTGGTGGAATGGGATATATGGATGATGGGTATTAAGGAGGGCACCTGTTATGAACCCTGGGTGTTGTATGTAAGTGATGAATCCCTTGAATTCTACTTCTGAAACCAATATTGCACTTTATATTAACTAACTGAAATACCAAGAAATAAATTGAATAATTAAATAAAAATGCAGAAAAAATATGAATACTAGAATACAAATGTTCTGATATCCTACCATGTATCTTAACAAACAAACTTGTTAGTGATTTTATTTCTAGTACTTTATTACATATGTAGGTATATAAAACATGAGGGTCACATTCCCAATATAGGTTTATTTTCTGACTTTTCCTGCTGCCTACCTGCAAACATTCCTCCATAACGTTACTATGGAAAAGAAATGGCCAATAACATATTAATAAAGAAGCTCAAAATTACTTTGGCTAAAACCAATAAAGATTTACATCTTTGCTCTTGTTTGAAGCCCCTTGAATACTGGCTGTGGGCTTTGTTCTCCATTAGGGATCCAAGTTGTTAGATTAGACACTATGCAAAATATTCTAAATTGTTGTGATAAAAAGAAATAAATTTTGCAAAACACACAGTAGCTCTTCAAATTTCTTCCCAGAAGTTTGGAAATTGGTTTAACTCACACTTATTACCAAAGCTAGTCACAGACCATAACCTAGTCCACTGTATGAGAAAACTGTAATTCTACCAAATGGCTAGAAGGAAGAAGGAAACCAAAAATCTGTGGTCAGGCTTAAAGTCTCTTGCCTCAGAGATCTGCGAACTGAATAGATAGTTGTGTGTTCTCCACATGCTCAAAATTTAATAGGTAGAACTGGAAGAAGGTGCCCAGTATAAACACTTCCATTCAGAAAGAGAAAATTCAGAGATAGAATTCATAAGTCTAGAAATTCTGAAAACTACTGGGCAGTTGTGAAGAGTTCCACCCATCAGTAGGGAAATGTTTGCATATGTTCTTCATAACTGTTGGCTCTACTCTTTCTGAGGTCCCTTATCCTGTGTATAAATCTGAAGAGAACAACTGAGAATTTCAGCTTACTTCCCACTTAATGAAGGTTGGAGTCCAGGGATTATTTTAAGTCTCAAACAGTCAGAAGCTTCTTGAATCCATATTCATGCTTTACTTGGTTGTATAAATCTCTAAAATGTAGTCAGATTTTCATGTATTTGATTTCAGTGTGTTCCATGCTCCAATGGCCACATCTGCAGTTGTAGTCAAGACATGGCTTTCTCTGTATGTCTAGTCATAGGCATATGGAGCCTGTTAGACTTCATTGGGATAAGCTTATTCTCTTTTCACTTTCCCCTTAGTCTCCTTTCCTGGAGCCAGTTATTTCAACTGAAAGGGTATATTTGGAGCTATTTTAATACACTCAGAAAGTTTAATAACAGCTACTTGCTACATTCTTAAATCAGTTATTATCACTAGAGATTACATTTCAAGCGGACTTTGTGGGGTGCCTGGGTGGCTCAGTCAGTTAAGAGTTCAACTTTGGTTCAGGTCATGATCTCGCAGTTTGTGAGTTCAAGCCCCACATCGGGCTCTGTGCTGACAGCTCAAAGCCTGGAGCCTGTTTCAGAGTCTACTTTTCCTTCTCTCTCTGCCCCTCCTGCCTTGCACTCTGTCTCTCTCTCAAAAATAAATAAACATTAAAGAAATTAATTGGACTTTGTTTCTCAAAGAATGTCTTCACATTATATATTACTATCTGGCACTAAAAGGTTATTTGTCTTTTCTAACCTATCAAGTTCTTGAATTGTTAATTACCTTATTTTCACATGAAAACAAATATTGTTTCTGAGTTTTTTCAGGAATATCTTGTCAAATGTATCCAATAGTAATAAATAATGCTTTTCACCCTTTTTAGAATTACAATCATTGCATCATTGCATTCCTTATCCACCTTTCAAATTATTGCAGGTGATACTTTCACCATTTCTTTTTTTTTTTTTTTTTACTCTATAACATGAACCACTGTGGTTCCAATCTTTAGTAACAGTGCCCTCACCATCTGCCACCTGAACTTTATGCTAATGTCTCCTATTTTCATTTTTTCCCCCTTAACATCAAAACCCCATTACTGGTGTCAATTTCTATACTCAGGATAAGCTACATTATAATGTAGAAACAAGAAACTCAGAGATCTCACTGCTATTAAATAACAAAGGTTTATTTCTCATTCATGCTACTTTGTCTTGAGACAAAGTATTATCCCCTCAATCTAGATGGGTATCCATATTGTCCCCTCAATCTAGAATATAACAGACAGAAAACTCTCTCTGGAACATTCCTTGTTGTGATTGGCAGGAGGATGGAGGTTATGGCAGGGTGTGCACCAGATCTTAAAGTCATCATCAGAAAGTGACTCACATAATTTCTACTCACATTTTATTGGTAAAGCAAATTAAAAATCCTGAACTACATTCAAAGAACTGGGAAGTACAATTTTACCATTTGCCAAGAGGGTGGGAGGAAATCAAATATATATGAGCATCTCTAGTTTATATCATGTATGAAAAATATTTCCGAAATATTCAAGGAATTAAAAAACGATAACTTGATAATATTTCTACCTCTAAAATTGGCAAATGTCTAAAAAGATAAAAATTCCCCGATTTAGCAAAAGGTCATGAAGCAATTATTTTCATTTACTAAATACAATGCAAGTGGGAAAATGGAATGCTATAAAATTTCTGTAGGGAACTTTGTCAATATCTATTAATTCTTGGGTCTTCTAAGTAATTTGTAATTTGACTCAATAATACTCAAAATAGAAATTCTATTTCTAAGCTGACATATGGACACATATTTCTTGTGCAGAAAGTGTAGAATTCCTTGTAGTAGTATTTAGAGTGATCAAAATACAAATTTTCAACAATAGAGAAAAGGTTAAGTTCATTTTAACATGCCTCCATTGTGAAATTCACTGTGCAGCTATTTAAGTTATATTTTATAGAATCCTGGTATAGTCTTGGGATACAAAGCACATGAAAATAAGAAAAAGAAGGGGCACCTGTGTGACTCAGGTGTTTAGTGTCCAGCTTCAGCTCAGGTCATGATTTCATAGTTTGTGAGTTTGAGCCCCATGTTAGGCTCTGTGCTGACAGCTCAGAGCCTGGAGCCTTCTTCAGATTCTGTGTCCCCATCTCTCTCTGCCCCTTCCCTGCTTGTTCATTCTCTCTCTCTCTCTCTCTCTCTCTCTCTCTCTCTCTTTCACAAAAATAAATATTTTTAAAAATTTAAAAAAATAAGACAAAATATAAATCTCCATTAATAGGAAAGAGGAATAAAGTAATACACCAAGAAAGATGAGCTTTATATACCGTAAATTTAAGGAAGGATTTTTCCCCCATAAAACCACTTTTACTAAACTATAGGCAATGCATTTATTTTTAAAATAGAAAAGACTATTAATGAGCATATGTGGGTAATTTCATTTTCATTTTTACAGGGAAATACAATTTCTTTAGGCTTTGAGAATTTAAGCTTATATCCCACCATGGACTTTTTTACAACCAGGGTCCCTGGCCCTAGAGGACTTCACATCTCTGAAAATTCTCTTTACAGAATAAGTGAAAATTGCATATAAGTTGAAATTACCCAGGTTTTGATAACTTGGTGTTTTAATTTTCTGCCTTCAGAACTAAGTGCTGTGAATGCTTTGTTGAGCAAACCAAACTTTGTTCTTACTCTCATGGAGCTTACAGGTTAGCAGTAGGTGCAGACATTATTACGTGATCACTAAAAAGTAAAAATGCCGGAGAGGCACATGATGAGTAAATTTGTGGATATTTGACTGACTCAGGGATATAAAAAAAAAAGATTCCCTAGATAAAGGGTGAGGTCTGAACAATTAGGAGCTAGGTAAAGATCTGTGGGAAGAGTATTCCATGTAGAAGAATTGGTATGCTCAGTTGTCCTGTGCTTTACAGAAATAGGATAACTGCAAGGGACAGAGTGGTCTGCAAGGCAGGGAGTGAACATTTGTCTCTATCTAGTGAGCAACAGAAAGCCACTGATGATCTATAGTGCAAGTGGGGAGAGTGGAATAATTGTATTTGCACTTGGAATGAGCACTCTGGCTAAATTTTCTTTTTTTTTTTTTTAAGTTTTAATTTAATCTGCAGTTAGTTAACATACAGTGTAATATCAGTTTCAGGTGTCAAATACAGTGAATTGACACTTCCATGAAATACCCAGTTCTCATAACAGTAATTGCCCTCCTTAATCCCCATTATGTATTGAGCCCATCCCTCCACCTCCTCTCTAGTAACCACCAGTGTGTTCTCTATAGTTAAGAGTCAGCTTCTTGGTTTGCCTCTGTCTCTCTTTGTGTCCCTTTGCTCATTTATTTCTTAAATTCCACATATGAATGATCGTGTTATTTGTCTTTCTCTAACTGACTTATTTTGCTTAGCATAATCTCTTGCTCCATTCTTGTCACTGCAAATAGCAAGATATTCTTTTTTGTGGATGAGTAATATTGCTCTGTGTGTGTGTGTGTGTGTGTGTGTGTGATCAATACCGCTTGAGCTGTAAAGCCATATAAAATGAGAATCAATGTCACTGGAATTAGCAGAATTAATACACTAAAGAAAAAGAGCTCAGACTCAATTACATATATATATATATATATATATATATATATATATATATATATATACACACACACACATATATTCATACATATTTATGTATATATATACATAAATATGTATGAATATATGTATGTATGTATGTATACCATCCTGTGTGTGTGTGTGTGTGTGTGTGTGTGTGTGTGTGTGTGTGTGTATTCTGAATACATTTCTCAGGGAATTAAAAATCAAAACTACAATGAGCTATCACCTCACAGCTGTCAGAATGGCGAAAATCAACAACACAAGAAACAACAGGTGTTGGCGAGGATGTGGAGAAAGGGGAACCTTCTTGCACTGTTGGTGGCTATATTTTCTAAAGTGCATTATAGAGCATCAGAAGGAATATATACAGGTGAATTGGATAATCAGCAAGCCTAGGTGAAGGATGGTGATAGTAGAAGTGTGAAAAAGGAAGCCATGGAGAGATGGAAGGTAGCAAAGAGAAATGATTGGATGTCTTAGTAATGGTTTCTATATGGAAAATGATGGAGGCTATGGTGTACGATAGGATCCATGGTTTCTGATTTGCACACGTAGACAAGAGGTGACTGCCTTCAGTAAAATAGTGAGCTTTAGAAGAGGTCTTTGTCGCAACAGAAGAGAAGATGTTTGCCCTAGATGTGTTGAGTTGGAAATACTTATACTCAACAATAGAAGACAATGGATATGGTGGTTTGGAAATTTTAAAAAGGTACATGTATGACAAATGTAACTGTTTTCATTTCTCTTTCCATCTTAAATTTCTTCTTATTTTTTTTGGGAAAAGCAACTTTTTAAACACCATAGATTTAAAGTTGTTCCCCTTCCCATTTATTTGAAATGCCACATAAACATTATATAAGAGCCATATTCTGTACATATGTTTGCAGTTATTTTCGACTGATGCCGCACCTTCTATGCTAAAATTATTCTGATTTGCTAACTGGATACACCCTAAACTTTTCAGACAACATTTCCAGGTTCAATTTATGATTGTGTTTTTTTTACTCCATATTTTAATACTATTAAACTAAATTTATTTAATATGAAAATATTATCTGACTTTAAGGGCATTTTCTTCAATAGAATATTTTTTCAGGAGGAAATGTTGATCATTTTTCCTATGGTCTAGAGCTATCTAATGAAAATAAACATTTATTGAGTGACAGCTCAAGGAATGAATTAATTCAGATCACTGTTAGAAAAAAGATTACTGTTAACATTTCTACAAATAATTAGCATGATAATTTAGAGAAGTTCCCTCATGCTTATGGCAGAACTTGAGACAAATCAGGATTTGAACAAAGGAGAAAAAAAAGAGAAATTCTATTGCTGGGGAATAGAAGGATGAATTAAAAATGGAGCAGGAAAGGGGTGCCTGGGTGTCTCAGTCGGTTAAGCATCCACCTTCGGCTCAGGTCATGATCTCACGATTAGTGGATTTGAGCACAATGTCTTGAGCCCCACCTCAGTCTCTATGCTGCCAGCTCAGAGCCTGGAGCCTGCTTCAGATTCTGTGTTTCCCTCCCTGCCCCTCCCTCACTTGTGCTCGCTTTCTCTCTCTCTCTCTCTCTCTCTCTCTCTCTCTCTCTCTCTTTCTCTCTCTCTCTCTCAAAAATAAATAACCACTAAAAAAAAAAAAAGAATAGAGCAGGAAATGAAGCTCAGCTGACATTTCAAGTCTCTAGTATGAGATGTGCACACCTAACTAGTTGGAGCCCACTAGATTGGAGGCAGTCTACACACAGCAAGCAGCTCTGGAAGGAGCACACAATGGGTTTATCAAGGGGTGTGAGGGTGAAGTGACTGAGGCCTTTGTGCTGATGGGAAATTTTTGGCTTGAGATCATAGTCTATTTAATGATAAAGGTGTAGAAATCACAAACTAAGATGGTACAGTAAGATGGTAGACAAAGTGATACTAGAACAGATCGTATATAAACAGGAAGATCAACCATCCAAGTATCCTCAAGGAACAGAGTGCATTGGGGGAACTTCTGGAAATCAATGAAATTTTTAACTTAGAAAAGGTATCTCAGTGTTGCCTTTGAACAGAGGAGGACACTTCTAACTGTGGGGAGAATTCAATGAAATCACAAGAGCCTGGAAAGTAGGAAAATCAGTTCAAACGTTATCACCACTTGCAAGGATAGAAACTCGGAGGACTCTCATCACAATGGGCTACTTACTTCTTACAGAAAAAGATTTTTGTCATCACCCTCTTGAAGGCCTCCTTCATATCTTTATTTCTAAGGCTGTAGATAAGGGGGTTCAACATGGGTGTAATGATCCCGTAGAAGAGGGAAACCGTCTTTCCCCAGTCCTTAGAGGTGGATGAAGGTGGTTGTAGATACATGTAGATGCCTGTACCAAAAAAGAGAGACACTACAACCATGTGGGACCCACATGTCCCAAAAGCTTTTCGTCGTCCTTCTGCTGACCTGATTCTCAACACTGCTTGAGCTATAAAGCCATAGGAAATGAGGATCAATGTCACTGGAATTAGCAGAATTAATACACTAAAGAAAAAGAGCTCAGACTCAATAGGCTTTGTGTCAGCACACGACAACTTGAGAAGGGCAGGCACCTCACAGAAAAAGTGGTCCACTTCCTGGCGACCACAGCGTGGCATGTTAAGGGTCAAGGAAGACTGCAACACTGAATTACCAAAGCCAGTGAACCACGAGAAGGCTACCACCCTTACGCAGAACCAATGATTCATAATAACTACGTAGTGCAGGGGTTTGCAGACTGCCACATATCTGTCAAAGGACATGACAGCCAGGAGGAGACACTCAGTAGCTCCCAGGGCCAGGAAGATGATGAGCTGTGCCACACAGCCACCGTAGCTGATGGTCTTTTTGTTGCGACAAATATTTGTCAACATATGAGGGACTGTGCTTGTGGTATAGCACAGATCTAAGATGGAGAGATTAGTGAGGAAGAAATACATGGGTGTATGAAGTTTGGGATCCAGAATGCACACCATCATGATGGACACATTGCCAAAGATGGTGAATGTATATGATATTAATAGAAGCACAAACAGGGGCATTTGTAGCCAGGGCCTGTCTGAGAAGCCAAGTAGTATAAACTCTCTTGCAGAGCTCTCATTAGCCCAATTCATGATGACTCATTTATATTTCTTCCTAAAAATATAAAAAAGAAAAGTAGTAGATAATTATTGAATACTCTTATTGAAACTGAAATAACTTAGATTAATTATAATGAATGATTCAACACCAAACATGATTGATAGTAATCATAAGCTACTATAAATTTATAGTTTGTGAAATATAATATGATTCTCTTAAATTAAAAATAGAACTACCCTATGACCCAGCAATAACACTGCTAGGAATTTACCCAAGGGATACAGGAGTACTGATGCATAGGGGCACATATACACTAATGTTAATAGCAGCACCTTCAACAATAGCCAAATTATGGAAAGAGCCTGAATGTCCATCAACTGATGAATGGATAAAGAAGACGTGGTTTATATATACAATGGAATACTACTTGGCAATGAGAAAGAATGAAATCTGGCCATTTGTAGCAATGTGGATGGAACTGGAGGGTATTATGCTAAGTGAAATAAGTCAGGTGGAGAAAGACAGATACCATATGTTTTCACTCCTATGTGGATCCTGAGAAACTTAATAGAAGAGTATGGGGAAAGGGAAGAGGGGGGAAAGTTACAAACAGAGAGGGAGGGAGGCAAACCATAAAAGACTCTCAAATACAGTGAGCAAACTGAGGGTTGATGGGGGGTTGGGGAGAGGGAAAAGTGGGTGATGGGCATTGGGAGGGCACTTGGTGTGAGCACTGGGTGTAGTATGGAAGCCAATTAACAATAAATTATACATATATATAGTAAAAATATATATAAATATAAACATATTGTTGTGTTTTAGCATATTGTCTGTCTTAGCAGCTATGTTTAACTGACTTTATGAAGTAAATCATTACTTTTGAATAACAAAGTATATAAACTTATGTTCATGGAGCACCGACAATTGTAAATGCCTAAGACACTTCAATTTTTCTCTGTTTTGTTATGTGTACACAAAGTATCTTCAGGTGTCCATTATATTCTGTTGTACAATATAGTGATTGGCACTTCCACACATGAGCTCATCAAAACAGGTGCACTCCTTAGTCCCCATATCAGATTATCACCTGATTAATCACTGCTTCACTGACATGTGGCAGACACGAGAAAATCCACATTTTATTGCTGTTATGACTCAGTGAGCACGAATACTCTGCATACCCAGTAGTGGTGAAACCAAGACTCAAAGTCAGGACCTAAAGGCCATTCTTTTTTCTATGCTGTATATCCCCCTGAGTATACAGAGAACACAGCAAGACTGATTGAAGACCACATGGCAGTGCTTATATGCCAACAGAACAGCAAGAATGAAATAGTCAAGTTGATTTTCCTCAGTGTGTGGAGGTTATCAGTTAAGTAGTGATACAATCCAAGGGCACCTAAGTTTCTCAATCCACCCTGTGTTTTTAAATGCAGGGTCTTTAATAGGACTTACAGCATTGAAATTTATAAGCATAAACATAGTGAGTGCTGCTAGACAGAGAACAGGGCACTGTAAAGGAGGGTAACGTGGGAAGGAGAGACCTACCTCAGACTGGGTGGAACAGTTTTACAGTAGGAGAAGCACGGCCACTGTGCACCTGCAGCAGCTTGAAGAGAGAAGGTGTGAAGAATTTAATTCCTTCCATTATATGTGGGTTAAATTTCAGCGTTTTAGCTACAGATGCACATTATTCCTTAGCAATTAACAGCAATGCACCTTTGTGGAAAAATGCAGAGGAAATGAGATATGACTTTGGTTTACATGCAAATTTGAATTTTTCACAGGAAAAATTATGATACATAAAGATAAAATATAAATGCAAGACGGAAAAAAATGTGTGGTGATTATGGCAAAAATGATGACTATCTTAAAACATACAGAATTGTTATATAATAATTATGAGACAAGACCAGAAATCCAATTAAAAGTGAGCAATTGACTTAAGTGAGCAATTGAGGAAGAAAAAAAATAAAGCAAATTTAAAATGAGAAAAGATATATGATTTTTCTATCAATAAGAAACAGAAATCAAAATAACCAGGAAATGTCACATGTCTAATCATTTGGTAAAGTTAGAAAAAATCACCTTTAAAAGTTAGCTGTTAGGAACACAGTCTCTGGATGTACCACCTGCCTGCATTTATTCTGAGCTGTGTGATTATGAGTGCAGTGTGAACATCCTTGCACCACATTTAGAACAAATCGCTCCACTGATAGTAAGAGGTCCTGTGAAGTCAAATGAGGCAGTCCACACGTCAGAAGTCAGGACGGTGCTGGGGACAGCAAGCTTCACTGAGTGTGAGTTTCTCATCACTTGGAGTATCACCGAAATCCATCATTAACACTAATCATTAACGTCATGATGGGCCATTGTCTCGGCTTGGCACGGATAGCAGAAGAACAGACAACCAAATTACTGTTGGTTGTGCCAATGCTTATTGTAAGTTCATAATTTTATAATGTGAAATTATTAAACATATATGTCACTTTTTCTTTGCTTCTACCATAATACTGAGAACGTGGTTTCCAGTAAATGGAAGTCAAGGCAATGGTTAATAGCAGGTACTGGCTTACCTGAAGGGTATGGGCCATAAGAGAACTCTACTCAGCAGCTGTATTTTCTCCAATTTTCACGTGTTCTGCTCTACCCACGTGTCATATGTCAGTGTGATCTGCTCATTCCAATTGCTCTTTTCCATTATCAGAAAAATGGACTCACCTCTTGACAAGCACACATTCATTTTGCTGTCATCTTACCTCTTTCCTATTCATATATCCTGCAGTAATCAAAAGAAACCTTAAATGCCACTAATTCTTTCTTTCTTTCTTTCTTTCTTTCTTTCTTTCTTTCTTTCTTTCTTTCTTTCTTTCTTTCTTTCTTTCCTTAAAAACATCCTAGTGACAGTTCTAATGTGTGGAAATAAGATGGTAAAAGGTGCATTCTGAAGGATGAAATGATAACCAAGGTTGTTTGAATCACTGAAAATAGTTGACATCTATTTTAAGATTCCTAGGAAACAAACTGAACAGTGATTACTTAGCCAGAGACAAGGACATGGGTGAAGTGAGCAAGGGACATCACTTAGAGTCCTGCTGCCCTCGACACTCACCTTCCTTCCAAGTGTCAGAGAGATACCCCTGTCTTTCTGTGTGCATGTTTCAGAGAAGGTTGGTAAATGCAGAGCCTCTTTAAGCTGTCAACCCTTGTGACATTCTTATTCAATGACCTGTTCCCCACAGATTGGAATGATATTAGCACGGAACCTGGGCTGCATAATGAACAGAGAACATGACAACATTCCTTAGGATGAAATAAAAATGGATTATAGTATGTGTTCAGTCACTGGGGTATATGTTTGATTGACACTGGCTCTGCTCACCACATTCCTAGCAGAGTTTACAGTGGGAAGCTGATTTCATAGATATCTACAACATCAGCAGAGCCCTTTAAGAAAGGGCTACCTATTCCCACATTGCCTTGTCCTCTATCTTGGCCCTAGGGATTCCAGGGTCCCTCCAGTTTAATTGGTCATTGTGTCCAGAGAGGAAATAATGAACTCTATTCCCAACTGCACTGGCAGGGTAACACAGGCCCACAGGTGGTTCACAAATGTTAAAGCTAGGGGGAAGATGCTATTCATGAAACTTAAACCACAAATAATGAGTTTAGAGATGTTTACTCAGGACAGCACAAGGCTAAATGAACTTATAGCCCAAATTCCGTTAAATGGTCTCATGGTCAAAGAGTGAGCCCACACTTAGTGTTTATGGAAAGAAGTGTTCCTATTGTTCCTTGAAATTTGTATGCAGGTGTTTAGACTACACCTGCTAGGGATATGCAGCTTAAATAATTGTATCAAACAAATTCAACACATGTAAATTTTCATCTTGAAGTTTAAGGTTGGCATGAATTCACCAGGGCAGAGCTAGTAGAAATGATATGGGATTGCAACAGAATAGATTTTGAGGATAAGTTGATTTCTACAATTAATAATTTAATATGTGCCCACCTAAGATTTTGGAAAAATAAAGAAAACTGAAATTGCATTGAGCACCAGCTTAGATATACCCTAAAATCACTTGCTAGGATTTTACTATATTTATTTTCACTTATTTTTATTTTGTGTATAACGCATTTTATGAATTATAAAATCATATATAGAGAATATAATCATTATTTATAAGAGTTTCTTTTTTATTAAATATTAAACCAGCACAGTTGGCATATACTCTTATATGCATTTCAGGTGTATAATATAGTAATTCAGTAATTCCGTACATTACTAAGCACTCTGCAGATCATTGTATTCTTTTTTTTTTTTAATTTCTTTTAATGTTTACTTATTCTCAAGAGAGAGACAGAGACAGAGTGTGAATGGAGGAGGGTCAGAGAGAGAGGGAGACACAGAATCTGAAGCAGGCTCCAGGCTGTGAGCTGTCAGCACAGAGCCCGATGCGGGGCTCGAACTCACAAACTGTGAGGTCACGACCTGAGCTGAAGTCGGACACTTAACCGATTGAGCCACCCAGGTGCCCCAGGATGATTGTCTTCTTAATCCCCTTTTCCTATTTCATCCATCCTTCCCACCACCTCCCCCTGGTAACCAATAGGTTGGTCTCTATAGTTAAGAGGTCGCTTCTTGGTTTTCCTCTCTTTTCCCCCCCTTAAATTCATTTTTTTTTTGTTTCTTAAATTCCACATATGAATGAAATCATATGGTATTTGTCTTTCTTAGACTGGCTTATTTCACTTAGCATTATACTCTCTAGCTCCATCCATGTCGTTGCAAATAACAAGATTTCTTTCTTTTTGATTCCTGAGTAATATTCCATTATATATAAATATCACTTCTTTCTCCATTCATTAGTTGACAGACACTTGGGCTGTTTACATAGTTGGCTAGTGTTGATAATGCTGCTGTAAATACTGGGGTGCCTGTGCCCCTTCAAATCTGTATTTTTTTATCCTTTGGGTAAATACCAGGCAGAGCAATTGCTGAATTGTTGTGTAGTTCTATTTGTAACTTTTTGAGGAATGTCTGAAGTATTCCTCAGAGTGCCTGCACCAGTTTGCATTCCCACCAACAGTGCAAGAGGGTTCCCCTTTCTCCACATCCTCACTAACATTTATTGATGCCTGAGTGGTTAATTTTAGGCATTCTGACAGGTGTGGGGTGGTATCTCATCATGGTTTTGATTTGCATTTCCCTGATGATAAGTGGTTTTGAGCATCTTTTCTTCTTAATTTGAAATTTATTGTCAAATTGGTTTCCATACAACACCCACTGCTCATCCCAAAAGGTGCCCTCCTCAATACCCATCACCCACCCTCCTCTCCCTCCCACCCCCAATCAACCCTCAGTTTGTTCTCAGTTTTTAAAGTCTCTTATGCTTTGGCTCTCTCCCTCTTTAACCTCTTTTTTTTCTTCCCCTCCCCCCATGGTCTTCTGTTAAGTTTCTCAGGATCCACACAGGAGTGAAAACATATGGTATCTGTCTTTCTCTGTATGGCTTATTTCACTTAGCATCACACTCTCCAGTTCCATCCACGTTGCTACAAAAGGCCGAATTTCATTCTTTCTCATTGCCATGTAGTACTCCATTGTGTATATAAACCACAATTTCTTTATCCATTCATCAGTTGATGGGCATTTAGGCCCTTTCCATAATTTGGCTATTGTTGAAAGTGCTGCTATAAACATTGGGGTACAAGTGCCCCTATGCATCAGCACTCCTGTATCCCTTAGGTAAATTCCTAGTAGTACTATTGCTGGGTCATAGGGTAGATCTATTTTTAATTTTTTGAGAAAGCTCCACACTGCTTTCCAGAGTGGCTGCACCAGTTTGCATTCTTACCAACAGTGCAAGAGGGTTCCCGTTTCTCCACATACTCTCCAGCATCTATAGTTTCCTGATTTGTTCATTTTAGCCACTCTGACTGGTGTCGGGTACTATCTGAGTGTGGTCTCGATTTGTATTTCCCTGATGAGGAGCGACGTTGAGCATCTTTTCATGTGCCTGTTGGCCATCCGGAAGTCTTCTTTAGAATTTGACAATAAATTTCATATATTAAAAAAAAAAAAAAAGAAAAGTGACTATTCATGTTTCCTGCCCATTTCTTCACTGGATTATTTGTTTTTCAGGTATGGCGTTTGGTGACTTCTTTATAGATTTTGGATACTAGCCTTTTGCCCGATATGTCATTTGCAAATATCTTTTCCCATTCCGTTTGTTGCCTTTTAGTTTTGTTGATTGTTTCCTTTGTAGTGCAGAAGCGTTTTATCTTCATGAGGTCCCAATAGTTCATTTTTGCTTTTAATTCTCTTACCTTTGGAGATGTGTCAAGTAAAAAATTGCTACACCTGAGGTCAGAGAGGTTCTTTCCTGCTTTCTCCCCTAGGGTTTTGAATTTTTCCTGTCTCACATTCAGGTCCTTCATCCATTTTGAGTTTATTTTTGTGAATGGTGTAAGAAAGTGGTCTAGTTTTATTCTTCTGCATGTTGCTGTCTAGTTCTGCCAGCACCATTTGTTAAAGAGACTGTCTTTTATCCATTAGATATTCTTTCCTGCTTTGTCAAAGATTAGTTGGTCATATTGTTGTGGGTCTAGTTCTGGGGTTTCTATTCTATTCCATTGGTCTATGTGTCTGTTTTTGTGCCAATACCATGCTGTCTTGATGATTACAGCTTCGTAGTAGAGGCTAAAGTCTGGGATTGTGATGCCTCCCACTTTGAGCTTCTTCTTCAATATTACTTCAGCTATTTGGGGTCTTTTGTGGTTCCATACAAATTTTAGGATTGCTTGTTCTAGATTTGAGAAGACTGCTGGTGCAATTTTGATTGGGATTGCATTGAATGTGTAGATAGCTTTGGGTAGTATTGACATTTTGATGATATTTATCCTTCCAATCCATGAGCATGGAATGTTTTTCCATTTCTTTCTATCTTCTTCAATTTCCTTCATAAGCTTTCTATATTTTTCAGCATACAGATCTTTTACATCTTTGGTTAGGTTTATTCCTAGGTATTTTATGATTCTTGGTGCAATTGTGAATGAGGTCTGTTCATTTGTTTTTCTTGCTTTATTATTATGTATAAAAATGCAACTGATTTCTGTTCATTGATTTTGTATCCTATGACTTTGCTGAATTCATATATCAGTTCTAGTAGACTTTATGTTGTCTATTGGGTTTTCTTTTTTTTTTTTTTTTTTTTTTAAATTTTTTTTTTCAACGTTTATTTATTTTTGGGACAGAGAGAGACAGAGCATGAACGGGGGAGGGGCAGAGAGAGAGGGAGACACAGAATCGGAAACAGGCCCCAGGCTCTGAGCCATCAGCCCAGAGCCTGACGCGGGGCTCGAACTCCCGGACCGCGAGATCGTGACCTGGCTGAAGTCGGACGCTTAACCGACTGCGCCACCCAGGCGCCCCGTCTATTGGGTTTTCTATGTATAATATGTCATCTGCAAAAAGTGAAAGCTTGACTTCATCACTGCCAATTTGGATGCCTTTGATTTCCTTTTGTTGTCTGATTGCTGGTGCTAGAAACTCCAACCCTATGTTAAACAACAGTGGTGAAAGTGGACATCCCTGTCGTGTTCCTGATCTCAGGGAGAAAGCTCTCAGTTTTTCCCCATTGAGGATGATATTAGCTGTGGGTTTTTCATAAATGGCTTTTATGATGTTTAAGTATGTTCCTTCTATCCCGACTTTCTTGAGGGTTTTTTATTAGGAAACGTTGAATTTTGTCACATGTTTTTCTGCAACAATTGAAAGGATCATATGTTTTTTTTCTTTTCTTTTATTAATGTGATGTATCACATTGATTGATTTGCAAATGTTGAACCAGCCCTGCAGCCCAGGAATGAATCCCACTTGATAATGGTGAATAATTCTTTTTATATGCTGTTGAATTCGATTTGCTAGTATCTTTTTGAGAATTTTGGCATTGGTTTCATCAGGAATATTGGCCTGTAGTTCTCTTTTTTTGCTGGGTCTCTGTCTGGTTTGAGAATCAAAGTAATGCTGGCTTCATAGGATGAGTCTGGAACTTTTCCTTTCCTTCTATTTTTTGGAATACTTGAGAAGGGTAAGTATTATCTGTGCTTTAAATGTCTGATAGAATTCCCCAGGGAAGCCATCTGGTCCTGGACTCTTATTTGTTGGGAAATTTTGGTAACTGATTCAATTTCTTCGCTGGTTATGGGTCTGTTCAAGTTTTCTGTTTCTTCCTGTTTGAGTTTTGGAAGTGTGTGGGTGCTTAGAAATTTGTCCATTTCTTCCAGGTTGTCCAGTTTGTTGGCATATAGTTTTCATAGTATTCCCTGATAATTGCTTGTATCTCTGAGGGATTGGTTGTAATGATTCCATTTTACATTTATGGTTTTATCTATTTGGGTCCTCTCCCTTTTCTTTTTGAGAAGCCTGGCTAGAGGTTTATCAATTTTGTTTATTTTTTCAAAAAACCAACTCTTGGTTTCTTTGATCTCCTCTACACTTTTTTTAGATTCTATATTGTTTATTTCTGCTCTGATCCTTAATATTTCTCTTCTTCTGCTGGGTTTGGGGTGTCTTTGCTGTTCTGCTTCTATTTCCTTTAGGTGTGCTGTTAGATTTTTGTATTTGGGATTTTTCTTGTTTCTTGATATAGTCCTTGATTGCAATGTATTTTCCTCTCAGGACTGCCTTCGCTGCATCCCAAAGCGTTTGGATTGTTGTAGTTTCATTTTCATTTGTTTCCATATATTTTTAAATTTCTTCTCTAATTGCCTGGTTGACCCATTCATTCTTTAGTAGGGTGTTCTTTAACCTCCATGCTTTTGGAGGTTTTCCAGACTTTTTCCTGTGGTTGATTTCAAGCTTCATAGCATTTTGGTCTGAAAGTATGCATGGTATGATTTCAATTCTTGTATACTTATGAAGGTCTGTTTTGTGACCCAGTATGTGATCTGTCTTGGAGAATGTTCCATGTGCACTCGAGAAGAAAGTATATTCTGTTGCTTTGGGATGCAGAGTTCTAAATATATCTGTCAAGTCCATCTGATCCAATGTATCATTCAGGGGTCTTGTTTCTGTATTGATCCTGTGTCTAGATTATCTATCCATTGTTGTAAGTGGAGTATGAAAGTCCCCTGCAATTACCACATTCTTATCAATAAGGTTGCTTATGTTTGTGATTAACTGTTTTATATATTTGGGGGCTCCCGTATTCAGTGCATAGACATTTATAATTGTTTGCTCTTCCTGATGGATAGACCCTCTAATGATTATATAATGCCCTTCTTCATCTCTTGTTACAGCCTTTAATTTAAAGTCTAGTTTGTCTGATACAAGTATGGCTACTCCAGCTTTCTTTTGACTTCCAGTAGCATGATAGATAGTTCTCCATCCCCTCACGTTCAATCTGAAGGTGTCCTCAGGTCTTAAATGAATCTCTTGTAGACAGCATATAGATGGGTCTCTTTTTTTATCCATTCTGATACCCTATGTCTTCTGGTTGGTGCATTTAGTCCATTTACATTCAGTGTTATTCTAGAAAGATATGGGTTTAGAGTCATTGTGATGTCTGTAGGTTTCATGCTTGTAGTGATGTCTCTGGTACTTTGTGGTCCTTGAAACATTTCACTCACAGAATCCCCCTTAGGATCTCTTTTAGGCATGGTTTAGTGGTGATAAATTCCTTCAGTTTCTGTTTGTTTGGGAAGACCTTTATCTCTCCTTGTATTTTGAATGATAAGCTTGCTAGATAAAGGATTCTCGGCTGCATATTTTTTCTGTTCATCACATTGAAGATTTCCTGCCATTCTTTTCTGGCCTGCCAAATTTCAGGAGATAGATCCGTCACTATTCTTATCGGTCTCCCTTTATATGTTAGAGCATGTTTATCCCTAGATGCTTTCAGAATTTTCTCTTTATCCTTGTATTTTGCCAGTTTCACTATGATATGTCATGCAGAAGATCGATTCAAGTTACATCTGAAGGGAGTTTTCTGTGCCTCTTGGATTTCAATGTCTTTTTCCTTCCCCAGGTCAGGGAAGTTCTCAACTATGATTTGTTCAAGTCAACCTTCAGCCCCTTTCTCTCTCTTTTCCTCCTTTGAATCCCTATTATAAGGATATTGTTCTGTCTGATTGCATCACATAATTCTCTAATTCTCCCCTCATACTCCTGGATTATTTTTTATTTCTCTTTTTATCAGCTTCCTGTTTTTCCATAATTTTATCTTCTAGTTCACCTATTCTCTCCTCTGCCTGTTCAATCCGAGATGTGGTCTCCTCCATTTTATTTTGCACCTCATTTATAGCATTTTTTAGCTCCTCATGACTATATCCTATTTCCTTGATCTCTGTAGCAATAGATTCTCTGCTCTCCTCTATACATTTTTCAAGCCCAGGGATTAATTTTATGACTATTATTCTAAATTCTTGTTCCGTTATATTGCTTAAATCATTTTTGATCAATTCGTTAGCTGTCGCTACTTCCTGCAATTTCTTTTGCAGAGAATTCTTCCATTTCATCATTTTGGGTATTCCCTGGGTTGGCTCCCAACTGCAGGGCACTTCCCCTGTACTGTCCAGAGTAACTTGTGTTGGTGGGCAGGGCCACAGTCAGACCTGATGACTGTCCCCAGCCCACCGCTGGGGCCACAGTCAGACTGGTGTGTACCTTATCTTCCCCTCTTCCAGGGGCAGGACTCACTGTGGAGTGGTGTGGCCCCTGTCTGGGCTATTTGCACACTGCCAGATTTGTGGTGCTGCTTCAATGGTATCTGGGTATAAGCCAGGGTAGATCAGCAAGGTACACAGGGGTGGGAGGGGCATGCTTAGCTCCCTTTGCCATTGGTGGTCCCCTGTGGGAGGGGCCCTGCAGCACTGGGAGGGAGGCAGACCCATCAGAAGAATGGATCCACAGAAGCACGGGTGGTGGGTGTTTGCGAGGTTCAAGCAAGTTCGGTGACAGAAACTGTTTCCTTTTGGGATTTTGGCTGGAGGATGGGAGAGGGAGATGGCACTTTCCAGCACCTTTGTTCCCTGCTGAGCTGAGCTCTGTCTCTCGGGGCTCAACAACTCTCCCTCCCGGTGTCCTCTCGCACTCCACATTCTCCAAGAGCAGAGATGTTGACTTTTAACATTCCAGATGTTAAGTTCCACTGGCTGTCAGAACTCACGGAGTCCAGCCCCCTCCACTTTTGCAAACCAGACTCTGGGGCTCTGCCTTGCTGGGCAGGCTGCCCCTCCACTGCCCTGGCTCCCTCCTGCCAGTCCGTGTAGTGTGCACCGCCTCTCCACCCATCCTACCCTCTTCTGTGGGCCTTTGTCTATGCTTGGTTCTGGAGAGTCTGTTCTGCTAGTCTTCTGGCAGTTTTCTGGGTTATTTAGGCAGATATGGGTTGAATCTAAGTGATCAGCAGGAAGCGGTGAACCCAGCATCCTCTTACACCACCATCTTCAAATGGAAAATTCACTGTCTTCATTATTATAACATTGTAATTCAGTATAGCTTGAAATCTGGTATGGTGATGGCCCCTGCTTTCATTTTCTTTTTCAAGATTGCTTTGGCTATTCAGGGGCTTTTCTCATTCCATACAAATTTTAGGATTATTTTAGCTCTGTGAAGAATGCCAGTGTTATTTTGATAGGGATTTCATTCAGTATGTAGATTGCATTGGGTAGTATTGACATTTTCACAATATTTGTTCTTTCTATCCAGGAGCATGGAATCTTTTTCCATTTTTTTTGTGTCTTCTTCAATTTCTTTCATAAGCTTTCTATAGTTTTCAGGGTATAGATTTTTCACCTCTTTTGTTAGATTTATTCCTAGGTATTTTATTTTGTGTGTGTGTGTGTGCAACTGTAAATGGGATTGATTCCTTGGTTTCTCTTTCTGTCGCTTCATTGTTGGTGTATATAAATGCAAATTATTTCTGTGCATTGATTTTATATCCTGTAACTTTGTTGAATTCATGAATAAGTTCTAGCAGTTTTTTCGTGGAATCTTTAGGGTTTTCCTTATAGATTATCATGCCATCTGTGAAGAGTGAATGTTTGACCTCCTCCTTGCTGATTTGGATGCCTTTTATTTCTTTGTGTTGTCTGCTTACAGAGGCGAAGATTTCCAATACTATGTTGAATAACAGTGGTGAGAGTGGACATCCCTGTCTCGTTCCTGACCTTAGGGGAAAAGCTCTCAGTTTTTCCCCATTGAGGATGATATTAGTGTTGGGTCATTCATATATGGCTTTTATGATCTTGGGGTATGCTCCTTCTATCCCTACTTTCTTGAGGGTTTTAATTAAGAAAGTATGCTGTCAAATGCTTACTCTGCATCTATTGTAAGGATCATGTAGTTCTTGTCCTTTATTTTATTGTTGGGATGAATCACATTGATTGTGTTGTAGATATTGAACCAGCCCTGCATCCCAGGTATAAATCCCTCTTGGTCATGGTGAATAATATTTTTTTTAATTTTTTTTTCAACGTTTTTATTTATTTTTGGGACAGAGAGAGACAGAGCATGAACGGGGGAGGGGCAGAGAGAGAGGGAAACACAGAATCGGAAACAGGCTCCAGGCTCTGAGCCATCAGCCCAGAGCCCGATGCGGGGCTCGAACTCGCGGACCGCGAGATCGTGACCTGGCTGAAGTCGGACGCTTAACCGACTGCGCCACCCAGGCGCCCCGGTGAATAATATTTTTAATGTATTGTTGGATCCTGTTGGCTAATATCTTGTTGAGGATTTTTCATCCATAATCATCAGGAAAATTGGTCTATAGTTCTCCTTCTTAGTGAGGGCTCTGTCTGGTTTTGGAATCAAGGTAATGCTGGCTTCTTAGAGTTTGGAAGTTTTCCTTCCATTTCTATTTTTTGGAACACCTTCAAGAGAATGGGTGGTAACTCTTCCTTACAATGTTTGGTAGAATTCCCCTGGAAAGCCATGTGGCCCTGGACTCTTTTTTTTTTTTTTTTTTTTTTGGCAGATTTTTGATTACTAATCCTATTTATTTATTCATTATGGGTCTGTTCAAATTTTCTATATCTTCCTATTTCAGTTTTGGTAGTGTATATATTTCTAGGAATTTGTCCATTTCTTCAAGATTGCCTATTGTATTGGCATATAATTGCTCATAATATTCTCTTATGATTGTTTTCATTTCTGCTGTTTTGGTTGTGATCTCTCCTCTTTCATTCTTGATTTTATTTATTTGGTTTGTTTTCTTTTTCTTTTTGATCAAACTGCCTAGTGGTTTATCTATTTTGTCAATTCTTTCAAATAACCAGCTTCCAGTTTCATTGATCTGTTCTATTTTGTTTTGTTTTTTGGTTTTGGTAGCATTTATTTCTGCTCTAATCTTTATTATTTCCTGTCCTCTGCTGGTTTGGCCTTCTATTTTCTGTTCTTTTTCCAGCTCCTTAAAGCGTAAGGTTAGGTTGTGTATCTGAGATCTTCCTTCTTTAGGAAGTCCTGGATTGCTATATACTTTCCTCTTATGACCGCCTTTGCTTCGTCATAAGCAATGACGAATGACATCATAAGCAATGATGTTACCATTTTCATTGGCTTCCATATATTTTTAATTTCTTCAGTCTCCAAGTATTTGTTTCCTTTCCAAATTTTTTCTTCTGGTTGATTTTCAGTGTCATAGCATTGTGGTCTGAAAATATGCACGGTATGATCTCGATCTTTTTGTACTTATTCGGGCTGATTTGTGTCCCAGTATATGGTCTATTCTGGAGAACATTTCATGTACAGTGGAGAAGAATGTATATTCTGCTTTAGGATGAAACGTTCTGAATATATCTGTTAAGTCCACACGGTCCACTGTGTCATTCAAAGCAATTGTTTTCTTGTGATTTTCTGTTTAGATGATCTGTTCTTTGATGGAAGTGGGGTGTTGAATCTCCTACTATTATGGTATTATTATCAATGAGTTTCTTTATGTTTGTGATTAATTGATTTATATATTTGGCTTCTTTCACATTTGGAGAATAATGTTTACAATTGTTATGCCTTCTTGATAGATAACCCCTTGATTATGATATAATGCCCTTCCTCATCTCTTGTTACCATCTTTATTTTAAAGTCTAGATTGTCTGATATAAGTATGGCTACTCCGGCTTTCTTTTGTTGACCATTAGCATGATAGGTGGTTCTCCATCCCCTTACATTCAATCTGAAGTGTTTTTATGTCTAAAGTGGGTCTCTTGTAAACAGCATATAGATGGATCTTGTTTTCTTATCCATTCTGTTACCCTTTGTCTTTTGATTAGAGAATTTAGTCCATTGATTTTTAGAGTGAGTACTGAAGGACATGAATTTATTGTCATTATGTTTATTGTAGAGTTGGAGTTTCTGGTGGTGTTCTCTGGTCCTCTGGTCCTTGTAGTCTCTCCTTTGCTCGTTTATGATTTTATATATTTGGGTCCTCTCTCTTTTCTTTCTGAGATATCTGGCTAGGGGTTTATAAATTTGTTTATTTTATCAAAAACCAGCCCTTAGTTTCATTGATCTGTTCTACTGCTTTTTCTTTTTCTTTTTTTCTTTCTTCCTTTCTTTCTTTTTTTCTTTCTTTCCTTCTTTTTTTCTTTTGTTTTGATTCTATACTGTTTATTTATGTTCTGATCTTTATTATTTCTCTTCTTCTACTGGCCTTGGGGTTTCCTTGCTGTTCTGCTTCTAGTTCTTTAGGTGTGCTGTTAGATTTTGCATTTGGGATTTTTCTTGTTTCTTGAGATAGGCCTGGATTGCAATGTATTTTCCTCTTAGGACTGCCTTTCCTACATCACAAAGGGTTTGGATTGTTGTCTTTTCATTTTCATTTGTTTTCACATATTTTTAGATTTCTTCTTTAGTTGCCTGGTTGATCCATTCATTATTTAAGGATGTTTTGCCTTTGGAGGTTTTCCAAACCTTTTCCTGTGGTTGATTTCAAGTTTCATAGCATTATGATCTGAAAACGTGCATGGTGTGATCTCAATTGTTTTATATTTATTGAGGGATGTTTTGTGACCCAGTATGTAGTCTTACTTGGAAAATGTTCCATGTGCACTAGAGAAGATGTGTATTCTGTTGCTTTAGGATTAAAATCTCTGAATATATCTGTCAAGTCAATCTGACCCAGTGTATCATTCAGGGCTGTTGTTTATTTATTGATTTTCTCTCTAGATGATCTGTCCATTGTTGAAAGTGGAGTATTAAAGTTCCCTGCATTTACCACATTCTTACCAATAAAATTGCTTTTATTTGTGATTAATTGATTTATAAATTTGAGTACCATCCAATTGGAGACATAAACATTTATAATTGTTAGCTCTTCTTGTTGGATAGATATCATAATTATGATATAATGCCCTTCTTCATCTCTTGTTACAGTTTTCAGTTTAAAATATAGTTTGTCTGTTATAAGTATGGCTACTCCAGCTTTCTTTTGACTTCCAGTAGCATGACAGATGGTTGTCCATTCCCTCACTTTCAATCTGAAGGTGTCCTCAGGTCTAAAATGGGTCTCTTGTAGATAGCAAATAGATGGGTCTTGTTTGTTTGTTTGTTTGTATCCATTCTGATACCCTATTTCTTTGGATTGTAGCATTTAGTCCATTTACATTCAGTGTTATTATTGAAAGATATGGGTTTAGAGTCATTTTGATATCTGTAGGTTTCATGCTTGTAGTGATATCTCTGGTCCTTTGTGGTCTTTGCAACACACAACTCACAGAATCCCCCTTAGGATCTCTTGTAGGGCTGGTTTAGTGTTGATGAACTCCTTTAGTTTTTGTGTGTCTGGGAAAACTTTTATCTCTCCTTGTATTTTGAATGACAGGCTTGCTGGATAAAGGATCCTTGACTGCATATTTTTCCTGCTCATCATATTGAAGATTTCCCGCCATTCCTTTCTGGCCTGTCAAGTTTCAGTAGATAGGTCTGCTACTACCCTTACGTGTCTACCCTTGTAGGTTAAGGCCCATTTGTCCCTAGCTTCTTTCAAAATTCTCTCTTTATCTTTGTATTTTTCCAGTTTCACTATGATGTGTCATGCAGAAGATCAATTTCTGTTATGTCTGAAGGGAGTTCTCTGTGCCTCTGGATTTCAATGCCTCTTTCCTTCTCCAGATCGAGGAAGTTCTCAGCTATGATTTATTCAAATACACCCTCCACCCCTTTCTCTCTCTCTTCTTCTTCTGGAACTCCTTTGATATGTATATTATAATCTTTCATTGAATCACTTAGTTCTCTAATTCTCCCCTGCTGGTCTAGAATTTTTTTTATCTCTTTTTCACAGTTCATCTCTTTCCCTAAGTTTATCTCCTATTTCACTTATTCTCCCCTCTGCCTCTTCAATCCTTGCTGTCACCACCTCTAGTTTATTTTGTACCTCATTTACAGCATTTTTTTTTTTTACTGAATTATCACTTTTAGAATAAAAGTCATATCAAATATGGGTCTTCTTATGGATAGCTATTTTTGTGCTGCTGCTGCTGCTGCTGCTGCTGCTGCTGCTGCTGCCAGAGGGTTTTCTAGGATTCTTCCACTTGCTCTGCATGATTTTTATTACTATTCAGCCAACACATCAAACTTACCCCTTGAAGCTTCCTGGGAACCCTCTTCCCCATACATGTCCTGGCACTGACCCCCTGGCTCTATTCAGTTCTCTGCTCAAAAGCCCTCCTGGACCACCCCTTCTAAAATAGCACTTTCAATCACTCTCCCCCATCTCTGCATTATCTTTGCTTTTTTAAAAAAAAATTAAGCCTTGAGGTATACCTGAGACATAAAATTATAAGATATTTAATGTGTACATCATGGTGATTTGATATTTGTATACATTGTGAAAGTGTACCCTCTCCCATCTAGTTAATTTACACATCCATAACCTCACATATTTATCTTTGTGGTTTGGTAAGAACATTTCAGTTCTACTCTGTCAGCAGATTTCAATTATTAAATACAGTGTTAGAAACTGTAGTCACTGTTTTACATGAGATCCTCATGCCTTATTCATCTTCTAGCTGACGTTTGTGCCACTGTACCAACCTCTCCCTATTGCCCCACCACCCCAGCCCCTGTCAACCATTTTCCCTACTTTGTTTCAAGAAGTTTGATTTTTTAAAAATATTCCACATATAGTGATATCATGTAGTATTTGTCTGTCTCTGACTTATCTCATTTAGCATAATGCCCTCAGAGTTCATTCGTGTTGTCACAATAGCAGATGTCTGTATTCATGGATGAGTAATATTTGATTATATTAATATTTGATTAAATATAATCAAATTAATTGTATATATATGATGTTATTTAAATCTGGGATTTCTCTTTGTTCCATTGATCTATATGTTTATATTTATAGCCACATGCCTTTGATTAATATGGGTTTCTAATACGGTATGATATCAAGAAGTATGATAACTTCAACTTTGCTGTTATTTCAAGATTATTTGTGCAATACAGGTTATTTTGTGGTTCCATGCAAGTGTTAGGGTTGTTTTTTATTTCTAAAATTGGATTTTTTATAGAGATTGTATTGAATCTGTAGCTGGCTTTAGGTAGTATGTACACTTTAAAAATATTCTTCCAATTAATAAGCATGAAATGCCTTTCCATTTATTTATGTGTCTTCAGTTTTTTTGCATCAATCTTATACTTTTCAGTGTACAGGACTTTCACATGCTTGGTGAAATTTATTCCTAGATATTTTATTCTCTCTGAGGTGATTGCAAATGAGGTTAGTATTCTTAATTTCCATTTCTAGTAGTTTGCAATTGTTCTATAAAAATGATGTATTTTTGTTTATTGATTCTGTACCCTGCAACTTTAAAGAACTGTTCACTAGCTCACTTTTATGGTGGAATCTTTAGGATTTTCTATATATGATATCATGTCATCAGCATATGCAGACAGTTTTATTTCTTCCTTCCTTATTTGCTTGCCTGTATTTCTTTTTCTTGCCTAGGTGCTCTGGCTCTGACTTCTAATACTGTTCAACACAGTATTAGAACAGAGGTGGTGAGGGTGGACATCCACCATTGAATATGATGTTAGCTGTGGGCTTGTCACATAGGCCTTGAGCATTTTGTGGTGTAGGCCAATTCAAAGACTGAAGGCAGGGCTCACAGGGACCCATTTCTCATGCAAAAGAGGGCAGGGGAGTGTGCCTCCTTAGAAGACCCAGCGAGGCTGGGGCAGAAGTCTGGAATACTGGTCCTCCTTATGATAGGGATGGTCAGGATTATGCCTGAAGGACCATCAGCCCCCAGTACTGCCTTGGCACCTGTGGCATCATCCCCCAAAAGGTAGCATGGGACCTGTGGCTTGAAGCAGAAATGGCAGTAGTGCGGTTAATATAGAGTATTTACTGGTTGGCAAGCACACTGATAGGCAAGCACTCTGAAGATTAGAAAATTTGAGATTATACCTGGGGAAGGGGAGTCCAAAATGGAAACACTGGACGTCCTGCTAAAGCTGCAATTGGCGACTGATGAACACAGTGGAAAATAGCGCTAACGAAGAAAAGCAATAGGCCATATATTTGTACTCAGAGTTCATGGAACATTTCTTCCCAGTAAGATACAATGATACAGCGGACAGAAAGTTTTCTTTTGATATTTTAGTTGGCAAACAAGGGGGTAAAACCTGACCCGTAGTTTTCACACGGCTGCTATAAATGTGCGCTTAACATCATAGAGGAAATAGGTGAAAGTTAAGTTACTCTCTGGGAGTATTTCCTTCCATGTTATCACTGCAACCTAAAGCAGAGTCTAGTTTCTCTTGAATCCTCAGCTCCAAAGAAAATGTACAGATTTATGAAGGAGTGATAGTAATGAGTGTCCTCCTTAAGAAGTGGCTGCTGTTTCTGAAAAATGACAAGTAGCTAATAATATTCTGAAAAGTATCCCTAAAAAGCAAAAAGGAGTTGTTTTCTTTTGACACAGATCTGCCGTTGTTTAACAGAACTGAAAGCAAATAGTATAAGTTGCTTCATATAATTAGGACAAGTTTGCTGCCAATAGAATTACGAACACTGTTAGTTTTACAACCTTTTTGGATTTAGACTGGTGGGGTTGA
The DNA here is from genome assembly GCF_018350155.1 of Leopardus geoffroyi. Taxonomy (NCBI): domain Eukaryota; kingdom Metazoa; phylum Chordata; class Mammalia; order Carnivora; family Felidae; genus Leopardus; species Leopardus geoffroyi. The sequence goes on along the minus strand of NC_059332.1, from coordinate 881,516 downwards.
GATTTTCAACCTATGTCTATCATTTCTAGCAGTTCCATTAGTTTCTAAAAACAATATTTATGAGGCAGTAGATAACTAATACAAAAAGAGTAAGATGACTGTTTCCCCAAATTTGTGGTAATACATGGTGTTGTCAAATTTTTTGTAGTTCCAGGGAATCTCCAGCATTTGAACTTGATTAACGGAGGCTATCCTTGGATCCAAGGTGTCAGCCACTAACCTAGAAGACCATTCATACCTTCCTGAGGTGCTAGAGCCTGGGTATGCTGCCTTTTCAGTCGATTTGGGCCAGGGGAGATCTCAGTCATCTTTGCAGTCAGGGACAAGCACGTGCTATGACACCGAGACATTGGTTTTCAATCTTTTTGCCATTGTCAACAACTCCCTCCCAGTGACGTTTTCACATCACAGTTACACACTCTGTCTATTCATGGACTGTGGCTTTTTGGAGGGCTACCCATCAGTGTATTTGCTATGAGTTTCTCCACTTCTCTGGAAGCCAAGGTTTTCTTCCTTGGGAGTAACATATATGATGTGAATGTATACACTGGTAAGTAAGTCAGGTCCTTAGTGTGACCCAAATTTTTGTGTGGATGGGAATAAATTAAAGGGAATCTATTATAAAGTTAGCAGTCATCATTTCTAGGTTATGAGATAAAGAGAAGGTTTTCTTATATTTCTCCTGTTTTCCTCATGTCCTGATACACACTTATAAGGATTCCATAAATGTATGCACTTAAAAGAAAAAATTATCCTATCTTTCCTTCTCCTAGGTCTTAGGTGTTGCAAAATGTCCTAAACATTAAAGCCTAAAGATGTTGTTCCAGCATTCATTATTATTTATCATATCATATCATATCATATCATATCATATCATTTATCATTTGTCAAATATATTTAGCATATACATATATCATATTCTGTAGAATAATATAATTTTCATATATTTTATTTAAAAATGATTCATTCATTTAATAATTTTACAGATACTCAATATGTAATTTTATCATAAGCCACTATAGACACAGCAAAATCTCATATGAATAAGAGTTTCTATGGTGTTGAAAAGCTCACCAATGTCTTTTTATCAAACATACAAACAAATAAAAAAATTAGATAATGCCAGTGTAGTGACAAGGGCAGGTTTTGGAGGGAATTCAAAGGACAGATATATGAGATTTGTAATGATGTTTCTCATGAGCCAAGATATCAACTGAGTGCAAAGTTGAGTAAGAGATTTTTAAATGACAAATTACTTGTTTATCAAGACTGGGATGAGCTTTTCTCACAAAGAAAAGTTGGTATTCGTTTCCAGTGACCAGACTGTCACAATTCTATATGTTCTCCTCTCAAATTCCTTACAATACTATGAAGTTTATATTTTCTCTGTGCCTTCCTATGTTTTGGTATCATCATCCTCTCTCAGATTTTTATTTTTTATTTTTTTTATTTTTTTTTAAATTTTTTTTCAACGTTTATTTATTTTTGGGACAGAGAGAGACAGAGCATGAACGGGGGAGGGGCGGAGAGAGAGGGAGACACAGAATCGGAAACAGGCTCCAGGCTCTGAGCCATCAGCCCAGAGCCTGACGTGGGGCTCGAACTCACGGACCGCGAGATCGTGACCTGGCTGAAGTCAGACCCTTAACCGACTGCGCCACCCAGGCGCCCCTCTCAGATTTTTATTTTTACCAAGACCTATGAAACTGGTGATTTTAGTGTTATTCCAAAAAGTATCACAACTTCAAGTAATGTTTTCACTGTGGAAACCTGGGAACTAGAAGGTTTAAGGATGGGAGAGAAAATACCTTTAACCCTTACAACTCATGTACCCCACCCAAATACCCCAGGTGGATGACAACTAACTCCACCACCATATCACAAGGTGCAAGGGCATGGTAATGTGAGGACTCTCATAGGAAGAGGATTTCCACTCTTGGAAATGGTCAACTTGTAAAGAAGTAGAGTGTTTTTTTCTCCAGCATAGAGCTACTCAGAATTTCTTGGCATTGTGTTAGTGGAGGCCAGTCTAAGAAATGTGATATGCCAGATGATGGCTCTGCAACAATTAAAAATTGAGGCAGAAGTTGGGTGAATATTAGTGGGGGGTTGATCTGCACCACAAAATCCCTGATGACATATCAGGTGGATGAAGAGGACATTATTTCACATAAAAGTGGTAAGTCTGGTAAGAAGAAATCAGTGTCCATTGTAATCGTACATTAAAATAAAATTCCATGTGAAATATTTTTTTAATATCTTGTACATGCATTTATTACTAAACTAAACCACTTTTCGTAATTCTATGTTTACTTATCTGTAGTTCCTGTTTAGTCTTGAAGGCTTTTAAGTGTATAAATTGAAGTTTCTTTATGAAACTGCATCTCTATCTCCTTATAATTCTGTGTGCTTCCTACTTCTTTAGAAAGTCACTACCTACAACAATTCTTGGTACATGGCAAACACCTAGTAAATGCTTTTTACATAAATGAATCGCTACATCTTCTCTTGGTAAAGGTCAGTGTTATTTCTTTAACTCTCGTCCATCTAACTCATGACTTTGCTGACCATTTTTCTGCACACAGTATTCTCTTTACTGCACTCTTTACATCTTTGTTCCTTAAAGTGTAGATTAAAGGGTTAAGGGTAGGTGTAACAATTGTGTAAAAGAGTGTAAAGAACTTCCCCTCATCTTGGGATGTGCTATTCTGTGGCTTCATGTACATATAAATGAGTGTTCCATAAAACAGAGTTACTACTGTGAGGTGGGAACCACAGGTATTAAGGACCCTACTCCACCTTGCTGTTGACTTGATCCTCATGACAGCTTGAGTGATAACTGTGTATGAGATTAGAATTAGTAATAGAGGTACTAGAAGAAATATCACTCCAAGAGCATAGACAATGACCTCAATTACTTTTGAGTAGACACAAGCCATCTTGAGCAATGCTGGCATCTCACAGAAAAAATTGTCCACCTCCCGGTGCCCACATCTTGGCAGTTTCAGAGTCAAGGAGCAAAGAATTAAGGCACTGCCAAGACCACCTAACCAGGCGACAAGCACCATCTTTTGGCAAAGTTGAGGGTGCATTATTACTGTGTAGTGAAGAGGTTGACAGACAGCGGCGTAGCGATCATAGGCCATCACAGCCAAGAGAAGACATTCTGTGGCTCCCAAGTCAAGGGCAAAGAAGAATTGGAGCACACACCCTCCATAGGTAATAGACTTTGTTGGACCCCATAGATTTACCAGCATCTGTGGGATAATGCTAGTTGCATAACAGAGGTCCAGAAAAGACAAATTGGATAGGAAGAAATACATAGGAGTATGGAGCTGGCTGTCTAGGTTAGATACAAGGATGATGGTTGTGTTTCCTACCAGAGTCACAATATAGAAGATGAAGACAACCCCAGAGATGATGTGTTCTAATTGGGGCCGATCAGAAAACCCCAGCAGGATGAAGTCTGTCATGGAACTTCCATTGCTTTTGTTCATGACTCCTCATGAAGGTCTAGAAGACAGTACCCTGGTAATTAAAAAAAAAAAAAATAGCATCACCTTAGGTAGAAATAAGATCTCTGATGTTTGCCATGAGTGTCCCAAATTCACTTGTTTGTGTGCTCTCTCCCTTTGGAACATTTCTTTTAACACTCTTGTATTCAGTGACGATAGCTTCTGCATGTTCACTCATCACCAGAGTGGTTCTAAAAATAATACAATAAACCCAATCACACTGAATTGTAAATAATTGAAAAGGCTTAATATGCTATGACACCTATGATTCTCTGTATTTTGGGTAAGCAATAAATCCCTAAAGTTAATTACATAATTTAAGAGTAGGATATGTTTAGTGCTGTTCCTTCTTCAAATTATGACATTAGGTCACTTGACATGACAAATTTTTCCCTTATCAAAGGAGAGGAGTTTGAGGTAAAAAGTTAAATAACCTATTATGCTGGGATAAGCTGCACCATTTGGTAGCAGAATCACTTTCCACATTTATGTCCAAATGTCTGTATTCCAGCCATTATTATCACCATCACCACCAACCTCTTCCTCATATCTTCACTCCCATTCAGCCATGTAGACATTGACATTTCTGTATCAATTTTGGTGTTCCTCACTATACTGCTCTTGTTTGGTGCCAGGAAAAAATTTGTCTCTTTTATTAACAATTATTTACATGTACAGAGGCTATGTGTTGCTTTGAGTACCTTTTATGACTGCTATTATACCATTTAAATAGCCTTAGAATTTGTTACAGAGTTAAAAGGAGCCTATTCCAGAAACATTTGGTTACCACATATACATATCAAAAACTTATGTTAGCTCCTACTCACCGGGCTATTCAGCAGGATTAGCAAGATAGGTAACTTGAATGAAAATCTGTTCATTAAACAATCAGTGAGTTGTTTACCCCTTGGAATTTACCAATCATATGGATCAATTCTCTGGTCTCTTCAGAACTCTGTAGGTAAAATCTGACTTAAATTCTGAAATAATACAGAAAAAGAATAAATAATACATAAGTTTCACTATTTCTGTATACTTTATCATATTATTAAATATATGGAATAATGAGTGAATTAACCTACAATATTTTTTAGTTTTATTTTTGGCTTATAAATTTTTTATGCATATAATGTTAGAACATGGACTTTGGCTAGAGTACTTTATATTCATAGTGTGTTTGGAGCCAAAGAATACTAAATTTATTTGTTGCAGTTACAGTAAAATAAGGAAAATTACCTACAGTATATCACTGTCACAAGCATTTTAGTTAGAACTTGAAAATGTTATAATCATGAAGAAGGAACTGTGATTACCAAGTAGTCTGATACAGGGATACAGCTTTTCTCAATATAAAAATGGAAATTTCATTTAATTAACGACTGTGAAGTCTTTATGTGATAGGATGTCAGTTAAGTTGAGCATAATGCTTAAGTGCAAGGATTCTGGACTTAGAGCTTGGTGTGAAATCCTAGCTAAGTAGTGGGAAGTAAAGTGTCCTTGGGCAGTTATATAACCTGTTTGTACGTCAGGTTCTCTGTACATTCTGTAAAACTAGTAATGTTCCTCAAAGCGAGGCTGTCCGGGTTAGTATTTGTGAAAACACTAGAACTGTGCTTGGTTCATATTTCATTCTAAAATGTTAAACATTGTATTCACCTACCCACAACTTATTACTATTTTATTTTTTCCTTACTCTCTTCATTTTTCCCACTGGTAATATTACCATGATGGTCTAAAACTAAACTGGAATGGTTAAAATTTTATGTGTGGATAACTTCAAATGCACAGACACTCATGTACACAAAAGTGCCCACAAATACAATGTACATAGTGAACTGATCAACTCAGAGGCAGGAGAGGACAGAGGACTTAAGCTCTACAAATGCATTGATTACAAAATGCAGTTGGCTTTTCTTGACCATGTCAGGTTGGGATAGTGTTGGGAATGAGGAAGCCATAGAATTTTAGAGTTGGCATAGACTCAGAAGCCACAATCCAGCCTTCTGCCCTTCAAAGCAGGTCTTCCACAGAATGTTCACACAACTGTTTTCATAGCTTTCTAACTATCTTTTAAAGAGGGACTCATACTTACTCCTATGTTGAGCTCAGAGATTCCTCTTCAACCCTCCGGCAATGCCTGTTTTTCTTTATTCTGGAAATAGCATGGAAGAAGTCATTTCAACATGGCTTCATTAAAAACCACAGTTTTATTATAAAATAAAACACAAAAAGCAAAAGCTCACTGAATCAAGGTGAATACTCTTATAAGTAACATGCAGATCAAGAAATAAAACCTTGCCAAGCACCCCAGGAGCTTCTCTTTGTGACTTGTCCCAATCACTACCATTCCGTGTCTCCCATAGTATTCACTATCCTCATGTTTATAGTAGTCACCTCCTTGTATTTTAATAGTGTGATTACCCAAATGTGCATCTGCAGACAATATTGTTTAGTTTGGCTCCTTAATTTTTTTGTCTTTTGAGTTTCCTTTAATATTAGAATACACTCTTAGATTTGTGTTCCCAGATTAAGTGCTAGATGGTTGTCAACTGTTGTTCACACTGTATGAAGTTTAATTACCATGCTTTTCTGGTTGCTATCCATTGGATTTACAATGGATTATCAAATGCCTTGGATTAGTTAGGTGAGACGTGAACACAGTACTGCAGATGTGCTATGTCATTGAAGAAAGCAGTGAGCATTCATGATGCACACACAGTTTCTAAAATATATGCTAAGTAGGTTTAGCAGTAATTCTAAACTGGCTCAGTTTAAGCTTTGGGTCACATAAGGCCCCATGTATACTAATTGGAAGTGTCCAGCCAGTGTTACACCTTATGTAATTTAATATTGTGAATCCAAAATAGGGCTTTCATTTTATGCTTACAAACATTTTCCACATTGTTTTGAACCATGGGTCTCACCTTTTAGCTGTCATTGTCATTTTAATTTAGAAGTCAATGTTTAATTAAAACTGTGAGTGCAAGCAGATGAAACAATGTTAAAAAAGAGGAAAGCTATACTGTCACTGAAACAGGTTTTCATTTTTCATGGTGTGGACTTTAGTTTCTAAAGGTGCAACATGAGCTTACATTTTTGTTTGTTCAGTGAAATTTAAGACAAATGGAACAAATATATTTAAACATAATTCGAATGTAACAATGATGTGGAAAGAAAACCAGAAAGAATATTAGAACATATTTACGTTTCAGGAGTGAAGAATTCACAGCTCGCATGCTCTTATGTAGCCCAAAGGTACCCATATTGCCATTTTTACACAGGTAATCAGAAGGATTCTTGTTTGGCAAGTTACTGAGTCCATGAAATACTGATGAGACACCACTTTCTTATACTAACTCCACAATCACATTTGCATTTAAATGCAACAGCTGAGCTAAGATCAGTGAAGTCTCTAATGTGGATGTTGGAGAAAAATTAGAATCATGACTGGTGGCAAAGTTGACAAATTTGGTTTCGTAAATGTGTTTTTTATGGGATATTTGTAGTCTTTTAGTGAGCACTCCCATTAGACACATTTGTGGGCTGATGTCTGCACATGAAAGGAGAGCCCTTCTCTGGTATACTTGTGCTCCAAGAAGTGTTTATGTAGAACATGAAGGCTAGTCGGTGCATGTGGTGTAGACCGTGGGGACTGGTGCCCCACAGAAGTGATTAACAAATCTTAGACTATGGTCAGACGCTTCTCCAGACTACTATTTTAGGAAAGGTTCCCTTAAGACACAGGGTTTCATCTTGCCTTTTTTTTTTAATTTCTTGCATGGAAATTAATTTCAGAGATGGATTTATTTGTGTATTATATTTACTATTGAAGATTTCAAATATAATGTAAACTGTCTACAAAAATTAGTACATTTAATTCAACTTTTTTTAAATCAAGTTGAAGAGATGTATGCATTATCTAGGTGTTGTGTTTGCCAGAAGATAATATAGGCCAAAAAAATTACAGAATCATCTTAATTCTGTGGTAAGTGAGCCATATCATCATTGTTCCTTTTGCAATCAATTAAAAATAATACCATGAACATATTTTGGCTTACCACTCAATTCAAGAACTGGGATCTTAAATTTATAGCTACTTCTCCCCTATTACAATTCTTACTCCTACCTGACCCTTGGTAAATCATGATCCTGAATTTTGTGTTCATTACACACTTGCATTAGAATGTAGTTTATGTATTGACACACCCACACACATACGTTGATGCCTAAATAGCATGTATTTTAAAGTTTAGTTCATTTGAACTTTCACAAATGGTATCATATCTTATATGTTCTTTTGGCATTTTCCTTTTTTCACCTTTTTGTCACTGAGATCATCCAATATTTAGGGGTAGCTGTGGTTCATTTATTTCCACTACTGTATAATATTCCATTGTGTGAACATATTGTAATTATTTTGTCTCCTCACTCACTGATGGCCATTTTGGCTGATTATACTTTTGGACTCACATGAAAGATGTTAGTTAAGATGAACAATTTTGTCCTCATCTCTTGGCTTAGTGTATGTAAGAAGGTCTTTTGGATGTATGCCTAGGATAGGAATTGCTGGTTATGGAATAGGCAAACTTTAGAAGATATTTTCCCCTAAAATGTTGTTATCAATTTCTCCTACCCTAGTTTTGTATAAATTATTCAATTGATTTACATTTTCTCCACACCTGGTCCAGTGGACTTTTAAATTATTGCCAACTGAAAGATTATAAGTATTATCTAGCTGTAGCCTTGATTTCCATTTACCTAAAAACTAATGAGGTTGACTTATCTTCATATACTTCTGCTGTGTAACATTGTCCTTCTTTGAAAACCCATTTGTAGGTTCTGACAACTGTTCCTTGGCCTTGCTTCTCTTTTTTAGTTACTAATTTTTAGAGATTTGTATAATTTCTTTTAATTCTCTGCTGGTTGTGTGCCTGGCAATATTTTTTCTTATTTTTCCTTGGTATTTTACTTTAACTTTTTAGATGTTTACTTATTTTTGAAGGAGAGAGAGAGACAGAATGTGATCGGGGAGAGGCAGAGAGAGAGGGAGACACAGAATCTGAAGCAGGTTCCAGGCTCTGAGTGGTCACCACAGAGCCTGATGTGGGGCTAGAGCACACAAACTGTGAGATCATGACCTGAGCCAAAGTTGGATGCTTAACCGACTGAGCCACCCAGGTGCTCCCTCAGCATTTTACTTTAATAGAGATGTCTTTTGCTAGTCAGAATTTCTAAATTTAATCATGGAAGAATATCTTAATTAATCTTTAGTAATCCTTCTCTATTCCAGAGTCAGAATGATATTTACATATATATTTTTTTCCTAATCATTTTGAAGTCATACCTTAAATACACCTGGAATTAATTTATTGTATGGCAGAGCATAGGGAACCAAATTTGGTTTTCCATATGAATAGCCAAATTCCAGTTTAATTTATTAAATATTTTTCTTTTCCCAGTGATGCCATCGTATCTCTTTATTATTAAAATCCTTCATATGTGTGTGTGCATGTGAGGGAGCTGGTATGTTTCTGGGCCTAGAATTCTCCTGTAGTGCTCAGCGAGTCTTTTTCTGCAACAATACCACCCAGTGGCAACCTCAAATAAACAGCCTAGCCTTACACCAAAAGGAAATAGAGAAAGAACAACAAATGAAGCCCAAAGCCAGCCAAAGAAGGAAATAATAAAGTTTAGAGCAGAAATAAATGGTATGGAAACCAAAGAAACAGTAGTGCAGGTAAATGCAACCAGGGGTGGCTCTTTGAAAAAATGAATAAAATTGAGAAACTCCTCACCAGATGCATCAAGAAGAAAAGAGAAAGGGCCCACATTAATAAAATCACATATGAGGGAGGAGAAGTAATAAGTAACACCACTGAAATACAAGCAATGTAAGAGAATGTTTTGAAAATTTATATGTCAACAAACTGGGAAATCTGGGAGAAATGAATAAAATTCTAGAAACATATAAATTACCAAAGCTGAAAAAGGAAGAAATAGAAAGCCTGAAAATACTGATAACCAGTAAGTAAAGTGAACGAGGAATACAAATCTCCCAGAAAACCAAAGTCCAAGCCCAGAGGACTTCATTGGAGAGTTCACCAAATATTTAAAGAGGTGTTAATAGCCATTCTTCTGAAACTATCCCCAAAAAAATAGAAATGGAAGGAAAACTTCCAAATTTGTCTATTAGGCAAGCATTTCCCTGATTTCTAAACCAGGCAAAGACCCCACTAAAATGGAAGATTACAGGCCAATATCCTGGATGAACATGAATGCAAAAGTTATCAAGAAAATACTAGCAAATAGAATCTAACAGTACATTAAAAGAACTATTCACCATGATCAAGTGGGAGTTATTTCTCTGCTGCAAAGTTTTTCAATATTGGCAAATCAATGTGATTGTTGTGATCAATAAAAGAAAGGATAAGAGCCATAGGATGCTGTTAATAGATGCAGAAAAAAAAATTGACAAAGTACAACATCCATTCATCATAAAAACACTCAATAAAGTAGGGATAGAAGGAACATACCTCCACATACATCATAAAGGCCCTATACAAAATATTCAAAGCTAATGTTATCCTCAAGGGAGAAAAATTGAGACCAGTACCTCTACATTCAGTCACAAGAAGGGATGTCCACTCTCACCAGTATTACTTAACATAGTACTAGAAATCCTAGCCTCTGCAATCAGACAACAAGAAAAAAAAAAACAAAAAACAAAAAGAGCATGCAAATCAGCAAGGAAGAAGTCAAGCTTTCATTATTCAAGGAAGACATGATTCTCCATGTAGGAAACCTGAAAGACTCCACCAAAAAGTTACTAGACTGATAAACAAATTCAGTGAAGTCACAAGATACAAAACCAGTGAACAGAAAAATTCTGCATTTTTATATGCAAATCATGAACTGGCAGAAAAGAAATCAAGAAATCCAGCCCATTTACCATTGCACCAAAAACCATAAGACAACTACGAATAAACCTAACCAAAGAGGGAAAATGGATGTACTCTGAAAACTATAGAATACTCATGAGAGAAATGGAAGATGACGTGGAGAAATGGAAAAACATTCCATGCTCATGGATTGAAAAGGAAAATATTGTTAAATGTCCATACTAAGGCAACTAAACCATATCGAAATACAGTGGGCATTTTTTGCAGAGCTAGTAGCAACAATCCTAAAATTTGTATGGAACCACAAAAGACCCCAAATAGCCAAAGCAATCTAGAGAAGCAAAGCAAAGCTGGAGGCATTACAATTCTAGACTTTCGGTTGTGTTACAAAACTGTAATCATTAAGATAGTATGGTAGTGGCACAAAAACAGACACTTAGATCAATGGAACAGAATAGAGAACCAGAAATGGACCCATAACCATATGGTTAACTAATCTTCAACAAAGCAGGAAAGAATATCCAGTGGAAAAAAGACAGTCTCTTCAACAAATGGTGTTGGGAAAACTGGAGACCGACATGCAAAAGAATGAACCTGGACCACTTTCTTACACCATACACAAAAGTGAATTCAAAATGGATGAAAGACCTAAATGTGAGAGAGGAAACCATCCAAATCCTAGAGGACAACTAAGACAGTAACCTCTTTGACATTGGCCATAGCAAGGTCTTACTAGAAAATTCTTGTGAGGCATAGGAAACAAAAGGAAACATGAACTGTTGGGACTTCACCAAGATAAATAACTTCCACACAGAAAAGGAAACAACCAACAAAACTAAAAGGCAGCCTATAGAATAGAAGATATTTGCAAATGACATATCTGATAAAGGATTAGTATCCAAAAATATAAACAACATATAGCACTCAACACTAATAAAACACAAAATCCAGTTAAAAATGGGCAGAAGACAAGAATAGACTTTTTTTCCAAGGAAGACATCCAGATAGCCAAGAGACACATGAAAGGATCTTAACATCACTCATCATTAGGAAAATGCAAATCAAAACCATAGTAGTACCTCATCACTTGTCAGACACCTATCAGAATGACTAAAATTAACAACTCAGAAAACAACAGATGTTGGCAAGGATGCAGAGAAATGGGAACCGTCTTAAACTGTTGGTGGAAAGGAAAAGTGGTGCAGTGACTCTAGAAAACTGTATGGAGGTTTGTCAGAAAATGAAAAATAGAAAAACCCTACCACTCAGTAATTGCACTTTTAGGTACTTCCCAAAGTTTATGAAAATGCTGATTTGAATTGCATCCCAATATTTATAGCAGCATTATCTGAAATAGTCAGATTATGGAAAGAGTACAAATGTCTATTGACTGATGAATAGATAAAGAAAATATGGCATATAGATATATATAATGAAATATTACTCAACGTTCAAACAGAATGAAATAGTTTCCATTTGCAACAATGTGGATGGAGCTAGGATGTATTATGCTAGGTGAAATAAGTCAGAGAAAGACAAATACCATATGATTTTTGTTTATATGGGGGGAACAGGAGTGAGGAAAACAAACCACAGAAGACTCAATGATAGAGAACAAACTGAAGGTTGATGGAGGGATGTGGGTGGGAGATGGGCTAGACGGGTGTTGGGCATTAAGGAGGACACTTGGCATGAACACTGGATATTGTATGTAAGTGATGAATCACTGAATTCTACTCCTGACGCTAATATTGAACTGTATGTTGACTAAAATTAAAAAAAAAATAGGCCAGGCAAGTTGTCTTATAGAATCTCCTAATTCTGAATAATTCCTTTTAGACTAAAACTGATATGAAATACAAGCCTTCTCATGGTTAGTGCTTTTCCTGCTGCTGCTGCTGCTGCTAGAGGGCCACTAAGGATTCAGCTGCGAGGCCTTTCTTGCTGTTTAACGAACACATCAAACATTTCCCTTGCAACTTCCTGGGAATACTCTTCCTCATAAATGTCTTGAGACTGACCCCCCTGCTTTATTCAGGTCTCTGCTCAGAGAACTCTCCTGGACCGCCTTTTCTAAAATAGCACTCTCCACCACTCTTCCCTAAAGCTGCTCTTTCTTTTTCTCCTCTCTCTCTCTCTCTCTTTCTTTCTTTCTTTCTTTTCTTTTCTTTTCTTTTCTTTTCTTTTCTTTTCTTTTCTTTTCTTTTCTTTTCTTTCTTTCAGATTCAGCTTTATTGAAGTACAATTGAGACATACAATTGTAAGATATTTAATGTGTCCATCATGGAGATTTGATATATGTATACACTTTGAAAAGATACTCTCCCACATCTAGTTGATTTAACACATCCATAGGCTCATGTACTCCTTAAATGTTTATTTATTTTTAAGAGAGTACAAGAAGGGGAGGGACAGAAAATAAGGAGACAGTGGATCTAAAGCAGGCTCTGTGCTGACAGCAGTGTGCCTGATGTTGGGCTCAAACTCATGAACTGCAGGATCATGGCCTGAGCTGATATTGGACACTCAACCGACTGAGCCACCCAGGTGGCTCGTCACCTCATGTATTTATTTTTTGACTTAGTAAGAACATTTCAGTTCTACTCTCCCAGCAGATTTCAATTATGAATTATAGTGTTATCATCTGTAGACACCATATTTTACATGAGATCCTCATGCCTTATTCACCTTAAGCTGAAGTTTGTACCTGTTTATCAACTTCTCCATATTTCTCCCACCCTCAGCCCCTATCAACCAGTTTTTTTCTCTCCGTTTCAATGAGTTTGACTCTTTTTTACAGATTCCACATATAAGTGACATCATGCAGTATGTGTGTTTCTGTGACTTACCTAACTTAGCATAATGCCCTCAAAGTCTATTCATGTTTTCACTGTGGTGGGGTATATACCTATATAAATATATAAATGTGTGTGTGTGTGTGTGTGTGTGTGTGTGTGTATGTATATACATACCTCTGTGTGTGTGTATGTATATATGTATATGAAATCATATATATATATATGTATATATATATAATCAAAAATCACACATTACCCATTAATATGAATTTATTTCTGAGATGCCCCCTTGTTCTGTTTATATATGTGTCTATTCTTGTATTAACACCACATGGCTTTGATTACTATGGCTTTTAATATAATTTGGAATTAAGGTGTGTAATGCCGTCAATGTTGTTGTTCTTTCAAGATTCCTTTAGCATTTCCAGGCTTTTTTTGGTTCCATACAAATGTTAGAATTATTTGTTGTATTTCTAGGAGAAATGCCATTGAAATTATGAATGGGACTGTATTGAATTTGTAGCTGGATTTGGGTAGTATATACATTTAAAAAATATTTTTCCAATCCATAAGTATGGACTGTCTTTCCATTTATTTGTGTGTCTTCAGTTTTTTGCATCAATCTTATACTTTTCAGAGTACAGGTCTTTCACATGCTTGGTGAAATTTATTCTTTTTGACGTGATTGTAAATCAGATAGTTTTTTTTAATTTCCCTTCTAGTAGTTTACAATTATTCTATAAAAAATGATGTATTTTTGTTTATTGATTCTGTACCCTGCAACTTTAAAGAACTGTTCACTAGCTCACTTTTATGGTGGAATCTTTAGGATTTTCTATATATGATATCATGTCATCAGCATATGCAGACAGTTTTATTTCTTCCTTCCTTATTTGCTTGCCTGTATTTCTTTTTCTTGCCTAGGTGCTCTGGCTCTGACTTCTAATACTGTGTTGAACAGAGGTGGTAAGGGTGGACATCCACCATTGAATATGATGTTAGCTGTGGGCTTGTCACATAGGCCTTGAGCATTTTGTGGTGTAGGCCAATTCAAAGACTGAAGGCAGGGCTCACAGGGACCCATTTCTCATGCAAAAGAGGGCAGGGGAGTGTGCCTCCTTAGAAGACCCAGCGAGGCTGGGGCAGAAGTCTGGAATACTGGTCCTCCTTATGATAGGGATGGTCAGGATTATGCCTGAAGGACCATCAGCCCCCAGTACTGCCTTGGCACCTGTGGCATCATCCCCCAAAAGGTAGCATGGGACCTGTGGCTTGAAGCAGAAATGGCAGTAGTGCGGTTAATATAGAGTATTTACTGGTTGGCAAGCACACTGATAGGCAAGCACTCTGAAGATTAGAAAATTTGAGATTATACCTGGGGAAGGGGAGCCCAAAATGGAAACACTGGACGTCCTGCTAAAGCTGCAATTGGCGACTGATGAACACAGTGGAAAATAGCGCTAACGAAGAAAAGCAATAGGCCATATATTTGTACTCAGAGTTCATGGAACATTTCTTCCCAGTAAGATACAATGATACAGCGGACAGAAAGTTTTCTTTTGATATTTTAGTTGGCAAACAAGGGGGTAAAACCTGACCCGTAGTTTTCACACGGCTGCTATAAATGTGCGCTTAACATCATAGAGGAAATAGGTGAAAGTTAAGTTACTCTCCGGGAGTATTTCCTTTCATGTTATCACTGCAACCTAAAGCAGAGTCTAGTTTCTCTTGAATCCTCAGCTCCAAAGAAAATGTACAGATTTATGAAGGAGTGATAGTAATGAGTGTCCTCCTTAAGAAGTGGCTGCTGTTTCTGAAAAATGACAAGTAGCTAATAATATTCTGAAAAGTATCCCTAAAAAGCAAAAAGGAGTTGTTTTCTTTTGACACAGATCTGCCGTTGTTTAACAGAACTGAAAGCAAATAGTATAAGTTGCTTCATATAATTAGGACAAGTTTGCTGCCAATAGAATTACGAACACTGTTAGTTTTACAACCTTTTTGGATTTAGACTGGTGGGGTTGAGATTTTCAACCTATGTCTATCATTTCTAGCAGTTCCATTAGTTTCTAAAAACAATATTTATGAGGCAGTAGATAACTAATACAAAAAGAGTAAGATGACTGTTTCCCCAAATTTGTGGTAATACATGGTGTTGTCAAATTTTTTGTAGTTCCAGGGAATCTCCAGCATTTGAACCTGATTAACGGAGGCTGTCCTTGGATCCAAGGTGTCAGCCACTAACCTAGAAGACCATTCATACCTTCCTGAGGTGCTAGAGCCTGGGTATGCTGCCTTTTCAGTCGATTTGGGCCAGGGGAGATGATCTCAGTCATCTTTGCAGTCACGGACAAGCACGTGCTATGACACTGAGTCATTGGTTTTCAATCTTTTTGCCATTGTCAGCAACTCCCTCCCAGTGACGTTTTCACATCACAGTTACACACTCTGTCTATTCATGGACTGTGGCTTTTTGGAGGACTACCCATCAGTGTATTTGCTAAGAGATTTGCCACTTCTCTAGGAGCCAAGGTTTTCTCCCTTGGAAGTGATATGTATGACATGAATGCATACTCTGGGGAAGGAAATCAGATACTCAGTGTGACAAACTTTAGTATGAATCGCAAGAAATTAAAAGGAAATCACTTATAAATGCAGAATTCACTGTTTCTAGGTTGAGATATTGGGAACCTTTTTATTTCTCTTTTTTTTTGTTGTTGTTGTTTAATTTCCAGATACACACTTATACGGAATCTATAATATTATGCACATGAAAAAATAATGTATTCTATCTTTCCCTTTTTCTTACTTTGCAAATGTCCTAAACGTTAAAAGCCTGAAGATGTTGCTCTAGTATTTATTACCCAATGAATCTTTGACATATTCTGTAGAATAATAACATTTTCATGTATATTTAATAAAAATGGTTCATTCACTTAATAGTACTATAGATATTTACAGAGTATGTATTTCATGTTAGAAGCCAATTTAGACACAGCAAAATCTCACATGAATAAGAGGTTCTGTTATTGAAAACTTCACCAATGTCTTTTCCTCAAACGTTTACACAAGTAAATATATAAAAAGAGATAATGCCATTATAGTGACAGGAGCAGGTTTTGGAGGGAATTCAAAGGACAAATTCTGAGGTTTGTAATGACATTTCTCATGATATAAGATATCAACTGAGTGTAGAAGTTGAGTATGAGTTTTTTCAGTGACAGACTACTTGTTTATCAAATTTGAGATCAGCTTTTTTCACAGAGAAAAGTTGATATTCATTTTCAGTGGCCAGACAGGCACCATTTTACATGTTCTCCTCTCAATCTCCTTACAATTCCACGAAGTTTATATTTTCTCTGTGCCTTCATATGTTTGGGTATCATCATCCTCTTTCAGATCTTATTTTTATCAAGGCTTACACACCTGGAAATTTTAAAGTTACCTCAAAAAAAGAATGACAACTTCAGGTTTTTCACTGTGGAACCCTGGAAACCAGAAAGTTTAAATATGATGGAGAAAAGACGATGAAGACTTACAACCCCATATTCACACCCAAATATTCTGGGTAGATGGCAGCTTACTCAGCCTTGAAATCACAGAGCACGAACACCATAAATGTGGGGACTCTCACATGCAGAGGATTTCCAATCTCTGAAATGGTCACCTCGTAGAGAAGGGAGGTGTTTTTTCTCCTAATAGAGATACTCAGAATTTGAATGTATTTCCCAGTAAAACAAAGTAAAAAATAATAGAGAAAAAACAAGACATTGCTAAATTTTTGTTGGGTCAAATAAGAGCATTAGGCTCCTTTGCCAAAATTACCATCAACCATCACCATAATTCAGTACAAGGAAAGCAATTATAAAACCAAAGAACAAAAGATCGTATTAAATGAAGAATAACCTTTTATATTGATTTCATTTAATGAAACTTCTCATTTCCTTCATTACTCTTATCTAAGAGCCTTGAGAAACTATTACCCATTTATTTTCCCATGTCTATAGGAAGGAAATCAATTAAAATCTATAAAACTATGTACATTTTCTGTTTAGACACTCAACGTCTCCCTATTCTCTGTAACAGTAGTTCTCAATCTTTAGCCTGATCACCTGTAGTGTTGATTAAAAACATCAGCTGCTGGGTCCATCTGTATTGTTGGTTGAATAAGTGTGGGGTGGGTCCAAGGTTGTTTAGTTTTGGTAAGTTGCCAAGTGATGCTGTTGTTGCTGGTCCAAGGACTGCATGACTTTACAGGAAAAAGCCCAAACTCCTCTTTAGGCCATGGATGGGAAAAGTTAAGCCTTCTAAAAAGGAGACTCCAAAATTGAGTGGCTTAATTAATATTAAATAATAATGAAGATTTTTCTGCTCTAAGAGTCTAGAGGCATTTCTCTGCTGGTGGGTGGTTGTGGTTACACCTTATTGTTCCATTCCCTCTTAGGGATATTGGAAAAGCTACAAACTCTCCACATTCACATCCTAGACAGCAGGAACAGGAGGGAGAAGGCTGACAATAAACGGCTTCATATTTGAGAAGATAACCCAGGAATTGCACACATTGTTTTCCTGGCATTATGTTGGTGGAAGCCAGTCTTGAAATGTGATATGCAGGATGGGCCCAGTTTAATGGGCCCTGGGCCCAGTTAAAACTTGAGGGAGGAGGTGGATGGGTATCGGTGGGCAGTTGATCTGCACCACAAAAACCCCAATGACAACAACAGGTGAATAAAATGTAGTGTCATTGCATATAAAAATCTGGAAGAAAAGTCTGGAAGAAAAAAAAATCAGTGTCCAGTGTAACCCTATATTAAAGTAAATTCCCATGTGAAATATTTTCTTAATACCTTGTACATATATTTCTGTACTTAACCACTTTTCACAATTCTAGGTTTACTTGTCTGTAGTTCCTGACTAGTCTTGAAGGCTTTTAAGTAAATGAATTCAAGCTTCCTCATGTGTCTGCATCTCTATCTCCTTATAATTTCTGATTTAATTGTTTATAAATCAGTCTATAGCACAATTCTTGATACAAGGTAAACATCCCATAAATGCTGTTTGTGAAAGTGAATCATTCATCTTCTGTTGGTAAAGGTCAATGTTATTTCCTTACCTCTCTTCCATCTAACTCATGACTTTGCTGAACGTTTTCTCACATACAGTATTCTTTTTACTGCACTCTTCACATCCTTGTTTCTTAAAGTGTAGATCAGAGGGTTAAGGGTGGGTGTGACGATTGTGTAAAAGAGAGTGAGGAACTTCCCCTCATCTTCAGATGTGCTATTCTGTGGTTTCATGTACATATAAATGATTGTTCCATAAAACAGAGTTACTACTGTGAGGTGGGAACCACATGTATTAAGGACCTTACGCCACCTTGCTGTTGACTTGATCTTCATGACAGCTTGAGTGATAATTGCATACGAGATGAGAATTAATGATAAAGGTGCTAGAAGAAATATCACTCCAAGAGCATAGACAATGACCTCAATTACTTTTGAGTAGACACAAGCCATCTTGAGCAAGGCTGGCATCTCACAGATAAAATTATTCACCTCCCGGTGCCCACATCTTGGCAACTTCAAAGTCAAGGAGCAAACGATTAAGGCACTGCCAAGACCACCTAACCAGGCGACAAGCACCATCTTTTGGCAAAGTTGAGGGTGCATTATTACTGTGTAGTGAAGAGGTTGACAGACAGCGGCGTAGCGATCATAGGCCATCACAGCCAAGAGAAGACATTCTGTGGCTCCCAAGTCAAGGGCAAAGAAGAACTGGAGCACACACCCTCCGTAGGTAATAGACTTTGTTGGACCCCATAGATTTACCAGCATCTGTGGGATAATGCTAGTTGCATAACAGAGGTCCAGAAAAGACAAATTGGATAGGAAGAAATACATGGGAGTATGGAGCTGGCTGTCTAGGTTAGATACAAGGATGATGGTTGTGTTTCCTACCAGAGTCACAATATAGAAGATGAAGACAACCCCAGAGATGATGTGTTCTAATTGGGGCCGATCAGAAAACCCCAGCAGGATGAAGTCTGTCATGGAACTTCCATTGTTTTTGTTCATGACTCCTCATAAAGGTCTAGGAGATAACACTATAGTAATAAAAAAAATAGCATCAGCTTTAGGTAGAAACAAAAATCTCTTAAGTTTACATGAGTGTCCAAATTCACTTGTTTTGTGCTCTCTCCCATTCAGAACACCCCTTTTAACACTCTTTGCCAATGCTCAAAGATGCTCTGTGTGTACTCATAGATCAGCGTGGTTCTAAAAATAATATGGTAAGGGAACCTGGGTGGCTCACTTGATTAAGCATCTGACTTTGGCTCAGTTCATGATCTCACAGCTTGTGTGTCTCCTCTTTCTGTATCTCCCCCACTAGTGGGCTCTCTCTCTCTCAAAAATAAGTGAATATTAATTTTTTTTAATAAATAAAAATGTTATGGTAAACTCAACCACACTGAATTGCAGATCACTGAAAAGGCTTAGTATGCCATGACACCTATGTTCCATGTTTTCTGAGTAAGAATAAATCCATAAGTTTAATGATATAATTTAGGAGTGGAATATAGTTTGAGTTGTTCATTCTTGAAATTATGACATAAGCATTACTTGATGATGACCAATATTTCCCTTATCAAAGGAGGGGAGTTTGAGATAAAACATTAAATGAGCAATTTTGTTGAGATAAACTCCACTATTTGGTAGTAGAATCACTTTCCATAATCACTTGCATATGTCTGCATTCCAGACATTATCTTCACCCTCGCCACCAACCTCCTCCTCATATTTTCCCTCCTATTCAACATTTCAGACACTGCTATTCCTATTGTTCCTGTATCAATTTTGGACATTTTGTTATTTTGTCATTTTTTTTGTGAATTAGTTTTTGGTGCCAGGAAAAAAAAAATCCTCCTTCTTATGAATTATTATTTATATGCTGAGTGGCCCTATAGTTCTTGGAATATCTTTTGTTACTGCTGTTACACCATTTAAGTTTTTTTATAAATGTTTCTTTATTTTTGAGAGAGAGAGAGAGAGAGAGAGAGAAGAAGAAGAGAATATCCAAAGCAGGTTCCAGGCTCTGAGCTGTCAGCACAGAGCCAGATGTGGGATTTGAACTCAAAAACTGTGAGATCATGACTTGAACCAAAGTCAGATGCTAAACTGACTCTGCCACCCAGGTGCCCCTACACCATTTAAATAGACATACTGATTTGTTGTGGAGATAAAAATTGAACTAATTCTGGAAGCATTTGGTTACCACATATACACATCAACAAACTGTGTTAGCTTGTACTCACCAGGCCATTCAGCAAAATTAATAAGATAGGTAACTTGAACAAAAGCCGTTCATTAAACAATCAGTGAGTTGTTTTTCCCCATGGAACTTACCAATAATATGAGTTGATCTTCTGGTTGCTTCAGAACTCTATAGGTAAAATTTCACTTCAATTCTGAAAGAATATAGAAAAGGGATAAAGTATATACACATTTCACTCTCTGAAGACTTTATCATATTATTAAATAGATGGAGTGTTTAGTGACTGAATTAGTCCACTAATTTATTTCAGCTTTTAATTTTTTATTTATAATTTTTTATGCAGATAATTTCTGACCATGAACCTCAGAATAAGGTTTTTATATTCATAGTTTGTTTGGAGCCAAGGCATGATAACTTTATTTGCTGCTACTTCAGTAAAATAAGGAAATTATATACATATTTCATTGTTACAAGCATCTTAGAACCTAAAAATGTTATAATCATGATGAAGAAGCTATTATTACCAAGTCGTAAGATGTAGGAATATAGTTTTTCTCACTAGGAAATGGAAATTTAATTTAATTAATGAGTGTGATTTTTGTATGTGGTAGGATGTCACCTAAGTTGAGCATAATGCTTAACTGCACAGAATGTGGACTCAGAGCTTTGTGTCAAGTCCCAGCATTCATACTCGGAAGTAATGAGTCCTTGGACAGTTATGTAACCTGTTTGTTCACCAGCTTCTCCATATATTCAGTGAAGGTAATGATATTCAACAAAGGGAAGTTGTGAGGGCTAGTATTTGTGAAAAAACTAGCAACTGTGCTGGTTTTACTTAATACATTTTAAATAAATTATTAAATTAAGTTTATTTAAATATAAGATTTAAACATTGTATTCACCTATCCACAAATTATTATTATTTTATTTTTTTTCTTTACTCTCCTCATTTTTCCCATTGGTAA
Organism: Leopardus geoffroyi; assembly: GCF_018350155.1. Classification (NCBI taxonomy): domain Eukaryota; kingdom Metazoa; phylum Chordata; class Mammalia; order Carnivora; family Felidae; genus Leopardus; species Leopardus geoffroyi. The sequence goes on along the minus strand of NC_059332.1, from coordinate 860,067 downwards.
TTTTACCATGATGGTCTAGAACTAAACTGGAATGCTTAAAATTTTGTATGTGGATAATTTTTAAATGCACAGACACACATGTACACAAAAGTGCTCAAAAACACAGTGTACATAGTGAACTGTTAAACTCAGAGGCTGGAGAGGACAGAAGACTTAAGCTCCCCAAATGCCTTGATTACAAAATGCACTTGGCTTTTTTTTTTTTTTTTTTTTACTATGTCAGGTGGTGATCATGTTGGGTTGAGAAGGCCATAGAATTTTAGAGTTGACATAGACTCAAAAACCATGATCCAGCTTTTTGTCGTATGATGGAGGTCTTCCACCGAATATTCAAACAATTCCTGTTTTCATAGCTTCCTAACTGTCCTTTAAAAGAGAGTCTCATACTTACTCCTTGTGTTGAGCTCAGAGATGCCTCTTTAACACCCAGGCACTGCCCATTTTTCTTTATTCTGTAAATATTATGGAATAGGTCAATTCAACATGGCTTCTTAAAAAACAGTTTTATTATAAAGTAAAGCATAGATACAGAAAAAAAAAACCCAAAATCTCACTGAATCAAAGTGAATATTCTTATAACTAACGTGCAGGTCAAAAAATAAAATCTTGCCGAGCATTCCAGTGGCTTCTATTTGTGTCTCGTCCCAAAGATTACCCTTCCCTGTCCCCCAAAGTATTCACTATCCTCATGTTTATAGTAATCACCTCCTTGTATTTTAATAGTGTGATTACCCAAATGTGCCTCTGCAGACAATATTGTTTAGTTTGGCTCATTAAATTTTTTATTTGTCTTTTGAGTTTCCTTTAATATTAGAACCTATTATCAAATATACTCTTAGATCTATGTCTCCAGATTAAGTGCTAGATAGTTGTCAGCTGTTGCTCACATTGTATGAAGTTTAATTACCGTGCTTTTCTGGTTACTATCCATTGGACTCACCATGGGTTATCAAATGCCTTGTATTAATTAGTTGAGAAGTGAGCACAGTACTGCAGATGTGCTATACCATTGAAGAAAGAAAGCAGTGAGCATCCATGATGCGGACACAATTTCTAAAATATATATTGGGTTTAGCAGGAGAAAAACACTACTGGCTCAGTTTAAGCTTTGGCTCGCATAAGACCTCAGGTACACTTATTGGAAGTGTCAAGCCAGAAACTACACATTATGTAACTTAATGTAGTAAATCCAAATATAGGACTTTTCATTTTATGCTCACAAACATTTTCCATATTGCTTTAATCCATGGTCTCAACTTTTAGCTCTTACTGTAATTTTAATTTAAAAGCCATTGTGATATTAAAAATGAGAGAGCACAAGCAGAAGAAACAGATGTTTAAAAAGAGGAATGCTATGTTTTTACTGAAATAGGTTTTCATTTTCCGTGGTATGGACTTCAGTTTCTAATAGCATGGCATGAACTTACATTTAGTTTGTTCAATGAGATTTAAGACAAATGGAGCAAACATATTTAACAATAATTTGAAGGTAATGTGGAGAAAAAACTAGAAACAAAGTTGGAATATATTTACATTTCAGGAGGGAAGAATTCACAGCTGTCATGTTCATATGTAGCCCAAAGAACCGTTGTTCCCATTGTGATGAGACTTCATTTCACAGGTAAACAGAAGGATTCTTGTTTGGAAGTTACTGAGTCCATGAAATATGATGAGCCACTGCTTTATTGTAGTAACTCCACAATCACATTTGCATTTAAATGCAACAGCTGAGCGAATATTCAGTGAAGTCTTTATTTAATGTGGATGTTGGAGAAAAACTAAATATGGGATTGGTGAAAAAGTTCATGAATTTGGTTTTTTGAATGTTTTTGATGGGGTATTTCTAGTCTTTTAATGAGGAATCCTGTGAGACATTTGTAGGTGGACCTCTGCCCAGTTAAACAATGAGAGCCCTTCTCTGGTGTACATGTGCTCCAAGAAGTGTTTATGTAGGGCATGAAGACTAGTATGTGAACATGGTGTAGACCATGGGGACTGGTGCCCCACAGAGGTGATTAACAAATCTTGGCATATGGTCAGAGGCTTATCCAAATAACTATTTTAAGAAAGGTTTCCTGAAGACATTGGGTTTCATCTTGTCTTTTTCTTCTTTAGAGTTCTTCCATGGAAATTAATTTCAGAGATAAATTTATTTTTGTATTAAATTCACTATTGAAGATTGTAAATATATTGTAAATCATATCGATAAAAATAACACATTTAATTGAGTTTTTTTTTAGTGGGTAAGACATCAATAAAGTTGAAGAAATATAGGCATTAAGGAGGTGTTTTATATGCAGGAAAGAAAATATATCCTTTTAAAAATATATAGAATCATTATAATTCTGTGGTTCATGAGCTATATCATCATTGTTCCATTTTCAATGGATTAAAAATAGTTCCATGAAAATATTTTAGCCTACCACTCAATTCAAGAACTGGAATGTAACCAATAGCTTATAGCTAGTCTTTGTCTTTACACTCTTATTCCTACCTGCCACCCAGGGAAATAATGACCTTGAATTTTGTGTTCATCACACACCTCCATTAGAATATAACTTTTTTAAATTTAAATTCGAGTTAGTTAGCATACAGTGTAGTCTTAGCTTTAGGAGTAGAACCCAGTGATTCATCTCTTACATATGACAGCTAGTGTTCAATTGAAAAAGTGCCCTCCTTAATGCCCATCACCCATACAGGCCATTCCCCCCACCTACTTCCCCTCCAGCAACCCTCAATTTGTTCTCTGTTTTTAAGTCTCTTATGGTTTGTCTCCCTCCCTGTGTTTTTTTTTTTTTTTCAACGTTTATTTATTTTTGGGACAGAGAGAGACAGAGCATGAACGGGGGAGGGGCAGAGAGAGAGGGAGACACAGAATCGGAAACAGGCTCCAGGCTCTGAGCCATCAGCCCAGAGCCCGACGCGGGGCTCGAACTCACGGATGGTGAGATCGTGACATGGCTGAAGTCGGACGCTTAACCGACTGCGCCACCCAAGCGCCCCACCCTCCCTGTTTTTAACTTATTTTTTCCTTTCCTTCCCCTATGTTATCTCTTGTTTCTCAAATTCCACATGAGTAAAATCACATGATATCTGTCATTCTCTGACTGACTTAACATAAGTCAGTTTAACATAATACTGTATAGTTTTATTTAACATAATACTGTATAGTTCCATCATATATATGCACACCACACACCACGTCTTCTTTATCCATTCATCAGTCGATGTACATTTGGGCTCTTTCCATAATTTGGATATTGTTAATAATGCTGCTGTAAACGTTAGGGTACATGTGCTCCCCTTTTTTTGCAGTTTAATGATATATTTAATATAAGTACAGCTCATAAATTACTTCACTGACAGAGGTAGCAGTGAAAAACACAAAAAATTATGATTAATGGATTTTATACTACAACAATTATGAAAAGAATAAAACCATGATATAACTTGAATAAGTATTTTCTATTTTTTCTAAAAATAATTTAGATTTTAATACGTTCATCACCCTCATTGTACTCTCAGGATGTACTCATAGCATTGCCTGTGAATGGAGAAAGATGAGAATAAGGGATTCAACACTAAGAAAAGAAAAAAAAAAACCCAAAAAATTAACACTGAGGCAACAAATCAGAAATACAATTCAATTCAAAATTATTTAATACCTTTCCTTCTCTTTATGAACACTTCCTTCCTGAATTATGTAATAGGACTTAGGACTTTCAAAGAAACAAAACTACAGAACCAAAGAGAAAGACCAATGATAGAATGTCTCAGTTCAAGGGCTACCGCTCTGTGAAATGCATCATCACTCATGCACAATGTAAAAATATTTTTAAAAAATTGTGTATGAAATAGAATGTGGGGACATAGTTAACTCAGTAAGTCTCATAATCATGTTTGGAAACTCTACATGTACCCCTTTGAATCAGCATTTTTGTATCCTTTGGATAAATTCTTAGTGTAATTTCTGGGTCCTAAGTAGTTCTATTTTTAACTTTTTGAGGAACCTCCATCCTGTTTTCCAGAGTGGCTGCACCAGTTTGCATTCCCACCAACAGTACAAAAGTGTCACCCTTTCTGTGCATCCTGTGTAACATCTCTTATTTCCTGAGTTGTTAGTTTTACCCATTCTGACAAGTGTGAGGTGGTATCTCATCGTGGTTTTGATTTGTATTTCCCTGATGATGAGCAATGTTGAGGATATTTTCATGTGTCTGTTAGCCATCTAGATGTCTTCTTTGGAAAAGTTATGTTCACATCTTTTTCCCATTTCTTCACTGGATTATTATTATTTTTTGGAGGGGGGGGTTAAGTTTAATAAGTTCTTTATAGATTTGAATACTAACCCTTTATCTGATATGTAATTTGCAAATATCTTTTCCCATTGAATAGGCTGAATTTTATGCAATACAAAAGGCATTTTGTTGATTGTTTCCTTCGCTGGGCAGAATCTTTTTATCTTGATGAGCTCCTAATAGTTCATTTTTGCTTCTATTTTCCTTGTCTCCAGAGACATGTCAAGTAAGAAGTTGCTGCAGCCCAGGTCAAAGATGTTGCTGCCTGTTTTCTCCTGTATGATTTTGATCGTTTCATATATCACACTTAGTTCTTTCACCTATTTTGAATTTGTTTTTGTATTGGTGAAATAAAGTGTTCCAGGTTCATTCTCTGCCTGTCGCTGTCCAGTTTTCTCAACACTATTTGCTGAAGAGGCTGTCTTTTTTTTTTTCCATTGGATACTCTTTTCTGCTTTGTTGAAGATTATTTGGCCATACATTTGTGGGTCCATTTCTAGGTTCTTTATTCTGTTCCATTGTCTGTTTTTGTGCCTGTACCATAATATTGTGATGATCACAGGTTTGTAATAGAGCTTTAAGTCCAGAATTGTGATGCCTTCAGCTTTGGTTTACTATTTCAACATTACTTTGGCTATTTGGGTATTTTGTGGTTCCATATAAATTTTAGGATCGTTGTTCTAGCTCTGTGAAAAATAGTGGTGTTATTTTGATAAGGATTGCTTTGAATGTGTAGGCTGCTTTAGGTAGTATCGACATTATAACAATATTTGTTCTTGCAATCCATGAGTGTGGAATGGTTTTCCATTTCTTTGTGTCTGCTTCAATTTTTTAAATAAGCTTTCCATAATTTCAGCATACAGATCTTTACCCCTTTTGTTAGGTTTATTCCTAGGTATCTTATTGTTTTTAGTGCAATTGTAAACAGAATTGGTTCTGTGATATACTAACACAGTCACGTACATATGTCAAAGTCTACATAGCGTACAAAGTTTGGTTTATTTGAAATTCCATAAAGTGTGTCATCTATTATATGTGCTTTTGGCACTTTCCTTATTCCACTATTTCACGTTTTGACACTAAGATTATCCAATATTATTTGTGTAGCTGTGGTTCATTTGTTTTCACTACTTTCTAATATTCCATTGTGTGAATATACTATAATTATTTTGTCTCTTCACTCACTGACGGCCATTTTTGGTGATGAAAGTTTGTGACTCATATGAAAGACATTAGGATGAACATTTTGTTTGTGACTCTTGGGGTATGTATGCAAGAAAGTCTTTTGGATGTATGCCTAGGACAGGAATTGCTGGTCATGGAATAAGCAAACTTCACAGATGTTTTAACCCAAACAGTCCTTTCAATTTACTCTACCCTAGTTTTGTATAAATTATTCCACTGATCTACATTTTCTGTAACACTTGGTCTTGCAGACTTTTATTTTTTATTTTTTTTTTTAAAGTTTATTTATTTTTGGGACAGAGAGAGACAGAGCATGAACGGGGGAGGGGCAGAGAGAGAGGGAGACACAGAATTGGAAACAGGCTCCAGGCTCTGAGCCATCAGCCCAGAGCCCGACGCGGGGTTCGAACTCACGGACCGCGAGATCGTGACCTGGCCGAAGTCGGACGCTTAACCGACTGCACCACCCAGGCGCCCCCTTTTTTTTTTTTTTTTTTTTTTTTTTTCTTTAACGTTTATTTATTTTTGAGACAGAGAGAGACAGAGCACGAATGGGGGAGGGTCAGAGAGAGAGGGAGACACAGAATCTGAAACAGGCTCCAGGCTCTGAGCAGTCAGCACAGAGCCCGATGCGGGGCTCGAACTCACATACCGCGAGATCGTGACCTGAGCCGAAGTTGGACGCCTAACCGACTGAGCCACCCAGGCGCCCCGCAGACTTTTAAATAATTGCCGACTGAAAGACCATAAGTGCTATTGAGTTGTGACCTTGGTTTTTATTTCCCTAATAACCAATAATTGAATATATCCTCATATACTTACTGTTATGTATAATTGTCTTTCTATGAAAAGCACACCTGTAGGTTCTGACAAGAGGTCTATGGCATTGCTTCTCTGTTTTTATCATTAATGTATAGGGGTCTTTATAATTGCTTTTAACTCTCTGTTGGTTGTGTGGTCTGGAATATTTTCTCTCAGTTTGTTACTTGGCATTTTACTTAAAAACGGGTCTCATGGTGGCCAGAATTTCTAAATTTAAACATGGAAGAAACTTTTAATTAATCTTTAAGAAATTTTTCCAAAAGTGAGAATGACATTAACCTATATATTTTTCCTAAAAATTTTAATGTCATACCATAAATACACCTGGAATTAAATTATGTGTATAGGTGAGTGTAAGCATCCAAATTTGTTTTTCATTTTTGTAACCAAATTTCAGTTTAATTCATTGAAATATTTTTTTTCTTTGTCCAGGGATGTCATTATATCTCTTAATTATATCAAAGTCCTGCTTGTGTGTGTGTGTGTGTGTGTGTGCACGCGCGTGCACATGTGCACACATGTGAGGGTGCTGATATGTTTCTGGGCCTTCAGTTCTCCTCTAGTGCTCAGTGAGTCTGTTACTGCAACAATGCCACATACTGTCAGTTATTACATGTTTATTATAAATCTTGATATCTGGTAGGGCAAAAAATTCCTCCTTGATAATCTTCTTCTTGCCATTTTTAAGTTGAAATATAATTGATATGTATTAATTTCAGGTCCACACAAAATTATTTAATATTTGTAAATATTGGGATATGATGATCATCATAATAAGTAGTGAACATCCGTTATGTCTAGTGAACATCCATAGTTCACTAGTTACAAATTAATTACAAATAGTTATAAATTAATTTTTATTTCTTGTGATGAGGACTTTTAAGATCTACCTCTGAGCAACTTTCAAGAATGCAATATAGTATTGACTACAGTCACCATTCTGTAACATAAATCACAATGAGTTAATTGTTATATAACAAATTTGACCCTCTTCAGTTATTTCACCCACCCCTACATCTGGCAATCCCCAGTCTGTTCTTTGGGTCTATGAGCTTGGTTTTTGTTTGTTTGTTTGTTTGTTTTGTTTTTGTTTTAAGGTTTCCCACAGAGGTATGATGATATGGTATTGGTTCTTCTCTGTCTGAATATTTCACTGAGCATAATACCTTCAAGAATCATCCATGTCACAAGTGGCAGAATTCCATTGATTTTTTTATGGTGCAATAATCACATGTTTATGAAACATGTAATATGACATTTTCTTTTTTTTTTTTTTTTTAATTTATTTTTGGGACAGAGAGAGACAGAGCATGAACGGGGGAGGGGCAGAGAGAGAGGGAGACACAGAATCGGAAACAGGCTCCAGGCTCTGAGCCATCAGCCCAGAGCCCGACGCGGGGCTCGAACTCACGGACCGCGAGATCGCGACCTGGCTGAAGTCGGACGCTTAACCGACTGCGCCACCCAGGCGCCCCATTTATGTCTTGGCTATATTGGTAAATAATGCTGCAATGACCATGGGGTGCATATATCTTCAAATTAGTGTTTTCATTTCCTTTAGATAAATACCCAGAGGTGGAATTGCTGGATATACGGTAGTTCTAATTTTATTTTTCTGAGTAACCTCCATAGTGTCTTCTATGGTGGCTTTGGCAACTTACATTCCCACAAAGAGTGCACAAGCATTCTCCACAGCTAGGGAAACAGGGTGTTCACTCACATACTCCCAATTTCCCCAAAGTAGAAGTCACTGGCTGAGAAGGTCTCTTTTGGTGCTGGGCTCTTCCACTATGGAATAGGTGTGACCTGAGGAGTATAGGGCAACTGTTATTCAGGGTGTCAATCTTGAATTGATCTCTGCTCTGATGGTGTGCTGCGACTTCTCTGCTGGACGACCAGAGTGCACAGACACTGTCATCTATTGGTTGTGTTACAGTCTGTGTTCTTTGGGGGAGAAGATGGTAAAAACTCCTATTTTGCTATTTTGCTGATGCCATGCTTCTGATTCTCAGCATCTTAAATTTCCACTATATTATTTCATTTATGAGTTATAATGCTCTAGTAAGTGATAACTTGTCTTTAAAAAACATAGTTTAGAGGCCCCTTTCCCAGAAGGCCAGCAGAAAGCTCTGCACACACCTTGTCTCCTGATCATAGAGTTCTGAAAGTTTTCAGTTCTAGTGGAAGTAGCATCAGTCTCACTTAACAAGCAGACCACAGCACACCTTGTTACAACTTGCCACACTCTGATTACAGTCCAGACACTGCATACTGCAGGCAAGGAGAGCCTCTGCAGAGGACTGAGCAGAGGGATAAAGCAACCAAAACACAGCAGCAGAGTGCATGCAGCTCACAACAGAGACACTCTCTGAACTGCCAGGTTCAGGACATTATATGACCTCTTCTTTATAAAGCCATTAGTCTCAGGAGTAGGAAACAGAACAGGATTTCTAACACACAGAAGTACACAGATACCTAGACATATTGCCAATATGGAGGAATTCACCCCCAAGGAAAGAACTAGAGATCTAATCAGAAGATATAAGTAATATGCCTGATGGAGAATTTAAAGCAGCAATCATAAGGATATTCTCTGGGATTGAGAAAAGGATGGGATATTTTAGGGAGACTATACCACAGAGATAAATAATTTAAAAAAAAGAATCCAAAGTGAAAAATGGAATAACTGAACTTCAAAACTTTGTTGAAGTAATGACCACAATGATGAAAGAAGAACAGGAATGACTGAGTGATATAGAAGATATAGTTATGGAAAATAATGAAACTGAAAAGAAGAAGGAAAGAAAAATAGTAGATCATGAATGTAGACTTAGGAAACTCAGTGACTTCCTAAACCATAATAATATTCATATCATAGGAGCCTCAGAAGAAGAAGAGAAAGAACAGGGGCAGAGAAACTACTCTTAATGTGGGGGAAGGAAACAGACTACCAAACCCAGAAGGCACAGAGAAGTCCCATCAAAATTGACAAAAGCGGGCCAACACCAAGATATAGTTAAACTTACAAACTATAGTGATAAAGAAAAAAAAATCCTAAATGCAGCAAGACAAAAGAATTCCATAACTTACAAGGAAAGACCCATGAGGCTGGCTGAAGATCTCTCCACAGAAGCTAAGCAGGTCAGAATGGAGTGGCTTGATATGTTCAGTGTGCCTAATGGAAAAATGTGCAGCCAAGAATACTCTATCCAGCAAGGCTATCATTCAGAACAGAAAATGACGAGTAATCCAGTTAAGAAATGGGTAGTGACAAGAATAGACATTTTCCCAAAGACATCCAGGTGGATAACAGACACATGAAAAGATGCTCAATATCACTCATCATCAGGGAAATACAAATCCAAACCACAATGAGATACCACCTCACAACTGTCAGAATGGCTAAAATGAACAACATAGGAAACAACAGGTATTGTTAGAAACCTACCTGTAAAATAGGTTTGTAAAGAAACCTACTTACACTGTTGGTGAGAATGCAAACTGGTGCAGCCCCTCTGGAGTAGTACAGAAGTTTCTCAAACAGTTAAAAGTAGAATTAGCTTACAATACAATGCCTGTACTATTAGGTATTTACACAAAAGAATAAAAAATACTGATTTGAAAGTACACATGAATGCTGATGTTTATAGTAGCATAATATGCAATAGCCAAATTAGGGAATGAGCCTAAATGTCCATCAACTGATAAATGGATAAAGAAAGTGTGGTGTATATATGATATAATGGAGTATTAGTCATGAAAAAGAATGAAATCTTGTCATTTGCTATGATGTGGATGGAGCTAGAGTGTATTATACTAGGCAAAATAAAACATCCACAGAAAGAGAAATACCACATGGTTTCACTCATGTGAAATTTAAGAAACCAAACAATTGGATATATGTGAAGGAAAACAAAAGAGAAGGAATCAAACCATAAGAGACTTTCAACAATAGAGAACAAACTGAGGATTGATGAATGGGGGTGGGTGGAATGGGCTAAATGAGTGATGGGTATTAAGGAGGGCATTTGCTATGATGAGCACTGGGTGTTAATATGTAAGAGACGATCACTAAATTCTAGTACTGAAACTAGTATTACACTATATTTCAATTATCCACAATTTAAGTAAAAATTAGAAAAAATAATGAAATCTTTCCATTTGCAATGATGTGGACAGAGCTCGAGTGTATTATGCTAAGCAAATAAGTCCGTCAGAGAAAGAGAAATACCCTATGATACCAGTCATATGGGGAATATAAGCAACTTGATTAATAAACATGGGGGGTGGGAAGAGAGAGAGAAATCATAAAAGAGACTCGGTTATGTAGAACAAACTGAGGGTTGCCTGAGGGGAGGTGGTGGAGGGCGGGGTTAAAGGGGTGATTGGCATTAAAGGGGGCAGACGTGTGATGAGCACTAGATGTCGTATGTAAGTGATGAATCACTAAATCTTACACCTGAAACTACTTTACACTGTATGTTTAGGGTGGAATTTAAATAAAATTTTGAAGAAAAAAACAAACATACAAAAATACAAATGCATATCAGGTGATATCATTTTATATTGTCCACTGGCTTCCAGTCACTTTAATGTTTTTTAATACAATCTGATTTTTTATTTATTCCCATTTTTTAATCCATTCAGTTTTTTAAAAATACATTCTGATACTTTTGAGACAAGCTAGATTTTAAAACAAAGACTGTAACAAGAGGTGAAGATGGACATTATTATCATTATTATGGGGTCTGTCTATCAAGATCTAACAATTAGAAACATATATGCCCCAAACTTAGTAAACCCCAATATATGAGTTAATTAATAACAAACATAAACTCATTGATAATCATACTATAATAGTAGGGGATTTTAAGACTCCACTTATATCAATGGACACATGATCTAAGCAGAAAATCAACATGGAAACAATAGCTTTAATGGCACACTGCATCCAATAGACTTAACAGGTATAATCAGAATATTTGATCCTAAAGCAGCAGCATATACATTCTTCTTGAGTGCACATGGAACCTTTTGCAGAATAGATCACACACTGGGTCACAAATCAGCCCTCAGCAAGCGTAAAAAGATCAAGGTCATACCATACATATTTTCAAGTCACAGCACTATGAAACTTGAAGTCAAGCATAAGAAATAATTTGGAAAGCCCTCAAATACATGGGGATTAAAGAACAGCTCTTAAAAATGAATGGGTTCATCAGAATATTAAAAAAGGAATAAAAAACAAATAAACGGAAGCAAATAAAAATGAAAACACTAGCAGTCCAAGCCCTTTGGGATGCAGCAAAGACAGTCCTAATGGAAAGTACATTGCACCTCAGGCCTATCTCAAGAAGCAAGAAATGTTCGGGGCGCCTGGGTGGCGCAGTTGGTTAAGCGTCCGACTTCAGCCAGGTCACGATCTCGCGGTCCGTGAGTTTGAGCCCCGCGTCGGGCTCTGGGCTGATGGCTCAGAGCCTGGAGCCTATTTCCGATTCTGTGTCTCCCTCTCTCTCTGCCCCTCCCCCGTTCATGCTCTGTCTCTCTCTGTCCCAAAAATAAATAAACGTTGAAAAAAAAAATTTTTAAGAAGCAAGAAGTGTCCCAAGTACATAACCTAACCTTACATATAAAGGACCTAGGAAGCGAACAACAAAAGAACCTAAAGTCAGCAGATGAAGGGAAATAATGAAAACACAAATTAGAGCAGAGATAAATGATAAAGAAACAGGGAAACAAACAAAAACCCCAGAGGAAGAGATCAATGAACCTAAGAGCTGGTTCTTTGAAAGAATACACATAATTGGTAACTCCCTAGCCAGACATGTCAAAAAGAAAAGAGAGAGGACCCAAATAGGTAAAATCCCAAATGACACAGGGGTGCCTAGGTGGCTCAGTCAGTTAAGCATCTGACTTTGGCTTGTCATGATCTTGTATTCCATGAGTTCAAACCCTGCGATGGGCTCTGCACTGATAGCTCAGAGTTGAGCCTGCTTCAGATTCTGTGTCTCCCTCTCTGCCCCTCCCCCACTCACATTCTCTCTCTCTCTCTCTCTCTCTGTCTCTGTCTCTGTCTCTCTCACAAATAAACATTAAAATTTTTTAATTAAAAATTAAAAAAAAACTCAAGTGAAAGAGGAGAGATCTGACCAAACCCACAAAAATACAAATATTAAAAACAAAATTCACTCATATGTGGAATTTAAGAAACAAAACAAAGGAACATATGGGATGGGAAAACAAAATAAAAAAAGAAGAAAGAGAGAAACAAGCCATAAGAGACTCTGAAGAAAAGAATAAACTGAGGGTTGCTAAAGAGGAGGTAATTGGGGGATGGGCTAGATGGTGATAGGTATTAAGGAAAGCACTTGTTAGGATGGACACTGGGTGTTGTATGTGAGTGATGGATCAATGAATTCTACTTCTAAAGCCAATATTGCACTGTATGTTAACTAAATTTGAAATTTAAAAAATCTAGTTTGTCTGATATAAGTACTCCAGCCTTCTCTTTATACCCATTACCATGACATGGTTCTCCTTCCCCCTCTCTTTCAATCTGGGAGTGTTTTTAGGTTTAAGAAACATTTCATTGGGTCTTGTTTTTTAATCTATTCTGATACTCTGTATCTTTTGATTGGAGCATTTAGTCCATTCACATTCAGAATAATTATTGATAGATGAGAATCTTGTGCCATTTCATTACCTATCATGTTGCTGTTTCTGGAGATTTTCTCTGTTCCTTTCTAGTATTTATTGCCTTTTGGTCATTCCTTCCCAGTCAAAGGTTCCCCTTTCATATTTCTTGCCTACTGGTTTAGTGATCACAGACAACTTAGTTTTTGTTTACTGGGAAACTCTTTATCTCTCATTCTTTTCTCAGTGAGTCCTGCTGAATAAAGTATTTCCAGCTGCATATTTTCCCCCTTCAACATATTGACTATATCATGCCACTTCCATCTGGCCTGTCAGCTTTCTGTGTAGAGATCTGCTGCTAACCAGAGTATCTTCCCTTTTAGGTTAATGATTTCTTTTCCCTTGCTGTTTTCAGGATTCTTTCCTTTTCTCTATGTTTTGCATTTTTTTTTCTATGGTACATCTTGGTGTTTCTGGCTTTTGCTGAATGTGATGGGTGTTCTCTGTGCTTCCTGAATTTTGATCTGTTTCCATTCCCAGATTAGGGAAGTTTTCAGTTTTAATTTGTTCAAGTAAACCTTCTGCTCCCTTTCCCTTCTCTTCTGAAAATCCTATGATACAAATGTTATTATGCTTTATGGAGACAATGAGTTCCTTAAATCTACATTTGTGATCTAATGTTTTTCCTTCCTTCTACTGTTCAGCTTCCTAATTTTCTATAATTTTATTTTCTATATCACTGATCCATTCTTCTACTTTTCCCATCCTTATTATCACTCTTAGTCCCATGAGAGAGGAGCTGGAGGGATGGAGAGACACAGACACATTCTTACTCTTGGTCTCTGCTTTTCCTTGGGTTGATGAAATCCACTTGTCTTCAGTTGTTGATTTTCCTTGACTAGGTCAATTTACAGTGCAATTATACAGTGCATATATATATATATGTGTGTGTGTGTGTGTGTGTGTGTGTGTTAGTTTCAAGTTTTTATTTAAACTGTTGTTAGTTAGCATGTAGTGTAACATTAGTTTCAAGATTAGAATTTAGTGATTCATCACTTACATACAACACCCAGTGTTCATCACAGCAAGTACCCTCTTTAATTCCCATCCCCACACTCACCTCCCCTCTAGGAACCTTCATTTTGTTCTCTATAGAAAGAGCCTGTTTTATGGTTTGTCTCCATCTCTTTTCTCCCCCATGTTCCTCTATTTCATTTCTTAATTTCCACATATGAGTGAAATTGTATGGTATCTGTCTTTCTCTGACTAACTTATTTCACTTAGCATAATGCACTCTATCTCCATCTATGTTGTTGTAAGTGGCAAGATTTCATTCTTTTTTATGGCTGAGAAATATTCCATTGTATATGTGTACCACAACTTCTTTATCCATTTGTCAGTTGATGGACATTTTGGCTCTTTCGATGATTTAGCTATTGTGGATAACACTGCTACAAATCTAAGGGTGCTTGTGTCCCTGTGAATCAGTATTTTTGTATCCTTTAGGTAAATACATAGATTGTGGAGTAGTTCTATTTTTTTCTGTTTCAAGTTTTTTGTTTGTTTCTAGTTTTTATTTAAATTCCCATTAGTGAGGGGCCAACATGGTGGAGAAGTAGGGGGATCCATACTTCCCACATCTCTCAAACAAAGAGGTGAAGAAGCCAAAGGACTTTGAACACCAGACACTGGGGAGGTGGGGGGAGAAGAGGCTGAATCTACCAGGAAGAAAATGGGAAAGCTGGAGAAAAGATAGGGCTACTCGGAGGAACAAATCAAAGCACACCTGGCGGAGGGTCCAAATATCACTATGAGTGGGGTAATAAAATAACCAAAGTCACAACAACAGACAGCACGTAATAATCTCTGAAAAAACACCTCCTGAAGGGCCAGGACCAGGACAGTTTATGACCCTCCTTTAATAGAGCAGTGCTCACAGCTTTAAAATGCATAAGGGACAGAAAACTAGCCCAAATGATGAAACGGAAGAATCCTCAAAAGAAATTCCAGAAAGTAGTGACAGCTAACGAATTGATCAAAACCGATTTAAGCAATATAACTGAACAAGAATATAGAATAATAGTCATAAAATTAATGCTGGGCTTGAAAAAAGCATAGAGGACAGCAGATAATTTATTGCTACAGAGATCAGGGGACTAAAAAGTAGTCAGGATGAATTAAAATGCTATAAATGAGGTGCAAGGTAAAATGGAGGTGGTCTCAGTTCGTGTGAAGAGGTAGAGGGGTGACTAGGTGAATTAGAAGATACAATTATGGAAAAAGAGGAAGCTGAGAAAAAAGAGAGATAAAAAATCCGGGAGCACGATGGGAAATTAGGGAACTAAGTGATGCAATCAAACAGAACGGTCTCCATATCCTAGGAATTCCAGCAGAATAAGAGACAGAGAAAGAGGCTGAAGGTGTACTCGAACAAATCATAGCTGAGATCTTCCCCAATCTGGGGAAGGAACAGGCATTGAAATCCAAGAGGCACAGAGAACTCCCTTCTGACGAAACTTGAATCCATCTTCTGCATGACATATCATAGTGAAACTGGCTAGAGAATTCTGAAATCAGTTAGAGATAAATGGGCCTTAACATACAAAGGTAGACACATAAGGGTAGTAGCAGACCTATCTGCTGAAACTTGACAGGCCAGAGGGGAATGACAGGAAATCTTCAATGTAATGAATAGAAAAAAAAAATATGCAGCTAAGAAAATTTTACCCAACAAGTCTGTCATTCAGAATACAAGGAGAGATAAAGGTTTTCCCAAACAAACAAAAAATGAAAGAATTCAGCACCGCTACACCAGCCCTACAAGAAATAATAAGGGGGACTCTGTAGGTGAAATGTTGCACAGACCACAAAGTATTGGAGACACCACTAAAAGCATGAAACCTACAAGTATCACAAACACTCTAAACCCATATCATTCCATAATAACACTGCATGTAAATGGACTAAATGCTCCAAAAAAAGACATAGGGTATCAGAATGGGTGAAAAAACAAGACCCATACATTTGCTGTCTACAAGAGACTCATTTTAGACCTGAGGACACCTGCAGATTGAAAGTGAGGGGATGGAGAACTATCTATCATGCTACTTGAAGTCAAAAGAAAGCTGGAGTAGCCATCCTTGTATCTGACAAACTAGACTTTATAAGAGTAACAAGAGATGAAGAAGGGCATTATATAATAATTACAGGATCTATCCATCAAGAAGAAATAACAATTATAGATGTCTATGTGCTGAATACGGGAGCCCCCAAATACATAATACAATCACAAACATAAACAACCTTATTGATAAGAATGTGGTAATTGCAGGGGATTTTAATACTCCACTAACAACAGCGGATAGATCATCTAGACAGAGAATCGGTAAAGAAACAATGGCCCTGAATGCTACATTGGATCAGATGGACTTGACAGATATATTTAGAACTCTGCATCCCAAAGCAGCAGGATATACTTTCTTCTCGAGTGCACATGGAACATTCTCCAAGATAGATCACATACTGGGTCACAAAATAGCCCTTCAGAAGTATAAAATAATTAAAATCATACCATGCACACTTTCAGACCACAATGCTATGAAGCTTGAAATCAACCACAGGAAAAAGTCTGGAAAACCTCCAAAAGCATGGGGGTTAAAGAACACCCTACTAAAGAATGAATGGGTCAACAAGGCAATTAGAGAAGAAATTTAAAAATATATGGAAACAAATGAAAATGAAACTACAACAAACCAAACACTTTGAGATGCAGCAAAGACAGTCCTGAGAGGAAAATACATTGCATTCCAGGTCTATCTCAAGAAACAAGAAAAATCCCAAATACAAAAATCTAACAGCACACCTAAAGGAAATAGAAACAGAAAAGCAAAGATACCCCAAACCCAGCAGAAGAAGAGAAATAATAAAGATCAGAGCAGAAATAAACAATATAGAATCTAAAAAAACCTGTAGAGCAGATCAACGAAACCAAGAGTTGGTTTTTTGAAAAAATAAACAAAATTGATAAACCTCTAGCCAGGCTTCTCAAAAAGAAAAGGGAGATGACCCAAATAGATACAATAATGAATGAAAATGGAATTATTACAACCAAATCGCTCAGAAATACAAGCAATTATCAGTGAATACTATGAAAAATTATATGTCTAAACAGACTGGACAACCTGGAAGAAATGGACAATTTCCTATACACTCACACTCTTCCAAAACTCAAACAGGAAGAAATAGAAAGCTTGAACAGACCCATAACCAGTGAAGAAATTGAATCAGTTATCAAAAATCTCCCAACAAATAAGAGTCCAGGACCAGATGGTTTCCCAGGGAAATTCTACCAGACATTTAAAGCAGAGATAATACCTATCCTTCTCAAGCTGTTCCAAAATTTAGAAAGTGAAGGAAAACTTCCAGACTCATTCTATGAAGCCAGCATTACTTTGGTTCCTAAACCAGACAGAGGCCCAGTAAAAAAAGAACTACAGGCCAATATCCCTGATGAATATGGATGCAAACATTCTCATAAGATACTAGCCAATCGAATTCAACAGCATATAAAAAGTATTATTCACCATGATCAAGAGGGATTCATTCCTGGGATGCAGGGCTGGTTCAACATTTGCTAATCAATCAGTGTGATACATCACATTAATAAAAGAAAAGAGAAGAACCATGTGATCCTTTCAATCGATGCAGAAAAGGCCTTTGACAAAATCCAGCACCCTTTCTCAATAAAAACCCTCGAGAAAGTCAGGATAAAAGGAACATACTTAAACATCATAAAAACCACTGATGAAAAGCCCACAGCTAATATCATCCTCAATGGGAAAAACTGAGAGCTTTCTCCCTGAGATCAGGAACACGACAGAGATGTCCACTCTCACCACTGTTGTTTAACATAGTGTTGGAAGTTCTAGCATCAGCAATCAGACAACAAAAGGAAATCAAAGGCATCCAAATTGGCAAAGATGAAGTCAAGCTTTCACTCTTTGAAGATGACATGATAATATACATGGAGAACCCGATAGACTCCACCAAAAGTCTGCTAGAACTGATACATGAATTCAGCAAAGTCGCAGGGTACAAAATCAATGTACAGAAATCAGTTCTTATACACTAATAATGAAGCAACAGAAAGGAAAATAAAGAAACTGATCCCATTCACAACTTCACCAATAAGCATAAAATACCTAGGAATAAACCTAACCAAAGATGTAAAATATCTGTATGCTGAAAACTATAGATAGCTTATGAAGGAGACTGAAGAAGATATAGAAAATGGAAAAACATTCTGTGCTCATGAATTGGAAGAATAAATATTGTTAAAATGTCGATACTACACAAAACAATCTACACATTTAATGCAATCCTAATCAAAATTGCACCAGCATTCTTCTCAAAGCTAGAACATGCAATCCTAAAATTTGTATGGAACCACAAAAGACTCTGAATATCCAAAGTAATATTGAGGAAGAAAACCAAAGCCAGAGGCATCACAGTCCCAGACTTTAGCCTCTACTACAAAGCTTTAATCATCAAGACAGTATGGTATTGGCACAAAAACAGACACATAGATAAATGGAACAGGATAGAGACTCCAGAATTGGACCCACAAATGTATGGCCAACTAATCTTTGACTAAGCAGGAAAGAATATCCAATGTAAAAAAGACAGTCTCTTTAAGAAATGGTGTTGGGAGAAACTGGACAGCAACATTCAGAAGAATGAAACTAGACCACTTTCTTACACCATTCAAAAAAAAAAAATAAACTCAAAATGGATAAAGGACCTGAATGTGTGTCAGGAAACCATCAAAACCCTAGAGGAGAAAGCAGGAAAAAACCTCTTTGACCTTGGCCACAGCAATTTCTTACTCGACACATCTCTAAAGGCAAGAGAATTAAAAGCAAAAATGAACTGTTGAGACCTCATGAAGATAAAATCTTCTGCACTGAAAAGGAAACAATGAACAAAACTAAAAGGCAACTGATGGAATGGGAAAATATATTTGCAATGGAAATATCGAATAAAGGGCTAGTATGCAGAATCAATAAAGAACTCACTAAACTCCACACCCAAAAAACAAATAATCTAGTGAGGAAATGGGAAGAAGGTGTGTGTATAGGCACTTTTTTAAAGAAGAACTCCAGATGGCCAACAGGCACATGAAAAGATGCTCAACGTCACTCCTCATCAGGGAAATACAAATCAAAACCACACTGAGATACCACCTCACACCAGTCAGAGTGGCTAAAATGAACGAATCAGGAGACTATAGATGCTGGCGAGGATGTGGAGAAACGGGAGCCCTCTTGCCCTGTTGGTGGGAATGCAATCTGGTGCAGCTGCTCTGGAAAACAGTGTGGAAGTTCCTCGAAAAACTAAAAATAGATCTACCATATGACCCAGAAATAGCACTGCTGGAAATTTACCCAAGGGATACAGGGGTGCTGATGCATAGGGTCACTTGTACCCCAATGTTTATAGCAGCACTTTCAACAATAGCCAAATTATGGAAAGGGCCTAAATATCCATCAACTGATGAATGGATAAAGAAGATGTGGTTTAGATATACAATGGAATACTACTTGGCAATGGGAAAGAATGAAATCTGGCCATTTGTAGCAACATAGATGGAACTGGAGAGTACTATGCTAAGTGAAATAAGTCAGTCAGAGAAAGGCCGATACCATGTTTTCACTCATGTGGATCCTGATAAACTTAACAGAAGACCATGGCGAGGGGAAGGGGGGTAAATGTTACAGAGAGGGAAGGACGCAAACAATAAGAGACTTAAAAAACTGAGAATAAACTGAGGGTTGTTGGGGGGTGGGAAGGAAGGGAGGGTGGGCAATGGGCATTGAGGAGGGCACCTGTTGGGATGAGTACTGGATGTTGTATGGAAACCAATTTGACATAAATTATGTGTATATATATATATATATATATATATATATAATTAAATAATAAATATATATATTATATATATTTATAATAAATATATATAATATATATACTTATATATATATAATTCCCATTAGTTATATATATATATTAGTAAATATATATGTATTATATAATTCCCATTAGTTAACCTATAGTGTATTAATAGTTTCAGGTGTAGAATTTAGTGATACATCATTTACACATGGCTCCTGGTATTCATCACAAGTACCCTCCTTAATATCCATCACTCATTTAATGCATTCCCCTCCCTCAACTGCCCTCTAGTAACCCTCAGTGTGTTCTCTGTAGTTAAGAGTCTGTTTATAGTTTGATTCCCTCTTTTTTTGTTCGCCCCATATGTTCATCTGTTTCATTTCCTAAATTCTACAAAGGAGTGAAATCATATGGTATTTGTCTTTCTCTTACTGGCATGCTGTTTAGCGTAATGCACTCTAGCTCTGTTCACATCATTGTAAATGGCAAGATTTCATTCTTTTTTATGCCTAATATTTCTATATATATTGATATATTTATTCACTAATTCATTGGTCAAAGGGCATTTGGGCTCTTTCCATAATTTGGCTATAGTTGATAATGCTGCTTTAAACATCAGGGTGCATGTGTCCCTTGAATCTGCGTTTTTATATCCTTTGGGTGTATACCCAGTAGTATATTTGATGGACTGTGGAAGTCTCCATTTTTAATTTTTTGAGGAACCTCCATACTTTTTCCAGAGTGCCTGCAGTCATTTGCAGTTCTACCAACAGCGTAAGAGTTCTCCTTTCTTCATCTTTACTGACAGCTGTTATTTCCTGTTATTAATTTTAGCCATTCTGACACTGTGAAATTATGTCTCATTGTAATTTTGTGTTTCCCTTCAGTGAGTGATGTTGAGCATCTTTTCATGTGTCTGTTAGCCATCTGGATGTCTTCTTTGGAAAAATGTCTGTTCATGTCTTCCATTTCTTCACTGGATTGTTTGCTTTTTGACAGTTGAATGTTGTAAGTTTCCTTTATAGATTTTGGATACTAACCCATTATCCAATATGTCATTTGCAAATACCTTCTCCCATTCTGAAGGTTGCATGTTCGTTTCGTTAACTGTTTCCTTCACTGTGCAGAAGTTTTTATCTTGATTAAGTCACAGTAGTTCATCTTTGCTTTTGTTTCCCTTGCTTCCGGAGATGTGTCTAGTAAGAAGTTGCTATTGCTGATTTCCAAGACGTTGCTGCCTCTGTTTTCTTCTTAGATTTTGATGGTTTCATGTCTCACATTCAGGTCTTTTTTTTTTCCATTTGGGGTTTATTTTTGTGTATGGTGTAAGAAAGTGGTCCAGTTTCATTCTGCATGTTGATGCCCAGTTTTCCCAGCACCATTTGTTGAAGAAACTGTCTTTTTGTGCATTCAATTTTCTTTGCTGTTTCATTGAAAGTTGATTAACTGTATAGTTGTGGGTTCATTTCTGTTTTTTTATCCTGTTCCATTGATCTATGTGCCTTTTTTGTTTCAAGTTTTTATTTAAATCATAGTTAACTTATAGTGTAGTATTGGTTTCAGAAGTAGAATTTAGTGGTTCATCACTTATTTATAACATTAAGTGCTCATCACAAGTGTCCTCCTTAATTCCCATTACCCATTGCATCCAACCTTCCTGTCTACCTCCACTCCAACAACCCTCCATTTATTTTCTTTAGTTAACACTCTGTTTTCTGGATTGCCTCTTTTTCCCCCACCATTTTCATCTCTTTTTCCTCTTAAATTCCCTATATGAGTGAAATGATATATTTGTCTTTCTCCGACTTATTTTGCTTAGCATAATACTCTGTAGCTCTATCTATATCATTGCAAATGGCAAGATTTGACGCTCTTATTGTGGTTCAATCATTATTTTACTGATGCTCAGATGCCTCCTCTTTGGCCAGTTGAAATCTCTTCAAAATGGCTCCTTTTATGGCTGGCTGGCTGGCTCACTTACTTGCTTTCTCTCTCTCTCTTTCCTTCCTTTCCTCCTCCCTTCCTTATTTTTTTTCTACAGATCAATGAGCTTTATGTTTTCCTGATTTATTGGAGAATAACTTCCCCCTCATCACACTCAAACAGCTCACATGTATTTCCTGACATAAAGGCATTCTTTCACATAATCACCCACACCAATAAATCAACATGGGTACATTACTACCAATTCATCCATGGACCTTATTCAACTTTTTGCCTATTAATGTCTCCTAATAACAGGATCCAATTTAAGAGCATGGACCACATTTAATTGTCACATCTCTTTTAATTTCACTCTGGAACATTCCACTGTCTTCCTTGACTTTCATGTCCTGGACACTTTAGAAGATTACTAGCACTTTGTTTTGTAGTATCCCCTTCAATTTGTGTGTGTCTGATGTTTTCTCATTAGATTCATGTTATGCATTTTTGTCAGTAATGTCACAACTGTGATGCTGGTTTCCTTTCTGTGTATTGTAGCAGCTTGTACACAAGTTTGATTTTTATACTATTTATGTAAAACATGATCATTTGGTTAAGTGATATCTGATGTTTTTCTACATATAAAGTTAATCAGCTTTAATAATCAATATGTATTTTGTGGGGAGGTACTTTGAGAATGTGTAAATATCCCAGTGCTCAACAAACTCAACTGCCTGTTAAACATCCGTTTATATTTCTTTGAATTATCTATTATGGGTTCCAAATGGTGATTTTTCCAATTGTATTCTATCCTTCATTCTTTCTACATTTATCAGTTGGCATCTACTCATATTAGTGTGAACTCATGGACTCCTATTTTACTCAATGAGCTGTAAGCTGTGACTATCATTTTTTATTTATATTAGTGTAGACTGATGGATTCCTATTTTACTTAGTGAGGCATAATCTGTGACTGTCATTTTTTATATCAGTGTAGACTGATGAATTCCCGTCTTATTTAGTGTGCTGTAAGCTGTGACTATCATTATTTATTTTGATGTGGAAACTGTCTGAGATTGTATCACTGGGAGCATCTGAAGCCAGTTTCTGTTTTGCTGCTTATGTTCCCATCTTTTGAGCATTACTTTCTGACATAAAGAAGAATTTCCAAGGGTCATCTGCCTTCCCTCATCCCAGCCCTAGTCATTTGTGTAAAGATCTCTGCTTTGTGAGGAAGTAATTTACAAACTGAGATCTTGGTAAGAGAAATGCTCGTTGCTACTGGGATGTGGTGGAGCTGCAAACAGAGCGAGGGAATGAATATATATATACATATGTATACCTACACACAAGCAAACATACATATGTGGATACAGTGATGCACTCTACTACATTCTTATTCACGTCTGTATCTTCTATCTGTTCTGACTCTGACTCAGTCAATTCCAACCCAATACAAGGTGCATTATTGTTTTCTCCGTTGCTTTTTTTTTTTTTTGTCTTCTCCATTTCCATATTTTAAACTCATTCTTCTGATTGCAAAGTCAAAATCTGGGTCTCATTGTCTTCAATACATGTACTTACTGAAGAATCTTATGCAACCAGTTTTCTGTTGCTGCTGCTGCTTTTAAAGCAAAATCTTTTATCATGTTACTGAGGTGAGGATACTTCATGGGACCCCTGCCATCCTGTCTGCCTGTTCAGCTTCTCTCCTGTCCTGCACAGTCTTTAGCACCCCTGACTGTCTCACAGCCATGGCCTCTTTGCCCCATACATTCCTCTTCTCATCCTCTGAGGCCTATGACATCCTGTGCTGGGATGCAACAACACCAACCTCCCACTTTATGTTGCAATGTGTATGTTATGTGGTCCCACCTGAGGATTCTTAACTAAGTTATTCAGACGGCAAATATACATATATATATATATATATATATATATATATATATACACACACACACACACACACTCATGTATATATAATATAATATATAATATTATAATATATTATAATTGTATATATTATATTATATAATAATTAATATATAATATATATAATATATATCATATAATATATATTATATATATATTATATATATAATATATTATATTATGTATATATTCTCTGTAGTTAAGTCTACAGTAGTAGTTAAGTAGTAGACTTAACATATATATTATGTATATATTCTCTGTAGTTAAGTGTAGGGATGCCTGTGTAGCTCAGTTGGTTAAGTGTACGACTCTTCGTTTTGGCTCAAGTCATGATCTCATGGTCCTGAGATTGAGTACCGTGTTGGGCTCTGCACTGAGCATGGAGCCTGCTTGAGGTTCTCACTCTCCCTATCCCTCTGCCCCTCCCCAACTCACACTTTATCTGTCTCTCTCTAAAAAAATAAATAAAAAATAGTCTGTTTCTTAGTTTGCTTCTCTGTTTTTCCCTCAACTTCATTTGTTTTGTTTCTTCAATTGCACATATAAGTTAAATCATATGGTATTTGTCTTTTTCTGACTTATTTTGCTTAGCATAATACTCTCTAGCTCCACCCATGTCCAAACTATACTTTTAGAATACTGTTACTTTAAACGTGGTGATTACTGAATGCAACATAAAAGCAATATAAAATTTCTTTGCAGTTAATTCTGCCTTTGAGATTTATCTCATTTAGGTAAGTTAATCTCTGTGTTTACAATCATTTATAATAATTCTTCCTTCTGGGGGCATCTGGGTGCCTCAGTCGGTTAAGTATCTGACTTTGACTCAGGTCATGATCTCATCGTTTGTGGGTTCAAGCCCCGCATTTGGCACCGTGCTGACAGCTCAGAGCCTGGAGCCTGCTTCAGATTTTGTCTCCTCTCTCTGCCCTGCCCCACTCACACTCTGTCTCTTTTTAAAAATAAATAAACATTAAATTTTCTTTAAAAACTAAAAAAAAATCCCAATTCTTCTGTGCCACTAACTTGATAAACCATTAAGTTAATTTTTTATTGGTTACATTTTTGTGTGTGTGTTTTTAGTTTTATAATTATTTAAAACGTTTATATGATTCAGATAACTTAGAAAAGAACCCAGTAATTCCTAAAAACACACAAGTTACCAAGATTGAATCATGGATCTTGAATCCAAGAAATAAGAAATAATCTTACATCAATAACAAGAATGAAAGTTCAATTAGGAATCAAAACTATCCCAGCACAGAAAAGCCCAGGACCCATGGCTTCATTGGTGAATTCTACCAACATTAAAAAAATGACAGTCTTCATCAAAATCTGATGAATAATGGGGTAGAGGGAGAAGATTAAAAATTATTCCATGAGGGGGGCGCCTGGGTGGCTCAGTCGGCTAAGCGTCCGACCTCAGCTCAGGTCATGAGTTCCTAGTCCATGAGTTCCAGCCCTGTGTCGGGCCCTGTGCTGACCGCTCAGAGCCTGGAGCCTGCTTCAGATTCTATGTATCCCTCTCTCTCTGGCTCTCCCCCCGCTCATGCTCTGGCTTGCTCACTGTCAAAAATGAGTACATATTTTTAAAAAATTCCATGAGGGCAGTACTCCCCCGATACTAGAACACGATAAAAACAATACGAGATCAAAAAAGAGTCTAGTTTGTCTCATATAAGTATTGATACCATGGCTTTCTTTTGACTTCCATTTGCATTATAGATGTTTCTCCACTCCCTCATATTCAATCTATCTTGAGGTCTAAAATGAATCTTTTGTAGGTAATGCACGGATGAGCCTTTTTTTTTTCATCCATTCTGACAATCGATTTTTATTGGAGCATTTTATTCCATATGCATTCAAAGTAGTTATTGACAGATAATTACTTATTGCCATTTTATTAATTCTTTTGTCATTGCTTCTGGAGATTTTCTCTGATTCTTCCTCACCTTCGTCACACTTGGTTTCTCCTTTGCACTCAGAGTCCCCTTTCATATTTCATGCAGGGCTGGTTTAGTGGTCACAAACCCCTTTAGTTTTTGTTTGGGAAATTCTATCTCTCCTATTCTGAATGATGGCCTTGCTATCATTCTTGGTGGCGGGTTTTTTCCCATTCAGGATTTTGAGTATATCATGCCACTCCCTCTGGCTTGCCAAATATCTGTTGAGAAATCTCCAGGTAACCTTATGGGTTTTTCCTGGTAAGTTAAGGAATTCTTTTGTCATGCTGCTTTTAAGATTTTTCCTTCATCACTATAGTCTTTTTAAATTTAATTAGAGTATAGGTATATTGGCTTCCTTTTGTTGGTTTTGCCTCTTGCATTTGGATGTCTGTTTCCTTCCCCAGATTAGGGAAATTTCCAGCTATTCTATCTTGAAATAAATTTTCTGCCCCCTTTTCACTGTCTTCTGAGTCTCCTGTAACATGGATGTTACCACATTTGATGGAGTCCCTGAGTTCCGTATGTCTATTCTCATGGTCTGTAATTATTCTTTCTCTGTTTCGTTCAGATTCAATATTTTACATTATTTTGTCTTCCATATCACTTGTTTCTCTGCTTCTTCAACCTTCTGTTCATTTCATCAAGCCTGTTTCCCATCTCGTTTATTATATCCTTAATCTCTGATTGAGTCTTTTTAAACTCTTTTATCTCTGTTGTAAGGGTCTCCGTGATGTCTTCCATTCTTTTCTCAAGCCCAGTGTGTATCTTTATGATTGTGGCTCTAAATTTTCCATTAGTCATATTACTTTCATCTCTTTCACTTAGAATCTGACCATGACATTATCTTGTTTTTTCATTTGAGATGAATTCCTCCATCTTGGCATTTTGTCTATGTTTCTGTCTTTTTCTCTGTGTTATAAAATCCAGTTACGACTCTTACTCTTGAAAGTGATGGCCGCATGTGTTCCACTGCTGTGTTTTGGCTACACTATACTTCAGGCGAGTCATCTGTAGAGGCTTTCCTTGCCTCCCATGGACAGTGTTTGGTCCCTGGCCTGAATGTGGTGAGTTTAACTTGGTGTTCTCTGGTATGCTTATTAAATGAGACCTGACACCAGCTCCACCAGAACTGAGGTCCTGCAGAACTCTCTGGCTGGGAGATGTGGTGTGGCAGGTGTCTGTGCTGGTCTGGGGGAGGGGGCCTGTCACTCTGGGGCTGAGACAAGCTTAACTGAAAAGGGCCATCCTGCCAGACCACAGGGTAGTGGGAGTTGGTGAGGCAAGTTAGGCAGCCAGTGTCTGTGCTGTGCTAGGCTGTTTCACACAGGTGTCTCTGTGTTTATGCTGGGGAGCAGGGGAGGCAAATGGTGCTGGCATCTCCCTGAAAGCTGCCTCTCAGGGCAGCATTCCTAGAATAGAGAATAATGTCTCCAATGTGTGCCTCAGATGATGTTTAGATCACTATTTCCATGCTGTCTTCCCTCAGGTTGTTTTCCTTCTCTCCAGGAGCAGTGCAGTGCCCTCCTGACTTTATCCTAGCCAAGCCTGCTGACCTTTAAAACTCCAGGGTTTAGAGACATAGTGTGGGAGGGGCCTGGGCTGGTTTTCTGGAGTAGGGGTCCACCATACTGGGACTGAGGCAAAGTTGACTGAGAAGGGCAGTCCTGACAGAGTGTGGGTGAAACAGGAGCTAGGGATTGGTGTGAGCAAGTGGGACAGCCAATGTTAGCACTGTACTACTTCCCACAGGTGGCTCCATGTTTATGCTGAGGGGTGGGGAAGAGAAATGACACCAGCCAGCTCCCCTGTTCCCAGAGAGGTGTCATTGTGAACATTGCCTACCAGGATGCTCTCCAAGGGGATCAAATCATCTCCCCACTGTGTGCCTCATGTGTTCTTCAGATCACTTTTTTTTATGCCTTTTACCCTGGTATTCTTTGCCTGCCTTCACTCCATGAACAGGGCAGCGTCTTCAGCTCTATTTTAGTCAAGCACACAGACTTTAAAACTCTAGATTTGCAGTACCAACAACAGTGTAGGATGGTTCTCTTGATCCTCACCAAAATTTAAAATATGTTGTTTCCTGAGTTGTTAATTTTAGCTATTCTGACAGGTGTGAGTTTGTATCTCTTTGGGGTTTTGATTCCTATTTCCCTGGTGATGAGTAATGTTGAGCAGCTTTCCATGTGTCTCTTAGCCATCTGGATGTCTTTTCAGAAAGGTGTATATTTATATATTCTGCCCATTTCTTAGCTGGATTATTTGCTTTTTGGGTGTTGAGTTTGATAAGTTATTTATAGATTTTGGATATCAACCCTTTATCAGATATGTCATTTGCAAATATCTTCTCCCATTCTGTATGCTACCTTTGTTTTGTTGATTGTTTTCTTCTCTGTGCAGAAGCTTTTATCTTGATGAGGTCCCAATAGTTCATTGTTGATTTTGTTTCTCTTGCTGCTGGAGACATGTCGAGTAAGAAGTTAGTGAGGTGGAGGTCAAAGAGGTTTCTGGGTATGTTCTTTTCTAGGATTTTGATGGTTTCCTGTCACATTTATGTCCTTAATCAATTTGGAATTTATTTTTGTGCATGATGTAACCAGGTGGCCCATTTTCATTATTTTCATATTGCTGTTCAATTTTCCCAACATTATTTGTTGAAGAGACTCTTTTTTCCATTGGGTATTCTTACCTGATTTGTTGAAGATTAGTTGACCATACAATTCTGGGTCCATTTCTGGCTTTTGTATTCTGTTCTATTGATCTATGTGTCTGTATTTGTGTAAGTACCATACTGTTTTGATGACTACATCTTTGTAATATAGTTTGAAATCTGAAATCGTGGTGCTTCTAGTTTTGTTTTTCATTTTCAGAATATTCTTTGGTTGTTCAAGGTCTTTTGTGGTTCCCTACAAGTTTTAGGATTGTTTGTTTTAGATGCATTAAAAATGCTGGTTGTATGGGGCGCGTGGGTGGCGCAGTCGGTTAAGCGGCCGACTTCAGCCAGGTCACGATCTCGCGGTCTGTGAGTTTGAGCCCCGCGTCGGGCTCTGGGCTGATGGCTCGGAGCCTGGAGCCTGTTTCCGATTCTGTGTCTCCCTCTCTCTCTGCCCCTCCCCCGTTCATGCTCTGTCTCTCTCTGTCCCAAAAACAAATAAACGTTGAAAAAAAAAATTAAAAAAAAAAAATGCTGGTTGTAGGGGCGCCTGGGTGGCTCAGTCGGTTAAGCATCTGACTTCGGCTTAGGTCATGATCTCATGGTCCGTAAGTTTGAGCCCCGCGTCGGGCTCTC
Organism: Leopardus geoffroyi; assembly: GCF_018350155.1. Lineage (NCBI taxonomy): Eukaryota > Metazoa > Chordata > Mammalia > Carnivora > Felidae > Leopardus > Leopardus geoffroyi. Next base: position 831,088 of record NC_059332.1, on the reverse strand, counting down.
TGCTGACAGCTCAGAGCCTGGAGCCTGCTTCAGATTCTGTGTCTCCCTCTCTCTCTCTCTCTCTCTCTGCTCCTCCCCCATTCATTCTCTGTCTCTCTCTGTCTCAAAAATAAATAAACATTAAAAAAATGCTGGTTGTATTTGGTAGGGATTTCATTAAAAGTGTAGATTGCTTTGGGTAGTATAGACATTTTAACAATGTTTGTTCTTCCACTCCATGAACATGGAATGCTATTCCATTTCTTTGTGTCCTTTTCAATTTCTTTCATAAGTGTTCTATGGTTTTCAGAGTACAGACATTTACCTCTTTAGTTAGGTGTATTCCTAGGTATCTTATGGTTTTTGGTGCAAGGGCAACTGGGATTGAATCATTGATTTCTTTTTTTCTGCTGCTTCATTATTGGTATATAAAAATGCTACAGATTTCTGTATGTTGATTTCATTTCCTGCGATTTCGCTGAATTCATGTATTAGTTCTAGCAATTTTTTGGCAATGTCTTTTGGGTTTTCTACAGAGTATCATGTCCTCTGCAAATAGCGATAGTTTGACTTTTCCTTGCTGATTTGAATACCTTTTATTTATTTTTGTTATCTGGTTGCTAGGGGTAAGATTTTCAGTGCTATGTTAATTAGTAATGATGAGAGTGGACATCCTTGTCTTTTTCCTGACATTAGGGGGAAAGCTCTTATTTTTTTCCCGATTGAGGATGATACTAGCTGTGGATCTTTAGTATATGGACTTTATCATGTTATGGTATGTCCCATCTATCCCTACTTTATTAAGGTTTTTTTTTTTTCCCCCAAAGGATAGATCCTGTAGTTTTTTCAAATGCTTTTTCTGCATCTATTGACAGGATCATAGGGTTCTTATCCTTTCTTTTATTAATGTGCTATATAATATTGATTGATTTGCAAATATTCAATATAAAGTGTTCTTGGCTTCATATTTTTCCCATTCAGAATGTTGAATATATCCTGCCACTCCTTTATGGTTTGCCGAGTTTCTGTGGATATATCTTCTGCAAACCTGATCTCTCTTTCCTTGTAGGTTAAGGACTTTTTCCTGTTGCTCCTTTTGGGATTCTTTCCTTGCATGTATTTTGTGAATTTGACTATGATATGCCTTGATCATGGTCACCTTTGTTGTTTAATGAGAGTTCTCTATGTTTCTTGAATTTTGATGTCTGTGTTCTTCCCCAGAATAGGGAAGTTTTCAACCATAATTTGCTTGAATAAATTTGCTTGAATAAACCTGCCCCCTTTCCACTTCATCTTTTGGGACTCCTATAATACAAATATTATTCCATTTTAATAATTTGCTGTTTCCTAAGTCTACCTTAGTGATGCATTACCATTCTTTCCCTCTTATTTTCAGCTTCATTATTTTCCATAATATGGTAACCATTTAAGTTCATACCTCGGTTATAGCATTTTTCATTTCAGCCTGACTAGAATTTAATTCTTTTATCTCTGCAGTAAGAGATTTTCTAGTGTCATCTATGCTTTTTTCAAGCCCCGATAATATCCTTATAACCACTGTTTTAAATTCTAGTTCAGACATCTTACATGAATCCATATTGTGTAAATCCCTTGCCATGAGTTTTACCTACTGTTTGTTCTTTTGGGATGAATTTCATCATATTGTCATTTTGTCCAGAAAAGAAAAGAAGAAAGAAAAACAAACAAAAAACAATGAAAACAACCCCCCAAAAATGCCAAAAAGCTAGATCTTAGGTGTGTTTTGGTCTGCTTGCTAAAAGAATCCTTATCCAAAAATTAAAAAAAACAAAATAAGGTACAAAAAATAAAATAAAATAAAAATAAACAAGAAATAAAAACAAACAATAATAAATAATAAAGGAATTGAAAAAGTAAAAACTAATTGAAATAATTGAAAATAATTGAAAAAATAATAAAGAAATGAAGAAAAAATTTTAAAAAAACAATTGAAGAAAATAATAAAGAAATAAAGACAATAATTGAAAATAAAAAATAATAGATAAACAGTAAAAGTAAAACGTAAGCTAGATCCTGTTTCTCCTGGAGCTGAAGATTTGCAGCACTCAATGATCATTTGACTTGGTGCGGGCAAGTTGTTTGTGCTGGTATTCTGGGGGACAGGGCTGTTGTGCTGATTCTCAGGTAGATTTGCTGTAGTGGATTTGCTCCTCCAGGGAGGAGGGGTGAATGTCTTGGTGTACGTGACTCTGAGTTCCACTGGGTAGCAATTTTTTGCCGCTTGAGGTGCCACTGATATGGGGGTGGGGGAGCTGGATATGGTGGCCTCATGCTCTCTAGGCCCTCCTCCCCCACCTTCAGGGAATTCTCACAGCAGAGCAATCAATCACCCTTCTTATGTCCCAAGTTTCTGTCAGAAGCCTGCATGTACCCTGCCTGTGTTTGACCTGTTTTATCTTAGGTGCACAAGTGAGTTTCAAATCTCCAAATTTAGGGACTCCATGGCACATACCCAGGCTGTTCCTTTGGGGAAGGATCTCACTGCTCTTTTACTGTTTGCACACCTGTGCCAGGAAAGCAATCACATGACTGCACAGTGGTTCAGAGTTTATGGCAAAGCAGAGAGAAAGCTGACATGCCAGCTTGATTCCCGCAGGTGGAATGCCAGATTCTATGCCTGGGAACAGTGATCCCGTTGGTGCCACCCATTCTTCTTGCAACCCAGGGGATTTTCAGAGGACGCTGTCACCCTAGGGCCTCTACCCTCCTTCTCCACGTGGGCACTTTTAAGCCAGGTTCATCTCCCACTTCAGGCGACTTCTAAAAGTTCAGACTTTCCCTTGCTGCTTATAACACTTTGTAGTAGCCTCCCTGCACAGGCTCCCTCCCCACAACCATAGCCACAGTTATATCTCCCCCAAGACAACTCACTGTACTTCTGACCTTCCAAAAGGTGGTAACTTTTATTCTTGTAGACTTGCAGTTTTTGTTCTCTCAAACCTCTGATTTATTTCTTGTGTGTTCAGAATGATTCACTATCTAGCTGTGTTCCAGAGATAAGATAAGCTCAGGGTTGCCCTACTCCTGTTCCATCTTAACTCCTCCTATACTCATCAAGGATATTTAACCAAATATATTTCACATTATTTTCATAAAAGATATTGAATATTGATAATTGGTAATTTTCTTGTGTTGTCTTTATCTGATTTTGGTATCAGGGTAATGCTGGCCTCCTAAATGAGTCTGTGTTCCCTCCTCCTCAATGTTTTTGGAAAAGTTTGAGGATTGGCATTCATTCTGCTCAAAATGGCAGTGTGTTCCATGAAACTATCTTGCCCTGCACTTTTCTATGTTTGGAGGAATTTTTGATTATGTATTCAATTTTCTTACCCATTGATCTGTTTAGATTTTCCATTTCTTAATCCTTCAATCTTGGTGGGATTGTATGTTTCTAGGAATTTGTCCATTTCTTCTATGTTGTCCAAGCTGTTGGCATATAATGATTCATAGCAGCTTCTCATTCCTTGTATTTCTGTCATGTCAGTTATAATGTCTCGTCTTTCATTTCTGATTCTATTTATTGGAGTCATCTGTCTTCTTAGTTAATCTAGCTAAAGATTTGCCAATTTGTTTTTTAAAAAAACAGCTCATACTTTAATTGGTATTTTCTATTTGATTTTTTAAATGTTTATTTCATTGATTTCTGTTATCTTTACTTTTTCCTTCCATTTCCTAAATTTGGGCTTCAAATTTTTCTTCTTTGTCTTGTTTCTTGAGGTATAAAGTGAGGTTGTTTATTTGACATCTTTCTATTTTTATAAGGTATTTATTACTACAAACTTTCCCCTTATGCCTGCGTTTGAAGCAACACATTTGTTTTGATATGTGTGATTCCATTTTTGTTTGTTTCACGGTATTTCTTGATTTCCCTATTGATTTCTTCATTGACCCAATTTGTTGTTCAGAAGCATGTTGTTTATAAACATCTCCATACCTTTGTGAATTTGCCACCTTTTCTTGTCTTAGTCACCTCTAGTTTCACAACATTTTGGGGAGAAAAGATATTTTATGTTATTTGAATCTTCTTAAATTTGCTAAGATATATTTTGTAACCTATCATATAATGTATACCAGAGAATGTTCCATATGTGCTTGTGAAATATGTATATTCTGTTGTTGTTAATGGGATATTCTACATATATCTGGATTCTCTATTGTTAAAGATGGATATTGAAATCACCTATTATTGTTGTTTGCTGTTTTCCACTTCAGATTTGTTAATATTTTCTTAATTTTTTAGTGCTCCAATGTGGGTGGAAATGGTTGAAGTTTTTTTTCTAAATCCATCCAGTCACTTATGCTTGTTAATTGGAGAATTGAATCCATTAACATTTAGAGCAATTATTGACAGGTATGGACTTACTATTGCCATATTATTAATTGTCTTCTGGTGTTTTGTGGTTCTATTTCCTGTTCCTCCTTTCTTGTGGACTTCTGTTAATTGATGATTTTCTGTAGTGGTATTCTTTGATTTTGTTCTCTTTGCTTCATATATCTATTGTAAATTTTTCATTGTTACCATGAGGCATGCATATTTGGTAAATTGTACATATAAGCAGCCTATTTTATGCTGATAACAATTTACATTTAATCATATCAAAAATTATTCTCTGACTTTTTTTTTAATTTTCAAAGCTATATTTGAAGTTTTTTTTTAAAGTCCAGTTAAAACATAGTGTAATATTAGTTTCAGGTGTAGAATTTAGTGATTCATCACTCGCATCTAACACCTGGTGCTCATCACAACAAGTGCCCTCCTTAATCCCCATCTATTTAACCTATTCTCCCACCCACCTCTTCTCTGGTAACCATAATTGTGTTCTCTATATGTAAGAGTCTGTTTCCTTATTTGCTTCTCTGTTTCATTTTTTTTCTATATGCTTATTTGGTTTGTTTCTTAAATTCCATATATGAGTGAAATCATTTACTATTTGTCTTTCTCTGACTGAATTTCTTCATTTAGCTTAATACTCTCTAGCTCCATCCACATTGTTTCAATAGCAAGATGTTATTCTGTTTAATGTTTCATACTATTCCATTGTATGTATACACCACATCTGTGTTATCTGTACCATCCATCAGTTGACGGACATTTGTACTAATTCCGTAGGTGGCTATTGTAGATAATGCTGCTATAAATACTGGGGTACACATACCCCATTTAATTAGTGGTTTTTTTTTGTGTGTCTGTTCTTTGGGTAAATACACAGTAGCGCAATTGCTGGATCATAGGATAGTTCTATTTTTAACTTTTTGAGAAACTTTTCCATACTATTTTCCAGAATTGCTACACCAGTTTGCATTCCCACCAACAGTGTAAGAGGGTTTCTCTTTCTCTGCTTCCTTACAAATAACTGTTGATTATTTTGTTTATTTTAACTATTCTGACAGGTATGAGGAGATACTACATTGTAGTTTTAATTTTTATTTCCTTGATGATGTGGGAAATTGAACATCTTTTCATGTATCTGTTGGCCATCTATATATCTTCTTTGGAAAAATGTCTATTCATGCCTCATGCCTTCTGCCCACTTTTTAGTTGAATTATTCATTTTTGCAGTGTTGAGTTTTATAAGTTCTTTTTCTATTTTAGATACTAACTTTTTATCCTATATATCATTTGGTAATGTCTTCTCCCATTCTGAGGTTGCATTTTAGTTTTGTTGCTTGTTCCTTCACTGTGCAGAAGTCATTTTGATGATGTCCCAGTAGTTTATTTTTACCTTTGTTTCCCTTGCTCAAGGAAAAATATCTAGTAAGAAGCTGGTATGGCCAGCATCAAGGAGGTTACTGCCTGTGTTCTCTGCTAGGATTTTTATCATTTCCTGTCTCACAGTTAAGTCTTCCTTCCATTTTGAATTTATTATTATATATGGTGTAAGAAAATGGTTCAGTTCCATTCTTCTGGATGTCACTGTCCGGTTTTCCCAACAACATTTGTTGAAGAGACTGTGTTTTCTCCATTGGGCATTCTTTCCTCCCTCGTCAAACATTAATTGTTCATGTCACTGTGGGCTCATTTCTGTGTTTTCTACTCTGCTTTATTGATCTATGTGTCTATTTTTATTCCGGGACCATACTGTTTTCATCACTACAACTTTGCAATACAACTTAAACTCTGGAATTGTTTTACTTCGTCTTTGCTTTTATTTCTCAACGTTGCTTTAGGATGGAATATTCTAAATGTATCTGTTAAGTCTACCTGATCCAGTGTGTCACGTGAAACCATTGTTTCTTTGTCAATTTTCTGCTTAGATGATCTGTCCATTCCTGTAAGTGGGTTGTTAAAGTTCCCTACTATTATTGTATTTTTATCAATGAGTTCCTTTATCGTGGTTATTAATTGTTTTATACATTTGGGTACTCCCATGTTGAAGGCCTAAATGCTTACAATTTTTAGAACTTCATGTTGCATAGTCCCCTTTATTTATTATAATATAGTGCCCTTCTTCATTTCTTGTTAGAGTCTTTGGTTTAGAATCTAGTTTGTCTGATATAAATATCCATGCCCCAACTTTCTTTTGTCACCCATTAGCATGATAAATGTTTTTCCATCCCCCAACTTTCAATCTGAAGGTGTCTTTAAGTCTAGAATGAGTCTCATATAGGAATCATATAGATGGGTCTTTTTTTTTTTTTTAATACACTCTGACACCTTATCTCTTTTGACTGGAGCATTTAATCCATCCACATTCAAAGAGATTATTGATATAGATGAATTTACTGCCATTGTAGTACTTGTTAAGCCACTGTTTCCAAGGATTTTCTCTGTTCCTTTCTAGCTTTTGTATTATTTGTTGTTTCTTTCCCATGCAAAGAGTCCCCTTTAGTATTTATTGCAGGGTTATTTAGTGGTCATGAACTCCTTTAGTTTTTGTTGGTCTGAGAAACTCAGACAACTGAGAAAGTTTTTGTTTGTCTGAGAAAGTCCAGTGAGTATCCATACGATTGTTGCTTTAAATTTTCCATCAGGCATTTTACCTATATCTGTTTTACTAGTTCTCTGTGCCTGTGACCTTATCTTGTTCTTTCATTTGGGATGGATTCCTCTATCTTCCTGTTTTTTCTAGGTCTCTGTATTCTTCTGTTAGAATACCTGTTTATGTTTCCTGCTCCTGAGAATAATAATTTATGAAGGTGTCATATAGTGTCTAGGACCTGTGTCTTCAGAACTTGTCTCCAGTGTGTCCTGGGTACACTCTACTGTTGTGTTTTGGCTCCTTTATCCTTCAGGCCAGTCATCTGCAGAGGCTCACCTTGTTCCCCAGGGCCTGGCAGTACAGGGAGTATCTTTAATGTGTCCTGTGTGCACCCTCTTGTTGTGTTTTGGCTAATTTATACTTCAGGCCATTTGTCTATATAGGCTCTCTTTGTCGGTTGTGGACAGTGTTTGGTCCCTGTCCTCGATGTAGCAGGTTTTAACTAGGTGTACTCTGATCAGCTTGTGAAATGGGACCTATTGCCACTGCTACTAGAACTGATGCCCTCTAAAACTCCTAATATAGAAGATATGCTGTGGGCAGGGGTTTGGGCCAGTCTCCTGGTGGAGGGTATTCATCATGCTAGAACTGAGGTAACTGTGATGGGCAAGGGCAGTTCCACCACAGCATGGTGTGGTGGGGCTTGGTGATAGCAAGTTAGACAGCTACTGGAGGCATTGTGCTCATTTTCACAAGTGGCCGTTTGCTTATACTGAGGGGCAGGGAGGGAAATGGTGCCTGTCAGTTCCTTTGTTCTAGGAGGGGTCTTGCTGTGAATGTGGTCTCTCTGGGACACACTCCAAACAAGCAGCTGGCAGCATGTCTCTCCTTTGTGTCCTCTCACTCGAGCTTGGCTTGGGCTCATTCACATTGTGCTCCCAGGGTTTAGTCAAAACAATCGAGATGGCCCCAGTGTGCAGGTGCTCTTAAAATTCGTGGTTGGCATCAAAACCCTGGAGGAGAAAGCAGGAAAAGACCTCTCTGACCTCAGCTGTAGCAATCTCTTACTCGACACATCCCCAAAGGCAAGGGAATTAAAAGCAAAAATGATTTCCTGGGACCTTATGAAGATAAAATCTTCTGCACAGCAAAGGAAACAACCAACAAAACTAAAAGGCAACCAACGGAATGGGAAAAGATATTTGCAAATGACATATCAGACAAAGGGCTAGTATCCAAAATCTATAAAGAGCTCACCAAATTCCACATCCGAAAAACAAATAACCCAGAGAAGAAATGGGCAGAAAACATGAATAGACACTTTTCTAAAGAAGACATCCGGATGGCCAACAGGCACATGAAAAGATGCTCAACGTCGCTCCTTATCAGGGAAATACAAATCAAAACCACACTCAGATATCACCTCATGCCAGTCAGAGTGGCCAAAATGAACAAATCAGGAGACTATAGATGCTGGAGAGGATGTGGAGAAACAGGAACCCTCTTGCACTGTTGATGGGAATGCAAACTGGTGCAGCCACTCTGGAAAGCAGTGTGGAGGTTCCTCAGAAAATTAAAAATAGACCTACCCTATGACCCAGCAATAGCACTGCTAGGAATTTACCCAAGGGATACAGGAGTACTGATGTATAGGGGCACTTGTACCCCAATGTTTATAGCAGCACTCTCAACAATAGCCAAATTATGGAAAGAGCCTAAATGTCCATCAACTGATGAATGGATAAAGAAATTGTGGTTTATATACACAATGGAGTACTACGTGGCAATGAGAAAGAACGAAATATGGCCCTTTGTAGCAACATGGATGGAACTGGAGAGTGTGATGCTAAGTGAAATAAGCCATACAGAGAAAGACAGATACCATATGTTTTCACTCTTATGTGGATCCTGAGAAACTTAACAGAAACCCATGGAGGAGGGGAAGGAAAAAAAAAGAGAGGTTAGAGTGGGAGAGAACCAAAGCATAAGAGACTGTTAAAAACTGAGAACAAACTGAGGGTTGATGGGGGGTGGGAGGAAGGGGAGGGTGGGTGATGGGTATTGAGGAGGGCACCTTTTGGGATGAGCACTGGGTGTTGTATGGAAACCAATTTGACAATAAATTTCATATATTGAAAAAAAATAAAATAAATGGGTAAGAAGTGTTAAAAAAAATCGTGGTTGGGAAGCTCTGGGTAGTCCAGTTGGTTAAGTGTCTGAATGTTCAGGTCATTTTCTCACAGTTCATGAATTTAAGACCCACACAGGGCTCTGTGCTGACAGTTTAGAGCCTGGAGCCTGCTTCAGAATTTGTGTCTCCCTTACTCTCTGCCCCTTCCCCACTTGTACTCTGTCTCCTCCCCTCTCAAAAACAAATAAGCATTAAAAAAAACTGTGGTTGGGTTACATTTGTTATAGTTCTTTTGGCCAAAACATGTCACTTGGCGAACTCAAATTCAACAGGGTGGTCAAACCTCTGAGTAGGACCACGTGGATGCCTTTAAGAAGAATTAAGTTAATATGGTAGTGACGACATTAAAGTCACAAGTATTAGTCAGCCTCATTGAAGTGTCTGCATTACCATTTTAAAGTGTTTTCCCTAGCTGTCAAACAGTTCATTTGAAACTTATGGCTAACATTGACACATTTTTTTTTCTGAAGCAGAAATGATCACAAGTTTTCTACATTTAAAAGGGATTGTTTTGCAAATGTTATCAGAATAAGAAGTGAGCAAAGAAAATTTAAGGGGCAAATCCTACAAAAAATATGATCATGTATAATGTGCAACAGTTAAATACAATCTGAAATTAACACTGGCAAGCAGTTTTGAAAAAGTAAAACATTGCAAACTATAAGAGGCCAAGCACCAAGTTTCTTTTTTAAATTTAACTAAATTTTGTTTTAAATTTAAATTTTAGTAATATACAGTGCAATATTGGTTTCAGAAATAGAATTCCGTTTAATCACTTGTATACAACACCCAGTGCTCATCCCAACAAGTGCCATCCTTAGTGTCCATCACCCAATTGGCCTGTCTCCCATCCACCTCCCTCTGTCAATCCATAGTTTTTTATCTATCATTAAGAGTTTCCTGGTGTGGACCTGGGTGGCTCAGTTGGTTAAGTGCCCAGTTTTGGCTCAGGTCATAATCTCGTCCATGAGTTCAAGCCCCACATTGGGCTTTATGATGAAAGCTCAGAGCCTGCAGCCTGCCTCAGATTCTGTGTCTCCCTCTCTCCCTCTCTGCCCCTACACCACTTGAGATCCCTGTGTGTGTGTCTCTGTCTCTCAAAAATAGACAAACATTAAAATTAAAAAAAAAAAGAGTTTCCTATAGGGAGGAATTAAGATGTTAGAGCAGCAGAGATCCTGAGCTTTTCTTGTCCTTGAATTACAGCTATATCAGCACCAAACCATTTTGAACACCGAGGAAATTTATCTTAGGATTAATACAACAATCTGCATAATTTGAGCAGCAGAACTCAGCAGGTACATGGAGCAGAGAGGTGAATTGGAGTAGAGAAAAGCTGCAGAGGCTGGGGAGCTGTTTTTGTGGAGAGAGGACAGAGAAAGAGAAAGGACAAGAGTGTGACTCATCAGATCATGCAAGAAAAACACTTCTCCTGAGAGTAGCTGGAGAGAAAGAGTAAAAACACTCATAGGGGACTGAACAAGAAATATCTTCCCCAAAAGCATTCATGGGGAGAAAGGAGAGGTTTTCAATACCACCAGGATTCCATGAACAGTGGAGCACAGAGTCTGAAGTTTTGGAGCAAAGTGCTTGGTGGTGCTCTGGGGAGGAAGCAGGGCAAATCCTCAGGAGCAGGAAGCAGGGTCTGAGGGGAGAAGTTGTTCCCCTGCTTAGAGTGCATTTAGTAGATGTTATATTGCCTCCCCACAGGCAAAGGTCCCAGCAGACCCTGGGGGGGCAGCCATGTTTGCTAGTATTGGGACAAAGATGCCAGAGTCCAGTGAAACGTGGCACTGTGTGTGTTGTAATTTTCCATAATCCCTGAACTTTGGCTACTGCACCATCCCATGAATGTTTTCTGGGGCAAGCCAGCACCCAGCCATTGCTCAGTGAGACCCTCCCCTAGAAAGTAGACATGGGTCCAATCTGCAGGGGACTCTGAAATGTGGGGTTTTAAAACACAGCCCCATCTGAGATAAAATTCTAGCAGATGGTTTGGATATAGACAGGTTAGAGGCAGGAGGTGGATGGAGGACTGAGACAAAGGCAGGGTTCTTGATTGTGGGTTGGTGAGAACACAAAGTTCCTGCACCAGAGACTAGGGAGCTGGGTGAAGCCATTTCCACCTCTCTCCCGCCTGCACAGTAGTGCCATGCTGATCCACCTCAGTAAGCCAAACAGCGCCACCTGGTGGAGAACTGAGCTGTTACACCAAGCCCTGCCCAAATGTGCCCTCCAAGCACATCCCCTTTAAGACAGCACAAGTCACTCCACCTGTTGAGTGTACCGACTACAGAGTGCTTCATAGTTTCTTTCCAGGGGAAATGATGTAACTTCATTCAGATTTTATTCTGCTTGCTGTTTCATTTATTCGTTTTATTGCCTTCTGTTTTTGCTTAAAGTGTTTTCTTTTTTTCCTTTTTCCTCTTGGATACAGAAAGAGAAAATTTTATTTTTATTTTTTTACTTTTTTATTTACTTAAATTTTTATCTTATTTCATGTTCTTTATTTTATGTCATTCTATTTTCTTATATATATTTTTAAATTTTTTTCTTACCTTTTTTCCCCTTTCTTCTCCTCCCCCTTTTTCTCCATTCTGTGAAGGTTCTTTCAACAAGCAGACAAAAGCAAATCTAGTATCTAGCTTCCTTTATTTGATTTTTATGTTTTGTTTTAATTTTTTATTTTAATTTTTAATTTTATTATTTTTTTCTTCCTCCAAAATGATTTAGAAAAAGGAACTCACCCCAAAATAAAGAGCAGGAAGATATAACAGTCAAGGGCTTAATCAACACAGATATAAGCAAGAAGTCTGAAGTAGAATTTAGAACCATGATAATAAGAACACTACCTGGGGTTAAAAAATGCATAGAGAACACCAGATAATCCCTTTCTGCAGAGATAAAAGAAATAAAATCTAGTCAGGCCAAAATAAAAAAAAATGCTATAACTAAGATGTAATCTCAAATGTATGCCACAATGTCAAGGATGGATGAAACAAAGCAGTGAGTCAACGATAGAGATGATAAAATTATTGAAAATACTGAAGCAGAAAAAAAGACAGAAACAAAGGCAAAAGATCAAAATACAAGGCTTAGAGAACTCAGTGACTTATTTAAAAGGAATAACATCTGAATCATAGGAGTCCCAGAAGATGAAGAGAAAGAAGAAAGGGCCAGAGGATTTATGTGAGCAAGTTATAGTGGACAACTTCCTTAGTCTGGGGAAGGACACAGACATCGAAATACAAGAAGCACAGATAACACCCATTAGATTTAACAAAAAAACAACCATCACCAAGGCATATTGAAATCGAATTCACAACGTACACAGAGAAGGAAAGAATTATAAAAGCAGAAATGTAAAAAAAAAAAAAAGTCAATAACCTACACAGAAAGACAGATCAGGTTCACTGCAGACCTAGGCACAGGAATTTTGCAGGCAGAAAGGAGTGGCAGGATATATACAACATGCTGAATCAGAAAAATATGCAGAAAAATATCAGAAAAATAAAAAAAAATCAAAATCAAAAACTCAAAAAAATCAGAAAAATATGCAGAAAATATCAGAAAAATATTCTTTATCCAGCAAGGTTCTCATTCAGTTTAGAAGGAGATATAATGATTGTTCCCAGAAAAATAAAAACTAAAGGACCATTAAAGCAGCCTTGCAAGAAATTTTAAGGGGGGCTATTTGAATGGAGAAAAGACAAACAAACAAACAAACAACAAAAACAAAGACCAAAATCAACAAAGACTAAGAAGGATCAGAGAACATCACCAGAAACATCAACTCCACTGGCAACACTATGACACTAAATTCATATCTTTCAGTACTCACTCTAAATGTCAATGGACTAAATGCTCCTATCAAAAGACATAGGGTATCAGAATTGATCAGGAAAAAAGATCCATCTAACGCTTACGAGAGACCCAGTTTAGACCTAAAGACATCTTCAGATTGAAAGTAAGGGGATGGAGAACTATCTATCATGCTAATGGTCATCAAAAGAAGCTGTGGTAGCCACACTTATATCAGACAAGCTAGATTTTTTTTTATTTAAAAAAAATTTTTTTAACGTTTATTTATTTTAGAGACAGAGCATGAATGGGGGAGGGTCAGAGAGAGGGAGACACAGAATCTGAAACAGGCTTCAGGCTCCGAGCTGTCAGCACAGAGCCCAACGTGGGGCTCGAACTCATGGTCTGCGAGATCGTGACCTGAGCTGAAGTCGGCTGCTTAACCGACTGAGCCACCCAGGTGCCCCCAGACAAGCTAGATTTTAAAATTAGACTATAACAAGAGATGAAGAAGGCATTAAATCATAATGAAAGGCTCTTCCACCAAGAAGATGTAACAATTATAAATATTTATGCGCCCAACTTGAGACCCCAAATATATAAATCAATTAATCACAAACATAAAGAAACTCCTTGATAATAATACCATAACAGTAGGGGACTTCAACACCCCACTTACAGCAATGGACAGATCATGTAAGCAAAACATCAACAAGGAAACAATGGCTTTGAATGACACAAGGGATCAGATGGACTTAACAGATATAGTCAGACCATTTCATCCTAAAGGTGAAGAATACACATTCTTGTGGAGCGCATGTGGAACGTTCTCCAGGATAGATCACATACTGGGACAGAAATCAGCCCTCAACAAATACAAAAAGGTCAAGATCATACCATGCATATTTTCATACTCCGATGCTCTGAAATTTGAAAACAACCACAGGAAAAAAACTTGAAAAGACCATGAATACTTGGAGATTAAAGAACATCCTACTAAAGAATGAATGGGTTAACCAAGAAATTAAAGAGAAAATTAAAAAGTACGTGGAAGTCAATGAAAATGAAAACATGACAGCCCAAAACGTCTGGGATACAGCAAAGGCGGTAATAAGAGGGAAGTATATAGCAATCCAGGTCTTTCTAAATAAGGAATAAAGGCCTCAAATGCACAATCTAACCTTACACCTACAGGTGCTTGAAAAAGAACAGCACATAAATCCCAAGACATGCAGAAGGGAAATAATAAAGATTAGATCAGAAATCAACACTATCAAAATTAAAACAAAATAAAACAAAGCAAAACAGTTGAACAGATCAATGAAACTAGGAGATGGATCTTGAAAAAATTAACAAATTTAATAAACTCCTAGCCATATTGATCAAAAAGAAAAAGGAAAGGACCCAAATAAATAAAATTACAAATGAAAGAAGAGAGCTCACAACAAACACCAAAGAAATACAAACAGTAAGAAGAGAATATTATGAGCAATTATATGACAACAAATTGGGATATGTGGAAGAAATGGACAAATTCCTAGAAACATATGAACTACCAAAGCTGAAACAGAAAGAAATAGAAAATTTGAACAGACCCATAACCAACAAAGAAATTGAATCAGTATCAAAAATCTCCCAACAAACAACAGTCCTGGGTCAAATGGCTTCCCCGGGGAATTCTACCAGACATTTAAAGAAGAGTTAAACCTATTCTTCTGAATCTGTTCCAAAAAAACAGAAATGTATGAAAAACTTCCAAACTCATTCTATGAGGTCAGCATTAATTTGATTCCAAAACCAGACAAAGACCACACTAACAAGACCTACGGACTAATTTCCCTGATGAACATGGATGCAAAAATTCTTAAGATACTACCCAACTGGATCCAACAATACGTTAAAAGCATTACTCAGCAGGATCAAGTGGGATTTATTCCTGGGATGCAGGGCTGTTTCAATATCTGCAATCAAACACTATGATACATCAGATTAATAAAATAAAGGATAAGAAGCACCTTATCCTCTCTATAGATGCAGAAAAAGATTTGACAAAATAAAACATCCTTTCTTGATAAAAAACCCTCAAGAAAGTAGGGCTAGATGGATCATGCTTCAATATCACAAAGACCATATATGAAAGACCCACAGCTAATATCATCCTCAATGGGGAAAAACTGAGAGCTTTCTCCCTCAGGTCAGGAACACGACAAGTATGTGCACTGTCACCACTGTTATTCAAAATGGTATTGGAAATCCTAGCCTCAGCAGACAGCAAAAAGAAATAAAAGGTATGCAAATAAACAAAAAAGAAGTGAAACTTTCACTCTTGACAGATAACATGTTACTCCACCTAGAAAACCTGGAAGAGTCCACCAAAAACCTGCTAGAATGGATACATGAATACAGCAAAGTCACAGGATATAAAATCAACATAGAGAAATCCGTTCCATTTCTATAAGCAGCAGAAAGAGAAATAAAGGAATCTATCCCATTTAAAATTACACTAAAATTTATAAAATACTTATTAATAAGCCTAACCAAAGAGGTAAAAGATATGTATTCTGAAAACTATAGAAGGATTATTAAAGAAATTGAAACAGTCACAAAGAAATGGGAAAACAGTCCATGCTCATGGATTGGAAGAACAAATACTGTTAAAATGTTGATACTACCCAAAGGAATCTACACATTCAATGCAATCCCTGTCAAAATAACACCCAAATTTTTCACAGAGCTAGAACAAACAGTCCTAAAATTTGAATTGGACCACAAAAGACCCTGAATAACCGAAAGCAACCCTGGGAAAGAAAACCAAGGGGGGAGGCATCACAATTCTGGACTTCAAGCTGTATTATAAAGCTGTAATCATTCAGACAGTATGGTACTGTTGGTACAAAACCAGATAATCAGATCAATTGAACAGAATAGAGAACCCATAAATGGGCCCACAAATGTATAGCCAACTAATCTTTGACAAAGCAGGAAAGAATATCCAATGGAATAAAGATAGTCTTTTCACCAAATGATGTTGGGAAAACTGGACAGCTCTATGAAAAATAATGAACCTTGACCACTTGCTTACACCCTGCACAAAAAATCAACTCAAAATGAATGCAAGACCTAAACATAAGACAGGAAGCCATCAAAATCCTACAGGAGAAAACAGGCAACAACCTCTTTGACCTTGGCCGCAGCAACTTCTTACTTGACATTATCTCCAGAAGCAATGGAAGGAAAAGCAAAAATCAACTATTGGGACCTCATTAAGATAAAAAGCTTCTGCAAAGTGAAGGAAACAATCAGGAAAAATAAAAGGAATGGGAGAACTGAAGGGATGGGAGAAGATATTTGCCAATGATATATCGGATAAAGGGTTAATATCCAAAATCTATAAATAATATATCAAACTCAACACCAAAAGACAAATAATCCAGTGAGTAAATGGGCAAAAAACATGAATGGACAGTTTTCCAAAAAAGACATCCAGATGGATAACAGACACATAAAAAGATGCTCAACATCACTCATCATCAGGGAAATACCAATCCAAACCACAATAAGATACCATCTCACACCTGTCAGAATGGCTAAAATTAACAACACAGGCAACAACAGGTGGTGGTGAGGATGTGGAGAAAGAGGAGCCCCTTTGCACTGCTGGTAGAATGCAAACTAGTGAAGCTACTCTGGAAAACATAATGGAGGTCCCTAAAAAATTAAAATTGGACTACCCTATGACCCAGCATTTGCACTAGTAGGTATATATACAAAGGATGCAGGAGTCCTGATTCGAAGGGGCCCACGCACCCCAATGTTTACAGCAGCACTATCAACTATAGCCAAAGTATGGAAAGAGCCTAAAAGTCCATCGACTGATGAATGGATAAAGAAGATGTGGTATATATACACAATAGAGTATTACTCAGCTATCAAAAAGAATAAAATCTTGCCATTTGCAGCAATGTAGATAGAACTAGAGTTTGTTATTCTGAATGAATTAAGTCAGTTACAGAAATACAAATATATGATTTCACTCATATGTGGAATTTAAGAAACAAAACAGGTGATCATAAGAGAAGGGAAGCAAAAATAATATAAAACAGGAGAAAAACCATAAGAGACTCTTAAATACAGAGAACAAACTAAGGTTTGCTGGAGGGCTGGTGGGTGTGGGGATAGACTAAATGGGTGATGGGCATTAAGGAGAGCACTTGTTGGGGTGAGCACTGGGTGTTATATGTAAGTGATGAATCACTAAATTCTATTCTGAAAAAAAAAAAATGAAAAAGAAAAAGATACCCATAAGGGGGAAAAAGTGCCTTCTGTGGTTTGTTTCCCTCTCTTTTCTCCCTTTCCCATATGTTCATGTTTTTTTCTTTAATTACACATGTGAGTAAAACATAAGGTATTTGTATTTTTCTGACTGACTTATTTTGCTTAGCATAATACGTTCTAGCTCCATCTACATCACTGCAAATGGCCAGATTTCATTCTTTTTGATGGTTGAGTAATATTCCATTGTATATAAGTACCAATTTCCTTAATAAATAACAGGAGTTTTCAAATCAGTTATGTGAATTCCAGCAGAAAACAGTAGGAGATGTGGGCAAAGATCAGGTGGAAGCTATTGTCAGAAAAGGAAATACAAATAGCCCTCAAGCATGTGAAACTGGATTCTACTTCTCTTACAATTCGATTTGTAAGCTAAGATGATGACTCTGTCTTTCTTGGGTTCTCCCGGCATGTATTTTAGAACAGGCAATGGGGAGAAACCAAGCTCGAGAGATGATGAGGAAACAGGATTTCTGGGAGAGATGCCAGAATGTGATTGGTGTAAACATTTGAGAAACAATTTCTTGACATCTATCAGATACTGAAACACACAAGTATTTTAATCTTGAATATTTGCACTTCTAGGAAATACTTTTATAGATATATTTGCATAATGTATAAAACCATGGGCACTATGTTGCTTATAATGTGAAAAATGGTGAAGGATCTAAATGATCAACAGGAACATGTGAATATGCATATGTAAACTCACAAAAATAAAGTTGATTAATATGTAGTGATGAGGAACGTAGGTAAGTATTATTATAAGCCAACCAAAATCAGCTTGCGGAATCCCATATGTGGTGGACTTCCTCTTGTAATGTATATGTATGCAGGACACGCTGTACCTATGCAGACAATGACAGTGGTTGTCTATGGGACATGAGACTAGGATTGGAGGGTGTGGGACTTTCATTTTAACTTTCTCATTCATCACTTAAAAAAACTGTGAATGTATACTACCCAAGTATGAAAAGTAAATAAAATTTCTTTTTTTTGAAAGTAGAAGTTGGATTTTATTAACAAAAAAATAACAATTCGAAATTAAGCTCTCTCTTTTTAAGTTAATTTATACTGGGACAATGATGACTACTCTAAAATTAACTAAAAATAGTCCTACTTATTAAATAGTACAACTTCAACATGATCAAAGTGACATTTAGTGTTAATTTGGAGCAAAATGAATTTCAAATGAGTTTCAGAATTGAAGATATGTTCTATTGTTTCTGGCATATTAGTGTTTACCTTGTCAGTGTTCATTAGAAAGGAAGTTTATATCAACTCTGAAAATAATCATAGACTTCAGAAAGCATGTTATTATATTTCTGAGAATGTTCCAAAATGAATACAAGTAATGAGTCTCCCAATAATTACGATGGAAAAGGGGCATCACCATTGTAAGAGTCCTCACATATTGGTTGAGAATCCATTGTTAAGTGCAGACAAACTGTTTATGGAAAGCATTTAAAAATTACTTTCTTCTAATGTGCCATTGAAAGTAATAATGTACCAGAGGTATCCACTGGTATAATAGAAATCAGCTTTAATTTATTTATTTAAAAAAATTTTTTGGGAGGGCGCCTGGGTGGCTCAGTCGGTAAGCAGCTGGCTTTGGCTCAGGTCATGATCTCACGGTTCATGAGTTCAAGTCCCGCGTCGGGCTCTGTGCTGACAGCTCAGAGCCTGGAGCCTGTTTCAGATTCTGTGTCTCCCTCTCTCTCTGACCCTCCCCCGTTCATGCTCTGTCTCTCTGTCTCAAAAGTAAATAAACGTTAAAAAAATTTAAAAAAAAATTTGTTTTTGAAATCAGCTTTAATTTAAATTTAAATTTAACTTAATCTAAGGCACTAGTTTATCCTCTGAATGAAAATCTGGCAACGTCCATGAAGTCGTTGCTGTCTCTTAAGTAAAAGATAGTATTGGTTCAAAAAATTCAGATACTCAGTTTTATTAATAATCAACTCTTGAAAATTCACTTAAAAATACTCTTTTTTAAGGACAGATTCCATATGTTTTCACTCCTATATGGATCCTGAGAAACTTAACAGAAGACCATGGGGGAGGGGAAGAAAAAAAAATGGTTAGAGAGGGAGGGAGCCAAGTCATAAGAGACTCCTAAAAAAGTGAGAACAAACTGAGGGTTTATCGGGGGTGGGAGGGAGAGGTGGGTGGTTGATGGGTATTGAGGAGGGCACCTGTTGGGATGAGCACTGGGTGTTGTATGGAAACCAATTTGACAATAAATTTCATAAAAAAAAATCTCAAAAAAATACTCTTTTTTCTCTCGATTTTTTAGATGATGGAAATGGCAAAAGGACATATTTCGCATCTTCTCATTTTCCTTGCATAGGTTTCTTTTTGTTCTTCATCTTATCAACTGCAGGGGAAGGAATGATACCAGGAGAGGTCTTGTTTGACCAACAACATCCAAGGTGGCACTGGCTCACCCACCTAGCACTGCAAGCTGTTTAAACTACTTCTTTTCATGAGTATCTTCAAGGTCTCTTGAAAAGATTTTCTCTTAAGTCAGCATCTTTTACCTGTAGGTCCTTCTTTGATGTAGACAAGTGGATCTTCTTTAGCTTGGTTATCTTCTTTAGCTTGGATATTTATAGCTTGGTTCTTAGTAAACTAAAATTTAATGTGATTTTTCTATTTAGATTTGGCTACAAAATAACTTGAATTCTACAAGGTAAGTACTATTTTAAAATCTCATTCACCCCAAACATTAAACTTAATGTAACCAATTACTAACCTGGTTAATGGGGCCTGAGATTTTGTCTTTGACACTGCCCCCACCGATTCCCTGACAATTTTTGCTCTCTAGCAACTCAGGTTTCTTATCTCATACTAAAACCACCACAGAACTCAACACAGCACCTAACTGATTTCTCACAACATTAAAAAAAAATTAGCAGGTCATAACAGTGCCCTTTTTACAACACTTAACCAAAAATAACTGAAGTGTTTTTTAATGATCAAACACCAAAGTTTTTGTGGTGCTGGAACCAAACAAGAATTTGATGATAAAATTCAGGATGGTTTGTATTAGATTATTTGGCTGCATGTGCTTTATTTAAGATGCAATCTTGACACCACTCAAATGTTCACTCACACACACAAGATAGTGGTCTGTGGAAAAATCTGTCTAGTTTTTTCCTGCTCCAAAGTTCATGGTTTTATTGTGTGTGTGTGTGTGTGTGTGTGTGTGTGTGTGTGTGTTTTCCTTTTGAAATTAAAGTGTAAAAAATTAAAGTATAATTAACACAGTGTTCTATTAGTTTCAGGAGTACAATATAACAATTCAACAGTTCTATCCATTCCTTAGTGCTTTTCAAGATAAGTGTATTCTTAATTTCCTGTATCTATTTTATCCATCCCTCCACCCACCTTCTCTCTGCCAACTACCAGTTTATTTTCTGTATTTAAAAATATTTTTTCTTCTTTTTTCTTTGTTCATTAGTTTTCTTTCTTAAATTATGCCTATGAGTGAAATCATATGTTATTTGAATTATTTCACTCAGCATTGAAGTTTCTAAGTTCATCAATGTTGCAAATGGCAAGATACCATTCTTTGTAATGGTGGAGGACCTGAATAGATATTTTTCCAAGAATACACACAGATGGCCAACGGACACACGTAAAGATGTTCAAACAACACTGAACAAATTTTTTTCAGGGAAATACAAATCAAAACCACAATAAGATATCACTTTCAGCTGTCAGAATGGCTAAAATAAAAAAGCCAAGAAATAAGTGTTGGCGAGGATGTGGAGCAATAGGAACCCTCATGAACGGCTGGTAGGAATGCAAACTGGTGCAGCCACAGTGGAAAACATTATGGAGGTTCCTCAAAAGTTAAAAATAGAACTAGTACAACACAGCATCTGCACTACTGGGTACTCACCCAAAGAAAACAAAAACGCTTTTATTTGACCAAGTCTAGATAACATACAGTGTTACATTAGTTTCATATGTGCAATATAGTGATTCAACAATTCCATACATCACTCAGTGCTCAACGCAAGTGCAAAAAGAGAGAAGAAAAACACTAATATATGCCCCTATGTTTATTGTAGCCTTGTTTGTAATAGCCAAGATATGGAAACAGCCAAGTGTCCATCAATAGGTGAATGGATAAAGATGTTGTTTGTATGTATGTACACACACACACACACACACACACACACACACGTTGGAATATTACTCAGCCATAACAAGTGCATGGTTTTAGATTTAAAAGACAGAGTAGATACAAAAAAAATATATGAATGTTTAAATGTTCAGGTAATTCCTTGTATGATTAATGCATATATGAATCTAAATCAATATAAATATCATTCTTCATGTAAGTGAAATTGTATGGTATTTGTCTGACTTACTTCATTTAGCGCCCTTCCCTCTAGGTCCAACCATATTGTTTTGAATGGCAAGATTTCTATCTAAAAAGCAAAATGAGCAAACAAAACCAGAAAGGGACTTAAAAACATAGAGAACAAACTGGTAGTTGCCAGAGGGGCAGGTAGGGGGATGGGAAAAATAGGAGAAGAGGAATAAGAGGTACAGTTTTCCAGTTATAAATACATAGTCACAGAAATTAAAAGCATAACAAAGGGAATATAGTCAATAATATTGTAATAACATTGTACGATGACAGATAGTGACTACATCTATTGTGGTAAGCATTTCATAATGTATATGATTGTTGAATCACTAGTTGTACACCTGAAACTAATATAATATGGATGTCAACTATACTTAAAAAACACATTCCAGAGTTTTGGTCACTTGAACTTTTCTTGCCTTTTCACTTTCTTGTGAAAAATAAAGAGGTTTTTTTTTTTCATTAATCCTTGATTAACTATCTTAATTACCCATAGGGCAGTTATGATCTAGGATAGTGAGGAATGATCAAGGCACTATCGTTTGATTTATTGATGGTGGTCCCACTCTGTTCTGAGAGATTTTAGGCTTGTTGCTTTGCTCATCCTTTTCCTACAATGGTGTGGACATCTCTTTGGACCTGGTTAAAGAGCAGTTGTTTAAAGTTAGAAATGTAGTTAGGGAGATATTCAAAGTATCCACTTCTTCCTAGGTAGGAAGGCAGACCCTTGGGATCTCATTATTGAGCTGGCTGAATACAGGGACTGATAGTGAGGGTCTCATTTTCTCTTGGTCTCCATGGACTCTCATACTCAGAAGAGAGACCTGAGGAGGTGTTTTGTCCCCATGCTCAGTCAGCTATTGAAGTTTCCAATATTTCATTTTTGTTCACACAGCGAGGTAATCTCTGGGGTCATCTCTTTCAGGGAAGAAAGAAACAATTAAGAACTGTTTACTGTTGAAGGCTAAGTGAGTAGGTCGCCCTTCCCTGTGTCCTGCCCTTGTTGACCCTGCCTTGAGCAGTGGGACTGCTGGATCATCCCCTCAATGCTGCTGCCACCTCAGTTCTCAGATGTTGTCAGTAATAAGCATCATTCACTCCCCCAGAATGGCAGAGGGTGCAGGATTTGGTAGGAACCTCTGTGAGAAATATGTCCTAAAAGGGGCAATATGTTTTTGTACATTCCAGACATAATGATCATAATGATCTTTAATGCACAATTATTCTGTGTAACAGGGCTTGAAAAAACAAGCTGCAGAAAAATATGTATATTGCCATGTACTTCAATAATGATACATTAATATGTATTAAATTGTAAAGAACAATAACATACATACATACATACGATAAAGATAAAATGAATTTAATAATAGTGATCATCTCTGAGAAGGGTTACTGTAATTGGGCAGGAGTAAACATGATGTTTCTGCTCTATTGATGGTATTGTGCTTTATTTTGTAATTTGAGCATTGTGGGTAGGTGTGTATTCAAGAAGAATGAAATGGTGGCAAGGCCAAATCTTAGATTCAGTACCAGTCTATTTTGATGTTGTCTCAAGTTTAACCAAGTCTGGACATTTCAATCCGACGTCCACTTTTAATAGAGAACTTCTCACACCACAGGGAATGTCTCCTAAACCTGTGTGTTTGGGTTGAGGGAGAAGGAGTAAGTCTGTAAGACAACACAAGGCTCTGAGCCTACCACATGCATTTTGCTTATGTATAAAAGTGGGTGGAGAACCATCCCCAATGAATTACATGTGACTTCTGCTCAGGCCTGGTCCTATGGGTGACATTCATATTTAAATATGAAATGTCCCCCAGAGTGTCCAACTTTGTGATTTTGGTAGATCACATATCAATCATTTCATGATAGGCAGATTGAGCTATCTAGTTATTTTGTGGCCTATAATCAACTTCTTTGAGCAGAGATGAACAGTAAGTTAGAAGCCCCTTTCACGTAGAGAATTGTTGTCAGCATGCGCTCCCATTTCCCTACTGGAGCTTGGCAGAAACTCCACACAGCGTTCTTGTTCCACAGATGCTAGTGGGCTTGTAACTTCTAGGACACAGTCAGCATGACCATATAATTTATTAGCTAAATTAGGATACTTCTGAACAGAAAAGGGAACATTATTGAAAATTGTGTAAACTGGGACAATATGGTCTTCCTAGTCATAGCTGTCATTTGATGATTCTTGCACCACAGCCTGGACGTATTGTAGAGCCTTCTCTTGCTCCAATTCCACCCACCCCCACCATACAATACTGAAAACCTCATGGATTATCTAAAAATGTGTTAGAGCTTCATATTCACATTAGGAATATTTGTCTTCCAAATTTGTAAGTGGTCTACCAAATTTTCCTTTTTTTTTTTAAATGTATGATTAGTACAAGATAAGTCTGTACACATACTGATTCGCTTGGAATAATAATCAGAACCATGTAACTTTATAATATAGTTGGAAATCAAGGAATATGATGACTATAGTTTGTTCTTCTTTCTTAGGATTGCTTTAGCTCTTCAGGGTTTTTTGAAATTTCATGCAAATTTTGGAATTGTTTTTTCCATTTCTATGAAAAATGCCATTGGAATTTAGGGGGGAGATTGTATTAAATCTATAGATGTCTTTGGGTATTATGAACATTTTAACTTTATTATTTTTTTGATCCATGAGCAAGACATGTTTTTCCACTTATTTGTGTCTTTGTCAATTTCTTTCATCAATGTCTTAAGAGTTTTCAGTGTGAAAATGATTTACATTGGTTAAATTTATTTTCAATTATTTTATTCCTTTTGATGCTATTGTATATGGGATTATTTTTTTGTTTTTTCCTGTAATTTGCTGTTGGTGCATCGAAATGCAAGTGATATTTGTATGTTGATTTTGTATCCTGAAATTTCACTGAATTTGTTTTTTAGTTCCAAAAAAAAGGAGCAGTAGAATGTTTAGGATTTTCTGTATACATAATAATGTCATTCGCAAACAGATAATTTTACTTCTTCCTGTCTGATTTGGATTCCTTTTATTTCTTTTTCTTGTCTTATTGCCTTGGCTAGGGCTTCCAATCATGTTATTTGACTCAGATTTTCTGTTTCCTCATTATTCAATCTTGGATATTGTATGTTTCCACGTTGTCCAATTTGTTGGTGTAAAATTGTTTGTAATAGTCCCTTATGATCCTTTATATTTTTGTGGCATCAGCTGAATGACTCCTTTTCATTTATAATTTTCTTTATTAGGATCCTCTCTCTCAGTTAATATAGCTAATGGTTTGTCAATTTTGTCTTTTCAGAGAACCAACTCATGGTTTTGTTAATCTCTTATGTTGTTTTCCTGTTCTCTATTTCACTTATTTCTGCTCTAATTTTTATTTTATTTCCTTCCTTCTGTTAACTCTCTGCTTATTTTGTTCTTCTTTTTTCTAGTTCCTTGAGGTATATATTTAGGTTTTTTATTCAAGATTTTTTTTTCTTGAGGTATACATTTATTCTTATAAACTTCTTAGAACTGCTCTTGCTACATAAGGTTTGGTATGTACATATCCACTTTTTTGTGTGTTAGGATATTTTTTTTTAATTTCCCTTCAATCTAATGGATCCATTTGATCCAGAAGTGTGTTGTTTAATCTCCATGTAGTTGTGAGTTTTCCAGCTTTCCTATTGTTATTGATTTTTATTTTTATACCATTGTGATCAGTAAATATACTTGATATTATTCCCATCTTCTTGAATTTGTTGAGACCTGCTTTTGTCCTACTGTATGATCTGTCCTAGAAAATATTCCATCTCAACTTGAGAAGAATGTGTGTTTTGTTGTTGCTGAATGGAATGTTCTGTGTATATCTGTTATGCCCATTTAGTCTAATGTGTTAAAATCATTGTTTCCTTATTGATTTTCTGTCTGATGATCTAACCATTGCTGACCATGGGAAATTAAATTTCCCAATATTATCATATTGCTCTTTAATTTCTTCTCTAAGTTCTGTTAGTATGTACTTTATATATTTAGGTGCTCTGATGTACACCTATTACAATTTGTATATCTTTCTGATTAATCGGTTGTTTATCATTATATAATGACCTTCTTTGTTTCTTTTGATAATTTTTAGCTTAAAGCTTATATTTTTGTGATATCAGTATATACTGCTTTTTTTGGTTATCTTTTGTGTGAAATATCTTTTTCCATCCTCTCACAAGTCTGTGTACCCTTAAAGTTGTAGTGAGTTTCTTCTGGGCTGCCTATTTCTGTATCTTGTTTTTTAAACCCATGCAGCTATTCTGTATCTTTTGACTGCAGAATTTAATTAATTTACATTCAAAATAATTATTGATTAGTAATATATTACTAATGCCATCTCATTAACTGTTTTCCAGCTGTTTTGCAATTATCTTTGTCCTTTCTTCCTCTCTTGCAGCCTTCCTTTGTGAATTGATGATTTTCCATAGTGATATGCTTTGAATCCCTTCTCTTTATTTATTGGATCTATTGGAAACCTAGTATAGGTTTTGCTTTGTAGTTACTAGGTAGCTTACATAAATCATAATATGTATGTACATAAATATTATATAAATATATATGCGTGTATATATAATATGGAACATTCTACTTTATACTGGTAGCAACATCAATTGTAAAAAACCCTTTACCACTTTTCTTTTCTTTCCTTTCATGCTGAATGTCACAAATTATTGACTTTGATTGTGTTTATTAACAAGTTAGTGTGGCTATATTTATTTTTAAAGCTCTTGTCTTTTAGTCTTTATACTATAGTTAAGTGGTTAATAACACCCCCCATATAAGAGTATTAGAATATTCTGAATTTTAGTATATATTTACCTTTGTGAGTGTGCTGCAAATTTTCACGTTTTCATGTTACTAATTATCTATTTGTGTTCTCTCTCTTATTTTTGAGAAGCCTGGCTAGAGGTTTATCAATTTTTTTTTTAATTTTTTTTTCAATGTTTATTTATTTTTGGGACAGAGAGAGACAGAGCATGAACGGGGGAGGGGCAGAGAGAGAGGGAGACACAGAATCGGAAACAGGCTCCAGGCTCTGAGCCATCAGCCCAGAGCCCGACGCGGGGCTCGAACTCACGGACCGCGAGATCGTGACCTGGCTGAAGTTGGATGCTTAACCAACTGCGCCACCCAGGCGCCCCAATTTTGTTTATTTTTCCAAAAAACCAACTCTTGGTTTCATTGATCTGCTCTACAGTTTTTTTAGATTCTTTATTGTTTATTTCCACTCTGATCTTTATTATTTCTCTTCTTCTGCTGGGTTTGGGGGGTCTTTGCTGTTCTGTTTCTAGTTCCTTTAGGTGTGCTGTTAGATATTGTACTTGGGATCTTTCTTGTTTCTTAAGTTAGGCCCGGATTGCAATGTATTTTCCTCTCAGGACTGCCTTCACTGCATCCCAAAGCGTTTGGATTGCTGTATTTTCGTTTTCATTTGTTTCCATATATTTTTAATTTCTTCTCTAATTGCCTGGTTGACCCACTCATTCTTTAGTAGGGTGTTCTTTAACCCCCATGCTTTTGGAGCTTTTCCAGACTTTTTCCTGTGATTGATTTCAAGCTTTATAGCATTGTGGTCTGAAAGTATGCATGGTATGATCTCAATTCTTGTATACTTATGAAGGGCTGTTTTGTGACCTAGTATGTGATCTATCTTGGAGCATGTTCCATGTGCACTCGAGAAGAAAGTATATTCTGTTGCTTTGGGATGCAGAGTTCTAAATATATCTGTCAAGTCCATCTGATCCAATGTATCATTCGGGGCCCTTGTTTCTTTATTGTCTAGATGATCTATCCATTTCTGTAAGTGGGGTATTAAAGTCCCCTGCAATTACCACATTCTTATCAATAAGGTTGCTTATGTTTGTGATTAATCGTTTTATGTAGTTGGGAGCTCTTGTATTCAGCATATAGACATTTATAATTGTTAGCTCTTCCTGATGGATAGACCCTGTAATTATGATATAATCCCCTTCTTCATCTCTTGTTACAGCCTTTAATTTAAAGCCTAGTTTGTCTGATATAAGTATGGCTACTCCAGCTTTCTTTTGACTTCCAGTAGCATGATAGGTAGTTCTCCATCCCTTCACTTTCAATCTGAAGGTGTCTTCAGGCCTAAAATGAGTCTCTTGTAGACAGCAAATTGATGGGTCTTGTTTTTATCCATTCTGATACCCTTTGTCTTTTGGTGGGGGCATTTAGTCCATTTACATTCAGTGTTATTATTGAAGGATATGGATTTAGAGTCATTGTGATATCTGTAGGTTTCATGCTTTTAGTGATGTCTCTGGTACTTTGTGGTCCTTGCAACATTTCACTCACAGAATCCCCCTTGGGATCTCTTGTAGGGCTGGTGTAGTGGTGATGAATTCCTTCAGTTTTTGTTTGTTTGGGAAAACTTTTATCTCTCCTTCTATTGTGACTGACAGACTTGCTGGATAAAGGATTCTCAGCTGCATATTTTTTTGTTCATCACATTGAAGATTTCCTGCCATTCCTTTCTGGCCTTCCACGTTTCAGTAGATTGGTCTGCTACTACCCTTATTTGTCTACCTTTGTATGTTAGGGTCCATTTATCTGCTTTTAGAATTCTGTCTCTATCCTTGTATTTTTCCAGCTGCACTATATGTCATGCAGAAGATTGATTCAAGTTATGTCTGAAGGGAGTTCTCTGTGCCTCTTGGATTTCAATGCCTGTTTCCTTCCCCAGATCAGGGAAGTTCTCAGCTATGATTTGTTCAAGTACACCTTCATCCCCTTTCTCTTCCTCTTCCTCTTCCTCCTCCTCCTCCTCCTCCTCCTCCTCTTCTTTTTCTTCTTCTTCTTCTGGAATTCCTATGATACGTATATTGTTCCATTTGATTGAATCACTTAGTTCTCTAATTCTCCCCTCATACTCCTGGATTTTTTTTATCTCTCTTTTTCTCAGCTTCCTCTTTTTCCATAATTTTATCTTCTAATTCACCTATTCTCCCCTCTGCCTCTTGAGTCCACGCTGCAGTTGCCTCCGTTTTATTTTACACTTCACTTATAGCATTTTTTAATTCATCATGACTATTTTTTAGTCCCTTGATCTCCATATCAATAGATTCTCTGCTGTCCTCTATGCTTTTTTAAAAGCATAAAAAGCACAGCAATTTTATGACTATTACTCTAAATTCTTATTCAGTTACAATGCTTAATCGGTTTTGATCAATTAATTAGCTGTTGCTACTTCCTGGAACTTCTTTTGAGGAGAATTCTTCTGTTTTGTCATTTTGTCGAGTTTTCTGTCCTCATGCTTTCAAAAGCTTGTTGTGTGCTCTGTACCTGCGAGCACTGCTATATTAAAGGAGGGTCATAACTGTCCAGGGCCTGGCCCTTCAGAAAGTGTTTTTCCAGAGACTGTTACTTGCTCTCTGTCATTGTAACTTTCATTATTTTATTACCGTACTCTAGTGATATTTTAGACCCTCCACCAGGTGTGCTTTGATTTGTTCCTTGGAGTAGCCCTGTAAAGGAAAACAGATAGACAAACAGGAGGAAAAACATGCAAACACTTGCAAATAAATAAACGAAAACAAACAAAAAAAAAGCTAAAGACTAAAAGCAAAAAGCCCCAAAACACCAACTACACGTAAGGAAGAGGGTGGAGGCAGTGCTAATGGAAGAGCAGATACAAAAAGAGAAATGACAGGAGTGGGGGGAAAAAGAAGAAAAATAAACATTGACTAGGCAGAGCGACTAAAAGGCTTAATGCAGAGAGAGAAAGGAAAATAAAGAAGGAGGTGGGAAAAACGAAACAAAGATAAAGTTACCCAGGCAGAGAAACTATATGGCTTGATTATTCCAGAGAGAGATAAAGGAGTGTAAAGAAGGAGGTGTAGAACATGTGTCAAGACAATGGATTAAATATGTCTGTTTAGACAAACCAATAACCAGAGTAACCAGCCTAGGGGAGGGAAGAGATAAGAAGGAGAAATGGGGAGGGGGGTGGAGAATATATTTTTCTAGCCAGGATTGACCTAGAGTTAATCCAAGCAATGCTGCAGTGCTTGTTGGGATGAGCTGTCCGCAGGGTCTGTCCAGCTCCGGTAGATACACAGTTACCCAGTGCTAAGTGGCGTGGTTTGGTGTAGTCTGGACCCACCTCCACTATGGGCCCTGGGAGTGATCCCTGAGGCCCCACCTTGGTGGGGGGGGGGGTGGGGAATGGTGATCACCCAGTCTCTTCTCCATGGACTGGGACCCATGGATTCTGTTTGAGTCAGCCTCACTGTGCCATGGGTGCAGACGGGGTGGTCCTTCTTGCTCTGCCAACTCCCCTGACCCTGCGCTTGGCTAGGATTAAAGTCCCACTCCATGCTCTCTGGCACTGGGGAAGTGCCTGTCAGTGCCACCTGATATGTGGTCCTGGTTGGCTTTGTGCCGCTACACTTCAGGGAGGACAGCCCTCTCCTACTGCAGACTGAGCTGCCACCCTTGTGGATGTGGGCAGACACAGGCAGGCTTTGTCTTTTCCCACAGCACTCCAGGGAGATGGCCGCCTCCTTTTACTCTAGATTATGCCACTGCCAACCTCACCACAAGCCCCCAGGGTGGCAGATGCAGGCAGGTTTTGTCTTTTCCCACAGCACTCCAGGGAGACGGCTGCCTTTTCCTCCTGAAGACTGCACCCTTGGCCCACCCACTGAGCCCAGGGGTGGTGATGCAGGCAGCCTTTGTACTACTGCACAGCCCTCTATGGAGGGAACCACTTTCTCCAACTGTGGACTGAGTCCATGACCTACCACTGCACACAGGCCTTGGCTCCCCTCCTTCCCAGGTGTATGAACAGGGAGCCGGCCCCAGTCTGAAGAGAGCCCTGCAGTTAGATTGGATCCCTCTCCGTCTCAGTCCAAGGTCTTTCTCCTGCCCAGATATGGCCCTACACTTCCCTAGCTGCTCTTTCTCTTCTCTTCGTCTCTCTTCCAGAGGGGGTCCCTCCCATCCGTGCCCACACGGCCTTTTTTTTTTTTTTATCTCCCCCAGTTTGCAGTCAGCCACCTATGTTTTTTCCAGCTTTCCCATTTTCTTCCTGGTAAATTCAGTCTCTTTTTCTCCCAGGCTCTGATGTTCAAAGTCCTTTGGCTTCTGCACTTCTTTGTTTGAGAGAAGCAGAAAGTATGGATCCCCCTACTTCTCTGCCATGTGGGACCCCTTTTCATGTTACTAATTAGTATTGTTTTACTTTAGCTTGAATAATTTTCATCTGGAAGACAAGTCTTGTGGTGATGATTTCCCTCAGCTTTTGTTTTTCTGGAATTCTTCACTTCTCTCTATTTCTAAAGGATAACTTTGAGGGATAGAGTATTCTTTAGCTTTTTTTCTTTCTTTCTTTCAGCAGTTTGACGATATTATCCTGTTCTCTCCTGGCCTACAGACTTTCTGGTGAGAAATCTTCAGATTTCTCTTGTAGGTTACCATCTTTTTTTTTTTCCTTGCTGCTTTTAGGATTCTCTATTTGTCTTTTATTTTGGACAGTTGTATTATAATGTGTTTGGGAGAAGATAGTTTTTTTAACTTTAAAAAATATTTTAGAGAGAGCACAGGAAGGGCAAAGGGACACGAATAGAGAGGGAGAGAATCTTAAGCAGACTCCATGCCCAGTGCAAAGCCTGACTCGAGTCTTGATCCCATGGCACTGGGATCATGATCCAAGCCGAAATTAAGAACCAGGTGCTCAACTGACTGAGTCACCCCAGTGACCCAGGGAAGATAGTTTTGTATGGAAATTATGGGGTGATATATTAGCCTATTGAATATGGATATTCAAATCTCTCCCCAGGTTTAAGAATTTCTCAGCCATTATTTTTGTTAAATAAGGTTTCTTCTCCCTTCACCCTCTCTTATCTTTCTGGAACTGCATTAATTTGCACATTGTTTCAATTGATGGCATCCCATAGATCACTGGCATTCATCACCCTTTTTCATTCTTTATTCTTTTCTAACTCAGTAAATTCAAACTTTTTACCTTCCAAATCACATATTCTTCCTTCTCTCTCTCTTTTTTTAATTTTTCACTGTTTATTTATTTTCGAGAGAGAGAGAGAAAGACAAAGCACAAGCAGGGGAAGGGCAGAGAGAGAGGGAGGCACAGAATCTGAGGCAGGCTCCAGGCTCTGAGCTGTCAGCACAGGGGCCTCAACTCATGAACCCTGAGATCATGACCTGAGCCGAAGTCAGACACCCAACTGACTGAGCCACTCAGGTGCTCCTTCTTCCTTCTCTTTGATCTATCTGATGTAAATACTCTCTATTGCATATTTCATTTCATTTATTGTATTCTTCACCTCCAGAATTTCTGTTTGGTTCTTTTAACAATATATATCTGTTTGTTAATTTTATTTTGTTCATATGGTGTTTTGCTGATTTTTGACTTGTTTTTCTGTGTTTTCCCACAGCACATCAAATTTCCTTAAATTTTGAATTCTTTTTTTTATGTTGATTTATTCTCGAAAGAGAGACAGAGACAGAGTGTGAGTGGGGGAGGGTCAGAGAGAGAGGGAGAGACAGACTCTGAAGCAGACTCCAGGCTCTGAACTGTCAGCACAGAGCCTGGATGTGGGGCTCAAACTCACAAACTGTGAGGTAATGACCTGAGCCAAAGTCAGATGCTTAACCAACTGAGCCACCCAGGCACCCCAAAGTTTGAATTCTTTATAGAGTAGATCTCTATGTCTATGTAGATCTCTATGTCTATGGGTTCCATTACTGGAAGATTGCTGTAACTCTTTGGTGATGTCATGTTGGCAGGAGAATTACTGGAAGAAATGGTAAGCTGTCACCAGGTTTACTGAACTCAAAATCATATTGTTCTGTTTGCAATCCATTGATCAGGAAGCCAGGATCAGTGCACAAATGGAAACCACTTCTCTCAATCAGACATTCATGGAATACAAACTATATTTGTCACAGCTAAGAAAATCACCAAAAGAGAATGCGTTTCACAAGAAAGAAGGCATGGGATCCACTAACACAGACTACCACAGAAAAAAAATGGAAAATGATTTTAGGATGATGATTACGGGAGGGAGGTTCCATGATGGCACCCATGTGCAGGAGGATGTTGTCACTGAGGAGAGTAAGTGTGCTTATTAATCAGTTACAGATACATAAAGGAGAAGAGGTGATAGGCCTCCTCAGGTTGGATTTAGTAGATATTATCTAAACAAAATAATAATTAGCAGTTTGAGTGTATTATTTGGAAATAGTTAAATGCCAAAAGAAACAGTCAAAATATTTCAAAGGGGGTACTTACTTATGAAAGGTATCAGGGATAGAGAAGGTTGGAACAGGTGACTCTTCTACAGGTGATCAAGAGTAATTATAATGTGAACTTTATTTCATATACATATATAAACTTTATATAATGTTTATATTTATATATGCATATATTGCACATATTTGAGTATGTATTATTATATAATGTTTATATATTTATATGTAATATAATATTTATTATACAATGCTTGTATGTTATTATGTAATGTTTTTGTAACATTATATAAATGTCATATATGTATATAAAACTATATAAAATACTTACACAATTTTTAAACATTTGAATCTAGGTTAGTTAACTTATAGTGTAATAATGGTTTCAGGCATAGAATTTAGTGATTCATACTTACATATAACAACCAGGGCTCACCCCAACAAGTGCCCTCCTTAATGTCATCACCCATTTAGCCCATCCCCCCAAGCCCTCCAGCAAACCTTAGATCTCTGTATATGAGCCTCTTATGCTTTGCCTTCCTCTCTGTTTTTACCCTATTTTTCCTTCCCTTTTCTATTTTTATCTGTTTTGTTTCTTAAATTCCATATATGAGTGAAATCATATGATATTTGTCTTTCTCTGACTTACTTTGCTTAGCACAATTCATTCTAGCTCCATCTGCATTGTTGCAAATGGCAAGATTTCATTCTTTTGATGGCTGAGTAATATTCCCTTGTGTGTGTATACAACATCTTCTTTATCCATTTGTCAGTTGGTGGACATTTGGGGTCTTTCCATGACATGGCTATTGTTGATAGCACTGCTATAAACATTGGAATGCATGTGCCTCCTTTGAATCGCATTCATGTATCCTTTGGATAAATACATAGCAGTGCAATTGCTACTTTTAATTTAAAATATATATTTTTTTTAATTTTTTGAAGCACCCCCATACTGTTCTCCAGATTGTCTTCACCAGTTTGATTCCCACCAACGGTGCAAAAGTATTCTCTTTTCTCTGCATCCTCACCAACATCTGTTATTGCATGAGTTTTTAATTTTAGCCATTCTGACAGGTGTGAGGTGGTATCTCATTGTGGTGTTGATTTTTATTTCCCTGATGATAAGTGATGTTGAGCATCTTTTCATGTATCTGTGAGCCATCTGAATGTCTTCTTTGGAAAAGTGTTCATGTCTTTTGCCCATTTCTTCACTGGATGATGATGATGATGATGATGATGATGATGATGATTTTGGGATTTGAGTTTTATAAGTTCTTTATAGATTTTGGGTACTAAGCCTTTATCCATTACATCATTTGTAAATATCTTCTCCCATTCCATCAGTTGCCTTTTAGTTTTGTTGATTGTTTCCTTCATGTGCAGAAGCTTTTGTCTTAATGAAGTCCCAGTAGTTCATTTTTGGTTTTGTTTCCATGCTTCTGGAGATATTTCAAGTAAGAAGTTGCTGTGGCCAAAGACACAGAGATTGTGGCCTGTTTCCTCCTATAGGATTTTGATGGTTTTGGTCCTACCTTTAGTCTTTAATAAATTTTGAATTTCTTTGGTGTTCGTTGTAAGCAAGCAGTCCAGGTTCATTCTTCTGCCTGCAACTGTCCAGTTTTCCCAACACCATTTGCTGAAAAGATTGGTTTTTTTTCCCCATTGGATATTTTCTTCCTGCTTTGTTGAAGAACAGCTGGCCATACATTTGTAGGTCTGTTTCTGGGATCTCTATCCAATTCCATTGATCTAAGTGTCTGTTTTTGTGCCAGTATCATACTATTTTGATGATTACAGTTTTATAAAACAGCTTGAAGTCTGGAATTGTGATGCCTCTAACTGGTTTTCTTTTTCAACATTACTTTGGCTATTTGGGGTCTTCTATGGTTCCATAAAAATTTTAGGTTTGCTTGTTCTAGCTCTGTGAAGAATGCTGGTGGTATTTTGATACGGATTGCATTGAATGCATAGATTGCTTTGGGTAGTATTGACATTTTAACAATATTTGTTTTTCCAATCCATGAGCATGGACTGTATTTCCGTTTCTTTTTGCCTTCTTCAATTTCTTTCATAATCTTTCTAGAGTTTTCAGAGTGCATATCTTTTACCTCTTTGGTTAGGCTTAGTACTAGGTATTTTATGGGTTTTGGTGTAATTTTTTTTATTTTTTAATTGTTTTTACATGTATTTATTTATTTCAAGAGAGACAGAGTTAGCAAGTGGGGGAGGGGCAGAGAGAGAAGGAGCACAGAGAGAAGAAGTGGGGGAGGGGCAGAGAGAGAAGGAGCACTGGCAGGACAGAGCCTGCTGCAGGGCTTGAACCCACGAAATGCAAGACCATGATCTGAGCCAAAACCAAATATCAGATGCTTAACTGACTGAGCCACTGAGGCACCCCTTATCTGGTGTAATTTTAAATGGATCAATTCCTTTATTTCTCTTTCTACTGCTTATAGAAATAGAACTGATTTCTCTATGTTGATTTTATATCCTGCTACTTTGCTGTATTCATGTATCCATTAAAGCAGGTTTTGGTGGAGTCTTTCAGGTTTTCTAGGTGGAGTATCACGTGATCTGCAAAGGGTGAAGGTTTGACTTCATCCTTGCTGGATTTGGATGGCTTTTATTACTTTCGTTGTTGTTGTCTGATTGCTGAGGCCAAGACTTCCAGTAGTATGTTGAATAAAAGTGGTGAGAGTGGATATCCTTGTTGTGTTCCTGGCCTGAGGGGGAAAGCTCTCAGATTTTTCCCACTGAGAATGATATCAGATGTGGGTCTTTTGTATATGACCTTTATCATGTTGTGGTATGTTCCTTCTATCCCCACTTTCTTGAAGGTTTTTATTCATAAAGGATGCTGTATTTTGTCAAATCTTTTTCTGCATCTATTGAGAGGATCATGTAGTTCTTAACCTTTATTTTATTAATGTGATGTGTCACGTTAATTCCTTTGTAAATATTGAAACATCCCTGCAGCCCAGGAATAAATACCATTGATAATGGTGAATAATTGTTTTCATGTATTGTTGGAAATGGTTTGCTAGTATCTTGTTGAGAATTTGTGCATTGATGTTCATCAGAGATATTGGTCTGTAATTCTTTTTAGTGGGGTCTTTGTCTGGTTTTGAATCAAGGTGATCATGGCCTCATAGAATGAGTTTGGAAGTTTTAAAATATTTTTAAAAATGATTAAATTCTATAATAAAATTTGAGATTAATATTGTGTAATCTTAATGTAACATACATAACAAAATATATTGCACTTTCCTATCCTTATACAAACAGAATATAACATATTTTCTCTATAAAATCACAAGATACTCTAATGGTTTAGGTTAATGGAACATGGCTTTGTATGGCAGTGGTTTATCTCTCACATATATTTGCAAAATGTGTGCGGCTGAACTTTAATATTACATCAAAGCGACAAAGAGTTCTAACTTTGGGGCCAGCATACTTGGTTTTAAATGCTGCCTCCCATGCTCACATTGTGGTAGTGGATGAGTGACTTAAGTTCTCTGAACCTCAATTTCCTCATCTCGAGAAGTTGATAATTAGACTAGCCTTCCTTGTAGGGTAACAGTGGTAATCAAAAAGGTCAATATATGTAAAGTGTTTAAAATAGTCTAACTCCGGGGCACCTGGGTGGTTCAGTCGGTTAAGCGTCCGACTTCAGCTTAGGTCATGATCTCACAGTCCGTGGGTTCGAGCCCCGCATCGGGCTCTGTGCTGACAGCTCAGAGCCTGAAGCCTGCTTCAGATTCTGTGTCTCCCTCTCTCTCTGACCCTCCCCCATTCATGCTCTGTCTCTGTCTCAAAAGTAAATAAACATTAAAAAAAATTTTTTTAATTTAAAATAGCCTAACTCCTATTAAGTGCACTAGAAGTGTTTGCTGTCTTTATTAGGGAGGGCACGAAGAACCAGTGTAGAATTGGAAGCCAGTGTATAAAGCCAAATGTTCACAGACAGAGTTCAAATGTGAAAGACAAGTGATATAAATTTGGCTCATTGTAGAACCACAGCACTGCTAGAGTTTGGAGGGAATAAGGGAGATACAAACTTAAAACTTTTAGGAATTTACCCAAGGGATACAGGAGTGCAGATGCATAGGGGCTCTTGTACCCCAATGTTTATAGCAGCACTTTCTTCTTTTTTTTTTAATATATGAAATTTATTGTCAGATTGGTTTCCATACAACACCCAGTGCTCATCCCAAAAGGTGCCCTCCTCAATACCCATCACCCACCCTCCCCTCCCTCCCACCCCCCATCAACCCTCAGTTTGTTCTCAGTTTTTAACAGTCTCTTATGCTTTGGCTCTCTCCCACTCTAACCTCTTTTTTTTTCCTTCCCCTCCCCCATGGGTTTCTGTTAAGTTTCTCAGGATCCACATAAGAGTGAAACCGTATGGTATCTGTCTTTCTCTGTATGGCTTATTTCACTTTGCATCACACTCTCCAGTTCCACCCACGTTGCTACAAAAGGCCATATTTCATTTTTTCTCATTGCCACGTAGTATTCCATTGTGTATATAAACCACAATTTCTTTATCCATTCATCAGTTGATGGACATTTAGGCTCTTTCCATAATTTGGCTATTGTTGAGAGTGCTGCTATAAACATTGGGGTACAAGTGCATTGAGGAACTTCCACACTGTTTTCCAGAGTGGCTGCACCAGTTTGCATTCCCACCAACAGTGCAAGAGGGCTCCCGTTTCTCCACATCCTCTCCAGCATCTAGAGTCTCCTGATTTGTTCATTTTGGCCACTCTGACTGGAGTGAGGTGATATCTGAGTGTGGTTTTGATTTGTATTTCCCTGATAAGGAGCGACGTTGAACATCTTTTCATGTGCCTGTTGGCCATCCAGATGTCTTCTTAGAGAAGTGTCTATTCATGTTTTCTGCCCATTTCTTCACTGGGTTATTTGTTTTTCGGGTGTGGAGTTTGGTGAGCTCTTTATAGATTTTGGATACTAGCCCTTTGTCCGATATGTCATTTGCAAATATCTTTTCCCATTCCGTTGGTTGCCTTTTAGTTTTGTTGGTTGTTTCCTTTGCTGTGCAGAAGCTTTTTATCTTCATAAGATCCCAGTAATTCACTTTTGCTTTTAATTCCCTTGCCTTTGGGGATGTGTTGAGTAAGAGATTGCTACGGCTGAGGTCTATAGCAGCACTTTCAACAATAGCCAAATTATGGAATGGGCCTAAATTTCCATCAATTGACGAACGGATAAAGAAGATGTGGTTTATACATACAATGGAAACTACTTGGCAATGAGAAAGAATGAAATCTGGCCATTTGTAGCAACATGGATGGAAGTGGAGAGTATTATGCTAAGTGAAATAAGTCAGGCAGAGAAAGACAGATACCATGTTTTCACTCATATGTGGATCCCGAGAAACTTAACAGAAGACCATGGGGGAGAGGAACGGGGTGGGGGTGGTGCGGGTGTTACAGAGAGGGAAGGAGGCAAACAATAAGGGACTCTTAAATACTGAGAACAAACTGAGGGTTGATGGGGGCGGGGAGAGGGGAAAGTGGGTGATGGGCATTGAGGAGGGCACCTGTTGGAATGAGCACTGGGTGCTGTAAGGAAACCAATTTGACAATAAGTTATATTTAATAAAAAATAAAAATAAATGAATATCTGTGACTCTTGCTAGACTCAGATGAATCGGCATGCAATACAGAAAACAGGCCATAGCATTAGCAGTGTGATTAGTTATTAGGAAACAAAAATCCCTTCCTGACAGAGGGATTTTAATGGGAAGACAAGGAATGTTGTTAATGGAAGATTTTTGAGATAATAAACAAAATTGGTAGAGATCACTTTAATGTTCAATATAAAAGGTTTGGAGATATTTGGATTATTTTCAATTTTGAAAGTTTTATTTAAATTCCAGTTAACATACAGTGTAATATTAGTTTCAGGTGTAGCAGCTAGTGATTCAACACTTCTGTCCAACACCAGGTGCTCATCACAAAAAGTGCCCTCCTTAATCCCCATCACCCATTTAACCAATTCCCCACCCACCTTCCCTCTGATAACCCTCAGTTTGTTCTCTATAGTTAAGAGTCTGTTTCTTCATTTGCCTCTCTCTTTTTTCTCCCATTGCTTGTTGGTTTTGTTTATTAAATTCCACATATGTGTGAAATCATATGGTATTTGTTGTTCTTTAATAAACTTACTTCACTCAGCATAATACTTTAGCTCCATCCATTGCAAATGGCCAGGTTTCATTCTTTTTGTGGTTGAGTAATATTCCATTGTATCTATATATACCACATTTTACCCCCTCATATCTAGGATTAGGGTAAGGTTTAGGGCTAGGTTTAGGGAAGGTGTTAGTGTTAACCCCAGAGTTATATTATGTGCCTGGTATCCTGTAGATCAAACACCTCTCTAGGGATTAGGTTTGGGTTAGGATTTTAATTAGGGATTAGGAATTATGGTTTTGGGTTAGGGTTAGTGCTAGGTTTAGGGTTTAATTAAGGTATGTGGCTAGCAACCTGCAGTTTAGAGACCTCTCCAGAGAATGAAATACCAGAATTCTGTTGGAGTCAGAATAGATATGGCAGCTGTCTACTAAGCTGAGGGAAGGAGTGGAGTTAGGGCTGTAAATACTCTTACATAGATTTTCTAAACTTTTTTAGGCATAAACTTGTAATTGATTCTATAAGACAATCAGGAAAGCATAAAAGGTGTAGTTCTACTCTCAAAAAGCACCAGGTTAATAACGAAAAGGTGAGTTTTAATGTATTACATCTTTTCTGTTTCATGGCTCCTGAATCTCCCCTACTTCTAACCAGTAGTCCCACAAATTTGGGCTTTACCGCCATGGGGGGCAGGGGAAAAATCAGGTGAATTAGCAGAACCCATTCCTTTCATTGACAATACAATTCAAAATAACTTTACCCCACTGGTTGGTAATAAGTTCTGTGGTGTCCCAGTACAAGGACAACATCATGTTGAAGGAATTTCTGTGAAGAGTTTTTTTCTTGTGAATATTACACTGCTCTAACCTGGACAGTTCCTTGAAGGGTATTAATTGCAATTATGGGATTTGTCTTCCCCATAGTCCCAGTCAAGGAAAGAAAGTCACATTATTCTTTTTGTTTCCTTAAAGGCCCTATTTGCTCTGGGATAAGCGTTCCATCCCCTGATACCTTAAATGCCCTAAAGAATTCTTGCATTCTGCTCAAAGCACATCTTCTTGACAAGCTCAGCCTTTCTTTTCTGTGACAATGATAGCCACAGTTTGTTTTAGATTCTGCTTTCCATGGTTAGATTTTGAACATTAGCACAGTTGGTACAGGAAGGCAGTTAGGTCGATAGTCTCAGGTTGCATGATATCCAGAGAGCTTGATTGCTTTGTAAATGGTAAAGCATAGAGCATGAAGAGAACAGTGGGGAGAGGGACAAATATATGAAGGTCAGTATGGAAAAGCTGAGAGAGCCCTGGATAAGAGCTAGGTTTAGTTCAAAGACACAGACATGAAAGGAATTAGGAGAATGTCTGTTAGTGACACTGGGGTTAAAAGAGAGCGCTAAGCCACCCATTTTCCCCATGATGTTTGACTTCAAAGAATAGAAGATATTTTATTCCACAATTCTAAAGTTACCTTTATAGGGCCTTCATTCCCTCTTTTCCTCTTAGAAGAAAATCAAGACATAAATCTCTAAATTTCTCTTTTTATGAATTCTGGATAGTTTGTCCCTTATCTCTTATTCCTTTTCACTTCTAGGAGAATGCTAAACAATGGCTGGTATTGCAGTTAAATGTTACACAACTGCTGCTTTCTTTTAATTAATGTACAAAGGAATTCAGACAGCTTTCTTTGTAAGGCAAGACAGTTTTGACTACCTCAGAGGAAATACCCACAACATTTGAGTTAAAATATTTTGTGGTGTATTGCCTCTCATTTTAGGAAAATAAGGAAAAAATCCCTTGGAAAATTTCCACCATCCCTCATGAGGTTAATGACACTTACATTACAAATAATATAAAATGGTGTATAGATATATTTGTGAATCGATCTTAATAATTTGGGGCCACATTAAATGTTCCTGTCTCTCCAGCTGTAATTTGACCAATTAGACATCCCTTACATCTTTTTAAAATGCTAATATTATAATATTTGAGCTAGTTAAAGTCCTTCTAAAGACTGTATGTGGGTCTGTTCTGCCTGAATTTGTGATTGCTGTCTTCTGTCAGAGGGTGAGGGGAGATGTGTTGGGGCAAAGCTATTTGGGAATATGTAAATGTGGGTTACTATATCTTTTAGCAACAATTACAAAGTGTTAGTATTTTCTATGAAAGATTGGTAACACACAAGAGAAAACAAGCAAACGAAAACCAAATTATTAATACACATTGGAGTTCCTAAACTTTATTTTTCACAAAAATAAACAAGCACAAAAGATCAAGTATAAAAGAAACTTACAACTGGATTTTATGCAATATTCACATGTCTTTGCCTATTAAAAATCAGTGAGTTTTCTATTCAGAAGTTCAATTTGAAATTGTAGAAAACATAAAAATGTGGAATAATTATAAATTATGACTTAGAATTCAAATGTCTTAGGTGCTGTCCTAAAGCATGTGAAATTTTGTGGAAACTGTCTTTCCAGCTCTTGCCCAAGCCTCACAGCCTGGGATTCACATTTAGTCCCAAGAACCACAGGTTCCTGTCCAGCTTCCTGCTCTAAACACCTTCCCTTTTCCTTTTGCTTCCTCTGCAATTTTCTTCAATTCTGTAATTTCATTTTGATCTTTCAAAGTTAGTTCTAGTCTCATTTATGGTTGGAAGTATTCCATCACTGAATCCTCCTTATTTCATGTCTCAATTAGTATTAAGACCTTTAGTTTAGCTCATAGTGTGAATACTCATTTTGGGATGTATGTGTGAACACATGAGCCTTTGTTTATACTTCCAGTTGATGCTATTTCTTTTTTGTCTAAAAATAAGTCGTTAGCATACATAAATGAATAAGAATATTTTCTTCTTCCTGTAATCATAATGCAATTGAAATTTATTTTTTTCACCAAATATTAACATTTTAAAGTTGGTACTCAGTTGTTTTTCATCTCATGGTAGGCTCTCATTTATATGTAAGATTATTAAGAGTAGAGATATTCCTTTCTTTGTAACCACAAAATTGGAGATGGCCTGAAAATACATAAAAGAGGAATAAATTGACAGGTTTTTTTGTTAAAAAGATTATTTTTCATGAAGATTGTCTTCCTGGCTATGGAACTTAATCTTTAATCTTTATTTATCCAATAGAAATTTAGTGATTCATAAAAAGAACTCATTCACTTCAGAAGTTATTGATTTTATCTACAACAGGAAGAAATATGTGAATGAAAAATAAAAACAAAACTATAAAAATGTTACTGAAACAAGAGCATTTTGGAAATGGCATAGGTTTTCCCCACACTACTGACCAGTGTTGAACAACCTTTGAGTTATCAGCCTTTGAGTTTATGGTTCTTTCTTCAGGTACTGGAAAAAATGAATGATGATGGGGAAAAATGCAAGTTCTGAAGGCTACTTTATTCTACTGGGTTTTTCACATTGGCCTCATCTGGAAGTAGTTCTCTTTGTGCTTATCTTGATGTTCTACTTGGTGACATTGATAGGCAACCTGTTTATCATTGTCTTGTCATGCCTGGACGCCAGCCTCCACACTCCCATGTACTTCTTCCTCTCAAACCTCTCTTTTCTGGATCTCTGCTACACCACCAGCTCCATCCCTCAGTTGCTGGTCAATCTCTGGGGCCCAGAAAAGACCATCTCTTATGCCGGTTGCATGATTCAACTTTACTTTGTCCTTGCACTGGGAACCACAGAGTGTGTCCTCCTGGTGGTCATGTCCTATGACCGTTATGCAGCTGTCTGTAGACCCCTACATTACACCGTGCTCATGAACCCTCGTTTCTGCCACCTGTTGGCTGTGGCTTCCTGGGTCAGTGGCTTTTTCGCCTCAGCACTTCATTCCTCCTTTACCTTCTGGGTCCCCCTCTGTGGACATCACCAAGTGGACCATTTCTTTTGTGAGGTTCCAGCAGTGCTGCGATTATCATGTGTTGATACCCGTGCTAATGAGCTGACCCTCCTGATCATGAGCTCCATTTTCGTCCTCATACCACTCATCCTGATTCTCAGCTCATATGTTGCCATTGCCCTGGCTGTGTTTAGGATGCAGTCATCAGTCAAACTTCAGAGAGTCCTTGGAACATGTGGATCCCATCTTATGGTTGTGTCTCTCTTTTTCATTCCAATCATGTGCATATATCTGCAGCCACCATCAGGAAGTTC
Organism: Leopardus geoffroyi; assembly: GCF_018350155.1. NCBI lineage: Eukaryota > Metazoa > Chordata > Mammalia > Carnivora > Felidae > Leopardus > Leopardus geoffroyi. Next base: position 787,860 of record NC_059332.1, on the reverse strand, counting down.
TCAAGATCAAGGCAAGTTCATTGCCCTCTTTTATACTGTTGTTACGCCTAGCCTCAATCCTCTAATCTACACTCTCAGAAACAAAGATGTAAGAGGGGCAGTAAGGAGACTAGTGGGATGGGAGTGGGATTTGTGATAGAGAGATCACAATTTTTATCCTGCAACTTTTGTTCAAAGTCTGGTCCATCTTGGAAGGTGGTTTCCCTCTTTCTTTGATACTTATTTTAGTCTACAACCCAGAAAGCATAGAAGAAAGTTCAGTCCTAACTTTGGATTCATTTTATTGACTAATTCTAAAACATTATCTAGAGGTAACTTTTTGATTTGTAACACTTCAATCTTTAATAATTCCATATTTAGTGTCCATAGAAATTAGGGACTTTAAGTTTATTTATTCATTTTGAGAGAGACAGAGAAAGCACAAGTGGGGGAGGGTCAGAGAGAGAGAGAGAGAATCCCTAGCAGGCTCCATAAAGCACTGAGCCTCATGTGGGCTTGAATTCACCAAACAGTGAGATCATAACCTGAGCTGAAATCAAGAGTTGGATGCTCAACTGACTGAGCCATCCAGTTTTCACTAGGAGCTGAGTTTTAAAAATAATATGTTAAGGGGAGCCTGGGTGGTTCAGGATAATTAGGCATTGGCCTCTTGACTTTGGCTCAGGTCATGATCTCATGGTTTGTGAGTTCAGGTCCCACATCTGGCTCTGCACTGACAGTGTGGAGCCTGCTTGGGATTCTGTCTCCCTGTCTGTCCCCCACTGGCTCTCTCTCTCTCTTTCAAAATAAATAAATAAAAACTTTAAAAATAAATAAAATATAAGAATAATGTGCTAAATTATGGACTGAGCAATAATATCTACAAAAAGATGGGAACACTATAGTAAAGACATAGATGAATGGAGTTTTTGGTCATTCACAGGCATTCAATTTAGCTAAATGGTGAAAAGATGTATGACAATTCTTTGGTTGAAGCATACTTTTTTTCAGATACTATATTATAGTGTTTTATTCTATGGATCTATATGCTTGTCACATTGAACAATATAAAGAAATATCTGTTCAAAATCGTTCATTTATTCACCTATCCAATTATTCATCTACTCATTCATTTATTCATTTACCTCAGTAGCTAAATATCTTCTAGATTTCAGAGTTTTGTTGAAATAGATGAATAAAACACTCTTTTTGATTGAATAGAACTCATTTTCTGGTGGGGGAAATAACAATATAAGATAAAAAAAATAAAGTATCATTATATGACTTAATTTGTCACTGGGCACAGTGCTAATAAATTAGGATAGCTTTTTAAAATTTAAAACAAGGTGTGTCTGGGTAGCTAGTTGGTTAAATGTCCAACTTCGGCTCAGGTCATGAACTTACAATTCAAGAGTTTGAGCCCCATGTTGGGTTCTCCACTCTTAGTGCAGAGCCCGCTTGGGATCCTCTGTCTCCCTCTCTCTCTGCCCCTCCCCACTCTCTCTGTTTGTCAAAAATATCAAAATAAATAAATAATTAATTAATTAATAAAATTTAAAACAAAACAAGGAGTTTGGCCATAAATTTTGAAAAATAAATAACTATTTGTAATTCCTGTAAGATGATACTATTCAATAAAACCAAAGAAAGCGATATGTGTTTAATTTGTTTTGGTTGGGCTTTCTTAATGACATATTGAAAGTACATTAAAACTTTTCTTTTAAACATCGTTATTCTTTCTTTTAATGTTAAAAAAGAAATTGGTCCATATTCTTTAATTTATCACTTTTAGTGGTGGATAATAATACTGATGAGTCATGGGTGGGAGAGACTCTCCAGTAATGCAGTACGGGTAGGCTTCTCTTCTTTTTCTACTTTTAAAAAAAACTTAAAAATGTATATACATATTTTTTCCACTATATGTATACACATATACATATAGTGGGAATAACTTTTAAAATTGTTATTTATATACTGCCAACTAATGAGAATTCATAAATGGAACAATTAGGTGAAGTATCTGAAGCAGATAGAACTAGGTTCTGAAAAAATAATATGATTCATCCAAGGGATATTTTAATTATCTGAACAAATTATTGATAAAAATCATTGATTGGCATGTTAATTTTGCTTTTAAAACTTAATATGAATATTTGTCATTAGTATGGATATTACAAAAACCTTATATATGATTTTTTTCAATTAATTATATCAATATGTGATATTTTTCTTGTAATGGCTTGACTGATGTATTACACATATCACTCCGCTCCCATCACCACTTGAAATAAACTTACTTTGCATATTCTATTTCAGAGTGGGAGACATGTTCAGTTGAAGCTAGTCAGCTTATATATAGGGGCAGTGGTCTAGGGACAATTTATTTTGGTCTCTTAGACACTCATCAGTCAGGGAAAGACAAATATCATAGGATTTCGCTCCTATGTGGAATTTAAGAAACAAAAAAAGATGAACATAGGGGAAGAGAAGGAAAAATAAGGTAAAAACAGAGAGGGAGGCAAACCATAAGAGACTCTTAAATACAGAAAACAAACCAAGGGTTGCTGGAACGAGGTTGGGGGGAGAAATGGGCTCAATGGGTAATGGTCATTAAGGAAGGGGTGTTGGTATGAACACTGGGAATTATATGTTGGGGATGAATCACTAAATTCTACTCATGAAATTATTACACTAAATGTTAACTAACGTGGATTCAAAAAATAAATTTTAAAAAAGGAAAAAAGGAAACTTGTTACTTTTTTTAGCTATAATTCAGATATTAAAGTTTTAGCTTATCACCTCTTTTAAGATCTAGATCCTATTAAGTGAATTATAAAACTAAGAACATAAAGTGCAGGATCTCCCCTAAGCTCCTGAGTGCATTACTATTACATGGTCTGCTGTGCTTGGATCCCTCTCTGTGGATTTTGTTTTCTTCTCTCATCCTCTTTTTAATCTCTTACTAGACATGAACATTGATACAAGATAGAGTCCCATGAACCTATACACAAAGTAAGGCTCATATATATAATATATTTTTTATTAAATAATAGTTTTAATATTAAATCATGTGATGGGATCCCTTTACATATCACACAAATTTTACGAAATATGAAAACATGGACTCCTACTACCTCCCTGGAAATACTACCATTTGGAATACCTCATGTAGCACTCGTCTTTCTTTTCTTTAAAAAAAAAAAAAGGCATGAGCAGGGGAGAGTCAGACAGAAAGACAGAGAGAGATAGAATCACAAGCAGCTCCACGGTGTCAGTGCAGAGCCCGATGCGAATTCATGAAACCACGAGATCATGACCTGAGCCAAAACCAAGAGTTGGATGCACAACCGACTGAGTCACCCAGGAGTCCCCACTCCAGCCTTTCAACAGATAAATGGCTCTCTTTTTCCAGGTCTATTGAAGTATAACTTACATACAATAAAATCCATCCATTGAAAATGTACAGTCCAATGAGTTTCGACAAATGTATAATTATGTAAATATCACACGATGAAGACATAGAACATTTCCCTGACTCCCAAGAGAACATTGTGCTCTTTTGCAATTAATTCTCTTCGTCTACCTACAGCTTTAAGCAGGGATTAGTTTTCTTTCACTATATTTTAGACTTTTCTTTCTTTTGTTGTTGTTCTTTTTTAGAATGTCATATAAATATAATGATACAGTGAGTAATCGTTGAGTTTGGCTTTTACTTGGCATGATGTCTTTGAAATTTATGCATGTGTCAGTAGCTCCTTCCTTTTAAGTGATGGCTAGAATTCCATTGTATGAATACTGCACAATATATTCATTTGTCTGATAATAGTCTTGGGAGTATTTACTTTTTTGCTAATATGAATAATGCTGTCATGAAAACTAGTAGACAAGTGTTTGTGTGGGCATGTAATTTTCATTTAACTTGGGTAAATGCGTAGTAGTGGAATCGATGGATCATGTCCCTAGCATATGTTCACATTTATTAGAAACTGTCAGAATGTTTTCACAGGGTCTGTACCATGATCACTGCAAAGAGCAGTATATGTGATTTCCAACTGCCCACATTCTCTAACACTTGGTATTGTCAATCTTTATTCTTTTAGCTTTTCTAGTAGGTTTATAGCTATATCTCATTGTGGGTTTTTTTTTTTTTTGCTTTCTAATTAAAGTATAATAAACATACAGTGTTATATTAGTTTCAGGTGTACAACACAATGATCAAACAATTCTATACGTTACTCAATGTTAATTAAGTGTAGTCATCGTCTGTCACCAAACAATGTTATTACGATCTTATTGACCATATTTCTTATGCTGTATTTTTTATATCCATAGCTTATTTATTTTATAACTGGAAGTTTGTACCTCTTAATCTCCTTTATCTATTTCATCCATCCCCACATACCTCCTCCCTGACAACCACTAGTTTCTCCTCTGTATTTAAGAGTGTGTTTTTATGTTTGTTTTTCTCTTTCTTCCTCAGTTTGTTCATCCTACTAAAGAACACAGGGCTGTGCAGGAGCCTGGAGTTTATGGTAAAGCACAGCGAAAACACAGGTTATATGCTTTCTGCATGTGCCTCTGTCTCCTGCTGTTGAATGGCTGCTCAAAGGTGCCATTTTGCCCTTGGGGAGGCAATATAACCTCTTCCAAATGCATGGCAGGAAGTAGAACCATGCTTTCCAGTGCAACCCTGGAGATCCCCACACCATGATGTCCACTGTCCACCTCCAGGCCTCCACCCTCCTTCTCCCTAGGAGCACAGCTACTCACCTGGATTGACTCTGGAGAATGGTGCAGACTTCAGAAACCTCCCAAATTCAGCTCCACTGTTTGCAAAACTTGCCATAGTCATTTTCTCTTAATTCTCCAGCCAATGGTTTCAGGGGTGTGCTTTTCTTGCATGAACCTGACACACTGCTCTCTCTCCCCCTCTCTCCTCTCCTCTCCTCTCTGAGAAAAGGGTTCCCTCCCTTCCATGGCACCACAGCTTTTTTTCTCCCCCAACTCTACACTCTGCACTTATACCTGCCTCATTTTCTCCCTCTAGTTATGCAGATTGTTCTCTTAATCCTCTGATCAATTTGCTAGTATTTGAAATGATTTGATGTTGATCTTTCTGTGTTCAAGAGATGAGGCAAGCCCAGGATCCCCCTACTACTCTTCATTTTAACTCCTACCCTAGAATTGAGATTTTTTTTTAATTGACATTATATCCTGTGACTGTGATAAATGCACATGTTATTTTTGATAGCTTTTACATAGACTGCTTATTATTTTCCAAGTACATGATCATGTCATCCACAAATAATGACTTTTATTTCTATCACTCCAATCGCTCTGCCTTTTATTTCTTTATCTTTCCATGTTTCACCTGCTATGAAGTCTGGGTTACTAACAAGTGGAAGAACTGGGAGCAGAAATTCTTGCCTTGTTTGCAATCTTAAGGGAAAGTATTCAGTCTTTTGCCAATGACGATGTTATCAGCTGTATTTTATTGATGTCCTCTGCCAGGTTCAGAAAGCTTCTTTCTATTCTTGGTTTGCTGAGGGTGTTTATCATGAAAGTGTGTGAAATTTTGTCCACTGATTTTTCTGCATTTCCTGAGGTGATCCTGTGTTTCTTTCTACTTTATGCTATTAAATGGGGAATTTTGAAATTGATTTTCATAAGTTAAGCTAATTTGCCTCCTGGGGAAAAAATCTCAGTTGATCATGGCTCACTGTCCTTTTAGCATTATGCTGTGCTTCATTAGCTAATATTTGATAAGATTTTTTTTGTCTAAAATAATGAATGATGTTAAGCAGTATTTTTCTTTTCTTGTGATGTCTTGGCATAGATTGTATACCAATTTAAGTCTGGCTTCATTACATGACTTGGGAAGAATTCTCTATTTTCTTAAAGAGTTAATTTATCATTGATATTATTTCTTCTTCAACATTTAATAGAATTCACAAGTATAGACATACAGATGTATACTTCTCTTTGTGGGAGCATTTTTAATTAAAACTAAAACTAATTTCACTAGTATAAAAGTATTAAGAATTCAAATTCTTTTTGAATCTATTTTGGTTATTAATATCTTTCAAGGGATCTAGGAATTTCACCTTAGATGTCAAATTTATTTTTCATAATATTCCCTTATTATCCTTTTAATTGCTATAAGATCTGTACTAACCCATTTCATTTCTGACCCTGTAGCTTGTATCTCCTCCACTTCGTTCTTAATCAGTCTAGCTAGAGATTGTCTGGATTGATATTTTTCAAAGTACCAACTGTGGTGTCATATGTTATTTTTAATAGTTTTGTATTTCGTAATCTGCTTTTATATTTATTATTTCCTTCATTCTATTTTTCATTTAATCTTCCTTCTTTAGCCTTTTAAGGTAGAAGTTTAGATAATTGATATTAGACTTTTCTAACCCTTTTTAAACAACATAAACATTGAAAGCTATCAATTTCTCTCTAACCACTGATTTAGCTGCATCCCATACATTTCGATAGTTTTCTTTTTCATTTTTATTTTGCTTCAAATACTAACCAATTTCCTTTATGATTTCTTCTTTGACTTAAGGCAGTAGCACATTGAGTGCCGTCATGAAAGACTGAGTAGGAAAACAGATATAGGAAAATAGGGTTCCAGTGGAGATAATAACTTTATATAAATCCAGAAATACTCAATTATTATACATCATGTCTATCTTCTCAGTCCCTTTTCTATCCTTCACACAAGCCTAAAGAATTTGTCTTGAGAGCAGAGTCAAAACAGAAAAATCCAGTGTTTACAGTAAAGGCAAGTTTTTATACGTGCAGGGCATTGCAATGTCCAGAACTAGAGTCCCATACTGAACAGTGGGTAATTTAACAGTGGGTAATTTAGAGTCCCTGGGAGTAGATGAGGAACAATCAACTCAGGAATACTATGCTAATGCATAAGCATGCCATCACCTGCCCTATTTATTTGTCAGTCCCAGAACTATCTTCATCATTCTAGATCAGGTAATATACATGGTACATGGATTAAAAATTGTTTCTCAAAATGGACACCTACCCCTTCTCAAGCTTTATCTTCATAGACACTTTTACATCCCTGTTTCTCAATGTATTGATGAGGGTATTGATACTAAGGTTTATGTGTACATAGAAGACAATAAGGAGTCTGCCTGGTTTTGGCAATGGGAGTGTGTTTGTTGGAGAGAGATCCGTGTCTATAATCTGCTCTATTGCTATCTATCTTCTATCTATAAATCAGTATCATCTATCTATGTATCTATCATCTATCACTATCAATATATTTATCATCTACCATTATCATCCATAAATCACTATCTATCTACCTATCTATCATCTACTACTTATCTGTCATCAGTAATCTATCATCCTGTTTTAGAATAGGAGAGATACAGTAGGAAAATATAAACATCGAAGATTTTCTTTCCTCTAGTAGCTGATATAATGAAAGGTCAAGTGACCACATGCAGTGTACCTATAGGAGATGAGGGTTAGAAAGAGGGCATAAGGATAAGTTTTGTGAAGACAAAAGCCCTTAGGGCCATTGTATTCTCACAGTAGGACAGCACCTGAGGCTAGGACATCAATATGAAAGCATGACCAAATATATGAGCATGTGATGCTAAGTAGTGCAGGGTTCTGTAGCCTGCAGCATATTCATTTTGATAGACAGGAGGATGCATCTCACGCTTCCAGTATGGGAAAAATATAGTACTGGATGGCAACTCCAGGCAGATGTGATCTTATCTGCACTCCAGATGAGATTATACAACATTGGATGGTTGGAGCCTATGGTGAAACTCACATCTGGTAATGAAAGGTGACTCCCTGAAAACACATTGGTATAAGGGACAGAAAATCTAGAGGTGAAAGCAAGAAAATATTCATGCTTCTCTGGAGACAATAGGTAAATGTAGGAAAATCCTACTTCTAGGATTAGCCAGAGAAACTTATGAGGATATAGCTTTCTAAAGATCTGGTGTTGTTCCTTTCCATTTCTTGTAGCCTTTCCCTCTTGAAGAAAGATGAGTGTCTGTGATAAAGACAAAATTGGTGAGTCCAAAATGGAATGACCCTGTAGGAGAAGTGGATATTTGTCTAGAAGTGGCAGCAAAGACACATGAAGCAAATTCAGCTCTGATATACATAAATTTGGGAGGGGGTGATTATTATGGGTCATCACTATGAATGACTACTACTATCCTCTATCTTCTTTTCATTTTGTCATATGTACAAAACACATTTGCAAATTCTGAATATATACAAGGGAAAGAAAACTCAATATCTCCAACTTTTCTTTTTGTAACTGGGGGAGATTCAGATCTTTCATTTTCCCCTCCTGTAACCCAAAATATTTCACTCTACAAGCCACTGGCATTTTTACCTTTATTCCTGTACCAGGGGAAACCAAGATCACTTTAAGAATCAATTTGTTTGTTTGTGTGTATGTATACTTACATACACTTATGTATATACATACATAAATTCAAGTTAGTTAGCATAGAGTGTAGTATTGGTTTCACGAGTAGAACCCTGTGATTCATCACTTACATATAACCCCCAGTGCTCATCCCAATAAGTGCCCTCCTAATACTTCACCCATTTAGCGCATCCCCTTATCCACCTCCCCTCCAGCACTCCTCAGTTCGTTCTCTGTATTTAAGAGTCTCTTATGGTTTGCCTCCATCTCTGTATTTTTAAACATTAATTTCAGTACAGCTAACATACGGTATTATATTAATTTCAAGTATAAAATATAGCAATTCAACAATTCCATATATTTCTCAGTGCACATCAAGATAAGTGTACACTTAACCCCCTTCATCTATTTTGCACATTCCCCCATTTACCTCCCCTCTGGTAACCATCAGTTTGTTCTCTATAGTTAAGAATCTGTTTTTTGGTTTGTCTCTTTTTTTACTATGTCCATTTCTTTTGTTTTTTAAAGTCCAGATATGAGGGAAATCATATGGTATTTTTCTATCTGACTGGCTTATTTTGCTTAGCATTATACTCTCTTGCTCCATCCATGTCATTGCAAATGGCAAGATGTCATCATTTTTAATGGCTGAATAATAATCTGTCATAACTTCTTTATCCATTCATCTATCGATGGACACTTTTGCTTCCATAATGTGGCTATTGTAGATAATGCTGCAATAAACATGGGATGTATATATCCATTTGAATTGCTTTTTTTTTTTAATCTTTGGGTAAATATCCAGTAATGCAATTACTGAAACGTAAGGTAGTGATTTATTTTTATTTTTTGAGGAACCTCCATACTGTTTTCCGCAGTGGATGCCCCACTTTGCATTCCCACCAACAGTTATTTTTTATCCACATCCTCGTCAACACTCGTTGTCTCCTGTGTTCATTTTAGCCATTCTGAAAGGTGTGCGGTGATATCTCAATGTAGTTTGCATTTCATTTTCCTGATGATGAGTGATGTTGAACATCTCTTCATGTATCTGTTAGTCATCTGTATGCCTTCTTTGGAGAAATGTCTTCTGCTCATTTCCTAATTAGATTATTTGTTTTTTGGGTATTGAGTTGTATAAGTTCTTTTTATATTTTGGATAATAATGCTTTATCATATATGTCATTTGCAAATATCTTCTCCCATTCCGTAGGTTGCCTTTTAGTTTTGTTGATTGTTTACTTTACTGTGCAGACGTTTTTTATTTTGATGTAGACCCAAAAGTTTATTTTTCTTTTATTTCTCTTACCCAGAAGGCATGTCTAGAAAAATATGGTTACTGCTGATGTCAGAGACATTACTTTCTGTGCTCTCTTCTAGGATTTTTATGGTTTTATGTCTCACATTTAGGCCTTTCATTCATTTTGAGTTTATTTTTGTGTATGGTGAGACAAAGCGGTCCAGTGTCATTCTTTTTAATGCAGCTGCCCAGTTTTGCCAACACCATTCATTGAAAAGACTGTCTTTTTCCTACTGGGTATTCTTTCCTGCTTTGTCAAAGATTAGCTGGCCATGAAGTTGGGGGCTTATTTCTGGGATTTCTATTCTGTCCCATTGATCAATGTGTCAACTTTTGTACTAGTACCATACTGTTTTGATCACTACAGCTTTGTAATATAACTTGAAATCTAAAATTGGAATATTTCCTGCGTTGCTTTTCTGTTTCAAGATTTCTTTGGCTATTTGGGATCTTTTGTCATTCCTTATAAATTTTAGGATTGTAGGGGCATCTGGGTGGCTCAGTCAGTTAAGTGTCTGACTTTGGTTCAAGTCATGATCTCACAGTTAGTGAGTTCAAGCCCCACGTTGAGCTCTCTGCTGACAGCTTAGAGCCTGGAGCCTGTTTTGGATTCTATGTCTCCCTTTCTCTCCACCTCTCACCTGCTCCCACTGTCTCTCTCAAAAATAAATATTAAAAAAATAAATTTTATGATTGTTTGTTCTAGTTCTCTGAAAAAATGCTGTTGGTATTTTGATAGGTATTCCATTAAATGTGTAGAATGCTTAGGATGGTATACATATTTTAGCAATATTTTTCTTCCAATCCATGAACATGGGATGTCTTCCCATATCTTTGTATCATCTTCAATTTCTTACATCAGTGTTTTATAGCTTTCAGCCTATAGATCTTTCACCTCCCTGGTTAGGTTTATTCCTAGGTGTCTTATTATTTTTGGTGAAACTATAAGTGGGGTTGGTTTCTTAATTTCTCTTTCTGCTGTATTGTGGTTAGATTTTCATTTCCCTGATGATGAGTGAGGTTGAGAATCTTTTCATGTGTCTGTTGGTCATCTGTATGTCTTCTTTGGAGAAATGTCTGTTCGTGCCTTCTGTCCATATTAAAACTTGGATTATTTAATTTTGGGGTGTTAAAGTGGAAAAGTTCTTCATATATTTTGTATACTAATCCTTTATCAGATAGGTTATTTACAAACAACTTCTCCCATTCTGTAGGTTGCCTTTTAGTTTTATCGATTGTTTCCTTTGCTGTGACAAAGCTTTCTATTATGATGTAGTTCCAAAGCTTATTTTTGCTTTTATTTCCTTTGCTTCAGGAGGCATATCTAGAAAAAATTTGCTATAGGCAATGTCACAGACATTACTGCATGAACTCTCTTCTAGGATTTTTATGATTTCAGGTGTCACATTTAGTTGTTTAATCCATCTTGTGTTTATTTTTGTGTATGGCAAAAGACAGCATTTAGTTTCTTTCTTTTGCATGTAGCTGTCCTGTTTCCCCAGCACCATTTGTTGAAGAGATTGTCTTTTTCCCATTACATATTCTTGCACCCTTTGTCAAAGATTAACTGACCATACAATTGTGGGTTTACTTCTGGAATTTCTATTCTGTTCCAATGATGTATGTGTCTATGTATGTGTCAGCCCCATACTGTTTTGATTAAGATTTTGTAGTATCAATTGAAATCTGGAATTGTGATACTTACACTTTTATTTCTCTTTTTAAAAATTATTTCAGCTATTTGTGGTTCCATACAAATTTTAAGATTTTTTATTCTCATTCTGTGAAAACTATTGTTGGTATTTTGGTAGAGATTATGTTACAATGCGGAGATTCATTTGAGTAGCATGGACATTTTAATAATATTATTTTTCCAATCAATGAATATGGAATACATTCCCATTTGTTTGTGTCACCATCAATTTTTTCATCCTCTTCTTTTTTAATTATTTTTTTTATTTTAACTTGTTTTATTTCTTATATTTTTTTAAATTTACATCCAAATTAGTTAGCATATAGTGCAACAACGTTTTCAGGAGTAGATTCCTTAATGCCCCTTACCCATTTAGTCCATCCGCCCCCCCACATGGAATATTTTTCCTTTTTTTTTTTTTTTTTTTTTTGGTGTCTTCAATTTCTTTCATAAGCTTTCTATAGTTTTCAGTGTATAGATTTTTCACCTCTTTAGTTAGATTTATTCCTAGGTATTTTATGGTTTTTTGTGCAACTGTAAATGGGATCAATTCCTTGATTTCTCTTTCTGTCGCTTCATTGTTGGTGTATAGAAATGAAACCGATTTCTGTGCATTGATTTATATCCTCCAACTTTGCTGAATTCATGAGTCAATTCTGGCAGTTTTTTGGTAGAATCTTTTGGGTTTTCCATATACAGTATCATGTCATCTGCGAAGAGTGTAAGTTTGACCTCCTCCTGGCCAATTTGGATGCCTTTTATTTCTTTGTGTTGTCTGATTTCAGAGGCGAAGACTTCCAATACTATGTTGAATAACAGTGGTGATAGTGGACATCCCTGTCTCCTTCCTGACCTTAGGGGAAAGCTCTCAGTTTTCCCCATTGAGAATGATACTAGTGTCGGATATTTTATATATGGCTTTTATGATCTTTAGATATGATCCTTCTATCATGATTTTCTTCAGGGTTTTTATCAAGAAAGGATGCAGTATTTTGTCAAATTCTTTCTCTGCATCTGTTGATAAGATCATATGGTTCTTGTCCTTTCTTTTATTGATGTGATGAATCACATTAATTGTTTTTTGTGGATATTGAACCTTCCTTGCATCCCAGGAATAAATCCTGCTTGGTCGTGGTGAATAATTTTTATAGCGTATTGTTGGATCTGGTGGGCTAATATCTTGTTGAAGATTTCTGCATCCATGTTTATCAGGGAAATTAGTCTATAGTTCTCCTTTTTAGGGGGATCTCTGGCTTTGGAATCTAGGTAATGCTGGCTTCATAGAAAGAATTTGGAAATTTTCCTTCCATTTCTATTTTTTGGAACACCTTCAAGAGAATGGGTGTTAACTCTTTCTTAAATGTTTGGTAGAATTCCCCTGGAAAGCCATCTGGCCCTGGACTCTTGGTTTTTGGCAGGTTTTTGATTACTAATTCGATTTCCTTACTGGTTATGGGTCTGTTCAAATTTTCTATTTCTTCCTGTTTCAGTTTTGGTAATGTGTATGTTTCTGGGAATTTGTCTATTTCTTCCAGATTGCCGATTTTATTGGCATATAATTGCTCATAATATTCTCTTATTACTGCTTTTATTTCTGCTGTGTTGGTTGTGATCTCTCCTCTTTCATTCTTGATTTTTATTTATTTGGATCCTTTCCTTTTTCTTCTTGATCAAACTGGCTAGGAGTTTATCAATTTTGTTAATTCTTTCAAAGAACCAGCTTCTGGTTTCATTGATTTCTTCTACTGTTTTTTGGATTCGATAGTATTGATTTCTGCCCTAATCTTTATTATTTCCTGTCTTCTGCTGTTTTTGGGTTTTATTTGCTGTTCTTTTTCCAGCTCCTTAGGCGTAATGTTAGGTTGTGTATCTGAGATCTTTCTTCCTTCTTTAGGAAGGCCTGGATTGCTATATACTTTCCTCTTACGACTGCGTTTGCTGTGTCCCAAAGGTTCTGGGTTGTGGTGTTATCATTTTCATTGACTTCCATATACTTTTTAATTTCCTCTTTAACTGCTTGGTTAGCTCATTCATTCTTTAATAGGATGTTCTTGAGTCTCCAAGTAATTTTTACCTTTCCAAATATTTTCTTGTGGTTGATTTTGAGTTTCATAGCATTGTGGTCTGAAAATATGCCCAGTATGATCTCAGTCTTTTTGTATTTACTTAGGGCTGATTGGTGTCCCAGTATATGGTCTATTCTGGAGAACGTTCCATGTGCACTGGAGAAGAATGTATATTCTGCTACTTTCGGATGCAATGTTCTGAATATATCTGTTAAGTCTATCTGGTCCATTGTGTTATTCAAAGCCATTGTTTCCTTGTTGATTTTTTGATTAGATGATGGGTCCATTGCTGTGAGTGGGGTGTTGAAGTCTCCTACTATTATGGTATTACTATCAATGAGTTTCTTCATGTGTGTGATTAATTGATTTATATATTTGGGTCTACCACATTTGGTGCAAAAATGTTTACAATTATTAGGTCTTGGTGGATAGACCCCTTGATTTTGATATAATGCCCTTCTGCATCTCTTGATGCAGTTTTTATTTTAAAGTCTAGATTGTTTGATTTAAGAATGGCTACTCCGGCTTTCTTTTGTTGACCATTAGCATGATAGATGGTTCTCCATTCCCTTATTTTCAGTATGAGGGTGTCTTTAGGTCTAAAATGAGTCTCCTGTACAGCATATAGATGAATCTTGTTTTCTTATCTGTTCTGTTACCCTGTGTCTTTTGATGGGAGCATTGAGTCCATTGACGTTTATAGTGAGTACTGAAAGATATGAATTTATTGCCATTATGATACTTGTAGAGTTGGAGTTTCTGGTGGTGTTCTCTTTTGTTCCTTTTGGTATGTATGTATGTATGTATGTATGTGTGTATGTATTTTTTAATTTTTTCATTTTTTCTCCCCTCAGAGAGTCTCCCTTAAAATTTCTTGCAGGGCTGATTTAGTGTCACAAACTCCTTTAATTTTTGTTTGGGAAACTTTTTTATCCCTCCTTCTATTTTGAATGACAGCCTTGCTGGATAAAGAATTCTTGGCTGCATATTTTATTTCTGATTCAGCACATTGAATATATCCTGCCACTCCTTTCTGCCTGCCAAATTTCTGTGGATAGGTCTGCTGCAATCCTGACCTGTCTTCCCTTGTAGGCTGGGTCTTTTTTTCCCTTGCTGATTTCATGATTCTCTGCTTGCCTGAGTATTTTGTGAATTTGACTATGATATGCCTTTTTGATGGCCGGTTTTTGCTGAATCTAATGGTGGTCCTCTGTGCTTTCTGGATTTTGATGTCTGTGTCTTTCCCCAGGTTTGGAAAGTTTTCAGCTATGATTTGCTCACATAACACTTCTACCCCAATTTCTTTCTGTTCCTCTTCTGGGACCCCTATGATTTTTATGTTGTTCCTTTTTAATTAGTCACTGATTTCTCTAATTCTTAAATCGTGCTCTTTTGCCTTAATCTTCCTCTTTTTTTCTGCTTCATTATTCTTCATAATTTTGTCCTCTGTATTGCTGATTCTCTGTTCTGCCTCATACATCCTTACTGCTGCAGCATCCATCCGTGATTGCGGCTCAGTTATAGCATTTTTTATATCATTCAGACTAGTTTTACTTCTTTTATCTCCTCAGAAAGGGATTCTAGTCTCTTTTCAACTCCAGCTAGTATTCTTATTATCATGATTCTAAATTCTCATTCAGACATCTTGCTTGTATCTGTGTTGGTTAAATCCCTGGGTGTCGCTTCCTTATGCGCTTTCTTTTTGGGCGAATTCCTTCGTTTTGTCATTTTGAAGGGAGAAAAGTAATTAATGAGGGAGAAAAATTAAAATTAAAAAATATTAAAATTAAAAAATATTAGAATTAAAAAATTAAACACACACACACACACGAATATAATAAATGATGCTATATCCTAGTTGTGTTTTGGTCTGAGTGTTGATAGTGGTTTGACAGAGCAGAGAAAAAAAAGGGGGGGGAAGGAAATCATTTGAGAATTTGAAAAAATGAATTCATTGAAGTAGACTTAGATGATGGGAATAAAATAGAATTTGAATAAATTTACACAAAAGTTAAGAATATAGTAGGAAAATAAAGAAAAAATTTTTTAGTAAAAATTAAAAATAAAAATGAATTTTTTATCTTTATTCAAGAAAAAGAAAAGAAATAAAAAAAAGAAGAAAAAAATAAATCATTTGAAAATTTGAAAAAGTGAATACACTGTATTAGACTACACTAAAATGATGGAAATAAATAAAATTTGAAAAAAATTTACATGAAAGCAAAAAATACAGTAAAAAACTAAAGAAAAAATAATTTTAATAGAAATTGAAAGTAAAAATGAAGTTTTTCTCTTTCTGCATTCATGAAAAAGAAAAGAAATGAAAAAAAGCAAAAAGAAAAAAGAATACCATTTGATCATTTGAAAAGGTGAATACACTGAAGTAGACTAAAATAAAATGATGGAATTAAGGCGTAATTTGAAAAAAATTTACACAAAAGTAAAAAATATAGTAAAAATTTTAAAGAAAAATATTTTTAATAAAAATTGCAAATAAAAATGAATATTTTCAATTTTTGTATTCAAGAAAAAGAAGTGTAAAAGAAAAAAGAAAGAAAATTGAATAGATGGACCTGCTAACAGATTCAAGTAGGACTGAAATTACTTAATTTTCCCCTAGAAGTCAGTCTATGTAGCCCTTTATAGTCCATAAACTAAGATGGCGGTGAAACTTGTGTTCTTAAAGAGCGAGGTTGGCCCAGTTGGCCAGGGCTCAGGGCAACAGCTCCACTCTCCACTAGATGGCGCTGCTAGCCTACTGAGGTGGAGTGTTGTGGTGCTGGTAGGTGCATATGTGCATGTGCAGGAAAGGTGACAATGGCATCACCCAGATACCAGTCTGTTCTCCTGGATCAGCAATTGCACACCAGTCCTCTGTCTTCAGCTCTCTTGCACTCCCCGCTTTTTCACTCTCCATGACCAGGCCCCACGCAATGCCTCTCCCCTGAGTTTTGTCTCAGATGCGGTTGTTTTCTCCAGCCCCTTACTTCTGAAGAACTGCAGCTTTGACCTGTTCCGTCCCTCTGTGGAAGAGTCTCACTGAGCAATGGCTGAACGCCAGCCACACCCAGCAACATTTGCCAGACCCTTCTGCTGTCAGTGCCCCGAGGCTTTGGCCAGATGCCAGTCCGCCCCAGAAAAATTTTGCAAGATAGTGTCGCAGCAGCTTTTCAGGGATTATGGGAAATCACAACACACATCTGGCACCAGGCTTCACCCTTAACCACCTTGTTCCAGCACCAATGAATGTGGTCATTTCCTGGGGTCTGCTGGGACCAGGTCTGCTGGGGTCTGGTGTTGACCAGCCTTGAACAGTCTTTATCAAATGTCCTTCCAGCAATGGAACCACTTTTCCCCGTGTGGCCTGAGAACCTCCCAGACCCCACTCTGCTCCTGGGGATTCGCCCTTCCCACCAGAGCACCACCAGGTATTGAGCTGCGGAGTTGCAGACTTTGCGCTCCCCTTGTTTACAGTCTTAAAGGAATTTAAACCCTCTCCTTTCTCCTTTCTCCGTTTTTAGTTTAGTCCCTGTGGCTATTTCCAATTTTCCACTTTCTCTCCAGCTGCTTTTGGGGAGGGGTGCTTTTCCCGTATTCTCCCTCCCCCAGTCTCCGTTCTCTCTGCACTCGCGAAAGCACCTCCCTTCCTGAGCCTTCTCGCTCCCCAAGTTTAAACTCTCTGCACCGCATACCTGCTGAATTCTGTGGTTCAGATTGTGCAGATTGTTGTGTTAACCCTCCAATCAGTTTTCTAGGTGTGTAGGATGGTTTAGTGTTGGTCTGGCTGTATTTCATGGACAGGAGACACACAAAAAACTTCCATGCTGTTCCGCCATCTTGGCTCCTCCCATCCTCTTCTTTTTATAGTTTTCAGAGTAATGGGCTTTCACTTCCTTGGTTAAGTATACTCCTGGGTATATTATGGTTTCTGGTGCGATTGTAAATGGAATTCTTTTCATAATTGCTCTTTCTGCTGCTTCACTTTGAGAGGATAGAAGTGCAGTGGATTTGTGTACATTCATTTTGCATCCTGTTACCTTACTGAATTCATTTATGAGATCTAGTATTTTTGTGGTAGTAGTATTTTTTTATTTTTTTATTAAAAAAAATTTTTTTTCAACGTTTATTTATTTTTGGGACAGAGAGAGACAGAGCATGAACGGGGGAGGGGCAGAGAGAGAGGGAGACACAGAATTGGAAACAGGCTCCAGGCTCTGAGCCATCAGCCCAGAACCTGACGCGGGGCTCGAACTCACGGACCGCGAGATCGTGACCTGGCTGAAGTCGGACGCTTAACCCACTGCGCCACCCAGGCGCCCCTGTGGTAGTAGTATTTTTGTGGAGTCTTATGTTTTCTCTATATAGGACCTTCTCATATGCAAATTAAGAAAATTTTACTATTTCATCACCAATTTAGATGCCTTTTTTTCTTTTTGTTGTTTGATTGTTGTGGCTCACACTTTCAGTACTATATTGAATAAAAGTGGTGAGAGTGGGCATCTTTGTTTTCTTCCTGACCTTAGGAGAAAGCTCTCCTATTTTCCCCATTGAGTATGAGGTTAGCTGCAGGTTTTTCATATTGGCCATTCTTATGTTGAGATAGGTTCCCTTCAGATCTACTTTGTTGAGAGTTTTTATTATGAATAGATGTTGTACTTTGTCAAATGCTTTGTCTTTATCTATTGAAATCACCATATGCTTTTTATTCTTTCTCTGATTGATGTGATGTATCACGTTATTGATTTGCAATTATTGAACCACTCTTGCATCCCCGGAATAAATCCCACTTGATTGTGGTGAATGGTTTTGAAAATGTACTGTTGGATTTGGTTTGTTAATATTTTGTTGAGTGTTTTTACATCTTTGTTCATAAAAGATATTGGCCTGTAGTTCTTTTTTGGTAGTTTCATTATATGGGTTTGGTATCAGGGTAATGTTGGACTCAGAATGAACGTGGAAGCCTTCCTTCCTATGTTTAGTAATATTTTGGAAGAATAGGTGTTAACCCTTCTTAAATGTCGGGTAAAATTCATCTGTGAATTTTTTTTGGTCCTGGACTCCTGTCTTGTAGGTAGTGTTTTAATTATTGATTCAATTAACTTTTTTAAATTTTTATTTTTTAGAGAGAACAAGTGGGGCAGGGGCAAGAGAGAGGGCATCAGAGTTTCCAAATGCTGACAGTGTAGAACCTGACATGGGACTTGAACCCACTAACCATGAGATCATAACCTGAGCCAAAGTCAGACACTCAGGCACACAGGCACCTCAATTACCGATTCAGTTTATTTGCTGATAATCAGTCTCTTTAATTATTCTATTTCTTCCTGTTTCTGTTCTCTCCCCTCTCTGTGCCACTGGCATCCTTCCTTCCTGCAGACAATCCTGCAGGTCCTTTTAGCTCCCAACT
The DNA here is from genome assembly GCF_018350155.1 of Leopardus geoffroyi. Lineage (NCBI taxonomy): Eukaryota > Metazoa > Chordata > Mammalia > Carnivora > Felidae > Leopardus > Leopardus geoffroyi. The sequence continues at coordinate 768,987 of NC_059332.1, read as the reverse complement.
GCATCTCTACCCTCTTTATCATCTTTGATTCAGTCTCTTTCCTACATTTAATTGTTGAGCTTCTTCAGACAGTCTTTGGGTCATTTTCTGCATTGTTTACACTCATGTAAGTCTTTTATAGTTATATCTGTGGGATGAGGTGAACTTAGGGTCCTCCTCCTCTGCCATCTTCCCAGAAGTCTAATGATCAATTTAAAGAATTAGTTAATTCTTGTTAACTTGACCTTATTGGATCTAAACCATATGTGAACCCAGTATTCTTATAAATGACCAGGCAAAACCTTAGAAGGCAGGTGATGGGATAATTTTTGATAGAGCCTTCTAATTCCATCTGAACTTTTTCACTTGATGTTAAAATTTACCTTGGTGAGATGAGAGCGGACAGATCTGGCATCCCAGTGGCTCTAAGCCTTGTTCTCTCCCAGCCTTAGTGGTGTTGTCACACCTTAATTGCTGGTATGTGTTCTCACCATTGGTATTTGTTGGCTTTCCTGACACCTCACAAAGATAAGGGGAAGAAAGTCATATCAAGAATAAACACCGGTGCCTGGAGCTTCGTGCAGGTGACACTCCATCCCTGATGTTTCACAGTTTACGATCTGTGGTAATTCACATTCTTCTCAAATAAAACACACCATTTACCAGAACCTTACAGAGATGAACTGATATCATTAACACTCTGGTCTCTTTCATGTGACTTGTGCCCTGTGGTCTATGATGATTTCTTTATTTTTTTTTTAATTTTAATTTTAGCTAGTTAATATACATGTCAATATTTGTTTCAGCTCTACATTGGAATAGACTTAAGTGATTCATGACTTATATACAATACCCAGTGCTTATCATAACAACTGGCCTCCTTAATAATCATCACCCATCCAGCCCATCTCCTAACCACCTCACTCCATCAATCCTACGTTCTCTATTTTTAAGAGCCTCTTTCCCTCCCTTCTTCTACCTTTCCCATATGTTCATATTTTGTTCCTTAAATTCCATATATAAGTGACATCACGTGGTATTTGTCTTTCTCTGATTGACTTACTTTGGTTACCATAATACATTCTAGTCCCATCTACACTGTTGCAAATGGCAAGATTCCATTATTTTTGATGGATGGGTAATATTCCATCACACACACACGCGCTCACACACACACACACACACACACACACACACACACACACAACCTTCTTTATCCATTCATAGCTCGATGGACATTTGAGCTCTTTCTATAATTTGGCTATTGTTAACAATGTTGCTATAAACACTGGGCATATGTACCCCTTCAAATCTGTATTTTTGTATCCTTTGGGTAAATACATAAAAGTGCAATTGCAGGACTGTAGGATAGAATGCATCCCCACTAGCTGTGCAAGAGGGTTCACTTTTCTCCACATTTTACCAACACCTGTTGTTTCATGTGTCATTAATTTGAGCCATTATGACAGGTGTTAGGTGGTATCTCATCGTTGTTTTCATTTGTATTTCCATGATGATTGTTATTGAGCATCTTTTCATGTGTCTGTTAGCCATTTGGCAGTCTTCTTTGGAAAAGTGTGTGGCATGTCTTTTGTCCAATTCTTAACTGGATTGTTTGGTTTTTGGGTGTTGAGTTTGATAAGTTTTTTAAGAATTTTGGATACTAACCTTTTATCTGATATGTCATTTGCAAACACCTTCTCCCATTTCATAGGCTACCTTTTAGTTTTGTTGGTTGTTTCCTTCATTGTGCAGAAGCTTTTATTCTTGATGATGTCCCAATAGTTCATCTTTGCTTTGGTTTGTCTTGACTTCCTCAGTGTGTCTAGTAAGAAGTTACTATGGCCAAGTCAAAGAGGTTGCTGCCTGTGTTCTCCTGTAGGATTTTGAAGGTGTCCTGTCTTACGTTTAGGTTTTTCATACATTTTTTAATTTGTTATTGTGCATGGTGCAAGTTTCATTCTTCTGCATGTTGGCATCCAGTATTCCCAGCATCATTTGTTGAAGAGACTGTCTTTTTCCATTGGATAATCTTTTCTGCTTTGTTGAAGATTAGTTGACCATACAGTTGTGGGTCCGTTTCTTGATTTTCTCTCTGTTCCATTGACCTACGTGTCTGCTTTTGTACCAGTACCATACTTTCTTAATGACTACAGCTTTGTAATATAGCTTCAAATCCAGAATCGTAATACCTCTAGTTTTATTTTTCTTTTTTCAGAATTGTTTTGGCTATTCAGTGCCTTTTGTCCCTACATATTTTAGGATTGTTTGTTTTAGCTCTGTGTAAAAGGCTGGTGGTATTTTGATGATAGGAATTGCATTATATGTGTAGAATCATTTGGGTTGTATACACATTTAACAATGTTTGTCCTTCAATACATGAGCATAGAATGCTTTTCCATTTCTTGTGTTCTCTTCATAAGTGTTCTACAGTTTTCATAGTACAGATTTCTACCTGTTCAGTTGAGTTTATTCCTAGGTATCTTATTGTTTTTGATGCAATTGTAAATGGAATTGAATTCTTGATTTATTTTTCTTCTGTATTGTTTCTGTTTTGTAGAAACATACTACAAATTTGCTGAATTCATGTATTAGTTCTAGCAATTCTTTGTGGAGTCTTTTTGGGTTTTCTTTACAGAGTGTCATGTCATCTGCAAATAGTGAAAGTTTGAATTCCTCCTTGCCAATTTGGATGTTCTTTATGTCTTTTTGTTGTCTGATTGCTTGAGGCTAAGTCTTCCAGTACTATGTTAAATAGTAACAGTGAGAGTGGGCATCATTGTCTTGTTTCTGACCAAAGGGTAAAGCTCTAAATTTTTCCCCATTGAGAATTATATTAACTGTGGGTTTTTCATATAAGGACTTTATGATGTTGAGATATGTTCTATATATCCCTACTTTGTTGAGGTTTTTTTTAAAACCAAGAATGGATGCTATCTTGTCAAATGCTTTTTCTGCATCTATTTGCAGGATCATGTGGTTCTTATTCTTTCTTCTATTAATGTAGTATACCATCTCAATTGTTTTGCCAATATTGAACCAATCCTACAGTCCAGGAATAACTCCCACTTGATAGTGGTGTATAATTCTTTAATGTACCCATGAATTCAATTTGCAACCATCTTGTTGAGAATTTTTGTATCCAGTTTCATCAGGGATATTGGCCTGCAATTCTTTTTAGTTGGGTCTTTGGTTTTGTAATCAAGGTAATGTTGGCTTCATGCACTGAGTTTGGAAGCTTTCCTTCTATTTCCATTTTTGGACACAGTCTGAGAAGAATATGTTATAGTTCTTTAAATGTTTGGTAGACTTCCGCTGAGAAGCGAACTGGCCTAGGACTCTTGTTTGTTGTGATAGTTTTGATTAGTGATTACATTTATTGGCTGGATATGGGTCTGCTCAAATTTGTATTTCTTCTTCAGTTTTGGTAGTGTGTGAGTTTCTAAGAATTTGCCCATTTCTTCCAGATTGCCAAGTTTGTTGGCATATAATCTTTCATAGTATTCTCTTATAATTGTATTGCAATGTTGGTTGTGATCTCCCCTCTTTCATTTGTGACTCTCTATTTGGGTTCTCTTTCTTTTCTTTTTGAGAAGTCTGTCTAGGGGGTTATCAATTTTATTCATTTCTTCAAAGAACCACCTCTTGGTTTCATTGATTTGTTGCTCTGTTTTTTGTTTGTTTATTTTGGTATCATTTATTTCTTCTCTAACATGTTATAATTCCCTTATGCTGGTTTTAGGCTTTATTTGCTACTCCTTTTCTATCTCCCTTATGTGTAAGGTTAGATTGTGTATTTAGGACCTTTCTTGCTTATTAAGAAAGGCCTGAATTACAATACATTTTTCTGAACCTCCATTGCTGCATCCCGAAGGGTTTGGACTGTCCTGTTTTAATTTTCATTTGCTTACATGTACTTTTTTTAAATTTCTCCTTTAATTTCCTGGTTAACCCATTCACTCTTTAGTAGGATGTTATTTAACTTCCATGTATTTAAAGGCTTTTCCAAATTTTTTTTGTGGTTGACTTCAAGTTTCATAGCATTGTGATCTGAAAATATGCATGATATGATCTTGATTTTTTGTAATTATTGAGGACGGATTTGTGACCCAGTATATGACCTATTCTGGAGAATATTCCATGTGCACTACAAAAATGAGTCTCCTGCTGCTGTAGAGTGAAATGTTCTGCATATATCTGTTAAGTCCATCTGGTCTAGTATATCATTCAAAGTCATTTTGTTGTTGTTGATTTTTTAAAGGTCTGTCCATTGCTGTACGTGGGTGTTGTCAAAGTCCCCTGATATTATGTTATTATTAATGAGTTTATTTTTGCTTGTTATTAATTAATTTTTGTGTGGGTGCTGCCAAGTTGAGGGCACAGATATTTGCAATTGTTAGATCCTCTGAATGGATAGACCCCTTAATTATGATATAATGCCCTTCTACATCTCTTGTTACAGTCTTTGTTTTAATATCTAGTTTGTCTATATAAGTATGGCTACTCTGGCTTTCTTTTGATGTCTTTTAGCATGATAGATGGTTCTACATACTCTCACCTTTTTTTTTAAGTTTATTCATTTATTTTGAGAGATGTGAATGCAGGAGGGGCAGAGAGAGGGAGAGAGAGAATCCTAAGCAGGCTCCACACTGTCAGCACAGAGTCCGATGTGGGACTTCATCCCATAAACTATGAGATCATGACCTGAGCCAAGATCAAGTGTCTGGTGCCTAACTGACTAAGCCACCCAGGTGCGTTTTCCCTCACTTTCCATCTGCCTATGTCTTTATGTATAAAGTTAGTCTTTTGTAGGCAGCATATAGGTGGATCTTGGCTTTTTTATCCATTCTGATATCCTATGTATTTTTATCGGAGCATTTAGTCCATTTACATGCAGAGTGATTATTGAAAGATTTGAATTTAGTGCTATGTGTTGCTTATAGAATCCATGTCTGTGGTGATGTTTTCTGGTCCTTTCTAGTCTTTAATGCTTTGCTATATTTTTCTCCAACAGAGTCCTCCTTAAAACTTCTTGCAGGGTTGGTTTGGTTTTCCTTTAATTTTTGTTTGTCTGGGAAAGGCTTTGTCTCTCCCTCTATTCTTAAATTTTTTTAAATGTTTGTTATTATTATTATTATTTAATTTATTTATTGTTTACTTTATATCCAAGTTAGTTAGCATATAGTCCAACAATGATTTCAGGAGTAGATTCCTTAATGCCCTTTACCCATTAGTCCATTCCCCTTCCCTCAACCCTTCCATCAACCCTCTGATTGTTCTCTATATTTAAGAGTCTCCTATGTTTTGTACCCCTCCCTGTTTTTGTATTATTTTGCTTCCCTTCCCTTATGTTCATCTGTTTAGTATTTTAAGTTCTTTATATGAGTGAAGTGGTATTTGTCTATCTCTAACTAATTTCACTTAGCATAATGCCGTCTAGTTCCATCCATGTAGTTGTAAATGGCAAGATTTCATTCTTTTTGATTGTTGACTAATACTCTATTGTATATACTTACCACTTCTTTATCCATTCATCTGTTGATAACATTTAGGCCCTTTGAATACTTTGGCTATTGTCAATAATGCTGCTATAAATGTTGGGGTCCATGTGCCCCTTTGAAACAGCATACCTGTATCCCTTGGGTAAATACCTAGTAGTGAAATTTCTCGGCCGTAGGGGAGTTCTATTTTTAACTTTTTGAGGAGCCTCCATACTGTTTCCCAGAGTGGCTGCACCAGCTTGCATTCCCACCAGCAGTACAAAAGAGATCCTCTTTCTCCACATCCTCGCTAGTATCTGTCATTGTCTGAATTGTTAATGTTAGCCATTCTGACAGGTGTGAAGTGATATCTCCTTGTGGTTTTGATTTGTATTTCCCTGATGATGAGTGATGTGGAACATTTTTTGATGTGTCGGTTGGCCATCTGGATGTCTTCCTTGGAGAAGTGTCTATTCATGTCTTTTGCCCATTTCTTCACTGGATTATTTGTTTTTTGGATGTTGAGTTTGATAAGTTCTTTATACATTTTGGATACTAACCCTTTATGTAATATGTCATTAGTAAATATCTTCTCTCATTCCGTTGATTGCCTTTTAGTTTTATTGATTGTTTCCTTTGCTGTGCAGAATCTTTTTATTTGGGTTCCAAGAGTTCTCCTTTGCTTTTGTTCCCTTGCCTCTGGAGACATGTTGAGTAAGAAGTTGCTGCGGCTGAGGTCGAAGAAGTTTTTGCCTGATTTCTCCTCCAAGATTTTGATGGCTCTCTGTATTAAATTTAGGTGTTTCATTCATTTTGAGTTATTTTTCTGTATGGTGTAAGAAAGTGGTCCAGGTTCATTTTTCTGCAGGTCACTGTCCAGTTTCCCAACACCATTTGCTGAAGAGACTGTCTTTATTACATTGTATATTCTTGTCTGCTTTGTCAAATATTAGTTGGGCATACGTTTGTGGGTCCATTGCTGGGTTCTCTATTCTGTTCCATTATCTGACTGTCTGTTTTTGTGCCAGTACCATACTGTCTTGATGATTACCGTTTTGTAATACATCTTGAAGTCCAGGAGTGTGATTCCTCAAGCTTCGGTTTTCTCTTTCAAGATTGCTTTGGCTATTCGGGGTCTTTCTGGTTCCATACCAGAATTGTTTCTTCTAGCTCTGTGAAGAATGCCGGTCTCATTTTGATAGGGAGTGCGTTGAATATGTAGATTGCTTTGGGTAGTATCAACTTTATAACAATGTTTCTTCTTCCAATCCAGGAGCATGGAATATTTTCTGTGTGTGTGTGTGTGTGTGTGTGTGTGTGTCTTCTTCAATTTGTTTCTTAAGTTTTCTACGGTTTCAATGTATAGATTTTTCATATTTTAGGTTGGGTTCATTCCTAGGTATTTTATGGGTTTTGGTACAATTGTAAATGGGATCAGTTCCCTGATATCTCTTTCTGTTGCTTCATTATTGGTGTATAGGAATGCAACCGATTTCCGTGCATTGATTTTATATCCTGAAACTTTGCTGAATTCATGGCTCAGTTCTAGCAGTTTTTGGTGGAATCTTTTGGGTTTTCCAAATAGAGTATCATGTCATCTAAAGACTGAAAGTTTGACTTCTGCCTTGCTAATTTGGATGCCTTATATTCCTTTGTACTATCAGATTGCTGAGGCTAAGTCGTCCAATACTACATTGAATAACAGTCATGACATCACAATGACTCTAAACCCATATCTTTCAATAATAACACTGAATGTAAATGGACTAAATGCCCCCACCAAATGACATAGGGTATCAGAATGGATAAAAAACAAGACCCATCTATTTTCTGTCTACCAGAGACTCATTTTAGACCTGAGGACACCTTCAGATTGAAAGTGAGGGGATGGAGAACTATCTATCGTGCTACTGGAAGTCAAAAGAAAACTGGAGTAGCCATACTTATATCAGACAAACTAGACTTTAAATTAAAGGCTGTAACAAGAGATGAAGAAGGGGATTATATCATAATTACAGGGTCTATCCATCAAGAAGAGCTAATAATTATAAATGTCTATATGCTGAATACAAGAGCTCCCAAATACATAAAACAATTAATGATAGACATAAGCAACCTTATTGATAAGAATGTGGTAATTGCAGGGGACTTTAATACCCCACTTACAACAATGGATAGATCATCTAGACAGAGAATCAATAATGAAACAAGGGCCCTGAATGCTACATTGGATCAGATGGACTTGACAGATATATTTAGAATTCTGCATCCCAAAGCAACAGAATATACTTTCTTCTCGAATGCACATGGAACATGCTCCAAGATAGATCACATAGTGGGTCACAAAACAGCCCTTCATAAGTATACAAGAATTGAGATCATACCATGCAAACTTTCAGACCACAATGCGATGAAGCTTGAAATCAACCACCGGAAAAAGTCTGGAAAACCTCCAAAAGCATGGAGGTATAGAGGTTAAAGAACACCCTACTAAAGAATGAATGGGTCAACCAGGCAATTAGAGAAGAAATTAAAATATATATGGACACAAATGAAAATACAACAATCCAAAAGCTTTAAGATGAAGCAAAGGGATGCTGAGAGGAAAATACATTGCAATCCAGGCCTGTCTCAAGAAACAAGAAAAGTCCCAAATATAAAATCTAACAGTACACCTAAAGGAAATAGAAGCAGAACAGCAAAGACCCCCCCAAAACCCAGCAGAAGAGAAATCATAAAGATCAGAGCAGAAATAAACAATATAGAATCTAAAAAAAAAAAAAAGTAGAGCAGATCAATGAAACCAAGAGCTGGTTTTTTGAAAAAATAAAGAAAATTGATAAACCTCTAGCCAGGCTTCTGAAAAAAAAAAAAAAAGGGAGGTGACCCAAGTAGATAAAATCATGAATGAAAATAAAATTATTACAACCAATCCCTCAGAAATGCAAGCAATTATCAGGGAATAATATGAAAAATTATATGCCAACAAATTGGAAACCTGGAAGAAATGGACAAATTCCTAAGCACCCACACACTTCCAAAACTCAAATGGAAAGCAACACAAAGTTTGAACAGACCCATAACTAGTGAAGACATTGAATCAGTTATCAAAAATCTCCCAACAAATAAGAGTCCAGTAACAGATGGCTTCCCTGGGGAATTCCACCAGACATTTAAAGCAGAAATAATACCTATCCTTCTCAAGCTGTTCCAAAAAATAGAAAGAGAAGGAAAATTTCTAGACTCATCATTCTATGAAGCCAGCATTACTTTGATTCCCAAACCAGACAGAGACCTAGCAAAAAAAGAGAACTACAGGCCAATATCCATGATGAATATGGACGCAAACATTCTCAACAAGATACTAGCAAATCGAATTCAACAGAATATAAAAAGAATTATTCACCATGATCAAGTGGGATTCATTCCTGGGCTGCAGGGCTGGTTCGACATTCGCAAATCAACCAATGTGATACATCACATTAATAAAAGAAAAGATAAGAACCATATAATCCTGTCAATAGATGGAGAAAAACGATTTGACAAAATTCAGCATTCTTTTTTAATAAAAACCCGAGAAAGTAGGGATAGAAAGAACATACTTAAACATTACAAAAGCCATGTATGAAAAGCCCACAGCTAATATCATCCTCAGTGGGGAAACACTGAGAGCTTTCCCATGAGACCAGCAACATGACAGAGATGTCCACTCTCACCGCTGCTGTTTAACCTAGTGTGGGAAGTTCTAGTATCAGCAATCAGACAAAAAAGGAAATCAAAGGCATCCAAATTGGTAAAGATGAAGTCAAGCTTTCACTTTTTGCACATGACATGATACTCTACATGGGAAACCCGATAGACTCCACCAAAAGTCTGCTAGAACTGATAAATGAATTCAGCAAAGTTGCAGGATACAAAATTAATGTACAGAACTCAGTTTAATTCTTGTACACTAATAATGAAGCAACAGAAAGAGAAATAAAGAAACTGATTCCATTCGCAATTGCACCAAGAATCAGAAAATACCTAGGAAAAAAACTAACCAACGATGTAAAAGATCTGTATGCTGAAAACTATAGAAAGTTTCTGAAGGATTGAAGAAGATACAAAGAAGTGGAAAAACATTCCGTGCTCATGGATTAGAAGAATAAATATTGTTAAAATGTCAATACTACCCAAATCAATCTACATATTCAATGCAATCCCAATCAAAATTGCACCAGCATTCTTCTCGAAGCTAGAACAAGCAATCCTAAAATTTGTATGGAACCACAAAAGACTCCAAATAGCCAAATTAATATTGAAGAAGAAGACCAAAGCAGGAGGCGTCACAATCCCAGACTTTAGCCTCTATTACAAAGCTGTAATCATCAAGACAGCATGGTATTGGCACAAAAACAGACACAGACCAATGGAATAGAATACAGACTCCAGACTTGGACCCACAAAAGTATGGCCAACTAATGTTTGACAAAGCAGAAAAGAATATCCGATGGAAAGAAGACAGTCTCTTTAATAAATGATGCTGGGAGAACTGGATAGCAACATGCAGAAGAATGAAACTAGACCACTTTCTTACACCATTCACAAAAATAAACTCAAAATGGATAAAGGACCTGAATGTGTGACAGGAAACCATCAAAACTCTAGAGGAGAAAGCAGGAAAAGACCTCTCTGACCTCAGCTGCAGAGGTTCTTACTTGACACATCTCCAAAGGCAAGGGAATTAAAAGCAAAGATGAACTATTGGGGCCTCATCAAGATAAAAAGTTTCTGCACCGCAAAGGAAATAATCAACAAAACTAAAAGGCAACTGATAGAATGACAGAAGATATTTGCAAATGCCATATCAGACAAAGGGCTCGTATCCAAAATCTATAAAGAACTTACCACACTCCATACCCCCCCCCAAAAAAAAATCCAGTGAAGAAATGGGCAGAAAATATGAATAGACACTTCTCTAAAGAAGACATCCAGATGGCCAACAGGCACATGAAAAGATGCTCAACGTCGCTCTTCATCAGGGAAATACAAATCAAAACCACACTCGGATACCACCTCACGCCAGAGTGGCCAAAATGAACAAATCAGGAGACTATAGATGCTGGCGAGGATGTGGAGAAATAGGAACCGTCTTGCTCTGTTGGTAGGAATTCAAACTGGTGCAGCCACTCTGGAAAACAGTGTGGAGATTTCTCAAAAAATTAAAAATAGATCTACCCTATGACCCAGCAATAGCACTGCTAGGAATTTACCCAAGGGATACAGGAGTGCTGATGCATAGGGGCTCTTATACCCCAATATTTATAGCAGCACTTTCAACAATAGCCAAATTATGGAAAGGGCCTAAATGTCCATCAACTGATGAATGGATAAAGAAGATGTGGTTTATACATACAATGGAACACTACTTGGCAGTGGGAAAGAATGAAATCTGGCCAATTGTAGCAACATGGATGGAACTGGAGAGTATTATGCTAAGTGAAATAAGTCAGGCAGAGAAAGACAGATACCATGTTTTCACTCATATGTGGATCCTGAGAAACTTAACAGAAGACCATGGGGGAGAGGAATGGGGACAGGGGGAAGTTACAGAGGGGGAAGGAGGCAAACCATAAGGGACTCTTAAAATACTGAGAACAAACTAAGGGTCAATGGGTGTGGGGAGAGGGGAAAGTGGGTGATGGGCATTGAGGAGGGCACCTGTTGGAATGAGCGCTGGGTGCTTTAAGGAAACCAATTTGACAATAAATTGTATTTTAAAAACTTAAAAATAAATAGAAAAGGAAATACCTGGTTGGCATCTAAAAATGGTCCTTAATTTTTGAGGGAGAGAGAGAGCATGAGTAAGGGAAGTGCAGAGAGAGGGAAACACAAAATCTGAAGCAGTCTCTGGGCTCTCAGATATCAGCACAGAACCCGACACAGAACTTGAACCCACAAACCAAGAGATCATGACCTGGGCTAACGTGAGATGCTTAACCAACTGAGTCCCCCAGGTGCCCTAACAATTGCTATTTTTAAAATGTAATCTCATTATAATATGATTTTAATACCAAGATTTCTTTGGTCAAATGGAATATATTAGGTAGAAACAATGTAAAATGTAAAAGTGTTCATTAATGTATAAGCTCATGATATAGGTTTTGTATAGTCTTTACGTATTACACTTAAAAATGTTTCATAATTCCTTTCCTTCCCCAGATTGGAATATTTCTGACAAGTTATCCCTCAGATTTGACCCTTAGCATGGTAAGGAATTGGGGGAAAATTTTCAGGTAATTCAGGGAAACCCGTTCCCTTCCCTATCAACACAGCTAAAGCATGTTTGTCAGTGATGGTTGGTCTGTAGATTCATTGTTATATTAGTACAACAGTATGGTATCATGTGGAAGATATCCCTCAGAAACTGTTCCAACCAGGATAACTCTTGGAAGGGCAATAATTGCCTCTCTGGGATTTACCCTCCCAATGGCTCTAATCAAGAGAATTATTTTATTTACGTAAAGGCTCCAGTTGCTGTAGGAAAAGGGTCCATCCCCTGATACACTGCATGCTCTAATAAGGTCCTCCTTTCAACTAAACCAAATCTTTTGGGTAAACACAGGACTCTCTTTTGTAGCAATGATAATCACAGTAATTTCCAGACTCTGTTGTCCTATGATATAGAGGATTAGAATGAATGGTGTGAGCACACATTTATGTTGGTAATTTCAAGGAGATGAAAACCAGAGGTCAGATAGGTCCACCAGGAAGGAGAGTGTAGATCATGAAGACAGATAAAGGGAATGTGGACAGACACAGGACGCACGAGTACTAATTAAGCACTAGGTAAGAGCATAAAAAGACTAAAGTAAGAAAAAAGTAAGCTGGCCAGTGATTTGTAGATCGGAAAAGACTCAGGTCTTTTCCTCCATAGTGCCTTTCCTCAAAAAAAGAAAGAAGATATTTCATTCTATAACCTACCAAAGCAACTAGTGATAAAGTCTTTACTTCTCTCCCTTCCAGTAAGAAGAAAATTAAACCATAAAGTTCCTACCTTTTCTCTAGTCGTGTCTGGTAACCGTTCATCCCTCATCTCCTTCCCCTTTCTAAGTTCTGTAGAATGCTAAGGACAAGCCATGCAACAGACAGACACCTCACTGCTGCACTTTCAGCTAACGCACCAAGTTGTCCAGGTAACTGTGTAAAGAAGGAGAAAGTTATATCTGCATTAGAAGGAGCAATGGCATTTGGGATCATATATCTCATGATGTATTATCTCCCATTCTAGGGAAATTAAAAAGGAATCTCAGGATTTTTCCTTCATCTCTCAAATAGCAGTGACTCCTAAGTGAAATGATCTTTATGATTTACCATCTGTTACTGTTGTTTGTTTAAGTCAAAGCAGATGTCTTCACCCAGTGGGCTGCAGCCACTCCTCTTTGGTGAGGTCTGATCCTCAGCCATGGAGAGGGAGCCCCCTTCCAAGTTTATTTTCTTGGATACTGTATCTCGGTCCAAGTTACCCTTTACAGATCTCTACGTCTTTATAATTACTCTCTCCCATGGTATAATAATTCCTTGAACTAAACTTCTGTTTACTTACAAGGAATTTATTTTTAAGCAATGCACTTGTGTGATTATCCTGGATGGTTTCTGAGCTGTAGAAAGTGGCTTAGTTTCATGTAACAACTAGTTAATGGTTAAGAGTGATGAGGTTGAGTCAGTCATACAGGCTTGGGCCAAACTGTTTCTAACTTTCCTGCTGAAACTCAATCGAGTAGCCACTTCCAACATCTTTTTCAAGAGTTATGTTTGTAGAGGGTGAGCAAGTTGAGAGGCAACCACAGATGTCTCTGTTGTGGTTTCCTTCTGTTTTTGCTGTAGCTTAAGAAGTGTGAGGGAGACCCAGCTGTGGAAGGTGGAGACAGATGCAGCAAAGCTGAATGAGGCAGAGCCCTGTCACACTAACTATAAGAGAAAAGATAGCATCAATCTCTCCCAAGACAGATTCAAAACCCACAAGAGAAAAAGAATAATCTAAGAGGTATAACTATTATGAAAGCGATTAAGTTTTTTAACAACAAAAAGAAACATAAGACTCATTAGGCACAGTATATTATATTAAAAGATAAATAGCCATTCATTAGTTTCAGTAAATATTCAGAATTCTTCTGAAGCTGGAAAATAAAAATATATGTGGAAATTATAAATTATGCTCAGAATTCAAATACTATCTTCATTCTCATCTTGGAGAGAAAGAAATAATGTGGACACCTTCGTCAGGCCTGTGACAGACACAGATTCAGCTTTACACACTATGATCAGGTTACTTTCTATTCCCGCCCCCCCCCCCCAGCCCCATACTCGCACTCTTCCTCCTTTGCTCTCTCAAAGAATTTGTATCTTCCGTTCCTAAAAATTCTTTTCAAATTCAGTTACATTCACATGTCCCCTGGGAAGCATTCTATCACTTTCTCCCCAGTCCATGTCACAGATATGTTCACCAAAACAGATTTTTGGCCTTGTTCATACTATGAGTATTTGTAAGTTGATGTTGTCCATCTGTCTTTTTTGTATTTCTACTTGCTCCCTAGTTTTCAGTCCAGAAACAAGTCCTGAGTGTAACTAAACAGTCAGAAGAGAATGGTCTTCCTACAAAAATATTTAACTGAAGCTCCAGAATTTTCACCCTGTGGACAGTAGTTCCCTTATCTGAGGTAACACTTTCTGTAGTTTCAGTGACCCTGCGATCAACCATGGCCTCTGGAAGCAGATGATCCTCCTGAGGCTTCATCAGAAAGTCAATTGCAGCCCAACGCTAGGTCACATGCCTGGGTCATTCTTGTCACTTCATCTCTGATCAGGTGGGCATATTATTATCTTACAGAATCACAAGGAGAATAAGAGTGAGTTCAATCAGATATTTGGGAGAGACACCATAGTCCTATAACTCTCACTACAGTATATTGTTATAATTGTTCCATTTTATTATAGTTGTTAATCTCTTATTGTGCCTAAATTTGTAAATTAAACTTAGTATAGGCATGTATTTATAGGAAAACAATAGTATGTATAGGGTTTTGTACTAACCTTTGTTTCAAGCATCCACTGGGGGTCTTGGAACCCAGTGGATAAGGGGGTGCTACAGAAAACATTTTGAAATTGGTAACAGATTTGATGTTCATCATGACTTTTTGTCCATGAGAGATTATTGGAATTAAAGTTATTCTGTTGTGTTTTTTTTTAGAATCCCATTAATGGAACACAGCCTGAAAATGTTGAAAAGGAAACTAAAGCTATTCATCAAAAAAAGATCATTTGTTTCATGGAAATTTTCTTCTGTAGTTATGTGAGGAAGTTTCCAATTACTGTTTACCCAGATATCACCCTGGGATAAATGAGAATTTGACAGTTAAGAAGCTATGTTACTATAACATGGCAAATATCTGGATAAAATATAAAAGTGGAAATTTTTTTTATTTTATATTTAATTTGTGAAGTTTTTTATTCTGGTGAAATTTAAAATTTACAGAGAAGCTTCAAAAGTGGTACAAAGAACCACCACTAACCCTTTACAGATCCAGCAGTAGTTTATATTGTGTCTAGAAAGACGTTTTCTATCCATCTACCTACACACCTACCTAGCTACCTAACTACCTACCTATCATCATCTCTTTTTCTGGCCATTGGAGACTAAGTAAGAGACATCATGTCCCTTTACCTTTAAATACTTTGATGTTGATTTCCTAAGAACAGGGACTTTATTTTACATAACAGCAGAGTTGACAAAACAGGAAATGTAATATGAATACAATATTATTATCTAATCCATAGTCGGAAGTCATATTTCTCCAATACTCTGAAATATGCTGCTAGTAGCTATGTTTTCCCAGTGCAGGGCCCCCTATTTAGATAATGTGTCTCCTTGGTCTCCTTAGTCTGGACCAATTCCTCAGCCTTTATTTGTCTTCATTTAACTGAATATTTTTGAAGATTACAGGACAGCTATTTTGTCCAGCTTGTCTCAATTTGAGTTGGTCTCATGTGTCTTCAATGCTGAAATCAGGCTGTGCATTTTTGGCAGGAATGTCACTGAGTGACATTATGCCCTGCTCAGAGCATCATGTCAGTAGGTGCAAGATGTTGGTTTGTCTCAACACTGGTGTTGTTAATATTGTATTATTAAGATTGACTAATGTATTATTAATATTGTTAATATTGACTAATCTTGTGATGTTCATCCACCACATTTTTCTCTTGTGAAGTTTACTATTCTTCATTTTGTAATTAACAGGTAATTAGTGGGCAGGTATTTTAGAGCATGTAAATATCCTGTTTCTCATATTTCATTCACTAGTTTTTAGTATCTATTTACCATTTTTAACTCTACCATTCCTTCTATACACATTATTAGGATCCCTACTGACAGAAATAATATTTTCTTCTCCACTAATAATTTATAAATATATCACTATGAGGTTTTGGATTCTTACTTCTGTCAATTCATTAGCATAATTTCTCTTAATGCCCAAAATGTCCCAGCGTTGAACAGTGGTAGTCCTTTTAAACTGGGTTCTGTTTCTTTTCCATGTGTCCCTATGATTCTTGGAGCATTTTCTTACGTTTTGGGGAAGTATGTGATTCTTTTCTCAGGTAACAAGGAATGAATGATGAAGGGGAAAAATGAAAGTTTTGAAGGCTACTTTATTCTACTGGGTTTTTCACATTGGCCTCATCTGGAAGTAGTTCTCTTTGTGCTTATCTTGATGTTCTACTTGATGACATTGATAGGCAACCTCTTTATCATTGTCTTGTCATACCTGGACGCCCATCTCCACACTCCCATGTACTTCTTCCTCTCAAACCTCTCTTTTCTGGATCTCTGCTACACCACCAGCTCCATCCCTCAGTTGCTGGTCAATCTCTGGGGCCCAGAAAAGACCATCTCTTATGCCGGTTGCATGACCCAACTTTACTTTGCCCTTGCACTGGGAACCACAGAGTGTGTCCTCCTGGTGGTCATGTCCTATGACCGTTATGCAGCTGTCTGTAGACCCCTGCATTACACTGTGATCATGAACCCTCGTTTCTGCCACCTGTTGGCTGTGGCTTCCTGGGTCAGTGGCTTTACCAACTCAGCACTTCATTCCTCCTTTATCTCCTGGGTCCCCCTCTGTGGACATCGCCAAGTGGACCATTTCTTCTGTGAAGTTCCAGCACTGCTGCGATTATCGTGTGTTGATACCCATGCTAATGAGCTGACCCTCCTGATCACAAGCTCCATTTTTGTTTTCATACCACTCATCCTGATTCTCAGCTCATATGTTGCCATTGCCCGTACTGTGCTGAGGTTGCAGTCATCAACCAGACTTCAGAGACTCTTTGGAACATGCGGAGCCCATCTTATGGTTGTGTCCCTCTTTTTCATTCCAATCTTGTGCATATATCTGCAGCCACCATCAGGAAGTTCTCAAGATCAAGGCAAGTTCATTGCCCTTTTTTATACTGTTGTCACACCTAGCCTCAACCCTCTAATCTACACTCTCAGAAACAAAGATGTAAGAGGGGCAGTAAGGAGACTAGTGGGACAGGAGAGGCCTGTGCACTCATGACCTTCACAGGACAACACAGTGCCTCCTCAGTAAGGACTTGTCTGCATACATCCATCGTCTTCTCTCCCATTTACTCACTCAGCACCAGTGGAGTGTGTGTCTCTCAGGACCACAGAGCTCTGACTCACAGATATGAATTAAACAGTCTGCCTAAATACTAATCACTCTCCAATGGAGAAAACATCCATTTAAAACAAAGATCAAAAATCAGTATTTTCCATGGTACAATAAATAAAACAAAGGTATCCTATCCTTAATTGAAGTTAAGAAATAAAATTCCTGTAGAATGATGATATACTTAATTTTTAAAAACCTAGACTATTGTCTTCTAATTTTTTCCTTTTAAGGAAGAATTTGCCCTAAAATTTGTTTTTTATTTTTGGTTTAACTAAAGACATAGTAAAATATCTTAAATCTATTCTGCAATCCTTATTCTTTTTGGAATTAATGTAGAGAGGAATTTTGGTCTGTATTCTTTAATACCCTATAGCAGCAGTAAGAAAATGAGTTTTATGAATTATAACAAGAAAGTCTCTGAAATACTGAAGCAAACATAAGCATATGTGTTTCTTTCTTGAGGCAGTGGGAAGTGTATAAGAGGTGGAAATCACTTAAAGAGTTGTGTGATATAACCTGTAAGGTAAGGGTCATTAAAGGCCAGGGATTATTAGGAGAAGTGTTTGGGGCACACGGTTAGCCTGAGGAGCAGTAAGGAATATCTGAGGCAGACAGACTTCTAAGCTTTGGAAATGACTGCATGAATCCAATTGGTGTTTGAAAGAATTACCTGAAAATATAGTAGAAAAATTTTGTGATAAAAGCATATGGAACACACAGTAAAAATGTCTATAAACATATAGATAATATAACAATCCCAAATGTTGCAAAACTATGAAGTAATTGGAGCTATCACACATTGTTTATGGAATATAGAATCATTCAATCATTTTGAAAAAAAAGCTTATGGAAAATGTTAGTTTTCTTTTTAAGCTTGATATAATTTGAATTTTTGAGATTAGAAAGTACATAATGAAAATCAACTTTTCCATATTTTATTTATTTATTTATTTATTTATTTATTTATTTATTTACTTATATTTTCCATATAAATAAATGTATTTATTTTATAAAAGTAGCAGTTTTGTTACCTATATGTTTGCCAACCATCTCCTTATGAAATAAGTGTGTTGTGTACATAACACTAAACTGGCAGCTGTATTTAGCTAGAGCAGATGAAGGACAATTCACTGTAAAGTAAAATCTTGAAATCTGAGTTTTGTATGGTAAACCAAATCTTATTTGTAGTTTTTGAGGCCTTTAAAGTTTAGATATGATGATTAAAACCTTATTTCCTAGATTATTAAGATGAAAAATACATCCCCAAACTTCCCCTCCATTTCCTCTGTGGTTGAAACTACCTTGTTAGTTTCTGTTGACTTTCTCTTCTCCTTTGTGTATCTGTGATCCTTCCTTTATGACCAACTAGGTATAAACAACAATATGGTGTATATTCACTTGTCCTTACCTACTGTCTAAGAAATGAAAAACCAAGAATCACCCATACAAGTGAACTTTTAGTGAATAACTGTGACCACAAATGGTGAACCATCACAAAGCAAAAAACAAAACAAAACAAAACAAAACAAACTTTAAAAAACAAGAAAAATAGCTTGGTTCTTCAAATCGTTTTGCACTATGGAAATCTTACTATTTGGGTTGTCTTATGTAGTACCAGAGTGTCCCAGTATCTAACTTCAGTGTTTTTTTTTTAATTTTTAATGTTTATTTATTTTTTAGGGAAAGAGAGGGAGAGGGAGAGAGAGACAGAGACAGAGACAGAGACAGAGACTGAGTGTGAGCAGGGGAGGAGCAGAGAGAGAGGAGACACAGAATCCTAAGCAGGCTCCAGGCTTTGAGCTGTCATCACAGAGCCCAACGTGGGGCTCAAATTCACAAACTGCGAGATCATGACCCGAGCTATACTTGGGCACTTGTCTAAGCTTAACTTGCATGTGGCAAAAACAGAGTAATGGCAATAGATTTTTAGCTTTGGGGGTCCCTTTTAGGGTCACCAACACCCATGGGATCATCCCATTGCCAAGTCTAAACTTCAAACTAACTTTTGGAAAATTGGCACTTACACAGCATGCATGGATTTGGGCCACAGGCAACCTTCCTGAAGAACCAGCGATGGATCTGGCCTTCTCCCAGCTGCTATTGGTGGCCAAATCCACTGACGTGCCAGCTGCTGTTTGGCCCCAGGAAATCTCTCCCCCTCGGCCAGACAGGTGTCTCCCAGTCTTTTCCCACTTCATCTTATACTTGCTCCTGTGCAGAAGACACACACGCCTGATTATGTCTCTGTTGTGCCTCAGCAGTACAGGATTACTAGCACAGGCACGCCATCCAGGTCATCACAGAAACCAGCTCTGGCTTATAGCAGGTGCATTCATTCTCGGTTCTTCTGTTGGCTTCAGGGTCATGTCTTCTGTATGTTTGACAAATATGGGGCTGGCGGGTCACTGGTTATGTCATGGCAACATCAAGTGATTTCAAAAATAATACAAATTTCAAGTTCACATTCATCCTGTTCTTATTATAATTTTACAAGCACAACAACAATAAGAACAACTTACATAAAAGTAAATAGTACATACACTTACTGTAGACCTTCACTGGATTCCACAAATGTTAACACTTTACCCTGGGTGCGTTATCATTTTCTGTCTATAGTAATGTAATGTTAATATGCACTTTAAATATTTCTCTGCAATATATGGAGAATAATACACATACTTACGCCTAAGTGCTCATGGGAGTATTTCGTGAAGAAAAGATCTAATCCAGGATCACAAGTTGGATTTAGGTACTACATCTCTTACTGTGCTCTAATGTGGAAACATTTCTTAGTCTTCCTTTGTCTTTAATGGGCCTAAAATTTTTGAAGAGTATAGACCATTTATTTAATATAATTATCTTTCAGTTAAAGTTTTACTTATGCATGATTACATTCAATTTATTCATTTATTGGCATGAATACCATAGAAGTGACATTGTGATATTAGTGATATTGGTGACTGCCAGGAATTTTTTTCTTAAGTTTTTATTTAAATTCCAGTAGGTTAACATACAATGCAATATTGGTTTCAGGTGTACAATACAATGAGTCAACACTTCCATACAACACCCAATGCTCGTCACAAGTGCCCTCCTTCATCCCCATCAGTTATTTAACCCATCCCCCTGCCCATCTCCCCTCTGGTAACCATCTGTTTGTTCTCTATTGTTAAGAGTCTGTTTTTTGTTTTTTGTTTTTTTAGTTTCTCTCTCTCTCTCTCTTTCCTCTGCTTATTTGTTTCTTAAATTCCATGTATGAGTGAAATCATATGGTATTTGTCTTTCTCTGACTGTCTTATTTCACTAGGATAACACTATCTAGTTCCATTTATGTCACTGCAAATGGCAAGATTTTATTCTTTTTGATGGCTGAATAATATTCATTCAATATTCCATTGTATGTATATATACATATAATGTTATGTTATATATCATGTATGTACATATATATACATATATACATATATGTATACACACACACTACCTCTTTTTTATCTATTCATCTATTGATGGACACTTGGGTTGTCTGTTATAAAGTTATTATGTTTCTATTGGTAATTTATAAGTGTCTTGTGGGCAGATACATTAAAATTAGGTAGAATTCTGTTTTTGCTTAATTTTACATCCTAGTTTTACAATCAATCATCCCTTATTAATTCCTCCAAAAAGCCATTATTACCATGGTGGTCACCAAAGTTGATTTTCAGAGTTTCATCATTTATTGTATATATATATATATATATATATATATATATATATATATATATATATATATATTCTCTTTTGTCAGGGTGTCCACATCCTAATCCCTGGCATCTGTGGTTGTATATTACTTACATGGCAAAAGGACTTTTACAGATGTGAATAAATTAAGGATCTTCAGATTGGAAGATTATCCTGCATTATCTATGTGGGCTAAAGTAATCACAAGGGTCCTTATAAGAGGGAGACAGGGGGTCAGAGATAAGAGGAAATACACTACTGGCTTTGAGATGGGGGAAAGAGCCAACAACTGAGGCATGTAGGTGGCCTCTAGAAGGTGGAGAAGGCAAAGAGAGGAACAAAATGAATAAAATAAGAAATGAAAGAAGAAAGCAGTATGGATGTTCCTCAACCAATTAAAAATAGAACCTCTATATGATCCACTTCAGGGAAAATATCCAAAGGAAGTTAAATCAGTATCTTAAGGAGATAATCAGCACTCCTATGTTCATGACAGCTTTATTCATTGTAGGTAAGACATGGAAATAACATGTGTCTATTGATGCATGAATGGATAAAGAAGATGCAATATATATATTTTTTCATATATAAAATCACATATATTTTATATGTGTATTTGTATATAATATACACAAAAATATAAATAATTATATATAAATTACATATACAACTTATATATAATCACATATATTACATATGTAAATATATGTATATAATTTACATATATATATATATATACATGAAAAGGAATATTATCCAGCTACAAAAAGAAAGAAATTCTGTCATTTGTGACAACATGGAAAAACCTAGAGGACATTAGTCTAAGAATTACTAACCAGACAGAAAAACAAATACTGTGTGATACCACTCATCTGTGGAATCTAAAAATCAGAGTAGAATTTGTATAAACATACAGTAGTATGGTGGTTATCAGGGCCTGGGGCTGGATGGCAGGAACAGGGAGATGCCGGTCAAAGGGTACAAGACTTCAGCTGTACAACGAATAACTTCTTGGTATCAAATGCACTGCAAGGTGACTATAGTTAATAACATGTTGCATGCTTGAAATTTGTAAGACAGTAAACCTTAAGCATTCTCACCACGGACACACACACACTCACACACACAAGGTAAGTATATGAGGTGATGGATGTGTTAATTAACCAGATTTTTTGGTAAACATTTCACAATGTACACATATGTCAAATCATCACATTGCACACTTTAAATATATACAATTTTGTCAATTACATCTCAAGCTGAGAAACATGTTTTTTTTTTCTTTTCAAATTTTATTTAAATTTTAGTTAGTTAACATACAGTGCAATATTGATTTCAGGAGTAGAATTCAGTAATTCATCACTTTCATACAACACCCAGTGCTCATCACAGCAAGTGCCCTCCTTAGTACCCATCACCCATCTAGCCAATACCGCACCCTGCCTCCTTCCATCAACCCTCACTTGGAGCTCTGTATTTAAGAGTCTCTCATGGTTGTTTCCCTCTCTCCTCTCCCCCCACTTCCCATACATTCATCTGTTTGTTTTCTTAAATTTCACATATGTTAAAAAAGATGAATTCTCTATTTTAACTTTCAGGTTAATAGTATAAACACATAATCTGATCATTTAAGAAGGTCATATAAAATAACAGCCAAGAGGAGAATAGAAAAGAATACACAATCATTTATCTTTGCTATTCATTGTTAATGCAAAACCAAAGGGGCAGGATGGAAGGTATGTATTTTATCGATTACGGCCATTTTGGAGTAGGATTGTACAGAAGTATTGGTCCATAAAGTACTGTTTTTAATAAATGAACAGTTGACGTAATCTAAGTCATGGAATCCAAATGTAAGTTTGGGCAAAGAATTTGCCAAAAACTATAATTAGCATATTCAGTTTTCAGATATGTTTACCAGATATTATATTAATAATAATGAATAATTCAGTAGTAACTGCCTGTTAAGAAGTTAGATAGATCTACCTAATATGTTCAAAGGAGTGTCTCTGACATTAGGACACATGACAACACTTTATCAAACCTTTTAAAAGGAATATATCTAATATTTTTCTCATACAGCTGTACAAAATCTACTTCAAATGAGATGTTTGGAAAGCACTTTGTATACTGTCAATTATTTAATAATTTAATGACTTTGTTGGATGTGTGTCTCAAATAGAAAAGGAAAGTATCTGGCCACTCCACAACATTCACCAATTTTTTTTTTTTAGTTTACTTTATTTTTCATTGAGTTATTATTGACAAATAACTTGTGTAAGTATAAGATGTGCAATGTGTTCATTTGATATATTTATATATTATATAATTACCATCATAATGTTAGCTAACATCTTTATCATTCCACATAATTATAATTTCTTTTTTGTGGTGAGAACAGTTAAGATCTAGTCTCTTGGCAATTTTGAAGTTTATCATACTGTACTGTTGACTACAATTTCGATGCTGTGCATTAGATAATATCTATGCTGTCCAGGACTTACTCATCTACTAGTTGTAAGTTGTAACCTTAAACATCATCTGCCCAGTTCTCCCACACCCAAGACCCTGAAAACCAGCATTCTACTCTTATGAATTTGGCTTTTCAAGATTACACATATAAGTGACATTTTATAGTGTTTGTCCTTCTATGCCTGACATTTCACTTAGCATAATCCCCTCAAGGTGCATCCATGTTGTTGCAAATGGCATAATTTGCTTCTTTCTCTTGGATGAATATTGTTATTTCTTTTCATTTCTTTTCTTTTCTATTTTCTTTTCTTTTCTCATCTATTTATCATCGATATTGAATATGTATTTTATATGTACATATGTATACAGACACATATAACACACACATATATGTGTGTATGTATGTGTATATATATAAGTGTATATATGTGTGTGTATGTCTATATATCTATATCTATATCTATATCTATATCTATATCTATATCTATATATCTATATCAACATTCATCTGTTGACAGACACTTAGGTTGTTTTCATACCTTGGCTATTGTGAATAATGCTGTAAAAACATGAGAGTGCAGATATCCCTTTGACATCCTGTTCATGTCCTTTAGATATGTAACCGGAAGTGGGATTTCTGAATAAAATGGTATTTGTGTTTTTAATTTTTTGAGGAACCTCCTTACTCTATGTTTTCCACAGTGTCAGAACCAATTTACATTTCCACCAACAGCACTCAAGGGCTCCGTTTTCTCCACATGTCACCAGCAGTTGTTATCTTTTGTATTATTAATGATAATCATTCCAACATGTGTGTAGTGATGTCTCATTGTGATTTTGATACACAATTCCCTGATGATGAGTGACATTGAGGATCAATAGTGACGTTGAGGATCAATATTAGGAATAAATCCACTTGAACATGGCAAATGATTCTTTTACTATACAGTTGATTTGATATGTTGGTATCTTTTTTTTCTTTTAACTTTTTTTTATAATTTACCTCCAAATTAGCAACAATGATTTTAGGTGTGGATTTCTTAGTGACCCTTACTCATTTCATTTAGCCCATCCCCCCTCCCACAACCCCTCCAGTAACCCTCAGTTGGATCTCTATATTTATGAGTCTCTTCTGTTTTGTCCCCCTCCCTGTTTTATATTATTTTTGTTTACCTTCCTTTATGTTCATCTGTCTTGTCTCTTGAAGTCCTCATATGAGTGAAGTCATATGATATTTGTCTTTCTCTGACTAATTTCACTTAGCATAATACTGTCCAGTTCCATGAACATAGTTGCAAATGGCAAGATTTCATTCTTTTTAATTGCCAAGTAATACTCCATTGTATATTTGTACCACATCTTCTTTATCCATTCATCCATCAATTGACATTTGAGCTTTTTCCATACTTTGGCTATTGTTGATAGTGCTGCTATAAACATGGGGGTGCACGTGTCCCTTTGAAACAACACACCTCTATCCCTTAGATATATACCTAGTAGTGCAATTGCTGGGTCATAGGGGAGTTCTATTTTTAGTTTTTTGAGGAGCCTCCATACTGTTTTCTAGAGTGGCTGCACCAGCTTGCATTGCCACCAACAATGCAAAAGAGATCCTATTTCTCCGCATCATCGCCAACATCTGTTGTTGCCTGAGTTGTTAATGTTAGCCGTTCTGACAGGTGTGAGGTGATATCTCCTTGTGGTTTTGATTTGTATTTCCCTGATGATGAGTGATGTGGAGCATTTTTTCATGTGTCGGTTGGCCATCTGGATGTCTTCCTTGGAGAAGTGTCTGTTCATGTCTTTTGCCCATTTCTTCACTGGATTATTTGTTTTTTTGGGTGTTGAATTTGATAAGTTCTTTATAGATTTTTGGATACTAACCCATTCTCTGATATGTCATTTGCAAATATCTTCTCCCATCCTGCTGGTTGCCTTTTAGTTTTATTGATTGTTTCCTTCGCTTTGCAGAATCTTTTTATTTTGATGAGGTCCCAGTAGTTCATTTTTGCTTTTGTTTCCCTTGCCTCCGGAGACGTGTTGAGTAAGAAGTTGCTGCAGCCAAGATCAAAGAGGTTTTTGCCTGCTTTCTCCTCAAGGATTTTAATGGCTTCTTGTCTTATATTGAGGTCTTTCATCCATTTTGAGTTTATTTTTGTGTGTGGTGTAAGAAAGTGGTCCAGGTTCATTCTTCTCCATGTCACTGTCCAGTTTTCCCAGCACCACTTGTTAAAGAGACTGTCTTTAATCTATTCAATAATGTTTCTTGCTTTGTCAAGGATTAGTTGGCCATTGTTTGTAGGTCCATTTCTGGGTTCTCTATTCTGTTCCATTGATCTGAGTGTCTGTTCTGCTGCCAGTACCATACTGTCTTTATGGCTACAGCTTTGTAGTATAGCTTGAAGTCTGGGATTGTGATGCCTCCTGCTTTGGTTTTCTTTTTCAAGATTGCTTTGGCTATTTGGGGTATTTTCTGTTTCCATACAAATTTTAGGATTATTTGTTCTAGCTTTGTGAAGAATGCTGGTGTTACTTTGATAGGGATTGTGTTGAATATGTAGGTTGCTTTGGGTGGTATCAACATGTTAACAATATTTGTTCTTCCTATCCAGGAGCATGGAATCTTTTTCCATTTTTTTGTGTCTTCTTCAATTTCTTTCATAAGCTTTCTATAGTTTTCAGTGTATAGATTTTTCACCTCTTTGGTTAGATTTATTCCTAGGTATTTTATGGTTTTTGGTGCAACTGTAAATGAGATCGATTCCTTGATTTCTCTTTCTGTGGCTTCATTGTTGGTGTATAGGAATGCAACCGATTTCTGTGCATTGATTTTATATCCTGCAACTTTGCTGAATTCATGAATCAATTCTAGCAGTTTTTGGTGGAATCTTTAGGGTTTTCTATATAGAGTATCATGTCATTTGCGAAGAGTAAGAGTTTGACTTCCTCCTGGCCTATTTGGGTACATTTTATTTCTTTGTGTTGTCTGATTGCAGAGGCAAAGACTTCCAATACTATGTTGAATAACAGTGGCAAGAGTGGATATCCCTGCCTTGTTCCTGACCTTAGGGGGAAAGCTCTCAGTTTTTCCCCATTGAGAATTATATTAGTGTTGGGTTGTTCATATATAGCTTTTATGATATCAAGCTATGCTCCTTCTATCCCGACTTTCTTGAGGGTTTGTATCAAGAAAGGAAGCTGGATTTTGTCTAATGCTTTCTCTGCATCTATTAAGAGGATCATATGGTTCTTGTCCTTTCTTTTATTGATGTGATGAATCACGTTAATTGTTTTTCAGATATTGAACCAGCCCTGCATCCCAGGTATAAATCCTACTTGGTCATGGCGAATAATTTTTTTTAATGTATTGTTGGATCTGGTTGGCTAATATCTTGTTGAGGATTTTTGCATCCATGTTCATCAGGGAAATTAGTCCATAGTTCTCCTTTTTGGTGGTATCTCTGTCAGGTTTTGGAATCAAGGTAATGCTGGCCTCATAGAAAGAGTTTGGATGTTTTCTTTCCATTTCTATTTTTTGGCACACCTTCAATAGAATAGGTGTTAATTCTGCCTTAAATGTTTGGTAGAATTCCCCTGGAAAGCTGTCTGGCCCTGGACTCTTGTTTTTTGGCAGATTTTTTACTACTAATTTGAGTTCCTTGCTGATTATGGGTCTGTTCAAATTTTCTATTTATTCCTGTTTCAGTGTTGGTAGTGTATATGTTTCTAGGAATTTGTCTGTTTCTTCCAGATTGCCCATTTTATTGGCATATAACTGCTCATAATATTCTCTTATTACTGTTTTTATTTCTGCTGTGTTGGTTGTGATCTCTCCTCTTTCATTCTTGATTTTATTTATTGGGGTCCTTTCCTTTTTCTTTTTGATCAAACTGGTTAGTGGTTTATCAATTTTGTTAATTCTTTCAAAAAACCAGCTTCTGGTTTCATTGATCAGTTCTACTGTTTTGTTTTCTTTTTTGGTTTCGATAGCATTAATTTCTGCTCTAATCTTTATTATATCCTGTATTCTGCTTGTTTGGCATTTTATTTGCTGTTCTTTTTCCATCTCCTTAATGTGTAAAGTTAAGTTGTGTATCTGAGATCTCTCTTCCTTCTTTAGGAAGGCCTGGATTGCTTATGACCGCCTTTGCTGCATCCCAGATGTTTTGGGTTGTGGTGTTATCATTTTCATTGACTTCCATATCATTTTTAATTTCCTCTTTAACTGCTTGGTTAGCCCATTCATTCTTTAGTAGGATGTTCTTCCAATCTCCAAGTATTTGTTACCATCGCAAATTTTTTTCTTGTGGTTGATTTCAAGTTTCATAGCATTGTTGTCTGAAAATATGCATGGTATGATCTCGATCTTTTTGTACTTACTTATGGCTGATTTGTGTCCCAGTATATGGTCTATTCTCAGAATGTTCCATGTGCACTGGAGAAGAATGTATATGCTGCTACTTTAGGATACAATGTTCTGAATATATCTGTGAAGTCCATCTGGTCCAGTGTGTCATTCAAAGCCATGTTTCCTTGTTGATTTTTTTATTAGATGATAGGTCCATTGCTGTGAGTGGGGTGTTGAAGTCTCCTACTATTATGGTATTACTATCGATGAGTTTCTTTATGTGTGTGATTAATTGATTTATATATTTGGGTGCTATCACATTTGGTGCAAAAATGTTTACAATTGTTAGGTCTTCTTGGTGGATAGACCCTTGATTATGATATAATGCCCTTCTGCATCTCTTGATATGGTCTTTATTTTAAAGTCTAGATTGTCGGATATAAGTATGGCTACTCTGGCTTTCTTTTGTTGACCATTAGCATGATAGATGGTTCTCCATCCCCTTATTTTCAATCTGTAAGTGTATTTTAGGTCTAAAGTGGGTCTCTTGTAAAGAGCATATAGATGAATCTTGTTTTCTTATCCATTCTGTTACCCTATGTCTTTTGATTGGAGCATTGAGTCCATTGACATATAGAGTGAGTACTGAAAGATATGAATTTATTGCCATTATGTTGCTCATAGACTTGGAGTTTCTGCTGGTGTTCTCTGGTCCTTTCTGATCTTTGTTGCTTTTGATATATATATATATATATTTTTTTTTTTTTTTCACCTTTTATCCCCTCAGAAAGTTCCCCTTAAAATTTCTTGCAGGGCTGGTTTAGTAGTCATAAACTCCTTTAATTTTTGTTTGTCTGGGAAACTTTTTATCTCTCCTTCTATTTTGAATGACAGCCTTGCTGGATAAAGAATTCTTGGCTGCATATTTTTCTGATTCAGCATACTGAATATATCCTGTCACTCCTTTCTAGCCTGCCAAGTTTCTATGGATAGGTCTGCTGCAAACCTGATCTGTTTTCCCTTGTAGGTTAGGGACGTTTTCCCCCTTGCTCCTTTCATGATTCTCTCCTTGCCTGAGTATTTTGTGAATTTGACTATGATACGCTGTTTTTTGTTGAATCTAATGGGGGGTCCTCTGTGCTTCCTGGATTTTGATGTCTGAGTTTCCCCAGGTTAGGAAAGTTTCCCACTATGATTTGCTCACATAACCCTTCTACCCCTATTTCTCTCTGTTTCTCTTCTGGGACCCCTGTTTCTGATGTTGTTCCTTTTTAATGAGTCACTGATTTCTCTAATTCTAAAATCGTGCTCTTTTGCCTTAATCTTTTTCTTTTTTTTCTGGTTCATTATTCTCTACATGTTTGTCCTCTATATTGCTAATTCTCTGTTCTGCCTCATACATCCTTGCCACCGCTGCATCCTTCCATATTGCAGCTCATTTATAGCATTTAATTTCATTGTGGCTATTTTTTACTTCTTTTATCTCTGCAGAAAGTGATTCTTATCTGTTTTGGACTCCAGCTAGTATTCTTATGGTTGTGATTCTAAATTCTGGTTCAGATATCTTTCTTGTATCTGTGTTGGTTAAATCCCTGGCTGTCGTTTCTTTGTGCTCTTTCTTTTGGGGTGAATTCCTTCATTTTGTCATTTTGAAGGGAGAAAAGTAATTAATGAGGGAGAAAAACTAAAATTAAAAAAATTAAAATTAAAGTATTAGAATTAAAAAATTAAACACACACACACAAATTTAATAAATGATGCTATATCCTAGGTATGTTTTGGTCTGGGTGTTGAAAGTGGTTTGACACATTACAGAAAAAAAATGGGGGGGGGGAGAAAAAAAGGAAATCATTTGAGAATTTGAAAAAATGAGTACACAGAAGTAGACTAAAATGAGATGATGGAGGTAAAGTAGAATTTGAAAAAATATACACAGAAGTAAAGAATATATAGAAAAATTAAAGAAAAATATTTTTTAACAAGCTAAAAATAAAAATGAATTTTTTCTTTTTCTATATTCAAGAAATGAACAAGAGAAAAAAAGAGAAAAAATAAAAAAGGAAAAAATGAATCGTTTTATATTTGAAAAAGTGAACACACTGTAGTAGACTAAAATAAAATGATGGAAGAAAATAGAATTTGAAAAAATTTACATAAAAGCAAAAAATATAGTAACAAAATTAAATAAAAATATTTTTAATAGAGATTTAATGTAAAAATGAAGTTGTTGTCTTTCTGCATTCAAGAAAAAGAAAAAAAAATGAAAAAGTGAAAAAAGAAAAAAGAAAAAGAAAGAAAAAAAGGAAATTGTTTGAAAATTTGATAAGTTGAATACACTGAAGTAGACAAAAATAAAATGATGGAGGTAAAGTATAATTTAAAAAAATTACACAAAAGTAAAAAAAATATAGTAATAAAAATTAAAGAAAAATATTTCAATAAAAATTGAAAATAAAAATGATTTTTTCTTTATTCAAGAAAAAGAAAAGAATTGCAAAAAAGAGAAAAGAAAAAAGAAAAAAAAGAAAGAAAATTGAATAGATGAACCTGATAAAAGATGAAGTAGTACTGAAATTGCTTTGTTTTCCCCTAGAAATCAGTCTATGTAGCTCTGTATAGTCCATAAATTAACCCGGCGGTGAGACGTGCTCTTGAAGAGCGAAGTTGGCCCAGTTGGGTGGGGCTCAGTGTAACAGTTCTACTCTCCAGTAGATGGCGCTGCTAGCCTAATGGCGTTGATTGTTGCAGTGCTAGTAGGTGTGAATGCACATGCGCAGGAATGGTGAAAATGACTCCACCAGTCCCCAGTCTGTTCTCCCGAATCAGCAATCTCGCATCCTTCCTCTGTCTTCAGCTTTTGTCCACTCACCGCTTTTTCACTCTCCGTGCCCAAGCCCCAGGCAGTACTTCTCTCCCAAGTTTTGATCAGATGCAGCTGTTTTCCCTAGCCCCTTACTTCCAAAGGACTGTGGCTTTGACCCTTCCCGCCCCTCTGTGGGAAGGTCTCACCAAGCAATGGCCGAATGCCTGCTGACCCTGCTGTTGCCGGTGCCCTGAGACTGCAGCCAGATGCCAGCCCGCCCCAGAAAAAGTTCATGAGATAGTGTAGCAGCAGCATTTCAGGGATTATGGAAAACCACAACACACATCTGGCACCAGTCTTCACCCTTAACGACCTTGTTCCAGCACCAGCGAATGTGGCCATTTCCTGGGGTCTGCTGGGACCAGGTGGCTTCAACAGTCTCTACCAAATGTCCTTCCAGCAGTGGAACCGCTTTTCGCTGTGTGGCCTGAGAACCTCCTGGACCCCAGTCTGTTCCTGGGGATTCGCCTTTCCTACCAGAACACCACCAGGTGAGTTGTGGAGTTGCAGCCATTGCACTCCCCTTGTTTACGGTCTTAATGGAATTTAAACCCTCTCCTTTCTCCTTTCTCCCTTTTTAGTTTAGTCCCTGCAGCTGTTTCCAATTTTCCACTTTCTCTCCAGCTGCTTTTGGGGAGGGGTGCTTCTCCCATATTCTCTCCCCACCCCCACTCTCCATTCTTTCTCTACTCGCAACAGCACGTCCCTTCCTGCTCCTTCTAGTTCCCAAGTTCACTTCTCTATGTTGCGTACCTACTGAATTCTGTGGTTCAGGTTGTGCAGATTGTGTGTCAATCCTCCAGTCAGTTTTTCTAGGTGTATAGGATGGTTTAGTGTTGGTCTAGTTTTATTTCATGGACGTGAGACACACAGAAAATTTCCATGCTCTTCCTCCATCTTCTAAACCACAATTTTTTTATCCATTCATGAATTGATGGACATTTAGGCTCTTTCCATAATTTGTCTATTGTTGAAAGTGCTATTTTAACATTGGGGTGCAAGTGCCCCTATACATCAGCACTCCTGGATCCCTTGGGTAAATTCCTAGCAGTGCTATTGCTGGGTCATAGGGTAGATCTATTTTTAATTTTTTGAGGACCCTCCACATTGTTTTTCAGAGCGGCTGCACCAGTTTGCATTCCCACCAACAGTGAAAGAGAGATCCCGTTCTCCATATCCTCTCCAGCATCTATACTATCCTGATTTGTTCATTTTAGCCACTCTGACTGGCGTGAGGTGATATCTGAGTGTGGTTTTGATTTGTATTTCCCTGATGAGGAGTGACATTATGCATCCTTTCATGTGCCTGTTAGCTGTCTGGATGTCTTCTTTAGAAAAGTGTCTATTCATGTCTTCCGCCCATTTCTTGACTAGATTATTTGTTTTTGGGGTGTGGAGTTTGGTGAGTTCTCTATAGATTTTGGATACTGGCCCTTTGTTTGATATGTCATTTGCAAATATCTCTTCCCATTCCGTCAGTTGCCTTTTAGTTTTATTGATTATTTCCTTTGCAGTGCAGAAGCTTTTTACCTTGATGAGGACCCAATAGCTCATTTTTGCTTTTAATTCCCTTTGGGCATGTGTCAAGTAAGAAATTCTTGCAGATGAGGTCAGAGAGGTTTTTTCCTGCTGTCTCCTCTAGGGTTTTAATGGTTTCCTGTCTCACATTTAGGTCCTTTATCCATTTTGAGTTTATTTTTGTGAATGGTGTAAGAAAGTGGTCTAATTTCATTCTTCTGCATGTTGCTGTCCAGTTCTCCCAGCACCATTTGTTAAAGAGACTGTCTTTTTTCCCACTGGATATTCTTTCCTGCTTTGTCAAAGATTACTTGGCCATACTTTTGTGGGTCTAATTCTGGGGTTTCTATTCTATTTCATTGGTCTTTGTGTCTGTTTTTGTGCCAACACCATGTCATCTTGATGATTATAGCTTTGTAGTAGAGGCTAAAGCCTGGGATTGTGACGCCTCCCGCTTTGGTCTTCTTCTTCAGTATTACTTTGGCTATTCGGGGTCTTTTGTGGTTCCATACAGATTTTAGGATTGTTTGTTCTAGCTTCAAGAAGAATGCTGGTGCAATTTTGATTGGGATTGCATTGAATGTGTAGATTTATTTGGGTAGTATTGACATTTTAACAATATTTCCTCTTCCAATCCATGAGCAAGGAATATTTTTCCAATTTTGTATCTTCCTCAATTTCCTTCATAAGCTTTCTATACTTTTCAGCATACAGATCTTTTACATCTTTGGTTAAGTTTATTCCTAGGTATTTTACGATTCTTGGTGCAATTGTGAATGGAATCAGTTTCTATATTTCTCTTTCTGTTGCTTCATTATTAGTGTATAAGAATGCAACTGATTTCTGTACATGAATTTTGTATCCTGCAACTTTGCTGAATTCATTTATCAGTTCTAGCAGACTTTTGGTGGAGTCTATCAGGTTTCCCATGTAGAGTATCATATCATGTGCAAAAAGTGAAAGCTTGACTTCATCTTTGCCAATTTGGATGCCTTTGATTTCCTTTTTTGTCTGATTGCTGATACTAGAACTTCCCACACTAGGTTAAACAGCAGCGGTGAGAGTGGACATCCCTGTCATGTTGCTGATCTCATGGGAAAGCTCTCAGTGTCTCCCCACTGAGGATGATATTAGCTGTGGGCTTTTCATAAATGGCTTTTGTAATGTTTAAGTATGTTCCTTCTATCCCTACTTTCTTGGGTTTTTATTAAAAAAGAATGCTGAATTTTGTCAAATGTTTTTTCTGCATCTATTGACAGGATTATACGGTTCTTATCTTTTCTTTTATTAATGTGATGTATCACATTGGTTGATTTGCAAATGTTGAACCAGCCCTGCAGCCCAGGAATGAATCCCACTTGATCATGGTGAATAATTCTTTTTATATGCTGTTGAATTCAATTTGCTAGTATCTTGTTGAGAATGTTTGTATCCATATTCATCATGGATATTGGCCTGTAGTTCTCTTTTTTTGCTGGGTCTCTGTCTGGTTTGGGAATCAAAGTAATGCTGGCTTCATAGAATGATGAGTCTAGAAGTTTTCCTTCCCTTTCTATTTTTTGGAACAGCTTGAGAAAGATAGGTATTATCTCTACTTTAAATGTCTTGTAGAATTCCCCAGGGAAGCCATCTGTTACTGGACTCTTATTTGTTGGGAGATTTTTGATAACTGATTCAATTTATTTGCTTGTTATGGGTCTGCTCAAGTTTTCTATTTATTCCTGTTTGAGTTTTGGAAGTGTGTGGGTGCTTAGGAATTTGTCCATTTCTTCCAGGTTGTCCAGTTTGTTGGCATATAATTTTTCATAGTATCCCCTGATAATTGCTTGTATTTCTGAGGGATTGGTTGTAATAATTCCATTTTCATTCAATGCTCCAACCAAAACACATAGGGTTTCAGAATGGATTAAAAAAACAAGACCTATCTATTTACTGTCTACAAAAGACTCATTTTAGACCTGAGGACATCTTCAGATTCAAAGTGAGGGGGATGGAGAACTATCTATCATGCTACTGGAAGTCAAAAGAAAGCTAGGGTAGCCATACTTTATCAGAAAACTAGATTTTAAATTAAAGGCTGTAACAAGAGATGACGAAGGGCAATATATAATAATTACAGGGTCTAGCCACCAGGAAGAGCTAACAAGTATAAATGTCTATATGCCGAATACGGGAGCCCCAAATATGTAAAATGATTAATGATAAACATAAGCAACCTTATTGATAAGAATGTGGTAATTGCAGGGGACTTTAATACTCCACTTACAACAATGGATAAATCATCTAGACACAGGATCAATACAGAAACAAGGGCCCTGAATGATATATTGGATCAGATGGACTTGACAGATATATTTAGAACTCTGCATCCCAAAGCAACAGAATATACTTTCTTCTTGAATGCACATGGAACATTCTCCCAGGTAGATCACATAGTGGGTCACAAAACAGCCCTTCATAAGTATACAAGAATTGAGATCATACCATGCACACTTTCAGACCACAATGCTATGAAGCTTGAAATCAACCACAGGAAAAAGTCTGGAAAACCTCCAAAAGCATGTAGGTTAAAGAACATCCTACTAAAAAATGAATGGGTCAACCAGGCAACTAGAGAAATTAAAAAATATATGGAAACAAATGAAAATGAAAACACAACAATCCAAACTTTTTGGGATGCAGCAAAAACAGTCCTGAGAGGAAAATACATTGCAATCGAGGCGAACCTCAAGAAACAAGAAAAATCCCAAATACAAAATCTAACAGCACACCTAAATGAAATAGAAGCAGAACAGCAAAGACACCCCAAACTCAGCAGAAGAGAAATCATAAAGATCAGAGCAGAAATAAACAATGTAGAATCTTAAAAAACTGTAGAGCAGATCAAGGAAACCAAGTGTTGTTTTCTGAAAAAATAAACAAAGTGATAAACCTCTAGCCAGTCTTCTCAAAAAGAAAAGCGAAATCACCCAAATAGATAAAATCATGAGAGAACTGGTTTCAACAAGAAAGCTTATATTTCAATTCAGTCAGGACCAGAGTTTTGCCTATATCCACAAATTATTTTACATATTCCTTTCCTTTTAATATAAGAGGCACATTGTAACAGCAAAATTATGTAGCTGAGTAAAGCAGTATTTTGGAAAGATTAACTGGGTAATAATTTTTTTAATTTATACCATTCTTTCCTTTAGTGGTAAACTGTTCCACAGTATCTACAATCTTCTGTAAAATAAGATAGATCATAATTATGGTTATGAGGCATCCCACTGACAAATTCTAGGTTACCTCACTAGTGAGTTAGTTGTTTGAGGGTAACATCACCTGTGTGATGTTACAAAGTACAGTTTTCATATTCTGTATTTCATTAAATCCTCCAAGCCATCCTGCGAGGTGTCACACAAAACTCACAGCTTGAGAGTTTGTTTGGAGGTGCCAGCATGGAGCACAGCTACTCATATACCTTTGACAGAAGAATGGTCCTCCTCTATGGGGGGAAGGCCATCCTCTTTGACCCAGCGCACAGCTCCAGGAGGGATGCACATAGAGTGGCATCGGAGGGAGGGGACACCTGCCCACCCAGCCAGATCAGCCAAATCAAACTTGGAGATAGATGGGGTGACAGATGTTGCAGCCAGGACTCCCTGCACTTGTGGTGAGGAGCACCGAGTGTTGTATGGAAGTGATGAATCACTATAATGCACACCTGAAACAAATATCACACCCTATGTTAGCTATACTGGAATTTAAATAAACACTTAAACAAATCATGGCTAAGATGTGAATGTTATCCTTTGATTACAAACAATTCCTAAATCAGAAGTGCACAGATAATAAAATAATAATAATTCCAAGTAATCCTTAAAAAGTCCTGTTTACTGAAAATTCCAGTAAGCATTTTGCATCCATGGAATCATTTAGTACTCCTTCCCAGGCCTTATGAGAAAGGAAATTTTAGTACCCAGATTTTAGAATGTTGTTAATCATTCATTTAGGATACTGTTAATCACCCAATGAAAGATTGTTGCAAATAACTAGGGAGGTTCTAAAGATCAAAAATCAATCAATTCCTTAAATGATGTAGTGTGATAATGAAACCATGATTTCAGAGATTCAAGATTCCAAAGAAAGCATCGGTAGTCTAGAGATGTTTCCTGAAAGGTGTTTCTCCTACACCTTATCTGACTTTGACGTTTTTCTTTTTTTAAAAAAAATTTTTTTTCAACGTTTATTTATTTTTGGGACAGAGAGAGACAGAGCATGAACGGGGGAGGGTCAGAGAGAGAGGGAGACACAGAATCAGAAACAGGCTCCAGGCTCTGAGCCATCAGCCCAGAGCCCGACGCGGGGCTCGAACTCAAGGACCGCGAGATCATGACCTGGCTGAAGTCAGACGCTTAACCGACTGCGCCACCCAGGCGCCCCGACCTTGACATTTTTCAAGATGTGGCATGAGCACATTGTGTTAGGAACACATGTTGGCTTAAGTTGTTTTTCAGGTGAAAATCCTATGTTTTAGATGGGATATGATATAAAAACATGGTATGAATAAATTTGATTGTTAAAATAAATATTCTAAAATTATGATCCACCCACATTATTGAATAATTGCACATTAAGATCCTTATTATCTATTCATGGTTATGCCCACCTGTTAGATTTTTCTGTCATGGAATACTGTTCAGTTTTTTAAGGACTAATTTCAAGCTTGAGCCTCTGTGAGTTCTTCAATAGTTAATTCTATCTAACTTTAAGGAGTCAAGTATGTTTACAACAATTTTGCTAAATTCATATTATTTGAGATTTTTTTCACATTACTCATCTCAGAGGCTAGTTTTGTTGTGATGGTGACCACCTCGGGGCCTCCTTTATTTCCTTAGATAATTCCCTAGGAATACTATGGCAATGTTCTAATCGCTGAAATTCACTCTTGATAGAACTTTACAATTCTACCCTAGATTTATAATCTTCTCCATGTTATTCTCATGGTACTTAATTATTGTTAGCTCTTGGATCCATGATTTTTTGATCTTCATACTTCTGTTGACTTTTAATCACTGTTTTACTGCAGGAGGTCTATTTATCCATGGATGCTTAAAGTCACATTAATAAAGCGACAGACTTCATTCCTTTTGACATTTCCTTTCTTACTTCAATCACATTTTCGTCCCAGTTTATTTTTTTCATACATCATCTTCATCACACACTGTTGGTGTAAGTGAAACCCTGAGAGGGATTGATTATCAAGAGAAATCTACTTGCATTCTACAGCCATGAAATTAGGTATTTCCCAGGTCTAGAAAAGATTTCCTGAAATGAAATGCTTTCTCTTTACTTATGTATATTAGGCACTGTGATGTACATGCATTCCCACCGTGCCTAAGAATGGGCACTTTAAAACAAGTGTCTTTTTACTCACCTTATTTTGATAAATATCACTTGATTAAAAAAAAAATTGAGGAATACATGAATCTCCACACTTTCAGAGAAGGACAGAGAAACACAGATGAGTATCTAAGAATTGGCTTCAGAAATGTTTATTTTTCACTTGCAAAAATGCTGCTGAGGAGAAAACACTTGGGTTAGGAGGACAGTAGTACATAATATGGAGAATGCATTCTGGGTGTGCTATTTATAGAATGTGCTCCAGACTCTTGGGCATTGTTTTCAAACAGGCCATTTGTGTTTATCCCAGATGAGCTAACAGAGAAAGTTGCTTAGGAGGGGTCGCCATGGAAATGCTTCTTACTATGGTTAATTACCTACTGAATTGAGGGTGGTAGCAAGTCCCGTCTGTTATTAGGTTTGTTTTAAAAGAAACTCATTTAATTTCCCAACATAAACACTAATTTTAAATAGGATACAATTGGAATAAAGCAAGTTTGAAGAAATGATTCTGGGGGATTTAAATGTCAGTTTCTTTAGGATCTATGTTCATTTATAGAATATCCCTCATAGATTTTTTTAATATACAAGAATTTGTCCACATTTTTATTGAAATTCCAGTTAACATACAGTGTAATGTTGGTTTCAGGTATAGAGTGTAGTGATTCATCACTGACATACAATACCCAATGCTCATCACAAGTGCCCTCTTTAATACCCATCACCTATTTCACCCATCCCTCACCAACATCCCTTCTAATAATCATCTGTTTGTTCTCTATACTTGAGAGTCTGGTTCTTAGTTTGCCCCTCTCTCTGCCCCCATGTTCATTTCTTTTGTTTCTTATTCCAAAATATGACAAATCATATGGTATTTGTCTTTCGCTGATTGACTTATTTAGCTTAGCATAATACATTCTAGCTCCATCCACATCGTTGCAAATGGCAAGATTTCATTCTTTTTGATAGTGGAGTAATATTCCACATTTTCTTTATCCATTCATCAGTTGATGGGCACGTTGGATGCTTCAATTGTTTGCCTACTCTTGATAATGCTGCTATAAACATTGGGGTTCATGTATTCCTTTGAATTAGTATTCGTTCGTTCATGGTTAAATACCTATTAGTGCAATTGCTGGGTCATAGGGTTGTTCTATTTTTAACTTTTTGAGGAACCTCCATACTATTTTCTAGAGTGGCTGCCCCAGTTCGCATTCCCACCAATAGTGTAAAAGGGTTCCCCTTTCTCTGCATTCTTGCCAACACTTGTTATTCACTGTGTTGTTAATTTCAGCTATTTGGACCAGTATGAGTGGATATCTCATTATAATTTTGTGTTATTTGTTTGTTTTTAAATTTTATTTTGTTTAAATTTCAGTTAACATACAATACAATATTGGGCTCAGGAGTAGAATTCAGTGATTCATCACTTATATACATGCCTGGCAGATAGCTAACAGACAAAGACATCCAGATAGCTAACAGACACATGAAAAAATATTCAACAACACTCATGCAAATACAAGTCAAAACCACAATGAGATACCACTTCACATCTGTCAGAATGGCTAAAATGAACAACTCAGGCAACAACAGATGTGGCAAGGATGCAGAGAAAGAGGGACCCTTTTGCACTGTTCGTGGGAATGCAAACTGGTACAGCCATTCTGGGGAACGGTACGGAGGTTCCTCAACAAATCAAAAATAGAACTACCCTATGACCCAGCAATTGCACTACTAAGTATTTATCCAAAGGATACAAAAATGCTGATTTTCAGGGGCACTTGCACCCCAATATTTATAGCAAGATTACTGACAATATCCAAAGTATGGAAAGAGCCCCAATGTCTGTTGGCTGATGAATGGATAAAGAAGATGTGAGATACACACACACACACACACACACACACACACACACTGGAATATTTCTCAGGAATCAAAAAATATTAAAATCTTGCCATTTGCAACAACGTGGATGGAACTAGGGTGTATTATGCTAAGCGAAATAAGTCAGTAGGAGAAAGACAAATATCATGATTTCACTCATATCTGGAATTTAAGAAACAAGATAAATGTAGGGAAAGGTAAGCAAAAGTAAGATAAAAACAGAGAGGGAGGCAAACCATAAGAGACTCTTAAATACAGAGAACAAACTGAGGGTTGCTGGCATGTTGTTGGGTGGAGGGATGGGCTAAATGGGTGAAGGGCATTAAGGAGCATACTTGGGATGAGCACTCAGTGTTATATGTAAGTAATGAACCACTAAATTCTATTCTTAAAAGGTCTGCACAGCAAATGAAACAATCAGCAAAACTAACACAACTGACATAATGGGAGAAGATATTTGCAAATGATATATCTGATAAAGGTTAAGTACCCAAATCTACAATGAACTTACCAAATTCAACATCCAAAAAACAAATAATGTAGTGAAGAAATGGGCAACTTTTCCAACAGACACTTTTCCAAAGATACATCCAGATGGCTAATAGACACATGAACAGGTCAGCATCATTCATTATCAGGGAAATACAAAGAAAAACCACAATGAAATACCATTTCACACCAGCCAGAATGGCTAAAATTAACAACTCAGGCAACAACAGATATCGGTGAGAATTCAGAGAAAGGGGAACCCCTTTGCACTATTGGTGGGAACGCAAACCGGTGCAGCCACTCTGGAAAACACTATGGAGTTTCCTAAAACAATGAAAAGTAGAGCTATACTAATGCCCAACAATTGCACTACTAGGAATTTACCCAATGGATACCAAAATGCTGGTTAGAAAGGACACATGCACCCAATGATCATAGCTGCGCTACATAATAACCAAACTGTGGAAAGAGCCCAAGTGTCTATCTAATGTTTTTTCGATTTCAATAATTGTGGTCTTTGTGTCTGGTTTGTCCTTTTTTTTTTTTTTTTTAGGTTCTTTCTTTATCTCTTTGTTAATTGTCTCAGTGATGTTTTCCACACTTTTCTCAATACAGTGAGTATCTTTGTTTTATTATCTTAAATTCTCTTTCAGGCACATTATTTATGTCCGTTTCACTTAGGTCTCTTGCTGTGATTTTGTCTTGTTCTTTTATTTGGAACATACATCTCTGCCTTCTCATTTTGTCTAACCCTCTGCGTCTATTCCTTTGTGTTAGGAACATCAGCTATATGCTCTTGATAGTAATTTGCAGGGCACACACTTTTAACAAGGTTTCTATGGTCCTCTTCTATATGGGATACACAGCCACTGCAGAGATTGGTCTGGCAGGGTCCACTCCACACAGCACACATGGGTGAGGTGCACAGTTTTAACAAGGTATGTGCATCCTCCCTAGGATTTCATGGGCCACAGATGCCACTAGACTGAGGCCCCACAAAGTGCGCATTCAGGATACATGGCATTGGCAAGGGTATTCTGGTGTATGGGATCTGCAGTGCCAGGACTGATGCAGACTTGTCTGGAGGGGCCAGGGTGTAGCATAAGTTAGTTAGGCAATGAATGCCAGAGTCACCATAGGTTCCTGCAGGTAGCCTTGGATCTATACTGGCAAAGGGGGAGGATAATGGTACTCACCAGCTCCATTTTTCTTGGATATGTTCCACAATAAACCCTGAGATTAGTAAATAACTCCCTCACATCTGTCTCAAATGTTTCTCAAACTGCTGCTTCTATGCTGTATCTCGGAGGGCTGTTTGTTGTTTTAGGAGACTCAGTTAAGAATGAGGGACTCAGTTTCCTATTGGGGACTTTTAGGATGGGGTCTTAGTTTCCTATCTCCCTCCAGGATCTTCCAAATCTAGACCTACTAATTTTCAAAGTTCTAGGCCTTAAGTCCCCTTGTTGTAAGAACTCACAACATTTGGCCCCTCTATTTTCAAATCCAAACATTATTGGGATGTGTTTTCCCCATGCAGGCTTCCAGGTGTAATAGTCTGTTTCTCTCCCCTCTCTTTGCCCACCAGTCCCTCCCTCTGGGTGCCAGACCCTGGGGATTAGCTCCTGAGCATGTCTCAACTCTTCCTACCCTCTTCAGTGTGGCTTCTTCTCTACGTTTAGTTGTGGAGTTTTTTCCCTGCCAGTCTTTGGGTCGTTTTCTGGATTATTTACACTGATGTATTACCTAGTTGTACTTGTCATATGAGGTGAGTTTAAGGTCCTCCTACTTTTCCATACTCCCCCAGAAGTCCCTTAACTATAACCATTTTCTTACATGAATTTTTTTCAGTAAAAGTTTTTATTTTAGAAAATAAAATAAGTTATTTTATTTCTAAAATATGACCATGGCAAATAAATATATTTGAAGACACTCTATACCATGAAGGCTAAGAGAGACCCTACCAAGACGCTAGGGTGTTGAGAGTTCTCCATTTGTATTTGATATATTGATCACACATTAGTATTAGCAAACATTATCAAGAGCTGTTCTGCATGAGGCATTTATGGCCAACAACAATCTTACAAAGTAGGCTTAAAGGTTAGAAAATTGTGGCTCAGAAAAGTTAAAGAAAATGCTAAGTATCATCATTGGTAGGCACAAGAACCAGTGCTGACCCGGATCTATTGGTGACAAAGCCCACATTCTATGGCTGACCCTTGAACAACACAAGGTTTAGGGTTCCTCCATGCAGCTGAAAATCCATGTGTAACATTTTTTGTTTAAATTTATTTATTTCTTTATTTTTTTTTTCAACATTTATTTATTTTTGGGACAGAGAGAGACAGAGCATGAACGGGGGAGGGGCAGAGAGAGAGGGAGACACAGAATCGGAAACAGGCTCCAGGCTCTGAGCCATCAGCCCAGAGCCCGACGCGGGGCTCGAACTCACGGACCGCGAGATCGTGACCTGGCTGAAGTCGGACGCTTAACCGACTGCGCCACCCAGGTGCCCCTGTTTAAATTTATTTTTTATTGAAGTATAATTGATATACAATATTAGGTTAGTTTCAGATATAAACAGTGAATCAACAATCCTATATATTACTCTGTGCTCACCTCAGTAAATATAGTCACCACCTGTCCCCATACATTACTATATTTTAGCTATATTCCCTATGTTTTTCTTTTCATCCTTGTGGCATTTTATTTTATTTTTATTTTAGAGAAAGAGCAAGCAGAGGAGAGGAGCAGAGGGAGAAAGGGAGAGAAGGAGGGAGGGAGAGAGAGAGAGAGAGAGAGCAAGAGAGACAATCTTAAACAGATACCATGCTTAGTGCAGAGTCAATGTGGGGCTCAATCCCATGACCCTGAGATAATGACCTGAGCTGAAATAAGCTGGATGCTCAACTGATTTAGCCACCTAGGTGCCCCATGACTTGTTTTATGACAGAACTTTATAACTCTTAATCCCCTTCACCTATTTCACCCACTACTACTCCTGTCCACTCTGGCAACTACCAGCTTGTTCTCTGTATTTAAGTTGTTTTGTTTGTTTGTTTGTTTGTTTGTTTTAGATTCCATATATAATCAACACATTTTTGTAGGTGTATAGCATTCTCTTATAAATTATATGTATTTATGAAATCTCTATGTACCTATTTTCCTACACTTAAAGATTTGCATTTTCTGAATTTGTCACTTTATACTGTAGATTATTTAGATTAAAAAATATTTCAGTATCTTTCTTTATATTCTTTATCAGAATGGAAATAGTGGATTAAAAAGTATTAGTATACACAGTACACATTCCTAAGTAGCTTTCAAAGGTATGCAACTGGTTGGACTTGGATTATAATAGAAAAGTAATTTTATGGGAAGGTTATGGAAGAGAAGTGTAGAAGCAGAAGCTGTACAAGGCTCCAAAGAAACATATGTGTCTGTTTTTCCTATCTTGGTTTCTTTTATGTCCTGTCAGATTTAATACTGAATATTCAATTATCCTCATAGCTATAAAGTTGCTTTTATTTTCTTATTTTCTTACTTTATAATTCCAAGGACTCATGGTTGGGAGCCCTCATCACATCTCCATCTACTTCAATGTCTCTCCACTGAAGAATCAGATCTTGAATGATGACAACAGATCACCACAACTCATACAAGTAGCAGCCCAGTTCAATTAGCTGAATGAGTGTCTCCTTCATAGAGCATTAACAGGGTTCATGGCTCATGGTCTACAGGGCTTGACTCAGTGATTGGATCTTTTTCTTCTGTATCAAGAAAGAAAGTCAGAAAGGCTTACAACCACTTGGAGTTGACAATAGTGTACACTATCCCAGGGCCATTTTAACTCTCTCACCCTCTGTCACAATATAGACTGAAGAGGAACTGAGGTAGCTGCACATGTGGTGAGGCTCACACTGGTTGTCCACATCAAGCACATTGTACTAGTCAGACATATGAGCAGGAAGTGATTAATATGTGGGCGGTCTTGACAAGGCACATGTACTCTTGATGGTGAATGAGAAACTATGAAGATTCAGGAGCCTGACATATCAATATGAGTTTTAGATGTTC
Source organism: Leopardus geoffroyi (assembly GCF_018350155.1). Lineage (NCBI taxonomy): Eukaryota > Metazoa > Chordata > Mammalia > Carnivora > Felidae > Leopardus > Leopardus geoffroyi. Next base: position 725,055 of record NC_059332.1, on the reverse strand, counting down.
ACTGGTCTGGAGCATTATGGAGTATACCTTCAGAGAATAAGACACTTTGTGGTTTTATGAATATCCTACCATTAAAAAGGAAGCAAAGTGCCTGGCAGGCTCACCTGTGTTTTGTAGTAAGCATATTTGACACTCTGAAATATGGCTCCACTCAATATGCTGGTAACACAGAAACTCCCAACTTTGAATGGGCTCCAGGGGAGGTTTACATTGTAGTGCAGATCACCCTGAAATCTGAGGTACACATTTTTAAGACTTTATGGTAGTAGAGGTATAACTTCGGGAAAAAAAAAAAAGAGAAAATATAAGGAAAGAAAAAGGAAAGGAAAGAAAAAAAAAGCATTGGGGGTATGGCAAGTTTATTGGAAAATCAAAACAAAACCCTTAGGGTTTTAGGAAAACCCTGGTGTTTGTATCAGAGGATTATACACCTTTTGAAAAACAGCCCCTGCTGTGCTGCTATGTCCTGGTAAAGATAAAACACTCATTGAACATCAAATAGCCATGCAACCAAAACTATACATTGAGAACTGGGCACTCTCTGACCCACCAACACATCACATCAGTGAATACAGCAGCAATCATCATAACAAGACATTGGCATATCCAGGATTGGGCACAAGCAAGACCAGAGAGCAGGTGAAAAAGGTGTGAACCTGTAGCTCAGACCAAGCTCTCCATTAATTTGGCATAAACGTCTCTTGCTCACACTACAACGTTGCCTGCTCAGGGGAACACTTCTAACAAGCTAATGGAAGAGGAAAAGCCCATGTGGCCTTCACAAACAGATCAGTGTGGTGTGTGTGTGCAAGTGAGAAAGGGATGAAAACTGAATTCTAATCCCACTCACGGGTGATTTGAAAGATAGTCATGAGGGAAACCGCTTCCCATGGGCAGAGTTTGAAGTGGTACCTCATCCACTTTGTGTGGAAAGAGTAGTCTGAAGTAGGACCATGTATAAATCATGAGGAGTGATACATTACTTAGGAAGCTTTTCCTATGGCCAGAAGGAAATTAATAGAAAGATTTAGAATAAGGAAGTCTGGAACAGAGGTGTATGTATGGACATATGGTAGTGGACATCTGAAGCATTTTGTTTCTTGTATCACATGTCACCGCCCAAAAGATGGAGTCCACCATTGAAAGGAATTAAACAACCAGATTGGAAGTGTGATGACCAGCAGATGTCATCCAGCTTCTGTCATTTGCCTTTGTCCCTTCACCTACAGTGATGGTGCATGTGCGCATGAGTGAAGCCGCCATGGTAGCAGGGAGGGCCTCGATCTTTGTGAGGTTTATATCCCACTCTTGGACATGGATGTGATAGAATATTCAGAATTTCTGCAATTTCCTGCTTTTAGATCTGATTAGGATGTTGTCATGACTGCAAAGGAACATTTACATTCTGTGAGATATCAGGATGGTCAAGATTCCTACAGACAGAATTTTGTCAGAAAGTGAGTTAACACAACTCCAAGGAGAGATAGTGAATGTGTCCTATTGTTCTTTCCACATACCTATAAATTGCCTCAGATTCTCTTTCCTAATGGGGATTGAAAATGATACATTCATGGGGTGCCTGGGTGGCTCAGTGGGTCTGATTCTTGATTTTGACTCCGGTCATGATCTCACTGTTCGTGGGTCCAAGCCCCTCATCTGGCACTGATAGTGCAGAGCCTGCTTGGGATTCTCTCTCACACCTTTCTGTTCTCCTGTGCTCTCTGTCTCTCTCTTAAAATAAATAAAATAAACTTTATTTTTTTTTAATATATGAAATTTATTGTCAAATTGGTTTCCATACAACACCCAGTGCTCATCCCAACAGGTGCCCTCCTCAATACCCATCACTCACCCACCCCTCCCTCCCACCCCCCATCAGCCCTCAGTTTGTTCTCAGTTTTTAAGAGTGGGAGAGAGCCAAAGCATAAGAAACTCTTAAAAATAAAATAAACTTTAAAAAAGAGTAAATTATGAAAAGAAAGAAAAGGACACATTTGATCAACTACAGGCCAGAGCCTAGAGTAATCTTTTCTGGTTAAGATTCTACAACGATGCACCAGTGCAATTGGGGCAACCATTGTTAGGTCAAGATATTGCACTTTCATGTGCCTTAGCACCTATGGTTTTTGTAGCTGGGAGCCATCATCCCTTTATTCTTCATGCTTTATGCTTCAAAGGCATTTTCTCCGGGATATAGTATTGTTTCTGATGGTGGCTGATAAAGGGCAGATTTTTTTTATTTCAATTTTATTTCAATTCTAGTTAGTTAACATATATGATAACATTGGTTTCAGATTATATTCAGTGATTCACCACTTATACATAACACCCAGTGCTCATCACAATAAGTGCCCTAATTAATACCAGTTGTCTATTTAGTCCACCCCCTACCCACCTCCCTCTATCAACCCTGTTTGTTCTCTATAGTTAAGAGTCTCTTATGGTTTGTTTCCCTCTCTCTTTTTTTCCTTTCCCCTAGGTCCATCTGTTTTGTTTCTTAAATTCCATATATGAGTGAAAACATGGTATTTGTCTTTCTCTGACTTATTTTGCTTAGCATAGCATACTTTAGTTCCATCCACGTCACTACAAATGGCAAGATTCCATTATTTTGTTTTTTTAATATAATTTATTGTCAGATTGGTTTCCATACAACAGCCAGTGCTCATCCCAACAAGTGCCCTCTTCAATGCCCATCACCCACCTTCCCCTCTTCCCCATCCCCCATCAGCCCTAAGTTTGTTTTCTGTATTTAAGAGTCTCTTATGGGTATTTTGATGGCTGGGTAATATATCACATATTTATCCATCCCTCGGTTGATGAACATTTGGGCTCCTCCCATAATTTGGCTATTGTTGGTAGTGCTGCTATAAACATTGGGGTGTAGGTGCCCCTGCAGTCAGTATTTTTGTGCCCTATGGGTAAACACCTTGTAGTGCATTTGCTGGGTCAGAGAGTCATTCTATGATTAACTTTTTAAGGAACCTGAAAACTCTCTAGAGTGGCTGCACCAGTTTGCATTCCCACCAACAGTGTAAGAGTGTCCCCATCTCCACATCCTCACTAGCATCTGTTGTCTCCTGCAGTTTTACAACATTTTCCTTGACTCTTACTCCATTAAAGCATTGAATAGGCAGTTCTTCCAGCTGCTGACTATATTTATCCCCATTATGCATAGAAGGACTGGAAAATATCTTTGGTAGACCCACAAATACACTGGACTAAGTATAAGTTGGCCTTAGGCCAGGACTCATTGACCTCCTGTCCTCTATAAGCCCCCACTCTGGCAACAGGTATGATGACATTTTTGTGTGTTCTGTATGGTTTGTGTCAACTATGACTCCATATAATGGCATTCAAAATTTCGGTCCTAATGTTTGTCTTTACTCTTGTACAATTACTCTGGTAAATACCTACAGATTTTCTTGAGGAAATATCACATGGAATATTTCTTACATATTCTTGCATTGGCTTCCCGAAGTTCTTCCTTAAGGGACTGTCATTCCTTATAATTGTTAGCATCTAGGTCTGAGAATAGGCTTAGGTTGGAAACTGAGTGAAAAATGAATATATTTCCATCACAGCTCCCATCTCCAGTTCACCAAATCTCAGTTTTTCCTAATAAACTCAAGCAACCTTCCAATTGTCCCTATACCAATTTCACCTCTGATAACATTATAGTCCCTTAGCCATTACAATAGATCTTTGTAGAACAAGGCCCTCTTACTGTTGATCCAGTCCCTCTGTTCATTATATATTATATCTAACCAGCCCAGAAATAAACCTGCACCTAAATAGTCAACTGATCTATGACAAATCAGTCAAGAATATACAATGGGAAGAAGACAGTCTCTTCAATAAATGGTGTTGGGAGAACTGGACAGCTACTTGCAAAAGAATGAAACTGGACCACTCTCTGACACCATACACAAAAATAAGCTCAAAATGGACTGAAGACCTAAATGTGAGAACTGAAACCATAAAACTCCTAGAAGAGAACACAGGCAGTGATTTCCTTGACATCAGCCATAAAAATATTTTTCTATATATGTCTCCTAAGATGAAGGAAATAAAATAAAAAATAGCGGCACCTGGGTGGCTCAGTCAGTTGAGCATCCAACTCTTGATTTCAGCTCAGGTCATGACCTCACAGTTTGTGGATTCGAGCTGTGTCAGGCTCCATGCTGACAGTGCAGAGCCTGGGTTGGGATTCTCGCTCTCCCTCTCTCTCTACCCATCCATGGCTCACGCTCTCTCTCTCTCTCAAAATAAAGTAAGCAAATTTTAAAAAAGAAGCAAAAATAAACTATTGGGACTATATCAAAATAAAAAGCTTTTGTAAAGCAAAGGACCATCAACAAAACAAGAAAGCAACCTCCTGAATGGGAAAAGATATTTGAAACTGATATATCTGATTAGTAGTAACAAGCTAAAATATACAAAGATGTTATACAACTCAACACCAAAAATACCCCCAAATAACCTGATTTAAAAATGGGCAGAGGACCTGAAAGGATAATTTTCCAAAGAAGACATCCAGATGGTCAACAGGAAAATGAAAAGATGTTCAATAGCACTCATCATTAGGGTAATGCAAGTCAAAAGCACAATGAGAGATCACCCTGCAGTGCCAGATGACTAAAATAAAAAAGACAAGAAATAACAAGTGTTGGTGAAGATGTAGAGAAAGAAGAACCCTTACGCACTCTTCATGGGAATGTAAATTGGTACAGTTACTATTCAAAGCAGAATGGAGGTTCCTCAAAAAAGTTAAAAATAGAATTATGAGTTATTCTATGATCCAGTTATACTATTGGGTATTTATACACAGAGGACAAAAACACTTACTTGAAAAAATATATGCACCCCTTCGTTATTGCAGATTTATTTAAAATAGCCAACATATGGAAGTGTCCCAAGTGTATATATACTGATGAATGTATTAAGAAACTATGGTATATATGTGCAATGAAATATTTAGCTATAAAAAGAATGGCATCTTGCCATTTGCAACAACATGGGTGGACCTAGAGGGTGTTCTGCTAAGTGAAACAAGTCAGTGAAAGACAAATATCATACAATTTCACTTATATGTGGAATCTAAAACAAAACAAATGAACAAACACACAAACATATCTATAAATATGGAAAAGAAACTGATAGTTGTTAGAGGGAGAGGAAATGGGTGATGAGCAAAATGGGTGAAGGGTAGTAGGAGATACAGGGAATGAGTAAGTCACAGGGAGGAAAGGTACAATGTTGGAAATATAGTCAACAGAATTGTAATAACGTTGTGTAGTGGCAGAAGGTGGCTACACTTGTGGTGAGCACAGCATATTGTATAGGGATGTTAAATCACTGTGTTGTACACCTGAAATAATGTAACATAGTGCATCGACTATACTTTAAAAATCCCATATCTAACTGGCTTCTGGTAGTTAGGAACTGCCTTGTGGCTCCAGCTCATTTGGAATCTTGTTCTCCACATTCACAGTAGAGAGGCCAGTTCCCTGAAAGCATCTTGTCCTGTCAACACTAGACTACAGAGGACATAAAGCTTCTCAAAGACCCCTTGCCTTTTTAACCAGTATTTTCCATTGGGTGCCCTCTGAGACATCACAGGAGTGAGCTGATTGGTTCTCTGCTTGTACACTATAAATCCTTGCTAACCTTCTTAACTCTGCTGTGCTGCCTACTTCACTATTCTCTCAAGGCACCTGCAGCAACTCCATTGCATCCATTGAATGTAATTGTGTCAGAGTTGTAATAGGACATCTCTGTGGTATTAGAATTGGATCCAAAGTTCTTTTTCAGGAGTTTAATTGTTAAGTCTTGGGAAAGAGACCCCATACCTATAAGCTTTCTTACATTCAGCTTTCTAGTCTGATTCTCCCCTGAGTTCCTGATGGCATTTTTCATTGGATACTTTTTCCTGTTTTGTCAAAGATTGATTTGCCGTACATTTGTGAGGCCATGTCTGGCTTCTCTCTTCTATCCCATTGATCTATGTGTCTGTTTTTGTGACAGTACCATAGTGTCTTGATGACACTGCTTGTAATACAGCTGAAGGTCCATAATTATGATGCTTCCGGCTTTTTTTTTTTTCTTTTTCAACATTACTTTGTCTATTAGTGGTCTTTTCTGTTTCCCTGCAAATTTTAGGATTGTTTGTTACAGCTCTGTGAAGAATGCTGGTGTTATTTTCATAGGGATTGCACTGAATGTGTACATTGCTTTGAGTCTAACAATATTTGTTCTTCTGATCCCTGAGCATGGGATGTTTTTCCATTTCCTTGTGTTTTCTTCAATTTCATTCACAAGCTTTCCATACTTTTCAGTGTACAGACCTTTTACCTCTTTGGTTAGGTTTATTCCTAGTTATCTTATGGGTTTTGGTGCAATTGTAAATTGAATCCACTCCTTGATTTCTCTTTCTGCTACTTTATTATTAGTGTATAGAAATGCAACTGATTTCTCTATATTGATTTTACATCCTGCGACTTTGCTGAATTCCTGTATCAGCTCTAGCAGTTTTCTGGTGGACTTGTTTGGGTTTTCCACGGAGTGTATCCTGTCATCTACAAAGGGTGAAATTTTGACATTTTCTTTGCTTTGCCTTTTATTTTGCTTTGCTTTTATTTCCTCTTTGTATGCTTTTTATTTCTTTGTGTTGTTTGATTGCTGACGCTAGGACTTCCAACAATATGTTGAACACAGTGGTAACAGCGGACTTCCCAGTCATGTTCCTGATCTTAGGGGGAAAAATCTCAGATTTTTCCCATTGAGGATGATATTACTTGTAGGCCTTTCATATATGGCCTTTATGATATTGAGGTATGTTTCTTCTAACCCTACTTTCTTGAGGGTTTTTTTTTTATCAAGAAAGGATACTGTATTTTGTGAAATACGTTTTCTGCATCCATTGAAAGAATAATATGGTTCTTATCCTTTATTTTATTAATGTGACATATCACATTGATTGATTTGCTGATACTGACCCAGCCCTGCAGACCAGGAATAAATCCCATTTGAATATGGTTAATATATTTTTTTAATGTACTTACTATTGAATTCAAATTGCTAGTATCTTGTTGAGAATCTTACATCCAAGTTCATCAGATATATTGGCCTGTAATTCTCCTTTCTAGTGGGATGTTTCTTGGTTTGGAAATCAGGTTAATGCTGTATCATAGAATGAGTTTGGAAGCTTTCTTTCCATTTCTAATTTTTGGAACAGTTTGACAATAGGTATTAACTCTTCTTTAAAATTCTGGTAGAATTCCCCTGAGAAGTCATATGGCCCAGGACTCTTACTTGTTGGGAGATTTTTTTTTAACCAATTCAATTCCTTTGCTGCTTATGGGTCTGTTCAGATCTTTTATTTCTCCCTGTTTCAGTTTTGGTAGTGTGTGAGTTTCTAGGAATTTGTCTATTTCTTCCATATTGCCTACTTTGTTTGTTTGTTTCTTATTTATTTATTTATTTATTTATTTATTTATTTATTTATTTATTTATTTTACATCCAAGTTAGTTAGTATATGGTGCAACAATGACTTCAGGAGTAGATTCCTTAATGCCCCTTACCGATGTAGCCCATGCCCCCTCCCTCAACCCTTCTAGTAACCCTCTTTGTCCTCCGTATTTAAGAGTCTCTTATGTTTTGTCCTTCTACCTGTTTTTATATTATTTTTGCTTCCCTTCACTTATGTTGATCTGTTTTGTATCTTAAATTGCTCATATTAGTGAAATCATATATTTGTCTTTCTCTGAGTGACTAATTTCGCTTAGCATAATACCCTCTAGTTCTATCCATGTAGTTGCAAATGGCAGGATTTCATTCTTTTTGATTCCCAGGTAATACTCCATTGTGTGTGTGTGTGTGTGTGTGTGTGTGTACACACACACACACACACACACACACACACCACATCTTATTTATCCATTCATCTATCGATGCACATTTGGGCTCTTACCATACTTTGGCTATTGTCGATAATGCTGCTATAAACATTGGAGTGCATGTGCCCCTTCGAAACAGCATACTTGTATCCCTTGGATAAATACCTAGTAGTGCAATTGCTGGATCTTAGGGTAGTTCTATACTGTTTTCTAGAGTGGCTGCACCACTTTGCATTCCCACCAACAGGGCAAAAGAGATCCTCTTTCTCTGCATCCTCACCATCTGTTGTTGCTTGAGTTGTTAATGATAGCCATTCTGACAGGTGTGAGGTGGTATTTTATTGTGGTTTTGATTTGTATTCCTTGATAATGAGTGATGTTGAGCATTTTTTCATGTGCCTTTCGCCATCTCGGTGTCTTCTTTTGAGAAGTGTCTATTTATGAGTTTTGCCCATTTCTTCACTGGATTATTTGCTTTTTGGGTGTTGAGTTTGATAAGTTCTTTATATATTTTGGAAAGATATCCAAAATCTGATATGTTATTTGCAAATATCTTCTCCCATTCAGTCAGTTGCCTTTTAGCTTTGCTGATTGTTTCCTTCACTGTGCAGAGATTTTTATCTTGATGAGGTCCCAATAGTTTACTTTTGCTTTTGTGTCACTTGCCTACGGAGATGTATTGAGTAAGAAGTTGCTGCGGCTGAGGTCAAGTAAGTGTTTGCCTACTTTCTCCGCTAGGATTTTGATGGCTTCCAGTCTTACATTTAGGTCTTTCATCAATTTTGAGTTTATTTTTGTGTATGGTGTAAGAAAGTGGTCCAGATTCATTTTTCTGTATGTCGCTGTCCAGTTTTCCCAGCACCATTAGCTGAAGAGATTGTCTTTATTCCATTGGATATTCTTTCCTGCTTTGTCAAAGATTAGTTGGTCACACCTTTGTGGGTCCGTATCTGGGTTCTCTACTCTGTTCCATTGATAAGAGTGTCTGTTTTTGTGCCAGTACCATACTGTCTTGATGATTACAGCTTTTTAAATACATCTTGAAATCCTGAAGAGTGATGCCTCCAGCTTCAGTTTTCTTTTTCAAGATTGCTTTGGCTATTAGGGGTATTTTCTGATTTCATACAAATTTTAGAATAGTTTGTTCTACCTCTGTGAATAATGTTGGTGTTATTTTGATAGGGATTGCATTGAATGTGTAGATTGCTTTGGGTAGTATTGACATTTGAACAATGTTTGTTCTTCTAATCCAGGAGTATGGAATATTTTTTTTAAATTTTTTTGGTGTGTCTTCTTCAATTTCTTTCAAAGCTTTCTATAGTTTTCAGTGTATAGATTTTTCATTTCCCTGGTTAGGTTTATTCCTAGGTGTTTTTTGTTCTTTTTTTGCAGTTGGAAATGGGATCAATTCCTTGATTTCTCTTTCTGTTGCTTCATTATTGGTATATAGAAATGCCATCACTTTCTGCGTGCTGATTTTATGTCCTGCAACTTGCTGAATTCATGGATCCATTCTAGCAGTTTTTTAGTGTAAATCTGGGGTTCCATATAGAGTTTCATGTCATCATTTGTGTTGTCTTACTGCTGAGGCTAAGACTTCCAATACTATGTTGAATAACAGTGACGAGAGTGGATATCCCTGTCATATTCCTGACCTTAGGGGGAAAGCTCTGTTTTTCGTGATTTAGGATGATATTATCATTGGGTCTTTCATATATGGCTTTTATGATCTCGAGGTATGATCCTTCTATCCCTACTTTATTGAGGGTTCTTATCAAGAAAAGATGCTCGGGGAGCCTGGATGGCTAAGTCGGTTAAGCGTCCAACTACAGCTCAGGTCATGATTTCATGGTTCGTGAGTTTGAGCCCACGTCAGGCTCTGTGCTGACAGCTCAGAGCCTGGAGTCTGCTTCAGTTTCTGTCTGTCTGTCTGTCTGTCTGTCTCTCTCTCTCTCTCTCTCTGCCCCTCCCCTGCTTGTGCTCTGTCTCTCTCAAAAATAAATAAATATTAAAAAATTTAAAAAAAAAGAAAGGATGCTGTATTTTGTCAAATGTTTCTCTGCATCTACTGAGAGGATCGTGTTGTTCTTTTCCTTTCTTATATTGATGCAATGTATCACAATGATTGTTTGCAGATATTGAACCAGCTGTGCATCCCAGGTATAAATCCCACTTGATCGTGGTGAATATTTTTTTAATGTATTGTTGGATCTTGTTGGCTAGTATCTTGTTGAGGATTTTTGCCTCTGTGTTCATCAGGGAAATTGGTCTATAGTTCTCCTTTTTACTGGGGTCTTTATCTGGTTTTGGAATCAAGGTAATGTTGGCTTCATAGAAAGAGTTTGGAAGTTTTCCTTCCATTTCTATTTTTTAGGACAGTTTCAAGAGAATAGGTGTTAACTCTTTAAATGTTTGGTAGAATTCCCCTGGAAAGCCATCTGGCCCTGGACTCTTGTTTTTGTGTTTTGTTTTTTTTTTTTTTTTTTTGGTGTATGTGTGTGTGTGTGTGTGTGTGTGTGTTTGTGGGGGGAGATTTTTGATTACTAATGCGATTTCTTTACTGGTTATGGGTCTGTTCAAATTTTCTATTTCTTCCTGTCTCAGTGTTGGTAGTATATATGTTTCTAGGAATTTGTCATTTCTTCCAGATGGCCCATTTTATTGGCTTATACTTGCTCATAATATTCTCTTATTATTGTTTGTATTTCTGCAGTGGTGGTTGTGATCTCTTCTCTTTCATTCTTGATTTTATTTATTTGGGTCCTTTTCTTTTACTTTTTGGTAAAACTGGCTAGGGGGCTATCAATTTTGCTAATTCTTTCAAATAACCAATTCCTGGTTTCATTGATATATTCTACTGGATTTTTTGTTTGTTTGTTTGTTTGTTTGTTTGTTTTGGTTTCAATAGCATTGATTTCTGCTCTAATCTTTATTATTTCCTATATTCTGCTGGTTTTTGGTTAATTTGCTATTCTTTTTCCCAATCTTTGAGGTATAAGGTAAGGTTGTGTATCTGAGACCTTTCTTCCTTTAGGAAGTCCAGGATTGCTATACCCTTCCCTCTTATGAATGCCTTTGGTGCATCCCTGAGGTTTTGAGCTGTGGTGTTATCATTTTCATGGGCTTCCATGTAGTTTTTAAACTCCTCTTTAATTTCTTGGTTAGCCCATTTATTCTTTAGTAGGATGTTCTTTACTTTCCAAATATTTGTTATCTTTCCAAATTTTTTCTTGTGGTTGATTTCGAGTTTCATAGCATTATAGTCTGAAAATATGCCCGGTATGATCTCGATCTTTTTGTACTTGTTGTGGGCTGATTTGTGTCCCAGTATGTGATCTATTCTGGAGAATGTTCCATGTGCACTAGAGAAGAATGTGTATTCTGCTGCTTTAGGATAAAGTGTTCTGAATATATCTGTGAAGTCCATCTGGTCCACTGTGTCATTCAAAGCCATTGTTTCCTTGTTATTTTCTGTTTAGATGATCTCTCCATTATAGGAAGTGGGGTGTTGAAGTCCCCTACTATTATGGTATTATCAATGAGTTTCTTCTTTATGTTTGTGATTAATTGATTTATATATGTGGGTATGCCACGTTTGGAGCATAAATGTTTATAATTGTTAGGTCTTCTTGGTGTATAGACCCCTTGATTATGATATAATGCCCTTCTTCATATCTTGTTATGGTCTTTATTTTATTTTATTTTTTAATATGGAATTTATTGTCAAATTGGTTTCCATACAACACCCAGTGCTCATCCCAAAAGGTGCCCTCCCTTTCCTCCCATCCCCCATCAACCCTCAGTTTGTTCTCAGTTTTTAAGAGTCTCTTATGCTTTGGCTCTCTCCCTCTCTAACCTCTTTTTTTTTTTCTTCCCCTCCCCCATGGACTTCTGTTAAGTTTCTCAGAATCCATATAAGAGTGAAAACATATGGTATCTGTCTTTTTCTGTATTACTTATTTCACTTAGCATAACACTCTCCATCTAAATTGTCTGATATAAATATGGCTACTCCAACTTTCTTTTGGCAACCATTGGCATGATAGATGGTTTTCCAACCTGTATTTTCAATCTGAAGGTGTCGTTAGGTCTAAAATGGGTCTCTTGTAAAAAGCATATAGATCAGTCTTGTTTTCTTATCCATTCTGTTACCCTATGTCTTTTGATTGGAGTGTGTAGACCATTGATGTATAGTGAGTACTGAAAGACATGAATGTATTGCCATTATGTCACCTGTAGAGTTAGAGTTTCTGGTAGTGTTCTCTGGTCCTTTCTAGTCTTTGTTGCTTTTGGTCTTTTGGTTGTTGTTGGGTTTGGTTTCTTTCTTTCTTTTTTTTTTTTTTTTCATCTTTTCTCCCCTCAGAGACTCCCCCTTAAAATTTCTTGCAAGGCTGGTTTAGTGGTCATGAACTCCTTTAATTTTTGTCTGGGAAACTTTTTATCTCTCCTTCTATTTTGAATGACAGCCTTGCTGGATAAAGAATTCTTGGCTGCATATTTTTCTGATTCAGCACTTTGAATATATCCTCCCACTCCTTTCTGGCCTGCCAAGTTTCTGTGGTTAGGCATGCTATGAACTCGATCTGTCTTCCCTTGTAAGATAAGGACTTTTCTTCTCCCTTGCTGCTTTCATGATTCTTTCTTTGCCTGAGTATTTTGTGAATTTGACTATGATATGCCTTGTTGATGGTCGGTTTTTGTTTAATCTAATGGGAGTTCTCTGTGTTTCCTATATTTTGATGTCTGTGTCTTTGCCCAGGTAGAAGAGTTTTCTTCTATGATTTGGTCACATAAATTTTCTACCCCTTTTTCTCTCTCTTCATCTTCTGGGAATCTATGATTTTGATATTATTCCTTTTTAATGAGTCACTAAGTTCTCTAATTTTTATTTTGTGCTCTTTTGCCTTAGTCTCCCTCTTTTTTTCTGGTTCATTATTCTCCAGAAGTTTGCCCTCTATTTCGCTGATTTGCTGCTCTGCCTCATCCAGCCTGGCCGCCATGGCATCCATTCGAGATTGCAGCTCAGTCAGAGCATTTTTAATTTCATCCCGAATAGATTTTACCTCTTTTATTTGCACAGAAAGGGATTCTGTGGTTTTTTTTCAACCCCAGCTAGTATTCTTATTATCGTGATTCTCAATTCTGGTTGAGACATCTTGCTTGCATCTGTGTTGATTAAGTCTCTGGATGTCATTTCTTCCTGTTGTTTCCTTTGGGGTGATTTCCTTCATTTCATCATTTTGGAGGAAGAAAATAAATTAATAAGGGGAAAAACAAAATTTAAAAAATTAAAAACAACACAAATAAATCAAATAAAGGATGCTAGATCCTATATATATTTTTGTTTGATTCTTGAAAGAAGCTTGATAGATTAGAGAAAAAAGGGAAAGATAAGAAAAAGAAAGAAAGAAAAAGGAAATCGTTTGAAAATTTGAAAAAAATGAATATGGTAAAATAGAATAAATTAATGATAAAAGTAAAATAGAATTTCAAAAATTTGCAAACAGTAAAAAATATAGTAGAAAAAAATTAAAAATCTTTTTAATAAAAATTGAAAACAAAAAGATTTTTTGTCTTTCTGTATTCAAGAATAATAGAAAAAAAGAAAAAGAAAAAAATTGAATAAAAGAACCAGCAAACAAAATTAAGTACGATTGAAATGACATCTGGTTTTCCATAGAAGTCAAGCTATGAAGCACTTTATAGTCTGTTAACTAAGCACACAAAGAGACTTGTGTTCTTTAAGAGCGCTGTTGGCCCAGTTGGATGGAGCTTATTGTAACAGCTCCATTCTCCAACAGATTGTACCGCTTAGCTTACTGGGATGGCTTGTTATGTTTCCTGTAGGTGTGTATGCACATGCATGGGAGGGGTGAAAATGGAGTCACCAGCTATCCAGTCCCTAGTATCAAAACTCTGCTCTTTCCACAACTGGCAATCAAGCACCTCTTCTTTCTCTCTGGCTTGTATCTACTCCCCGCTTCTACGCTGTCTATAATCAAGCCATCAGGCAGCCATATGGCACCTCCTTCCTGCGTTTTATCACAGATGCAGCTGTGTTTTCTAACCCCTCACTTCTGAGGGACTGAATCTTTGACCCCCTCAGACCCTCTGGGAGAGGGGCTCACTGAGCAGCGACCGGGTGGCTGCACCCAGGAACATTCCCTAGACAGCACTGCTGCTGATACCCAGAGACTGTCTGGGCACCAGCCCACCCCAGAAAAAGTTCACATGATCGTGTAGCAGCAGCCTTTCAGGGATTATGGAAAAATCATAACACACATCTGGAGTCAGGCTTCGCCCTCAATGTCCTTGTTCCAGCACCAGCAAGTGTGGTTGTTCTCTGGGGTCTGCTGGGACCTGTGCCTGTGGGGAGGCCACACAGTATCCTCCCAGCCAGGGAACCACCTCTCCCTGTAAGGCCTGAGGACACCGAGGACCTCCCTCTCTGCTCCTAGGAATTTTCCCTTCCTACCAGAGCACTGTCAGGTATTGAGCTGCAGAGTTCCAGACTCTGTGCTCCACCACTTATAGAATCTTAATGGAATTTAAACCCTCTCCTTTGTCCTTTCTCCCTTTTTTGTTCAGTCCCTGTGGCTGTTTCCACTTTTCCACTTTCTCTCCAGCTACTTTTGGGCACAGGGGGTGTGTTTCCCGCACTCTCCCCCACTTACATCCTCTCTCCACAAGCAAAAACAGCTCCCTGCCCTCCGCAGCTTTTCTCTCCCCCCAGTTCACCTCTCCGTGCCATGTACCTGCTGAGTTATGTGGTTCAGGTTGTGCAGATTGTTGTGTTAATCCTCAAATCAATTTTCTAGGTGTACAAGATGGTTGAGTGTTGATCTGTCTGCATTTCAGGTAGAGATGCAAAAAACTTCCATGCTATTCTGTCATCTCAGCCCCTGGGGTATTATCATTGATTTAAATTCTGGACCTAGCATATCATTTATATCTGTCTTGATTACATCCCTGGCTGTGATGTTTTTCCTTCTTTTGGGATGAATTCATTTGTTTTGATATTTTTCTGGTTTCTGTCTTCTTCTGTGTGTTAGGAAAGCCTGTTACTTTTCCTGTTCCTGCAAGTAATGGCTATATTAAGAAGAGGTCATATATGGTCCAGGGGCTGGCATTTCAGGAAGTGTTTCTCGTGTATGTTTTGTGCATTGTGCTGTTGTGTTTTGGCTGCTCTTTCCCTTAGGTCAGTCCGCTGCAGTTTCTCCTTGCCTGCAGTGAGGAGTGTTTGGACCTTGTCCAGTGTGGTGAATTTTGACTAGGTATGCTTTGGCCAGCTTGTTAAAATAAGCCTGATCCTATTTCTACTAGAGCTGAAGCTTCTCAGCACCCTATAACCAGTAGTCTTGGTGGGTGTGGGGGTTTGTGCTGGTCTTCTGGGGGTGTGTGTGGCTGCTGTTGCTGTGGCTTTCAGGCATACTTGCCCTAGGAAGAGGCACCTGCAGAGCACATGGGGGCAGGGCTTGGTGTAACTGTTTCAAGGCTCCCACTGTGGGCATTAGGATGCTCACTGATGTGGTTTGTGCTCTTGGGTGGGGGCATAAAAATTGGTGTCACCGATGTTCTCTCCCAGAGAGGGGAGTTCCTGCCTGCTGCTGCCCAGGAAACCCTCACAAAAAAGTGAACACGCTCTCCTCATGTGTTCCAGGCTTCTCTGAGACCCCTGCCTTCAGCCTGTGTCCAGACCATCTGCCTCTGGCAGTGCAGCACATCTGTGTTTTATCTCAGGCATGCCAGCAGAGTTTCAAACTCTATATTTTAGGGACCCGGTGAGGCATGGCACCTGTGCTCATCCTCTGGGGGAGGGTCTCATTGTGCTGGGGCTGTTTTTTCCCAGAAAGGCTGTCACAGGAGTGTACAGATACTTGGAGTTTAGAATAAAATGCAGTAAAAAGCCAGACTCCAGGTTTGCTGCCCTCAGCAGCTGTCTCTGCCCCTGTGCTAATGAATGGGGCAGCACAATGGTGTCAGCCAGCTCTTCTGTCCTCTGAGAGCTGGTGCTGCCTCTCCCAAATGCACTCCAAGAAAGGTAACTGTTTATTCCAGTGTGAACCAGTGAATCCTCAGTCCATGCTGTATGCTCTCAGGCCTCTACCTTCCTTCTCCATAGGAGCACAACTATGTTTCCTGTTCTCCCCAGCAGCCACTGTGCTGATTTCTACAGCTGCGGTCTTTGAACTCTGCTTGTTGTGAAAACTTGGGATAATCAGCCTGTCTAGTTTTACCAGTCAGTGGTTTGGGGGAAATGTTTTTCTCATGCAATCCCCTGTGTAATGCACTCTCTCTGAGCAGGTCTCCCTCCCCTCTGCAGTACCTACAATTCTTTTCTTCCCATAGATGTACATTTTTTTTCTCTCAGTAATCAGACTGATTTCTTGGGTAATGAGAATCATTTGATATTTATCAAGCTGTGTTTGAGGGACAAGGCAAGGATAAGGTCCCCCTACAACTCACCATCTTAGCCTCAAACACATTGACAAAGAGATCTTAAAGGTCATGGCTAAAATGGCTTAAAGTCTTCTGTTTCTGTGGAGAAGATGTTTAAGGTTTTATTTGTCTCTGGAAGTAATCCTAAGAAGGCTGTGGTCTAGAGGTGGGACAGGAGAGCCATTTCAGCATGTATGTATGTAAATTTTATTTAAATCCAAGGTGGTTAACATGTAGTGTAATCATGGTTTCAGGAGTAGAATTCAGTGGTTCATCACTTCCATACAACACCCAGTGCTCATCACAACGAGTTCCTTCCTTAATGCCCATCACCCAACTAGCCCATCTACCCACCCACCTTCCCTCTAGCAACCCTTAGTTTGTTCTCTGTATTTAAGAGTTTCTTATGGTTTGCCTCCCTCTTTGTTTTTATCTTGTTTTGGCTTCCATTCCCTTATGTTCACCTGTTGTGTTTCTTAAATTCTACGAGTGATATCATATGTTATTTCTCTTTCTCTTTCTGTCTTTTGCTTAGCATAATACACTCTAGTTCCATCCACGTTGCTGCAAATGACAAGATTTCATTCTTTTTGATGGCTAATATTCCATTGTATATATGTATGTGTATGTGTGTGTGTGTGTGTATATATATATATATACACACACACACACACATATATGTGTGGCTAAAATGGTCTTCTGTTTTTGTATGTATGTATACACACACCACATCTTCTTTACCATTTGTATCCTTTGGATAAATACCTAGTAGCGCAATTGTTGAGTGGTAGGGTAGCTCTACTTTTAACTTATTGAGGAACTTCCACTGTTCTCCTCCGTGGCTGCACCAGTTCACATGCCCACCAACACTGAAAGAGGGTTCCCATTTGTCTGCATCCTTGCCAACGTCTGTTGTTTCTTCTCTTGTTAATTTTAGCCATTCTGACCAGTGTGATGTGGTATCTCATTGTGGTTTTGATTTGTATTTCTCTGATGATG
The DNA here is from genome assembly GCF_018350155.1 of Leopardus geoffroyi. Taxonomy (NCBI): domain Eukaryota; kingdom Metazoa; phylum Chordata; class Mammalia; order Carnivora; family Felidae; genus Leopardus; species Leopardus geoffroyi. Next base: position 707,718 of record NC_059332.1, on the reverse strand, counting down.
AGTGATGTTGAGCATCTTTTCATGTGTCTGTTAGCCATCTGGATGTCTTCTTTGGAAGAGTGCCTATTCATGTCTTCTGCCCATTTCTTCAATGGATTATTTATTATTTGAGTGTTGAGTTTGATAATTTCTTTATAGAATTCAGGTAGTAACCCTTTATCCAATAAGTCACTTGCAAATATCTTCTCCCATTCTGTCAGTTGCCTTTTAGTTTTGTTGATTGTTTCCTTTGCTGTGCAGAAGGTTATTTTTTTTTTATCTTGATTGAGATCCCAGTGTTTCATTGTTGCTGTTTTTTCCCTGGTCTCTGGAGACATGTCTAATAAGTTGCTGTGGCTGAGGACAAAGAGGTTGCTTCCTGTTTTCTACTTTAGGATTTTGATGCTTTCCTTGTCTTACATTTAGGTCTTTCATCCATTTTGAGTTTATTTTTTTTAAAATTTTTTTTTTTCAACGTTTATTTATTTTTGGGACAGAGAGAGACAGAGCATGAACGGGGGAGGGGCAGAGAGAGAGGGAGACACAGAATCGGAAACAGGCTCCAGGCTCTGAGCCATCAGCCCAGAGCCTGATGCGGGGCTGGAACTCACGGACCGCGAGATCGTGACCTGGCTGAAGTCGGACGCTCAACCGACTGCGCCACCCAGGCGCCCCGAGTTTATTTTTATGTATGGTGTAAGAAAGTGATCAAGGTTCATTCTTCTGCACGTCACTGTCCAGTTTTTCAAGTGCCATTTACTAAAGAGACTGTGTTTTTTCCATTGGATATTCTCACCTGCTTTGTAGAAGATTACTTGACCATACCTTTGTGGGTCCATTTCTGGTCTATTGAGCTATGTGTTTTCATGCCAGTACCATACTGTATTGATCATTACAGCATTGTAATACAGCTTGAAGTCTGGAATTGTGATGTCTCTAAGTTTGGTTTTCTTTTTCAACATGGCTTTGGTTATTTGGGGTCTGGTCTCCCTAAAAATTTTAGAATTGTTTGTTATAGCTCTTAAAGAATTCTGGTGTTATTTTGATAGAGATTGCATTGAATGAGTGGATTGTTTTGGGTAGTGTTGACATTTTATCAATATTTGTTCTTCCAATCCATGAGCATGAAATTTGTTTTCTATTTTTTGGTGTTCTTTCACTTTCTTTCATAAACTTTCTGTAGTTTTCATATAAGAGATCTTTTACCTCTCTAGTTGTTTATTCCTAGGTATCTTATGGTTTTTGGTGCAATTGTAAATGGGATCAATTCTTTGATATCTTTCTGCTGCTTCATAATTGGTATATAGAAATGCAACTAATTTCTGTACATTGATTTTTTTTTTTAAAGATTTTTTTTTTTTAATTTTTTTTTTCAACGTTTATTTATTTTTGGGACAGAGAGAGACAGAGCATGAACGGGGGAGGGGCAGAGAGAGAGGGAGACACAGAATCGGAAACAGGCTCCAGGCTCCGAGCCATCAGCCCAGAGCCTGACGCGGGGCTCGAACTCACGGACCGCGAGATCGTGACCTGGCTGAAGTCGGATGCTCAACCGACTGCGCCACCCAGGCGCCCCTGTACATTGATTTTATATCCTACGACTTTGCTGATTTCATGTATCAGTTCTCATAGTTTTTTGGTGGAGTCTTTTGGGTTTTCCACATACAGTATCATGTCTGCAAAGAGTGAAAGTTTGACTGCATACTAGCCAATTTGGATGCTTTTATTTCTTTTTGTTGTCTTTTTGCTGAGGCTAGGACACTCAGTGGTATGTTGAACAACACTGGTGAGAGTGGACATCCCTATCATGTTCCTGACCTTAGGGGGAAAGATTTCAATTTTTTCCCATTGAGGATGATATTAGTTGTGGGTGTTTTCTGTATGGTCTTTATGATATTGGGTTATGTTATACCTCATCCTTTTATCCCTACATTCTTGAGGGTTTTTATCAAGAAAGGATGCTGTATTTTGTCAAATACTTTTTCTGCATCTATTGAGAGGATCATGTGGTTCTTATCCTTTCTTTTATTAATGTCATGTATCACATCAATTGAGTTGTGAATATTGAACCAGCCCTACAACCCAGGAATAAATTCCACTTGGTCGTGGTGAATAAATCTTTTAATGTATTGTTGGATCCAGTTTCCTAGTATCTTGTTGAGAATGTTTGCATCCATGTTCATTATGAAGATTGGTCTGTAGTTTTCCTTTTTAGTGAGGTCTACGTCTGGTTTTGGAATCAAGGTAATGATGGCCTCGTAGAAAAAGTTTGGAAGTTTCTCTTCCATTTCTATTTTTTTTTTGGAACACCTTTAAAAGAACAGGTGTTTACTCTTCTTTAAATTGCTGGTAGAATTCCCCTGGAAAGCCATCTGGCTCTGGATTCTTGTTTGTTGGGAGATTTTTGATTACTGATTCAATTTCTTTACTGATTATGGGTCTGTTCAAATTTTCTATTTTTTTTTCCTGTTTCAGTGTTGGTAGTTTATACGTTTCTAGGAATTTGTCCATTTCTTCCAGATGGCCCAATCCATTGGCATGTAATTGCTCTTAATATTCTTATCATTGTTTGTATTTCTGAGGTACTTGTGATTTCTCTTCTTTCATTCATGATTTTATATATTTGGTTCCTTTCCTTTTTGTAAATCTAAAAGGATTTATCAATTTTGTTAATTTTTTTAAAGAACCAGCTCCTAGTATTGTTGATATGTTCTACTGTGTTGGTGTTGGTGTTGTTGTTATCATTGATTTCTGCTCTAATCTTTGTTATTTCCCTCCTTCTGGCTTTGAGCTTTATTTGCTGTTCTTTTTCCAGCTCTTTGAAGTGTAAGGTTAGGTTGCGTATTTGATATCTTTCTTACTTCCTTAGGAGGGCCTGGATTGCCATATACTTCCCTCTTATGACTGCCTTTGCTGCATCCCAGACCTTTTGCATTGTCGTGTTTTCATTTTCATTGACTTCCATGTACTTTTTCAATTCTTTTTTTTTTTTTTAATTTTTTTTTTCAACGTTTATTTATTTTTGGGACAGAGAGAGACAGAGCATGAACGGGGGAGGGGCAGAGAGAGAGGGAGACACAGAATCGGAAACAGGCTCCAGGCTCTGAGCCATCAGCCCAGAGCCTGACGCGGGGCTCGAACTCACGGACCGCGAGATCGTGACCTGGCTGAAGTCGGACGCTTAACCGACTGCGCCACCCAGGCTCCCCTTTCAATTCTTCATTAATTTCTTGGTTAACCTCTTCATTCATTCTTCTTCTTTAATCTCCAAATATTCATGGTCTTTCAATTTGTTTTTTGTGGCTAAAGTTAATGTTGTGGTCTAAAAACATGCGTGGTATGCTGTCTTTGTGTACTTGTTGAGGGCTGATCTGTGATCTAGTATGTGATCTATTCTGGAGAATGTTCCATGTACACTTGAGAAAAATGTGTATTCTGATGCTCTAGTATGAAATGTTCTGAATATATCTGTGAAGTCCATCTGGTCCAGGGTGTCATTCAAAGTCATGGTTTCCTTGTTGGTTTTCCTTAGATGACCTATTTATTGATGCAAGTGGGGGGGGGGTAAAAATCACCTACTATTATTGTATTATTATCAATGTGTTCCTTTATGTTTGTGATTAATTTATATATTTGGGTACTGTCATATAGGGGGCATAAATATTTATAATTGTTAGATCTTCTTGGTGGATAGACCCCTTAGTTATAATGCCCTTCTTTATCTCTTGTGACAGTCTTTTAAAATCTAGTTTGTCTGATAGATGTTTGGTTATTCTTTTTTTTTTTTTTTTTTTTTTTTTTTTTAAATTTTTTTCAACGTTTATTTATTTTTGGGACAGAGAGAGACAGAGCATGAACAGGGGAGGGGCAGAGAGAGAGGGAGACACAGAATCGGAAACAGGCTCCAGGCTCTGAGCCATCAGCCCAGAGCCTGACGCGGGGCTCGAACTCCCGGACCGCGAGATCGTGACCTGGCTGAAGTCAGACGCTTAACCGACTGCGCCACCCAGGCGCCCCTGGTTATTCTTTTTATGTCCACTAGCATTATAGATGGTTCTGCATCCCCTTATGTCCAATCTGCAGGTGCCTTTAGGTATCAGATGAGTCTCTTGTAGGTAGGCAGCATATAGATGAATCTTGGTTTGTTTTTTTTTCTTAATCCATTCTGATACCCTACATCTTTTGATAGGACCATTTAGTCTGTTGACATTTAGAGTGATTATTGAAAAATATAAATTTAGTTCCATTTTGATACTCTCTGGTCATTGCCAGTCTTTGTTGCTTTTGGTCTTTTCTGTTTTGTTTCCACTCAGAGTACCCCTGAAAATTTCTTGCACGGCTGGTTTAGTGGTCTCAAACTCCTTTAGTTTTGTCTGGGAAACTTTATCTCTCCTATTTTGAATGACAGCCTTTCTGGGTAAAGAATTCTTGTTTGCATATTTTCCAATTCATTATGTTGTGTATATACTGCCACTCCTTTTTGGCCTGCGAGGTTTCTGTGGACAGATCTTTTGTGAACCTGCTCTCTCTTTCCTTGTAGGTGAATGATTTTTCCCCTTTGCTTCTTTCATGATTCTTTCCTTGTCTGTGTATTTTGTGAATTTGACTATGATATGCCTTGATGATGGTACGTTTTTGTTGAATCTAATGGGAGTTTTCTGTGCTTCATGGATTTTGATATCTGTGCCCTTCCCTTATTAGGAAAGTTTTCAGCTATAATTTCCTCACATAAACCTCTGCCTTTTTTTTCTGTCTCTCCATCTTCTGGGACTCTTATGATGTGAATTTTATTCCTCTTTAATAAGTTACTGAGTTCTCTAAGTCTTATTATCTTTTGCCTTTGTTTCCCTCTTTTTGTCTGTGCCATCATTTTCATAATTTGACCTTCTATATCACTGATTTGCTACTCAAAATTTCCTGCAATTCCAAATTGCATCTCATTTATAACATTTTTAACTTCATCCTGACTAGGTTTTAGTTCATCTCTGCAAAAAGGGAGTCACTGGTTTCATCTATGCTCTTTACTTTTTTTTCTATTTGACAATTTATAATTTTTAAAATTTAAATCCAAGCTAATTAACATATAGTATAATAATTTCAGTAGAATTTAGTGATTTATCACTTACATATAACACCCAGTGCTCATCCCAAGTGTCCTCCTTAATGCCCCTCAGCCATTTAGCCCTTCCCCTCACCCAACACCCTGCCAGCAACCTTTAGCTTGGTCTCTGTATTTGAGTCTCTTATTGTCTCCCTATTTTTATATTTTTTCTTCCCCTCTCTTTTGCACCTTAAATTCCACGAGTGAAATTATAGATTTCGTGTAGCACACTCTAGTTCCACCCACATTGCTGCAAAAAAGAAGATTGCATTCTTTTGATCCCTGAGTAATATTGCATTGTGTGTGTGTGTGTACACCAGTCGATGGACATTTGGTCTCTTTTCATACTTTGGATATTGTCGATAGCGCTGGTATAAAGCATTGGGGTGCATGTGCCCCTTCAAATCATCTGTATCATTTGGATAAATACCTAGTAGTGCAATTGTTGGGTCATAGGGTAGCTTTAGTTGTAATTTTTTGAGGGACCTCCACTGTTCCCCATAGTGGATGAATTTCCACCAAAAGTACAAAAGGGTTGTTCTATTTTGCATCCTCGCCAACATCTGTTGTTGCCTGAGTTGTTAGTTGACAGGTGTGAGGTGAGAGCATGTTGTTTAACCTCCATGTATTTGTTGTCTTCCTCGTTTTTTGGTTTTTTGTTTTTTGTTTTTTTTTTTTTTGTGGTTGACATCAAGTTTTGTTATGGTCAGAAAAGATGCATTGTCATAGACTCTGGGTCTAGAGTTCTTTCTTGTCTGGCAAGAAAGAGGGATGCAGGATTAAATGCGAGAGATGGGTAATGTCTGGGAAAAGACAAGAGCCCTGAATAAGCGTTCTTGCCCCATTTTTATTATAATCAGAAGGCTTACACACATGCTGATGGACATGCAACTTGTGGACGTGAGGAAAAGGGGGTCTTGAAGATATCCAGGGTTAGGGGTTTGGGTTAATATAAAGCAAAATCCTGGTGCCAGGTGGCTGGGCAAAAGGTTGTTTACAGGAGACATGAGGTACCACCTCTGTTTATCTTAGCCTAGGGGATAAGACAGAGCACATAACCTAAAGTTTAACTAGACACCTTTCTTTTGCTAATAAGCTCCACTGTGGCAGTACCACCCGCAGCACAGCGGTCTATAGCCCTGTTTACCTAGTTTGGTCCTTCCTTCCTGTGAAAGCAGATTTATGCTATAGTACTAAATTGGGGGTGGGGGTGCTTTTGCCCTGAATACCTAATCTTGCTTACCTCATGTATCTTTGTATTGGGGGCCTTTGCCCCCCTTCTCTATCCTTGTATGCCTAATCTTGTTTACCCAAACTTGGGTGTGAGCATCCTATGGCTTCATGATTCTTTATGCCTTGTTAACCCATCAGCACAGGCTCAGGGAATTCCTAAGCTTATTCCCCACAGTTCCCCCTTTTTTGTTTTTTTGTGGGTTTTTTTTTTTTTTTTTTTTGGTTCTTCTAGTTTTGTGTTCAAGGACTGTCATGACGAGCTCCAGGTCCTTCTTTTGCTTTTGGATGGTCTGACGGGTGATTCTACAAAGACATAAAAAGAGACATAGTAAAAGCATTCCACTTCTGAGAGTTATCCAGAATTTGAGATGGGTGCTAACTGTGAGAAAGGATCTAGGTCATGCCACATTGCCCAAGAATCAGCCCATTCATTTTTAACCTGACCCTCTGCATATGGTAGCTGTTGGTGCAAAGTCATATCTGAATTTTCTATGTTGTCAGAGAGGTAGGAAGAAAAGACACTGTGAAGGTGTGTCTGGACAGCATCACAAGCTTGGGAGTGATTATAAGTAATGCCAGTCATGAAGATATGCTGGTAGTTGTGGTCACAGGGCAGCCTAGAGTGGAGGAACAAAGCCTCCTGTGTCTTTCCAATAAATTCCACTGCAGCCTTAAGAGCTTGAAGGTGGGCCAAAACTAGTTTATCAGTGGAAGTTGGGCTTATAAATTTTTTGGTAGTATTGACCATAAATTTATTAAGGGCATGGACTGTCTAGATAGTATGACACAGCCTGATTCCAGCTACAGTAGCAGAGGTGATAATGCTTATTGCTGCTAGGATGCCCGTGATTAGCAGGCCAACAAATCCTTTTCACCTTACAGTAGAGTGCCAGTGATGAACAAGCTTGGAAACTGCCTAGTCCTGATAGATGCATATGGGGCTCAGAGCTATTAACAGGAACCCAGGCTGAGATACGCTAAGTACTAATAAAGAGGAAATATTTAATTGTGTGATGTTATCATTACTTATGCAGGACAGAAAGCAGCCCCGGGAGGTAGAGATATTATAATTATTTTCTTGTTGTTGGATCTGTAAAGTGGAGGTAGCAAAGAGAACATAGGGAGAAGGAATACAAATAGTGATCTATGCAAATTGGTCATTGTGCAGGGAGGCCCAAGTTAGATTAGTATGCTGATTTACATATTTTGGGGGGGGGCAGCTAACAGTACGAGTGAAGAAGGTAAGACCTAGCTTCCAAAGATTAACAAGCCACTTTTAATTTCCCTCTATGAGCAGAAATTATAGAGCCAAACCTCCATCTTTCCAAAAAATAGTCTCCCTACCAAACTGGTCAAAGGATATGGTCTTAGAATATTTTGTTTCAAGATGTCCTCTAGGACCCCTGTCAGTAATAGTCCAATTACCCCAGTGAAGATGATGCTCAGTCTCTCCATAACAGGTTGTCCAAGAAATATTATTCTGGGGGTGGTCTATTTGAGACTAGAGCAAGCTATAACATTAGGAGTGTGAGATAGGTTTGTTTTTTGAGGTATATCAAAGCTTGTAGCTGAGAAAAAGGTAAAATTGTCTGGTTTTGTAGAGGTTTTGGGCTGTACATACAAAAGCCAGTTGATTTTTAAAGACAAGCAGATAAGTTGCTAAGTTTGGTAACATACATAGGAGGTGCTGAAGTAAGCCACCATCGAGGTCTTGGCATATAAGTCAATGTTCTTTTTCAGTTTGGAAGGGTGGGTTAAGGTTGGCTCCTCCTATTAATTTAGCGTCATTTTTGCTAATAAGAATATCCCAGTCTACGAGTGTTAAGCTGTGGACAACTGAGGGCAAGGAGTATAATTAGGGTTACCCATACCTAATTTTTGTCCATGATGGAGATCAAGGCCTTCAGGTGCGAGTCGGGGGTCTATGCAATATCATTGAGTTGTAAGAGGATGCTAGCCTGGTTAGACAGGCGTTTTAAGGCTTCCCTATGTTATATCAGGGGCAAGGACTTGCATTTGCAGAGTGGCTTCAGGATGAGGAGTCAATGAAGAGGCTTCTTCCATCTGGAAAAGGGGACTGGTGGCCACTCACTCATAGTCTCTGGGAGTGTTGGTTCGCTGGAAGATATCCTGGGAGTCTCCATGATGCCATGGTAAGGCTTCACCAACCAAAAGGGAATCCACAGAAGTCTGAAATCTGAAAGAACACAAGCATATTCTCAACCCCAGGTGAGAAGTTTAGTGGGCCCAGTTCACATGGGCTGCTCTTTAGGGGTATTGCATAGCACCATAGGGTGAGAGGGTTTATCTTATTTTGAGGAATGCCACTCATCTGCAGTTAGTCCTTAAGGATTAATATTTAAAAAGTTAAGAGTAGGACAGGGGCCAACATGGTGGAGAAGAAGGGGCATCCATACTTCCCGTGTCTCTCAAACAAAGAAGTGCTAAAGCCAAAGGACTTTGAACCCCAAGAGTCTGGGAGGAAAAGAGGCCGAGTCTAAAAGGGAGACACCAAGACATCCTTGGCAGGCTATAGGACAGTGATTGCAAACTGGGGGAGATAAAACAGGCTGTGTAGGCACAGAAGGGAGGCATCCCCTTCTACGGAGAAACAAAGGGAAGAGAAAGAGTGGCTGGGGAAGTGTAGGACTATATCTTGACAAGAGATAAACCTCGGACTGGGACTGAGAGGGATCCTATCTCTAACTGCAGGGCTTTCTTCAGACTGGGGCCAGCTGCCCTGTTTGTGCACCTGGGGAGGTGGGGAGCAGTCCACAGTAGGAGAAAGCGATCCCCTCCCGGGAGTGTTGCACAATAGGATGAAGCCTGCCTATGTCCGCCACCCCGGGGCTCAGTGGTTGGGGTGAGGGCACAATAGGAGAAAGTGGCTCCCTCCCTGGAATACAGTGGTACAGGACAAAGCCTGCCTGCATCCGCCACCCCCAGGGCTAGGTGACGAGGTCAGCACAGTCCACAGAAGGCGGTACTCCCTGAAATGCGGCAGCACAAAGCCCTCCAGTACCACATATTGGGCCACACTGAGAGGGGCTTCCCCAATGCCAGAGAGCACAGAGCAGGACTTTGAATCCTAGACAAGGGCAGGGTCAGGGGAGTCAGTGGAGCAAGAAGGACCACCTCGTCTGCACCCACGGCACAGTGAGGATGACTCCAAAGGAGTCTGCTGGGTCCATGGAGAAGAGACTGAGGGATTGACATTTCCCCCACTTCCACCACCAAGGCAGGGCCTCAGGGATTGGTTTGGTCTGGGGCTCATAGTGGAGGCATCACCAGCCAACACCAACCCATGCCGCTCCACACCGGGTATCTGCTGGAGCTAATTGGATGCTGTGGAACCAGATGGTTCCATCATCCAGACCAGTGATGCTGCACAGCCTGGATTAATTCCAGAAAAATTCTTGTTATTTAAATATATCCTCCATCCTTATATCTTAACTCCTCTAGGCTGATTACTCTGGTTGATGGTTTGTTTTAGCAGACATATTTAATCCCTTCTCTTGCTAGATGTTCTACACCTCCTTCTATACTTTCCTTTCTCTCTCTCTGGAATAATCAAGCCATATAGTTTCTCTGGGTAACTTTGTCTTCATTTTTTTTCCCTGCCTCCTTCTTTATTTTCCTTTTCTCTCTCTGGATTAATTCTTTTAGTATCTCTGCCTGGTCAATGTTTATTTTCTCTAGGTCCCCACTCCTGTCATTCCTCTCTTTGTACATGCTCTTCAATCAGCACTGCCTCCACCCTGTTCTTTACTTGTAGCTGGTTTTTTGCTTCTGGATAGTTTTTGTTTGTTTTATTTGTGAGTCTTTGTTTCCTATTGGTCTGTTTCCCTTTCCAGGGCTACTTCAAGGAACAAATCAAAGCACACCTCGTGGAGGGTCCAAAACATCACTACGAGTAGAGAAATAAAATAACAAAAGTCACAACAACAAGCAAGTAACACTGTCCACCAAACACCTCCTAAAGGGCCAAACCCTGGACAGTGTATGATACCCCTTTAATATAGCAGTGATTGCAGGTGCAGAGCTAATAACAAGATTTTAAAACTCATAAGGGACAGAAAACTAGCCAAAATGATGAAGTGGAAGAACTACCCTCAAAGAAATCCCAGAAAGAAGTGACAGCTAAAGAATTGAACAAAACAGATATAAGCAATACAACTGAACAAGAATTTAAAATAATAGTCATAAGATTAATCGCTTGGCTTGAGAAAAGCATAGAGGACAGGAGAGAATCTATTGCTGCAGAGATCAAGGAACTAAAAAACAGTCATGATGAATTTAAAAATGCTATAAATGAAGTGCAAAATAAAATGGAGATGAAAAAAAAGAAAAAAAATGGAGATGGCGACAGCGTGGATTGAAGAGGTAGCAGGGGAGAATAGGTGAATTAGAAGATAAAATTATGGAAAAAGACAAAGCTGAGGAAAAGATTAAAAAAAAAAGAGTGTCAAGAGGGGAGAATCAGAGAACTAAGTGATGCAATCAAACAGAACAATATCCGTATCATAGGAATTCCAGAAGAAGAAGAAGAGATAGAAAAGGGCTGAAGGTGTACTTGAACAAGTTATAGTGGAGAACTTCCCTGATGTGGGGAAGGAAACAGACATTGAAATCCAGGAAGCACAGAGAACTCCCTTCAAATGTAACTTGAAGCAATCTTCTGCATGACATATAATAGTGAACCTGGAAAAACACAAGGATAGAGAATTCTGAAAGCAGCTAGGGATAAATGAGCCTTAACATATAAAGATAGACACATAAGGGTAGTAGAAGACCTATCTACTGAAACTTGGCAGGCCAGAAAGGAATGGCAGGAAATCTTCAATGTGATGAAAAGAAAAAATATGCAGCCAAGAGTCCTTTATCCAGAAGGCTGTCATTCAGAATACAAGGAGACATACAGGTTTTCCCAAACAAAAAATGAAGGAATTCATCACCACTAAACCAGCCCTACAAGAGAGCCTAAAGGGGACTCTGTAAGTGAAATGTTGCAAGGGCCACACAGTATCAGAGACATCACTACAAGCATGAAACCTACAGACATCACAATGATTCTAAACCCATATCTCTCAATAACACTAAATATAAATGGACTCAATGCCCCAACCAAAAGACATAGGGTATCAGAATGGATTCAAAGAAAGACCCTTCTATTTGCTGTCTACAAGAGACTCATTTTAGACCTGAGGACAACTTCAGATTGAAAGTGAGGGGATGGAGAACTATCTATCATGCTACTGGAAGTCAAAAGAAACCTGGGGTGGCCATACTTATATCAGACAAACTAGACTTTAAATCAAAGGCTGTAACAAGAGATGATGAAGGGCATTATATGATAATTACAGGGTCTATCCATCGTGAAGAGATAACAATTGTAAATGTCTCTGCACCGAATATGGGAGGCCCCAAATATATAAAACAATCACAAACATAAGCAATCTTATTCAAAGAATGTGGTACTTTCAGGGTATTTTAATACCCCATTTCCAACAATGGACAGATAATCTAGACACAGAATCAGTAAAGAAACAATGGCTATGAATGGTACATTGGACCAGATGGACTTGATGAATATATTTAGAACTCTGCATCCCAAAGCAGCAGAATATAATTTCTTTTCCAGTGCACATGGAACATTCTCCAAGATACATCACGTACTAGGTCACAAAACATCCCTCAATAAATATAAAAGAATTGAGATCATACCATGCACACTTTCAGATCACAATGCCATGAAGCTTGAAATCAACCACAAGAAAAAGTCTGGAAAACCTCCAAAAGCATGGAGGTTAAAGAACATTCTACTAAAGAACGAATGGGTCAACCAGGCAATTAGAGAAGAAATTAAAAGATATATGGAAACAAATGAAAATGAAAGTATAACAATCTAAACCCTTTGGTATGCAGCAAAGGCAGTGCTAAGAGGAAAATATATTTCAATCCAGGGCTATCTCAAGAAACAAGAAAAATCCCAAGCACAAAATCTAAGAGCACACCTGAAGGAACTAGAAGCAGAACAGCAAAGACACCCCAAACCCAGCAGAAGAGAAATAATAAAGATCAGAGCATAAACAAACAATATAAAATAAAATAAAAAACAACAATATAACAGATCAATAAATCCAAGAGTTGGTGTTTTGAAAAAATAAACAAAATTGATAAACCTCTAGCTAGGATTCTCAAAAAGAAAAGAGAGAGGATCCAAATAGATGAAATCACAAATGAAAATGGATTTATTACAATCAATCCCTCAGAAATACAAGCAAATATCAGGAAATACTATGAAAAATTATATGCCAACAAACTGGACAACCTGGAAGAAATGGACAAATTTCTAAAGACCCACATAATACCAAGGAAGAAATAGAAAATTTGAAGAGACCAATATTAGTGAAAAATTGAATCAGTCATCAAAAATATCTGAACAAATAAGAGTCCTAGACCAGATGGCTTCCCTGGGGAATTCTACTAGACATTTAAAGCAGAGTTAATATCTATCCTTCTCAAGCTGTTCCAAAAAATAGAAAGGGAAGGAAAACTTCTGGACTCATTCTATGAAGCCAGCATTACTTTGATTCTAAACCAGACATAGACCAAGCAAAAAAAAGAGAGAACTACAGGCCAATATCCCTGATGAATATGGATGCAAAAATTCTCAACAAGATACTAGCAAATCAAATTCAACAGCATATAAAAAGAATTATTTACCATGATCAAGTGGGATTCATTCCTGGGATGCAGGACTGGTTCAATATTTGCAAAACAATCAATGTGATGCATCACATTAATAAAAGAAAAGAACCATATGATCCTGTCAATCGATGCAGAAAATGCATTTGACAAATTCAGCGTTCTTTTTTAATAAAAACCCTTGAGAAAGTCGGGATAGAAGGAACATACTTAAACATCATAAAAGCCATTTATGAAAAGCCCACAGCTAATATCATCCTCAAAGGGGAAAAACTGAGAGATTTCCCCCTGAGATCAGGAACATGACAGGGATGTCCAGTCTCACTGCTGTTGTTTAACATAGTGTTGGAAGTCCTAGCATCAACAATCAGACAAAAAATGAAGTAAAAGGCATCAAAGTTGGCAAAGATGAAGTCAATCTTTTATTTTTTGCAGATGACATGATATTCTATATGGAAAACCTGAAAGACTCTACCAAAAGGCTGCTAGAACTGATAAACAAATTCATCAAAGTCGCAGTGTACAAAATTAATGTACAGAAATCGGTTGCATTTTTACACACCAATAATGAAGCAACAGGAAGAGAAATAAACTGATCCTATTCACAATTGCACCAAGAAACATAAAATACCTAGGTATAACCTAACCAAACATGTAAAAGATTTGTATGCTAAAAACTATAGAAAGCTTATGAAGGAAATTGAAGAAAATAGAAAGAAATGGAAAAACATTCCATGTTCATGGACTGAAATATTGTTAAAATGTCAATACTACCCAAAGATATCTACACATTCAATGCAATCCCAATCAAAATTGCACCAGCATTTCTCAAAGCTAGAAAAAAAAATCCTAAAATTTGTATGGAACCACAAAAGACCCCAAATAGCCAAAGTAATATCGAATAAGAAATCGAAAGTGGGAGGCATCACAATCCCAGACCGTAGCCTCTACTACAAAGCTGTAATCATCAAGACAGCATGGTATCGGCACAAAAACAGACACATAGACCAATGGAATAGATAGAATAGAGACTCCAGAATTGGACCCAAAAAAGTATGACCAACTAATCCTTGACAAAGCAGGAAAGAATATCTAATGGAAAAAAAGACAGTCTTTTTAACAAATGGTGGTGGGAAAACTGGACAGCAGCATGCAGAAGAGCGAAACTGGACCACTTTCTTACACCATACACAAAAACAAACTCAAAATGGATGAAGGACCTGAATGTGAGACAGGAAACCATCAAAACCCTAGAGGAGAAAGCAGGAAAAAACCTCTTTGACCTCAGCACACCAATCTCTTACCTAACACTTCTCCAAAGGCCAGGGAATTAAAAGCAAAAATGAACTATTGGGACCTCATCAAGATAAAAAGTTTCTGCACTTCAAAGGAAACAACCAACAAAACTAAAAGACAACCAACGGAATGGGAAAAGATATTTGCAAATGACATGTCAGACAAAGGCTAGTATCCAAATCTATAAAGAACTCATCAAACTCCACACCTGAAAAACAAATAATCCAGTGAAGAAATGGGCAGAAAACATGAATAGATACTTCTCTAAAGACTTCCAGATGGCCAGCAGGCACATGAAAAGATGTTCAATATCACTCCTCATCAGGGAAATACAAATCAAAACCACATTCAGATACCACCTCACGCCAGTCAGAGTGGCTAAAATGAACAAATCAGGAGACAATAGATGATGGTGAGGATGTGGAGAAACGGGAATCCTCTTGCACTGGTGGTTGGAATGCAAACTGGTGCAGCTGCTCTAGGAAACAGTGTGGAGGTTCCTCAAAAAATTAACAATAGATCTACCCTATGACCCAGCAATAGCACTGCTAGGAATTTACCCAAGGGTTACAGGAGTACTGATGCATAGGGGCATTTGTACCCCAATGTTTATAGCAGCACTTTCAACAATAACCAGATTATGGAAAGAGCCTAAATGTCCATCAACTGATGAATGGATAAAGAAGTTGTGGTTTATATATACAATGGAATACTACATGGCAATGAGAAAGAATGAAATATGGCCTTTGTAGCAACGTGGATGGAACTGGAGAGTGTTATGCTAAGTGAAATACGTCATACAGAGAAAGACAGATATCATATGTTTTCACTCCTATCTGGATCCTGAGAAACTTAACAGAAGACCATGGGGGAGGGGAAGAAAAAAAAAAGGTTAGAGAGGGAGGGAGCCAAAACATAAGAGACTCTTAAAAACTGAGAATAAACTGAGGTTTTGGGGGGGTGGGAGAGGGACATTGAGCAGAGTACCTGTTGGGATGAGCACTGGGTGTTGTATGGAAACCAATTTGACAATAAACTTCATAAAAATAAAAAAAAATTAAAAAAAGAACACAGAAGACTTGAAATGTTAGAGAAATTAAAGACCTAAGTATGTGGAATAATATGTTGTCTTCATGGATTAAAAAAAAAAAAAAAGAAAAAGAAAAAGAAAAAAAAAGAAAACCTACAAAGAACTCACCAAACTCCATACCCGAAAAACAATCCAGTGAAGAAATGAGAAGACATGAACAGATACTCTTCTAACGAAGACATCCAGATGGACAACAGACACATGAAAAGATGCTCAACGTCATTCCTCATCAGAGAAATACAAATCAAAACCACACTCAGATGCCACCTCATGCCAGTCAGAATGGCTAAAATGAACAAATCAGGAGACTATAGATGCTGGCGAGGATGTGGAGAAATGGGAACCTTCTTGCATTGCTGGTGGGAATGCAAACTGGTGCAGCTGCTCTGGAAAACAGTGTGGAGGTTCCTCAAAAAATTAACAATAGATCTACCCTATGACCCAGCAATAGCACTGCTAGGAATTTACCCAAGGGATACAGGAGTGCTGATGCATAGGGGCACTTGTATCCCAATGTTTATAGCAGCACTTCCAACAATAGCCAAATTATGGAAAGAGCCTAAATGTCATCATCTGACAAATGTATAAAGAAGATGTGGTTTAGATATACAATGGAGTACTACTTGGCAGTGAGAAAGAATGAAATCTGGCCATTTGCAGCAATGTGGATAGAACTGGAGGGTATTATGCTAAGTGAAATAAGCCAGGCAGAGAAAGACAGATACCATATATTTTCACTCATGTGTAGATCCTGAGAAACTTAACAGAAGATCACGGGGGAGGGGAAGGGGAAAAAAAAGTTATAGAGAGGTAGAGAGGCAACCATAAGAGACTCTTAAGGACTGAGAACAAACAGAGTTGATGGGGGGTGAGTGAGAGGGGAAAGTTGTGATGGGCATGGAGGAGGGCACTTGTTGGGATGAGGACTGGGTGTTGTATGGAAACCAAGTTAACAATAAATTATATTGAAAAATAAATAAATCTGAAAAGTCATTGCCAAAAACAATAAAATAAATAAATAAATAAAAGGGGCACCTAGTTGGCTCAGTCGGTTAAGCATCCAACTTTGGCTCAGGTCATGATCTCAGGATTCGTGGGTTCAAGCCCCGCATTGGGCTCTGTGCTGACAGCTCAGAGCCTGGTGCCTGTTTCAGATTCTGTGTCTCCCTCTCTCTCTGCCCCTCCCCCGTTCATGCTCTGTCTCTCTCTGTCCCAAAAATAAATAAACGTTGAAAAAAAAAAAAAAAAAAGAATGACCTGAGGTTGTGATGATAACAACCAGGGGTATATTCTGCTTTTTGTTTTTTAACATCTTTTTGAGCATAATATATGCTCATTTTACAATTTTTTGCCCTTGTGGGTTATGAAGGAATGGGTAATTCCAACCAAGGCTTAACTAAAACAACCAAAAAGGGGTGTGTTGTCCTGTTGTTTTACCCTTTTGTTAAAATCATAAATACTTACATAGTTATTTATTACTATTTACAAAAATGTATTTTTTCTGTGGTTGTTGTAGGATGCACTAATTTTATTTTGGCTCAGCAGTAGCTTACATATTGATCACTGGCCATTGAGGGAGGGGGCCAAATTCAAGGTCCATTCCCCTGCCTTTCTCAACACTGTCCATATACATTCAGCCTAGTGAATAACCATTTTTGGCATATAACGGGCTAAGTTTAGTAAAATGGCTCCCATGTATTTTAGTAAAAGCTCTTTATATACCATTCCTCCCTCAAACGGCAGAGGCATCCATTCCTCTGCTAAACAAGAACAACACGAACATGGACGATTTGGAGACCAGTACTAAGGGTATTGCCGTCATTTTCCTAGCCTTTGGACCAAAGGAGGAGGAATTTTAATCTTAACCCCATGTACTCTTAAAACCCATTTATTTTAACCTTAGTCCATCCTGAGCACACATAAAATTTCTTTTTAAAGATTTTCCTTCAGAAACCTTCTACAACTTTTCTTTGCACTTAGATTTTGTCCCAAGCCATTTCTCTCCAAATAACCAGTCTCATTTAGGACAAAATTAATTTTTGTTAAAGGAAAAATGAATATATTTCCATTTATTGTATCTTTCATATCTCCTACTTTCCAACATAGTTACTTTTCTTATTTTTATCAATTTAAACTACATTTATCATAATTTTAACTCTTAGAAATGTTAGTCTCAAGTAAAAACTAAGTAGTGACCAATTGTGAATTTTCTGTTACATCAGAATATTTTTTAGGTGGTAGACTTATGAATCCATTAAGCATAAAGCATGTTTTTTAGTGGATTTAAATATTCTTAGTTTTTTTTGCCATAAGAAGTCAGAGCACAAATCTATGTTAAGTAAGCAATGCTTCAGCGTTCCATTTGATTTGGAAGAGGCCTAAATGTCCGAAGAACTTAATTCAATTTATCATTTAAGCAAAACGTTAAAGTTTTAGGTTACCAAAGACCCTGAAAACTATCTTAACATTTACACATGAAAACTATGATGCAAACAAAGTTAACCATTACTTTATGTCACCCTTTTGCTAACAGATTGGAACAGAGAATACATGAGTTTCTTTGACCTTCAGTAAATTTTAGCAGAATAAAGTTTTATAATTTAAAAGACATGCCTATCTTAATAGTATTTCATCTGTGTTCCCTTAAAAGTTTATCATTGTTAATTTTTTCCTGTGGAATCAGTGAGGAAGTCTAAAGTCTAAGGGGATGTCTTTTCCTTTTTGACAGCATGGGGAAGAGAAGCTGCTGCTGAGGCATTGAAGAGCCGCATTTGCAGGCCGCACCCCAGGTGGTGAAGAAACAGGAGGAGGTTGGAAGAAAGGCAGAAAAAGTGAGGTGGAGCCAAGAGGCCTGAAGTCAGACCAAGGCACGGAGGGCAGAGAAAACAGTTCACGTGGCCCAAAAGCCTGTCAGCTCAGATAGATGAGCAGATACTGATTTTTGTTTTGGTTTGGTTTGGTTTGGTTTTCCACTAGTGGAACTAGGCAGTCTATATCAGGCCAGAGAAGACAGGGAAGTTCCCCGTAACAAAAGAAGTTTCAGCAGCTTCTTGGGAATATTCCTTAAAATTTCCATCCGAGGTAGACTAGCCAGGGAGAAGTGGCTCTAATCATCATAGTTCTTAATCCAGGAAATGAATGAGGGAGAAGCCCCCATATATAGTTAGAGTGACCAGAGTGTATAGGGATAAACAGTGAGAAAGAGAGTTAGAGTCCCCTATCGTAGGGATGGCCTGTGTAAAATGCACCGCACTATTTTAGTGCATTGTTTTAGTGCATTGTTTTACTAACAATGATTGGAAGCTGGGCTTGCTGCCTTGGTTGGGAATACTGCCCTGTACCAGACAGTTGTTCAAAAGTCACCGGAAGCAGTGGCCGAGATCTGCATAGTGTGAGCCACACAAATATCATGAAACTCTTGGGTACGGACAGCATACTGGGCTGGGGTCAGAATGATGTCCATAGAGAGCCCCAGTCCCCGACACACATGAAATAAGTACCACAAATATTTTCTAAAATGCCAGTTGTAAAAGGGTTGTGATGGACCCACAGCTGAACTGATTTTTGCAATTCTTTTACTATTGGGAAGGGCAGGCCTTCATGGACATATTGCCCATTTTGCCTGACAACAGTAAACAGCTGGAATTTACCAGCTTTAAGGGCTTCCTTAATGTACTTTTGCACTGGGGTGAGGACTTATCAGAGTTGGTCAGTGAGGTTTTTAGAGGCTCGATATTATCCCATCCTTTTGGGGGAGGGGGAGTATATTTTGGCTGTTAAGGCACCAGAGGCACAGCCTGATTATAGGGGCACCAAGGTTTGTCCTCATTTTTAGATAACTCTATGTCTTCATATACATTATCCAAGCTCAAGGGGGAGAAGGGCAGTGTGGATGATGGACCAGGTGAGGATTACCTCAGGGGGGACATTAGCCTCTTCAAAATGCCTGGCCTTTAATGTTTTCCTTACTCGTTCCCACATGTCAAGATCATAAGTTCCTTTTTCTGGGAACAAAGGGGAATTTTATTGGATACTCAGCAATAATTTAAGGAGAGCCTTATAATTTAGAGTCATCCCTACTTATCTTGCATACACCAAGCTCCACACTGCTGCACTCTGGTGGGACTGCTCTTCTCAGTCACACTTGACTCAGTTCAAGTGCAGTGAGACCCTCGCCCAGAAGACCACAACAAACCCTGCCCACATAATGTCTGCTGACCAAGAGTTCTGCAGGGCCCAGTCCTGGTTGAGTTGGTGACAGGCCTCATTTCACAAGCAGACCATAGTACACTAGCTAAAGCTTACCACGTTCAGGCCATGGATCAGAAACTGCCCCACAGGAGGCAAGGAGAGCCTCTGAAAATAACTGACATTAAAGATGGAGCAGCCAGAACACAAGAGCAGACTGCACACAACACATACTGGAGACACATCCTAAAGCCCCAGGACATTATACAACCTCCTCTTCATAGGGCCATTACTCTCAGGAGCAGGAAATATAACAGGCTTTCCTAACACAGAGAAAAAGACAGAGATCTAGGCAAAAATGCCATCATAGAGCATTTCATCACAAATGAAAGAACAAGATAAAGTCATAGAGATCCTAGTGAAAAGATACAAGTAATATTCCTGATGGAAAATTTAAATCAATTATCATAAGGATACTCTCTGGGATTGAGAAAGGAATGGAAGACTTCAGGGAGTCCTTTACTGCAGATATAAAAGAGATAAAAAAACAAGCAGTCAGAAATAAAAACTTCAATAAGTGAGATTTTAAACAGATTTGTTGCAACCAACACAAGGATGTAAGAAGCAATGCAACAAATAAGTGATCTAGAAGACAAAATAATGGAAAATAAAGAAAATGAAGAAAAGAAAAAATAATTATGTGACATGAGATGAGAATATTCTCTATACGAGAATAGACTTAATACATTTGTATTACAGGAGTCCCAGAATAAGAAAAGAGAGAAAAGGAGACAGAAAATTTATATGAGGAAATAATAGCTGAAAACTTCCCTAATCTGGGGAATGAAACCCATATCCAAATCCAGGAAGCACAGAGAACTCCCATCAAAAACAACATAAAAAGACCAACACCAACACATACTGTAATTAAATTTGCAAAATATAGCAATAAAGACAAAGCCCTAAAAGCAACAAGACAAACAAAGTTCCTAACTTACAAGGGAAGACCCATAAGGCTGGCTTCAGGTCTGTCCACAAAAACTTGTTAAGCCAGAAAGAGTTGGCCTGATATACTAAACATGATGAATGGAAAAAATCTGCCAGGAATACTCTCCAGCAAATCTATCATTCGGAAAGGAAGGAGAGAAAAAGATTTTCCCATAACAAACAAAAACTACAGGATTTTATGACCACTAAACCAGCCTGAAAGAAATATTAAAGAGCACACTTTCAGTGGAAAGACCAAAAGTGATAAAGACAAGAAAGGACAGAGAAACTCTCCAGAAACAATGAAAAAAAAAAAAAAAACAACAGGTAATAAAATGGCAGTAAATTCATATTTACCAATAATTACTATGACTATAAATGGGCTAAATACTCCAATCAAAATACATTCAGTGTCAGAATAGATAAAAAAAAAAAAAAATGAGACCCATCAATGGTGCCAACAAGAGGCTCATTTTAGGCCTAAAGACCCCTGCAGATTGAAAGTGAGATGATGGAGAAACATTCATCATGCACACGGAAGTCAAAAGAAAGCAAGAATAGCAATAGCTACATCAGACAAACTATATTTTTTTTTTAATTTTTTTTTCAAAGTTTATTTATTTTTGGGACAGAGAGAGACAGAGCATGAACGGGGGAGGGGCAGAGAGAGAGGGAGACACAGAATCGGAAACAGGCTCCAGGCTCTGAGCCATCAGCCCAGAGCCCAACGCGGGGCTCGAACTCACGGACCGCGAGATCGTGACCTGGCTGAAGTCGAACGCTCAATCGACTGCGCCACCCAGGCGCCCCCAGACAAACTATATTTTAAAGCAAAGAATGTAAAAAGTGAAGAGGAACACTATAGCATAATAAAATGGACTATCCAACAAGATCTAACAATTGTAAATATTTATGCCATCCACATAGAAGCACCCAAATATATAACACAATTAATAATAAGCATGAAGGAACTCATTGATAATAATACAATAGAAGGGGACTTGAACACCCCACTTATATCAATAAACAGAAAATCTAAGCCAAAAATCAACAAGGAAATAATTGCTTGGAATGGCACTATGGTCCAGATGGAGATAACAGATGTGTTCAGAACATTTCATCCTAGGGCATCTGGATGGTTCATTTGGTTTAGTGTCCAACTTTGGCTCAGGTCATGATCTTGCAATTCATGAGTTTGAGCACCACATCAGACTCACTGCTGTCAGCCTGTCAGCACAGAGTCTGCTTTGGATCCTCTGTCCCCCTCTTGCTGCCCTTCCTCCACCTGCACTCTCACAAAAATAAATATTAAAAAAATTTTTTTAAGAACATTTAATCCTAAAGCAGGAGAGCCAAATTCTTTCCAAGTGCACATGAAACATTTTCCAGAGCAGATCACATATTGGGTCATGAATCAGCCCTCAACAAGTACAAAAAGATTGAGATCATACTATGTGTCTGTGGAGAATAAGTTTAGGTGTTCCCTGAGCCTGCACTGATGGGTTAATAAGGCATAAAGAATCACAAACCCATAGGATGCTCACACCCAAGTTTGGTTAAACAAGATTAGGTGTATGAGGATAGAGAAGGGGGGCTAAGTCCCCTAGAATAAAGTGGGGGGGGGGGAGGGCAAAGGCCCCCAGTACAAAGATACATGAGGTAAGCAAGATTAGGTATTCAGGAGAAAAGTGCCCACCAATTTAGTACTACAGCAGAAAGCAGCTTTCACAAAAAGGAAGGATCAAATTACGTAAACAGGTAAATAGAGCTATAGACCGCTGCCCTGTGAGTGATACTGCCGTGGCGGAGCTGATTAGCAAAAGAAAAGGTGCCTTGTTAAACCTGAGGTTACTTGCTCAGTCTTATCCCCTAGGCTAGCTAAGATAAACAGAGGTGGAGCCTCATGTCTTCCTATAAAGAACCCTCTGCCCAGCCGCCAGGCACCAGGATTTTGTTTTGTATTAACCCAAACCCCTAACCCTGAATATCTTCAAGACCCCCTTTCCCTCACATTCATGAGTTAATGTTAACAGTTTCCTTGTCTCTTTGTGCACATCCATCACCATGTTTGCAAGGCTTCTGATCCTAATAAAAACGGGGCAAGGACCCTTATTCAGGGCTCTTATCTTTTCCTGGACACGAATCATCTCTCACATTTAATCCTGCATCCTGCTTTCTTACTAGACAAGGAAGAACTCTAGACCCAGAGTTTACAACAGATGGTGACCCCCACGTGACAGAAGGAAAGGGGACACAGGCCAACATGGACAAGGAGCCGACGTGGCCAGGAGGCAGTGCGACACAAAGGACTGCAGGACATAGCAGAACAATTAAGGAGCTCCAAGAAAAAATAAAAGCAAAAAACACACTGGGTACAGTCTCTACCTGACGAGGTAAGGGATAAAGCAAAACTATATAAGGATTCGCTGCTGTGAAACTTTTTGAGAGATTTATCATGGGAAACTCCCTAGCCCTTGAACAAGAGTGCTATATTTTAATTCTTCAGTCACTAGGAGAGACAGCAGAGACAACTCTAAATTATAAGGCTCTCCTTAAATTATTGCTGGCTGTCCAACAAAATTACCCTTGGTTACCAGAACAAGGAACTTATAATCTTGAAGTATGGGAACGAATAGAGAAAACACTGAAGGCCAGGCATTCAGAAGGGGCTAATGTCCCCCCCTGAGGTAATCCTCACCTGGTCCATTGTCCCCACTACTACTCTCCCCTTGAGCTCAGATGATGTATACTATGGTATGCTTGTGAAATGAGACCTGTCACCAACTCAACCAGGACTGGGCCCTACAGAACTCTTGGTCAGCAGACATTATGTGTGCAGGGTTTGTTCTGGTCTTCTGGGCAAGGGTCTCACTGCACTTGGACTGAGGTAAGTGTAACTGAGAAGTCCCACCACAGCGCAGCAGTGTGGGGCTTCGTGTATGCAAGATAAGCAGCCAGTGTGAATAGACATTTTTTACAGAAAGATGTACAGATGGCCAACAGGCACATGTAAAGATGTTCAAAATCACTGATCACCACGGAAATGCAAATCAAAAGCACAACGAGACATCACTTTACAACTGTCACAATGGCTAAAATGAAAAGACAAGAAATAAATGTTGGCAAGGATACAGAGGAAAAGGAACCCTCCTGCACTATTGGTGGGAATGTAAATTGGTGCAGCCACTGTGGAAAACAGTATAGAGTTTCCTTGAACTATTAAAAATAGGAATAACATACGATCCAATAATTCCATTCCTGGATATTTACCTAAGAAAATGAAAACATTAATTCCAAAAGACATGTGCACCTTATGTATATTGCAGCATTATATACAATAGCCAAGATATGGAAGCAGCTTAAGTGTCCAGACAAATGTACAAGGAAGATATGGTATGTATATACAATAATTTATTAATCAGTCATGAAAAAGGATGATATCTTGCCTTCTGTGACAACATGGGTGAACACAAAGTGTGTTATACTAAGTGAAATAAATGAGACTGAAAAAGACAAATACAATATGATTTCACTTATATGTTCAATCTGAAAAAAAAAGAATAAACAAACATCAGACCCATAAATACAGAGGACAGACTGTTGGTTGTCAGAAGGGAGGGGGTTAGGGGATGGGAAACGTGGATGAAGGGGCATTGGAGGTGCAGGCTTCCAATTATGAATAAGTCACAAGGATAAAAGGTACAGCACAAGGAATATAGTCAGTGATATTGTGATAGCATTTTGTGGTGACACATGATGACTACATTTGTTGTAAACATAGATTAATGTATAGAGATGGTGACTCAGTATGATGTACACCTGAAACTAGTGTAACATTGTGTGTCAGTGTTAGTTAAAATAAAAAACAATCTTGCAAAACTTAAATTTTTCCACCCATGAGTTTTCAGCACTGTAAACTACGGCATGAGTGTTACAATTATTCTGAAGCCAAATCCACTGAGACACTGACAATAAGCACAAATATGTTATTCCCCTGTTACAATATAAGTTTCATTAAAGCGACTTTTTATCTGTTATTGATCATTGTTATGTTTTGAAGCATCGACAAAAGTGACTAACACAATGGGCACTCAACAAATACTTTTTGACTGAATAAATAAGAGAATATTTTAACTTTTTCTTGCCATTATGATTTATTATTTAACCCAAACGAGGGACTATTTTTTATGTAGTCCATGTTAGGTGAGGTAAAAAGTCTATACTGTGCGAGGCTATTTTGGAAGAAATATATGGAGACAAAAGCCCTTTGGTTCCTTAAAAATCAAATTGGAAGGTGACCACTGCTTTTTTCCCTGTATAGAACTAGAAATATTCCTACTTTTACTAGAGCAAGAATCTGAAGAAACAATAGCCTGAGGAAAGTGTAAAAAAAAGAAAATTCTATCTTGACAAGGTAGATGAGTTTTCTTGGATTCTTTTAGTCCTGAGTCCATTTTCCACAACAAGGAAAATGCCAAAATTTTTCCTTCCATTTTTATGGCAAGAAGTAAATTAGAAAGTAGTATTCCCACTAGGGAATTTGTACAGTGTTTCTTGCCAAGAGATGTCCACTGAGGTTCGTTATCTGTATGAAGAAAATGTCCCACCCCTTTATATAAAGAGAATCACTCCTTAACGAATGTTATTTTACAGGAAAATTGGTTTCCACATATAAACATATTTGGGATTTTTCAAATCAAATACACAAATTATATTAGGGAGTTAGGATATGATGCGAAGCCACTGAACACAGACTATTCAATCCTTAGCTCCAATTAACACTTAGTCCTGTTGGAAAGAAAAGATCAAGTTGGATTTGCAAGAACAGGGAGCATAAATATCAAATACCTGCAATAATGTAAGGTAGGTGTTGTATGTGGGTAGGAGTGATCTCTTCAGCTTCATGATTTTATCTTTTTGTAATTCCATGTGAGTTGTGACCTCTCTCTGCTAAGTTCTGTACTAAAAAATGTGTAAATAAATTGAAACCCTTAATAATGCAATATTATAATTTAAATCATTAAGACATGTCTCCTTTAATGAAGAATGACATAGGGACACTGTTTGCATTAGTGGGCCTTTCTATGAATTAAAATATATGTGTATTTGCATAAAATCTTAATAAAATGAACCCCTGGATTCAAGCCACATGGTAGGAGTGATTCAGGGAATTGAAGAAAAAGCAATCTTTGTGAGGCATCTATCTGGTGGGGTAAATACACTGCTAATATTTGTATGCAACCAGAACGAGGACTAATGAATCAATATGGACTCACTAGGCACTACACTTCCTAAAAGTAAGTACCACAACATTAAGTATTACACTCAGTGTAGTCACAGATACTGGGTGAATTAATCCTCACAACACAGCTGGTAAGCAATGCCGAAAAGGCCAATGTGTTAACTATCCCAGTCGACAGGATCCAGGCTCTCTGATTTCACATCCTCTTTTCTACTACGACAGTGTTTTTCAAACTTCTTATCATGGCCAATAGCAAGATACATGTTTTATATCATAACCCACATCACATATCTACACATACACTCACACATGTAATGGAAACAAATACAGTAAATACACAAAGAAGCATTGAACTGCCAAATTTGTGATAGATTTCAACTCCTGGTGTGACAAGCATGAACCCACATTACATTGTACTTTTAAGCACTGATGCCTTGCATGTCTCATATCACCATGCAGTGGTATCAATTACTATTGGTCTCATTCTTCGAGTACTGAACCTGTGGCAAGGAACCATTTCCTTTAAGCTGCATGTTTCCTGTTGGGACAAAAGGTTTGTGCTGCAATAGTCAGTTTAGGATTTGGGGCATAGGGCTAAGGAACAGCGATGTATCTTGTTTCTATGCATTCAGACTGATTCTGTTGGAGCTCAGAACGTCCTGAACTTCCCTAAATCACATCATGAATTTAAGCAGAGTGGTCTAAGGCCAGCAGATAGTGGATGAAAGAAATGAAGCTATGTGGTAAGTCAGCATGGCTGGTTCCTGAGAACCACTCCTCTGTTTTATTCTTTTCTCTGATATAAGAGCAATAGTGACTTTCCCCTTCCCTAATCACTTTTATAATAAAATTTGCTCCATTGCATTTCTTAGGCAAACACAAAGATTTGTTGCCCTTTCTTTTAGACACGCTACAAAATAACAATGTTTGGTATTGAGACTCATATTTTTTCATGATTACAAGTATCAAATGACTTCACTGGAGTTACACCACAGAGAAAAATCTCTGCATAATTCACTCTATGCAAATGAATAAACTGACCCTCAGGAAACCCCATACTGAAATACGTGTCCTCACTTTGACTTGAATCCACCAACAAGAGAAATGACAGTCATGAATCCAGGCAATGCAAGCATTCCAAAGTTCTTCATCCTATTGGGTTTCTCTGACCATCCCTGGTTGGAAATGCCACTCTTCATAATGGTGCTTGTGGCTTACATCTGCACACTAGTGGGAAACATCTCCATTATTGTTGTGTCCAAGGTGGACCCTCATCTTGACAGCCCTATGTACTTTTTCCTTTCCAACCTCTCCTTTCTGGACCTGTGTTTTACCACAACCACCATCCCTCAGCTGCTGGTGAACCTCTGGGGCCCAGATAAGTCCATCAGCTATGGAGGCTGTGTGGCCCAGTTCTATTTGTTTCACTTCCTGGGAGCCACAGAATGCATCATCTTGGCGGTCATGTCCTTGGATCGGTACATAGCCATCTGCAAGCCCTTGAGGTACCCAGCTATCATGCATCAGAGACTCTGTGTGTCCCTAGTGGCCATGGCGTGGATAAGTGGCTTGGCTAACTCCTTGCTTCAGGCATCCCTCACTGTCCAACTGCCACTTTGTGGTAACAACAAGGTGGATGACTTCCTGTGTGAGATTCCAGTGATGATCAAGATGTCCTGTGTTGACACCACTTTCAATGTAACTATGCTCTCTGTCGTGGTGACATTATTTACCTTGATTCCTTTGTCTCTTATTCTTGTCTCCTATGGGTTCATTGTAGCTACAGTGCTCAGAATTCGTTCATCAACAGGAAAGAAGAAGGCCTTCAACACCTGTGGCTCTCATGTTATTGTTGTCTGTCTCTTCTATGGGCCAGTAATGTGCATTTATGTGCAACCTTCTGGTACTAACTCCCAGGACAAGAACAAACTCATGGCCCTGTTCTACAGTCTGCTGACTCCTATGCTTAACCCTTTTATCTATACTTTGAGGAACAAGGACATGAAAGGGGCAATAAGGAGACTTCTCCTCCCATTGAGCCATCAGGGAAGAGAATAAGCACCACCATTTTATACTCCACACTCTCCATGTAGGACTCCAAAGAGCCCCTTCTCTAAATTACTTCTCAATTTTCCCTCCTCCAAAATGGTTAGTATCCCTCAGTAACTATCCAATCTACATGTATGTTTATTCACCACAGTGCTGTGATTGTTGGCCCTCATTTTGCAATGTGAACCCTAATTCCCATTTGCCTTCAATTTGCATGAGACCGAGTCCCTGTTTAAATCCTCTTAGTCCATCTAGGGATTCTACCTTAGGAATCTGAAAAGTATGCAATGAATAAATGTTCACTGACTCATTCAACATCAACCATTTATGTGTAATTTATAAAAATAATGCAAGTAATATAAACCACAGTTATCCTTCTTATTATTATGGGATATGATAAGTATGATTTGCTAATTAGCTATTTTTATTGAAGTATAATTGATATAGAATGTTGTATTAGTTTCAGGTATACAACATAGTGATTCAACAATCCTATATGTTATCAAATGCTCACCATGGTAAATGCAGTCACCATCTTTCACCCTAGAACATTATTACAATATTATTAACAATATTCCCTATGCTGTACTTTTCATCCTTGTGACTATTTTATAACAAGAAGTTTGTGTCTCTTAATCTCCTTCACCTAATTTGTCCATCTCCCTACCCCAACCCTTCTGGCAACAGTTTGTTCTCTGTATTTATGAGTCTATTTCTGTTTTTTGTTGTTGTTGCTTGCTCACTTTTTATTTTTTTAGATTCCACATATAACCAAAATCATATGGTATTTGTCTTTTTATTCCTGACTTATTTCACTTAGGATAATACTCTAATTTTCACACATGATGTTGCAAATGGCAAGGTTTTTTTTTCTTTTTTATGGCTGAGTACCATCCCATTGTGTCTGTGTGTGTATATATATATTCTTTATCCATTCATCTACGTTGGATACTTGAGTGACTTCCATGTCTTGGCTATTGTTAATAATTCTGGAATAAACATAGGAAAGCATATATCTTTTGAATTGGTTTTTTTTGTTTGTTTGTTTGTTTCTTGGGTAAATACCCAGATGTGGAATTACTGGGTTATATGGTATTTATATTTCTTTTTTTTTTTTTAATATTTAGATGCTTATTTTTGAGAGAGAGAGAGACACAGAAAATGAGAGGGAAGGGTCAGAGAGAGAGGGAGACATAGAATCTGAAGCAGGCTGCAGGCTCCAAGTTGTCAGCACAGAGCCCTAAGCAGGGCTCAAACTCCAGGACCATGAGATCATGACCTGAGCTGAAGTCAGATGCTTCACCAACTGAGTCACCCAGTCACCCCTCTATTTTAATTTTTTTAGGAATCTCCATACTGTCATCCATAGTGGTTGTACCAATTTAAATTGCCTCCAATAGAGCCAATCAAATCCCTAATGAATTACTGGCAAGACCAGATAGGATAATATCTCATACCATATAATTCAATCTTCAATCACACATTCACTGTCTGATCCTTTATAAATAACATAATTGAAAAAATAATATTTGACTCTTACTTTACTACATGTCTCCATGGGATTCCTTCCTTTTGAGTCTTTTTTAATGTTTATTTATGTATTTTGAGGGAGAGAGCACAGCAGGGAAGGACAGAGAGAGAGAGAGAGGGAGAGAGAGAATCCCAAGTAGGTTCCACACTCAGCACAGAGCCTGATGTAGGGCTCAATCTCACGACTCTGAGATCTTGACCCATCTTGAAATCAAGAGTTAGCTGCTTAACCTACTAAGCCATCCAGGCGCCCACAGATATTTGACTGAAGTAACTATTTCCACGTGTACAAAGGGAAACCTTATGGACTCAAATCTGAGAGACTTCTATAGCCTCCTGGTATTGAGAGTCGTGTAAACTTCACTGGGGAGATAATTTTCCTAGCATGAGAATATTAGGTGTATTTGGTGTACTGAAAGGATGAACTAGTTCAATTATGAATAAAGTATTAGATGTTAAGAAAGAACATGGGGGTGGTGGAAGATAACGTGGGAAGAATGGAAAATAAATTGTCTATCACATCACCAATTCTGAGAAGTGATGAAGCAGAAAGATATATGATGATGTGGGAGGGGAATTCTGTTGATTTTATCAGTAATATTAATTCATTATAACCTGTTATTTTTCATACTACTTTACTCCCTACCCTTACAAACTCTCATCTTTTAAATTATATTTGAGGTAAATTTATATTTTTCTAACAACTAAGTACTTTTTTTTTTTCAACATTTATTTATTTTTGGGACAGAGAGAGACAGAGCATGAACGGGGGAGGGGCAGAAAGAGAGGGAGACACAGAATCGGAAACAGGCTCCAGGCTCTGAGCCATCAGCCCAGAGCCCGACGCGGGGCTCGAACTCACGGACCACGAGATCGTGACCTGGCCGAAGTCGGACGCTTAACCGACTGCGCCACCCAGGCGCCCCACAACTAAGTACTTTTATGCAAGGTGTTCATACATCTGCACATCCTGGTGCATTTGTATGTTTCCACTATTCCCTTCCAAATGGCAAGAACAAAACCCACTGACTCATATTGTACAAGCCTCTAATATAGAGATATAAAATGATTACAATCACTAATTAATCAATCATTAATGTTTAATTCCTTTTCTATGCATTGCCACAAACTTTTCTCTGTAGACATGAATGGAAGGACACTATGATTCTGCTGTTGTTGGAAACAAAGAAATACACTCTTTTTGGAGGCAAGATGATTCCCTGCCGTGACCATGTGTCTGGTAAAAAAAAAAAAAATATCTGATTTCACTATGTGAACCTCTTTCATAGTACTGGCCACTTGAAACTTTGCATTACTTTGGATGACTACTATCTCAAAACAAACAAAAAACCATAAGGTCTTTTTATCTCACTTGGTAACCTAAGGAGTCAGTGCAATAGGAGCTAAAGAATAGGCTCTGAATAAATGCTTTTTTTAATGAACGAATGAACGAATGAATGAATGAAAAGTATTATCTACAGCCTCATTACCCATTATTAAAACCTGTATTATAGACTCATGTAAAATGTGTCATGTACTAAACAATGTATAATAGCAGATGTGGTTAGTAGCTGATACTTAAGGAAATACTTCTCAAATTATCTTCTGGAATGGCTCCAGTAGATCTGAACTGCACCCAGTTTATAAAAATTAATCCAGTGGTACCTGGGTGGGTCTGTCAGTTGGGCATCTGACTTTGGCTCAGGTCATGATCTCGCAGTTTGTGAGTTGGAGCCCTGCATCAGGCTCTGCGCTGACAGCTCAGAGCCTGGAGCCTGCAGCCTGCTTTGGATTCTGGTCTCCCTCTCTGCCCCTTCCTTGTTCATGTTCTGTCTCTCCCTATCTCTCAAAAATAAATAAACATTAAAACTTTTTTTAATGAAATTAAAAAAAATAATCCATATTTAAACAAATTGAGGAAAGCCATATATTATTCTTGGAGTTTGGAAAGAAAGTTAACATGTTAAATGTGTGATAACTCCAAAGTACACAGTCACCATGTTTAACACTTCTCAAGTATTTTTGTTCTGATTTTATTGGCTTCTTTTTGAGAGAAAATAACATATAGCACAGTTTGGGAAATAACTCACTAGAAAACTTGAATCTCAGAATAGAAGCAGAGATCATAGAGGAACTGAAGAAAGCAGAAAATCTCACCATTGCGGTATATGAATAAATAGACTCTTACAAAGTGTTTGTCGGGTTTTGAAATAAAGTTGCCCATAATAGTCCCTTTATACCTCCCCAAGTGTCTGAAATCTCAATACTATTTATTCCTTTAGGATATCATGTTTGCAGTCAATTACTACATTTGCAACTTCAAATCAGTATGCACTAGACTAATTATTTCTTCTTAATTATGGTATAAATATAATAGCAGCTACACATAGGACATGATAATGTAGTTAACTGCACTATAGTTTAAATATTAAAATAAAGAATATGTTTCCCTTTTTATTGAATATTTTTCAGCTAAGAATGGAACTCTTTAATATGTAGCTATCATAAAAAGCAGATGGTTCATACTTTTAGATGAAATGTACAAAAATATTAATATCCATATCTACATAAATTGTTTCTCAGCAAACATATTGAAAGAAATTTTTATCATGGATGTTTATATGTATCTCCATGTGACATGTGTGGGCACATTTGCTATAATTAGTCTAACCTGCCAGAGGGCTGCTGTTCAACCTTGATACACCTCAAAATCTTACCAAGCTTTTAAAAATCTCAAACTTGATTCCACTGCAGACTTCCTATATCAGAATTTGAGCAATCATGTCCAGAGAACTATTTTGAACATTTTTTTCAGTAGATCTTTATGTGCACCCAGAGTTCGTGAAGGCCATTGCAGGGAAAACATTTGAGATCTCCAGTAGGACAGAAGTCAGATAGGGTCCGACTAATGGGAGAAATGTAGCCCAACACAAGAACAGGACATAATCCTTGTCATAGTTGTGAAGAATTATACATGCTGCAAGCTTATACGAAAGAACTATAAACCCATTAGCCCATAAAAATAAAAATCACAACACTTGTCAAATGCTGAGTCAATGCAACAAGACTAAGCTGACACATTTGAAGAGACCTGACCTTTCCCTCTGAAGTAAATGTTATGCGAAAGTAGGGTAAATACTTCAAACAATAGTGAAACTCATACTTATGTGCAACAAAAATTTTTAAAAACATGGTTTTATAAAACTAAAATATACTACAAAAACTGAGAAATGAATAGTTACTGTTGATAACTGAAATATCAGTCTGGGGTAAGCCAATATAAGAAATATTTTAAAGCAAGAACAAAAATAAGAAAACTATAATACACCATGTGATAAAATAAAAGATGTGGAAATTGACAATAAAAGCAAGTGTGAACAATAGAAATGGTAGTTGAATTAAAGCAATATATGGAGGAGTAATAATCAAGTAGAACATAGGAAAAATATCCCTGAGTTACAAATAATTATTTGGATGCACAGGATTAAAAAAAAAAATCCATGTTAAAGCATAGTTAACTGAGGAAAAGACTGGACATGTCTTTGTGAACTCCCGAATTCTAAACATGAAGGAGATATCTTAAATGTATCCAAAAAAGACTAGATGATATGTTTGCTTAGGTCAGACAATCCCTTCCTCTAAGAGTATCTAGAAAATCTGGATAAAATACCAAAAAGAAAAAAACCACTAGAAAATATGTATGCTGTTTTGTAACATACTGAAAGAAATTTCAGACACTATGGTGTTCAGCACTTGAGGGGTTGACTGCCAGGGAAGGGAGGAACACTGAAGAGACAACACCTTTTTGAATCATATACCCTTCATAAAATTTGCCAATTCTTTAGATGTGCATAGCAAAAGTTCGAGGAACTAGGCAACAGCAGGCACTTAGGAGACATAGAAGGGGAACAGGATTTTTTGGCAACCACAAAAACCTAAGGAGACAAAAACTGGGATTCAGGGCTCCCAGGGAAGCCAGGGTAAGGAGCTAAAACTCCAGGTAGACAAGCAAAATACTTGTCATGTTTCTGTATCATCCCTACATCAGAACTGGAAGTGGCTAAGAGGCTAAGAAACAGGATTTGCTATAAGACACCATATAACTAAAAGATAGGGAGAAAAGGAATAAACAATGTGCTCAAACTTAAATGGTCATCAACTGAATATAGACTGCTATTTGCACAAGAGTTATATAAAAACCTAATGGTAACCGTATATAAAAAACACTCATAAATATGCAAAGAATAAAGAGAAAGAAAATTAAATATATCACTAAAGAAAAGGAGCAAACCACGAAAGAGAGAAGGACAAGGATCAAAGAAAAACTTTACAAACAACCATAAAACAAGTAATAAAATGACAATAAATGCATATCTACCAATAATGTAGATACTGTGAATGTAAATGGACTAAATTCTCCACTCAAAAGACATAGGGTGACAGAATGGATTAAAAAAAAGAAAAAACAAGATCCATCTGTATTTCCTAAGGGACCCACTTTAGACCTAAAGTCACCTGCAGATTGAGAATAAAATGATGGAGATACATATATCGTGTAGAGGGATGTCAAAGAAAGCTGAAGTTGCAATACTTATATCACACAAAAAAGATTTTAGGGGCGCCTGGGTGGCTCAGTCGGTTAAGCGGCCAACTTCACCTCAGGTCATGATCTCGCAGTCCGTGAGTTCGAGCCCTGCGTCGGGCTCTGTGCTGACAGCTCAGAGCCTGGAGCCTGTTTCAGATTCTGTGTCTCCCTCTCTCTGACCCTCCCCTGTTCATGCTTTCTCTCTGTCTCAAAAATAAATACATGTTAAAAAAATAATAAAAAAAAGAT
The DNA here is from genome assembly GCF_018350155.1 of Leopardus geoffroyi. Lineage (NCBI taxonomy): Eukaryota > Metazoa > Chordata > Mammalia > Carnivora > Felidae > Leopardus > Leopardus geoffroyi. The sequence continues at coordinate 673,481 of NC_059332.1, read as the reverse complement.
TTTAAATACTGTAACAAGAGATAAAGAAGAACAATATATAAAAATAAAGGGAACAATACAACAGAAAGATATAACACTTAGAAATATTTATGCATTTGACATGGCAGCACCCAAACATAACAGTTAATAACAAACATAAAGGAATTAATCAATAATAATACAGTAATAGTAGGAAAATTTAATATCCCACTTACATCAATGGACAAATAATTCAAACAGAAAATCAATAAAGTAATAGTGGCTTTGAATGACACACTATACCAGACAAACTTAACAAATATATTCAGAACATTTTATCCTAAAGCAGCAGAACACACATTCTTTCAAGGCAACATGGAAAAGTCTCCAAAAGATGTTATATATTATGCCATAAAACTAGCTGCAACAATTTCAAGAATATCAAAGGCATCCCATGCATATTTTCTGGACACATGCTATGAAACTTAAAGTCAACCACGGAAAAAAATCTGGAAAGAACACAATTACATGGAGGTTAATATACATGCTACTAAATAAAACATTGCTTAACCAGGATATAAAAGAAGAAATAATTCACATGGAAGTGAATGAAAATGAAAATACAATGGTCCAAAAATTTGGGATGCAGAATAGGTGGTCATAAGAGGTATAAAAAGTAATACAGGCCTACCTCAAGAGGCAAGAAAAATCTCAAACAACCTAACCTCACACCTAAAAGAGCTAGAAAAAGAAAAACAAACAAAACCTAAAACCAGCAGAAGGAAGCAAATAATAAAAATTAGAGCAGAAACAATATAAAAACCAAAAGATAATAGAATGTAACAATGAAATCAGGAGCCTGAAAAAAATCAATAAAATTAATAACCCCCTGGGGCGCCTGGGTGGCTCAGTCAGTTGGGTGTCCGGCTTCGGCTCAGGTCATGATCTCACAGTCCGTGGGTTCAAGCCCCACATCGAGCTCTGTGCTGACAGCACAGAGCCTGGAGCCTGCTTTTGATTCTGTGTCTCCCTCTCTCTCTGCCTCTCCCCTGCTCATGCTCTGCCTCTCTCTGTCTCAAATATAAATAAAAATATTTTTTAAATTAATAACCCCCTACCCATACTTAAAAAGAAAAACAAGAGAAAGACTCAAATAATTAAAATAATAAATGAGAGTGGAGAAATAACCAACACCACAAAAACACAAACAACTATAAGAGAATATTATTTAAAAAAACTATATGTAAACAGATCAGACAGTCTGGAAGAAATAGATAATTTCCCAGAAATATATAAACTACCAAAACTGAAACAGGAAAAAATGGAAAACTTGAACAGACTGATAGCAGCAAAATAGTTGAATCAGTAATCAAAAATCTCCCAACAAACAAAAATTGACGACCAGATGGCTTCACAGGGGAATTCTACCAAACATTTAAAGAAGAGCTAATACTATTCTTATCAAACTATTCCAAAGAAGAAGAAGAAGAAGAAGAAGAAGAAGAAGAAGAAGAAGAAAAGAAAAGAAAAGAAAAGAAAAGAAAAGAGAAGAGAAGAGAAAAGAAAAAGAAAAGGAATTCAATCTATGAGGCCCACATTGCCCTGACAAACAAAACAAACCAAACAGATAACTATTTCACTAAAAAAGAGAATTACAGGCCAATATCTTTGATGAACAGAGACACAAAAATTCTCAACAAAATACTAGCAAAATGAATTCAACAATATATTTTTAAAAAAAGTTATTAAGCAAGATCAAGTGGAATGTATTCCTGGGTTGCAAGTATGGTTCAATGTTCACAAATCAATCAATGTGATATATCAATAAGAGAAAAGACAAGAACCATATGATTATTTCAATAGATGCAGAAAAAAAAACATTTGACAAAATATAATGCCCATTCATAACAAAAACCCTCAATAAAGTAGAGATCAAGGGAACACACCTCGAAATCATAAAGGCCATATATAAAAAATCCACAGCTAATATTCTCAATGGGTAAAAACTGAGAGATTTTCCTCCAGAGTTAGGAAGAAGGCAAGAATGTCCACTCTTATTTCGTATAATACTGGAAGTCCTAGCCTCAGAAATCAGACAAAAAATAAAAAAATAAAAGAAATAAAACATCCACATCAGTAAAGAAGAAGTAAAACTTTTGTACTTGCAGATGACATGATACTTTATATAGAAAAGAATGAAGCCTCCACCAAAAAACTGCTAGAACAGTAAAGTCTTAGGATACAAAATAAACACAAATCTGTTGCATCTTTAAAAAAAAATTTAATGTTTATTTATTTTGGGGAAAGAGAGAGAGAGAGACAGAGCATGAGCCGGGGAAGGGCAGAGAGAGAAAGGGGGACACAGAATCTGAAGCAGGTTCTAGTCTCCCAGCTATCAATGGGGCTGGAACTCACAAGCCATGAGATCATGACCTAAACAAAAGTCAGATGTTTAACTGACTAAGCCACCAAGGAGCCCCTGTTGCATCTTTATATAATGATGAAGTAGCTGAAAGAGAAATCAAGAAATCAATCCCATTTACAATTGTACCAAAAACCATGAGATACGTAGTAATAAACCTAAGCAAAGATACATCAAAGATCTGCAACTGAAAACTATACATAGCTTATGAAAGAAATTGAAGAAGACACAAAGAAATGCAAAGATATTCCATGGTCATGGATTGAAAGAAAAAGTATCGTTAAAATGTCTATACTACCCAAAGCAACCTACACATTTAATGCAATCCCTATCAAAATACTACCAGCGTTTTTCAGAGTTAGAACAAACAATCCTAAAATTTGTATAGTGCTATGAAAGACCCCAAATGCCAAAGTACCCTTGAAAGAGAAAAGAAAAGCTGGAAACATCACAATTCTGGACTTCAAGATGTATTACAAAGCTGTAATATTCAAGACAGTATGGTACTGTCATAAAAACAGACACATAGATCAATGGAGCAGGATAGAAAACCCAGAAATGAAACCACAACTACGTGGTCAATTAGTCTTCAACAAAACAGGAAGGAATATTCAATGGGAAAAACAATAGTGTCTTCAACAAATGGTGTTGAGAAAACTGGACAGCAACATGGAAAAGAATGTATGGCATTCTTATACCATATACAAAAATAATTTCAAAATGAATTCAGTGTCTCACCTAAGTGTGAGACATAAAACCATAAAAATCCTAGAGGAGGGAGTAGGGAGTTAATAAGAGGATCCTGGGCTTTCTTCATCCCTCAAACACAGCTGTACTGGGTCAAATCACTTGGAACACTCAGGAAATGGACTGGCAGAAGAATCGACACATTGGAGGTAGAGAGCATGGCAGGTGCAATGTGCGTGGAAATGAATTGGGGGAGAGAAAAACAGCAGTGCCACAGACAGAAGGCAACCCTTTTCATGGAGAGAAAAAAGACAAAGAGAGGGGTTTGAGAGAGCATGGCATTGGGTCACACAGGAGGGAAACCTTTCCAGATCATGGACTGGGGAGAGAGAGGTACTGAGTGTCACAGTAGTGTGTGAAGCTCAAGTTTTGTGGTTTTGGAAGCGTGCAACTTTATCCAGAGCTGAGCTTTGGCTTACACTCCTTGGGAGGAAGGAGCTGGCCATGAAGTGTATAGTGTGGTATAGGGATCTCTGGGGGTGCACTAGGAGAGAACAGTCCCCTTACTGGAGTACTTTTGGAAGAGGGTATGTTGCCCCTTCAAGGAAAAAAGTCCCCACAGGTGCCAGCGAAAGACTTTTAATTAGCAGGGGACAGAGGCACATGCAGAGGGCAGATAACTGCTGCTTTTCTCAGTGCTACACAATAGATTCTGAGCACCATACAGGCATGGGACTGTTTTCCTTGAAAAAGGACATTAGACACAGTGAGGAGAGGCTCTACTCCTAAGGTGGGGTATGGATTCACTCAGTGCTGGGTCCTATAAAAAATACGTGGAAGCCAATGAAAATAAAAACATGAATGTCCAGACCCTTTGAGATGCAGCAAAGGTAGTCCTAAAAAGGAGGTACATTGCAATACAGACCTCTCTCAAGAAACAAGAAAGGCCCAAAATACACAACCTAACCTTACACCTAAACGAGCTAAAAAAGGAACAGGAAAAAAAGCCTAAAGCCAGCAGAAGAAGAGAAATAATTAAGACTACTGCAGAAACAAATGATATAGAAACAAACAAACAAACAAAAAACTCAGTAAAAGAGATCAATGAAACTAAGAGCCGATTTTTGAAAGAATTAACAAAATTGGTAAACCCCAAGCTAGATTTATCAAAAAGAAAAGAGAAAGGACCAGAGAACTAAGTGATACACTAAAAAGAAATAATATACGCATAATTGGTATCCCAGAGGAGGAAGAGAGAGGGAAAGGTGCTGAAGGGGTACTTGAAGAAATAATAGCTGAGAACTTCCCTGAACTGGGGAAGGAAAAAGGCATTGAAATCCAAGAGGCACAGAGAACTCCCTTCAGACGTAACTTGAATCGATCTTCTGCACGACATATCATAGTCAAACTGGCAAAATACAAGGATAAAGAGAAAATTCTGAAAGCAGCAAGGGGTAAAGGTGCCCTCACATATAAAGGGAGACCTATAAGACTCGTGACTGACCTCTCTTTTGAAACTTGGCAGGCCAGAAAGAATTGGCACGACATTTTCAGTGTGCTAGACAGAAAAAATATGCAGCTGACAATCCTTTATCCAGCAAGTCCGTCATTTAGAATAGAAGGAGAGATAAAGGTCTTCCCAAACAAACAAAAACTGAAGGAATTTGTCACCACTAAACCAGCCCTACAAGAGATCCTAAGGGGGACCCTGTGAGACAAAGTACCAGAGACATCACTACAAGCATAAAACATACAGACATCACAATGACTCTAAACCTGTATCTTTCTATAATAACACTGAATGTAAATGGATTAAATGCGCCAACCAAAAGACATAGGGTATCAGAATGGATAAAAAAACAAGACCCATCTATTTGCTGTCTACAAGAGACCCATTTTAGACCTGAGGACACCTTTAGATTGAGAGTGAGGGGATGGAGAACTATTTATCATGCTACTGGAAGCCAAAAGAAAGCTGGAGTAGCCATACTTATATCAGACAAACTAGACTTTAAATTAAAGGCTGTAACAAGAGATGAAGAAGGACATTATATAATAGTTACAGGGTCTATCCATCAGGAAGAGCTAACAATTATAAATGTCTATGCGCCGAATACCGGAGCCCCCAAATATATAAAACAACTACTCATAAACATAAGCAACCTTATTGATAAGAATGTGGTAATTGCAGGGGACTTTAACACTCCATTTACAGAAATGGATAGATCATCTAGACACACGATGAATAAAGAAACAAGGGCCCTGAATGAGACATTGGATCAGATGGACTTGACAGATATATTTAGAACTCTGCATCCCAAAGCAACAGAATATACTTTCTTCTCAAGTGCACATGGAACATTCTCCAAGATAGATCATATACTGGGTCACAAAACAGCCCTCCATAAGTTTACCAGAATTGAAATTATACCATGCATACTTTCAGACCACAATGCTATGAAGCTTGAAATCAACCACAGAAAAAAGTCTGGAAAACCTCCAAAAGCATGGAGGTTAAAGAACACCCTACTAACGAATGAGTGGGTCAACCAGACAATTAGAGAAGAAATTAAAAAATATATGGAAACAAACGAAAATGAAAATACAACAATCCAAACGCTTTGGGATGCAGCAAAGGCAGTCCTGGGAGGAAAATACATTGCAATCCAGGCCTATCTCAAGAAACAAGAAAAATCCCAAATACAAAATCTAACAGCACACCTAAAGGAAATAGAAGCAGAACAGCAAAGACACCCCAAACCCAGCAGAAGAAGAGAAATAATAAAGATCAGAGCAGAAATAAACAATATAGAGTCTAAAAAAACTGTAGAGCAGATCAATGAAACCAAGAGTTGGTTTTTTGAAAAAATAAACAAAATTGACAAACCTCTAGCCAGGCTTCTCAAAAAGAAAAGGGAGATGACCCAAATAGATAAAATCATGAATGAAAATGGAATTATTACAACCAATCCCTCAGAGATACAAACATTTATCAGGGAATACTATGAAAAATTATATGCCAACAAATTGGACAACCTGGAAGAAATGGACAAATTCCTGAACACCCACACTCTTCCAAAACTCAATCAGGAGGAAATAGAAAGCTTGAACAGACCCATAACCAGCGAAGAAATGGAATCGGTTATCAAAAATCTCCCAACAAATAAGAGTCCAGGACCAGATGGCTTCCCAGGGGAGTTCTACCAGACGTTTAAAGCAGAGATAATACCTATCCTTCTCAAGCTATTCCAAGAAATAGAAAGGGAAGGAAAACTTCCAGACTCATTCTATGAAGCCAGTATTACTTTGATTCCTAAACCAGACAGAGACCCAGTAAAAAAAGAGAACTACCGGCCAATATCCCTGATGAATATGGATGCAAACATTCTCAATAAGATACTAGCAAATCGAATTCAACGGCATATAAAAAGAATTATTCACCATGATCAAGTGGGATTCATTCCTGGGATGCAAGGCTGGTTCAACATTCGCAAATCAATCAACGTGATACATCACATTAACAAAAAAAAAGAGAAGAACCATATGATCCTGTCAATCGATGCAGAAAAGGCCTTTGACAAAATCCAGCACCCTTTCTTAATAAAAACCCTTGAGAAAGTTGGGATAGAAGGAACATACTTAAAGATCATAAGAGCCATTTATGAAAAGCCCACAGCTAACATCATCCTCAACGGGGAAAAACTGAGAGCTTTTTCCCTGAGATCAGGAACACGACAGGGATGTCCACTCTCACCGCTGTTGTTTAACATAGTGCTGGAAGTGCTAGCATCAGCAATCAGACAACAAAAGGAAATCAAAGGCATCAAAATTGGCAAAGATGAAGTCAAGCTTTCGCTTTTTGCAGATTACATGATATTATACGTGGAAAATCCGATAGACTCCACCAAAAGTCTGCTAGAATTGATACATGAATTCAGCAAAGTTGCAGGATACAAAATCAATGTACAGAAATCAGTTGCATTCTTATACACTAACAATGAAGCAACAGAAAGACAAATAAAGAAACTGATCCCATTCACAATTGCACCAAGAAGCATAAAATACCTCGGAATAAATCTAACCAAAGATGTAAAGGATCTGTATGCTGAAAACTATAGAAAGCTTATGAAGGTAATTGAAGAAGATTTAAAGAAATGGAAAGACATTCTCTGCTCATGGATTGGAAGAATAAATATTGTCAAAATGTCAATACTACCCAAAGCTATCTACACATTCAATGCAATCCCAATCAAAATTGCACCAGCATTCTTCTCGAAGCTAGAACAAGCAATCCTAAAATTCATATGGAACCACAAAAGGCCCCGAATAGCCAAAGGAATTTTGAAGAAGAAGACCAAAGCAGGAGGCATCACAATCCCAGACTTTAGCCTCTATTACAAAGCTGTAATCATCAAGACAGCATGGTATTGGCACAAAAACAGACACATAGACCAATGGAATAGAATAGAAACCCCAGAACTAGACCCACAAACGTATGGTCAACTCATCTTTGACAAAGCAGGAAAGAACATCCAATGGAAAAAAGACAGCCTCTTTAACAAATGGTGCTGGGAGAACTGGACAGCAACATGCAGAAGGTTGAAACTAGACCACTTTCTCACACCATTCACAAAAATAAACTCAAAATGGATAAAGGACCTGAATGTGAGACAGGAAACCATCAAAACCTTAGAGGAGAAAGCAGGAAAAGACCTCTCTGACCTCAGCCGTAGCAATCTCTTACTCGACACATCCCCAAAGGCAAGGGAATTAAAAGCAAAAGTGAATTACTGGGACCTTATGAAGATAAAAAGCTTCTGCACAGCAAAGGAAACAACCAACAAAATTAAAAGGCAACCAACGGAATGGGAAAAGATATTTGCAAATGACATATCGGACAAAGGGCTAGTATCCAGAATCTATAAAGAGCTCACCAAACTCCACACCCGAAAAACAAATAACCCAGTGAAGAAATGGGCAGAAAACATGAATAGACACTTCTCTAAAGAAGACATTCGGATGGCCAACAGGCACATGAAAAGATGTTCGGCGTCGCTCCTTATCAGGGAAATACAAATCAAAACCACACTCAGGTATCACCTCACGCCAGTCAGAGTGGCCAAAATGAACAAATCAGGAGACTATAGATGCTGGCGAGGATGTGGAGAAACGGGAACCCTCTTGCACTGTTGGTGGGAATGCAAATTGGTGCAGCCGCTCTGGAAAGCAGTGTGGAGGTTCCTCAGAAAATTAAAAATAGACCTACCCTATGACCCAGCAACAGCACTGCTAGGAATTTATCCAAGGGATACAGGAGTACTGATGCATAGGGGCACTTGTACCCCAATGTTCATAGCAGCACTCTCAACAATAGCCAAATTATGGAAAGAGCCTAAATGTCCATCAACTGATGAATGGATAAAGAAATTGTGGTTTATGTACACAATGGAATACTACGTGGCAATGAGAAAAAATGAAATATGGCCTTTTGTAGCAACGTGGATGGAACTGGAGAGTGTGATGCTAAGTGAAATAAGCCATACAGAGAAAGACAGATACCATATGGTTTCACTCTTAGGTGGATCCTGAGAAACGTAACAGGAACCCATGGGGGAGGGGGAGGAAAAAAGAAAAAAAAAAGAAAAAAAAAAAGAGGTTAGAGTGGGAGAGAGCCAAAGCATAAGAGACTGTTAAAAACTGAGAACAAACTGAGGGTTGATGGGGGGTGGGAGGGAAGAGAGGGTGGGTGATGGGTATCGAGGAGGGCACCTTTTGGGATGAGCACTGGGTGTTTTATGGAAACCAATTTGGACAATAAATTTCATATATTATAAAAAAAAAAAAAAAAAAGAAGAAAAGAGAAAGGACCCAAATAGATAAAATCACAAATGACAGAGGAGATATCACAACCAACACCACAGAAATATAAAAAAATATATAAGATAATACTATGAAAAATTATATGCCAATGACCTGGGAAATCAGGAAGAAATGGACTAATTACTAGAAACTCACAAACTATCAAAAGTGAACATGAAGGAATAGAAAATTTGAACAGGAATTTTCCCAAGGGATACAGGAGTACTGATGCATAGGGGCACTTGTACCCCAATGTTTATAGCAGCACTCTCAACAATAGCCAAATTATGGAAAGAGCCTAAATGTCCATCAACTGATGAATGGATAAAGAAATTGTGGTTTATATACACAATGGAGTACTACGTGGCAATGAGAAAGAATGAAATATGGCCCTTTGTAGCAACATGGATGGAACTGGAGAGTGTTATGCTAAGTGAAATAAGCCATACAGAGAAAGACAGATACCATATGGTTTCACTCTTATGTGGATCCTGAGAAACTTAACAGAAACCCATGGGGGAGGGAAAGGAAAAAAAAGGGGGTTAGAGTGGAAGAGAGCCAAAGCCTAAGAGACTCTTAAAAACTGAGAACAAACTAAGGGTTGATGGGGGGTGGGAGGGCGGGGAGGGTGGGTGATGGTTATTGAGGAGGGCACCTTTTGGGATGAGCACTGGGTGTTGTATGGAAACCAATTTGACAATAAACTTCATATATTGAAAAAAAAAAAAAAGAAAAATTGAACAGACCAATACCAGGAAAGAAATTAAATCAATAATAAAAAATCTCCCCCCCAAAAAAAAGAATCCTGGGCCAGATGGCTTCCCAAGGGAATTATACCAGACATTTAAAGAAGAGTTCATACATATTTTTCTCAACTGTTCCAAAAAAAAAGAAAAAAAAAAGAAATGGAAAGAAAACTTACAAAATCATTTCATGAAGCCAGCATTACTTTGACTCCAAAACCAAAGACCTCAGTAAAGAGGAGAATTACAGGCCAATACCCCTAATGAAACTGGATGCAAAAATTCTCAACAAGTAATAGCAAATTGAATTCAACAGTACATTAAAATAATCATACACTATGATCAACTGGGATTTATTACTGGGCTGCAGGACTCATTCAATATTCACAAAACAGTCAATGTAAGACACCAAATTAAGAAAAGAAAGGATAAGAACCATATGATTCTTTCAATAGATGGGAAAAAAAAAACATTTGATAAACTATAGCATCCACTCTTGACAAAAACCCACAACAAACTAGGGATAGAAGGAACATACTTCAACATCATAATGACCATATATGAAAGACCCAGAGCTAATATCGACCTCAATGGGGAAAAACTACATCTTTCCCTTATGTTCAAGAACAAGACAAGGATGTGCATTCTCACCATTACTATTTAACATAGTACTGGAAGGCTTAGCCTCAGCAATCAGACAACAAAGGAAGAAAGAAAAGGCATCCAAATTGGCAAGGTAGAAGTGAAACTTTCACTATTTGCAGACAACATGGTAATTCATGTGGAAAATCTGAAAGACTTCACCAAAAAAATTACTAGAACTAATACATGAATTCAGTAAAGTTGCAGGATATCAATAAATGTGAAACAATCTCTTGCATCACTATACGTCAATAATGAAGCAGCAGAAAAAGTAATTTAGGAATCAATCCTATTTGCAATTGTTTCAAACACAATAAGATTCCTAAGAATAAACCTAACCAAAGAGGTAAAATATCTTTGCTCTGAAAACTACAGAACACTTATAAAATAAATTGAAGAGAGCACAAAGAAATGGAAAATAATTTCATGCTCATGCACTGGAAGAATAAGCATCATTAAAATGTCTATACTACCCAAAGCAATCTACATATTTAATGCAATCACTATCAAAATAACACCAGCGTTCTTCACAGAGCTAGAACAAACAATTCTAAAATTTGTATGGAACCACACAAGCCAAAGCAATTCTGAAAAAAATAAAAACCAACCAGGAGGCACCACAATTCCAGATTTCAGCTATATAACAAAGCTGTAGTCATCATGACAATATAGTGCTAGTGCAAAAACAGACACGTAGATCAATGAAACAGAATAGAAAACTCAGAAATGGATCCACAGCTATATGGTCAACTAATCTTTGACAAAACAGGAAAGAGAATCCAATTGAAAAAAGACAGTTACTTCAACAAATGGTGTTGTCAAAACTGGATGGCAACATGCAGAAGAATGAAACTGGACCACTTTCTTACACCACCCTCGAAAATAATTTAAAACGAATGAAAGTCCTAAAAGTGAGACAGGAAACAATCAAAATCCTACAGGGGAACACAGGAAATAACCTCTTTTACCTCACCAGAGGAAATTCTTACTATATACATCACCAGAGGCAAGGGAAACAAAAGCAAACATAAAATATTGGGACTTCATCAACCCAAAATCTTCTGTACAGTGAAGGAAACAATCAACAAAACTAAAAGGCAGCTGATGGAACGGGAGAAGATACTTGCAAATGACATATCAGATAATAGGTTAGTATCCAAAATCTATAAAGAACTTCTCAAACTCAACACCCAAAAAACAAAGAATCCAGTGAAGAAATGGGCAAAAGACATGAATAGACAATTTTCCAAAGGAGACATACAGATGACCAACACACACATGAAAAAACATTCAATATCACTGGTCATTAGAGAAATACAAATCAAAACTATAATGAGATACCACCTCACACCTGTCAGAATGGCTAAAATCAACACAAAGAAACAGCAGGTGTTGGTAAGGCTATAGAGAAAAAAGAACCTTCATCCACTGTTGGCAGGAATGCAAACTGGTCCAGTCACTGTGGAAAACAGTGTGGAAATTTCTCAAAAAGTTAAAAGTAGAACTATCCTATGATCCAGCAACTGAACTACTGGGTATTTACCTAAAAAATACAAAAATACTAATTCAAAGACATACATGCACCCCGATGTTTATAGCAGCATTGTCAACAATAGCCAAATTATGGAAATAGTTCAAGTGTCCATCCACTGATGAAATGATATAGAAAATGTGGTGTATATATACAATGGATTATTATTAAGCCATAAAAATTTGAAATCTTGCCATTTGCAATGACATGGATGGAGCTAGAGAGTATTATGCTAAGTGGTATAAGTCAGTCAAAGACAAATACCATATGATTTCATTCATATGTGGAATTTAAGAAACAAAATAAATGTGCAAAGGAAAAAGATAGAGACAAACTATGAAACAGACTCTTAACTATAGAGAACAGTCATGATTACCAATGGGGAGGTGGTTGGGTGGATGGTTTAAATAGATGATGAGGAATAAGGAGTGCACTTTTTGTGATGAGCACTCGGTGTTGTATGGAAGTGTGAATCACTATATTGTACACATGAAATTAATATTACACTGTATGTTAACTAACTGGAATTTAAATAAAAACTTCTTTTAAAAATGAAAAGGCATTCCTTTTTTTAAAAATATTTAATTTTTGTTTTTTACTACTTTTTTATTTTTTAATTTTTAACTATTTCATTTGCCTTATTTCATTTTATTCTATTATGTAATATTTTTAGTTTTTAATATTTTCCTACCTTCTTTCTTTTCTTTCTTTTCTTTCCCTTTTTTCTCTATTCTCTCAAGCTTCTTTGAACAAGCAGACCAAAACACACCTAGGATCTAGCTTCCTTTATTTGATTTTTTCTTTTGTTTTTAATTTTTAGTTTCCTATTTTATTAAGTTTTTTTTCTTTCTCCAATATAACAAAAAGAAGGAACTCACCCCAAAAGAAAATTGGAAGAAATGACAGCCAGGAACTTAACACAGATATAAGCAAGATGTCTGAACTACAATTTAAAACCACGACAATAAGAAATTAGATGGGGTTGAAAAAAGCATAGGATCCTTTATGTGGAGATAGAAGAGGTAAATTAAAAGAATAAAGTTAAAGAAGAAGTTAAAGTTAAAGTTAAAGAAGAATAATTAAAAATGCTATAACCAAGATACAATCCTGAAAGGATGCCACCGTGGCAAGGATGGACAAAGTAGAGCAGCAAATCAGTGATACAGAAGATCAAATTATGGAGAATAATAAAGAAGAAAAAAAGAAGGAAACAACACCAAAAGATCACAATACAAGACTTAGAGAACTCAGTGACTTATTAAAAAGGAATAACATCCAAATAATAGGAGTTCCCAAAGATGAAGAAAGAGAAAAAGAGGCAGAAGGTCTATGTGAGCAAATTATTGTGGTAAACTTTCCTAATCTGGGGAAGGATGCAGATTTTAAAATCCAAAAGCACAGAGAATTCCCATTAGATTCAACAAAAACCAACCATCAGCAAGGCATATCATAGTCAATTCAGAAAATACACGGATAAGGAAAGAATTATGAAAGCAGCAAAGGAAAAAAAGTCCTTAACCTGTAAGGGAAAACAGATAAAGTTCATAGCAAACATATCCAGAAACTTGTCAGGTCAGAAAGGAGTGGCAGGATATATTTGATGTGCTAAATCGGGGGGAAAAAAATGCAGCCAAGAATTCTTTATCCGGCAAAACTGTCATTAAAAGTAAGAGAAACAAAGAGTTTCCCAGGGGGAAAAAAAAAAACTAAAGGAGTTCATGACCACTAACTCATCCCTGCAAGAAATTTTAAAGGGAACTCTTTGAGTGGAGAAAAGAGAAAACAAAACAAGGCCATATATGAGAGATCCATTCTTCTAGAGTGTACATGGAACATTCCCCAGAACAGATCGCATACTGGGTCAAAAATCAGCCTTCAACAGGTACAAAGAGATTGAAATCATTCCTTGAATATTTTCAGACTACAATGCTATGAAATTCAAAATCAACCAAAGGAAAAAAAAATTGGAAATATCCTTTCATTTGATGCATAGAAAGCAGTTGACAAAATACAGCATCCTTTCTTGATAAAAACCCTCATGAATATAGGGATAAGAAAGATCATACCTCGAGATCATAAAAGCCATATATGAAAGACCCACTGCTAATATCTTCTTCAATTGGGAAAAAATGAGAGCTTTTCCTCTAACGTCAGGAACAAGACAGGGATGTCCACTCTCGCCACTGTTATTCAACATAGTATTGGAAGCCTTAGCCTCAGCAATCAGACAACACAAAGAAATAAAAGGCATCCAAATCAGCCGGGAGGAAGTCAAACTTCCACTCTTTGCAGATGACATGATACTCTGTGTGGAAAACCAAAAAAAAAAAAAAAAATCCACAAAAAAATGCCAGAACTGATCCATGAAGTCAGCAAAGTTGCAGGATATAACATCAATGTACAGAAATCAGTACAATTCCTATGCACCAATAATGAAACAGCAGAAAGAGAAATCAAGGAATAGATTCCATTCACAATTGCACCAAAACCCATAAAGTACCTAGAAATAAACTTAACCAAAGAGATGAAAAATCTAAACACTGAAAACTATAAAAATCTTATGAAACAAACTGAAGAAGACAAACACAAAAAATGGAAAAAAACATTCCATGCTCATGGATTGGAAAAACAAATATTCTTAAAATGTTGATACTACCCAAAGCAATATACATATTCAATGCAATCCCTGTGAAAATAACACCAGCATTCTTCACAGAGTTAGAACAGTCTTAAGATTTGTATGGAACCAGAAAAACCCCTAATAGCCAAAGCAATCCTGAAAAAGAAGAACAAAACTGGAGGCACCACAATTCCAGACTTTAATCTGTACTACCAAGATATAGTTATCCAGACAATATGGTACTGGCACAAGAAGAGACAGATAGATCAATGGAACAGAATAGAACCCAGAAATGGACCCACAAACATATGGCCAACTAATCTTTGACAAAGAGGGAAGGAGTATCTAATGGAAAAAAAAGACCGTTTCTTTGGCAAATAATACTGGGAACACTGGAGAGCGATATGTAGAAGAATGAACCAAGGTGACATTCTTATACCATACACAAAAATAAATTCAAAATGGATGAAATACCTATATGTGAAACAGGAAACCATCAAAATCCTACATGAAAACACAAGCCACCTCTTTGACCTCAGCCAGAGGAACTTCTGCTAGACATGTCACCAAAGGCAAGGGAAACAAAAGCAAATGTAAACTATTGGGACTTCAAGATAAAAAGCTTCTGCACAGCAAAAGAAACAATCAACTAAACTAAAAGGCAGCCTACAGATTGGGAGAATTTATTTGCAAATGACATATAAGATAAAGGGTTAGTACCCAAAATCTTTAAAGAACTCGTCAAACTCAAAACCCAAAAAACCAAATAATCCAGTGAAGAAATGGGTAAAAGACATGAACAGACATTTTTACAAAGATGACACATGAAAAAACGGTATCTAAAAGATACATGAAAAAATGCTCAACATCACTCATCATCAGGGAAATACAAATCCAAACCACAATGAGATACCACCTTACACCTGTCAGAATGGCTAAAATTAACAACTCAGGAAACAACAGATGTTGGCAAGGTTGCAGAGAAAGAGGATCCCTTTTCCACTACTGGTGGGAATGCAAACCATTCTGGAAAACTGTATGGAGGTTCCTCAAAAAATTAAAAATAGAACTACCCTACGACCCAGGAATCACACTACTAGATATTTATCCAAAGGATACAGGACTGCTGTTCCAAAGGGGCACATGCACCCCAATGTTTGTAGCAGTGCTATCGACAATAGCCAAAGTATGGAAACAGTCTAAATGTCCACCAACTGATGAATGGATAAAGAATATGTGGTATATATACACAATGGAATATTACTCAGCAATCAAAAGAATGAAATGTTAATATTTGCAACAATGTGGATGGAACTAGAGTGTATTGTGCTAAGTGAAATAAGTCAGAGAAAGACAAATATCATATGACTTCACTCATATGTGGAATGTAAGATACAAAACAGATGAACATAAGGGAAGGGAAGCAAAAATAATATAAAAACAGAGGGAGACAAACCATAAGAGATTCTTAAATACAGACAACAAACTGAAGGTTGATGGGGGTGGGGAAAATGGATCATGGGCATTGAAGACACTTGTTTGTTATATGTAAGGGATGAATCATTAAATTCTATTCCTGTAAACATTGTTGCAATATATATTAACATGGATTTAATTTTTTTTTAATTTTTAAAAATGAAAAGGCAAAACAGTGAATGGAAGATATTTTAAATATGTCTGATAAGACATTAATATGCATATGATATAAAGAACTCATATAAACAACAATAAATAATCTGATTTAAAAGTTAAAAACCTTCAATAGACAATTTTTTGAAGAAGACATACAGGGGCGCCTGGGTGGCTCAGTCGTTGAGCAACTGACTTCGGCTTAGGTCATGATCTCACGGTTTGTGAGTCTGAGCCCCGCGTCAGGCTCTGTGCTGACAGCTCAGAGCCTGGTGCCTGCTTCTGATTCTGTGTCTCCCTCTCTCTCTGCCCCTCCCTCACTCATGCTCTGCCTCTCTCTGTCTCAGAAGTAAACATTAAAAAAAAATTTTAAAAAGAAAAAAAAGAAGACATACAGAAGGTCAACAAATAAAACAATATTCAACTTCGCTTAGTAGGGAAATGCAAATCGAATCCACAATGAACTATCACCTCATACCTTTCAGAATGGCTAGTAGAAAAGACAAGAAATAGCAAGTGTTGGTAAGGATATGGAGAAAGAGGAACCTCTTGCACTGTTGGTGGGAATGCAAACTGGTGTAGCCACTCTGGACTACAGTATGGAGTTCCTCAAAAAAACAAAACATAGAATTAACACTGTAACAATTCCATTTCTGGGTATTTATCTTAAAAAATGAAACACTGATTTGAAAAGATTATACGCACTCCTCTGTTCATTGCAGCATAATTTACAATAGCCAAAATATGAAAGCAACCAAAGTATCTATCAAGAGATGAATGGATAAAGAATATACATATACACACATACACAATGAGATATTACTCAACCCATATAAAGAATGCAATCTTGTCATTTGTGCCAAGTGAAATAAGTTAGATGAATAAAGACAAATACCATAGGATTTCACCATATATTCCAGATGTGGAATTTAAGAAGAAAGTCCAACAAGAAAACAAAAACAGACTCTTAAAGATGGGGAACAAACTTACAGTTGTCAGAGGGGACAGAGGTGGTGGGTGGGTGAAATGGATGAAGAAGATTAAGAGGTACAAACTTTCCATTACAAAATAATTGTCATGTTGATGTAAAGTACAGCATAGACAATACAGTCAATTATATTGTAATAACTTTGTGTGGTGATATATTGCTAGTAAGCTTACCATGATCATTTTGTAACATATACAAATGTTGAGTCATTATGTTATAAACCTGAAACAAATATAGCATTGTATGTTAAGTATACTTCAATGAAAACAATATTAAAAATTTTAATTATTGTTGGTAATCATCTTGTCATATGCAATGTTTAATATTAAATCCCAAATACTCAAGTGTCCTTCAAGTTTACACATCTACTCAAAGTTATTGTTAATTATATTTTTGCATAGTGCACATTGCATGTCAATTTCATTGCAAATACTTTATCTGCTTTGTAAAATTATAAAATTGAGAATTAACATTGATGAACTGTTCCGTGTCTTAACAGTTCAGCAAATATGTAGAGTGGCTCAGCTCTGTGAAATCAGGGATACTATGTGTCATAAGTGATTATTTTTAGCAATGTAATGTTTTCCAACATCAATAAATTTTGCTTTAGTGAGACAATTGGGAATAAGCGAGTCCAAAAGAAGAAAGATCCTATTCTACTATGGCAACTGAAAAGTAGGTGGGCAGTGAGAATGACCCCCTCCTTTTGATAAATGAATTGATAGACTGAGTACTTGCTAAAGGTTGGAGTTCTCCTGATAACTATATCATATCTGGAATGTTTGAAAAATACTTTGAAATCCAGGTATGTTTGGTGTTTTTTTTCTTTTTCCCAGCAATCTCTGAGAGAGCAAATTTGAAAAGGTAACAGCAAAAAGTACTCTCCCAGTGAATCAATTAATTGATTGATTTTGGTCAGGAAAGTTAAAAATCAACTTTTCATCTACAATTTCTCTACCAGGAATGGATCTTAAAATGACAAGATGACCTAGGGAAGTTAAGACCATGTTTTGAGTTCAAAGTCAAGTATCCCACTCTCCCCAGTGGATAGATTCAATGCAATCCGAGTCAATATATCCCAGCAAACTTCTTTCTTAATAATTACCAAAATTGGGGCGCCTGGGTGGCGCAGTCGGTTAAGCGTCCGACTTCAGCCAGGTCACGATCTCGCGGTCCGTGAGTTCGAGCCCCGCGTCAGGCTCTGGGCTGATGGCTCAGAGCCTGGAGCCGGTTTCTGATTCTGTGTCTCCCTCTCTCTCTGCCCCTCCCCCGTTCATGCTCTGTCTCTCTCTGTCCCAAAAATAAATAAACGTTGAAAAAAAAATAATTACCAAAATTATTTTAAAATCTACTTGGAAAAGAAAAGAATAGTCAAGACAATCTTGAAAAACAATAATAAAATTGAGATCCTAAGCTGCATGTTTCAAGACTTTTTATAAAGCTACAGTATTCAAGACAATGTGGTAGTAGGACAGCATAAAGACTCCAGAAACAGGCCAACATACAGATGGACAAGTAATATTCAACAAAGTCATCAAGGCAATTCAAAGGGAATACAAATATCCCTTCAGCATATTGTGCTGAAACAACCAGGTAACTACATACAAAGGCAGACCCTCAAACTCTAGCCCATAGAGAAAAATCAACTTGAGATGGGTCATGGACGTGAGTCTACAGAAGACCACAGAGAAGAATATCCTTGAGACTTTTGGGTAGGCAAAGGTTTCCTTGAGAACACACAGGAAGAAAAAGCCATTAAAAATGATAAATGGACTTCTTCATAACTTAAATCTTCCTCTCATCAAAATCACTATCAAGTCACTGAAATGGCAAGTCACAGAACTGTATAAAATATTTTCAGTGCATACATATGCCCAAGGATTTGTAGCTAGCATATATAAAGGATTCCCTCAACTCAGTAATGAAAAGACAAACAATTTTTAGATTGGCAAATGAACAGACACTTCATGAAAGAAAATATACAAATGGCCAAGGAGGACATTAAACAGTGCTGAACACAATTGGTCATCAGGAAAGCTAGAAGTAAAACCATAATGAGATGCCACTACAGATCCACCAGAATTAATGAAGTTAAAAATCTAACATCACATGTTGGACTGTATGTGGAGCAATCAGACCTCTCTTACAATGCTGGCATAGAAACAAGATGGCACAACCACATTGGTAAACTGTTGTGCTTTCTTTTTTTTCAGTTTACTAAACAATTAAGCATACATTTGTCCCATGATCCAGCAACTCCACTATAAGTATTTATACAAAAGAAATAAAAATATTTGTTCACCAAAAAAAAATTGAACAAGAATGTTCACTATGTAGTATACAATTCCAATTATACAACATTCCAGAAAGGGCAAAACTACAGAGACAGTGAAAGGATCACTGGTTGCCAGGAGGATGGTGGAGTAGACAGGAATAGAAAGAGGATAGTTAGGGCTGTGAAAATATTCTGTATGATGTTACAGTGATAGGTGTGTGTGTGTGTGTGTGTGTGTGTGTATACAAACAAAACATTTATACAAACCCATAGAACGTACAACACCAAGAGTGACCCTTAAGGGAAACCAAAGACTTTGGGCAGTTATAATGTGCCACTGTAAGTCCATGTTGGTTGAAAATATACCATTCTAGGGGCACCTGGGTGTCTCAGTCAGCTGGGTGTCTGACTTTGGCTCAGGTCATGAGCTCAGGGTTCATAAGTTCAAGCCCCACATCAGGCTCTGTACTGACAGTTCAGAGCCTGGAGCCTGCTTTGGATTCTGTGTCTCCCATTCTCTCTGCCCCTCCTTTGCTGGCACTCTCTCTCTCTCTGTCTTCCAAAAATAAAGAAACATCAAAAAAATGTTTTTAAAGAAAATGTACCATCCTAGTGAGTAATGATGACAAGAGGGTGAATATGGGGTGCAAAGGGGTATATGAGTAATCTCTATACCTTACTCTCTATTTTGTTGTAAACATTAAATTTATCTTAAAAGTGTCTTGAAAAAGAATGTTCATTTCAGCTCCATTTATAAAATCAAAATCAGGAAACACCCAGATGTTCATCAATAGGATAAATTAACTGTGGCACGTTTATGGAGTACGGAATATACTCAATCTCAAAAATATACTGGGGCACCTGGAAGGCTCAGTAAGTTAAGCGTCTGACTCTTGATTTTGGCTCAGGTCAGGATCTCATGGTTCGTGAGAACAAGCCCCACGTTGGGCTCTGCGCTGACAGCTTGGGATTTTCTCTCTCCCTCTCTCTCTGACCCTCCCCTGCTTGTCCGTTCTCTCTCTCAAAATAAATAAATAAACTTTAAAAATATGCTAAGTGAAAGAAACCAAGCACAAAACAAACATAATGTAAATTTATATAATATTCTAGAATAGGTAAAACTAACTTATAATAACAATGGTTACTGTTATGAGGGGTTTTTTTTTGAGTGACTGAGGAGGATAATAGAACGTTCTGGAGTTAGTGGCAATATTCTGTCTTAATATGCATTCATCATAACTGATTGCATGATATATTTAATATCTCAATATTAACTATCCATAATTATGCCACAGGTAAAGAGTTAAAAATTGTGTCCTCACAGGAATATCATGTATCTTAGATGTGATACAAGACCAGACTCAAGATCACACAGAAGATATTTGCCAATGACATATTCAATAAAGGGTTAGTATCAAAAATATATAAAGAATTTATACAACTCATCACTAAACCCACAAAAAATCAAATTTAAAAATGGGCAGAAGACAGATATTTCTCCAAAGAAGACACATGCATGGCAAACAGACACATGAAAAGGTGCTCAACATCACTTATCATCAGGGAAATGCAAATCAAAACCACAGTGAGATATCACCTCACACCTGTCAGAATGGCTAAAATAAAAAATACCAAGAAACCACAGGTGTTGGTGAGACTGTGGAGAAAAAGAACCTTTGTGCACTGCTGGTGGGAATGCAAACTGGTGCAGCCACTCTGGAAAATGGTATGGAGGTTCCTTAAAAAACTAAAAATAGAGCTACCATATGATGGAGTAATTCCACTAGTGGCTATTTACCCCCAAAATACAAAAACATTAATTCAAAAAGCTATAGAAGTCCCTATGTTTATTGCAGCATTATTTACAATAGCTAAATTATGGAAGCAACCTAAGTGCCCATTGACTGATGAATGGATAAAGAAGATGTGATGTGTGTGTGTGTGTGTGTGTGTGTGTGTGTGTGTATAACATCCATAAAAAATATGAAATCTTGCCATTTGCAATGACATGAATGGAACCAGAGGGTATGCTAAGTGAAATAAATCACAGAAAGACAAATACCCTATTATTCCACTCATATGTGGAATTTAAGGGAAAAAAAGGAAAATAGAGACAAACCAGGAAACAGACTCTAAACTATAGAGAACAAACTGATGATTTCCAGAAGGGAGGTGGGTGGGAGGATGGGTTAAATATGTGATGGGCATTAAGGAGGACACTTATTGTGATGAGCACCAGGTGTTGCATGGAAGTGTTGAATCAGTATATCATACACCTGAAATGAATGTAACACTGTATGTTAACTCTACTAGAATTAAACTTTTTTAAAGAGTAAAGGTAAAAAAAATAAATTAAAAAATTTAAAATTTAAAAATAAAGATCCTACTTGGGACAGCTGAACTGACATAACTTCTTGGCTTCACATAGGTTTCCCTCACACTGTCTTTTATTTTCACCTTTGGCATTGAAATATATGTGGATTTCTGGCGTTGGAGGAGCTCTGCATCATTATTTATTTCTCCTCAAACTCATCTGGCATCATCCTGTACAAATACCTGCATTTGGAACATACTGAGCATGACATAAGAACCATTTAAGCAAAGTTACTTCCAGACTTAGGAGCATGTTTAATTTACGTCTTCGTCTTGGATCCAAACATAGACTTCTGGAAACTTCAGAATCCTCACTCACAATTTCTACTCAATGACTTTATCTTCTGTTCTTTAAGGATTTTACATTTCTTCTACAGTTTAACTCAACAGCTATATCAATAGATAAAGCTTCCTTGGCACTGGCCCAACAAAAATGAGTAAGATGCCTCTGTCCACAAGTGACACAGACACATGCACTAATTTTGATAAAATTATCTAGGCAGTACACTGATAAAAGAGTAAGGTGCATTGAGGAGGGCATGATTCCTTTCATTACAATGAAGAATAGCAGGGAGGGGATAAGAGTTTCTAACGTTTAAATTTGATTTTAAAGTATGAGCAAGATACTAACAAATACAGAAACCCAATAGCATCCAAAGGCAGATGGAATAGTCATTGGGGTCTATTGGTGGAATAATTATATGGTTGGTGGAGTATAGTCTATCTTGGTGAGGAAGAAAGGAAGCCAAAAGGCAAATATAATGCCAGCTGGTAAAAATTGGTGGATCCCATACTCACACATGTCCCCTGGCGAGCAGTGACTTTTTGCTCCCACTGCTCTTTTCAAATGGGGCTCTTATTGGATTCACCTGCTGACCACATGAAAGGGGGCAGATAGTCATATAGTTTTTGTAATAGCCACACTCTAAGATGCTATTTCTTTCATATATATTTGAATTTCCATAGCAGCACACAGTAAGAGTAAAAGTGCAAACACACACACACACACACACACACACACACACACACACACACGTTTACGCACCAATGATGGCAAGTTGGAGACTAGTAGTGATAGGTGCCCACGACAGACTCGGACTTTTTTTATGCTTGCACATATAAGTTTGTTTCTTTTTTTTAATTTTTTTATTACGTTTCTTTATTTTTTGAGAGGCAGAGAGAGGCAGAGCATGAGTGGGGGAGGGGCAGAGAGAGAGGGAGACACAGAATCTGAAGCAGGTTCCAGGCTCTGAGCTGTCAGCCCAGAGTCCAACACGGGGCTCAAACCCATGAACCGTGAGATAATGACCTGAGTGGAAGTTGGACACTCAACCGACTAAGCCACCCAGGCACCCCCATAAGTTATTTAAGTTTTTGTTTTAATCCCAGTTAGTCAACATACAGTATTACATTGATTCCAGGTGTACAATATAGTGATTCAAACTTCCATATATCACCCGGTGCTCATCATGACAAGTGCCCAATCACCTATTTCACCCTTTCCCCCACCTCTCCTCTGGTGACCATTGGTTTAGTCCCTGTAATTCAGCAGACTCTGGGACTTACTTGCATATGTCCACAGCCTGTCACACTGAACATTACGGAAACGTGTATCCCTGTGTGAAGGGTTGGATTATAGGCTGATAGAGGCTGATATATCCTCAGAGCTTATCATAGCAGCCATCAGAAGGTTTAGTCTGCCATCATGTACACACATGTGCCAGAACATGATGACATGACACCCCAGAAATATCAAAGGAACAAAATGCCTGAACTCCTAGCACTGCCTGCAGTTTTCTGAATAAGTCGCTTACCTAATGAATTATTGGCTATTATCTAGAATGTCTATGAAGGAAGTGATCTTTTCTGACTTGTTCACCCTTACATAGCAGTGCCTGGCTCTTAGTATATAGTCCATAAATATTTGTGATTAGATTAAAAAAGGATTTTGACAAATGAGTGCACAGCTACATCCACAGCACCTCTCATCACTGTTTCCTCAGCTATCTCCCAAAATGTAAACGTATCTTGGTCATTTATATTTTTTCCATGCTGTAATTCCCATAATGGAATCCCTTTCCTTTCCCCAGACACCTGCCTTTATCCCTCCAAAACTCTCCAGTGTACCACTGGGATGTCCTGTTCCATAATTAGTAAACTCACCTCCATCCTCAATTATTTACTTGGCATTTTCTACACCTCCTGGCATTGCCTGAGTTGAATCCCCCCCTGAAGACACTATTTCATTCCCAGCTCCATAATGAGAAAATCATTCCACCTTCAGTGCCTCAGAATGTGGGGTTGAGCCAATTAGCTTTATTCTACTTCTAGATCTTTCTTCCCTTCTCTCTTATTCTTAAAATAACTGATTCATTTGAAGCTTCTGTCTCTTTGGCTGAGCAACTAGACAGGGCATTTCCCATGTATGGTGTCAGCCTGCATCAGAATCACAGCATTAAAATGCCCAGTCAAGAACACAATCAGATGTTTTAAATCAGAAATTCTCGGTATTAAACCTGAGAATCTTAATTCTTAACAAGTGTACCATGGACTCTTATGAATCCTCAAGTTGGAGGAACTTTGTTCTTCCCTGTTTTGCTGCTGTCATTTACTGGAATCTTAACCTCTGTCCTTTGTGCATTTACATCTGGCTCACGGTTTTCCTCTGTCCCCAAGACCTGCAACCACCCCAGCCTCCTTCAAAAGTAGGATAAACATTTGAACACGTTGGCATCCCTGCTTTCACCTCCAGGATAGTTACCACCTGTCAATCGTGTCACACCAGGAGCCCATCACACCCTGGGCTGCCCCTGCTCCACAGGCTCAGAGTGAACCCACAAAATAACTTTTGTTCTTGTAGTTTTCTTCTCAGTCACTTGCCTTATTCTTTGCAAATGAACAGAAGGATATAAAAATGATTTTATAAGTATTGTTCTTTTATAGACAGTGAGAAATGGTGTTGCATCCTCGTAGAAATTGTGCTGTTACTTCAGAGCAGAAAATGAGAGGTTATAGGGCCTGATCCTAGTTCCACCTACATCAGAAATTGGCAGCAGCTAAGGACTGAACACAGGTAATTAGGCAAACTACACAGCAAACTCAATAATTTATATTCATGATTTTGGTGAAAAAAACCCTAGAAGAATGGACTTTTATAAAGGAATAGTGAAAAAGCAGCAACAAATAGATCTTTGGTGGATGACATTCAAAAGTCAAAAAGCATGCACCATTGCAATCAGCCTGACACGGGAGCCAAAAGAACAAATCTCTCTCCGTTAAATAATGAAAGAATATTTCATTTAGTATCTGCATCCACCATTTGACCATACGCTCCATGATGTTGATGATTTTATGTCTTATCTACGATTATATCCCCAGCATCTAAACATGTTAGATTTATAACAAGAAATGAATACATATCTACA
Source organism: Leopardus geoffroyi (assembly GCF_018350155.1). Classification (NCBI taxonomy): domain Eukaryota; kingdom Metazoa; phylum Chordata; class Mammalia; order Carnivora; family Felidae; genus Leopardus; species Leopardus geoffroyi. The sequence goes on along the minus strand of NC_059332.1, from coordinate 648,329 downwards.
AGATGAATGAGTAATTGGATCTGATAAAAAGAAAGCCATTTCCAAGGATGTGGAGAAAGAGGAACCCTCTTGCAAGCTGGTGCATCCACTCTTGAAAACAGTATGGAGGTTCCTCAAAAAATTAAAAATAGAACTACCCTATGGCCCAGCAGTTGCACTACTAGGTTTTTATCCAAGGGTTACAGGTGTGATGTTTCCAAGGGCCACCTGCACCCCAATGTTTATAGCAGCACTACCAACAATAGTCAAAGTATGGAAAGAGCCCAAATGTCCATTGATGGGTGAATGGATAAAGAAAATTTTGGTGTATACACACACACACACACACACACACACACACACACACACACACACACACACTAGAGTATTACTCGGCAATCAAAAAGAATGAAATCTTTCCATTTGCAACAACATGGATGGAACTAGAGGGTATTAAGCTAAGTGAAATTTGTCAGAGAAAGACAAATATCACATGACTTCACTAATATGAGGGCTTTAAGACACAGAACAGATGAACATAAGGGAAGGGAAGCAAAAATAATAGAAAAACAGGGAGGGGGACAAAACAGAAGAGACTCTTAAATATGGAGAAGAAACAGAGGGACACTGGAGGGGTTGTGGGATGGGGATGGGCTAAATGGGCAAGGGCCATTAAGGAATCTACTCCTGAAATCATTGTTGCACTATATGGTAACTAATTTGGAGGCAAATTAAAAGAAAAATAATAATTAAAAAAAAGAAAGCCATTTCATTACAACAGAGACTCAGAATGAACTAGAAACAGAAGTCTATTCCTGTAAGTGGGGGCTTGGTGTGTCAGGGCTCAAACTAAGAACCTGGATCCAGAGACCAGTGAGTGTGGACTTCTCCTTGCTCAACACTTTGCACTGAGCAGCTTTGGGCATATGACACATCAGCAGTGGTCCTGCTGAGATGATGAAGCAACGGTGACTCAGAACCAAGACCCACCAGGTCAGAGTACTAGATGCCTCAAAACTTTAGGACTTTTGCTAGACTAGACATTTGGATGAAAATTATGGTTGAGCTTGGAGGAAAATAGCAAAGAAAAAGAAATAAATGGCAAGGCACAAAACACATTCTTGTTCTTGTATTTTGCAAGTCTGTGTTTCTTTTGTCCCCCCAGTTCAACTGTATTGAGCATTCTTTAAGACGATGGTTATTAAATCTACTCATTTCTATACCATACTGTACCTCCGTCAGCACCCTGCAGAAAGTAAGGGCCTAATCAGCTAATGATGAATGGACCTGAAATCGCAGCTTTGAATGCAACACAGCTATTTCTCCCCTACTTTTGGGTGAGGAGGTAAAGCTTCAGCCTTTTGCGATGAGGTTATTCTCTCTTCTCAGGTTAAGCAAGAGACCAACATGTGCCAACTGCTTCAGTTATTCTGCGAATCCCAAGTCCTCCTCCCCAGTCTTATTAGTGCCCCCTTGACCTCCCTGTTCCTTAGAGTGTAGATGAGTGGATTAAGTGCTGGGGTTGCAACGGTGTAGAAAAGGGTGAGGAACTTGCCCTGTTTTTGAGCATAGCGGTTCTTGGGTTGGAGATAGACAGCTGTCACTGTGCCATAGAAGAGGGACACCACAAGAAGGTGAGAAGTGCAGGTGCTGAATGCCTTCCGCTGCCCTGCAGCTGACTTTATTCTCAGCACAGCCTTAGCAACAGCCCCGTACGAGGAAAGGATGATGACCAGGGGTAGCACCAGGAAAATGATACTGGCTATAGACATCTGGATTTCATTGTAGGTTGTGTCTGCACTGGAAGCCTGAATCAGGGCTGGGACTTCACACACAATGTCATCCACCCTGCGGTGGGAGCAGAAGGGTAACTGGAGGGTGGCAGGAGACTGGACCAGGGACTGAACCAGGCCAGCCCCCCATGCAAGGATGGCCAGCTGCAGACAAAATTTGGGGTGCATGATAGCAGTATATTGCAGCGGGTGACACACTGCCACATAGCGGTCCATAGCCATGACCACAAGAAGGACACATTCGGTGGCCCCAAGCCATAAGAAGACATAGAGTTGAAAAGCACAGCCAATGTAGCTGATGGTCTTCTCTGGACCCCAGAAATTAACTAACATCTGCGGAACACAGCTGCTGGTGAAAGAGAGGTCTAGCAGGGAAAGGTTGCAAAGAAAGAAATACATGGGACTGTGGAGTTTAGGGTCCTTTGAGGAAACAAGAATAATGACCATATTTCCTGCAAGAGTCAAACAATAAAAGATCAGAACAACCCAGAAGAGTATCTTCTCCAAATATGGCTTCTCAGAGAAGCCCAGGAGGATGAAATCACTGTGGCTGTCATTGCAAACTGTGATCATTGCTTCTGGAGCAGTCACCTCTTTGGGGGAATGGTTCAAAAGTAGTTGCTCAAAAGTCTGTGATGGTTCCAATACAGAAACAGGAAGACATGTTACCTCCTTTCTACTCAAGGATGAGATTCTGCCTCCTATAGTGCAGGGAAAAATAAGATTAAGTGACTTATTCTAATCTTTGATACCCATTATTCATTATCTATTTCTCTTCCTCTTACACATCTTCATATATGATTAGAAATCTGCATTATAAATATTGAGTAAAGTGCACATTACAAACCTACTAGTGAAAATCACTTTGCTAAATATTGAGAGAGCATTCTATCTTTGCTCTCCAAAATTGCACATTTACAACATTCATCACACAGTTTTAAAAACTGTTAAACCATATCACCTTTCAGTCCTTTTCTCACTTCATTATGTTTTTCTGTGTCTTTATATCTCAATTTATCTGAATATCCTCCTCCCTTGTTCCTCTGTCTCCTGTGTTTCACTCTCCTTTTTTCTTCCTTTCTCCTTCCCACCTTCTTTTGACTTCTGAGCTTGAATTCCTCCTCAGCCACTTTATGCTATGTAATCTTAAGACAATTGTTTAAAATTTTTATTCTTACCTTGGCTCTTTCCTTATATTTTCTATTTGGAAAATAGAGAACAATCATAGAAACTACCTGTGTGTTTTGGAGGAATTAAATGTGAAAACACAAGGAAAATACTTTGAGAGGGAGTGTGTGTGTGCGTGTATTCCTGCCCCATAGTAACTGTATGATGTGTGTTAGTTACAATTATGATAATGATGACGACGATGACACTATTCAGATGTTTGTTCGAGATGAAAAACATCAAAATATATATGCAACATTTTGCAGAGAATGTAAGTGGTATCATTAAGAAAAAAAGAAATATCCTATCTCTACATTATCTCCTTTCTAAAAGAAAAGTAATAATACTCACTTATCCAACATTATAAATTAACTGTCTTTATATTGCAGAGCACGCATATGCACATTTATTGTTCTTTCCTCGGCTTAAAACCCGATTACAACACAAGTTTGGAAAATCCACCATCTTTTATTCATTTATGCAGTGGATCAAAAGAGGTTTAGGAAATACTCATTTCATTCAATCACTGGCCTTTTTACTTAACATACTAGAGAAAAGGGCCCATGGCTCTCTTTGTCTTCCATAATTTCCATGCTCCTTTTCCTGCTTCTCTGCTCCCAACGACCATACTATCTGTGTGGCATAACAGTGTGTCCTCACTCCAAGCCTGTTTATAACCACCTTGTACATTTTCAGGGTTTCCATTTACAAGAACCTTTTCCCAGGGGAGTGCCCTAGCATCACACACACACACACACACACACACACACAAAATAGGTTTTACAAATCTATGCCCCGCAGGAATCCTTCGACTGAATGTTCATTCAAAAAATTTAGATTACTGGCTCCTTTCCTTCTTCCAAATCAATATGTGTAATAAAGTCTTACTTATGCCAACACTTAAATAAAAATATTCATTTTCTGACATATTTTCCATTTATCAAATACAGAGGAATTAAACTAAGTCATCAAAATTTTAATGATGGAATCCCAGATATGATTCTCACCTCTTTGTTTACAGTTTATTCCTTTTTTCCCATATTATTCCACAAAGAGTTGAGAAAATGTACCTATAATCAATGGATAGAGAGGAATTTTAAAAATTAGTGGTCCATAAATGAAATGGATATTAATGATCAGCAGCAGAGCAGCTATGGTTGTCTGGGTTCTCATTGTGTAACTGACAATTTGCCAAATGATTAGCTTATTTAACCCTCAAAAAATTTTTTTCAGGTTATAAAACATTCTTGGTTCATCTTCTCATACTTTATCATACATTTTTCATCACTAAAAATAGTCCTAATAATGATAGGGCAAACTGGAGAAAATGAAATGTCTGGAAATGCAGCTGAAAATGTTTAAAATCCTATAAATACATAATTTGGGGTCAAATGGATTTCTCAAGCCAGGATTCTAAGAGAAATCATGGCATGACCTGATATTTACAATCTATTGTATACTCATACCTTAGGGGTGAATTCTTGACCTTAGTTTAATACATCATACAATTACTTAGCTAAAGTTTTCACAGCAGTGTTCTGGCCTTACTATTCCCTGTCTGTTCCCTTATAGCGGATCATGTCCAGCTTCAACCACACACTGCAAGTGGACCCATCAGTCATCAGTGCCCATGTTCAGGGTAGTTCTCAAACACAGTATCACTCATGTCTCGTATTTGTATTTCACAGCTATGCATTTTACAAAATCCATACATCTTCTTCCAGCCTGCGTCCTCTTTTCTGTGCCCCTTTTCCTTTTTTCTTTTTTTTCTGTACAATCTTTGCAAAGTAGAGTTGAAATGCCAGTATTGTTGATGTAAATCTGATACCTCATGTTGTAAATTTAATACTTCATGGAAGAATGCAGTTTGATGCTTCAAAGACTCTCAGAGTCTTGCAGATTTTCCCATCTTCAAAACCAAATAGTCTCCTATTCCATCCCATGACTTTCATCCACCTCCAGTAGCTGCTGGTTATGTTCTTTGTCTATTAAGATTGTTCCTCCTTCTCTGGTTTTCTGTTTTCAATAGGAATGCTTACATGTCTGTATCTATTTCTATCCTTATCTATAGATCTGTATCTCCATCCATCCATCTTATCTCTCTCAGTTCCTCTACCTTCTCATCATTGGAGATGTATGTTTTCTCCCTGGATCAACTATTCTTAAAAGTTCCTTGGGAGGGAGGAGATGGTCTTAGTTTAAGTAATACTTACTGTGCAAAAAAAACAAGCATTCTCTTCATCCCTACTTCTGTTGGCATTGTCTTCTTCCTTCAGTTATCAACTTCCCCTGTGATTTTTTCCTTTAGCTCACCTCCTCTGCCTCTCAGAACAGTATCTGGAGTTTTTCTGAGAGCTAGTGTACTGTAATTCCTCTGATGGCCAATGTGGAATACAATATTGACAATATTTCCATCTCACCTTCTTTTTTTTTTATTTAAAAAATTTTTTTCAATGTTTATTTATTTTTGGGACAGAGAGAGACAGAGCATGAACGGGGTAGGGGCAGAGAGAGAGGGAGACACAGAATCGGAAACAGGCTCCAGGCTCTGAGCCATCAGCCCAGAGCCTGACGCGGGGCTCGAACTCCCGGACCACGAGATTGTGACCTGGCTGAAGCCGGACGCTTAACCCACTGCGCCACCCAGGCGCCCCTCCATCTCACCTTCTAAGATAGGTGTCTCTGGTGCCAGTGTAGCTCACCTCCTCAGCCCACCTCTGATTTCAGCAGAGCTGCAATGAACAGTTCTGTGTCAACTCAGATTCACCCTGCAGTGACCCACCTTGAATGTGCTGTATACATCTTCCTGTCTGCCTCAAGTCCTTATCTGACACTGGGGGAGTGCACCAGGCACAAAGACAAGTGCTGCCGAGAAACTCAGGAGATTTAATGACCCTAGGGGAAATCTTCAAATGAGGGAGGATGGTAGTTAGCGGGGAAATGTCCCAGAAACCCTTCCTTCTGGTGGAAGCATACCTCCTGGATGCTTTTCAGGAAGTCCTGGGAGAACTGAGCTCCCACTGTGCACAACTTGGCTAGTACATACTTATGTTGGTTGGCTTTCCTATCTCTCACTCTGCTTCCATCACTCATTCTCCAGGAAATTAACTCCAAAATCAGGTACTTGAACCTAACTTCTTGTCTTGGGCTCTGCTTTCAGAGTACCTGAGCAGAGCTTCAACACAAGAATGCAGACTCTCAGAAGACACTTCAGGAGAGACATCACTCACAAGTCAACCTGCAACAAGACACCATTAATATAGAGTAAATGGAATTGTGGCAACTCTTAGCTTCCTCTAACATCAGCATCACTAATGGTCTTATCTGGCATGGCTTGGGAGGAGGTATGGGTAGGAGAAGCAACATTGGATATACAGTACACCTAGCCCTTGAAAAACATGGGAGTAATGATAATTAGATTACTGTCAACTTTGCTGGTTTTCATTGACTGTATTGGGAGCCATAAAGAAAAATAGTAGCATAGTCCAGTCAGCCAATTATCAACTTAGGGCTGTGGTTCTCCAACTGCTGGTTACTCAGAGTTCCCGATTCCATAAGTCTGGGGTGAGGCCCAAGAATTGACATTTCTAATAGGGTCTCAGGTGATGATGATGCAGGTCCAGTGACACACTTTGATAAGCACTTACTTAAGGAATGTTTCAAAACCAAAATAGTTTTCATGGAAGCTTGGAAGGAGATTCTTATATACTACACAGGGAAGACTGTGGAAAATCAAATCTAGGAGTTTAATGTTAGGGTCACAGGGCTGAAAAGGTGACAAAATGCTGTCTCAATATACATTTTAGGCCAAAGCCAGACCCTAATGGGGAAGTAGTCAGACAATGAGACCTGGCATATAGGGTATCTGTTTAGCTGCACCTTAAAAACATGAACTTCTAGATTTCTCTGAACCTTTGAAACTGGTGGAAGCTGTCTCCCTCTTGGTAGAGGAGAGAAAGTTCTGATGCCTGGAGATCATGTAAAGATGATATAATCCTTCTCAAAATCTCTCATTGCCCTACTCAGCACCTCTGGAGCCATGACTATGGACCCTGCTATGAGAGGAAATAGCTTATCCTACATTCTGTAGAACTTGGCTAACATGTCATCAGGAAATCTTTCACTTTTATTTAAGTTCAAGTTACTTGACATACAGTGTACTATTGGTTTCAAGAGTAGAGCCCAGTGATTCATTTCTTACATATAACACCCAGGGCTCACCCCAACAAGTGCCTTCCTTAATGTCCATCTTCCATTTAGCCCTCCCCCAACCCACCTCCCCTCCAGCAACCCTCAGTTTTGCCTGTTTTTAAGACTCTCTGACATTTTTTTCTCCTTCTCTGTTTTTATATTATTTTTCCTTCCCTTCCCCTATGTTTAACTGTTTTGTTTCTTAAATTCCACATACAAGTGAAATCATATATTTGTCTTTATCTGCCTGACTTATGTCGCTTAGCATAATACACTCTAGTTCCATTCACATTGTTTCAAATGGTAAAATTTCATTCTTGTTGATCACTGAGTAATATTCCATTGTATATATAAACCACATCTTCTTTATCCATTCATCAGTCAATGGGCTTTGGGGTTCTTTCCATAATTTGGCTACTGTCAACAGTGATACTATAAACATTGGGGTTCATGTACTCCTTCAAATCAGCATTTTTGTATCCTTTGCATAAATACCTAGCATTGTAATTGCTGGGTCATACAGTTGTTCTATTTTTAACTTTTTGAGGAACTTCCATACCATTTTTCCAGAGTTGCCACAGTTGCATTCCCATCAACAGTGCAACAGTGTTCTCCTTTCTCTGCATCCTCGCCAACATCTGTCATTTCCCCTAGAGTTCATTATAGCCATTTTACATGTGTGGGTTGGTATCTCATTGTGGTTTTCATTTGCATTTCTCTGATGATGAGTGATATTGAGCATCGTTTCATGTTTTTGTGAGCCATCTGATTGTCTTCTTTGGAAAAGTGTCTGTTCATGTCTTCTGCCTACTTCTACACTGGATTGTTTGTTTTGTGGTTGTTGAGTGCTTAAGTTCTTTACAGGTTTTGGATACTAACCCTTTATCTGATATGTCACTTGCAAATATCTTCTCCCATTCCATCAGTTACCTTTCAGTTTTGTTGATTGTTTTCCTCGTTGTGCATAAGTTTTTTATCTTGATGAGGTCCCAATATGTCCTGTTTGCTTTTCTTTTGCTTGCCTTCGACAATGTGTCTAGTAAGAAGTTGCTGTGGTAGAAGTCAAAGAGGTTGTTGCCTGTGTTCTAATGTAAGATTTGATGGTTTCCTGTCTCACATTTGGATCCTTCATTCATTCTAAATTTATTTTTCTGTATGGTGTAAAATAGTTGGCCAGTTTCATTCATCAGCGTGTCGCTGTACAGTTTTCCCACCATCATTTGCTGAAGATATCACAATCAACACCACAGAAATACAATTATAAGAGAGTACTATGAAAAATTATATGCAGAGAAACTAGGCAATCTTAGGTGTCAAGATGGAAGAACAGCATGGAAGTTTTTGGTGTCTCTCATTCCTGAAATGCAGCCAGATCAACACTAAACCATCCTGCACACCTAGAAAACTTATTTGAGGATTAACACAACAATCTGCCCAACCTGAACCAAAGAATTGGGCAGGTACATGACACAGAGAGATGAACTGGAGGAGAGAGAAGCTGTGGAGGTCAGGGAGTTGCTTGTGGAGCAGTGGACAGAGACAGGGGGACAGTATGGGAAAAGCAACTCTCCAAAAGCAGCGGGACAGAAAGTGGAAAAGTGGAAAGAGCCACACTGACTGAACAAAAAAGGGAGAAGGAAGAGGGTTTAAATTCCATCAAGACTATAAACAGTGGAGCGCAGAGTCAAAAACCCCACAGCTCAATACATGGTGCTCTGATGGGAAGGGCAAATCCCCAGAAGCAGAGAGCAAGGTCCTTGGGGTCCTTGGGCCACATGGGTAGAGGTAGTTACCCTGCTGGAAGGACATTTGGTAGAGGCTATGCAGTCAACCCACAGGCAAAGGTCCCAGTGGACCCTGGAGAACAACCAGATTCACTGGTGGTAGAACAAGGACATTAAAGGTGAAGCCAGGTACCAGATGTGTGTTGTGATTTTCCATAATCCCTGAAATGCTGCTGCTACAAGAACACAAAAACTTTTTCTGGGATAGACTGGCACCCAGCTACAGGCTCTGGGCATTGGCAACAGCACAGTCTGGTGAACATTCCTGGGGGTGGGCTGGCATCTGGCCATTGCTCAGTGAGACACTCCCCCAGAAGGTCCGAGCGGGTCAAAGTTGCAGCGCCACAGAGGTGAGTCCCTCAAAAGTCTCTCAGACTGGGTTGGGAAACACAGTCCCATGTGAGATAAAACTCATGAGGGAGGTGCTGCCTGGCTGCCTGACAGCTTGGTCACAGCCAGTATAGAAGGGGGGAGTGGATGGAAGCCAGAGACAAAGGAGGGATGCTTGATTGCTGGTCAGAGAGAGCACAGAGTTCTGATACTAGAGACTGGATAGCTGGGTGATGTCATTTTCACTCCTCCAGCACATGCACGTACATGCTTACAAGCAACACAGTAATCCACCCCAGTAAGCTAACCAGTGCCATCTGTGGAGAACACAGCCATTACACTAAACCCTGCCCAACAGGGCCAACAGCATTCTGTACAAACATAAGTCTCCCCACCTGTTTAGTTTACAGATTATTAAGTGCCTCATCACTTGATTTCTATGGGAAACCAGATGTAATTTCAATCGTACCTCACTCTGTTCACTGGTCCCTTAATTCAAATATTTTTCTTTTTTTTCTCCTCTTATTCTTGAAAACACCAACAGAAAAATATTTTTTTCTTTTCAATTTTTATTAAAAAGATTTTAAATTTTTTTCTACTATAGTTTTTGCTTTCTGATAAATGTTTTAACTTCTATTTTACTTCCATCATTTCATTTTATTCTATTTTACTGTATTCATTTTTTCAAACCTTTCTCTTTTTTTCTTTTTTTCTCTTTTTCTTTTTCTTTTGTTCCTTTTCTTATCTTTCCCTTTTTTTCTCTACTCCATCAATCTTCATTCAACAACCACACCAAAACATACCTAGGATCTAGCATCTTTTACTTGATTTCTTTGTGTTGTTTTAAATTTTTTAATTTTAGTTTTTTAAAATTTTATTAATGCCTTTTTTCCTCCAAAATGATGTAATAAAGCAATTAAACCCAAAGAAAGAACAGAAAGAAATGACAACCAGGGACTTAATCAACACATGTACAAGGAAGATATCTGAACCAGAATTGAGAATCATGATTAGAATACTAGCTGGGGTTGAAAATAGATTAGTATCCCTTTCTGTGGAGATAAAAGAAGTAAATGCTAGTCAGGATGAAATAAAAATGCTATAACTGAGCTTAATTCTCACATGTATGCCACAGCAGCAAGGATGGATGAGGCACAGCAGTGAATCAGCAATATAGAGGACAAACTTTTGGAGAATAATGTAGCAGAAAAAAGGAGGGAACCTAAGGCAAAAGAACATAATATAAAAAGTAGAGAACTCAAGACTCATTAAAAAGGAATAACATCAGAATTATAGGGGTCACAGATGATGAAGAGAGAGAAAAAGAGGTAGAAAATTTATGTGACCAAATCATAGCAGAAAACTTTACTACCTGGGCAAAGACACAGACATCAAAACCCAAAAAGCACAGAGGACTCCCATTAGATTAGACAAAAACCAACCATCAACAAGGCATATCATAGTCAAATTCACAAAATACTCAGGCAAGGAAAGAATAATGAAAGCAGCAAGGGGAAAAAAAGTCCTTATCTTACAAGGGAAGACAGATCTGGTCCACAGCAGACCTATCCACAGAAACGTGGCAGGCCAGAAGGGAGTGGAAGGATATATTCAGTGTGCTGAATCAGAAAAAAATATATCGCCATGAATTCTTTATCCAGCAAAGCTGTCATTCAAAATAGAAGAAACATAAAAAGTTTTCCAGACAAACAAAAATTAAAGGAGTCATGACTACTAAACTAGCCCTGCAAAACATATTAAGGGGACTCTCTGAAGGGAGAAAAGATGAAAAAAAAAATACCAAAAGCAATAAACACTAGAAAGGAACAGAGGACACTACCATAAACTCCAACTCTATCGGCGACATAATGGCAATAAATTCATATCTTTCAGTACTCACTCTAAACATCAATTGTCAGAGATCGTGGGAAGATGGTGGCATAGGAGGACGCTGGGCTCACTGCGCGTCCTTCTGATCACTTAGATTCCACCTACACCTGCCTAAATAACCCAGAAAACCGCCAGAGGATTAGCAGAATGGAGTCTCCGGAGCCAAGCGCAGACGAGAGGCCCACAGAAGAGGGTAGGAAGGGCGGCAAGGCGGTGCGCGCTCCACGGACTGGCGTGAGGGAGCCAGGGGCAGAGGGGCAGCCTGCCGGCCAAGCAGAGCCCGAGTCTGGCGTGCAAAAGCGGAGGGGCTGGATGGAGTGTGTTCCCACAGCAAGCAGGACTTAGCATCTGGGAGGTCATAAGTTAACAACCCTGCTCAGAAAGCGGGAAGGCTGGAGGTCAAAGGGAGGGAGAGTTGCTGAGCTCCAGGACGACAGAGCTCAGTTTGGCGGGGAACAAAGGTGCTCGCCAGCGCCATCTCCCTCGCCTATCCCCCAGCCAAAATCCCAAAGGGAATCAGTTCCTGCCAGGGAACTGGCTCGCTCCACGCAAACACCCAACGCTGTGCTTCTGCGGAGCCAAACCTCCGGCAGAGATTCTGACTCCCTCCCGCTGCCACAGGGCCCCTCCTGAAGTGGATCACCTAAGGAGCAGTGAGCTAAGCCTGCCTCTCCTGCCCCCGAGCACCTTGCCTACCCACCCCAGCTAATACGCCAGATCCCCAGCATCACAAGCCTGGCAGTGTGCAAGTAGCCCAGACGGGCCACGCCACCCCGCAGTGAATCCCGCCCCTAGGAGAGGGGAAGAGAAGGCACACACCAGTCTGACTGTGGCCCCAGCGGTGGGCTGGGGGCAGACATCAGGTCGGACTGCGGCTCCGCCCACCGACTCCAGTTATACACCACAGCACAGGGGAAGTGCCCTGCAGGTCCTCACCACGCCAGGGACTATCCAAAATGACCAAGTGGAAGAATTCCCCTCAGAAGAATCTCCAGGAAATAACAACAGCTAATGAGCTGATCAAAAAGGATTTAAATAATATAACAGAAAGTGAATTTAGAATAATAGTCATAAAGTTAATCACTGGGCTTGAAAACAGTATAGAGGACAGCAGAGAATCTCTTGCTACAGATATCAAGGGACTAAGGAACAGTCAGGAGGAGCTGAAAAATGCTTTAAACGAAATGCAAAATAAAATGGAAATAATGACAGCTCGGATTGAAGAGGCAGAGGAGAGAATAGGTGAACTAGAAGATAAAGTTATGGAAACAGAGGAAACTGAGAAAAAGAGAGATAAAAAAATCCAGGAGTATGAGGGGAAAATTAGAGAACTAAGTGATACACTAAAAAGAAATAACATATGCATAATTGGTATCCCAGAGGAGAAAGAGAGAGGGAAAGGTGCTGAAGGGGTACTTGAAGAAATAATAGCTGAGAACTTCCCTGAACTGGGGAAGGAAAAAGGCATGGAAATCCAAGAGGCACAGAGAACTCCCTTCAGACATAACTTGAATCGATCTTCTGCACGACATATCATAGTCAAACTGGAAAAATACAAGGATAAAGAGAAAATTCTGAAAGCAGCAAGGGATAAACGTGCCCTAACATATAAAGGGAGACCTATAAGACTCGTGACGGATCTCTCTTTTGAAACTTGGCAGGCCAGAAAGGCATGGCAGGAGATCTTCAATGTGATGAACAGAAAAAATATGAAGCCCAGAATACTTTATCCAACAAGTCTGTCATTTAGAATAGAAGGAGAGATAAAGGTCTTCCCAAACAAACAAAAACTGAAGAAATTCATCACCACTAAACCAGCCCTACAAGAGATCCTAAGGGGAATCCTGTGAGACAAAGTACCAGAGACATTGCTACAAGCATAAAACATACAGACATCACAATGACTCTAAACCCGTATCTTTCTATAATAACACTGAATGTAAATGGACTAAATGCACCAACCAAAAGACATAGGGTATCAGAATGGATAAAAAAACAAGACCCATCTATTTGCTGTCTACAAGTGACTCATTTTAGACCTGAGGACACCTTTAGATTGAGAGTGAGGGGATGGAAAACTATTTATCATGCGACTGGAAGCCAAAAGAAAGCTGGAGTAGCCATACTTATATCAGACAAACTAGACTTTAAATTAAAGGCTGTAACAAGAGATGAACAAGGGCATTATATAATAATTACAGGGTCTATCCATCAGGAAGAGCTAACAGTTATAAATGTCTATGTGCCAAATACCAGAGCCCCCAAATATAAAAAACAATTACTCATAAACATAAGCAACCTTATTGATAAGAAAGTGGTAACGGCAGAGGACTTTAACACTCCACTTACAGAAATGGATAGATCATCTAGACACACGGTCAATAAAGAAACAAGGGCCCTGAATGAGACATTGGATCAGATGGACTTGACAGATATATTTAGAACTCTGCATCCCAAAGCAACAGAATATACTTTCTTCTCGAGTGCACATGGAACATTCTCCAAGATAGATCATATACTGGGTCACAAAACAGCCCTTCATAAGTTTACAAGAATTGAAATTATACCATGCATACTTTCAGACCACAATGCTATGAAGCTTGAAATCAACCACAGGAGAAAGCCTGGAAAACCTCCAAAAGCATGGAGGTTAAAGAACACCCTACTAAAGAATGAGTGGGTCAACCAGGCAATTAGAGAAGAAATCAAAAAATATATGGAAACAAACGAAAATGAAAATACAACAATCCAAACGCTTTGGGATGCAGCAAAGGCAGTCGTGAGAGGAAAATACATCGCAATCCAGACCTATCTCAAGAACCAAGAAAAATCCCAAATACAAAATCTAACAGCACACCTAAAGGAAATAGAAGCAGAACAGCAAAGGCAGCCTAAACCCAGCAGAAAAGAGAAATAATAAATATCAGAGCAGAAATAAACAATATAGAATCTAAAAAAACTGTAGAGCAGATCAACGAAACCAAGAGTTGGTTTTTTGAAAAAATAAACAAAATTGACAAACCTCTAGCCAGGCTTCTCAAAAAGAAAAGGGAAATGACCCATATAGATAAAATCATGAATGAAAATGGAATTATTACAACCAATCCCTCAGAGATACAAACAATTATCAGGGAATACTATGAAAAATTATATGCCAACAAATTGGACAACCTGGAAGAAATGGACAAATTCCTAAACACCCACACTCTTGCAAAACTCAATCAGGAGGAAATAGAAAGCTTGAACAGACCCATAACCAGCAAAGAAATTGAACCAGTCATTAAAAATCTCCCAACAAATAAGAGTCCAGGACCAGATGGCTTCCCAGGGGAGTTTTACCAGACATTTAAAGCAGAGATAATACCTATCCTTCTCAAGCTATTCCAAAAAATAGAAAGGGAAGGAAAACTTCCAGACTCATTCTATGAAGCCAGTATTACTTTGATTCCTAAACCAGACAGAGACCCAGTAAAAAAAGAGAACTACAGGCCAATATCCCTGATGAATACGGGTGCAAAAATTCTCAATAAGATACTAGCAAATCGAATTCAACAGCATATAAAAAGAATTATTCACCATGATCAAGTGGGATTCATTCCTGGGGTGCAGGGCTGGTTCAACATTCGCAAATCAATCAACATAATACATCACATTAATAAAAGAAAAGAGAAGAACCATATGATCCTGTCATTCGATGCAGAAAAGGCATTTGACAAAATTCAGCACCGTTTCTCAATAAAAACACTTGAGAAAGTCGGGATAGAAGGAACATACTTAAACATCATAAAAACCACTGATGAAAAGCCCACAGCTAACATCATCCTCAATGGGGAAAAACTGAGAGCTTTTTCCCTGAGATCAGGAACACGACAGGGATGTCCACTCTCACCGCTATTGTTTAACATAGTGTTGGAAGTGCTAGCATCAGCAATCAGACAACAAAAGGAAATCAAAGGCATCAAAATTGGCAAAGATGAAGTCAAGCTTTTGCTTTTTGCAGATGACATGATACTATACATGGAAAATCCGATAGACTCCACCAAAAGTCTGCTAGAACTGATACATGAATTCAGCAAAGTTGCAGCATACAAAATCAATGTACAGAAATCAGTTGCATTCTTATACACTAACAATGAAGCAACAGAAAGACAAATAAAGAAACTGATCCCATTCACAATTGCACCAAGAAGCATAAAATACCTCGGAATAAATCTAACCAAAGATGTAAAAGACCTGTATGCTGAAAACTATAGAAAGCTTATGAAGGTAATTGAAAAAGATATAAAGAAATGGAAAGACATTCCCTGCTCATGGACTGGAAGAATAAATACTGTCAAAATGTCAATACTACCCAAAGCTATCTACACATTCAATGCAATCCCAATCAAAATTGCACCAGCATTCTTCTTGAAGCTAGAAGAAGCAATCCTAAAATTCATATGGAACCACAAAAGGCCCCGAATAGCCAAAGGAATTTTGAAGAAGAAGACCAAAGCAGGAGGCATCACAATCCCAGACTTTAGCCTCGACTACAAAGCTGTAATCATCAAGACAGCATGGTATTGGCACAAAAACAGACACATAGACAAATGGAATTGAATAGAAACTCCAGAACTAGACCCACAAACGTATGGTCAACTCATCTTTGACAAAGCAGGAAAGAACATCCAATGGAAAAAAGACTGTCTCTTTAACAAATGGTGCTGGGAGAACTGGACAGCAACATGCAGAAGGTTGAAACTAGACCACTTTCTCACACCATTCACTAAACTAAACTCAAAATGGATAAAGGACCTGAATGTGAGACAGGAAACCATCAAAACCCTAGAGGAGAAAGCAGGAAAAGACCTCTCTGACCTCAGCCGTAGCAATCTCTTACTCGACACATCCCCAAAGGCAAGGGAATTAAAAGCAAAAATGAATTACTGGGACCTTATGAAGATAAAAAGCTTCTGCACAGCAAAGGAAACAACCAACAAAACTAAAAGGCAACCAACGGAATGGGAACAGATATTTGCACATGACATATCAGACAAAGGGCTAGTATCCAAAATCTATAAAGAGCTCATCAAACTCCACACCTGAAAAACAAATAACCCAATGAAGAAATGGGCAGAAAACATGAATAGACACTTCTCTAAAGAAGACATCCGGATGGCCAATAGGCACATGAAAAGATGCTCAACGTCGCTCCTTATCAGGGAAATACAAATCAAAACCACACTCAGATATCACCTCATGCCAGTCAGAGTGGCCAAAATGAACAAATCAGGAGACTATAGATGCTGGAGAGGATGTGGAGAAACGGGAACCCTCCTGCACTGTTGGTGGGAATGCAAATTGGTGCAGCCACTCTGGAAAACAGTGTGGAGGTTCCTCAGAAAATTAAAAATAGACCTACCCTATGACCCAGCAATAGCACTGCTAGGAATTTACCCAAGGGATACAGGAGTACTGATGCATAGGGACACTTGTACCCCAATGTTTATAGCAGCACTCTCAACAATAGCCAAATTATGGAAAGAGCCTAAATGTCCATCAACTGATGAATGGATAAAGAAATTGTGGTTTATATACACAATGGAGTACTACAGGGCAATGAGAAAGAATGAAATATGGCCCTTTGTAGCAACGTGGATGGAACTGGAGAGTGTGATGCTAAGTGAAATAAGCTATATAGAGAAAGACAGATACCATATGTTTTCACTCTTATGTGGATCCTGAGAAACTTAACAGAAACCCATGGGGGAGGGGAAGAAAAAAAAAGAGGTTAGAGTGAGAGAGAGCCAAAGCACAAGAGACTCTTAAAAACTGGGAACAAACTGAGGGTTGATGGGGGGTGGGATGGAGGGTAGGGTGGGTGATGGGTATTGAGGAGGGCACCTTTTGGGATGAGCACTGAGTTTTGTATGGAAACCAATTTGGCAATAAATTTCATACATTGAAAAAAATAAATAATAAATAATAAACATCAATTGTCAATACGTTCCACTCAAAAGACATACAGTAACAGAATGGATAAGAAAACAAGATCCATTTATATGCTGTTTACAACAGACCCATTATAGACCTAAACACACCTTCAGATTAAAAATAAGGGGAGAGAAAACCATCTATCATACTAATGGTTGCTAAAAGAAAGCCGGAGTAGCCATACTTATATCAGACAATCTAGATTTTAAAATAAAGACTGTAACAAGAGATGAAAAAGGGCATTATATCATAAATAAGGGGTCTATCAACCAAGAAGACCTAACAATTGTAAACATTTATGCACCAAATATGGCACACACACATATGTAAATCAATTAATCACAAACATAAAAAAACTCATTGGTAATAATACCATAATAGTAAGAGACTTCAACACTTCACTTACAACCATGGACAGATCGTCTAAACAGACAACAAGGAAACAATGGCTTTGAATGACACACTGGACCGGATGGACTTCATGGATATATTCAGAACATTTTATGCTAAAGCAGCAGAATATACATTCTTCTCCAGTGCAAGTGAAACGTTCTCCAGAATAGATCATATACTGGGACACAAATCAGCCCTCAACTAGTACTAAAAGATGGAGATCATGCTATGCATAAATTTAGACCACAATGCTATGAAACTTGAAATCAACCACAAGAAAAAATTTGAAAGATAGAAAATACTTGGAGACTAAAGTACATCCTACTAAAGAATGAATGACTAACCAAGAAGTTAAAAGAGGAAATCAACAAGTTCATGGATGCCAAAGAAAATGATAACACCATAGCCCAAAAACTGTGGGACCCACCAAAGGTGGTCATAAGAGGGAGGTATATAGCAATCCAGGCCTTCCTAAAGAAGGAAGAAAGGTCTTAGATATACAATCTAACCATACACCTCAAACAGCTGGAAAAAGAGCAGCAGATAAAAACCCAAAACAGCAGAATACAGGAAATAATAAAGATTAGAGCAGCAATCAATGCTATTGAAATAAAAAAAAAAAAGTAGAAGAAATCAATGAAAGCAGGAGCTGGTTCCTTGAAAGAATTAACAAATTTGAGAAACCCCCAGCCAGTTTGATCAAAAAGAAAAAGGAAATGACCCAAATAAATAATCAAGAATGAAAGAGGAGAGATCACAACCACCACTGCAGAAATACAAACAACAATAAGAGAATATTGTAAGCAATTATACGCCAATGAAATGGGCCATCTGGAAGAAATGGACAAATTCCAATAAACATCAACTACCAAAAATGAAACAGGAAGAAATAGGAAATTTGAAAAGACCCATAACCAGTAAAGAAATTAAATCAGTAACCAAAAATCTCCCAACAAATAGTCCAGGGCTAGATGGCTTTCCAGGGGTGTTCTACCAAACATTTAAAGAAGAGTTAACACCTATTCTTTTGAAGCTGTTCCAAAAAATAGAAATAGAAGGAAAACTTCCAAACTCATTCCAAGAAGCCAGCATTACCTTGATTCTAAAACCTGACAAACCCCACTAAAAACAATGGTAGACCAATTTCCCTGATAAACACGGATGCAAAAATTCTCAACAAGATATTAGCCCACCAGATCCAATAATACATTAGAAGAATTATTCACCATGACCTAAATCCCAAGGATTTATACCTGGGATGCATGGCTGGTTCAATATGCTCAAGCAATCAATGTGATATGTCATATCAATCAAACAAAGGACCAAAACCACATGATCCTCTCAGTAGATGCGGAGAAAGCATTTGACAAAATACAGAACCCTTTCTTGATACAAAACCCTCAAGAAAGTAGGGATAGAAGGATCATACCTCAAGATCATAAAAGCCATATATGAAAGACCCACCACTAATATCTTCCTCAATGGGAAAAAAACTGAGAGCTTTCCCTTAAGGTCAGGAACATGACAGGGATGTCCACTCTTGCCACTGTTATTCAACATAATATTGGAAGTCTTAGCCTCAGCAATAAGACACCACAGAGGTAAAAGGCATCCAAATCAGCAAGGAGGAAGTCAAACTTGCACTCTAACCAGATGACATGATATGGAAATGTGGAAAACCCAAATGATTACACCAAAATACTGTGAGAACTGAACCATGAATTCAGCAAAGTTTCAGGATATAAAATCAATGCACAGAAATTGGTTGCATTCCTATACACCAATAATGAAGCAACAGAAAGAAATCAAGGAATCAATCCCATTTACAATTGGACCAAAAGCCATATAATACCTTGAAATAAACATAGGCATTATGTAAACCAAGAGGTGAAAATCTTTAACCAAGAGGTGAATAAACTATACACTGAAAACTATAGAAAGCTTATGAAAGAAATTGAAGAAGACACACAAAAAATGGAAAAAATATTCCATGCCCCTCGATTGGAAGAACAAACATTGTTAAAATGTCAATACTATCCAAAGCAATCTATGCATTCAATGCAATCCCTATCAAAATAACAGCATCATTCTTCACAGAGCTAGAACAAACAATCCTATAATTTGCATGGAACCAGAAAAGACCCTGAATAGCCAAAGCAATCTTGAAAAAGAAAACCGAAGCTGGGGGCATCATACTCCTGGACTTCAAGATGTATTACAAAGCTCTAATCATCAAAACAGTATGGTACTGGCACAAAAACAGACACTCAGATCAATGGAACAGAATAGAGAACCCAGAAATGGACCTACAAACATATGGCCAACTAATCTTTGATAAAGCAGGAAAGAATATCCAATGGAAAAAGACAGTCTCTTCAGCAAACGGTGCTGGGGAAACTCGACAACAACATGCAAAAAAATGAACCTGGACCACTTCCTTACACCACACATAAAAATAAACTCAAAATGGATGAAAGACCTAAACGTAAGGCAGGAAGCCATCAAAATCCTATTGGAGAAAGCAGACAAAAACCTCTTTGACCTCAGCCACAGCAACTTCTTACTCAACACGTCTCTGGAGTCAAGGGAAACAAAAGCAAAAATGAAGTATTGGGACCTCATCAAAATAAAAAGCTTCTGAACATAAAAGGAAACAATCAATAAAAATAAAAGGCAACCAATGGAATGGGAGAAGATATTTGAAAATGACATTTCAGATAAAGGGTTAGTATCCAAAATCTATAAAGAACCTATCAAACTAAATACCCCAAAACAAATAATCTGGTGACGAAATGGGAAAAAGTCATGAATAGACACTTCTCCAAAGAAGACATCTAGATGGTGAACAAACACATGAAAAAATGCTCAACATCACTCATTATCAGGGAAATACAAGTCAAATCCACAATGTAATACCACTTCACACCTGTCAGAAGGGCTAACATTAAAAACTCAGGCAACAACAGCTGTTGGCAAGAATGTAGAGAAAGAGGATCCCTTGCACTGTTGGTGGTAACACAAATTGCTGCAGCTACTCTGGAAAACAGTATGGAGTTTCCTCAAAAAAGTAAAAATAGAAGTACCCTACGACCCAGCAATTGCACTACTAGGTATTTACCAAAGGGATATAGGTGCACTTTTTTGAAGGGACACATGTAACCCAATGTTTATAGCAGTGCTATTGACAATAGCCAAAGTATGGAAAGAGCCCAAATGTCCATCAATGGATGAGTGGGTAAAGAAGATATGATTTTATACACACACACACACACACACACACACACACAATGGAGTATTACTCAACAATGAAAAAGAATGAAATCTTGCCATTTGCAACTATGTGGATGGAACTGAATTGTATTATGCTAAGTGAAATTAGTCACTCAGAGAAAGACACATATCACGACTTCACTCATATGAGTAATTTAAGATACAAAACAGATGAACATAACAGAGGGAAAGCAAAAATAATATAACAACAGGGAGGGGGACAAAACATAAAATACTCTTAAATATAGAGGACAAAAAGAGGTTTGGGTGAGGAGTTTCGGGAGGGGGGATGGTCTAAATAGGTAAGGGGCATTAAGGAATCTATTCCTGAAATCATTGTTGCACCATATGCTAACTTGGATATAAATTAAACAACAAATAAATTGAAAAAATAAAATTAAAAATAAAAACACCCACACACAAAAATCAGCAATCATACAGATACTACCAGGACTTGATTAAAGCATAGAAGACACCAGGGATTCCCTTGCCACAGAGATAAAGATCTAAAAACTAGTCAGACCAAAATAAAAAATGCTATAATCGAAATGCAAAACCCACTGGATATAGTGACCACAAAGATGGAAGAAGCAGAGGAATGAATAAGTGATATGAAAGATAAAATTATGGAAAATAATTAAGCTGAAAACAAGAGGGAAAGAAAAATGTGGGATCATGAATGTAGACTTAGGGAACTCACCTACATCATAAAGCATAATAACATTCATATCATAGAACTCCAGGAAGAACAACACAGGGTAAAAGGGATAAAGGTTTATTTGAGCAAATTATAGCTGAAAGCTTCTCCAATCTGGGGAAGAAAACAGACATCCAACTCTGGAGGCACCAAGAACTCCCATCAAATTCAACTAAAGCAGGACAGCATAAAGATATATCTTACTAAAATGTGCAAAATACAAAGATGAGGGGGAAATATCCTAAAAATGGCAAGGAAAAAGAAATTCCTAACTTACAAGAGATGACAAACAAGGTTAGCATTGGACTTATTCACAGAAATTCAGCAGGCCAGAAGGGAGTGGCATGATGTATTACATGTGTTGAATGGGAAAATATGCAGCCAAAAATACTCTATCCAACAAGGCTGTCACTCTGAATGGAAGGAGAGAGACAGAGTTTCCCAAAAAAAACTTGCATGTAATCCAAAGCACTTGCATAGCAAAGCTAATTTCCCCATTAAAATCATAGAAACTCAGATGATTGGTTCCACAACCCAAAAATCTTCATATAAAAATTATTATAACACTATAATATAATACAAAATAATAAAATACAAAATATAAAGAAAAATAAACAAATTAATCTGCACTTACGTTTGAAATCTGCACTTACCTTCATGGATGGTGTGAGGGAGACAACAGAGAGGAGTGTTATTGCATAGGATGATTTTCACCATTACTAATGGAATCACTGTTGTCTCTGGGTCAATGGAATCTTTTTCTGCATGGTAGCCATTGTATACGCTTACATAGATGTTGACTACAGTACAGTATTAATAAACTCTTGTCATATACTGTATTTAATGTAACTGGCAATAAGGCAGCAGAGGAAAGGGTCTATATCTGCCCACAGCCTAACCTAGAATGAAGCAAAGCATTCCAAATTTACTCTTGGGTAGAAAAGCAAAACCTATCCATAGGTGTTTTGAAGTGATAAAAAAAAAAAAATTCACCAGTGTCAATTGGGCCCTTCCAATGTTCTGAAAAATCACTGACTTCTGCCAAACACCATGGCCTGAGACTGAGCATCTGAGCATGGGAGACAATCACCCACAATCCTGCAGCAACAAGAGATAGAAGAACTATTGGCTCAGTTGTGATCATGTGACATTTGGCATCATGTACTACTTATTGCAGGACATCACTCATTTATCAAGTTAAAATTTATTAGAAATGTTTGTTCATTTTGCAGAACACGCACAATACAAGTTACTCTCAATCCAAGATTTACACTACCTAAAATAGTTAATAACAAGGATAAAGGAACTAATCGATAGGAATGCAATAGGAGACTTTAACATACCACTAACATAAATTAACATATCATCCAAACAGAAAACAAAGAAATAGTAGCTTTGAATGACACACTTGAACACATGGATTTAACAGCTATGTTCAGAACATTCCATCATAAAAGAGCAAAATGCACATTCTATTCAAATTCACATGGAACATTTTCCAATATAGATCACATATTAGGTCACAAACAAGACTCAACAAATTTTTTAAAAAATGAAATCATACCATGCATCTTTTCTGACCACAACACTATTAAATTAAAAACCAATCACAAGAGAAAAAATTCTGGAAAGACCAAACATACATGGAGGTTAAATAATGAATGAATGAGTCAACCAGGAAATCAAAGAAGAAATCAAAATGTACATGGAAATAAACAAAAATGAAAATACAATAGTCCAAAACCTTTCAGAAGTTTATGGCAACACAGGTCTACTTCAAGAGGCAAGAGAAATCTCAAATAAACAACTTAACCTTACACATAAAGGAGCTAGAAAAAGAACAACAAACAAAGCTGAAAAGCAGCAGAAGAAAGTAAATAATAAAGATTAGAGCAGAAATAAATGATATAGAAACTTAAAAATCAATAGAATAGATCAATGAAACCAGGAACTGGTTCTCTGAAAAGATTAACAAAATTGATAAACCTCTAGCCAGACTTACCAGAGAGAGAGAGAGAGAGAGAGAGAATTCAAACAAAATCATCAATGAAAGAAGAGAAATAACCAACACCACAGAAATACAAAGAATTATAATACTATGAAAAATTACATGACAACAAATTGACAACCTAGAAGAAATGGATAAATTCCTAGAAACATATAAACTACAGAAAACGGAAACAGGAAGAAATAGAAAACTTGAATAGACTGATAACCACCAATGAAATTCAATCAGCAATCAAAAACCTCCCAAAAAACAAAAGTCCAGTACCAGACGGCTTCACAGGCAAATTCCACCAAATATTTAATGAAGAGTTAATATCCATTCTATTCAAACTACTCCAAAAATAAAACAAAAAGGAAAACTTCCAAATTCACTCCATGAAGCGAGAATCACACTGACACCAAAGTCAGATAAAGATACCACAAAAAAAGAGAGAACTGCAGGGCAATATCTCTGATGAACATAGAAGCAAAAATCCTCAACAAAACACTTGCAAACATAATCCAACAATATAATAAAACAAATCATTCACCACAATAAAGTGGGACTTATTCCCAAGATTCAATAGTGGTTCAGTATTTTCAAATCAATGTGATAGGTCACATCAATAAAAGAAAGAATAAAAATGATATGATCCTCTCAAATGCAGAAAAGGCATTTGGCAAGATGACACCCATTCATGTTAAAAAAAAAACTCTCAACAAAGTAGATTTAGAGGGAACACACTTCAACATAACAAAGGACACATATGAAAAATGCACAGTGACATGGGAAGAAACTGAGAGCCTTCCCCCTGAGGTCAGGAACAAGACAAGGGTGTCCATTCTCACCCAATTTATTCAACATACTAACTGGAAGTTCTTGCCACAGCAATTGGACCACAAAAATAAAATGCATCTAAATTGTTAAAAAAAAAAAAAGAAGTAAAACTGTCAGTATTTGCAGATGACATGATGTTACATACAGAAAACCCTAAAGACTAAAAAAAAAAAAAAAACTACTAGAACTGATAAATGAATTCAGTAAAATCACAGGATACAAAATAAATGTGTATAAATCTGTTGCATTTCTATATACTAATGATGAAGCAGCAGAGAAATTAATAAAACAATACTATTTACAATTGCACCAAAAATAATAAAACCTAGCAATAAACCTAACCAAGAAAGTGAAAGACCTGTACTTGGAAAACTATAAAACATTGTGAAAGAAATTGAAGAAAACACACACACAAAAAAATGAAAAGACATTCCACGCTCATGGACTGGAAGAACAAACATTGTTAAAATGTCTATACTACCCAAAGCAATCCACACATTTAATGTAGTACTTATCAAAATACCAACAGAATTTTTCACACAACTAGAACAAACAATTCTAAAATTATGTGCAACCACGAAAGACTCCAAATAGCTATCATGATTTTGAAAAACAAAAGCAAAGCAGGAATTATCACAATTCCAGATTTCAAGTTATATTATAAAGCTGTAGTGATCAAAACAGTATGGTACTGGGACAAAACTAGGCAGAGATCAATGGAACAAAATATAAAACCAAGAAATGAATCCACAATTATGTGGTCAATTTATCTTCAACAAAGAAGAAAATAATACACAATGGGAAAAAGACAATCTCTTCAACAAATAGTGTTGGGAAAACTGGACAGCAACATGCAAAAGAATGAAACTGGACCACTTTCTTATACCAAACTCAAAATGGATTAAGAACCTAAATGTGAGACCTGAAAACCTAGAAATCCTTCAAGAGAGCACAGGTAGTAATATCTCTGACATTAGCCATAGCAATGTTTTTCTAGAAGTGCCTTGTGAAAACCAAAAATTAACTATTGGGACTACATCAAAATAAAAATCTGTGCAGCAAAGGAAATAATCAAGAAAATTAAAAGGTAGAATACAGAAT
Organism: Leopardus geoffroyi; assembly: GCF_018350155.1. Lineage (NCBI taxonomy): Eukaryota > Metazoa > Chordata > Mammalia > Carnivora > Felidae > Leopardus > Leopardus geoffroyi. The sequence goes on along the minus strand of NC_059332.1, from coordinate 622,937 downwards.
GGGAGAAGATATTTGAAAATGACATATCTGATAAAGGGTTAGTAACCAAAATATATAAAGAAATTATACAGCTCAATGCCACAAAACAAATAATCCACTTGAAAAATGGGCAGAGCAAATGAACATTTATCCACAGAAGACATCCAGATGGCAAAGAGACACATGAAAAGATGCACAACCATAATCATCATCATGAATGCAGATCAAAGCTACAATGAAATATCATTATCACAACTGTCAGAATGGCTAAAATTAAAAAAGAAAGAGTAGGAAGAAACAGTAAGTGTTGACAAGGATGTGGAGAAAGGGGAACACACCTACACTGTTCGTGGGAATGCAAACTGCTGCAGCCATTCTGGAAGACAGTATGGCAGTTCGTCAAAGAGTGAAAAATAGAACCCTAAAATCCAGTAATAGCACCAGTGGGTATTTACCCAAAGGATATGAAAACACTAACTTGAAGGGATATATACATCCCTGTTTATTTATAATAACCAAATTATAGAAGCAGCCCAAGTGTTGATTGGAAGATGAATGGATAAAGATGTATATATATATATAATGGAATATTACTCACCATAAAAAGAATGAAATATTTTAATCATTTGTAATGGCATGGATGGAGCTAGAGAGTATTATACTAAGCAAAATAAGTCAGTGAAAGAAAGATAAATATCACATTATTTCACTCATATGTGGAATTTAAGAAACAAAGCAAATAAACAAAGGAAGAAAAAAGAGACAAACCAAAAACAGAGTCTTAACTACACAAAACAAAGTGACAGTTACCAGAAGGGAGGTGGGTGGGGGAACAGGTGAATTAAGTGAAGGGGATTAAGAGTACACTTATCCTGATGATCGTGGAGTAGAATCACTATATTGTGCACCCAAAATACTATAATACATATGTTAACTACCGTGGAATTAAAAAAAAAATAAAATAAAAAAGCCTAGAATATCAATTACTATTCTTTCTGCACTGGTATAAATAAAAAAGTTATGTTTATTGAAACTAGACTTAATTTGCAAACAAATTAGTCTTACTGTGGTTACTGATGATAGAAATGTGAGTAACTGTTGAGAAGAAAAAATATGTTTCTACTGTGGCTATAATACATACTTTTTCATGTTAAATTCTATTTCTGTTCATTGTTTTTGAGGTTTTGTTTTGTACCCATACACTAGACTAGACCCTGAGTTCTCCTAAAGTCTCCAATGTCATCCTACAACCCTCCAAGCTAACATTTCCAATTTCTTCCATCCTTTTGACTTGAAGCCCCTTGAATGTTCAAACTGCCTTTTCCTGAGGCCTTGAAAACTGAATATAAATGAAATGCTGTAAACATCAGAGATATCAACAAAAAGCTCATATTGAGATGATCTCTAAGACTGTTGCTATGTGTGCCACTCATAAAGATCACCAGAAATAGTCCCACTGCAAACCAAAAATTTTTCTCTGCATGCCATTTCCCCTTTACTCCATCCAAACATGCTTCAACACGGACATCTAGAATTCTTGATGGCTACCCTCAGAACTCATAAAATGGTTTATAATATGCTCCACTCATTATCCATTATGTTCTTTTATTTCCATGGAAATTCCTCTTATTTAATACCTGATTATTGAGCCATAGGCCTAACTTGGGAACACATCAGCCTCACCACCTACTGAAATGAATGTAACCAAACTAGACCATTTTTCAGGATGAAGAATTGGTTCTGTGAGATAAAATATATGATCACCTCAGCTTTTAGGATGTGAAGGCTCAGAGATACATTTATATGCAGGGTGCATGCCTCCCTTTCCTGGATACAGGATGCAAGCCAGGATTGCCTCATAGGGACACTGGAGGCCATAAGTGGTCTCATGTTGAGATCACTATTCAGCAGTTCTCCAGAAACAAAGATATCTGGTGGATACTGGAGCTGGACATACTCTAATACAGGGTGACCCTCACAAGGTTTCTGGCACTGTCATTGCCATAGATGGTTATAGAGAAGAAATAATTATTGTCAGGAAGGTCCTTTGACACTGGAAATATGGCATTCTGCCCCACCCACACTGAGAGCATGAGGTTTATATCTCTCCAAGACCACAACATACGGGGCATAGATATTCTCCAAGGTCAGATTCTGCAAACTTCTATTGGTGAACTCCACCTCTGGGTTCCAGTGATCAAACCAGTGCCGAGGGGAAATGGGAGCTGGGTGCCAGTAAGTCCTCTACACCTATGAAGAGTGGGAACTGTCAAACAATATGGGTTGCCTGGAGGGCATAAGGAGACAGGTGAAACTATCCAAAAACTACACCATGTGACTACCATAAGCACCATCCCTGATAGTTTCAAGAGCCCCATACACCAATAAACAGCCAGATGGCTCATGGCAGATGATGGTAGTCTACAGACAATTGAACAAGGTAGGATCCTCTCCCATTCCATGAGGCTGGACTCAACACTGACACCATCTCTAATACCTTGCTCATGGTCCTAGGAGTGTACCATGCTGTGCTGGACTTAGCAAATGCCTCTTCAGTATATCCCCAGTTACTGAGTCACAAGATCAATTTGCCTTTAGGTGGGAGGGGGTAACAATGGGCCCATCAAGTGCTTCCCCAAAGTTACCTCCAGAGCCCCACCACATGTCATGGCATCATAGCCTGAGTCTTGTCCCTGTTGTACATCCCAACATCAGTAAAACAGGTCCTTATGTTGATGATATAATGTTAACAGGTGAAGTTTGATTCTGCTGCATGTTTGTCCTGCAATCTTTTTGGAGAATTTGTGAGGGAGAGGATGGGCAGTGAAACCATAAGAAACTCAAGGCTCAGACACTACCATAAGGTTTTGGGAGCAGTCTGGTTGGATAAAAACGTGTTATCCCAAATTCTATAATTGATAAGGTGCACAACTACTCAACCATTAAGAATGTGAACAAAATTCAAGACTTCATAGGGACTTGTAGTCTTTAGAGGACTTTTTTTTCTTCACCCAGCACAGTGCCTCTGTCCTTTATAGCACCTGGTAAAGAGCAAGCCTGTAGAGGACAGGGGAGCAAAACAGCAAACCATTTTTGAGAAGGTAAAACAACTAGTGAAGAAGGTTGTAGCCTTGGGCACCTTTCAAGCAGGGCTACCTTCTGAATTAGATGTGTCTGTGACTCCAGATGTTATGGGCTGCCAGCGTGGCATAAACAAGAGAGTACCCCTAGGACTTTGGTCTCAGCTCTGGGAAGGGGCAAAAGGCTGATAAAACCCCATCGAGCACCAGTGCTTAGCAATATACACAGCACTTCTCCAAGTACAGCTTCTCACTAAGGAAGAGCACATTGTGGTAAGAACTTCCCTGACTGTCCAAGTGTTGAGTGAGAATGTGTTTAATCAGTCCACCTCTGCCATATCTTAAATACTCATTGTGATGAATGGCCATGCCAGCTTTTAGTAGAAGAGCAACCTGTCTACCAGCCCACTATTTCTAGAAATGTGGGTGCCACTAGGGCCTCTAGAGTATGTAGATCCTCTAGATATCCCGGCCCTTGTTCCTGGAGCATCGGTTTGAGCTTGTAGAGAGGGAGCGAAGGAAATTCTGGCTGATGCTTGGTGTACAGATCGATCCTCTACCTCGACTGTGGTCACTACTCAGCCAACACTGACACCATCTGGATAGAAAGAAACAAGTACAAACCACAGCAGTCAGTTTGGCCAGAGCTAAACTCAGAGCTTCTTGATGGGTGATCACTCATGAGCCCTGGCTGGTAACCCACTGCACTACAGTGAAGCTCTTCTAAATGAATGAACCCGGTGGCATGGACAATGGGCATCCAAGGCTTGGATGATCATGAATAAGCTCATTGGGGTCAGGATATGTAGAAAGACCTTGGGGTCCAGCTGCAAGAGCTTGAGGTAGTCTTCATTGTCATTCAAATAACTGCTCAAAAGGGCACTGACAATTCCAAGCAATCAGGAAGCAGATGCCCTAGCTGTGGTATGAGCCCTAGCAATGGACTCTTCAGTAGATACAACAGACTGTCTGCAAAGACCAGTGTGCATCCAGTTCCTGGATGGGGTGGCATATTGCCATGGATGCTAGGTTGTGATTGAAGTACAGGTACTTGGTTAATGCAATAATACCACATCCTGAGTGTTTTCAACAATGCAAAAGGAAATTACCAAAGGAGTCTAAGACCATCCACTGAAGTTCCCAACCAGAGTGGAATAGGCAAATTGATTGTACTGCCCACCCCTCCTCTAAGTGAGAGTTCTAAATATACCTTAGTTTGTGTGGACACTGCATGTAGCTAACCCAGGGTTTCCTCTGTCACCATGCAAGCCAATCTGCTACCACTAGAGGGTTAGATAGGTTGAGTACCCTTGTATGGATATCCTCACTGAATAGACAGTGATCAGAAGGCTCACATTTGAAAGATCATAATGTGCAAGATAGGGGAAAAGAATGTGGCAGTGAATGGAGGCTCTATCTTTCCTATAACCCACAAATAGAAAAGTTGGTAGGAAGTAAAAATGGACAATTAAAGCAGATTAAATTACTAACAGCTAAAACCACCTTGGTCAGGTGAACTAAAGTACTGTCTAGATCTTAATACATTCAGTTGGTCAACCAGTATGGCCTGTTGCTCCAAATTCAGATGGGAAACCCCAGCTGAGGCACCCAATACTGTAAAGGTACAAAAGTTGTAGTACATAGCCATTTCCCTGACTCTCAGGATCCACACACTATGCTGCTGGAAGCAACAAGCCCATAACACCTGGAAGGGAGTTAAGTCCTAAAATTTTCAGTGGTGAAGTCCCTCCAGGACAGGTGAGTTATTACACATCCCCTGGATGATGGGACACCATTCAATCCCACTGTCTTGCTGCAGTGCAGTCGCCTAATGAAGCACACTATACCTGGAATGAAATACACACCATCAAAAGAGGGGAGGGGTGCCTGGGTGGCTCAGTTGGTTGAGCATCAGCCATCAGCTCAGGTCATAATCTCACAGTCCGCGAGTTCGAGCACCACATCAGGCTCTGTGCTGACAGCTCAGAGCTTGGAGCCTGCTTCGGATTCTGTGTCTCCCTCTCTCTCTGCCCCTCCCCACTTTGCACTCTGTCTCTGGCTCTCAAAAATAAATAAACATCTAAAAATTCTTTTTAAAAAGAGGGGAGAAGGTGGGAATTCTGGTCTGCCATATCTGGCCCACAGTCCACATCGTCATGCCTGACAGGCCTGCTTCCCATGGTCAATATGGTTGGCTTGCACAGCCTGGCCAAATTCCTAAAGACACAGCTACATTAACATCTAAAGATACTGCAGGAAGCATCATTTTTATAGCAGAGGAAGACCTCCCCTTGCAAGCTCTTGCTAAATATCTGTCTTTTTGACCTCAGACTTCTGCTCTTGTGGTGTCCAATCACAGGAAGGTTACCTGGAGTATATACCTTTCTATAGTGGGCTCGCTCATTTGCCATACAAGGAAATCAATCCAACTGCTGAGTATGTGGACGCTTCTCTCTCTAGCTCTTTGGGATTGCCATGGTGGGTATTGCCCCTCCAGGGGAGAAATTGGAAGACATTAAACAAGAACAAGATAGCATCAGTACTCTTGATTCATCTGATATTATCAATAGTGTATCAATAACATTGAACATGGGTATTTCTCCCTGTCAAATTTTATAAAGGTAATCCATCCAATAGCTCACTGTAAAGTCCTAGAAAGACTACCAGCAGAGTCACAGAGGTGGCTATGCTTAGATTAGGAATGGGTTTATGTGGTTTACTCCAGATCATGGACCTTTAAGCATCCAGTCACCCCTATGTTGGGAACAGAAAAATCACTCCCCACAAAATCAACCCAATTGTGCCAGAAACGTGGAATGGATACCACTGGAACTGCAGCCATCCTTCCCTATGAAGGGACAGCAACTGGTTGGCAATGACTTGGCCACACCACCCAGGTACTTATTAGGTAGCCCCAAATGGGGCCCTTTAGTTTTGTGGCACAAATCCTTGGTTATGGCTCCCACCTGGGTGGTTTGTCCATGGTGCCTGGGCTTTCCTTAGGCACAGGGGATAACTTCATGGAAGCAGTGATGAGCACCTCTCCTTGAGACCAGAAGGGCATACTCTGTCTTTGATTGGTACTGTCATTTAGCTCCTGTCTTTGTTTCCTCCATTGGCTTTGCATACATTGCAGCATGTATAGCCCTTGTGAGGTTCAGTCATTAAGCCTTGAAGGCTATCCAAAAAACCTGTCCTTATTGAACACTGAAATGTCTCTAATGAGAAAAGTTGTCCTACAAAACACAATGGCCTTAGATATCATTTCTGCTTGGTGAGGAGACCTCTGGGCCATTATCCAAGCTTAGTGATGTGTGTTCATGCCTGACAAGTATACTTATAATTCATATTTCTTAAATCACATAAGGACACAGTGAGTGCCCTGAGTGATCTGAACTCTAGCCTTGGGGATCATGGGCCTCTCAGTGGAAAAAAAATGGCACTCCTTTTGGAAATCATTGCCTTAATCTGTACTTTCTCTTGCATGTGCCTGTGTTATTGCTGTAACCTCTTCCTCCAGCACAGCCAGACAGCTGCCACAGGAGCCATCTCCATGCTAGTGAAAGCTCAGGGCACATGCAGAAGAAAGACTGATGCGAGATTGTAAGAGACAGTCACGGGGGTTGGAGTTTGGAACAAGTCATCTAAAGGATATGACCACTACTTGCCATAACCTGGACCCAGGCAATCGGAGGCTCAACACCCTCCCTTGTCCTTGGAATGCGGGTTTTGCTTGACTTCCCTGCTCCCAGAGTCTGTTCCAAGAATTTGGCCATGAGATGGTGATTTGATATTGAGACTACCTGGAAAGTATGAGTTACTGAACTCACTTAACACCTTTATATAAACCTCCAGGATATGGCAGGCAGGTATGGAGACCTACTCTTTGCTGCTGCCTAAGTTGTCTTCCCTCACTTATTATACCTGCTATGTACCAATCTGAAGTGGCCTGACCCTTTGTTTGGTCTCTACTTTCCCTCAGAATAGAGACCAGGTTTGGATCACTTCTGGGAAGCCCTTCAAAAGCTTGCAAATCAACAGTAACTGACTAGATCACTAAAAACAGACCCAAGGACATTATGTCCAGACTTTAGCAGAAAAAGGACACTTTGGAAACAGCACTTAACACAAATCATCCTTGGTGATATATATCAGTCTTCAATTTTATTTATCTATTATATAAATATATAAATATATATATTATATAAATATATAGTAAATATATAAATATGTTTTAGGACCAATCTCAAACACAGATGTCACACTAGCTGTCAGTGTTGAGTACACAGATGGATAATATAAATATATAGTAAATATGTAAATTTGTTTTAGAACCAATCTCACTTAAACACAGATGCCACACTAGCTGTCAGTGTCGAGTACACAGATGGATAAAACCAGCAGTGTGCTGCAAAGTATAAATGTACTTTACATGGAAGTAAGTAAACGAAGCAAAGAAAATTCCACATAAAACATTTGGAGAAATCATTAAAAACTGAAATACTAATAAACAACGTGAAACAATGTGGACTGACAACTGTTGCAGTCAAGACGGTGGATACCAGCAATACTCTCAGAACAGCTCTAATCTTGGGGGCAGTCCTGATTGTCTGAGACCCCAGACAGCCAGCCAGAATGAAGCCTATACCACACATCCCCATGACTGTGGTTCCCTGGGTCAGTGTGAAACTGAGAATTGGCACTTGAAGGAAGAAACAGGACATTGGCTTAAAACCTGTTTGTGGTTCCCCAATATCAAATGAGACAGTGGAGGAAGCCTACAGGCCACAGAAAGACCCCTTAAAGGAAAAAAAAACCATGTTCCTAAGGATATGTTGGTAGAATGGAATGAAAATACCTTTGTAACTCTTAGATCTATGGCTATACCTATGATACGAGTACTTATAAATATCACCTTGACCCTCCCCAACCAGTTACATAGAACACAGGAGCTTGGACCAGGATAGTATAGGCTTGGAGCCAAGACTCAGCCTAACCTATTGGAGTCAGAAGGGGAAAAAGGGAGACAACATGATAGAACGTGTACAACTAGAACAGGCCACGAATGTGATGTGAGAAGGAAATGATATTATTTGAGGTTAGAGAAGATAAAGGAATTGTTAAAATAACCAGAGAGATACTTCACATTGATCTCCAAAAATTAATCTAATAAATGTGAGCCATACATTACAGAAGTGAAGACAATGAAGGGACATTTGGAAGTTGATAATAAAGTAAAACAACTCCAGGAACTGAAAACAGAGCAAAACCCTGCGTCTTCTAAAATACTGGCAGCCTAGATTCTGACGTTAAGTCCACTGAACACATGCCGATGGTGCTGCACAAGCCAGGGTCTCTGGGAGCCCTCTAACAATGACCTTTACTTGGGAACATCAGTGACAAAAAGTTACACTGTTTTAAGAAGTTACCTTTCAATCGTTTGGCAACTGCATGTGGCACTGTTAGGCCCTACTATGGATTAGTGTGTGAGTCACAAGGCACATTGTTGTGTATTTGGTCTCACACAATTTCAAACCATTTATAGCAAAGCCCCAAAAAATTGTTTTCAGGAGTAAAGTTATTTTTGTATAAGAATGCAGCAAGTTGTGTCTGGATGGCATCGTCTCATCTGCTGTCACCCCAAAAAACTCAGGAGCCCAGTGGCTGGGGGCTCCCCTTTAAAGACGTAGGAAGAAACCACTGTGACAGGAGACATGTAGACTATAAATACGTACAGTTAGGAGACTATCTCAGAGTGTTCTGTCTGACTAAGGCTACAATTTGCTCATCTAATGTATCACTCAAAAACAACATGGAAAAATTAGCTCCTGCCACAGAAAAGGAGCCTCGTTTAGAGGCAGTGGTAAAAGCCGTGCAATGGCCCCTCTGGGAAGGAATCCTGCCATCAGCACCCAACCCTCCTTCCCTAGAAATGAGCTCCAGCAACACCAAACTTGTACTGTGCCTCTGGCAGCTGGGAGTCAGATCTCAGTTGGCTAAGGTGTCTCTCCAGGTACTGATTTCCTATAAAAATACACCGAAACTACTTTGAACTTTATTTCTTTCTTCTCCCCTTGCCTGGAACTGCACTATGATTAACCTAGCATTGATTTGTGAAATTACTGCTACAATGGGAAGTTAAAAAGCATTAATTAGTTAGAGATACTTGCACAGTGAGCCAGTATGAAAGACGCTGTTGGCAAGTAAGCCCTACGAACCCAGCAGACCTCAGGGAGCATATGTGAATTTGTGGAGGTTAGGGCAGGGGGTTCGGCAGATGTAGGAAGCCACAAGAGTCTGCTACTGTGTCCTGACCTCCCCCTACATTGCCCTGCTCCAGGTCCCTGCTCCCCTGACCTGTGGGGCTCACACATGGGCACTCATCCGTCAACTGCCTGTGCACAGCTGGGCTCCTCTCCAACTACCTATGCATTGCTTCATACACAGAGGGAGACCACCCCTGAAATTACTTTTGAGGCAGCCACGGAAATGGGTGAGAGTCATTCCAATATGTACTTACTGTTTTTGAAGTCCCAGCTTTTGTAGCAAACAAGATCCCAGGAGTTTCTTATTGAAGACACCATGGTCAGCAAGCTGGAATCAGTCCTAGCAAGCTTTCCAGATTGCTCTGCCTTGAGAGGGAATATTCAAATTTGTATAGATTGCATTTGGAAATAGGCACGTGCCATGTACCCCACCAGGCTACTCTTGTGAACCTGCCTTTCGAGACACTTGCCCCATACCAGATCCCTGACTAAACCCACCTGTGTGGTGGTAGCTGCTCTGGAAGCACCCCATCAGCTCATAGAGCACAGCTGGGCACTATCTGAGCCTGTGGAGTTTCGGCTGGTCCTTAACCACGTTCATAACCTCCAGGCCAGAGGGAGCCCACCACTCGAATTCTTGCTTGCATGCACCTTTCCAGTTGCCAAGCTCAGTCCCTATTTGGAATGGCTGCCTGGTGGTCCCAGGCTTAGCAGTCATCAAGGCTCTCAGGTGTCTCTTAGTGAAGGGTATTCCTGCAGCCAACGAGCCGTGCCCTGGCAAATCAGTGCAGATTCCTCCACTGCACCTTCCGAGGGACTATGCCCGATACGTAGGAGATCACTTGAAATGGGTACAAGCACGGTAACCCCGACAGCCCAGTCTGAGACCCAGAACCTCAAGGGACTTGCCCTGTTCTAAGTCGCTGGCTACACAATCCCCCATGGCTCTCCCATGCATGAGATGTACCTGCCCACTCGCCAATGGCAGTGGGGTCCTCCACGACTGTACAGAACAAACCGGTCCTGAACCACCTGCCTAGCCAGCTGTCCGCTGGGATCAAAACCCCGCCAGTACTTCTGAGCAGCAGCTTCGAACTGGCGACAACCAGCCCCAGTCTGTGGACTGGCCGCATGAGCAAGTCCCCACCTTTGCCAGAGCTCAAGGCGCCAGGTGTCTCTTATGGAAGGACAACACGGTCCGTGGACTCAGACCCACCTGGCAAACTGTCCGCTTTCCCTCAGCTCAGGCTTCAAGGGAAATACATGTGCTTGGGTAGGTTCAGACTTGCAAATAAGTTTATGTGCCACCACAGCCCACCTGGAGACCGGTCACACCCGTCACCTGCCACACCCCAGATCCTCGCTCCCCGGACACAGGAAGCTCTCTAAAGTGCAAAACACGCTAAGTCAGCCAGGTGAGGCCCTCCGAGCTAGTGGGGATTCAGATCAGTATGAATCACTCCATCAGCCTCCGGATAAAAAAGGCATCCTCCCTCCCACCATGCTTCTCGGGTGACAGGTTGAAATGGTAAAGTCAGTCCCCACCGCCTGATGTGGTCCTGGGCTTACCAAGAATCAAGGTTCCTGAGTAGCTCTTAGAGAAGAACCTGGTGGAGAGGATACAGCCGTCCGTGGCCGGTGGTGGGTGGGGGCGGAGCTTTGAGTGGTGAGCGATCGGTGGTGCGTGGTGGGTGGTGGGCGAGGGCGGAGCCATCTGTGGTGGGTGGTGGGTGGAGCTCTCCGTGGTGGGTGAAAGGTGGGGGCAGAGCCGTCGTGGTGGGTGGGGAGGTGGGGGTGGAGCTCTCCATGGTGGGTGGGGCGTGGTGGGGGGCGGAGCCGTCGTGGTGGGGGGGGTGGGTGGAGCCGTTGGGGGGGTGGGGGCGGAGCCGTCATTTTGGGTAGGGAGGTGGGGATGGAGCTCCCCATGGTGGGTGGGGGGTGGGGCAGAGCAGTCCGTTGTGGGTGGAGGGTGGGGCTGCAGCCCTAGTGGTGGGTTGGGGTGGTAGGTGGTGGGTCGTGGGTGGTGGGTGGTGGGCAGGGGCGGAGCCGTCTGTGGTGGGTGGTGGGTGGAGGGTGGGGATGCAGCCCTCGGGTGGGTTGGGGTGGTGGGTGGGGGGCGGGGGTGGAGCCCTCTGTGGTGGGTGGGGGTGGGGGCGGAGCCCTCTGTGGTGGGTGGTGGGTGGAGGGCGGAGCTTCTGTGGTGCATGGTGGGCAGGGGCGGAGCCATCCATGGTGGGTCGTGGGTGGTGTGTGGTGGATAGTGGTGGAGTTCTCCGTGGTGGGTGGTGGGCAGGGGCGGAACCGTACGTGGTGGGTGGTGGCAGAGCTCTCTGTGGTTTGTGGTGGGTAGTGGGTGGAGGTTGGAGCTCTCTGTGGTGGGCGGGGTGGGGGCGGAGCTGTGTTTCGTGGGCGGTGGGTGGACCCAGTAGAGCCTTGCACCTGTGGCATCAGTGGCCGAGAGCCCCGCTAGTGGTAGTGCACTGGGTCCGGGCAAGGCCTCCACCTCGTGGTTAGAGATGGTGGCCTCTGGCTTGGCGCAGATGTACGTGCTGAACCTGGGTCACCTTTAGTTGTGCGGGTGTCTGGCCAATGCCCCTCCAAGTTGGGGGCCCCTCATGGAAAGGCCATGAATGTGACAATCCTGACCTGCTGGCAGCGGGCGGTGAGGACAGGAGGCTTGTTCCCGCAGCCCTGTGTCCCAGCAGGTGTGAGCTCAGCTCCCTGCGGGCCTCTGCCTCCGGCCCTGGAAGGGGTGCAGTGGACGGTCCCCCAGTCCTCACTGGCCCTGCACCATCCCTGCTAGTGAGTTTGGAAGACAAGCTTGCTGCTTGCACAGCTGAAACCAGAAGGGACACAAGCTGACCGTTGTTAAAATGTCTTGTTCTGTTAGGACACCCTTTGTCTAGGGAGGACACTCTTCCTGAGGCTGTGACCGTGTGCAGTTCTGGGTGCAGGGTCTCCACGCCCGTCCTGCTGTGGAAGGCACAGCAAAGGCCCGGAGAACACAGAGGCTGGTCCGCACGTCCTGAGGCTCAAAGGAAGTTACCTTCTGTTCCTCAGAATTGTCCTGTGTTTATGTGCTGTTTTATATCCAGGGAATTTTTAGCTGTAGATGGAGAATCTGAGAGCGATGGGATCACTCTGTCTTGGCCAGTCACAAGTCCCAAGTGGCATTATCATAACAAGTGGCATTATCATAAGAAAAGGTTCTGGGGCGCCTGGGTGGCTCAGCCGGTTAAGCATCCGACTTGGCTCAGGTCATGATCTCGTGGTCCGTGAGTTCGAGCCCCACATCAGGCTCTGTGCTGACAGCTCAGAGGCTGTAGCCTGTTTCAGATCCTGTGTCTCCCTCTCTCTCTCTCTCTGACCCTCCCCCGTTCATGCTGTCTCTCCCTGTCTCAAAAATAAATAAACGTTAAAAAAAATTTTAGAAAAAAGAAAAAAGAAAAGGTTTTATTGAGATATAATTCACATACCATATAATTCGTCCATTTTTTAAAGTGTATTCAGAGAGTTGTACAATTTTAGGACATTTTCACCAGCCCCCAAAGAAACCCAATACCCAGCAATTACTCTCACTGCCTTCTGAACCTCCTATGAGGCCCAGACAACCAGTGTCCTGAATTTCTGCCTCGGTAGGTTTGGCTGTTGTGGACTTTTCACATAAATGAAAGAGTGCACATATTCTCTTGGGATCCACTTATTCGAGGATCATGTTGTAGCTAACATCTGTATATAACATGTCAGTGTGAAGTGTTACTTGTTTTGCTAAAACTATTCTATGGGGTTAATATGCAGTATTCTCCTTATCCACTCATCAGTTGATAGACCGTGGGTTGTTTTAACCTTTTGGCTATGCTGAAGAATGCCAAAATGAACAGGTGGAGGAACTGGTAGGCTCTGACTCACAGCGGGTGTACTATTCACATTCCCGCCAGTAGTACAGGGCATTCTGATTTCTCCACATTCCTTCCAACACCTGTAATTGTCTGTGCTTTTTGTTCTGGCCATCCTAGTGAGCATAAAGTGGTATCTCCTGTTTGTGATTTGTGTTTCCCTGATGACTAATGACATTGAGAATCTCTGCATTTGCTTATTGCCATTTGTAAATCTTTGGAGAAATGTCTTAGACATTTTGCCCATCTTCCAAGTTATTTGCCTTTTTACCATTGAGTTGTAAGAGTTCTTTATGCATTCTAAATACACTTCTATCAGATATGTGACATTCTCTTACGTGAGTTGTTTTCTCACTTCCTCAGTCGTATCCTTTGAAGTACAAAAGTTTATAAATTTTGATGAAACCCAATGTGTCTGTGTATTTTCTCTTTGCTTGCTTACACTCTAGGTGTCATAGAGGAGAAACCATTGCCTAATCCAGGGTCTCAAAGTATTATGTTTTCTTCTTAGAATTTTATATTTTAGCTCTGACCTTTAGGTCTATGATCCAGGTTGAATTTATTTTTAATAAATAAATCTGTGTGAGGTAGGGTCCAATTTCATTCTTTTTTGCACATGGATATTTTGTTGTGGAAGAGACTATTCCTTCCCCCCATTAAACTGATGTGGTTGTTTAACACATTCACATTTAATGTTGTTATTGATATAGTTGGATGTGCACCTGTCATTTTATGTTTGCTTTCTGTATGTCTCATGTCTTTGTTTGTTTCCTCTATTTCTCCCTTATTTTCTACATTAAGTGAATAATTTCTAGTGTAACACCATTTTAGTGATTTTTTTCATTGTATTCTTTTTCTTAGTGGTTGCTTTAGAACATACCATATATACCTTAACTCATCATAATCTACTTCAGACCTGGGCTTAATTCCATCAAAACATAGAAACATTACTTCTATATATTTTGACATGGACCTCTTTGAGTTCATCCTACGTAGTGAAAGGAACTTTTTAGACATGTTTATTACTGTTTTGATCAAATTTGTTAAGTTTTGGGGTGCCTGGATGGCTCAGTCAGTTAAGTATCTGACTTCAGCCCAGGTCATGATCTCGCGGTTCATGAGTTCCAGCCCCACATCGGGTTCTGTGCTGACAGCTCAGAGTCTGCTTCAGATTCTGTCTCCCTATCTGTCTCTGCCCCTCCCTGCTTGTGCTCTTTCTCTCTCTCAAAAATAAATAAGTAAACATTTTTAAAAATTTGATGTTTTCAGCAATTATTTCTTTGAATATTTTTCAGCTTCTTTTCCCTGCTTCTGGTATATCCAGTACATGCACTTTGGTGTGCTCAGTGGTGTTCCAGATTTGTCTGAGTCTCTGTTCATCTACTTTACTTTTTCCCTCTCAGTTCTTCAGATTGCATTATCGATCGTTAAGTTTATGGACTCATTCTTCTCATTCAACTCTACTGCTGAGGCCCTCATCTCCAGAATCTCCATTTGGTTATTTAAAAATCTCTATCCTTTTTTGTGGTCTCTATTTGATGAGACATTGTTATCATACCTTCCTTTATGTCTGTAAGCACAATTTGCTTTATTTCTTTGAACACATTTATAATGACTGCTTTGATGTCTTTGCATGTTAAATCTGACCCTTGGGCCTTGTCACTGATGGTTTCCGTTGCCTGCTCTTTTTCTCATACATTGGTCACACTTTCCTATTCTTTACATGTCTCACATTTTTTGCTGTTGTTACTGAAAACTAGTCATTTTAAGTACCACATAGTAATTTTGGAAACTACTATAGCCCCTCCTTGGGACTTACTTGGTTATTTGTTTACTTTGTTGTTTAGTGACTGAGATGGACTGTTTTATTTTTATTTTTTTAACTTTTTTAATGTTTATTTATTTTTGAGAGACAGAGATAGAGCATGAGCTGGGGAGGGGCAGAGAGAGAGGGAGACACAGAATCTGAAGCAGGCTCCAGGCTCCAAGCTGTCAGCACAGAGCCCAATGCAGGGCTCAAACCCATGAACCGCCAGATCATGACCTGAGCCAAAGTTGGATGCTTAACCGACTGAGCCACCCAGGCGGCCCTGGGATGGACTGTTTTAGCAAATTTCCCCCACAGTGTGAAGCCTCTGGCTGCTGCCTTTCCATGTGCACAGCCATCTTGGGATGAGAATATTTTTGACTGTCTTTTTCTGATTTCTCTGTTAAGCTGTCCACCTCATTTGGTATCATAGCCAACTACCAGACTCCACTAATGGCTGGCTGATTGTTTTTCTTGTTGTTAATGCCCTGGGGCACAGATTTCTTCACAGTCTGATCCATCTTTTCAGGGGTAGTTTTTTGAGGCCACTCTTTGAGCTTTGTTCCAATCCCAGGAAGGCTCTTTCCCAGTTCTTTCTGGTCAACTAATTGGCCCACAGTGTAGCTTGGTGTCCCATCCAGTCTCAGCCTTGTCTTACTGGTTTACCATCAAAATACCCATTAGGCTTAAACTTTCCAATACTCTGCTCCAAATAAAGTCTTTTCCTTTGGACAGCTTCTGGGTGTTCTGTTCTTTTGTACTACCTCTGTCCCTGGAAAAATCCCTGAGCCACTGCTCCAAAGCTGGAGGGCAGTAATACATCCTTTCTTAATGAACAGTGCATTGGCCATGAGTGGTAGCCTTTGGTCTCCTTTGCTCGCCTCTCCTATCATTGAACCTTTGCTTAGAGGTGAGTGAGGGCAAGGGTGACCAGGGTCCCAGTATTGTTGGCCCGCCATGCCTAGTGTAGAGCATCCACACTATGAATGGGGGCTAGGTGGAGGAAGGAACCCCCCAACCTCATGGCCATAACTCCAGGAATGTGGCCTCCACAACTCAGAGCTAGAGACAATGAGAAATGCAGGCAGCTTACCCTTCTCAGTAAGGTATAACCCCCAACTGGGAGTGGAGGGGAGGAGGATCCTTGTTTTCTCGGCCACACCTGCCTGGAGTGGAACTTCCACCATACTGCTAGGCAGGAAAGGGGTGGGGGGGGGGGGGACACACTGTGGCTCAATTGTCATAGATTCTTGCTCTTACTGATATTTAGTAGATTTTCTTGGATAAATATTACTTTTTTTGCTGTTTTCCCATAGAACAATTTTAGAGAATAAATTTGGATTGTGGGAAGGGGGATAGGCTAAATGGGTAAGAGGCATTAAGGAATCTACTCCTGAAATCATTCTTGCACTATATGCCAGCTAACTTGCATGTAAATTTTTTTAAATAAATAAATAAATAAAATAAATAAATAAATAAATAAATAAATAAAATTCACCACTTATGGTTAACAGGGCAGTGAGTCTGTGGAGCTCCTCACCTCACAATTCCAGAAGTGTTATTATAATTTATAAAAATTTCTTTCAAAGTCATAGCCAAATTAAAAATTTATGACCAGAATATGAATAAAAGTATTATTTGCAGATATTAAACAAGAGTTGAGAAAAAGAATATGTCATGAATTAAAAAAAAAAAAAACAAATTCCACCATCAGCTGTGCCTAGGTGGCTCAGTAAGTTAAGCATTCAACTTCAGCTCAGGTCATGATCTCATGGTTCATGAGTTTGAGCCGTGTGTCAGGCTCTGTACTGACAGCTCAGAGCCTGGAGCCTGTTTCAGAATCTGTGTCTACTTCTCTCTCTGCCCTCCCTGGCTCATGCTCTTTCTCTTTCTCTCCTCTCAAAAATAAAATAAACATTAAAAAAAATTCCACCATGGATAAACCATATGGTCCAATAGGATTAAAATAAAACCTTTAATATACATGGTTGAAAAAGACTCATTTCCTTTACAAAATAGCTTTCTGGCTTTTTATTTCCCCGAAATAAGGAATGCCTTTACAAAAACAAACAAACCAAAACAAAGGCAAATGTTATAAAAATGTATTTTGAGGAAAAAGAAATATATTAATCATATGAAAATAATTTCAATGCTATTCTAATTAGAAAAATTGAAATTGAAAAGTTGAGATTTTTCTCCTAACGTGCCATATATTAAGAATTTAATGTTGCATATATGAGAAGATGGTCAGGCACATAATCTGTGTCAAAGTGTATAAATCTTTTTGGAAGACAAGTTGCCATTATCTTTCACAATTGAAAATGTGCAAACCTTCTGAACCACATTCCCCCAGTTTCATTTATAGGAATTTGCACACATGCATACTTACCATAACTCCCCCAGAAATATTTGTGCAGAATTGTTTTCACGTGAAAAGTTTGAAACAACATAAATGATCATCAGAAGTAACTAGTTAACTAAATGCATTCCCACCAACAGTGCAAGAGGGTTCCCACTTCTCCACATCCTCTCCAGCATCTATATTCTCCTGATTTGTTCATTTTAGCCACTCTGACTGGCGCGAGGTGATATCTGAGTGTGGTTTTGATTTGTATTTCCCTGATGGGGAGCAATGTTGAGCATCTTTTCATGAGCCTGTTGGCCATCTGGATGTCTTCTTTACAGAAGTGTCTATTCATGTTTTCTGCCCATTTCTTCACTGGATTATTTGTTTTTTGGGTGTGGAGTTTGGTGAGCTCTTTATAGATTTTGGATAACTAGGCTTTTGTGTGATATGTCATTTGCAAATATCTTTTCCCATTCCGTTGGATGCCAAAGCAGGAGGCATCACAATCCCAGAATTTAGCCTCTACTACAAAGCTGCAATCATCAAGACAGCATGGTATTGGCACAAAAACAGACACATAGACCAATGGAATAGAATAGAAACCCCAGAACTAGACCCACAAACGTATGGCCAACTCATCTTTGACAAAGCAGGAAAGAATATCCAATGGAAAAAAGACAGTCTCTTTAACAAATGGTGCTGGGAGAAGTGGACAGCAACATGCAGAAAGATGAAACTAGACCGCTTTCTTACACCTTTCACAAAAATAAACTCAAAATGGATAAAGGACCTGAATGTGAGACACCAAACCATCGAAACCCTAGAGGAGAAAGCAGGAAAAAATCTCTTTGACCTCAGTTGCAGTAATTTCTTACTTGACACATCCCCAAAGGCAAGGGAATTAAAAGCAAAAATGAACTATTGGGACCTCATGAAGATAAAAAGCTTCTGCACAGAAAAGGAAACAATCAACAAAACTATAAGGCAACCAACAGAATATACTCCTATATTTTAAAGCTGAATCTTTGTTACTCAGAATAAATTAAAAATTGGAAAATAAAGACAACTTATTTTGATTATCTTACTTATGTTCAGTCATGAAACAAATTTGATATAATAAAGAACATATCATTCTATAAAATTCTCAAATCATTAATAACTTGAATGCATATTTTATAATGCATTGATTCTGCCTCTGACAGAACTATTACATTCCACAACTTCAAACCTTTCCAGCTTCCCAGATTTCTGATTTTATATTATAATCTCACAATTAAAATTATTACATGATTATTTTTTTCACAATATTCCAAAGAATTCAGCAACTGATGTAATGGGAGAATTTATTTGTAAATGACATATCAGATAAAGGGTTAGTATCCAAAATCTATAAAGAACTCACCAAACTGAACTCCCAAAAAAACAAATAATCCAGTGAAGAAATGGGCAAAAGACATGAATAGACACTTTTCCAAAGAAAACATCCAGATGGCTAACAGACATATGAAAAGATGGTCAACATCACTCATCATCAGGGAAATACAAATCAAAATCACAATGAGATACCCCCCTCACACCTGTCAGAATGTCTAAACTTAACTCAGAAAACAACAGATGTTGGCAAGGATGTGGAGAAAAGGAACTCTCTTGTACTGTTAGTGGCAATGCAAACTGGTGCAGCCACTCTGGAAACAGTATGGAGGTTCCTCAAAAAATTACAAATAGAACTACCCTTGGACCCAGCAATTGCACTACTAGGTATTTATCCAAAGGATACAAAAATCCTGATTCAAAGGCACATTACCCCAAGGCTTATAGCAGCAATATCAACAACAGCCAAAGTATGTAAAGAGCCCAAATGTCCATGGACTGATGAATGGATAAAGAAGATGTGGTATATACATTCAATAGAATATTATTCAGCCATCAAAAAGAAGGAAATCGCGCCATTTGCAACAATGTGGATGGGACTAGAGTGTATTATGCTAAGTGAAATAAGTTAGTCAGAGAAAGATAAATATCATATGACTTCAGTCATATGTGGAATTTAAGAAACAAAACAGCCAAACATGGGGGAAGGGAAGGAAAAATAAAATAAAATCAGAAAGGGAGGCAAACCATAAGAAACACTTAAATACAGAGAACAAACTGAGGGTTACTGGTGGGGTGTTGGGTGTGGGGGATGGGTTAAATGGATCATGGTTACTAAGGAGGGCATTTGTTGGGATGACCACTGGGTGTTATATGTAAGTGATGAATCACTGGGTTCTACTCCTGGAACCAATACTACATTATATGTTGACTAACTTGAATTTAAATTAAAAAAAAGAAAGAAACTTAAAAAAATAGATTCTTTTAAAAAACAGATTAAATAATTAAAATGATTCTTGAAAAATACTTGTTTTTGTTTCAGAATCTTCTCTTGTCAAAACAAAACAAACAATCTAATAGAGTTCTCTCCTAGATTAATTCATATTCTATAGAGCTCTCCTAGATTAATTCATATTCTTTGTCATTTAAATGTCAGATTGTGTAGAGTTTACTACTGGCCATAAACTGAGTTACTACTAAACTCACTTTCTCACTAATGGTTTGTACATAAATTAGGTTTATTTTTCTTCTTACAAAATAGGTTACTTCAGAGAAAAATATTAGAAGATTCCTTTTCTCAGAGCACCTGGGGGGCTCAGTCAGTAAAGCATCCAACTCTTGATTTTGGTTCAGGTCATGATCTTATATTTTGTGGGATCGAGACCTGCATCAGGCTCTGCCCTAATAGCATGGAACCTGGTTGGGATTCCCTCTCTCTCTCTCTCACTCTCTCTCTCTCTCTCTCTGTCCTCCCACAGCTCACTTGTGCATTCTTTCTCTCTCTCAAAATGAATAAATAAGCATTAAAAAAATATTTCTTTTCTCATATGTGTGGTAATTTTTCCTGAAAGCATAAAATTATTGACTATAAATTGCTTAGGAAAGCATTCAAGAGTTTTGGCCTCTTGTATTTTCACTACATTTTCCTTCAATTTATAAGTAAAAAAAAACACATAATTTGACCTTTATTTCATGTAATAATTGGTTTATTCACCCAAGGGCTTTCATATTCTAAAGGCATGAGAAAGGAAAATGGAGTCACCAGATGGGATTGTGGAGGCTTGGACTATGCTTCTATCTTGAGTAGCTTGTTCCTGCTTACTGAGAGATTGACCAACTGTTGTATTTGCCATTGCTGTCCTCTGGATAACTGGGGGGAAATTTCTCAAGGATTTGGAATAAAGAGACTAATATTTGAAGTTTAAAGTCAGAGAAAGAACAAGGAAGATATTCACTTAAACAGTTACATGTTAGGAGAAAAGATCATGACCCACGTGACCTCATTAGAAAGTTGCATGGAGCTGCTGGGCTGTCTGATCTCACTTTGAGACTGTCACTTTGACATTTAATTTCTCCCAATGCTGCTTGAAGCTATTAAGGTTTGAAGTGCATTCTTTGTAGGTCATGGAGCAAAACTACCTCTAAGTTTTCTCTCTTAGAGGAGAAAGACAATAAAATCATCAACATGAGTCCCTTAAAGCTCAGCCCCAGCTCTTTCATGGGCAGAGGTCAAGCAGTCATCTACATAGAGGTGAGGAGTAACCAGATCCCCAAGGCAACTTCCTCCTTCCTCCTCCTGTGCATGGCTAACTTGTTAAGTGGCTGAACTATTCCTCTAGGGAACACTTGAGGGAAAATTATCTAACAGTATGTTGCTGCATGGCAGGGTCCTTTCTTCAAGCTGCTCTCAAATGAGAGGATCTGGGTCTGTGAACTGGTCATGAATCCCCACTGTGTTGATTCAAGTTATGTTTCTGCCTTCAGACCTATGTTTTTCTGCTAATATATTCCAACCAACATCTTAGTAGGTCACTCGAGTGTTTTATTTTTAAGAATCCTGTGATAAGTTACCCATCACCACAGATCTCTATACACCAAACTCATGTGGCTTAATCATAGTAACTATTTCCAGCATGTTTACGTGACACCTAATTTTCCAGAACATCATTATTTTCAATATCAGGTGGTCCAATTCCATGACTGCACTTCCCAACACCATCACTGGCCATCAGGAGTTAGATACCACAGACCGTTTTAAGAATACTGATGTTCTCCTCACCAAATCATTTCTTAATGCCTTCATGAAGGAAATGTTCTCCAGGCTTCCCACACAGTATGTTTAGAGGGTGGCTGAGTATATTGCATTACACAGATTCCAAAACTCCCACCTTCCTGAGCCCACTGATTCCTTATTCCACAAGGTACCAGGAAACTTCCAGCTTGTCAACATTATTGACTACAGACTGTCCTTAAGTTCAAGCTTCAGTCAGCCGATGCAGAAGACAGCCAATTCATCATATCCTGTGCTCTGGATGATGGCACCAATGTCCTTAAATTCAGATGATTCAGGTGTTATGTTTCATATGAGGTAACATCATTCCCATGTGTGCCTTCAAACTTTTGCTAATACAAACAGTAAGTAAACACCATCATTTTAGAATAGAATACAACATTCTCATGAAGCAATACTTGAATGTGTAAAATGACTCTGTTTTGTCACTATAATTGACCCTGATTGGCCAAGTATTTTCTGTTTGCATTTATTTTGTATTTTCAACTGTTTCTCTTTTTTTAACTTTTAGTTAGTTAACATACAGTGAAATATTGGTTTCAGAAGTAGAATCCAATCATTCAACACTTACATACAACACCCAGAGCTCATCCCAACAAGTGCCCTCCTGATACCCATTACCTATCTAGCCCATGCCCCACCTCCCTCCCTCCATCAACCCTCAGTTTGTTCTCTATCGTTGAGTCTATTATGCTTTGTTTCACTGTCTTCTCTTTTCTCCCTCCCTTCCCATATGTTCATCTGTCGTGTTTCTTAAATTCTACATATGAGTGAAATCATATGGTATTTGACTTTCTCTGATTGACTTATTTTGCTTAGCATAATACATTGTATTTCCATCCATGTCATTGGAAATGGCAAGATTTCATTCCTTTTGGTGGCTCAGTTATATTCCATTGTATATATATATATACCACATCTTCTTTATCCATTCATCAGTGAATGGATATTTGGGCTCTCTCCATAGTTTGGCTATTGTTGATAGTGCTGCTATAAACATTGAGGTGTATTTACCTCCTTTGAATTCATATTTTTGTATGCTTTGGGTAAATATCTAATGGTGCAATTGCTGGATCACAGGGTAGTTCCATGTTTGGTTTCTTGAGGACCTCCATACTGCTCTCCAGAGTGGCTGCATTAGTTTGCATTCACACCAACAGCAAGAGGGTTCCCCTTTCACCACACCCTCACCAACATCTGTTTTTCCTGTGTTAGTTTTAGCCATTCTGACAGGTGTGAGGTGGTATCTCATCATGGTTTGATTTGTATTTCCCTGATGATGAGTGATATTGAGCATCTTTTCATGTATCTGTTTTCCACCTGGATGCCTTCCTTGGAAAGTTGTGTGTTCATGTCTTCTGCCCATTTCTTAACTGGGTTATTTGTGTTTTGAGTATTGAGTTTGAGAAGTTCTTTATAGATTTTGGATACTAACCCTTTATTAGATATGTCATTTGTAAATATCTTCTCCCATTCCATAAGCTGCCTTTTAGTTTTGTTTATTATTGCCTTCAGGGTGCAGAAGATTCTATCTTGATGAAATCCCAATAGTTCATGTTTGCTTTGGTTTCCCTTGCCGCCAGAGATGTTATCAAGTAAGAAGTTACTCCAGCTGAGGCCAAAGAGGCTGCTATCTGTGTGCTCCACTAGAATTTTGATGGTTTCCTGTCTCACATTTAGGCCTTTCATCCATTTTGAATTTATTTTTGAGTATGGTGTAAGAACATGGTCCAGTTTCATACCTGCACATGTTGCCATCCAGTTTTCCCAATACCATTTGTTGAAGAGACTTTTTTCCATTGGATATTCTTTCCTGCTTTGTTGAAGATGACTTAACCATATAGTTGTGGGTCAATTTCTGGGTTTTCTATTCTATTCCATTGATCTATGTGTCTGTTTTTGTGACAGTTACCATACTGTCTTAATGGCTACAGCTTTGTAGTATAGCTTGCAATCTGGAATTGTGACACCTCCGGTTTTTTCTTTTTCAGGACTGCTTTGACTATTCAGGGTCTTTTGTAGTTCTATACAAATTTTAGAATTTTTTGTGCTAGCTCTATGAAGAATGCTAATGGTATTTTGACAGGGATGGCATTGAATGTGTAGATTGCTTTTCATAGTATAGACATTTTAATGACGCGTGTTCTTCCAATCCATGAGCATGGATTTTTTTTTCCATTTCTTTGCCTCCTCTTCAATTTCTTTCATAAACTTTCTATAGTTTTCAGAGTATAGATCTTTTAACTCCTTAGTTAGGTTTATTCCTAAATATCTTACTGTTTTTGGTGCAATTGCAAATGTGATTGATTCCTTCATTTCTTTTTCTGATGCCTCATTATTGGTGTATAGAAATGCAACCAATTTCTGTACATTGCTTTTATACCCTGTGACTTTGCTGAATTCATGTAGTAGCTGTAGCAATTTTTTGGTGGATTCTTTCTGGTTTTCTACATAGAGTATAGTGTTATCTGCAAATATTTTTTTTCTAATTGAAGTACAGTGAACACATGAAGTATGGCGAACACAATATAGTCTTTCAATAACTCTATATGCTATGCTACATTCACCACAAGTGTAGGTACCATCTTTCACTACACAACACTATTATGATACCCCTGACTGTATTCTTGTGCCGTATCTTTTATTCTTGTGACTTATTCATTGTATTCCTGGAAGCCTGTATATCCCACTCCCTTTCACTCATTTTGCTCATCCCCCACCCCTCTCTCTTCTGACAACAGTTTGTTCACTGTATTTATGGGTCTGTTTCGGCTTTTTTTTTTTTTTTTGCTTTACTTTTTTACATTCCACATGTAAGTGAAATCATATGGTATTTATCTTTCTCTGTCTGATTTATTTCATTTAGCATAACCCTGAACTTAAGTATATTTTTATGTATTGTCCATTTGGATATGTGATTGTTGTGTTAGATTTTCTGTTTTTTTCTTTTTGATTTGTAGGAATTTTTTGTATAGTCTGGATGGAAATTCTTTCCTTGAGACAGCCAGCCAGCCAGCCAGCCAGACACACACACACACACAC
The DNA here is from genome assembly GCF_018350155.1 of Leopardus geoffroyi. Classification (NCBI taxonomy): domain Eukaryota; kingdom Metazoa; phylum Chordata; class Mammalia; order Carnivora; family Felidae; genus Leopardus; species Leopardus geoffroyi. Next base: position 598,358 of record NC_059332.1, on the reverse strand, counting down.
ACACACACGGAGTGGCTCTCTTAATGGAACTTTTCACAAAGGTATGGTCTTAATTTTACTATATTTCAATTTAGTCAATTTTTTCTATTATGGTTAAAAGTTTCTGTCTTATTTAATAGATCTTTTCCTATTCAAAATTCATGAATAATATCATTAAAATCCATCTTGTTTTACTTATATCTATAATCAAGTTGAAATTGATTTTTATGTATAAGTTTAAGTATCTTTTCTCCCACAAGGACGTCAGTTGATCTGGAGCCACATATTGAAAGACTGTCCTCTCCCTCCTGCACTACAGGGCACAAGAGTCATTAATTGGTTGGCTGTCTATGTGTTGGAGCTCCTTCTGGACTCCATACTATCCTATTGGTCGAGTTGTTTAGCCTCCTCCTCAAATATGTTAGATGGAAACTTAATCATCATCAAGATACAGAACTTGTTTATATTCCAAGTTTGCTAAGAGCCTTTGTTTTCCAGTAAATGAATGTTGAAATGTTTTACTGAATCTATGGAAGTAACTTTATTGTTTTTACTTTCATTTTGTTAATATTATGGATTACATTAACAGAATCATGTGGTGATTGATTTTCAATGTTACTCCAATCTTGCATAGTGGGAGTAAACCCACTTGACTGACATGTTAACCTTTATTTCTGGATTCAATTTCTTAATCTTTTGTTAGGGATTTTGCATCTATGTTCATGAAAGATATTGAAAAAAATTCCCTTCATTTTCTTTCTTTTTTTTCCTTTTTTTTAATTTTGTAATATCCTTGTAACGTTTTGAAGTCAAGTTTATGCTGACCTTATAAAAAAGAGCTAATAAACACATTATTTATTTTTCCATGTATTGTTTACTTACTACAAATTAATGAAAAAGATTAATGTACCTGCTGTAATGAACTCAGAAATTTGAAATCAAGGATGATTTGTTAGCAGTGTTATAATATCAAACTCTGCATCCAATTTATTCTCACATTTTATTTTGACAGGCTAAGTTTGAGAAAGTCCTGATTCAGGCAGAAAACAGCTACAAGTAGAAATATATTTTAGCCAGTTTACATAATATATTAAGATTCTTTTAAAGTAAATAGACATGGCAGGAACATTTAAGATCTGAACAGAAATGATTTTGTCTTCACACGACCAAATTGTAGAGTCAGTGTAAAAACTTATAGTTAGAACATTACCTTTTTTCTTTTTGTTAAAGTGTCATGATAATTTAAAGATATTTGATAAATTATAACTTGAATCCAGTTTGGTAGAGTCTTCCCTCCTTCCCCTACAGTACAATGCTTGGACTCCATAGAGCCTACTCTCTGGCTGCAGGTGGGGATGACTGATCAAAGGTGATAACTGGTGACTTTGAGAGACATACTTGGTTTAGAATCAACCCTTGGTAATTTGGGACATTGATGCTAAAATGTAAGCAACATTTTAGGTATAATTTTAACTTTTAGGTGATGAGTACTACTAAAATAATTTGGCAATGATTTGTATGTTACACAGGACGAATTTCTTAATTGGAAACTTCTCATAAAAAGATATTAGTGTCCTGTTGTTTCCAAGGAAAGTTTTTCTTTTCCAATCAGCCTCTTCATGGCCCCCTTGAACTCCTTATTCCTTAGTGTGTAGATCAGGGGGTTCAAGCTGGGAGTAACAATGGAATAAAAGATACTGAGAAGTTTACCTTCATCCTGAGATGGACTGTTTCCTGGCTGGATGTACATGTAGATAACAGTCCCATAGAAGATGGACACCACAATGAGGTGGGAGGAACAGGTCCCAAATGCTTTCTGTCTCCCTGCTGCAGATTTGATCTTCAACACAGCTATAGCAATGAAGCCATAAGAAACTAGAATGAGAAGGAGTGGTGTGAGGAAAATAAAAAAACATAATGCAAATAAGGTTTCCTCCATGGCTGTGGTGTCCACACACGCAATCTTCACCATTGCAGATATTTCACAAAAATAGTGATCCAAATGGTGGTTCCCACATCGGGGAAGACTCATGGCATAGGGTGAAAGTATCATGCAATTAGTAACACCAACTCCCCAGGTCATGGCCACCAGGGTTCGACAGAGTTGGGGGTTCATAATGGTCATGTAGTGCAGAGGCTTGCAGACAGCATTGAATCGGTCATAAGACATCACAGCCAGAAGCATACATTCGACTGTGCATAGTGTCACATCAGTGAAAAGTTGAAAGGCACAGCCACCAAAAGAGATTTTTTTGTCTTTGCCCCAGACATTGACCAACATCTGTGGGACTATATTTGTGATATAACAGAGATCCAAGATGGCCAAATTCCTAAGGAAGAAGTACATGGGGGTCTGGAGACGTTCATCCAGTAACGGCAGCAGGATGATGGCCATGTTTCCCATCAAGGCAATGGTGTAGAAGAGAAAGACAACCCCAGAGATGATCATCTCCAGCTGTGGCTGCCCTGGGAATCCAAGGAGTATAAATCCACCAAAGTGGCTATTGTTGACCATTTTCCTATTTCTTAATATCAGCTGTGACAATAAAACATTAACATATTGGAAGTGAGTGTGTTTATAAACAATATTAGTGGAATTATAGCTGGCAAGAAACGTATCATATAATCAAATAACACATCAGTATTTACATCTCATTGAGTGTTTGTTCTGTTTATCCAATTAGGTCTAGAATTTATCCCAGGGTGACCTGTCTACTAGATCCATACTCTCAGTTTTCTGTCGGCTTCTATGCCATGGCTAAAACCTGCAAAATCTCATAGGAAAAGCCTGATGAAAGGCTGATGAAATCCAGTGGACTTCTCTTTATTAATCGGGGTGCTGGGAAGGGGGTTTGGAATTTGTGATCACTCATTGTCTCTTTCATTCAAGGGTTCATAGAAAACACAGGTTTCATACCTCTAAAACCCCTTTTCTAATACTTAAACTGCATGGGCTCAGTGTGGGTCTCCATTTTCACTCTGCTATGTAAATTTTCTGACTTTATACCTAAACTTTCTTAAGTTTATGTATTTATTTTTGAGAGACAGACACAGCATGAGCAGGGGAGGGGCAGAGAGAGAGGGAGAGAGAAAGAATCCCAAGCAGGCTCCATGCTATCAGCACAGAGCCCTAAGTGAGGCTTGAGCACAAAACCATGAGATCATGACGTGAGCCAAAACCAAGAGTTGGACAGTTAACTGAGCCACCCAGGTGACCAACAGACTTTAGATTTTAAAGTCAAACTTTTTTCTTTCATCTCAAAACTTGGGTTTCCAAATGCTATTTGCCCTTCCCCACATGGTCCCAGAACAGCATTCCTCCCACTTCCCCTTCAGATGCCATTTTTCATCTGAACTTTGTATCCACCATCCACCACTTCCTGTTTCCATCTCTTCATTTTACATTCAATCTCTGATATTCATTTGTGTCTTTCCTCTCATTCTACAAGAACTTCCATTCTATGACTCATACATATGAAATGTTAAAACACCTCAGGAGGGGGAGCTGTGTTATTTTTGTGTTCATATTTCATGACTCCCCTCAGGATCGGCACAGAGAAAACATCCATGAATATGTGAGATTTGTTAAAAGAAACTTTGCTGATCACATCTGACTCTTTCCTTTCATACCTAAAAAAAAAAAAAGTGGTGTCTTTGCAAAAACTCAAGCAGGAACTGTGGAAAACTATATAGGTTCCTCAAAAAAAAATTGAAATTAAAATTAGCATACAATACAGTAATGTCTCTACTGAGCTATCCAATGAAAATGAACTCACTAACTAAAAGGGATACATGAACCCACATGTTTATTGCAGTATTATTTACAATAGCTGAGATATGAAGCAACCTGTGTCCATTGACTGATGGATGGAGAAATGGTATGTGTGTATATACACATACACATACATATATATATATACACATACACATATAAATAGTACTCAGCGATCAAAAAGAACAAAATCTGGTCATTTGCAAAGAGGTAGATGGAGCTAGAGTTTATATCCTAAACAAAATAAGCCAGTGAAAGAAAAACACCACATGATTTCACACATATGTGAAATTTAAGAAACAAAACAAATGAACAAAGAAAAAAGGAAACAAAAACCAAGACTTTTAACTATAGAAAACAAACTGCTGATCAACAGAGGGGAGATGGGGGGTGGAGGAGATAGGTGAAATAGGTGATGGAGATTAAGAGTGTACTTATTGTGATGAACCTGGAGAAAGATAGAAAATTACTGAATCATTATATTGTACACCTGAACTAGCATAAAACTGTGAATTAATTATACTTTACCAAAGAAAAAAAAAGGCTCAACCCAAATATTCAACTAAAACAGGTCTCTCCTGAGGTGGGTGGGAGGCTAGAGGAACAGATGATGGGTATTAGGGAGGGCACTTGTGATGAGCACTGGGTGCTGTATAGGTTGAATCACTAAATTGTAGACCTGAAACAAATACTGCATGTAGGTTAACTGGAATTTAAATAAAATCTTAATAATAAAAATAAAAAAAATAAACAATGTCTCTCATGCACAGAAATGAATTCCTAGCTTCCAAACCGGTGGTCTTTTCCACGTTATTTTTCTACCTGAATTCTCAGTGGCAGGTTAGTGCCCCCATGTCAGCGTTGCCCTTTGCTTTCCCAAAGACACCACCTAGCTGCCCTCCTGACCCCCCCACCCAGGGCACCCTCCCTGCTAGCTCTGTCCCCAGAGTGTTCTAACGGGCTCTCCTTTCTCCCCTTCCTCCTGTGTCACAAGGCTTCCCTTACCAATTTTTCATAGAAAACTAACAGCCTAGGTCTTCTGGCCCTCTCGTCCTTTGCGCCTCAGATTTAAAATTTTAGCTAATTTTTCGGCATCTGTACTGACTTTGATAACAGTAACTTCCCATACCACATGTACACAAAATTGAATTTATTACGTTACCTCGTAAAACAAACGTTAGCTCTTTCTTTCACAGACGTGAACTTTTTATGTATATAGCGGTGTTATAAACTACTTCCTAGGGTCTTAAAAATGTTTGTTAAAATGAATTTATGAACTCTGGGCATAGAAATTAAAAACACAAATATTCATTTTCATTTCTAGTGTACATTTCATTACATGTGATTAAACATATGTCTCGGACTTTGAAGGACAGAAAATTCATATAAAAGCCAGAAGCTTCTTTTGTACATTTCTTTGAGAATTTTGTAAACTAATTTAGTATATGTGCTGCCAAAGCGAGCACTGTAAACTAATTTAAATACAACATGATTTTTAAAGTAGGGAATGTTTCTTTCTCTCTTCACCTAAATAACACTGAGAATGTAATTATTCTTTACTTACAAAATTTCTCCCACTTGCCATGGGGATCATACAGGAGACACTCCTGTTCCTGTCCAAGGAGAATCATCCTATTTATATGACTGGGAAGAGAAACCTGCAGTGTGAAAGATGACAGGTCATTTCCCCAAACAGCAATGATGAAATGTGTTGAGTCTGGGAAGACCTTAGGGATGCTGGGTTATCTCATTAGCAATTAAGGTATATTGTAAATTACCCAGGGAAAATCATTTTTAAAAAACCCCAGGAGTTTCCATAGTTAACTGACTCATTTTCAACTCTGCATGGAAATTACAACCATCATTTATTTGAAGTAATATTAATATAAGACCAAATGAATAACTATGCTTTGCAATTCAAAATCCATTTCTGTGTCTGGTTTCATCAATGAAACACTTCTACTGATGGTGTTAGTACTGCAGTTTCTGTGCAAGAAATTCATGTGTCCAGAACTTACAGATTGTCACGGGGCAACATAGGCAATAATGAGACATTTAACCCACATATAATCATGATTGTAAGTTTTATTTTTTCTGTCACATTTGCTTTTGTTTGACTTAAACTTTCAAATATATTTCAATAACAATGAAATGTGTGACTTCTACAAAGAAGGGCGCCTTTAGCAATAGTGCCCCTGACAGTTTGTCCTGGAGTCACAACCATGGATGGAAGAGGTGAGAGGTTATGGTGGTGATTATTTGATAGAGTTATGTTATGCCTGAAAGCCACAATTTGTTATTTAAACTTTGGCTTGTTATTCCCATTGAGGACACACTGGCCAATTAACACTCCCTGGAAACTGACATTTTATAGATACGTGATCCCACAAAATTTCAGCAGTTTTTATTGTTGAATAGCTTGGTAATAGGATCAGAGAGTGTAAGTCTTGTCAATGACCCTAGAGATTATTTATAAGGATAGGCCAAAACTCTAGCATTAGTGTTGTGAGAATCATTACTTCCTCTCCTCCTCTGAGAAATCACCTCAAAACAATAAGGATGATAATAAAGGGGAAATGCAGCTTTATTTAAGCAGCTGAGCTCTGAAACATGGACCCTAAAATAGAAAACTCTTCCAGGGTTAGTGAAGGTCAGACAGTGGAATATGCAGAAGAAAGGATGCCTCCTACTTTGAGAAGCTGAAGGAGGTAAGCTAAGGGGCCTCCTGAACACGGAGCAGGATGGAGCATATCAGGGGATGGTTCTTATATCCATCTGGACTTCCGGAAGAACCACACAGGACACCACTGAGACAGACCTTCTGAAGAATATTTTCTCTTGTTATGTATGTGGCGAGGAGAGGGACTGTGAACAGACTGTGAGCAGGAATTGTGAGTTCACATCACAACACGATAGCCTAAAATCTCCCTTATGTGTGTGACCCTGGGTCTGAAGGAACATTCTGAAGCTCAAAGCATAGACTTTGCTCCTTCCCAACACAAATATTCTGAAGCGGGTGGTCCAGGAAAGGAATTTCAGGTTGAATGTAGTAATAAGAAATGAGTTCCATATTTCTAAAATAATAATAACACCCAATGGGCATGAAAGGGTCAGGAGAGAAGCAAATAGCTGATGAGGAGGGGCACTCACCTCACTCTTTATTTTTTTTAATGTTTATTTATTTTTGAAAGAGACCATGAACAGGGGAGGGGCAGAGAGAGAGGATGACACAGAATCCGAAGCAGGCTCCAGGCTCTGAGCCATCAGCCCAGAGCCCGACGCAGTGCTCGAACCCACGAACTGCGAGATCCTGACCTGAGCTGAAATCGGACACTTAACCAACTGAGCCGCCCAGGTCCCATCACTTCATTCCTTAAGTGTTACACACGGCAGATGAAGTTACAGGATCACATTTCATTTAAAAAGAAAAACATCAGGAAATAATTAGCTCTGTGGAACTAGAAGACAGCTCAGAAATATAAGAACTCATAAAATACATGGTGTAAGAGACGAGCAGTAATGGAGTTTCGCTCAGGGAACACAAATGGGGAAGAAAACAACAGAAATGAAATAAAATTTTGAAACACAGAATACAGACTTGGCTGAATAAATCTTACAGGCAAATGAGGTCAAGATTAAGAAGCTGAATAAAATTAAAATAAAATGAACAAGATGTTCAAAATATTAGCAAGAAAATATGGTTATTAAAGTTTACCAAGGATATTATGTATATGTTCAATTGGAATTCATGTATAAATATCACTAAAACAGTGAAGCAAAGGAAAGATGTGTCTAGAAACTAAAAAAAGATCAGTGTTTTGAAATTACTCAAATTCAATGAACTATTAGTTGATTAGGGAAAATTACCAGCCATCTACAAAAGAGATCCTATGGTATGTGGCAAGGAAAACATATCACGACCAAGTTGTACTTATTCCAGGAAAGCAAGGAATCACTTAATGTTTAAAATCAGGTAATATGATTCACCACGTAAGTGAATAAAATCAGATAAAAAATCATATAGAAGATGGGGTGCCTAGGTGGCTCAGTTAGTTTGGCATCCAACTTTGGCTCAGGTCCCAATCTCACGGTTTGTGAGTTCAAGCCCCGTGTCGGGCTCTGTGCTGACAGCTCAGAGCCTGGAGCCTGCTTTGGATTCCGTGTCTCCCTCTCTCTGTTCCTTCCTTGCTCCCACTCTGTCTCTCTCTCTCAAAAAAAAAAAAAAAAGTTAAAAAAAATCTTTTAATCATATAGAAGAAAATATGATAAAATTCAGCACCTTATAAAAATCTATTTTTGATATTACTCAGCAATCAAAAAGGGTGAAATCTTGCCATTTTCAACAATATGAATGGAACTGGAGGGTATTATGCTAAGCGAAATAAGTCAGAGAAAGACAAATATCTTATGATTTCACTCATGTGGAATTTAAGAAACATAACAGATGAACATGGGGGGAAGGGACGGAAAAATAAGATGAAAACAGAGGGAGACAAACCATAAGAAACTTAAATACAGAGAACAAAGAGGGTTGCCGGAGGGGTGTTGGGTGGGAGTATGGGCTAAATGGGCGAAGGACAATAAGGAGGGCACTTGTGATGAGTACTAGGTGTGTATGTAAGTGATGAATCACTGAGTTCTACTCCTGAAATAAATACTATACTGTATGTTAACTAACTTGAATTTAAATAAATAAATTATTAAAAATCTTTTTAAAAAAGAAAACAGGGCCACCTGGGTGGCTCAGTAGGTTGAGCGTCCGACTTCGACTCAGGTCACAATCTCACGGTTTGTGAGTTCGAGCCCCACGTCTGGCTCTGTGCTGACAGCTCAGAGCCTGGAGCCCGCTTCTGCTTCTGTGTCTCCCTCTCTCTCTGCCCATAACCCACTCGCATTCTGTCTCTGTCTCTCTCAGAAATAAATAAACATTAAAAGAAATTTAAAAAAAAAAAGAAAGAAAACAGTCTTTAACACAAACCTGTAGCAAATCATTAAACTCAGAGGTGAAATAGGGGATGCCATCCTTCCTGTCAGTGAACAGGACAGTTTCTGGCACTTCCAGCCAAAATGCTGCTGGGAACCCAGCCAGTACAGTAAGAGAAAAGAAAACTAAAAAGGGGGAGCAGAGCACCTGAGTGGCTCAGTCAGTTGAGTGTCCGGCTTCGGCTCAGGTCATGATCTCTCACCATTTGTGGGTTCGAGCCCCGCGTGGGGCTCTGTGCTGACAGCTCAGAGCCTGGAGCCTGTTTCAGATTTTGTGTCTCCATCACTCTCTGCCCCTCCCCCACATGTGCTCTGTCTCTATCAAAAATAAATAAATGTAATAAAAAATTTTTGAAAAAAAAAAGAAAACTAAAAAGGAAGTTTCAGAAAGGAAGAAATAATTTGTCATTATTTGCAGATTGTGTGATAAAATACACAAAAATCTCTAAAAGGATATACAAATAAATTAGAATTAATAATTTGGCTAGCAAATTCATTGGATACCAGGTCAATATACCAAAAAAAAAAAACCCACAAAACATATTTTTATACAGTGGCAACAACCAATAAAAATATTTTTAAACAAATACCATTTACTACCATTTACAACAGGATCAGAAACATTCGATGCCTAGGAATAAATCTTTGTAAAATGCATGCAGGGGCCCCCCAGAAAAACTGCACACATTAATGAGATAGAAGGAGGGGATGTCATGGTCATGGGCTAGAGGACCCTGCACTGAAAGATCACAATGTCAATCTTGAGTTCTTTTAGATTATAGAAAATGAGGCAACTCCACTCACTTCACGAATCTAACATAACTTAGATACTAAAACCAGAAAGAACTTTATAGAAATGGAAAATTACAGGCCTATAGCACTTATGAGTTTTGGTAAAAAAAAAAAAAAAACTGTCAACAAAAGTAACAAACTGAATGTATAAACTAAGATAATAATTCTGGTCCAAGTTAGGCCTACTCTGTGAAGGTAAAGTTTGTATAACCATAGAAATCATCAATAAATATTAATTTACAACATAATAAAGCAAAGCCAAAAAAAATCACATGGTCTTCACAACAGGCACAGAAAAATACTTCATAAAATTTCATATTTATTTATGACAAAAATAAAATAATCTTAGAATGTAAGCAGTGTAAAAAAATAACAGCTGATAAAAAGTGGCAAGATAAAACACATCACATTTATTATATAGTAATAGCGAAATAATCAAAACTCTCCCTTTGATATTAGGAACTACATAAGCAATGTCACACATACTACGTTCATCATTGGCAGGGCAGGCTAGTACTACAAATTGAGTAGAAAAATTAAAATCACATAACTCGAAAAGGTACAAGTAAAACTTCACATAATATTGATGAATATTGGTGTATATACGGTCACTTTTTATACATAATAATGGTGTATATGTGGACAGTCTAAAATAATCTCTGGATAAATTAGGAGCCTCAGCAGGTATGTTGGGTAAAATGTGAATACAGGGTCAATATTGAAATCAATTTTGCTTGAACAGCCATTGTGAAAAAACAAAATTAAAAATGTTAAAGATACAACCTGCGATAGAATAAAAACGCATCAAATATCTAGGAAAAAATTCATAAAAAGAGCTTTGGAATGTATATATGTGGATATTAATACATATGTAACTATAGGTTATTAAAAACTACAACCTTTATGAACAGGCGAGATAAATTATTACTTTCTATTCAGAATATCACAGTTATGGAAATAAATGAAGTACTGAAATGCTTAGACATGCATAAATCATGAAAATGTGATGTTATTCATATGAAGGAAGTCAGGCACAACAGAATTCATTTACACAAAAAATTTTAAATATCCAAGTTATACCATGTTCCTGGGAGATGCATACCTAGGTAAATCATCCATAAAACAAAGGAAGACATTGGAATCCACACATTGAGAATCACGGTTCTTCCGGGGGAGGAGGGCAGGATTATAGGCAGGTATTAGACACGGAATGAATTGTTATAGCCATCTTTTTTAACCTCTTTGGTGTGAATGGGATTTTGTGACAGATGTGAGGACGCTGACATGATCGGAAATGGAGCCAGAGGAAGTGACACTGGATACTGAACCAGAAATAAAGAGGAAGTCATCAAAAAGTCTTAGCCTCAAGCTTCAGTCTGATAATACAGCTCTCAAGGGCCTCTACATATCAATATTTATCTTTCTTCTTAAATATGGAAAGGATTACAGTTTGACCAAAATGATGGAGAAATAACTAAAAAACAAACAACATTGTAGCGAAAGGCAAATATGAGAGGTCACTTCAGTGGCCATGAATCACCTTCCCATGTGCTAGTTTTTCCCCAAGTTGAGAAAAGAGTGTTTCTACTCTGCACACAGAGTAGGGAGTTAGTACAGTTCAAACAGGTGCTGTGGTAAGATCTCCATGCTGGCCCTAAAAATAATCAGTAAAAAAGACCAAGTGGGAAAGTGAAAAGTTATAATATCTTAACAACAGTCACTGGAATGTGACATAACATGTTTTTCTTTTTGTGCTCAAAGAATTGGGTTGTTTGTTGAGTAATTATATAGACAGAGGAAGATGTCAGAGGAAAGACATTTTCGGTGTAATTAGCATCACCTCACTTTTAAGATAAGTGGTAGCTGGAACTCATGGTCTTCTTGGTTTATTAGTGGTCTCACAGTTGTCCTCACACTGGAGATCACCCTATGTGGAGATATTCCTAGAATGCTGGAGGCGAAGACATCCCAAACATGGGGTGTGACGAGAACAGCTTTTAGCCCCCTTGACATCCTGACAATATTTACTTAGCATAATGAAGGGAGAAGATTGGAGTTAAATTGATGAATGTCAATATAATTGGGACATGTGTCCTCTGAAAGAATCAGTGCATAATTTAAGCAATCTCTAGTGTTGGCATCTCAGTTTAAGAATTTATTTTAAATATGGACTTTGGGGGCAACTGGGTGGCTCAGTCAGTGAAGCAACGTACTCTGGATTTCAGGTTGGGTCATGATCCCAGGGTCATGAGATTGAGCCCTGCATCAGGCTCAGTGCTAACAGTGCAGATCCTGCTTGAGAGTCTCTTTCTCTCTCCCTCTCTCTGCCCCTACCCTGCTCATGCCTGTGCACATGCACACTCACTCTCTCTCAAAATAAACATTTTAACATAAATAAATATGGATTTCTGTACATTGGATTTTATCATAATTATTATCGTATGTATTTAGAGTACCCTCTGTCTCTCAGCTGATGACTACAAAATATCTTGTCTACACTTAATGGATGTCAGGTGAACATTTCCATATTGGAAATTGCTGGGAGTAAGAATCATTGTCCTGTTGTTTCCAAGGAACGTTTTTCTTTTCCAATCAGCCTCTTCATGGCCCCCTTGAACTCCTTATTCCTTAGTGTGTAGATCAGGGGGTTCAAGCTGGGAGTAACAATGGAATAAAAGATACTGAGAAGTTTACCTTCATCCTGAGATGGACTGTTTCCTGGCTGGATGTACATGTAGATAACAGTCCCATAGAAGATTGACACCACAATGAGGTGGGAGGAACAGGTCCCAAATGCTTTCTGTCTCCCTGCTGCAGATTTGATCTTCAACACAGCTATAGCAATGAAGCCATAAGAAACTAGAATGAGAAGGAGTGGTGTGAGGAAAATAAAAAAACATAATGCAAATAAGGTTTCCTCCATCGCTGTGGTGTCCACACACGCAATCTTGATCATTGCAGACATTTCACAAAAAAAGTGATCCAAATCGTGGTTCCCACATCGGGGAAGACTCATGGCATAGGGTGAAAGTATCATGCAATTAGTAACACCAACTCCCCAGGTCATGGCCACCAGGGTTCGACAGAGTTGGGGGTTCATAATGGTCATGTAGTGCAGAGGCTTGCAGACAGCATTGAATCGGTCATAAGACATCACAGCCAGAAGGATACATTCCACTGAGCACAGTACCATATCAATGAAAAGTTGAAGGACACAGCCACCAAACGTAATTCTCTTGTCTTTGCCCCAGACATTGACCAACATCTGTGGGACTATATTTGTGGTATAACAGAGATCCAAGATGGCCAAATTCCTAAGGAAGAAGTACATGGGGGTCTGGAGATGGTCATCTAGGAAAGAAAGCAGGACGATGGCCATATTTCCCATCAAGGCAATGGTGTAGAAGAGAAACACAACCCCAGAGATGATCATCTCCAGCTGTGGCTGCCCCTGGAATCCAAGGAGTGTAAATCCACCAAAGTGGCTGTCATTGACCATTGTTTTCTTTTTTGTAAATAACAATTCTAAAGATGGAATAATCAATAATGAGTATATTCAAAACCCTTATAGCCAGATTCAAATCAGGCATTACATTGATGATATGGATAAACGTTTTATTATAAAACATATCATTTTCATTGCTTCAGATAATGTACATTTTTATTGGTTCAGATAATGTAAATTTTAAGCTCTGATGGGCAATTGTAATGGGCTATTGTATAGTTTTCTTTTTTGAACATCAAACAAAATGTCCAAATGTGAATTATAATACAAAAATTTACTGATAAAACTAGTAATCTGTATCTCTACCACTAGAGTATATAAAAGAGAACTTTGTTTGATTTAATGTCATTAAATGTATTTTAATGTGGCTAGTTCTTTACTGGAGGAATTTTCTTTGTGTCAATAATAGCAGCAGTGTATACTGAAGAATTTAAATCAGTAACTTTATGTTTAATCAAATAAAATAAAATATTTTTAATTTTGATTCCAGTAAGGAACAAAATCACATGAATATCAAATAGCACAGTAATTTCCAACCCTGTCTAAACAAAAAAAAACTTTTGGAGATATTTTCAAATAAAGAGATTCCTTGATGCAGTCACTATGGAAAATAGGATGGAAGTTCCTCAAAAAAGTAAAAAAGAAAACAACAACCATACGATCCAGCAATTCCACTTTTGTGTATTTATCCAAAGTAAATGAAAATGCTCACTCATTCACTGCAGCACTAGTCACAATAGTCAAGTCATAGAAGCAAACGAAGTGTCCATTGATGGAGGAATGGATAAAGACACTGTGTATAGACACAATGGAATAAGTCAGTCCTAGAGAGGTAAGCATGGTGACTATAGTCCATAATGCTACACTGTATACTTGAAAGTTGCTGAGAGAGTAGATCTTTAAAGTTCTCATCACAAGAAAAATACATAAAATACATTCTGTACAGAGATCTCTGTAATACCATTGGAAAAAAATCATAATCATCGACAGAGCCCTCCAAGTATTTGACTGTGGGTCTTGTTTGAGAATTGTATTTATCCTAGCATTAATTCTAAGTGGTCATATAATAACTAAACATTTATGATATTGGTTATGCCTTTAGTATGTCACAATTCTTATGGAGTCTGACATGAGAATTTTAAATTATAAATGCTTGAAATGAAAAAAAAAAAAAAAAGTGCCCAGGCACTGCCCAAAGTCCCATGTGGGGTAAGTTTCCCGAGTGGAGAACCATTGGTCTAACCTGTGGCTGGTGTGAGCCTGAATCCCACTCTGTCCTTCCAGATTTTTATTCTCAAATTCTGCCATTTCCTTCTAAGAGTCAAATTTATCCCTTTGATTCAAATTTCTCTGTCTTGCCACCTATCTTCTACCACTTATTTTTTCTCAGATCCAGAAATTGATTTATTTTATTATAAAAATTGTTTAACCTCCTGTACTATTGATTCCATTATTTACAGCCTCCTAAAGTCTGGTTATTCATACTTTTATGTCTTTCTTGATTTTATACAGGTTTTCTACCACTCACTTATACTTTGGCTTTCGTCCATACAATGACTCACTCCTGGCACACTTCCAGTCAGAATTTTGAGCCACATGAAGCTGTGTTATTTCATAGCTGTATTCTCAGTGACTAACCCCAGGTTTAGGCACAGAGACTGGCAATACATAAAAGCCATAGTAACAGTAAATCTGTGTTCCTCACCCTTTGCCTTTATTAAACTCTGAAAGAGAAGTTTCTTCTTAAAATTACAAGCACAAACTTTCAAAAAAGCAATCTGGCTTCTCTCATATACCATATATTAAAAATATCATCTTAAAGACAAAGTGGCCCTAATTTTTTTTAATGTTTCTTTATTTTTGAGAGAGTGAAACAGAGCAGAAGCCGGGGAGCGGCAGAGAGAGAGGGGGACACAGAATCCAAATCAAGCTCCAGGCTTTGAGCTGTCAGCACAGAGCCTGACATGGGCTCAAACCCATGAACTGGGAGATCATGACCTAAGCCAAAGTCTGAAACTTAATTGACTGAGCCACCCAGGCACCCACCAAAGTGGCCCTAATTTCTAAAACCAGTGTCTTTTCTCAATTATCTTAGCCACCTGGGTTTACCTTTGCCCTACAAAAACAGTAACCAAAACTTAACTTCTAAAATAACTCTACTCTCCTCCAAGATAGGACAACCCCTTTTCTTACCATTATCACTTTATCACTCTCTTTACCTCTTCCCTTCACTTCGTCTTCTCATCCATTTCTCCTTCCCTCCACCTGTGTTCACACCATCCTCTGCTTCTCTCCTGTTTCATGGATCTTCACTCCTGAGGTTTCACTTTCTCACTGGGGACTGATGATCGGCCGTGGGTCTCTGCTTGCCCAGCTCCCCCCAGCAGCAGAGTCCACAGCCATACACAGGTTCACGTCATCACCAGGAGCAAATGTACAGCTAATGTCATGCACCATGGTTCTAACTGAGATCTTCATTTTCACTCTCCAACAAATCCACTGCCCCTTTCACTGTGGCACACTTAGTTTATTAGACGTATGATCCGTAAAGTGCACTTAGCAGGCTCTTAATACATGCTTGTTAACATAGAAGGTGGGGTACAGACACAGGAGTAGAGAGGTAAAACCATTTCCACTTAACAGATAGTGACCTAGAGATTATTAGATGTCCTACATGGTAGAGAAAACTAGAACTAAAAGGTTATGTGCAAATTATTTTGATGTTGAGGAACTTCTAGTAATACTACGAGACAACCTAATTTCCTGCCCACTTACCCTAATTCAGTTGAGTAAACTTTTCAGCGCTGGTAATTCAGGCAAGAAAAACTTAGAAGAGAAACTTTCTTTTTCTGAAGTACAAGATGAATATTCTTCTTTGTAACTAAATAGAGCAGATATATCCCTAGACTATCTCCACTTTTGCCCAATTATCACCGTGACTTTTGTGCTGGCGGAAGGAGGCTGTGCTGCCTCTCACCACCCCATTCACTGGCCCGATTAATGAGGCACGTTCATGTCCTCCTGTGGAAAAGAACCCAGCAAGGAGACACAGCTGTGCTATGAATGATAACTAAGAAGTTTTCCCCTAAGAGCAATGGTGTAACACCTGGGGATACTGAGTCTCTCCTAAGCAATTTGTATTGATAATTGCTCAGAAACACAAAGCCAAAACAAAAACAATTCTCCCTGAAGGGAAGTTATCAATGTCCAAAGTCAGCTACTTTTCTTAATTTTAGACTGAGATTAAAATCATCATTACTATTATTTGTATTATATATGAGGCTAATATGAGTGAAAATAATTATAAGAGTTTTGTATTGTGCTTTGTTGTACACAAACGATCTGCAATACGATATACTTCAATATACAATATACAACACATTTTTGTATATTACGTGTTAGTGATCCTTAAGGCCTTGAGTGGACATTATTACTCTTTTTATGTGGCTGCAAATTGCATATCATAGAAGTCTTGTGACAAGCCCAGAATGACGAATAATAAACAAAACAGTGTGGTCTGCATGTTCTGACTCTACAATTTTTTTTAATTGAACATATCTTCTTATAAATGATCTCAAGTTTTGAAATAAATTTAATTGGCAAATACATTTATAATTTCAGCATGGAACATAAGTTAATGCCCCCTCAGCAATCTACCAAAAGAGTAAGAGGAGAAAGAAATGTAATGGGTATAAAAGTAACATGGAGAGATGCCTGGGTGGCTTAGTTGCTTAAGCATCCAAGTTCAGCTCAGGTCACGATCTCACAGTTTGTGGGTTCAAGCCCCACATCAGGCTCTGTGCTGACGGCTCAGAGCCTGGAGTCTGCTTTGGATTCTGTGCCTCTCTCTTCCCCTCCCTGCTCGTGCTCTGTCTCTCTCAAAAATAAATAAAAGTTAAAAAAATTTTGTAACTAAATCCCAGCAGTAATGACTTGATAGATGTAAACCTAGAAACATAGCTTAGAGTTTAGAAATGTTGCCTCTTGATGCCTCGTGCACTGTTGGTGGGAATGCAAACTGGTGCAGCCGCTCTGGGGAAGAGTATGGAGGTTCCGCAAAAAGTTAAAAACAGAACTTCCCTAGGATCCAGCAATTGCACTACTAGGTATTCATAGAAAAGGACAGAAAAATGCTGATTCATAGGGGCACCTGCACCCCAATGTTTATAGCAGCACTATCAATAGTCAAAATATGGAAAGAGCCCAAATGTCCATCGGCTGATGAATGGATAAAAAAAAAAATGTGGTATACACATATATGCACGCGCGCACACACACACACACACACACACACACACACACACACACACAATGGAATATTACTCAGTGATCAAAAAGAGTGAAATCTTGCCATTTGCAATGATGTGGATGAAGGTAGAGAGTATAATGCTAAGTGAAATAAGTCAGTCAGAGAAAGACAAATGCCATACAATTTCACTCATGTGGAATTTAAGAAACACAAAAGATGAGTATATAGGAAGGGAGAAAAGAGAGAGGGAAATAAACCAAGACAGACTCTTAATGACAGATAACAGAGTTGATGGAGGGTGGGGGATGGGCTAGATGGGTGATGAGTATTAAGGAGGACGCTTGTTGGGATGAGCACTGGGTGTCGTAGTAAGTGACGAATTACTGTATTCTACTCCTGAATCCAATATTGCACAATACGTTAACCAAAATTTAAATAAAAGTTTGAAAATAAAAGGAAAAATAAATGTTGCGATTCATGTTATATAATGTAACGCCTTGTAACTACCACTAGACATGGGTTACAAAAAATATTTTGGCTAGTTTCCCTTGCTGGGAGATTTATTTTATAGGAACATAGAGCATCAGTCCAGTAATGATCTTGGAGATTGATCATCAATGACAGCAAACATTTCAATGTTCTTATGGTTGAATAAAATGTCTTTCCTGTTCCCCTCTCAGAAAGAGACCCAAAACTAATAAGGAGAACAGAAGCACAATAATCTAAAATATACTTGAAAACCAGAACCATTAAATAATGGTCCCAGACACAAGAAGGACCAAAGCAAGGGCTTAAGACGGAGTATGTCCATCACTGCTGAGTTCAAAATGGACTGAAAAAGCCAGCTTCCTCCAAACAAGTGGCCAGCTTGAAGAAAAGACAGCCTGTTGTTTCAACAACAGGAATGGGGAATGAAGGCGGGCAATGTTAATTGTCCTGGATCTCTATGTGGAGTCTCAGAAAAGCAGAAATAGGAATCATGGAGATAACTTACTTTTGATTCTACAGAGTAAATTGCATAAAAAAATTAGGAGCCTGACTCTACAGCAAGATAAACAGAGGCTTCCTTTTTTGTTATATTTTGAATTTTTAAATTCAGCATATCAATTTCTTAAAAAAAACTTGCTGAGATTTTCATTATAAATTAGTATAAAAATCATGGACATCTTAACATCGAGTCTTCCAATAATGAGTATGGCAGGTCTTACCTTTTAGGCCTTTGTCACTTTCCCTCCCCATCCTTTGTGGTCGCCAGTGTAGGGGTCTGTGGCTGGTCGAAAGGCAGTCCCCCAAGAACGCTCACTGAGAATCTGCGAATGTGATCTTGGAGAGGGTGTCTTAGTGTGCCAGGGCTGCCATAAGAAAACACCACACACTGGATGGTTTAGACAACAGAAATGCATTTTCTCACGGCTCTGGAGACTGGGGGTCCAACACCAGGGTGCCGGGGGGTGGGGGGGTCAGTTTCTGATGGGAGTTCTCTTCCTGGCTTGCAGAGGGCCTCCTTCTCCCAGGGAGAGAGCTAACGCTTTGGTGTTTCCTATAAAGACAAGAATCCTATGGAATCGGGGCCCCACCCCTATGACCTCATTTAACCTTGATTACCTCTGTAAAGGCTCTGTCTTCAAATACACTGGGGATTAGGGTTTCAGCATCTGACTTGGAGAGTGGAAATGATCACAAACATTCATTCCATAACTAAAGGGTTTTGCAGGTGTAATTATGCCAAGGGTCTAGAAATAAAATCGTCCTGGAATATCTGGGTGGGTCCTAAATCTGATGACAAGTGTCCCCATAAGAGAAAGGCACGGGGAGATTTGAGACCTGGAAGAGAAGGCCACGTGGAAAGGCAGGTGGAGAGACTTCTCTGTCGCAGCTGGGTCTGCCTGGGACAATGTGAGGGTCGTAGGGGAAGGAAGTGTTCTCCCCCTGCCTCAGAAGGAACATGGCCTATCAACACCTCAGTTTTGGACTTCTGGCCTCCCAAACTGTAAGAGAATACATTTCTGTTGGTTCAAGCCAGTAGATTTGTGGTAATTGTTTGGCAACCACAGAAACTCACATGGGGCCATGCACACCTTTCATTAGATATTTTTTGAGGAATTTGATCTTCTAGATGGTATTTAAGAAAGTTTCGTTTTCACTGGTTCGTTACGAACATATAAAATTCAGCTAACTTACATTAACTTGCATCCTGTGACTTTACTAGTTTCATTTTAAGTAAGAATTGTACTTTTTCCTTTCCAATCTTCATGGTTTATTTTTCTTTCTTTCTTACAAAATGCTAGGTGTAGGCTTTTCATGAATGCCATGTATCAGATAGAAGAAGTTTCCACCTGTCTCTACTTTTCAAGGATTTTGTTTTCAATCATAAAACAATTTGCCTTTTCTGTAATTATTGAGATGCTCATCTGAATTTTTCTCCTTCATTCTGCTAATATGGTGTATTATAGTGATTTTCTTTTTTTTTTTTTAACGTTTATTTATTTTTGGGACAGAGAGAGACAGAGCATGAACAGGGGAGGGGCAGAGAGAGAGGGAGACACAGAATCGGAAATAGGCTCCAGGCTCTGAGCCATCAGCCCAGAGCCTGACGCGGGGCTCGAACTCACGGACCGCGAGATCATGACCTGGCTGAAGTCGGATGCTTAACCGACTGCACCACCCAGGCGCCCCGTGATTTTCAAATAATAAACCAATCCTTCTTGTATTTCTGGGATGAACCCTACTTAATCATGGTCTATCACCCCCTTTAATCTGCAAGTAATGTATTTATTGATGTAGTTGACACACAATGTGATGTTGGCTTCAGGCATACAACATAGGATTCAACAATTCTACACGTGCAATGCTCACCATGGCAAGTTAATCACTGTCTGTCACCATACATTATTACAATATTATTCACTATGTTCTCTATGCTTCACTTTTCATTCCTGTGACTTATTTATTTTATAACTGGAAGTTTTCGCCTTTTAATATTCTTCACCTATTTTTCCCACCCCCGTCCCTACTCTTTTGGCAATTACCAGTTTGTTCTCTGTATTTATGAGTCTGTTTCTGGTGGTAATGTTGTTGGTTCATTTGCTTTGTTTTGTTGTGTCTAGATTCCACATGTGAGTGAAATCATATGGTATTTGTCTTTCTCTGACTGACATATTTCACTTCGTATACACCTTCTAGGCCCATCCATGTTGTCATTAATGGCAAGAGCTCATCTGTGTTTATAGCTGAGTAATATTCCATTGTGTATCTATACCACATTTTTATCCACTCAATCTGTTAATATTTTGATGAGGATTTTGGCATTTGTGTTCATGAAAGATGCTGGTCTATAATTTTCTTTTCATTGTATGTCACTGTCATGTTCTTCTATCAGGATTCTATTGACCTCACTAAATAAGTTAGCAAGCACTGTCTCTCTATATTTTTAAACAGCTTATTCGAGATTGGTATTATTTCCTTTATAATGTTTGGTGGGATTTACTGATGAAATCGTCTGGGCTTGGAGGTTTCTTTGAGAAAGTTCATGGTGGACGCTGTGATGATGCCCCTTGAGGAACAAAGGACTTATTTCTTCAGAGTCTGAGGATGTTTTCAGCTGTTATGTCTCAGCCTGCCCCACCAAGGGCTGCCTTAGCTGGAAACCTGCCTTCTCAGGGCCACATGCTCCTAGTGACTGGTTGGCTGGGGATAAAGCCCCTGCCCACCTGAGCCATCTCCGGAGAGTTCTGCAGACCAAGACTGTCTCCAGAACCTTCTGCAAGGCCACGAAGGCCCCCCCTTTGACTCTGAGTCCTGGCTGTACTTCTTGCTGTCCCCAATCCCGCTTCCTTCCTTTCTGTTCCATGGAAATTGACCCCAAGGGCACTCTCTTCACAACCTGTAGCTCGTGTTCTCGTCTCATTGGCTTCCTGGAAAATCCAACCAGAGCAAGATTTTGGATAACAATTTCATTCCTTAGTATACACAGGGCTATTTAAACCTTGCTATTTCTTCTTAGGTGAATTCTGATAGTATTTTTTTTAATATTTTTTTTTGTTTGTTTAGAGAGAGCACAAGCAGGGGATGGGCAGAGAGGAAGATATATATCTAGATATAGATAGATAGATAGATAGATAGATAGATAGATAGAGATATATTTCAATTAGTTCAAGTTGATGGACAGTGGTTTTCAGATACATTTTATACCATTATGAATTTTTGTCTAGTTCTATTCATTATTGAGAGAGATGTGTTGATATCTCCACCTGTGTTTGCACATTTTTCTATTTGCCCTTTAACATGTCCAACTTTTGCTTTGTGAATTTGAGGCTCTGTTATCAGTTGCACACACATTTATGACTATTGTGGATTCATGTTTTGGTAATTTAATCTCTGTGTGATGTCCCACATGTAGGACTTCTTGTCTTGAGATCTGCTTTGTTTGACGTCAATATCAGGCCAGCTTTCTGTCCTGTGTTTGCCAACACTTTTGCTTTCCATTTATCTGTGATTTTATATTTAATGTGCATTTCTCTGAAAACAGGATATAGATGGGTCTGGTTATTTATTAAACATAACAATCTCTTCCTTTAGTTGGGTGATTTTCCATTTTAATATAAAGTAACTTACAGTGTGATTGGTTTTGAGCCTACAGTTTTATTGTTTTCTCTTTGCCCTGTCTATTCTGCTTTTGTTCAGTTCATCCTTTGCTGCCTTCTTTAACACTTCTTCTCCTTTACTAACTTCTTAAACTACTCTGTATCTTTTTTTTGAAGTTGTTTTAGTAGTTAAAAGACATTTTAATCTATCAGAGGACATCATCAAACAATTTTTTTTCTAACCAGAAACAACGTAAGAAACCTACAGCAATAAATTCCATCTGTCCTGCTCCTTGCTGGCCCCTTACTGTCATTCAATACCAGCTGAACACTACACAACACACTCCCATTATTTTTGTTTTAAACAGTCAATCATCTTTGAGTCTGGAAGGCTTATTGAACTTTCTTGTGGTGGTCTTCTCCCGCGGATGAATTTTTAATTTTAAAATATCTGAAACACCCTTAAATTCCCTTCATCTTGAAGAATATTTTCACTGAATATAATACTGTAGGTCGATAGCTTTTTCTAGCATCTGAAAGACGATATTTTATTGTCAGCATTTCTCATGGTAAAGTCACTCATCGTCATTATGACTACTACCCTCTACTCAGTGTTTACTTTTGCCTGGTTTCTTCTAGGCTTTTCTAATTGCCTTTGGTTTACATCAATATGGTGGCTACATGTGATTTTATTTTTATTCATCTTGCTTTGGGTTTGGTGAGTTTTGTTTTTTTCTTCAGTTTGTGATGCTGTTGTTCATCAATTTTGTAAAAGTCCAAGATAATGGACTAAATCAAACAATCTCTCCAGCCCTTTACTTCTCTTGGCACATTTGGGGCTTCAATTATTCATATGCTGGAAGAGTTAGTACCCTATGGAATATGTATGCTCTGCTTTATGTTTTTTGATATTGCATTTTTCATATCTAACATTTTCACTTGCTTCTTTTGCATAATGCTCATCTCTCTGCTGAAGCTTCTCATTTGTTCATGGTCTTCCTTTACCACAAAAATTTTGAATGTAATCATTATAGTTTTTTAAAAGCCCCTGTCTGATCATTCTAATGGCAAGGATATCTGTGGGTGTGCCTCTTTTGGGTGGTTCCCCTGATTACTTTTCTTGCTTGCTAATGTGACTTATAATTTGAAACTTTATTTTATGCTGGGCATTATGTCAGCTTGGGATACTATCACCAAATAGTACATAATAGGTGGCTTAAACAACAAACATTTATTTCTTGAGGTTTTGGGGACTGGGAAGTCGAAGATCAGGGTCCTGGCAGATTCAGTGCCTGCCTCCTGGCTTAGGGCGGCTGTCTTCTGCTGTGTCCTCACATGGCAGAGAGAGGGGGCTGTAGACCTCGCTTCTTACAAGGACACTAATGCCATCATGGGGCTTCACCCTCAGGACCTTATCTAAAGCTAATTACCCCCCTACACACACACACACTTCCTAATACAATCCCTTTGGGGGTTAGAATTTTAGTTAACAGCCAATTAACAGGCCCAGAGGTCATTGGATAAAAAAAACCTCAGTCTCCTTGAGGAAAGACTAGAGACATTACCATAATTATGTATACAACTCTACCTTTAGCCTTGGCATTTTACAGGGTACAATGGGAAAAGGGAAACATATTCATCGAATATAGACTATTGCAGAAAGAAAGGTAAGAGGTAAGAGGTGCCCCCTCTCCACCACTTCTAAATAATAAACTGAAGCTCCAGGGCAATCACAGACATTGCTACCATTAAAGGTTGGCAAATTCAGACAGTAATTCCTATCACATTAGCATTCAATCCACCTTTTCCATTTCTTACAGCTTCCTTCAGTTTGTTTTTCATCAATATCTTAATGTTTTTCCATGCACAGAACTTTCATCTCTTTGGTTGAATTTATTCCTAAATATTTTACTGTTTGTGGGGCTGTTGTAAGTGGGATTGCTCTGTTAATTTCTCTCTCAGATAGTTCTTGTTAGTGTTGAGAAATATAGCTGATTTCTGTATGTTGACTTTGTATTCTGCAACTTTGCTGAATTCATTTATTAGTGCTAACAGATTTTTTTTATGGAGTCTTTAGTGTATACTATATATATATATATACGTATATACGTATATGTGTGTGTGTATATATATATATATATATATCATATTATCTGCAAACAGAGACAATTTCACTTCTTCCTTTCCTGTTTTGAATCCTTTTATTTATTTTTCTTGCCTAATTGCTCTGGCTAATACTTTACATACTATGTTGAATACAAGTGGTGAGAGAGGTACCCTTGTCTTGTTTCTGATCTTAAAGGAAACACTTTTAGCTTTCATCACAGAGTATGAGGTTAGCTGTAGGCTTGGCATATATGGTCTTTACTACGATGAGGTATGTCCCTCCATATCTAACTGGATGAGAGTTTTTAATCATGAAAGGATGTCAAATTTTGCTAAATGCTTTTTCTGTATCTAATGAGATGAACAGAGGAATCTTAGGCTCCATTCTGTTACTGTGCTGCACCACCTCTATGGATTTGTGTGTGCTGAAGCATCCTTGCACCGCACAGATAAATCCCATTTGACCATTGATCCCATTTGATCCTTTTACAGCAGTTTCCCTTAATCTGTGGTTTTGCCTTGTGCAGTTTCACTTACCTGTAGGCAACCATGGTGTGAAAGCAGGTGATCTTCCTCTGATGTATATCGTCAGAAGGTCAGTAGTAGCCTAACGCTACATCACAGAGCCTGTGTCCTTCACCTCCTTCATCTCATGTTGTGGGCATTTTATCATCTCACTGCATCACAAAGAGAAGGGTGAGTACAGCACAATAAGATACACTGAGAGAGAAGAATCACATTCACATAACTTTAGTTACAGTATATTATTATTATTGTTCTATGTTATTATTATTCATTATTGTTAATCTCCTACTGTGCCTAATTTATAAAATGACTTTATCATAGGTATGTATCAGAAAAACATAGTATATATAGGATTTTATACTATCTGGGATTCCAGGCATCCCCTGGGGGTCTTGGAATGTATCTCCTGTATATAGGGGGATACTGTTAGAATTTTGAAATCACTAATTAATTTGATATTGTTCATAGGTTCATAGTTTCCCATAATTCACATTGGCTTCATTACTACAGTGCTTTTATTTTCTTCTTTCTTTCTCTTCTTTTTTTTATATGAAATTTATTGTCAAATTGGTTTCCACATAACACCCAGGCTCATCCCAACAGGTGCCCTCCTAAATGCCCATCACACACTTTCCCCTCCCTCCCACCCCCCATCAACCCTCAGTTTGTTCTCAGTTTTTAAGAGTCTCTTATGGTTTGCCTCCCTCCCTCTCTTTATTTTTCCCCCTTCCCCTCTGCATGGTCTTCTGTTAAGTTTATCAGGATCCACACAAGAGTGAAAACATATGGTATCTGTCTTTCTCTGTATGACTTATCTCACTTAGCATAACACTCTCCAGTTCCATCCACGTTGCTACAAAAGGCCATATTTCATTCTTTCTCATTGCTAATTAGTATTCCACTGTATATATAAACCACAACTTCTTTATCCATTCATCAGTTGATGGACATTTAGGCTCTTTCCATAATTTTGGCTATTGTTGAAAGTGCTGCTATAAACATTGGGGTACAAGTGCCTCTATGCATCAGCACTCCTGTATCCCTTGGGTAAATTCCTAGAAGTGCTATTCCTGGGTCATAGAGTACATCTATTTTTAATTTTTGAGGAACATCCACACTGTTTTCCAGAGCAGCTGCACCAGTTTGCATTCCCACCAACAGTGCAGGAGGGTTCCCATTTCTCCACATCCTCTACAGCATCTATAGTCTCCTGATTTGTTCATTTTAGCCACTCTGCCTGGTGTGAGGTGGTATCTGAGTGTGGTTTTGATTTGTATTTCCCTGATGAGGAGTGATGTTGAGCATCTTTTCATGTGCCTGTTGGCCATCTGGAAGTCTTCATTAGAGAAGTGTCTATTCATGTTTTCTACCCATTTCTTCACTGGATTATTTGTTTTCAGATGTGGAGTTTGGTGAGCTCTTTATAGATTTTGGATACTAGCCCTTTGTCCAGTATGTCATTTGCAAATATCTTTTCCCATTCCATCGGTTGCCTTTTAGTTTTGTTGATTGTTTCCTTTGCAGTGCAGAAGCTTTGTGTCTTCATGCAGTCACAGTAGTTCATTTTTGTTTTTAATTCCCTTGCCTTTGGAGATGTGCCAGGTAAGAAATTGCTGCAGCTGAGGTCATAGAGGATTTTTCCTGCTTTCTCCTCTAGAGTTTTTATGGTTTCCTGTCACACATTCAGGTCCTTTATCCATTTTGAGTTTATTTTTGTGAATGGTGTAACAAAGTGGTCTAGTTTCACTCCTCTGCATGTTGCTGTCCAGTTCTCCCAGCACCATTTGTTAAAAAGACTGTCTTCTTTCCATTGGATGTTCTTTCCTGCTTTGTCAAAGATTAGTTGGCCATACTTTTGTGGGTCCAATTCTGGAGTCTCTATTTCATTCCATTGATCTGTGTGTCTGTTTTTGTGCCAATACCATGCTGTCTTGATGATTACAGCTTTGTAATAGAGGCTAAAGTCTGGATTGTGATGCCTCCCACTTTGGTCTTCTTCACTATTACTTTGGCTATTCAGGGTCTATTGTGGTTTCATACAAATTTTAGGATTGCTTGTTCTAGCTTTGAGAAGAATGCTGGTGCAATTCTGATGGGATTGCATTGAATATGTAGATTGCTATGGGTAGTATTGACATTCTAACAATATTTCTTCTTCTAATCCATGAGCACAGAATGTTTTTTCCATTTCTTGGTATCTTCTTCAATTTCCTTCATAAACTTTCTATAGTTTTCAGCATACAGATCTTTTACATCTTTGGTTAGGTTTATTCCTAGGTATTTTATGGTTCTTGGTGCAATTGTGAATGGGATCAGTTTCTTTATTTGTCTTTCTGTTGCTTCATTATTAGTGTATAAGAATGCAACTGATTTCTGTACATTGATTTTGTATCCTGCGACTTTGCTGAACTCATGTATCAGTTCTAGCAGACTTTTGATGGAGTCCATCGGGTTTTCCTTGTAGAGTATCATGTCATCTGCAAAAAGTGAAAGCTTGACTTCATCTTTGCCAATTTGGATGCCTTTGATTTCCTTTTGTTGTCTGATTGCTGATGCTAGAACTTCAAATGCTATGTTAAACAAGAGCGATGAGAGTGGACATCCCTGTCGAGTTCCTGACCTCAGAGGGAAGCTCTGAGTTTTTCCCCATTGAGGATGATATTAGCTGTGGGCTTTTCATAAATGGTTTTTATGATGTTTAAGTATGTTCCTTCTATCCTGACTTTCTCGAGGGTTTTTATTAAGAAAGGGTGCTGCATTTTGTCAAAGGCCTTTTCTGCATCGATTGACAGGATCACATGGTTCTTTTCTTTCATTAATGTGATGCATCACATCGATTGATTTGCAAATGTTGAACCAGCCCTGCATGCCAGGAATGAATCTCACCTGATCATGGTGAATAATTCTTTTTACATGCTGTTGAATTCGATTTGCTAGTATCTTGTTGATAATTTTTGCATCCATATTCATCAGGGATATTGGCCTGTAGTTCTCTTTTTTTGCTGGGTCTCTGTCTGGTTTGGGAGTCAAAGTAATGCTGGCTTCATAGAATGAGTCTGGAAGTTTTCCTTCCCTTTCTATTTTTTGGAACAGCTTGAGAAGGATAGGTATTATCTCTGCTTTAAACGTCTGGTAGAATTCCCCAGGGAAGCCATCTGTTACTGGACTCTTATTTGTTGGGAGATTTTTGATAACCGATTCAATTTCTTTGCTGGTTATGGGTCTGTTCAAGTTTTCTCTTTCTTCCTGTTTGAGTTTTGGAAGTGTGTGGGTGCTTAGGAATTTGTCCATTTCTTCCAGGTTGTCCAGTTTGTTGGCATATAATTTTTCATAGTATTCCCTGATAATTGTTTGTATCTCTGAGGGATTGGTTGTAATAATTCCATTTTCATTCATGATTTTATCTATATGGGTCATCTCCCTTTTCTTTTTGAGAAGCCTGGCTAGAGGTTTATCAATTTTGTTTATTTTTTCAAAAAACCAACTCTTGGTTTCATTGATCTGCTCTACAGTTTTTTTAGATTCTATATTATTTATTTCTTCTCTGATCTTGATTTTTTCTCTTTTTCTGCTGGGTTTGGGGTGTCTTTGCTGTTCTGCTTCTAGTTCCTTTAGGTGTGCTGTTAGATTTTGTATTTGGGATTTTTCTTGTTTCTGGAGATAGGCCTGGATTGTAATGTATTTTCCTCTCAGGACTTCCTTCGCTGCCTCCCAAAGCGTTTGGATTATTGCATTTTCATTTTCATTTCCTTCCATATATTTTTTTAATTTCTTCTCTAATTGCCTGGTTGACCCACTCATTCGTTAGTAGGGTGTTCTTTAACCTCCATGCTTTTGGAGGTTTTCCAGATTTTTTCCTGTGGTTGATTTCAAGCTTCACAACATTGTGGTCTGAAAGTGTGCATGGTATGACCTCAATTCTTTTATACTTATGAAGGGCTGTTTTGTGACCCAGTATGTGATCTATCTTGGAGAATGTTCTATGTGCACTCGAGAAGAAAGTATAATCTGTTGCTTTGGGATGCAGAGTACTAAATATATCTGTCAAGTCCATCTGATCCAATGTATCATTCAGGGCTCTTGCTTCTTTATTGATCCTGTGTCTAGATGATCTATCCATTATTGTAAATGGGGTATTAAAGTCCCCTGTAATTACCACATTCTTATCAATAAGGTTGCTTATGTTTGTGATTGTTTTATATAGTTGGGGGCTCCTGTATTCGGCGCATAGACATTTATAATTGTTAGCTCTTCCTGATGGATAGACCCTGTAATTATGATATAATGCCCTTCTTCATCCCTTGTTACAGCCTTTAAATTAAAGTCTAGTTTGTCTGATATAAGTATGGCTACCCCAGGTTTTTTTTTAATTCCAGTAGCATGATAGATAGTTCTCCATCCCCTCACTTTCAATCTGAAGGTGTACTCTGGTCTATAATGAGTCTCTTGTAGACAGCAAATGGATGTGTCTTGTTTTTTTTATCCATTCTGATACCCTATGTCTTTTGGTTGGAGCATTTAGTCCATTTACATTCAGTGTTATTATTGAAAGAATAGGGTTTAGAGTCATCGTGTATCTGTAGGTTTCATGCTTATAGTGATGTCTCTGGTATTTTGTGGTCCTTGCAACATTTCACTCACAGAATCCCCCTTGGGATCTCTTGTAGGGCTGGTTTAGTGGTGATGAATTCCTTCAGTTTTTGTTTGTTTGGGAAAATCTCTATCTCTCCTTCTATTCTGAATGACAGACTTGCTAGATAAAGGATTCTTGGCTGCATATTTTTTTCTGTTCATCACACTGAAAATTTCCTGCCATTCCTTTCTGGCCTGCCAAGTTTCAGTAGATAGGTCTGCTATTACCCTTATGTGTCTACCTTTGTATGTTAGGGACCATTTATCCCTAGCTGCTTTCAAAATTCTCTCTTTATCCTTGTATTTTGCCAGTTTCACTATGATATGTCATGCAGAAGATCGATTCAAGTTATGTCTTAAGGGAGTTCTCTGTGTCTCTTGGATTTCAATGCCTTTTTCCTTCCTCAGATCAGGGAAGTTCTCAGCTATGATTTGTTCAAATACACCTTCAGCCCCTTTCTCTCTCTTCTTCTTCTTCTGGAATTCTTATGATATGGATATTATCCCATTTGATTGCATCACTTAGTTCTCTAATTCTCCCCTCATACTCCTGGATTTTTTTATCTCTCTTTTTCTCAGCGTCCTATTTTTCCATAATTTTATCTAATTCACCTATTCTTCCCTCTGCCTCTTAAATCTGTGCTGTAGTCACCTCCATTTTATTTTGCACCTCATTTATAGCATTTTAAAATTCCTCATGACTATTTTTTAGTCCCTTGATCTCTGTAGCAATAGATTCTCTTCTGTCCTCTCTGCTTTTTTCAAGCCCAGCGATTAATTTTATGACTATTATTCTAAATTCTTGTTCCGTTATATTTCTTAAATCGGTTTTGATCAATTCGTTAGCTGTCGCTACTTCCTAGAGTTTATTTTGAGGAGAATTCTTCCATTTCATCACCTTCGGTAGTCCCTGTGGTAGCTCCAAACTGCAGGGCACTTCCCTTAGGCTGTCCAGAATAACTTGTGTTGGTGGGCGGAGCCGCAGTTAGACCAATGTCTGCCCCCAGCCCACCACTGGGGCAACATTCAGACTGGTGTGTACCTTACCTTCCCCTCTCCCAGGGGCAGAACTCACTGTGGAGTGGTTGGCCCCTATGAGGGCTGCTTGCACACTGCCAGGCTTGTGGTACTGCTTCAATGGGATCTGGCCAGGGCGTATTAGAGGAGTGGATCTGCAAGGTGCACCAGGGCGGGGGTGGGGGCGGGGGCAGGGGGGAGGTGGGGAGAGGCAGGCTTAGGCTTAGCTCGCTTTGCCATGGGTGGTCCCCTGCAGGAGGGGCCCTGCACACTGGGAGGGAGGCAGTCCCATGAGAAGGATGGATCTACAGAAGCACAGTGTTGGGCATCTGTGCAGTGCAAGCAAGTTCAGTGGCAGGAACTGGTTCCCACTGGAATTTTGGCTGGGGTATGGGAGGGGGAGATGGCGCTTGCCAGTGCCTTTGTTCCCCTGCCAAGCTCTGTCTTTCCAGGACTCAACCACTCTCTGTCCCAGCGTCCTCTTGCCCTCCTCGCTCTCTGAGAGCAGAGCTGTTGACTTTTAACATTCCAAATGTTAAGTACCGCTGGCTGTGAGAACTCACGAAGTCTACCCCTCCACTTTTTGCAAGCCAGACTCGGGGGCTCTACCTTGCTGGGCAGGCTGCCCCTCCACCACCCCAGGTCCCTCCCACCAGTCCCTGTAGCACATACCACCTCTCTGCCCTTCCCACCCTCTTCCCTGGGCCTCTTGTCTAAGCTTGGTTCCAGAGAGTCCGTTCAGCTGGTCTTCTGGCAGTTTTCTGGGTTATTTAGGCAGATGTGGATGGAATCTAATCGATCAGCAGGACACGTGAGCCTAGCATCCTCCTATGCCGCCATCTTCCTCTCTTTTTCTTTCTTTCTTCTTTCTTTCTCTTTTTCTTTCTTTCTCCTTTCCTGACTGGTTTTTTCATATGATCTGTCTTACAGCATATAGATTTTTTTTCTTCTGCTTGATCATTTCTGCTATTACTTTTTTCATTTCATTAATTGTAATACTCAGCTTCAGCAATTTTATTTGGTTCTTTTCTATGATTTCTGTCTCTGTTGAATCTCTCATTTTATTCATGTATTTTTTCCAATTTCATTGCATTGTTTAACTCTGTTCTCTTGTAGCTCACTGAGCTTCCTTAAAACAATTATTTTGAATACTCTGTCAGGCAGTTCATATATCTCCACTTCTTTGAGGTTGGTCACTGGAAAATTATTGTTCTCCTTTGGTGGTGTCATGATCCTTTGATGTTTCCTACTGCTTAAAGTCTGGTGTTTCTGTCTTTGCATTTGAAGAAGCAGTCACTTCCTCCAGTCCTTACTCACTGGCTTTGAGAGAGAGAGACCTTCATTGGTCAATCTAGCCAGGTATTATGAGGCTCTCAGAACATTTCTGTGGATGCTTCCACTCTTTACTTCCTGTTCTCCCTTGGCAGGTAGACAATTATTAAGATTGTATGTCTTCTTTTTGTGGTCAATCCCACAAAAGCATGCTGAGTGCTGATAACCTCCTGTTTGTTTTCCCTGGGCTGGTGCCCTGAAATGCTCATGTTTGTGAACCTTCTCCCAAATCAACAGAGTCAGGCTGGCTTTCTGTGCTTCCTTGCTAGCCATCTGCAAAGGTCACACTCATCATCCATGGGAGTGTGATCTGGGAGTTGGCCATAGGGTGTGCAAGGGCTGTGCTTGAGGTATATAGAGCATTAGGGATACCCAGGGGTCAGTTTGGGATCTCTGCAGATGAGGAAAGATGAATACTGAAATATACACACATGAAATAAATGATGTTTGGGATTTGTTCAAAAATAAGTATTGACGTGGTTAAGGGTTATAAATTAGACAAATTGGGCCATCTATTGATACTTGTTAGAAGCTCTCTGATGGGTACATCAGATCTATTCTGATTATTCTCTTATATTTGCTTATCTTTAAAAATTCCCAGTAAAAGTTAAGACAACTCTATTAAAAGAGTAAAAATATTAGTTACAGAATTGGAGAAAATATTTCTAGTGCATTTATTTTGTAAGTACATGTATCTAGAATATATAAAGAGCTCCTAGAAATCAGTAAGACAAAGATAAAATCTTATAGAAAAAAAATGGATAAAAGAACAGACATTTTACAAGAGAGCGTATATAAATGGCTAATTTGAAAAGTTGTTCATCCTTTCAGTCATTTGGGAAATGAAAATTAAATCAAAATAAGATACCCCTTTCATGCCAAATAGAAAGGATACTGTTTTCAAAAGCTGATGTTACCAATTGAAGAGGCTACGAATGGTAGAAATGAATGTTTATAAATGCTGGTGGGAGAATAAATTATCTTGACTACTTCAGAAACTAGTCAGCAGTTTGTACTAAAAATAAATAATCTCAATACCATCTGAGCCAGAAATTTTACTCCTAGGTATATACCCAAAGAAATGTATAAATTTGTTCACTGAAAGACATGTACAACTGGATATATCCATATTGTAATACCTACCAATACAACTTTCCAAACATAGTAAGAATAAATAGATTGTATCATATTCATAAATATAGAAGCATACAGTAATATGAATCAATGAACTAATGGTACATGTAAAAATATAGGTGAATCTTGCAAACACAATGTTGAGATACAAAATAGTATATACCAGATGAATTCAATTATGTAAATTTCAAAACAAAGCAAATATGACTTATAATTTCAATAATAAAATCATGTTGGAGGGGCTAGTGACTTGGATGAGCCACACAGGGAACTTTTGACTTGGTAGATATATTCTCTCTTGGCTCTGTGTGTGCTTACAGGAGTCTTTATACTCTCAAAATTCATTGATCAAAATTCATTGAGCTACACTTAGGAGTTTTACATTTTTCTGCATGTATAATTCAATGGGAAAAATGTAACAAGAAAGGTCAAACCACCCATGACAACCAAAAAAATTCCTTTTATATTGTTGCCAAAGGGCCAACCCCCTAATGTATAAAGAGCTCCCCAAAATCAAGAAGAAAAATATTTACAAGCTAATAGTGAAATGGGCAGCAGCATCTTCAAGTATGGGCAGATATTTCACAAATGGTTAAATGGCCTTCAAATATATAAAAAGAATATCAGTCTCATTCAAAATAAAAAATGCAAAATAAAATGGCAATAAGATACCATTTCTCAACTATCAGTTTGAAAAAGAAATCCAATTAACTAAAAATAAATGAATAAAAATAAAGACACTTATATCTTTAAAAAAATAAAATAGAGTATTTACAGCCCAAAAAAGAAAGAAAGAAAGAGAAACAAAATCCCAAAAGTTGACAATATACTATATCGGTGAGGCTCTAGGGAGAAGTAAATGATGTATTTCATCTTAAGCTCTAGTGAAAAAATAACTCGCACAAAGTAAACACTAAATATTCACTTTAAGATTTACAAGTTAGGTATGTATAACTACCAAGAGGGACTATGGATTTAAAATTCAATCCAGAGAATATATTTTTTCCTACAATTCTTAGCCCTCAAGGAAGCATTGATTCCTTGTGGGAAAAAATAACTATTTCAATAAAATGACCCTAAGAAAGTTATAGTTGGATCTGAAATTTTCCTTGAAGCTGGAAAGTAGCTTAAGTGTTCATAAATATAGAGGT
Source organism: Leopardus geoffroyi (assembly GCF_018350155.1). Taxonomy (NCBI): domain Eukaryota; kingdom Metazoa; phylum Chordata; class Mammalia; order Carnivora; family Felidae; genus Leopardus; species Leopardus geoffroyi. The sequence continues at coordinate 564,598 of NC_059332.1, read as the reverse complement.
AGAAAAAAATCTGGGGAAGAGCTAACTCTGAAATGCAGGATTTATTCTATAGGAAGGAGAACCAAATGGCAGAATTCAGGAGGATTCATTTGCTTTGCAAACCACTTGTGATACTACTTTTTAATATTTTCCCCATGGCCCAAACTCCTTTCTCCATGAGTTTTGCTTAATTGCAAATGGGAGATTGGTTCCCTAATGTCAAAATTTCTAGCCCCAATCCTATAGTCACATTTCCTGAGGATTAAAAGACAGGGAGACCCCGGGTACCCCTGTAATATTTCAAACGGTGGAGAAGACAAGGAGATTTCGGGGAGTGAAACATGACTTTGGACAATGCCACAAACCCAAGAGGTAAGGGCACGAGGAACATCAGAGACACTTTCAGAGCACAAGGAGCCTCAGTTCTGAGAGAGGGAAATTACTTTTACTGGTTATGCTCTCCTTGACCTTAGAGACTGAAATTTTTCCTTACTGGAGGTCATTTCGACAACAATGGGTTTGTCTTAGGGAAACAGGCTACAGAGTACAGCAGAGGGGAGGGATGATCATGGCATGTGGATTAAAAATAATTTAGGAATAAAACTTATTTAGAGTAAAAGGAAAAGAACAGTGATATTCAAATATTTAAGTAACAAGAGTAAAGTAAGGTGCTGAGTTTAAGTTGGACAATTTTTTTTTTTTTAATTTTGGGATTGCTACTTATGGGAAGGTCTAACGACAGTTGTGGGAAATTATGCTGGGCAATTCTCTGGAAGCATGAGTGATCTTTTCCCCCAAAACAATGTAGACTTGGTAAGTCGTCTGCTTAGAGGTTTGGGAAATGACCTCAATAATCAAGTGGATGAACCCCTATTTACCAAGGAACCATATTACTGCATGTACATGATTAGCAATCTGGAAATGATTACCAGTGGTTTAGGGACACTACAAACTCATTTTAGTGACACAATAGTCCAGGAAGTTTGCTGGCGTGCACGGTATTATTACACCCATTAGGCATCATAAATGATACAAAGAGATACACTTTTTTTTCAGGACCATTTTAATTATGCCTCTTGGTCACCGCTCCTATTCTACTAAAGATAAGGAAAGAAAAAACATTTCACACTATTTGACACTAAGAAATTATGCACTTAAAAATATACTTTATACTAAGACAGCTTGAGGAAAATTCATTTCAAATGATTGTTGTGAGGTATTTATTTAATGTAATTTAGATGAATTAGGATGTAAACATATTTCTGAATACATCTTCATGATTCTTAGCCTTTGAAATCTGTCTCTTGTATTATTATAAAAGTTCTTTTTAACAATTATTGTTTCCAGGAAATGTCATTAAAATCAAAATTTTCCTTTTCCTTCCTTCCTTCCTTCCTCCCTGTCTCTCCTTCTCTTTCTTTCTTTCAAAAAGAGTAGTGAATAATATCCTTTGAAGGTGTGGACATTACAACTGGCTCAGACTAAATTTTGAATTGGGTGAAACTTCAATTCAAGTTTGGAGACTTCATTTCTATTTTCACTGCCTTTCTTCCTTCAGGTCAACTTGTCTGGGTCTCAAAACTTCTCTGCACCATCTGAAGGTAGGACCCCTCCCCATACTCAGAAGCTTTTATAGGCTATGCGATAACTTCTCTTTTCCCTCATATCAAAAAATCACAATATGAGTGGTGAATGATGTATCTATGGGAACAGTGTACATTTTATCAGGATAATAATTTAACCCAAAGTACCTAAACTTTCATTATTCCTTCCTGCCTATAAAATAATTCTGCATATTTGTACTATGGATATGATTAATTATAAATAAATTGATGACTAAAGTATTTTAGTGGTCATGGGGAGATACGTGCCACAATAAAAACAATTAGGATTTAAATCCTTTATTCTATCCACCTCTGTGCTGTTTTACATCAACTCATTGAATCTCCCTAACAACCCTCATGTGAAAATTACCTGAGTCAATTGTTCAAGGACAGTAAACTAATAGTATAAAAATAGAATATATGCGGCCTCTACTCTCAGTGACTGCCTCTTTGAATGACTTAATCAATACTCTGGAGTGAGAACATTTAAAGCACAAAATCAGTAGATTGTATAGCAGTAAAAAAATTAATAACAAGCACCAGGAGTTCTAACATATACAATAGCAAGACCATGGCATATAGCTCGGCAAGGACTATTCAGTATTACCAGAACAAAGTAGGATTACACAGGGCTGCTCCTTGGGCCAGGTGCCTTGTTTAACATCCAGTGTTTACTGGCTAATTATAAAAAGAATGCCTAATCAGTGAATAAAATTTGGAAATGCAGAACACAATTATATAATGAAAACTATTAATAATCCCAAAGTCACAGATAATCTAAATTATCATTCTTGTAGTGTGTTTTCCAATGCTTTTGTATGCTTACATTTTCATATATTTCAGCAATATTTGGAAAATATTTCATATTTTATATTAGGCCTGCCCATATACTAAGACATTGTAAGCATCATGAATAGGTATTACATATTTAAAATTAATTTTATTGACTATGTAATAATCTAATCAATGGATACATGATCTTTGACATTTCTCTGTTCTGAAACATCAAGCTTATTTTTTCTAATTTTCCCATAATGTACATATAGCAATGATGTTTATCCTAGCATGTAAATATTTTTGTGCATTTAATCATACATCTAGAATGTTTTCTTAAGGAGGGGCTCCTGGCTGGCTCATTTGCTTAAGCGTCCGACTTTGGCACAGGTCATGATCTCATGGTTTGTGGGTTCGAGCCCTGTTGTCAGGCTCTGTGCTGACAGCTCAGAGCCTGGAGCCTGCTTCAGATTCTGTGTCTCCCTCTCTCTCCCCCTCCCCTGTTTGCACTCTCTTTCTCTCAAGAATAAATAAATATTAAAAAATTTAAAAAAAAAGAAGTTACCTTCTCTAAAAATTAAAGTGTTTAAAAAAGCCCTTCACTCACGGAATCACTTCTTGACTGACAATTATTATCTTAATAGTAATACTTATATTTATGTGATGCATTGTACGTTGCTCAAAGTTTGAGTATAACATTCCTGAATTATATATTTGCTTGATACATAAGGAAAATGAAGCACATGCCCAGTGTGTGTGTGTGTATGTGCAAGGTCATATATTTGGGAATTCTCACATCCAGGACTCACGCTGGAGAATCTATATAATGTTCTTCACAGCTCTGTCCATTGTGTAATCACAGTTTCCAGAAAACAGAAGATTATATTATACTGAAGCTTTATTACAGGACAGCCTGTGTTGAAAATCTTTGTACTTGGAGGTGTGGCTTAATGGAAGGAACAGTGAGGCCATCCATGAATACCACACTTTTTTTTTAGTTCATGATATTTGATACAAATATAAAAGTGTTTGACATAAGTAAACTAAGTGAAAGTGTTTGTGCTATTAGTCCTAGCTGTGTTAACTCCTACTAATTACCCTTTGGCTAAATATCATGATAAATTAATTCCATGAGTGCATTACCTTGGGTCCTTGGGGTTTTAGCCATATTGACTTAATTACCAGAAGAAAGGAGAATTTACCTTCACTGATAGTGACTTTCAAGGGTGGTAATTTTACATGCTATAATAGAAATCCATTAAAAATCAGCAAGAAAAATGAATTGAAAGGAATTAAGTTAGAAAAAATTGAGTAAATTAGAGATTTATTGAAGCTCCAATGTCTTGGTTTCTCCCAATCCTAACAGATATGATATCTTCTTTCTGTAACAAATAATTAGTAATGCCTCTTTACTATCTTGATCTTTGCAATACTCCCACTTAGCAAACTAAATGAAGACCAAGGATTAAAACATGGTTGTTAAAAAAAAAAACAAAAACAAAACAAAACAAAACATGGTTGTTAAGATACAGATATGTAATTGTTAATTCTCATTATTCTTGCTGAAGTTATAAAACGCAGTATGTTAATTATTTTCTCTGTTTCACACCCCCTGCCCAGCTTCTGTGTTGCTTCTAAGTCCACAAGCCAGCATCAGGTTCTAACCACAGGATAACAAAGCTCCCAGGATTCTGACTGTGTTGTTTCTGGCAAGTAGTGTTCCAGAAATGGGAAGATTCAACAACACCTTTTCTCACCCCGATGGCTTTGTTCTGGTGGGCTTCTCTGAATGGCCCAGACTAGAAATGGTTCTTTTTGTGGCTGTCTCCACCTTCTACATAATGACCCTCCTCGGAAATTCAGCCATCATTTTCTTGTCACACCTTGATCCCAGACTCCACACACCCATGTATTTCTTTCTGGCTAATCTCTCTTTCTTGGACCTCTGCTACACTACCTCCACTGTCCCGCAGATGCTGGTCAACATACAGAGCCACCGGAGAAGCATCAGCTACACGGGATGCATAGCTCAGCTTTTCGTCTTCGTTGGCTTAGGATCCACTGAATGCATACTTCTCTCAATAATGGCCTTTGATCGTTATGTCGCTATCTGCCGGCCTCTCCATTACATAGTTATCATGAACTCTCGGCTTTGCCAACAAATGGCAGTGGTGGCTTGGGGAACAGGTTTCAGTAACTCCTTGGTGCAAACAGTGTTAACTTTCTTGTTGCCTCGCTGTGGTCAATATCGGGTAGAGAATTTCTTCTGTGAGGTACCTGCCATGCTTCAATTATCATGTGTTGATACACGGACCAACGAAGTCGAGATGTATGCAGCTGTGGTGATCATAAAAGTTATCCCCGTTGGATTAATTCTGTTCTCTTATCTCAACATTGTCAGAGCAGTGGTTGGGATCCAATCTACTGAGGGTCGCAAGAAGGCCTTCAACACATGTGGGTCTCATCTGCTGGTGGTCGTTATGTTCTATGGCTCAGCTATCAGTGGTTATGCGTATATGGCGCCCAAGAGCAATTCAGCCAAACTGAAGGGCAAGCTTCTTGCTCTCTTTTATGGACTTGTAACTCCAATGCTTAACCCTCTTATCTACACCTTGAGAAACAGGGATGTGAAGGGAGCAGTAAAGAAGCTACTGGGGAGAGAAGAGCAGGGGTGAAGCACAGCTTAGGAGAAGGTGGTTCCTTGCAATTCGTGTCCTCACTCCCAGAATGCCTGCCATGGACGCCATCACCAAGGTCCAATAGCAGTGGCTGCCTGTTATTCCTATTACCTTTGTATTTCAGAGGAAATAAAATGCTGACTATTCTCCCTCTAAAATAATGAAAGAGCTCTAAAAATAGATAATGAATATTCATAGATTTTAGTAAAGTATTGCATTTGTTGCCATGCTGTCTTTTCCAATGAAGTCTTAAAATTAATAACCAAGTAAGTTTTCTTGTCACATGGCACATTAAAACTGGTGATTAAGGGGCTAATCTTGAGACTTGTTTAAAAAACAGGAAGAGGACTGTCTGAAATAACTACATTATGCCACAAAATTAGAAGAATGCCCTTATACTCAAGAGGGAACTTCATTTCCTCCACCCATATTTTCTTGTGTTGTCAGTATAGCTGTTGTACCTCTGACCTCATTTTAGTCAATATTAGAATGAAGCATCCTCAGGGAGCCACATCCATGCTATGAGCATTGACACAGTTCTGGGGAAAAAGGCGTGGATGTATAGAGAGCTCTCTGCAAGACCTCTGCCTGTTTGTTCATTTATCCAACCCTTCTAGCAGCCTCTTTTAGCATATTTTAAAAATTCAACATGTTCTCATATGGAAGTTTTTCCTCATGGCCAATATACAGACAACATGTATATCTCTCAGCAATGGCTTTTGATCTGAAAACACTTGTTTCCCAATCAGTATAAATTTTATTTTTGGTGCTCAGTCATCTTTATCAGCATTCTCAGCAGGCAAAATAGAAAAATAGACATTTTTCTCCAAAACGAAAAGCAAGAAAGCATATAAGTTCTACACACAGGATAGATATCCCCAACGCCATGTGTTTAAGGATTTTTTTTTAATTCTGGTTAGCTAACGTACAGTGTAATAATAGTTCCAGGTGTAGAATCTAGTGATAGAACACTTCCATACATCACCCAGTACCCATCACGACACATGCCCTCCTTAATCCCCATCACCTGTTTCCCCCATCCCCCACTCAAAGTTCCCTCTGGTCACCAGAAGTTTGTTCTCTATAGTTGAGAGTCTGTTTCTTGGTTTGCCTCTCTCTCCCCAGTTCCGGTTTCATAGATTCTACATTTTATGTAACCATTGCTGGATGAAAGGCCTACCTCGAGGCAAGGATGTGTAGGCTTGACACAACCAAATATCTTGCATGTACTATGAAAACAGCCCAAACATCGAAAGAACATTCCTACTATCAATACGTCTTATTAAATTTTAATTACTTCTCTTCCTATCTTCTTGTGCAAGTTATGGTTTCACATTTGGAACAGAGGGGAAAAAATGACCACATCTTCATCTGGGTAAATTTACAGCAGAAGAATATGAAAAAGCATCTACTCTCAAAGACTGTAATGTACAAGTTATTTTATTAGTGGCGACACACAGTGGTCCTTTCTACCTATGTCTGAGCAGTGGGTATATAGTTCAATTCTCCTGAAGAGTAATGAAAATGAGCTGTTTGAAGATGTGACAAAATTTCTGACATCGTTTTCTATCAAAGACTTCATTTTTGGAGGAGTAGATTTAGATCTACAGCAAAACTGAGAGATTCAGAGAGACCCCCCCCCCATGCCCCTGCCCCTCTGCACACAGCCTTCCCCACTATCTACACCAGAGGGGACATTTGTTATAATTGATGGACCCACACTGACACATCGTTATCACCCAAAGTCCATTATTTACATGAGGGTTCACTCTCAGTGTCCATTCTGTGGGTTTAAGATAAATACACAATGACACGTACCCACCATGATAGTATCATACAGAGTGTTTTCACTGCCTGAAACGTCCTCCGTGCTCCACCTGTTCATCCCTCCCTCTCCCAGTGCCAGGCAAACACTGAACTCTTTACTGTCTCCATAGTTTTGCCTTTTCCAGAATGTCATACAGTTGGAATCGTTATGGTATATAGCCTTTTCAGGCCAGCTTTTTTCACTTAATATGCATTTAAGTTCCTCAATGTCTTTTTACGGCTGGATAGCTCATTTCTTTTTAAAAAGTGATGAATCATATTCCACTGTGTGGATGGACCACAGGTGATTTATTGATTCACCTACCGAAGCACATCTTGGTCCTTGCTTCCATGATTTTTCAATTACGAATCCAGCTATGATAAACATCCATGAGCAGGTTTTTGTGAGAACATACGTTTTCAACCACTTTGGGTAAATACTAAGGAGTGTGACTGCTGGACCACACGGTAAGAGTATGTTTAGTTTTGTGAGAAACCACCAAACTGTCTCCCAAAGTGGCTGCGCCATTTTGCATACCCACCAGGAATGAATGAGCGTTCCTATTGTTCCACATCGTCACACACACTTGGTGTTGTTTGTGTTCTGGATTTGGGTCATGCTAATTGGTATATAGTAGTATCTCACTGCTGCCTTAATTTGCATTTACATAATGACGTACGATGTGGAGCATCTGTTCATACGCTGATCTACCATCTGTTCCTTGCTAAGGTTAAGGTTGTTGGTGCACTTGTTAATGAGGTTGTTTGTTTTCTTAATGTTGAGTTTTAATAGCTTTTTGTATATGTTGGATACCAGTCCTTTATCAGATATGTCTTTTGCAAACATTTTCTCCCAGTCTGTGGCTTGCCTTCTCCTTCTCTCGGTCTGTCATTCCTCTTCTATCCCAATATAAATTTCCTCATTTTTTCTAATATGTATATGCTTGTGTGTGTGCCCTATGTACAGGTGTTGTATTTCAGAAGTGTATACAGGATGAGAAATCACGTTTCAGACATTACAGACATTGTATTCCCAATCCTCTCTAAGGGATCATGACTATCCACCCTCCCTAAGCATTTACGTATCTTATGTTGTTTGTGACTTGGTAGAGGGGGTAGGGAGTAGGTTTTGTGACTGAGTCTTGGTTTTTCAAATACACTGATCTTTTCTGGATTCTATCTTTATGTAAATAAAGTTGGTATTCAAGTTGTTTGGCAGAATTAAAAAGAAAAGTTAGTGGGTTTTACCCCCATTTACAGGCCTGATATGTATCACATGCAGAAAGGTAAGGGCTATCGAGCAGTGTCTATTCTGATAGTCTGTTGTGACCTCAGGGTGTAAGAGGTGCGGGATGGAGTATTTCAAAGGATCTTGTGTGTACATGGTCCCGAGCTTTTAGGCTTCATTTCTTGGTCACATATGGTAACTATAACCCTGGGAAATTTCCGTTAAAATGGTTGGTTCTTCAATTTTGTTGAATTTTTTTAAGCATAAGGGACCTTCCCTTCTTCTGAGACTTTGCAGCTACCCTTTATCAGATTTTTTTTTTCAACGTTTATTTATTTTGGGGACAGAGAGAGACAGAGCATGAACGGGGGAGGGGCAGAAAGAGAGGGAGACACAGAATCGGAAACAGGCTCCAGGCCCTGAGCCATCAGCCCAGAGCCTGACGCGGGGCTCGAACTCCCGGACCGTGAGATCGTGACCTGGCTGAAGTCGGACGCTTAACCAACTGCGCCACCCAGGCGCCCCTACCCTTTATCAGATTAAGAAAGTTCTCTTCTATTGTTGGTAATGCTAGGTGTGTCTTTATGTTAACGTAAATGGATGCTGTTTTTTATACAGCTTTTACTGTAGAAAGAGAAAAAAAAAGACTTCTACATCTATTGAAATGATTATATAATTTTCCCTTGTTATTTTTTCTAATATAATATATTCTGTTAACTGACTTTTTAACATTAAAAAGAACTCTGAATTCCTACAATAAAATCAACTTTGTTATAATCTGTTTTCCTTTTTATAAATTGCTAGATTAAAAATGCTAATTATTGGCTGGAATTTTAGATTATGCTCATGAGGGAGACAGGCTTGCAACTTTACCTTCTAATCGAAGTCAGAGGATTTGGAATACTTGATATCAAGATTTACTATAAAGAGACAGCAATTATGGTCTCTTATGGGTGTAGGAATACACACAGAAAACAGTGAAGTACAGTGGAGGATCTAGAAACAGACCCACCTGAACCTGGACATTAGGTTTATAAAGAACTTGGCAGCGGAGAGGGGGCATGGCGATATTTAATAAGATAAATAGTACTTTGTCTATCCACATGAAATCAATATTGACACTTTGCCTCAGAAACTACTTCCCCATAGAGTTTAGATATTATAAATTTGAATGGCAAAATATTAAACCATCTGGGAAAATAACCCTGAAGAATATGATCATGATCTTGGGGTCGGCAAAAGTTTCAAAAAACCTAATGCATACGTAGCACTAACTATAAAGGCAGTAACTGATAAATTAGACCACATTAATTCTAGAAACTTCTGCTAATCACAAGATACCGCTAAGAAAGTGAAAAGGCAAACCACAGAGTGAGAGAAGATGTTTATAATACAACTTCAAAAGCTAGACCAGAATATATAAATAGTCATAAATCAAGAAGAAAAAGACAAATGACCTAATGAAAAATGGCCTGAAGTGCTTCACAAAAAATGAAATGACCGATCAATATACAAAAAGATATTCACCTACATTAGTCACCAAGGAAATGCAAATTAAACTCACAGTTCAATACCACCGCATGCTTACAGGGTTACCTGAACTAAAACAGACTGATAGTTCCAAGTGTTGGCAAAACGTGAATAGATGGAATTCTCATCCATGGCTGGCGGGAGTCCAAGTGGCTCGTCCATCTTGGAAACCAGTAGGCAGTGCACCTACTAAAGCCTAGTGTATGCATATCTTCGTACCCAGGAATTCTGCTGCTACAGATACGCAGAAAGTAGCTCAACTAAAATGCTTATGCAAACAGTATTAATAATAAAACGAAATAGAAATTGCCAACTATGCATCAGTAGTAAAGTAGATCGATAAAATTGTAATATATCCTTACATATAATACTATACAGCAACGAAACAAAGCCTCGCTACCTGTGACATCCCAGGTGAATCTCAGAAACAAGTCAGATGGAAAGATTAGTACTACATGTTTGGACGCACGAAAATTTCAAAAACAGGTAAAACAAACTTTGTAGACATCTGGATGATGATTACCTTTGGGGAGGAATGTGGAAACAGCAAATGGGATGGATATGAGGGGGTCTGGAGGTGGGGTAACATTCTAGATTTCCATTTGGAAGTGGTTGAATGTGTTTTGTTCTCACTTTGTGGTAATTCAGTTAGGTTTAGTGTTTTCTTCATTATGTATGTTATGCTTTATAAAACAATTAAGAATCCATGTCAAATGGGATAAGCTGATAGTATACTGTTACTTGTAAAACAAACAGGACGCCTTTGCATTTCAAGAGGAATATTTTCATTATCTCCCTCTTTATGAAGACAAGGAATACTGATCTATTTGCTAAAAAAAACCTCTTATTTATAAAAATTGAAAATTTTATCAACTCTTGTGCACATTAGATCCATAAAAGTAATAGAACATGATTTAAAATAGAAACCAAAGCGTTCATGTACACAAAGGAAATAAAGACGTACCACTAAATATCATTGGATCACTCCAGAATCCTCACTGATGAGAAATCCTAGTAGTGACCTGATTCCCTTTGAACTTGGTGAGATACCCTTCTGTGCTCATGTCCCTTACCATAGTGACATTGGTTTCCATCAGTTTTTTATTAAAAGATGAGCTGGCTTAAGGTTTGGGAAACACTAAATCTTGATTTACACAGCTATACAAAACCCTCATTTTCCCGAATCAATTTGTCCAATTTGCAATGACTTGACTTATCTTACCTAAGGAGGCGTGAAGGAGCACTGATTCCAACTCTTTCATCATTTAAAGACTTTAGCAAACCAAAGAAGGCTGAATGTGAGAGACCGGGGATTCAGTTTCTCTTCATTTTTGTTAACACCAATACAATTCTGTTACAATACAATACAATTTTGTTAACACCAAAAATATCTGTTGGAGAACCTGGGATGCTGCGATACACTTTGGCACACAAACTCCATTTTGCACACCGACAATTATTGGGCTTGCCCTGAATCTACATTTAAAAAGTCAGAGTGTTGGGAGGAGGAACAGAGTCCTGAGCTTCAGGCTGGGAACACTCACAGTCATACAGACACAACACACAGAGAAGATTCAGCAAAAGTCAGAGAGACAGAAGACTAAACCTCTCACCCTGGGACTCCCGGGCCAGAAAACAGCCCTGCTAGACAGACAAGAGTCCTCACACAAGTAAGCACACGCACTTACACACCGAACGAATCAGATTCACCCTTCGCCTGGCTGCGGCCGAATTCCCAAGATCTGTCACTGGACAGAAATCACTTAACACTCGAAATGTAAAGGTCACGACTGAAAATCCGGTCTGCTGGCACCACTGCGGACACGACTGGCTGTGCACCATCGAAACATCAACGGAACGCTAACTTGGCAAAGACTCAGGTGTACATGCAAGACCGAAAACAGCTCAACCGGGAAACTCACCAGAACAGACTCGGGAGGGTGGCTGCAGCCGAGGAGGTCCCCTGCAGACCACCTGTTTCCGTTGGTCCAGCGTGGGGTCCAGGGGCGCGGCATCGCAGGGACCTCCAGGGATGCACTGCTAATTAGCTCAAAGACGTCCAGCTAATCAACGGCACACTATTTATACCGGAGATCAATCAGGGGACTGATTTAACTCGGCAAGGCCAACACTTACAGAAGAGAAAGGGCTGAGACCCGAGCAGGTTGACTGGGGGCATTCTGGACTGGTCACATCTGCACTGCAGGTCAACAACTGGCTGGCAGGTGACACAGGTGTGTGTCAGGAGACGCAGCAGAGAGACGGCAGGAAGCAGTGTCGGCTGCCTGTGGGTCTGGTCCTGCAGCCGGCAGCCAAGGTCCTCTGATTCGGGCTCCCTGTGCCCAGTCTTCAGCGCGAACCTGGCCAGGTCGGTGCCCTGCGACCAGCCAGCGTCAGGACGCGGTCGACCCGCATTGAGACGGGAGGTAGGGTGTGCGCGCATGCGTGTACGTGCGCGTGCGTCCCGTGTGTCCTTGTGCGTGCGCGCGAGTCCTGTGAGTGCGTGAGCACGTGTGCGCGCGTCCTGTGAGTGTGCGTGCGTCGTGTGCATGCGTGTGCGCGTGTCTGTGTGCGTGGGCGAGAGTGTCACGTGTGTGTTGTGTGTCGTACGTGGGGGAGCCGTGCACATTCAGGAGGAGGGTAAGGATACAAAACTCACAGAGAGCATATGGTGACATAAATGGACATATACAAGTGGGGATTAATTATTGCCCAGTTCTTCCAGCTTGTGTCGTCTTTTTCCTGGAGATCCACCCTGTTTCGTCAATGGCATCTTGTAAGATTATGAGTAAAATAAAGAGATTTTGCCTAAACAAACATCTTCGCCCCCCTTCTAGCAGTTGTCCACAGAAACTAGCAAAGGAGGGTTAGGCAGTTTTCGAAAAAGATCCACATAATTATTCAGTACACTACCCTGACACGTGCATTTGTCGACATCGTGCTAACGCAGGCTTCGCGGAAACAGCGTAACACTGGTTTCAGGTGGACTGTGTAGTGACCCATCACCTACAACCCCTGATGCTCCGCCCCGTGGCCTCCTCCATCCCCATCAGCCATATCCCCATCCACCCCTCCCCTCTGGTGGCCGCCAGGGTGCTCTCTAGAGTTCAGAGTCTGTTTTATGGTTTGCCCTCTCTGTCTCTTTTTTCCCTCTATGGTTATCTGCTTGCTTCTTAAATTCCACACATGACTGAAATCATTTTGCTTAGCCTAACACCCTCTGGCTCCATCCAAATGGGTATGTTTTGAATAAACTGATAACCTTCACTCATTCTACTAAACTGCTTTCCTCTCCATTTCTCCTTCCCTCATAAAATTGTTTATTTGAAACATATATTTAAGCATAAAGCTATATAATTACATATAACAATGCTAATTAAAAAGCCAAATATGAACACATACAAACTAAGTAACTAGTAGTGTGCATTACTATTCCTGGAATAAGTATCTTTTTTCTTTGGAGAGCATATTACTTGGGACACTTTAAGGATTTGAATGCGTTATGTTAGAGGCTCTGCTGCTACGTACAACTCCTACTTAGCAGGGCACACACCCGCATATTTTAGGGGAAAGACCATGCTAGCACTTCTCCCAGACAGGCTGTGCACCTGTGCCAAAACATTCTGTAGCTCTGAACACCTGCCTTTATTTTCTTCTCTCGTCCCTTCACTTCCAGCCAGGTCTCCTTCCACAAAACTCTCCCTTTTAGCTCAACTTGCTACTAACTTCCTTAGCATTCTTCCAGTGCTAAGGCCATTTAATGATACTTAAAGTAATGTCCTTCGATTAGAAAGCTCTAACAAGCACATTTGCTCCTTCGTGCTGACAGATGGAGAGGGGCAAAGTCCCGTGTCCAGGATAGAAAGTCCACAGAATCCCAGCAGCTTTCCTCACCTTACCCGAACCACCTGCTTGAGAGGTTACCATTGAATCTGGGGCGCATAGTGAAAGATTCCCAAACACCTGTGCCTTCTTAACAAATACAAGTTTATACATCTCACACAATGAAGTCCACTTTGTCCAGAATTCGCGTCTCTCTGGCCTTCTATTCCAACGTCCCCCAGCTTTGGAGTTGTCCTTTGTGTGCAAGGTGTAAGCCTGGCTGAAGCGGATGTCACACTGGGCTCCCGGGCCACAGGATGGACAGAGAGGGGCAAAGCAGGGCAGTCTCCCTCCCTTTCAGGAAACCTCTCGGTCATACCAACCTGCCTCTGTTCGCATCTTCTCGGCCAGAGTTAGGTGTGGGTGCACCTCGCTGCAAGAGAAGCTGAGAAAAGTTCCTGAACTAGAGCATTTGCCACAAATAAAGTCTGTATTCTGTTACTAAGGGGGAGAATGTTGGAGAGGACAGCTGTCTCATCCTGTATGGATAAACCTAATAAAAACCCCTTGGCTCTGTGTTCAAATTAGGGAGTGATGATTGTAGGAGAACTACATTTTAATCACATTCAAGCTGTCAGGTTCTAATTCAGGAGGACTTAAAGCAAAAAGTACATACCAGAATGTATACTTGGGACGTAAGCTCTTGTGTGGGGTTCCCAAGAACACGTTCTCACTTCACCTGAGAGGGCTCCAACCAGGAGAATTTTCTACCGAAATGACACTTTCTCCTTTCCTATGTCTCCTTGCCTTTGTATCAGGACAATAATATGAATGTAGTACCTCACCCACTTTTCTGTAGCATTTAAATAAGAAGCATTCAGTACCTTACAGTTTTTTCCTGTGAAACTGTATTTACAGTTTTATTTATTTATCTATCCTAATATATATCCTTTGACTTTTGATGATTTTATTATTTCCTTTGATAGAAAAAAGTAGACACTTTGTCAAACTCACGTGTAACAAGATTACTATGATTTATTAATTTGAGTTTTTTATAATAGTTGGAATAAATATTATCTGCATCGATGTAATATGACATGAATGGTACTTATGTAGTTTTCGTAATTGTTTTTCATGAGTTTTGTTCAATCAGACAAAAAATTGAAATCTTAATATTTTATACTAATGGAGTTGTCAAAGATTTGGTTGCAACAGTGCATTTCATGGATTTCATATCATGCTTTGTACACAGACTGGGGTAGCAGTTACTCATAATAGAGCTTTCATTATAACTATTGATTTTTTTTTTTTTTGTCTTTTACTTCTTTAGCATTTACCTGTTAGCTTTTACCAACAGTTAGAGGAATTGCCCGTGACAATTCCTGAGAGGCAGAATCACACTGCTCCCTGAGAGTCTCCAGGGAAAAGAAATCTGCCTCCTTGGGGAGGAAGAAGGCTAAGGATCCAGAGCCAGAAGGATCCAAATATAACTGTTCAAGCTCTGTTGTTTTCCAGGAAGGAGGAAGGCTCAACTATATCATCATGTAATTGGCACAGCCTTGTGCGCGTTCGTAGGGGGCAGCGGGAGCGTGGAGGGCATTGCTGGAGGGACATGATCCCATGAGACACAGAGGTGTCCGGAGAGCCGGGAGGTGCTGAGCACAATCCAAGCCTCTGGATGAACAGTCTTAGAGGATCCACAGACTTACAGCCTCTGGATTTTGGGAGGTTGTAAAGGGAGGGTGCAGAGGAAACCAGGCAGTGGCCATAACCACCTAGTCTTTCCCCCAAACGTTATGATTAAAGGAATGTGGCATAAGTGGATGTTTCCAGAAGAGAGGCTGTAGGAGACAGTGGGTTAAAGTGTGGAAACAGACAGCCAGCACCTGCAGCATTTTCCTTCTGAGCACTATTTAATCAGCGATTTCCTCCATCTCCAGAGAGTGGAACAGTCTACCCAATTTGCCAGTATTCCTGTCATAAAATTGCTGTGAGTTGTTCTAAATTAATTACTTCATAGGAAATGGAAATACCTTATTGTTGGAGAGTGAACTACCTAGATTGTCCTGTACACGTTAACCCAATCAAATGACAAAATAGTTTCTGCTGCGTTATGGTAAGGCATCACCTCAGGTCCTCGAAGAAGCGACTACGGGGAAATTGTGGAAAGCAATGGGTAACCACCTCCGTAATCCATAACGAGCCATTTACATAGGTTGTATCTACTATGCAGACATTTTAGAAATGGAAACTTCATTATAATGAACATTAATACTTCTGAGTGTTTCTTGTATGCCAGGCACTGTGCTGTTTCAGATACAGTGTCTAATAATGTATAACAAGTTTTCCTTTGGTTGATTGGAAAAAAAAGATTTTGTTATGAAAACGGAGATTAATAAGAGAATGAGTCAGTCAAGGAACATTTCTCATTATGTGGAGATGACCCAATCATCTTGTGCTGGGTTACTTCCAAAGCAGAAGTCTATAGAGAGTGTTTGTCTTGGCTTTTAGGACTGGGCATGAAAATCACCTTATTTCCCTCCTACTTCTCACACATCCACCTATCACTGAAAGTCCATGTTGAAGTGTAAACCCTCAGAATCTTGCCAGTGTCCAAGGGCCACTTAATCTGATCCCATGGAATAGGAATCTATAAGTGGAATTTATCACGGGGCATGAAACTTGCATATCTTTAGGTTACATGACGTTACTATCTGCTTGATCGCACCCTTCATAAGTTACTCTTATAGACTGATAATAATATAGTTATATATTATATGGCATATATTTATTTTGTATATGTTACAATTTAACAATAGAGAATGATAACAACAGAAAATACTCCATGCAGTGTCCTAGGAGTTCGTTCATTGTTTTAGAAGACAAGAGATTTTAATGCTGATTAATTGCATTTTAATGGCCATTTCTTACTTTTTATTCATGGTCTGCCTCCACAGTGTTTGCATTTTTAACTCAAAACAACTTAGCAAGAAAGCTAGGAAGGCTTCATCACCCTGCCTTTACGTGAAAATGGTGAGTCAGAAACTTTAAGTCAAGAAAAGGTGTCAAGTGAGAGCAGAAGCGACGTGCAAACTTGGCTGCTGTACGAGCTGGAGGCCCTTTCTGCTTCCATTTCTTCACTGTCTGCACAGCAGTGATCGGTGTACGTAAGGCTGGTCTCCACCACATGGGCCTCGGGTCCCCAGACTAAGGCCAACACAGTAAACCCTGAAAACAGCAGGATTTGTGATTTAAACAATCGGATTTTACCTGCTTCAGTATCAGGCCAAGTGACAGAGAGGGAGGGAAAAGAGACTGACTGCATTTGGTTGTACCCTCACCTCCAGAGAGTCCTGTACATTCATTGTTATATGATTTAGTATTTCTTTCCAGGCAGAGTGCCATTCTTTGTTCAACAGTTAGAAACGCTCACAGACCTTTGCTGCCTCTGTTATCCTGTTTCTCCAACTGTCTCTGAACTTGTGAGGTTTTAAAATGTCCTATCACAGGATGACTTTTTTGTTCATACTGGGAGTCCAAAGCACAACAGGTGCCATAGCACACATTAGGCCGTGTGAGCGGCCCCACTGTGTGCCGTCCACCCCCAGCATTGCCCGACTCCTAGCCCCAAAACAGGCCCAGCATTTCCTGTCCGCTGTCCAAACGGGGTGGGACATTTAGGAAAGGAGACCATCAGGCTGTCACTGCTTGAGAAGGAGTCAGACGTTGTCCTTCTCTGCTGGGGACTTTCCGCCTGGTCCCTCCATGGGCACCACTCAGGAAACTGCTGTCTTCCCAATATGAGGGAAGATGTGCAGGGTAAGAGGCCTGTGCACGTGTCTAACTGACAAATGGACTGACACCTTCCCCACAGGCAGAGTTTTCTGTCTATAGACCCTGACTGAAGAGTCAGGAAATTCAAGAAAATGTTTTGGGCAAAAACAAAGATAAGTACGTCCTTGTCTGTTTTTGTTGCCTCAGGCTTCGCTGAATTGTGTGCTTTCATGGGAAACATAGATGTTAAAAACAATTTCAATGCAGGAAAAAGGTTTATAAATGCTTTAATATCTGTATAAGTACATTATAATAGACTACTTGATGTGGGAGCCCCTGTCATTACACAGAGTTGTTATTTCTTATTTCCCAGTCTTAGATCAGATCACTTGTTCCCATCCTTAGCTTTGGGCCTTTTGCATAGCTCCGTGGACACCCAAATTAGTAGGTTAAAACGGTCCACAACATAACTATTTTTTCTCAGGACGTAACACTCAGGAGGCATCTTTATGTGTGTATGGGTGTGTGTGTGTTTTCTGCTGTTCCTCTTTCCATCACGGCAGGTGCACAGCAAAACATGACATGGGGATGAAGAAGAGTCAGGAGAAATGACCAGGGATGGATGAAAATCCCACAAGAGGGAGTGTGTGTGAAGGTAAATCTATGGTGACGAACACCACAGTGTACCCGGACTCAGCCGCTGCCGTGGCCGATGCTTACTTTCTAGGTGCTTTCATGGGAATTAACTCAATCTCATAGCAACCGCGTTAGGGACATACCACTGTCACCTCCTTTTACAAATGGGAAAATTGAGGAACAGATAGTTCCAGGAAATGTTGACTTTGACCCAGCCCTAGATGGCTGCATTAGGATTTGAACCCAGATAGAAAAGCTCCAAAACACTCGTGATTACTATGCTACTCGGTGTGGATTGGAATGTGTGTTTCTGTGTGTGGGTGTACGTGTGTATGCAAGAATGCACATTTTTGTGCTAGGTTTTCGTGAGTGCACCTCATGTACTTGTCTATCCACAATAACGTGCAACCTCAGGAAGCACTTTTGTGTTACATGTGCCGGCATCACACGTTACTGTGCGATAAACAGTGATGTGTTGTGAACAAATGTACAAACAGGATCTCAGGTGACGCCAGAGCAGATAGAGTCCAGGCCGACAGGCATGCGACCTCCCTGCTCTCCCGCCCCTGGGATGGCAGACCTGGCTTGGAGCTTTGACTCACGACGTTTCCAAAGAACAACCCAGAGTGCAGGACGTCCACAAACGGAACGAGGGCTATTTTGCCGGGAGTTGATGTTCCTAGATTGAGAGAAAGGTGACGGTCACATTTGGGACATTTGAAGGAGATGAGATTTATCATAGCCTCAGAAAACAGACTCAGCACCCGTGGGCAGAAAAGTAAAGCTGAGCGTTCGAGCTTTTCCTCGTTACACGAGAACTTATTCATTAGTAAGTGTGGTGCGTGTAAGAGGTAAGTAAATACAATTAGTTTCTTTTAAATGTTTATTTATTTATTTGAGACAGAGAGAGAGGAGAGGGGGCGCAGAGAAAGACAGAGAATCCTAAGCAGGATCTGCACTGTCAGTGCAGAGCCCAATGCAGAGCTTGAACTCACGAACTGTGAGATCATGACCTGAGCCTAAATCAAGGGTCAGACACTTAACCGACTGAGCCACCCAGGCGTCCTGATAAATACAATTCTGCACTCCGTGTCTGTGTCCGAGGCTCCGCTCAGGAAGAAATGAGCAGTTGCCTTGGAGGAATGTGAGTTACCAGGTGGTGGGAACACACTCAGGGACATGTCCACACCCGCTGTGGGGACAGGGCAGAGCAGGAGTGAGGAAGAAGTTTCCAGAGAGGAGAAGATGCATCCTGCAGCCTGAACGCAGTGGGCGCTTCACTGGGTGGACAGTCAGGGTGGCAGAGGTCAAGTCCCTGCGAGAAAATCAGCACAAAGGAAACACGTGCAAGAAAGGCACACTCTAAAAGGTGCGAGTGTGTGTGGTTCGATAGGACAGTCACAGGAGGCCTCTGGTTAAGGGGCAAACGTCTCTGTCATAGTCACTGAGCCAATCCATGGGTTTGCATGAATGACGTTAATAAGACATCTGAATTGTAACTTGAAGGCAGTGGTCATTTAGCAAAGAATCCTGTGACAGGGAAAGCCTGGCAGATGAGAAGAATCACCAGGAGAGTAGTCTATTGCCTCAATGCAGTGAACTCAGCATGCAGTGTAGACGTGGTGTGAGAGTGGGTACGGGCTCCTGCTGTTCCCACAGAGCCCCCAGGACACACTGGCTTTAATTCTCTGCAGTACAGCAGTTATTTATTTACTGAATAGCTATTTAATCTCTACTTTCTTTCACTGAATAAGTCCCATTTGGGAAGAAATGGGTTGTTGTTTTTCATTGTTGAATCTCAGGACTTGCAGCAGGAAAGGCAGAATCTCTGTGCTCAGTAAACACGTGCTGAATAAGTGTGTGAAGGACTCAGTGACAACAGAAATGGGGAAAAGGAAGGATCGGTACAGAGGACCTTTGGTGGTATCTGAAGACTGATTAACAGACTGGATGAAGACAGAAATGAGCTGGAGTTAATTTTTTTTCCAACGTCATGCTTGGTGACCAGGTGTATTTTTTTTTTTTTTTTTTTTTTTTTTTTTACCAGATAACCTTTTATTCAATAGGATACAATAAAATGTATAAGAACATTGGAAACCACTCACCTGCCTCTGGCCCCATAAAATACTTATGATAAAGCTCAGTGATTAAATGTATGGGAACTCCATGAATAAAACAGAAGGAAATTTGTGCTGTGCTCTTGGACGGCCAGAGAAGATTCTGCTAAGAGCAAATCTTCACTAATTAGTTTATGAGTTAGACTTTTTTTTTAAATAGTTTATTTATTTCTAAATTTACATCCAAGTTAGTTAGCATATAGTGCAACATCGATTTCAGGAGTAGATTCCTTAGTGCCCCTGACCCATTTAGCCCATTCCCCCTTCCACAACCCCTCCAGTAACCCTCTGTTTGTTCTCCATATTTAGGAGTCTCTTATGTTTTTGTCCCCCTCCCTGTTTTTATATTATTTTTGCTTCTCTTCCCTTACGTTCATCTGTTTTGTCTCTAAAAGTCCTCATATGAGTGAAGTCATATGATTATTTGTCTTTCTCTGACTAATTTCACTTAGCATAATATCCTCCAGTTCCATCCATGTAGTTGCAAATGGCAAGATTTCATTCTTTTTGATTGCCAGGAAATACTCCACTGTATATATACACCACATCTTCTTTATCCATTCATCCTTCGATGGACATTTGGGCTCCTTCCATCCTTTGGCTCTTGTCGATAGGGCTGCTGTAAACATTGGGGTGCATGTGCCCCTTCAAAACAGCACACCTGTACCCCTTGGATAAATACCTAGGAGTGCAATTCCTGGCTCAGACTAGATGAAGACGGAAATGTTTTCAATGTCATGCTTGGTGACCAGGTGTATTTTTGAGCAGCTCAGCTGGTATTGTGAACAGAGGAGGATTTGGTTCATAAAGGCGTGAGGGTGAGTGTAACTTCCAAACTTTTTGAGTTTTAGATTTGCAGGTAAGAAATGTACCTACCTGGCGTACTAGCGCTCTTTAGAGGTAGATTTGCATTTATATTGAACGAATCCTTGCCTGCTGGCCCCTTCCCAGGTCATGAACCTCAGCTGTTCCCAGTGGCAGGACAACAGCGAGTCCGTCAAGCACTTTGCATTCGCCAAGTTCTCTGCCGCTGCCGAGCAGTGCTTGCTTCTATTCACCCTCATCCTGCTCATGTTCCTCGCCTCCCTGACGGGCAATGCTCTCATAGCCCTGGCCATCTGCACCAACCCCACCCTCCACACGCCCATGTACTTCTTCCTGGCCAACCTGTCTCTCTTGGAGATTGGCTACACGTGTTCGGTCATACCCAAGATGCTTCAGAGCCTTGTGAGTGAGGCCCGGGGCATCTCCCGCGAGGGGTGTGCCACACAGATGTTCTTCTTCACGCTGTTCGCCATCAGTGAGTGCTGTCTTCTGGCAGCCATGGCTTTTGACCGCTACATGGCCATATGCTCCCCACTACACTACGCGACACGAATGAGCCGTGGGCTATGTGCCCAGCTGGCCGTGGTTTCCTGGGCAGTGGGTTGCGTGGTAGGCTTGGGCCAGACCAACTATATCTTCTCCTTGAACTTCTGTGGCCCCTGTGAAATAGACCACTTCTTCTGCGACCTCCCCCCTATCCTGGCTCTTGCCTGCGGGGATACATCCCGTAACGAGGCCGCGGTCTTTGTTGTAGCTGTTCTTTGCATTTCCAGCCCATTTCTACTGATCATCGCTTCCTATGGCAGAATCCTAGCTGCCGTGCTGATCATGCCCTCACCTGAAGGCCGCCGGAAAGCTCTGTCTACCTGCTCTTCCCACCTGCTTGTAGTGACACTCTTCTACGGCTCAGGGTCTGTCACCTACCTGAGGCCCAAGGCCAGCCATTCGCCAGGAACAGATAAGCTCCTAGCTCTCTTCTACACAGTGGTAACCTCCATGCTCAACCCCATCATCTACAGTTTGCGTAACAAGGAGGTCAAGGCAGCTCTCTGGAGAACCCTCTGGAAAAAAGCTTTAACTCGCGGGTAGGTACCGAAGGACTGTGCAGATCTGCTCTTTGAAAAGATGCACACACAACCCAAGAGGAAAGAAAGAAACATACACTGTGAGCCCTGCAGCCTGTGTTAGGACCTTCTGTGATAACACTGAGCCCTGCAGCCTGTGTTAGGACCTTCAGTGACAACTCTGAGCCCTGCAGCCTGTGTAAGGACCTTCTGTGATAACTCTGAGCCCTGCAGCCTGTGTTAGGACCTTCTGTGATAACTCTGAGCCCTGCAGCCTGTGTTAGGACCTTCTGTGATAACACTGTGAGCCCTGCAGCCTGTGTTAGGACCTTCTGTGATAACACTCTGAGCCCTGCAGCCTGTGTAAGGACCTTCTGTGATAACTCTGAGCCCTGCAGCCTGTGTAAGGACCTTCTGTGATAACACTGAGCCCTGCAGCCTGTGTAAGGACCTTCTGTGATAACACTGAGCCCTGCAGCCTGTGTAAGGACCTTCTGTGATAACTCTGAGCCCTGCAGCCTGTGTAAGGACCTTCTGTGATAACACTGAGCCCTGCAGCCTGTGTAAGGACCTTCTGTGATAACACTGAGCCCTGCAGCCTGTGTTAGGACCTTCAGTGATAACACTGAGCCCTGAAGCCTGTGTAAGGACCTTCAGTGATAACTGTGAGCCCTGCAGCCTGTGTAAGGACCTTCTGTGATAACACTGAGCCCTGAAGCCTGTGTAAGGACCTTCAGTGATAACTGTGAGCCCTGCAGCCTGTGTAAGGACCTTCTGTGATAACACTGAGCCCTGCAGCCTGTGTAAGGACCTTCTGTGATAACACTGTGAGCCCTGCAGCCTGTGTTAGGACCTTCTGTGATAACTCTGAGCCCTGCAGCCTGTGTTAGGACCTTCTGTGATAACACTGAGCCCTGCAGCCTGTGTTAGGACCTTCTGTGATAACACTGAGCCCTGAAGCCTGTGTTAGGACCTTCTGTGATAACACTGAGCCCTGCAGCCTGTGTAAGGACCTTCTGTGATAACACTCTGAGCCCTGCAGCCTGTGTAAGGACCTTCTGTGATAACACTGAGCCCTGAAGCCTGTGTAAGGACCTTCTGTGATAACACTGAGCCCTGCAGCCTGTGTTAGGACCTTCTGTGATAACACTCTGAGCCCTGCAGCCTGTGTAAGGACCTTCTGTGATAACTCTGAGCCCTGCAGCCTGTGTAAGGACCTTCTGTGATAACACTGAGCCCTGCAGCCTGTGTTAGGACCTTCAGTGATAACACTGAGCCCTGAAGCCTGTGTAAGGACCTTCAGTGATAACTGTGAGCCCTGCAGCCTGTGTAAGGACCTTCTGTGATAACACTGAGCCCTGAAGCCTGTGTAAGGACCTTCAGTGATAACTGTGAGCCCTGCAGCCTGTGTAAGGACCTTCTGTGATAACACTGAGCCCTGCAGCCTGTGTAAGGACCTTCTGTGATAACACTGTGAGCCCTGCAGCCTGTGTTAGGACCTTCTGTGATAACTCTGAGCCCTGCAGCCTGTGTTAGGACCTTCTGTGATAACACTGAGCCCTGCAGCCTGTGTTAGGACCTTCTGTGATAACACTGAGCCCTGAAGCCTGTGTTAGGACCTTCTGTGATAACACTGAGCCCTGCAGCCTGTGTAAGGACCTTCTGTGATAACACTCTGAGCCCTGCAGCCTGTGTAAGGACCTTCTGTGATAACACTCTGAGCCCTGCAGCCTGTGTAAGGACCTTCTGTGATAACACTGAGCCCTGAAGCCTGTGTTAGGACCTTCTGTGATAACACTGAGCCCTGCAGCCTGTGTAAGGACCTTCTGTGATAACTCTCTGAGCCCTGCAGCCTGTGTAAGGACCTTCTGTGATAACACTCTGAGCCCTGCAGCCTGTGTAAGGACCTTCAGTGATAACACTGAGCCCTGAAGCCTGTGTTAGGACCTTCTGTGATAACACTCTGAGCCCTGCAGCCTGTGTAAGGACCTTCTGTGATAACACTGAGCCCTGAACCCTGTGTTAGGACCTTCTGTGATAACACTGAGCCCTGCAGCCTGTGTAAGGACCTTCTGTGATAACACTCTGAGCCCTGCAGCCTGTGTAAGGACCTTCTGTGATAACACTGAGCCCTGAAGCCTGTGTTAGGACCTTCTGTGATAACACTGAGCCCTGCAGCCTGTGTAAGGACCTTCTGTGATAACTCTCTGAGCCCTGCAGCCTGTGTTAGGACCTTCTGTGATAACACTCTGAGCCCTGCAGCCTGTGTAAGGACCTTCTGTGATAACACTCTGAGCCCTGCAGCCTGTGTAAGGACCTTCAGTGATAACACTGAGCCCTGCAGCCTGTGTTAGGACCTTCTGTGATAACACTCTGAGCCCTGCAGCCTGTGTAAGGACCTTCTGTGATAACACTGAGCCCTGCAGCCTGTGTAAGGACCTTCTGTGATAACACTGAGCCTTGCAGCCTGTGTTAGGACCTTCAGTGATAACACTGAGCCCTGAAGCCTGTGTAAGGACCTTCAGTGATAACTGTGAGCCCTGCAGCCTGTGTAAGGACCTTCTGTGATAACACTGAGCCCTGAAGCCTGTGTAAGGACCTTCAGTGATAACTGTGAGCCCTGCAGCCTGTGTAAGGACCTTCTGTGATAACACTGAGCCCTGCAGCCTGTGTAAGGACCTTCTGTGATAACACTGTGAGCCCTGCAGCCTGTGTTAGGACCTTCTGTGATAACTCTGAGCCCTGCAGCCTGTGTTAGGACCTTCTGTGATAACACTGAGCCCTGCAGCCTGTGTTAGGACCTTCTGTGATAACACTGAGCCCTGAAGCCTGTGTTAGGACCTTCTGTGATAACACTGAGCCCTGCAGCCTGTGTAAGGACCTTCTGTGATAACACTCTGAGCCCTGCAGCCTGTGTAAGGACTTTCTGTGATAACACTCTGAGCCCTGCAGCCTGTGTAAGGACCTTCTGTGATAACACTGAGCCCTGCAGCCTGTGTTAGGACCTTCTGTGATAACACTCTGAGCCCTGCAGCCTGTGTAAGGACCTTCTGTGATAACACTGAGCCCTGAAGCCTGTGTAAGGACCTTCTGTGATAACACTGAGCCCTGCAGCCTGTGTTAGGACCTTCTGTGATAACACTCTGAGCCCTGCAGCCTGTGTAAGGACCTTCTGTGATAACTCTGAGCCCTGCAGCCTGTGTAAGGACCTTCTGTGATAACACTGAGCCCTGCAGCCTGTGTTAGGACCTTCAGTGATAACACTGAGCCCTGAAGCCTGTGTAAGGACCTTCAGTGATAACTGTGAGCCCTGCAGCCTGTGTAAGGACCTTCTGTGATAACACTGAGCCCTGCAGCCTGTGTAAGGACCTTCTGTGATAACACTGAGCCCTGCAGCCTGTGTAAGGACCTTCTGTGATAACACTCTGAGCCCTGCAGCCTGTGTAAGGACCTTCTGTGATAACACTGAGCCCTGAAGCCTGTGTTAGGACCTTCTGTGATAACACTGAGCCCTGCAGCCTGTGTAAGGACCTTCTGTGATAACACTCTGAGCCCTGCAGCCTGTGTAAGGACCTTCTGTGATAACTCTGAGCCCTGCAGCCTGTGTAAGGACCTTCTGTGATAACACTGAGCCCTGCAGCCTGTGTTAGGACCTT
This sequence comes from Leopardus geoffroyi, assembly GCF_018350155.1. NCBI lineage: Eukaryota > Metazoa > Chordata > Mammalia > Carnivora > Felidae > Leopardus > Leopardus geoffroyi. The sequence continues at coordinate 539,105 of NC_059332.1, read as the reverse complement.
CAGTGATAACACTGAGCCCTGAAGCCTGTGTAAGGACCTTCAGTGATAACTGTGAGCCCTGCAGCCTGTGTAAGGACCTTCTGTGATAACACTGAGCCCTGCAGCCTGTGTAAGGACCTTCTGTGATAACTCTGAGCCCTGCAGCCTGTGTTAGGACCTTCAGTGATAACACTGAGCCCTGCAGCCTGTGTAAGGGCCTTCTGTGATAACTCTGAGCCCTGCAGCCTGTGTTAGGACCTTCTGTGATAACACTGAGCCCTGCAGCCTGTGTTAGGACCTTCTGTGATAACACTGAGCCCTGAAGCCTGTGTTAGGACCTTCTGTGATAACTCTGAGCCCTGCAGCCTGTGTAAGGACCTTCTGTGATAACACTGAGCCCTGCAGCCTGTGTAAGGACCTTCTGTGATAACACTGAGCCCTGCAGCCTGTGTTAGGACCTTCTGTGATAACACTGAGCCCTGCAGCCTGTGTAAGGACCTTCTGTGATAACAGTGGCTGCAATTTTGGAGACACCTCTGTACTCACAGCCTAAGTTCTGATTGCCAAATTCTGGAAGGAAGTTGGCTACCAAAAATTTTTAATATGTGAGTCCAACACTAGACAGGTTTTCCAAAATATGTTAGTCTAGACTTAGTGTATAAATTGCCAGATTATATCTCAGAAGTCTGGCAAATTCTCATTCTGCAGTCTTAGTCATTTTCCAGTCCCCGAGGGTCCCATCTGACTCTCTGCCCTAGTCCCTGGGGAAAGTGTTCCCACATATGTCTGCCCCACATGACGCTCAAATCCCTAATAACTCCATGAAACACATTATTTCCTTCCATAAAAAATGTTTTAAGCATTCCAACTGTAATTATTGTTACATGACATGGAATTAATTCTTTCTGTGAGTTGCGTGTACTATAAAATATGTAAGCATGCAAAAAAAAAGAAAGCAAACACATTTCAGAACATTAAAAGAAAAAAGTGGGAAATTTTTATCAGTCTCCATGGTGAAAATGCTTTTAAAAAGAGAATCATAGGGGCGCCTGGGTGGCGCAGTCAGTTAAGCGTCCGACTTCAGCCAGGTCACGATCTCGCGGTCCGTGAGTTCGAGCCCCGCGTCGGGCTCTGGGCTGATGGCTCAGAGCCTGGAGCCTGTTTCCCATTCTGTGTCTCCCTCTCTCTCTGCCCCTCCCCCGTTCATGCTCTGTCTCTCTCTGTCCCCCCAAAAACAAATAAACGTTGAAAAAAAAATTAAAAAAAAAAAGAGAATCATATTTAAATTATAGGATAGAAAGATAAAAATGAACTAAACATAATTAACATAAACAATTTAAAAGATTTTTATATAATTTACAAAATTTGCATATGTACAGATGAATTCTGGCTCCTTATGCTTGGAAATGAGCCACACACTATCTCTCAAGGGAAATGAACGTGGTCACAACACAGTAGCTGCAGGCGCCTGGAGAGGCATTGCCTGAGGCACCAACACCCAGCCCTCACGGGTGCTGGGATGCAGGAGGGTTTGCTAACAACTCAGGCAGTAGCTGTCATAGGACCAAGCGTAGCTGTGTGACCCAATCACTGTGCACGATGACTAGTCCTGGGTGTGATGTAAGTGTGGTCCCTGGTTAGCAGCACTGTATTGTACACTTGATGTGCACAGAGAGGGCAAATCTGAAGTGCTCTCACCACACACACAATCTCTATTTGAGGTGATGGGTGTGTCAATAACTCAGGTGTGCTAATACTTCATCACCTTGTGCACCTTAAATACATGCAGTTTTGCTTGTCAGTTAGTGGTAAAAGAAAAAAAGAATGTGCTAATGTGATGATTCTATCAGGGGACAATAGTCACGTCCACTAATGACCAAGATGTGTTTTCCAGATATCCCTACTTTACCAAAAACTGTCCGATTCATTCACACATAACGCATTGTGGTTCATATTTAGACATGTGCAGAGTAAATGACAATGGGAATAATCAGAACAAGCAAAACTAACTGGGGAACAATTATGCTATGCAATAGGCAGAAATTATAGGCAGGCATTAGAAATGATGATCAATCCAGAAAAAAAGAGTGATTATTAAAGCAAGTTAAAAACGATTTGTATACCATGACCATTTTTGTTTAGTTTTATAAATCTGAAAGGATTACAATGGGATGTTCACAGTAGAATCTCCAGGCGTTTATATTGCAGATGTTTTTCTTATCCTTGTTTCTAAGGTTTCTTCAATAAATATGTAATGTATGTATAATACAGATACTAAAATATTTAAATGTAGACCTTTTGTTAAAACAAATATAATATATGCTTTTCAGAGCAAATTTATAAAATATATAAAAGTGTTGGGGCTCCTGGGTGGCGCAGTCGGTTGAGCGTCCGACTTCAGCCAGGTCACGATCTCGCGGTCCGTGAGTTCGAGCCCCGCGTCGGGCTCTGGGCTGATGGCTCGGAGCCTGGAGCCTGTTTCCGATTCTGTGTCTCCCTCTCTCGCTGCCCCTCCCCCGTTCATGCTCTGTCTCTCTCTGTCCCAAAAATAAATAAACGTTGAAAAAAAAAATTTTTTTTTAAAAAGTGTAAAATTGAAAATTTAATCCATTTATCTTCCTTGAACCCAGCCGATGTAAACATTTGGCTTATTTTATTTTAGCCTTTTTCTTTCCACTAATCTCACACACACACACACACACACACACACACACTCAAGTCCCTTCCCATGAAAGATTATGTTATGAAAACATATATATGTTGTTTTGAAAGCAGTTGAATATATAAAAAGTACCAAAAATGCATCTTCTAGAACATTTAATGTTTGTTTTAAATATCTACATGGTCACGAATTAACTTACCCTCAGTATTTTCTCTACTGCATGTTCCTGAATATTAGTTATAGGGAGACATTCTTTACTAACTCTGCTCCTCCAAGCCTGTGCCATGTGGTGTTGGGGAGACTCTGGAGTGCACTTTCCTCTGCACCAGCACAGACAGTGCCACCAACCATAATGACAACCACGTTTACCGAATTCTGAGTGTATAAAAGGGCAGTTTAAGCTCACTCCATGTGACCTTAAAAACCATCCTTGTGCTACTGTCCTCAGTCTACACACCTGGAGGCCAGGAGCAGAGGCTGGAACCTCTCATCTCCAAAGTGAGCAAGGACCAGTGTGGGGCACCAGCCATGACTTCCAGGAAGGTTCATTCCCATTAGTTCTGATTCCCTGCCTTCTCTGTCCCTGAGATAAATAAAGTGAAAGTGAAAAGACCAAACAATACCAGAGAGTATCCACTGGGAAGGGGCAAATATGGTGTTCAGGTTTCTTTCTAATTGTGAGATTTTTTCAGAGGGGTAATTTTATTTTTCTTTGTGAAAGCCTCTCCTTTGGTTTGAATCAGCATATGTGATGTAAACAGTAACTTTTGATTTATATTTAAGAGTAACTCCTATACCCTATGACCCAGCAATCACACTACTAGGTATTCACCCAAAGGGTACAAAAATGCTGATTTGAAGGGGAACATACATCCCAATGTTTATAGCAGCATTATCAACAATAGCCAAATTACGGAAAGAGACCAAATGTCCAATGACTGATGAATGAATAAAGAACATATGGTATACGTACACAATGGAATATTACTAGGCGATCAAAAAGCATGAAATCTTGCCATTTGAAATGATGTGGATGGAACTAGAGGGCATTACACTAAGTGAAGTAAGTCAGTCAGAGAAAGAGAGATACCATATGATTTCACTCATGTGGAATTTGAGAAACAAAACAGATGAAGGTATGGAAGAAAATAAAGAAGAGAGGGAAACAAACTACAAGAGACTCATAATGATACAGAACAAATTGCGGGTTGCTAGAGGGGAGGTGGGGGGAGATGGGCTAGATGGTGATGCGTACTAAGGAGGGCACTTTCTGGGATGAGCACTGGGTGTTGTATGTAAGTGAGGAATCACTGAATTCTACTCCTGAAGTTAATATTGCACTGTATGTTAACTAACTAAAATTTAAATAAAAAGACAAAAAAAAAGACAGAGAGAGAAAGAGAGATTCCCAAACACCTATGCTTGTTATCTTTAAATCACACACATAAATTGTTTACCTCCTATTTACATAAAAACACAGTCAGCAGCATGTTCTGAGAGCAAAATTCTCAAATAGATTTTTAGAATGAGCTACAGTTTATCTCATTCAATAATAGATGAACCAGCAGAAGATAAGACAGGTAGCCCAGGGCTTAATGACAAGGAAATCTAGGTAGAGAGACAGTTTGAAAAGGAATTTATTAATTGTCTCACTCTTGGAGTTATTGTCTATACCAAGTTACAAAATCAGAGCATGCCATCACCTCTTCTAGGTTAACCTGTCTCCTTGCAGAATGCAAACCACAGGTCGGTTTGCAAACTCTAAGCCATGGGCCAAATCTGCCTACTGCCTATTTGTGTACATGAGGCTCAGTGGAGACCCCCCAGCCCCCTCACCAACACGTGGTTCAGGGCCGTACCTGCAGAGTTCAGTGTTTGCAGATGCCAGGTACCTGCCCTCCACCGGAAACGTCCGCACACGAGAAACACCAACAAAATGCAAGGGGTGGAAGTTTTTTGGATCCTGATTGGAACAAACCAAAGACAAAAACCATTTAAGAAAATCTGAACACGGGCTGACGGATTACGGTAAGCAAATACTGTTCGTTTTCTTTCTATATTATTGTTTGCAATGATACAATGCCTGAGATTTACTTTTAAAAACTACAGCAAAACAAAACAAAATGGAAAAACAAAAACTGTGGGAGGAAATATTTGAAACAAAATTGGCGTGATGTTGATAATTGCTAATGTTGACTTGGATGTTGGTGGGTTATCTTATCCTCTCCTACCTCCGTGTACTATGTTTGAAATGTTCATATGTGAAAAACAGTAATCCTTTGTCCAGTATGTGTTACTGATTTCTATCTCGATTTCATATTTCTCAAAATAAATGCTCATGTGCTTTTAAGCTTTTGGAATGTGTTCAGACTTGCTGTATTATTCAATATTTGGTCAACATGTTGTGAATGTTCTGTGTATGCTTCAGAAACACTCGTATAAACTCATTGGCTTGAGTGTCCTCTCTGCACGTCTGAGGTGATTTTTGTTGTGTTAACTATATTCCCTGTGTATCACTCATGTTTGTGTGTCTTTCTACCAGTGATTCCCCCAACTCCGCTGTGGATTTCTCTCATTCCTTTGCTACTTGTCTGATTTGGCTTCATACCTTGAAGCTATGTTACAGGAGGTATATGAATCTTGGAGTGTTATAATTTCCAGGCTGATTAAATATTTTAGCATGATGAAAAGTCCTTCCTTATTCCTGGTAATCACTCTTCCCTTAAAGTTTCTGTCATGTGATATTAGCATGTTTCAACTTCCTACTGTCTACCGTCACAGGGTATGTCTTTTTTTAACCTTTACCCTGCATCTTACATGTAGTTTTTATCTTAGTCTCTAAAAAAAATGCACTCTGGGGGCATTTGGCTGGCTCAGTGGGTGGACCATCTGACTCTTGACCTCAGGGTCATGAGTTCAAGCCCCATGTTGGGCATAGAGCCTACTTAAAAAAAAAAATTTAATTAAAAAACAGTACTCTGAAAATATTTTTATTTATTTGGACAGTTTGGGCCATTTACATTTATATAATTTATACATATATTTTATATAATGTACTTTATATACAAATTTATATAATTGATACCCATAATTTAAATAATATAATTTATATAATTGCTGGAGTTGGTGGCTACTATTTTTCTATGCAGCTTCTATTTGTCCAATTTATTGCTTGCCTTTTCTTCTACTGCGTTTATGTTTTTATAATTAATCAAATAGTTTTATTGGAACACTTGCCTCACCTTCAAGCTTGTTGGCATTACATTAAAGTCTTATTCTTTTAGTGGCTTAGACATTACAAGATACATCTTTGATCTGTCATAGGCTGAATTAAGCTCTTATTTTTACCAATTTGTTTTCCCCATGAAACGATTTTCAGTGATTTCCCATTTGTGCTATTCAATTAAAACAACAAGCCTTAAGATAGAGCCAAATCTTTCAGAGCTACCAGGTGAAATGACAAACCAATGATTCTAAAGGATTTGTCTCAGGTTATATTTACTGATGCCATATAGTAAAATAAGAAATCAATAACAAAGTGATAGTCAAAAAAATAAAATAGACAGCATTAACAAAATCATAGCCAACATCCCATGAGTTTAGAGTCCAAAAACCACATTCCTAAATAAATTCAAGTTACAGAATAAATAAAAATTAAAATTAAAAGGCACTTATAGCTAAATTTCAAAATATGTATAGAAACATGTGTATTGCAGCAGTACTCAAAGAGAATTTATGGATTTAAATGCATTTATTGGTAAATTGGAAGAACAGAGGCTAAACATTCAAAATACCAAATTAAGGGGAGAACAACAAAATAAACCCAAAGAAAATAGCATAAAGGAGATAATAAAGATAAAAGGAGAAATGAATGAAGTAGAACACTAATACAACAATTAAATAGATTTGACCAATAAAATAATAAGCTGGTTCTTTGATAAAACTAATAAAATGGTAAACCTCTGGCTATTTACATAAGTATCATTAAGATAAAAAATGACAGAGTATAAAAGGGATTTAATGCCACAACACATCATTTCAGGAAGAATGTTGAGCCAATAACTTAAAAATCTAAATGTAACGAATAATTTTCTACAGAAAAATATAAATTGTCAAAATTCCCAGGAAGGAAAAAGCCTGAGTAGAACAGTATATTTTTTTTAATGAGCTCAGGATTTCTAATGTCCAACAGTGTACCCTCAGCATCACAAGGCTGGATCTGTTCTGTGTGACTTCTAGAAAACTCAAGGAACCATTAATTCCAGGTTTATTTAATCTCTTCAAATTTAATAAGAAATAGAAAGTTGCCCCACTGGTTTTATGAGACTAGTAAAATTTTTATGCATAAACAGAACACAGGTGACATAAGAAAATGATATTATTGGCCAATCTCCATTATAAACTCAAATACAGTTTTACATCTTACATAATTTTTATAAAAATTCTCAAAAGACATTTTGAATATAGAAGGAATATTCTAAAAACAATACATCACAGACAAAGCCAGCTTATTCCAGGAACACAGATATTATTTCAAGGTAGAAAATCTATTAACACAGGAAGTATGTAATAGATTATAATAGGAGAAAAACAATGCAATCTTCTCAACAGTTGCATGCGAGGGGCACCTGGGTGGCGCAGTCGTTAAGCGTCTGACTTTAGCCAGGTCACGATCTCGCGGTCCGTGAGTTCGAGCCCTGCCTTGGGCTCTGGGCTGATGGCTCAGAGCCTGGAGCCTGTTTCGGATTGTGTGTCTCCCTCTCTCTCTGCCCCTCCCCCGTTCATGCTCTGTCTCTCTCTGTCCCAAAAATAAATAAAAACGTTGAAAAAAAAAATTAAAAAAAAAAAAAAGATTCTCAACAGTGGCATGCGGAAACAATGGGTACTTTCAGCATTTTAGCTGGGCACAGTTTCTGGCGTTCAAATCTGGCTACATCGTGGGTTGAATGGAGGATAAGCAATGAGGTTCTCACACAGTCAAGGTGGGGTTGTGAATCAATATGGTTACCTGCGGAAATCTTTGCCATATCAGCGGATTTCTGTAGTTTCTAATGGGCATCTCCTTTACCTGAAGGCTTCCACATGTAGTTATTGACCACACAGAATCATCCCCACAAAAGTAGGTAAAAACTGGCATCTACACACAAGAATGTTTATTGCAGCATGGTTAGATAGAGTAAAAAACTTGAAACAATATAAATATTCTTAATAAAATGAGATACATGCATACAATTAAATAATCTGAATATCTTTGTAACTAGTTCTTAAACTAGTGTAAGTGATACATGTAGTTTAATATTATTTATGTAAATCTAAAACCATTAATATCTATATATTTTTACTTTAAAATATTTTTAAATGTTTTTGGATAAATGTACACAAACTGATAATCATGAATACCTCTAGGTATGACTGCTAAAAATGTAGAACATATATAGAAAATATTAAATTTTTTAATCTTATTGGGGACATAAGGATACCATTTTTATTAGTGCTTTCATTTATTGTCTATTTGAAATTATAACATTTTAAATGATTTGGGTAATCATACTGTTGATTAGGTATTTGGCTGTCCTAATCCATCTATAAAAATATTTTATTTAACTCTGACCACAATTAACCCAATTTCCATCAAATGTCAATCAAATTCTATCATATAAATAGAGAAATAGAAGCACTAGTTTGTATAAACAACACCTAAGGCACCTTATCAATGTCTTCTTAGTAGATCATGTTTTTTTTCCTCCAATGAGGTCATTTTTTTTTTTAAATCATTCCATTCAACTTACCATATTCAGCTAGAGTTACTTATCTGTATTAAAATAATTGCTTAGGATTAATCTCTGTTAAAAGCATTTATTTTTTTTATAAAACCACATTTATAAAACAATAACACATTGTAAGTATGTTGAAGTAGTCTCTAGGATTAAAGCCAATAAGGATTTTGATAATATTTTATAAACCGATAACTATTATGAATATAGGGAAAGCATGGCCAATATTTTCACACTTTAAAAATTACCCAGATTTTCAGCTGTGTTATCAGAACAGATAAAAACTTCATATTCAATATGAAGAAAACAATTTTATAAATTCTATGAAATTACAATATCTGTGAAAGGGAATGTTATAATGGCAAAGACAAACACGTTTATTTATAAATACATCTGCTTACTTTTGGGAGATTTAAATATTCACACTTAATGACAATACTTCAAATTGTGTTTATTTGCCCTCAATTCAGGTATAGCACTAAGGGGTCAATCGAGAGATTGGGGGCTGCTCTGTGGTAACAAGAGACGTGTCGTAGAGAAACAGTCACGTTGGTCGTTCTCCTTGGAGACTTTCTCTGTGGCTGGGAGAGATCAGAATGGTCCCGGGTGCATGGAACCCCAGACGCCCTGCTGAATATGTGAGAATCAACAACCCCTGAGAAGACAAACCGTCAGGTGGCTGTGGGTGTGCAGGGCCCTAACCGGCCGGCGAGCTGCAGACGCAGCCCCTGCTGCAGAGCCCTGTCCTCAGCTAGACCCACCTGGCAGCCGTGACCAGCACGAGCCGGAGCTGCCTTCTGTCTGCTCATGGCGATGCCTCGTTACCAGAGCAATAACTCGGGGATTCCTGGAAGTATGATTCATGTGCACATGCTCCTGCCTCTAAACGTGTTCATGTATACACAGAATCTTTACAAATTAGCCAGAAAAAGACACATAACAGTTCGGGAAAGGAGGATGAAAAGAAGGGCTTAGGGTAGTACCTTCAGGACGCCATCGAAAGGAAATGTCACACCTGTTTTACTGCGGAGCCGAAGCTGTGACCCTCAGACGCGGGATGTGTAAGTCCTCGGCACCCGGGGAATGGCTGAGTACGTGTCACGGTTCTCCCTGATGTGGGTCCCTCCACAGCAGTCTCCTCAGAGCCCACTTAACCTCCTTGTTTCTCAGCGTGTAGATGAGAGGATTAAGCGAGGGCGTCACTACAGTATAGAAGAGGGTGAGGAATTTACCGTGGTTCTGCGTGTACGCGCTCTTGGGTTGGATGTAGACGGAAATTATAGTCCCGAAGAACAAAACCACAACCAGCAGGTGGGACCCGCAGGTCCCAAACGCTCTCCTCCTGCCTTCCGTGGACCTGATTCTCAGCACGCTCCTGGCGATGCAGCCGTAGGAGACCAGAATCAGCCCCAGCGGTATGACCACATAGAGGACGATGGCTACGGAGAGCTCGTTCTCCAGGAAGGTGGTGTTCACACAGGCAATTTTAATCAGGGCGGGCTCCTCACACATGAAATCATCCACCCTGTGGTGGTGGCAGAGAGGCAGCTGGAAGACGAGGATGGTCTGAAGCGTGGACTCCACAAAACCACTGCTCCAGGCCACAGCTGCAAGCTGCCGGAGCAGCCTGGGGTGCATGATGACGCCGTAGTGCAGGGGGCGGCAGATGGCATTGAAGCGGTCGTAAGCCATCACCGTGAGGAGGATGCACTCCGTGGAGCCCAGCCCCAGCGCCACATACAGCTGGAGCACACAGCCCGTGTAGCTGATGGTCTTCTCGGGGCCCCTGAGATTCACCAGCATCTGCGGGACAATGCTCGTTGTAAAGCAGAGGTCCAGGAAGGACAGATTCGACAGGAAGAAGTACATGGGCGTGTGCAGCTTGGGGTTCAAGAAGGAGACCAGGATGATGGCTGTGTTCCCCACCAGCGTCAGTGCGTATATGATGGAGATGGCCACAAGGAGGACCTTCTCCAGCCGGGGCTGCTCAGAGAAGCCCAGCAAGATAAACCCTGCCGGGTTGCTAGAATTTGTCCCTTTCATTCCTCCCTACCTGAGAGTCACCTTTCTTTGTCATTCCTGCTTTATTCCTGCGGGAAGAAAATCAGGTCTCATAACCACTGGAAAAATAACAAAGTGAGTGAAATGAGCATTTGGACTGGAATTAGAGAAAAAACAGACAAAGGTAAAGTTATGCAAACTAACAAATATAATAGGTTGACTTGTTATCCGGAAAGAAAGACAAATATATTCAGTCATGAAAATACTAAATGCATTGAAAGGAAATATACAAACATAGGAGAGACATTAGAATCATATACTGAACCAGATTTGAGATTTATATACCAAACCACCTGAGGATTAAAATACACAGGCCATCAATGCACACACTATGAAAAAGCAGAGAAATTGAAAAGGTGATTCGTTTATATAGACATGTGCTAGACAATATATGTAACAGATAAGTTGAAAGATCCATGCAGTGAGCAAGGGTCTGAGAGAAGGTACACACAGTTGGAGACACATAGAATTTTTATACAGGAGCAGTGAGACATGGTTATCATTCCTATTCATTGTGTTTCTATGAAGCAAATAATTACTGACCTGATAATAGCATTAAGCAAAACTTCTGTGATCTCCCTATTTGAGTCATAGGTCTACTGTCTTCATGAATATTGCTGTCTAGGAAAGTCTAATTCACAGTCCCCAACAAGCACACTCTCTCCCCAGTGGGTCCTAAGTCCACACGCTTTGATATGCTTTCACTACAAGAGTATCTGAATTCAGTCATCTAATGCAATCCACTGACATTTCAGAGAGTAAATGGTGTAAAATGCATCAGTGTCCCTCATGCTATTAGCCTGCAGAGATTAGGCAGTGCAGTTAGGAACATCGGTCCCTCTGAATGCTCGGTCCTAGCGTTTCCAAATGACCGGGCAGATGGATTACCTGTGGGTCAAACCTAAACAGGTTTCTTACAATAAAAAAACAAAAATATCCAATGAAAATTCTCTTCAATATCCTGACCAGAAAATATAACTGTATTTCTAAGAGCCCTCGGCCATTATAGCTGATCTTAGGCAATCGTCATGTAATCCACTTTAAGGAGAATAAGTTGTTTACTTTCCTCAGGACCCATGGCAATCATCAGCTGCAGTTTGAACTCTGGTTGAGTGAAACTGCTGTGTTTTGGGTGAGTTCAACCCTCCTTCCAGAATTGAAACAAAGGAAGGAAACTAATTGAAACAAAGGAAGTAGTCACTGTGTTTACCATATGTCCCTGTGACCACATGGTTTGGTGGTAAAGAAAAACCCTGAATTGTGTGGTACAGAATTGACTTCGGTTTAGCTGCTAGGTTTCCTCCCCCAAACTGCGAAGAGGGAAAGCTTGGGGCTGCTGGGTCTACAAGAAACACAGTGCGTGGGGGGCCCACTTGGCCCGATGCAACTCTACATCACCACAATTTTGTCCTGGGGTATTTCTGCTCCAAGAATAACCCACATTTTCCCAGGTGAGTCCATACTGAAACTCTCTTTTCACATTTCTGTGAACCAAGATGCCAATGAGGGGATTTATGTCTGCAAAGAGAAGGAGAGAGTCAATTTTCCATGACTAAAAATATAGTGGATGTTGGGACACATGAAAACCTCATCCTGTTCGCTGCTAACGGGAACCAGCTCTGGATGGCCTGGACTTTTAAAATAAACTTCCTTTATCTTTTTCCACACATGAGAAAAACAGCCCTACCTTCCAGGAAGAATGTCAATCCAGAAGCTGTTGGAGGCTGTGATGGAAAGTTCAGTCTTGATCAGAGTTCTGGGACTGGCAGCGGGGAATCTGCGTGTGGGCAGCCTATAAGCTGTGATCTCTTGGCTCAATCACCCTGCAGGTGGATGGAGGTTGGCGAGTTCACTCCTCACACATTGCTGGAGCTCCTTCCCAGGCAGCGTCCCGTCTATATCACAGGGAGACTCCCGTCTCTGGAGAGAGAAGGCCCTTAGAGGCTTGCACTTCTGGGTCATTGGGAGGCAATCAATCCTATGCCACTTTCTGAACATACACACATGCACGTACACATGCACTTTGCTGTGAAGGTGTCTGTAACCGGCCCTCTGCTATCATGGTAGCCTCCCATCATGAGCTCTGGCATGGAGGGGCAGTGAGAAGAGTCTTCCACTCTGGGCATCGTGGAGTTTGCCAGCCAGAAAGGCCACGCACCTGCTTCCATCACGTGAGGTGCTGTCTCCTTGCTTCCAACAGTAAAATGCAAGAGGAGAGACATAAACTGGAGGTGAAGGAATCAGAACTTGAAGATTTGGATAATCCTCATTCATCTCAGAAGAAGACAGGATTACACCAGCAGAGACACTGATAAATTGGACCAACGGGCACAGAGATGAAAAAAAGAAGGCCAGGTTGTCAGACTCCTGGGTTTCTACAGGCTGGGAAATGGGGCAATGTGGCTGTGAACGTATTTTCTCCTTCAAGAAAAGTGAAGAATGACCCTGAAGACAAATCAGGGCTCGGGGGGCTGCCCGGAGGAGGGGGACACAGCTGTCCCCTGTGCAGCCTCAAAGGGTGGGAGCAGCTCCGTGGTGGACGCTGCCCAGTCAGAGGTCAGCACGGCAGACACAGGGCCAGCATGATGCCCTGTGGACATGGAGGTCAGAGCTCATGACAAAGAGGATTACTGCAGAGCCTTAAAATTGAAAGGAGTGTGTCTCCTGTTTTCTGGGCACTCGGGCTCTGCAAAAGGTGCACATAAACCATCTTCGAGGCCACAGAGAAACTGATATCAGGAAACTGTCTCCTTAGCCAGCAATGGTGTTGCTCCTGGTGACAGGGTTGATTTATAATGGCATTTGGAACATGTGGATTCTGTTCATGCCATGATTCCATGGACATGATTGTTATTAAAAATAAATCTTGAGGCGCCTGGGTGGCACAGTCGGTTAAGCGTCCGACTTCAGCCAGGTCACAATCTCACGGTCCGTGAGTTCGAGCCCCGCGTCAGGCTCTGGGCTGATGGCTCAGAGCCTGGAGCCTGTTTCCGATTCTGTGTCTCCCTCTCTCTCTGCCCCTCCCCCGTTCATGCTCTGTCTCTCTCTGTCCCAAAAATAAATAAACGTTGAAAAAAATAAATTAATTAATTAATTAATTAATTAATCTTAAACATTTGACCAAAATAATAATGATAAAAGTACATAAACTATGCTACTCTCTGGAGGTGATGGAAATACCCGCTTTGTGCTCGCCCTGGGTCTTAGTACTTATTGAAATGGTTGAAATAAGAGTTCTAGTCATCAAAAGTAAAAACATCAATCTGGGAGAAATTGGCATTTCATGTTAAACATTATTAGGAATATACGGAATATGAGACTATTCCAGCCAAGACCCGCCTTCCCCGGCCGGTGCCCTAGACGGCCCAGCCCAGACCTGCCTTCTTTGGCCTGTGCCCTGGATGGCCCAGCTCCACTGTGCAAGGCAGTGTTCACTAAGCAGCCTGGGCTCTGCACGTGACTCAGCGTGAAGGCCAGTGCGTCCAGCCACCTGACCCTGGAGGCGCTTTCGTGCCCGAGTGCCCCAGGCCAGTCAGGGTCCTCACCTGCACTACTGTGGTGACAGTGGCCGCTAATTTACAAGCTGCTGTGACAAGGAAATGTGACATTAGCCCAAGGCCACTTGCATATTAATAGAACCACCAATAAGAATTCTACCTGTAACCACACACATGCTTCCAAACCTCTGGGCACTGAGACCTTCGTCACCCATTTAACATTCAACCTCAGGCTTTCAATCACGTCTAAGGCCACTCTTCCTGCTAATTCCCCCAGCCCTGGATAACCTCTGTACGGTGCGGGGAGGGGGCGCACAGGCCCCACACATGCACGGGGTCCCAGCAGCACCCCTCACCCTCCTCACCTGCCGTCGCCCTAATTCACATGCTCTCCCTGCTCTAACGCAACTGGTGAAGGCCTGGCCTGGGCTGCAGTCAGATGGGCAGTGTGGTCTGAAGGTCAGAGGTCATGACCTCTGCTGTGCCATGGTCCTTCAGCTTTACAGCAGAGCCCACCCACCCACCCACCCCAAGAGCTTGGCAGTCACCCTCCAGCCCAGGATCACAGCCACACTTCTAAAGTCTCCAAGCTGTTTCTTTCAGATCTTATTTTTTCTCCATGATAAGTCTGATTATTCTGTAAGAATTATTTTCCATACATGACCCCACTGCTCTCACTGAAATGGCCCCTAATGATTAACAAATAAATAAAGTTCCAGGTTCTCCACCATTTTGACCTAATTTATCTCTCCTACAACATGCCCTATTTATGCTATGATCAGCTTGTTCAGTTAATATTTAAACACTCAGAAGTTTCTGAATGTCTTTTCCTTTTATTGAGGTTATGAGCCACACACCACATCTAGTTCTCAAAATCTCACCAAACCTCATCCTTGGATGAAAAAGCTTGGAGACTTTAGAAGTGTGGCCTTGATCCTGGGCTGATTGCCCATGACCTCATCCTCTGAACTGCCCAGTCATCTTTCATGTGCTGATCAGTGGATTTGTGAGAAGAAAGAATCTTCCAAGGAACTCAAGGTCTCAGTTATAGCTAGGGGAGAGACTCTGGGAAGTGGCAGGAAGTTCCTGGGGGATGAAAGGACCCATTACAAAAGGACTCCTGTGATCCTTGTTGCAATTGTGAATGGGATCAGTTTATTTGTCTTTCTGTTGCTTCATTATTGGTGTATAAAAATGCAACTGATTTCTGTACATTGATTTTGTATCCTGCGACTTTGCTGAATTCATGTATCAGTTCTAGCAGACTTTTGATGGAGTCTATCGGGTTTTCCATGTATAATATCATGTCATCTGCAAAGAGCGAAAGCTTGACTTCATCTTTGCCAATTTGGATGCCTTTGATTTCCTTTTGTTGTCTGATTGCTGATGCTAGAACTTCCAACACTATGTTAACAGCGGTGAGAGTGGATATCCCTGTCGTGTTCCTGATCTCAGGGGGAAAGCTCTCAGTTTTTCCCCATTGAGGATGATAATAGCTGTGGGCTTTTGATAAATGGCTTTTATGATGTTTAAGTATGTTCCTTCTATCCCGACGTTCTTGAGGGTTTTTATTAAGAAAGATGCTGGATTTTGTCAAAAGCTTTTTCTGCATTGATTGAAAGGATCATCTGGTTCTTTTCTTTTATTAATGTGATGTATCATGTTGATTGATTTGCAAATATTGAACCAGCCCTGCAGCCCCTGAATGAATCCCACTTGATCATGGTGAATAATTCTTTTTATATGCTGTTGAATTCGATTTGCTAGTATCTTGTTGAGAATTTTTGCATCCATATTCATCTAGGAATAAACCTAACCAAAGATGTAAAAGATCTGTATGCAGAAAACTATAGAAAGCTTATGAAGGAAACTGAAGATACAAAGAAATGGAAAAGCATTCCGTGCTTATGGATTAGAAGAATAAATATTGTTAAAATGTCAATAGTATCCAAAGCAATATACACATTCAATGCAATCCCAATCAAAATTGCACCAGCATTCTTCTCGAAGCTAGAACAAGCAATCCTAAAATTTGTATGGAACCACAAAAGACACCAAATAGTCAAAGTAATTTTGAAGAAGAACACCAAAGTGGGAGGCATCACAATCCCATACTTTAGCCTCTACTATAAAGCTGTCATCATCAAGACAGCATGGTATTGGCACAAAAACAGACACATAGACCAATGGAATAGAATAGACACTTCAGAATTGGACCCACAAAAGTATGGCCAACTAATCTTTGACAAAGCAGAAAAGAATATACAATGGGAAAAAAGACAGTCTCTTTAACAAATGGTGCTGGGAGAACTGGACAGCAACATGCAGAAGGATGAAACTAGACCACCTTCTTACACCATTCACAAAAATAAACTCAAAATGGATAAAGGACCTGAATGTGAGACAGGAAACCATCAAAACCCTAGAGGAGAAAGCAGGAAAAAATCTCTCTGACCTCAGCCACAGCAATTTCTTACTTGACACATCTCCAAAGGCAAGGGAATTAAAAGCAAAAATGAACTATTGGGACCTCATGAAGAGAAAAAGCTTCTGCACAGAAAAGGAAACAATCAACAAAACTAAAAGGCACCTGATGGAATGGGGGAAGATATTTGCAAATGACATATCGGACAAAGGGCTAGTATCCAGAATCTATAAAGAACTCACCAAACTCCACTCCTGAAAAACAAAGAACCCAGTGAAGAAATGGGCAGAAAACATGAATAGACACTTCTCTAAGAAGACATCCAGATGGCCAACAGGCACATGAAAAAATGCTCAACGTCGCTCCTCATCAGGGAAATACAAATCAAA
Organism: Leopardus geoffroyi; assembly: GCF_018350155.1. Classification (NCBI taxonomy): domain Eukaryota; kingdom Metazoa; phylum Chordata; class Mammalia; order Carnivora; family Felidae; genus Leopardus; species Leopardus geoffroyi. The sequence continues at coordinate 522,318 of NC_059332.1, read as the reverse complement.
ACCACACTCAGATATCACCTCGCACCAGTCAGAGTAGCCAAAATGAACAAATCAGGAGACTATAGATGCTGGAGAGGATGTGGAGAAAGGGGAACCCTCCTGCACTGTTGGTGGGAATGCAAATTGGTGCAGCCGCTCTGGAAAGCAGTGTGGAGGTTCCTCAAAAAATTAACAATAGATCTACCCTATGACCCAGTAATAGCACTGCTAGGAATTTATCCAAGGGATACAGGAGTGCTGATGCGTAGGGGCACTTGTACCCCAATGTTTATAGCAGCACTCTCAACAATAGCCAAATTATGGAAAGAGCCTAAATGTCCTTCAACTGATGAATGGATATAGAAGCTGTGGTTTATATATACAATGGAATACTACTTGGTAACAAGAAAGAATGAAATCTGTTCATTTGTAGCAACATGGATGGAAGTGGAGAGTATTATGCTAAATGAGATAAGTCAGACAGAGAAAGACAGATACCTCATGTTTTCACTCTTATGTGGATCCTGAGAAACTTAACAGAAGACCATGGGGGAGGGGAAGGAAAAAAAAAAGTTAGGGAGGGAGGGAGCCAAACCATAAGAGACTCTTAAAAACTGAGAATAAACTGAGGGTTGATGAGGGGGCGGGAGGGAGGGAAAAGTAGATGATGGGCATTGAGGAGGGTACCTGTTGGGATGAGAACTGGGTGTTGTATGGAAACCAATTTGACAATAAATTTCATGTTTAAAAAAAAAAAGAAGAAGAAGGACTCCTGTGCTTTGTGAAGGAGGTTGGTCTCTCCTGTGAACTCTGGCAGCACATCTTGTATTTTGTAAGATCATAGACTCTGGAGTCAGATCAGCGTAGGTTCCAGAACCTGGGCAAGATATTTCTCCTCTAGAAGATAAGGTTTCCTCATCTTTATTGAGTGGAACAATAGTGCCAGTGAGTGATACGTGAAATGATGTGTGTAATGTGCTTGGTGGGGAGCCTGGCACCCAGCAGAGCTCAATCCACACTTACCTGCTGATTTGGTGAAGGTGAGAGCAGTGTGTGGGTGCGATGAAAACAGGTCTTAGTGCCTCACCCTTCCTGCCTGCCATGTGCTGGCTCTCTCCCCCCTGGACTCCGTCTTTACAATGTCCCATGATCTTTCTGGTCATTCTTAAGTGGTAAAAATGCCCACGTTTAAGTAATAAAATATTCTCATGTCTGTGATTGAAGTGTCTGCCTTCAGGCCTGGTCCAGCTCGAGAACCCGCAGGGGAATTGAGAGCTATGAGGGTCTCTGTCTCCACCTTGTGTGTGCTACTCTCGCCTTAGGCACGGGCTGTGAACTTGCCAGTGGAAAACCGCGGAGGGAAAAGGACACGGGCGACAGCAAAGTTTACTCCGTAGCTAAAGGCTGTCTCATTCAGCTTCTCACAGTTATGCATTTGGGGGCAATTGCTATAAATCCATTCATCATGTCCACTGAACAGTCAATATCGACCACTTTCTCCCACTCCGTTAATTCCAGGCCAGAATGCTTGGCTTCCCCTGAAAGTCCTTCTGGAGCCTTCCTCTCCCTCTGCCAGCCTGTCAGGGGTGTGGACACCAGTCAGGCTGTGACCCTGAGAGACACAGATGGCAGAGCCCCTCACTGCACTTAAGAGACATATGAATGGGGCGCGAGGGGGGCTCAGTCGGTTAGGCGTCCAACTTCAGCTCAGGTTGTGATCTCGCGGTCCGTGAGTTCGAGCCCCACGTTGGGGCTGACAGCTCAGATCCTGGACCCTGCCTCGGGTTCTGTGTCTCCAACTCTCTCTACCCCTTCCCCACTCACGCTCTCTCTCAAAAATAAACATTAAAGAAATTTTTAAAAAGGAAGAATGAGTAGAGTATGTATAGATGGGAATTGACAGTGAAAGGGGATGGGCAGAGGTATGAGCGTGCCCATGCGTTTGTGCTCAGCGGTATGTATGTGCGTTACTGGGGGTGCATTTATTAGAATTAGAAAGTATACATGTAAACCAGTGTTTCCTTGGGGCCCTTTTATATTGTTGTTATAGTATCACTTCCTTTCACTCTTTTGAAAGACCATTCTGCACCTGTGCTGCTGTTGGATGCCCAGACCCAGATCTGCAAGTATATTGTCACATGCTATGTTACCTGAACATAAGGGTTCATCATTGAGAATGACTTAATATATTTTACTTTCATGATTATTTTTCACAAGTAACAAAACAATTTCAAGATGTGCAGTTATTATGAGGGAAGAATTGTGAAGCCTGAGGACATGTGCCCATTTGTCTTAAACATGACACACAGTGATGGTCTTTGGAAATATGCTTTGTCTCAGTGAGTGTATTTTAAACATTTTCATCTACAACTGGACTTTCAAAAGCCCATTACAAATCTCGGCCTCTTTAATCTTCTAGAAGGTAAAATGTCTATGCCGAGGCCACTGACTTACACACCACCAGGGAACCTCCTCTCCCTGACCCTTATCCCCGTGTTGAGATTCAGCTACCCGGTCATCAACATGCAGGCCCAGAAGCTGACTCCTTCCTCAACACCATGCACCAGAACAGGCCAGGAGGTTGGGTTGGGTTTTTTTTTTTTTTTAATTTGAACATGTTAAGATATTTTTATTATTTATTTACTTGAGTATATTTGACACACAATGCTACACTGGTGTCAGGCGTACAAGTGATTGGACAAGCTAATACGTTATGCTGTGCTGCCCCAATGCATCACGGTTACAGCATCACTGTATGTTCTAAATGCAAATACCATACGATGTCACTCATGCATGGAATTTAAGAAACCCAACAAATAAACAGAGAGGGGAAAGAGAGAGAGAGAGAGGCAAACCAAGAAACAGACTCTTACCCACGGAGAACACACTGAGGGGAGGTGGGAGGATGGGGGAACAGGTGATGGGGGTGAAGAGGGCCCTGGTCCTGAGGAGCACCAGCTGCATGTGTGAAATCACTGTGTGCTACACCTGAAACTAGTGCTACACGCATGTTCACTGAAATTCTAAAAAATCTTGGAAGAAGAAAATAAATGCATCAGGAGAATTTATATTAATAAGCTAGTGGACTAAAAGAGTTAACTAGTCCGTGAAGGAAATACTTTTGAAATTATGTGTGCATAATGATCAAACACTTAGAACACAGATATAAATGATTAAACATTCGGAACACAGATATAAATGTTTATTACTTCCAAGAGCCAAATGTTTGCCATTTTCTAGGAAAAAGAACCACTAAAATCTCCAGAAGCTGACTGTCGTTTATATAACAAATATTCTTGGGGAAAGGCATTCTGCCGGCAGCTCAGCGGGTTGAGTGTCAGACTCTGGGTTTCAGCTCAGGTCACGATCTCACGGTTCTGGGGACCAGGCCGCCCCCCGCCCCCCGTGGGGCTCAGAGCTCTCAGCTTGGGATTGATTCTCTGTCTCCTCGCTCTCTGCCCCGCCCCACACTCGCGCTGTCTCTCAAAATAAACTAAAAAAAAAAAATTCTTGAGGAAAAAAATCACTTCAAAATCCTGGTTGAGGAGCAAATACGGGAAACGGTATTTACGTACATGAAACATCAATGTCGCTGAAGCCTCCTCCTTTACACGGTTTCTCATAAGCCACAGACGGAGCGCACCGTATCCTTCTAACAGTTCTTTCTCCCTTACTTACCTTTTTGTGCGGTAGACTTTACCTCGGCTCCTGACACTCACGTCTCAGGAACACGGCTTCACAACGAGCCTCCGGAGCCCTTCTGGTCCACCCGCTCTGGCTTCTGCGGGACCCCGCCGTCCCCCACCGCTGTGACTTCAAGGCAGACGGCCCTCCCTCCTGCCCGCAGCTCCACCTGTCCCGGCGCGTTTCTCCACGTGCCCAACGACCCCTCCCAGCTGCGCCTGCTTTCCGCCCTCCCCACCCACGCCAACAATCCCTGACCACCAGCATCTCTAACAACAATCTCCTCTTTATCACAGGAAAAGCTTTCATTCACCTTGTGGTGCCCTGTAGACAGATTGGATCAGAGAATCTGGATTTGAACCGCAAGGCTTCCTTTCTGAGCCTGTGGGATTTTTATTGAAGTGTGTTTTTGTTTTTGTTTTTGTTTTTGTTTTTGTTTTTGTTTTTTGTCTGAGTTCACTCGTGCGCGGGAAAAGTATGAGCTTATTACATCGGGTCAAGGTGAAATGGGGTGTAGTTTGTGTGGCCAGCCGCCGGAGGCCCCACTTCCCAGGCTCCTTTGTTTGCGGATCTTGATTGACTTAGATAAACGACCGTTTGGGGCATCATGTCCTTCTGATGCTGCACTTTTAACTCCACTCCTGTTTTCACCGAAAGACAGCAAACCCGTGACAGTCTAGACCCCCCTCCTTCAGGAAACGCAGAGCCCAGGCCCGCTCTCTCGGGGACAGCGAGGGACAGTGACTTGTTCCTGTTGGCCGTGGCTACAGGCATCTTGCGATCAGAGGAACCACAAGCCCCTTGCGACCACAATATTGGTTATTGATAGGCTGAGACCAGCACAAAACAATAGGAAAAGGACCTGGAAAGGAGTGATCAATAAATATCAGTTAACAGCTCTTCAGTCTTGTACTCTCCTCTTATTTGGACCCAATACGTGCTTATTATTTTCAATTGTTCTAACACGAATTCTTACCTAGTCAGTAATTAGATGCCCACTTATGCTTACATCTGAACGGAAAATCAATCACCCGAAAATATGGGTAAATTAATCCTTTTTTGGGTCTTTATAATATGGAAAAAACGTATGACTTATTTTTTCTCTGCATACTTATAGAAAGTGTGACACACATCTTTTTTTTTTTTAATGCTTATTTATTTTGAGGGAGAGCGTGAGTGGGGGAGGAGCAGAGAGGAGAGAATCCCAAGCAGGCTCCACGCTCAGCAAGGAGACTGACCCAGGGCTCGAACACACGACCCTGGGATCATGACCTGAGCCAAAGTCAAGAGTCTGATGCTCAACCAACTGAGCGACCGGGTGCCCCTATTTTTTTTTTTTTTCTTTTTGACGCAAGGCTTTAATGGTGGTAACTGAGCTGAAGCTGTCATTGCCAAAAGGCATCTAGTCTATTCATTGTGTTTGGAATTACTCTCTACAGGAAACTGTGCTACTATTAACCTGGCCAACAGTGAATTTAAAGTAGTTGACCTATGAAATAAAAATATCCTCCCCAATGTTTCCTGAATAAATACAAGCTGAAATGTAGCCATTGGCAAATGGCTATCACTGTTTGCAAGCAGCATAAAATATTCTTATAAAATATATTTCTTCATTTGTGAAATAGTTGAAAGGTCATAATAGATACAAAATAAAACAAGAAGACAAGTACACTGAATGCCTGTGTGTTTGAGAGATTCATAACAAAGCATAGACCTCCTGACCAGTGCCTAACACTCGGAAGAAAGACATAAAACTGCAAATACAAGGAATACAAGAATCACTTTTCAGGCAAAAATGACCTGGACACCCTGAGGGCCAGACCAGACAGCATCATCTCTGAATGATGGAAATCAGGTCACTGGCTCCCAGCGATATACATCAGGAATAAAAATGATACTACATACTACGTTTTTATAACTGTACAAATCTTTATTGAATAAAAAGTTGAGATGCATTTGTTGAGCTTAGCACACATTTGTCTATTGTTTTATCCTCATAAGCAGCAACATAAACAGATTTTTAAAACAGAGTTCTGATTAGGCACAGTAAATTGAACAAAAATGTTGATTCCCATTCCTTTCTCAACACCATAAAAATTACATTACATAAAAGCTGATGTGAATCTATAAGGACAAGCAGGCTGGAGAGGGACCGACAGCCAAGAACAGATGGATAAACTTTTGGAAGACGTGAGACGACAAGGATGGGAGGAAACCAAGGAAGGGGGGAGAAGCTGCTCTCAGAGGACTGGCGAGGCAGCTGGTAAGAGCCAGAACTGGAGCCTCAGGGCAGCCTGGGGAGCAGGCAGGTGTCAGCAGGACGATCAAGACAGAAGGGTTTAGAAATGTGCCCTAAGGTTTATAGCAGCACTTTCAACAATAGCCAAATTATGGAAAGAGCCTGAATGTCCGTCATCAACTGACGAATGGATAAAGCAGATGTGGTTTATATATACAATGGAATACTACTTGGCAATGAGAAAGAATGAAGTCCTGCCATTTTCAGCAATGTGGATGGAACTGGAAAGTATTATGCTGAGTGAGTGAAATAAGTCAGTCAGAGAAGGACAGATATCATATGTTTTCACTCATATGTGGAAGTTGAGAAACTTAACAGAAGACCATGGGGGAGGGGAAGGGGCAAAAAAAGTTTCAAACAGAGAGGGAGGCAAACCATAAGAGACTCTTAAATACAGAGAACATACTGAGGGTTAATGGGAGGGTGGGGGAGAAGGGAAAGTGGGTGATGGGCATTGAGGAGGGCACCTATTGGGATGAGCACTGGGTGTTTTATGGAAGCCACTTGGCAATAAATTATATTAAATAAAGAAATAAAGAAATGTGCCCAGCAGGCGGCTCGTGACAGGATAGAGAAGACAGAGGCTGACAGGTGTCCTGTGTGGACAATCACATCGTTTCACTCCCACTGTGCCTTCTGCTGCCCCAAAGGTGTGACAGACGGAGAAATCAAGGCTAATGTAAAGGAGACAGGAGCAAAAATCTATGCTGAATGTTCATTTTGGTGGCTCGCCCTGAGGAGTATAGATTGGCAGTGCTCAGTAGCTTGGAAGAAGAAAATCTAGATCAAATTTGGGAGCATTTGTCTTGCTCCCTGTCTACGTGGCTATGATCTTGGGCACGTTCTTTGATTTTTCTGAGTTTGGGGGCTGCCATCAGCTAAATAGGAATAGTTAAAATGTGCTTCCCTAATTTATACAGTGGCTATGATTACCAAATGAATTAATAAATATCTTGTGTTTATTAAATACCTTGTATGATAAATATGAGTTAGAATGAAGAGCCATTATGGGAGAGAAACATATAAAAATCATTTTAGAAAGATGAATTTTGTGACTGAATGAAGTTCTTCTTTTTCTCAGAATAGTGAGCATATGTAAGGAGTAATTTTACCTAATTCATAATCGATATTATAAAAATCATCTGAACAACCACTAAGACCAGGTCTTATTGGAATGGATTTAATTTCCTCTGAGGTGACTTTCTGAACTTGCCCAAAGTTTGTACTTGGTTGGAAACTTTATCTTGGTTGCTTCTGAGATTGTCTCACTTGCTGGTCCCTCTGGCTCTTCTGTCCCGGGCATGTTGGTGGCAGACGTTAATTATGCTGAGTCTCAGAGGCTTACATGGAATCACAGCATGCAGACTCAGGGGAAAGCGCTGCGGGGGGCTGCGGGGACTGGGGATGGCCATAACTGGGAGCCGGTGCCTTGACCCTTCAGTAGGTGAGGGGAGCGGGGCTGACGCTGCACAGAGCCCAAAGGAAATCCAGACAGCAGACCAGGGTCTGGGAGTCACGTCTGAGCCCGAGGTCAGTCTTCCCCAACAGCCCCTCTCTGTCCCAAGCAAACAACCTGATAGATTTTACAGCCCAGCACCAGGTCAACAACGCAACGGTTTGGGGAGGGAAGGAGAGTCAAAATCAGAGGGAACCTTGCTTTGCTGCTCCATACAGTTGGGGAAGGAAGCATTCAGGAATAGAACTGCAGAGTAAAAAAATAAATAATTAAAAAATATTGATTTCACGGCCACTGACATTTTTGTTTGCGAAAACAATGGAATTAAGAAAAGTGTATTGGGGTGCCTGGGTGGCTCAGTCGCTTGAGCCTCCGTCTTCGGCTCAGGTCATGATCTTGCAGTTCATGAGTCCGAGCCCCGTGTCGGGCTCTGTGCTGACAGCTCAGAGCCTGGAGCCTGTTTCAGATTCTGTGTCTCCCTCTCTCTCTCTCTCTCTGCCCTCCCCCACTCCTGCTCTCTCTCTCTCTCTCTCAAAAATGAATAAACATTAAAAATGTTTATTAAATTTAATAGACATTAAAATGTTTATTAAACATTTTAAATGTTTATTAAACATAAAAACATGTTTTTAAAATTCATTAAAAATGAATAAACATTAAAAAAAAGAAGAAAGAAAAGTGTACTGATGTAGGATTCAAATCACATATTATTCAAATCTTTGCTTCTAAATTTACCAGATTTATGTGCTTTGGGCAAGTCCTGTAGCCTCTCGGTGCCTGAGTTTTCTCTGTTCTATCATTTAAAAAAGTATTCTTACTTTAGGGGATTATTATGAGAACAAATGAAACGTACATGTGAGGAGGGCTTATTATATGCACAAAACCGATTATATATACATACACAAAACTTATATACACTTATATATTATGGAAAGTTAGATACGAACATTCTGGTATTTGCAGATCCTTGTTATACATTATTCTGTTATAAGGAAAGCTATGGAGAAATGCAATTGTTTCCTATTAGTGTTGTTTACCTTTGGGACCTTGTATTTTCATTTAAATATCGTAAGATGTGCCTTTTCCCCACTCCTCTAGACTGAAATTGTGATTTACATTACAAAGTTTGTAGATAATAAGGTACTGACTTCGTGTGGGAACCAACTGAGATCTGAAAGGCCCACCATTCAAACAAATCCAAGACTGTTTAGAACAAGGGAATCCAGTACATGGCATCCAGGCATGGCATCAGGCTGTAGGGACGATTCGTAGACATCACATTAAGAAGAAATATCTGAAGTGAATCACAGGAGAAACGAACACCAAAATATGGCAATAAAACACTTAGAACGTTTGCATTACGAGTAATGTGGGCATATTTCACTCTGCCCTGGCTTCTTGGTCAGGGAGTAGAGAAGCAGCTGGTGTATCTAGTTCTGCGGTGACAAAATATCAACAAGACCCACTGAGGCCATGAGTGAAAGGAAATCATAACGTCAAGATGCTGGAGTGATCTAACCCACCACAACCCCAGAGGGAAGCATTTCAGAGCTTCAGGCTTTAACTGAATTCCAATTAATTAAAAGGTGGGAAATACCCATCGTCTAAACTTGCGTCTAGAAGTCACACCCTTACTCTTAGAGAGTATGTATTAAGTCCAGTCGGAAAAGGGGCCAGGTACTAAAACAAGGATATAAGTCTATACACACACATATATATAGGTGTATGCACATAAAATAAAATGTATTGTGTGTCACAGGAGAATTACAAATACACTGTTCTGGAGGGTCAGTAAAGAGGGTGGGGCATACTTAGGAACCTTTTTAACCTGAAATGATGCTCACAGGACAGAAAGCAGTGGATGTTCCCACAAAGTGGGAAGGAGAAGCGGGCTGGATTGTGGGTACGTCCGGATGGCTGGAGCCCTCGAGTCTAAGGCTGTGTTGTGATATAGTGTGTGGAGATTCACTGAAGAATTCTGAGCTGTGCATGGTCAGGTCTGAACTAAGGAGAGACTTCTCCAAACGTGCTGGGTCTCTATGAAGATGAGAGCTTGTAAGTGGGGAGACCAGCTGGACAGCTAGAGACTATGGAACATGGAACTATATTCTGTGTCTGCTGTGATATGTTTGAGTAGATACAGATTTCATGGGTCGATGTGACAGACAGTGTGAAGGAAGAACTGGTCCCACTTGACAGCCTGGGACACAGGCAATTGCAATTCACAGATAAGGGTTCTGCTCTGGGCACTGAAAGAATTGTGGTTCTGTCCAGAAAAAACAGACGCTGTGAGTGTGAGAAGGAGTCAGGTCTGGATTTAGTGATTCTGAGGTCTGGGCTTGAAGCAGACACGTTTCCCTGCCTTCTGTTGCCTTCTGTTACTCCCCTCTGTCTGCTTTCATAACCCAGTGACAGCAGCATAGGACCCAGCCACGCAGGCACACAGATCCCACCAGTGGGGGGCAAGAGGAGAAGGAGGAGCAGAGGGGTTCCAGAGTTGTCCTCCTGACCCATCACCCACTGGTTGCAAATATCACATACTCTGTGTACAGAAGTTAAGAAACTTCCAGTACGTTAGGGAATTCATGAGTAGGGAAAGAAATAATAACTATTAATAGCTACTGAATTATCAACATATGAAAAGAACTGAGTTACATGTGCCGTTTACACTGTATCACTCTGTCCTATGAGAAAATTATGGTCATTCTAAAGCTGAGAAATTGAACCACAAAAAAAGATGATGTGACATCTCCAAAGTCACACTCCTGCAAAATGGAATGGCCAGGTTTGAAGCAAGAAGGAAAATGCCTTTTATAAAATACCTAGAGAGAAATACAACACGAATTTGCCATAAATGGGAGCAAAACTGAAAGGAATTTAGGATTTTAGGGAACGGAAAAAGTACTCATTGGATTTTTTTTTAATTCCGCTATAGTTAACATGCAGTGTAATATAGTTTCAGGTCTACAACAGAGTGACTCAACATTTACACACAACATCCAGTGCTCCTCACAAGTGCCCCCTCCTTAATGCCCATCATCCATCTAGCCCATCCCCCACCCGCCTCCCTCCATCAACACTCACTTTGTTCTTTGTAAGTTAAGAGTCTGTTTCCTAGTTTGTCTTTTTCTCCTTTTGCTCATTTGTTTTGTGTCTTAAATTCCATAGATGAATGAAATCATATGGTATTTGTCTTTCTCTGAGTGACTTATTTTGCTTACATTCTACTCTCTAGCTCCATGCACATCATCCAATTGTTGCATAATAAAGAGCTGTGTGATCTGGATGGGAAGGGGCAGGTGCACCAGGAGGCAGGAATGTGTGACAGTGAGTGAGAGAAGAGAATAAAGTTGGGGGGGGGGTAAATTTAAATGGCTATCCTGAAGGCTTAGAAATTCATATTTAGCCCTGAAACTCAGGGAGCCAAACATCTGAACCTCTTTCTGGATGCCTCCCTCAGAGGTAAAGCTTGCCTCACATTTATCCAGATATTCTTCAAGTAACATTTTTTCAGCAAGCGAGGTTTTGAGGATTGTTTTGTGTGGATATCATCCTGTTTGAACTTTTTGTTTCTTCCCTCTATTTAAAAATTTTCTGAATAGGATGAGCATTAGGCTGGGAAGGGGTGAGCGGCGTCCTAAAAGTGCAAACTCCCATAACGTAAAATCTGTGCAGGGCAGTTCCCAGGAAGATTGTCACCGGGTCAGTCTAAGGAAGGTCATCACCTGCTGACCCTCAAGCTGACCTCTGTTTGACTTGTATTTGGGAAGCTCCACCTCCTCCCCACCCGGCTTTAATCTGTACTCCATTGTTGTCGTTAAATATTCATAACGTGTACAGGTGATGGAAGTTCTATGAAACTTTTTTGGAAGATACAAAATCCCGAAAGGGGTGAGTAGCTAACCAGACAGCACCCACAAGGGAAGCCACACTTCCTATTTTGCTGGTGCTCTCCTTATTCCTCTCTCAAGGATCTTTCAGTGGTACATTGGCAATGTTGACTCAACGTGTCACTATAATCAAGGTGCAGGTGCAGATCACAGCAGAAATGGGAAGCCCAGCTCACCACCTCTTGTCCCTACTTCTCAGCAGCTCCCTCCTACCACTGACACCTGTGCCTGGCAGTGGGCACTTAGAGGTTCCAGCTAGCACGTCACCTGTCCGTGACAACATGCGGTTCAACAATCAGAGCTCTCGAGATGACTTCATCTTATTGGGATTCTCCGACCGCCCCTGGCTGGAGACGCCACTCTTTGTAATCTTTCTGGTGGCCTACATCTTTGCCTTATTTGGGAACGTGTCCATTATCCTTGTTTCCCGCCTAGACCCCCAGCTTGACAGTCCCATGTACTTTTTTGTCTCTAATCTGTCTCTACTGGACCTCTGCTACACTACCAGCACCGTGCCACAGATGTTAGTCAACCTTAGGGGACCAGAAAAGACCATTAGCTATGGTGGCTGTGTGGCCCAACTCTACATTTTCTTGGCCTTGGGTTCTACTGAATGCATACTTCTAGCCATCATGGCCTTGGATCGCTATACTGCTGTTTGCAAGCCCTTGCACTACCCAATCATCATGAGTCACAGACGCTGCATCCACATGGCCACTGGGACCTGGATCAGTGGCTTTGCCAACTCCCTTGTGCAGTCCACCCTCACCGTGGTGGTCCCACGGTGTGGACACAGGGTGGTGGACCATTTCTTCTGTGAAGTTCCTGCTCTTTTGAAACTAGCGTGTGCTGATACTCATGTGAATGAGGCTGAGCTCAACGTGCTGGGGGCGCTGCTGCTTCTGGTGCCCCTCACCCTCATCCTGGGCACCTATGTGCTCATTGCTCGGGCAGTAATGAGGATCCGCTCTGCTGAAAGTCGCTGGAAGGCCTTCAATACCTGTGCTTCACACCTGCTGGTCGTGTCCCTCTTCTACTTCACAGCCATCAGTATGTACGTCCAGCCTCCCTCTAGCTACTCTCATGACAGGGGGAAGATCATGGCTCTCTTCTATGGGATTGTCACTCCCACACTCAATCCATTTATCTACACACTGAGGAACAAGGACGTGAAAGCTGCCCTGGGAAGGGCACTGACCAAGGAGTTCTGGGTCAAGACAGGATGATCTCTGGAAAGGAGACCCACAAAGCAAGGAGGGATGTGTCAGCCTTTCAGGGAGGATTCTGGGCATGAAGTTATGAGACAATGCTGCATCATGTGTCATGAAGTTCACAGATGGAGCAGGACCAGAAAGGAGCAACAAGTCTGGGTGACCTCAGAGCTGTTTTCCACTTATGAGAACACGTGTCTTACAATACGAATCCCATAAGGTCATGTCACCTTCCTCCCCAACCTTGGCTACTAGTTAACCCTAACTGCTGGCTAACTTAGTTTCAGAGGGGAAATTGGTGCAATAACTAGGCAAGAATATATTTAGAAAATATAGAAAATATATTTGGCCTGCATTATTTCTAAATGAATCCCCAAAAAATTAGAAATAATCACGTATTTAAAAAAACAACAACCATGCCACTGCCATCTTGAGTCGACTTTAATCAACACACATTGACACCATGCAGTCATCCTCTGGCATTTGGTGACCAACCGTGTCACCCATGAGGGCCTTGGACCCAAAAGCAAGTGAACACAAGAGGCATTGAGGTCAAAAGCATCTAAAATAGAAATATGCAAAGGGAAAACTCCATGAAAAAATTTAGAGTCAGTGAATTTAAGTACACATTATTTTGGTCTGAACCCCAAGTCAGTCTTTGTTATGATGAACAACAATGAGGTCATGGTCAATGAAACAGAAGTTACTCAGGGCCAAGAGACAAAACAAAGCACAGTGGACAGTGGGAAATATTCTAAGTCAAGAAACTGTACTAGTGACCAGAGAGTTTGACAAAGTGGCTTCTTTCACCATGTGAACGTGTCCTGCTTCAGTGTGGGAGTCAGGGGAATATGATGTTGAATGCAAAGCCTTAGTTCATCTATCAGACTTATTGTTTAAAAAATGTTTTATAACTCCTGGCTATAAATTGTTTCACACATACATTTTAGTCAAAATAGAGTGAATTCAGCAAAAACTCAATGCTATTGCCTGAAGTGAAAATCAAATCTCACATTTCATGAATGGGTATATATACCCCCTCAACGGAGTCACGTGTGCCTTTAGGGGACAAAATTCATCATCTTTGACTATAGATCCTTTGCCACTAAAAAGGGGTGCTAACATGTGCCTTAATTCAAAGGTGTGTGAAATTATGTTCTTCACAGGACATTGACTTTAATTTTAATATTGTAATTCTGTTTCCTACAAACTAAATCTAGATAATTTTTTTAAAGTTTATTATTTTTGAGAGAGAAAGACAGACAGAGCATGAGCAGGGGAGGCACAGAGAGACAGGGAGACACAGAATCCGAAGCAGGCTCCAGGCTCTGAGCTGTCAGCACAGAGCCCGACACAGGGTTCGAACTCATGGACCGCAAGATCATGACCTGAGCCAAAGTTAGACGCTTAACTGACTGAGCCACCCAGGTGCCCCAAGCAAATCTAGATAATAAAACTTGAATTCTAAATTCATAGAGCTCTAATGCATTTTCAATTTGAAGATTTATAAAATCATGGACTAAGCACGTACTCTGACATCAATACAATTTCTATGTCATTGTCTCCCTTTTAATACACATTATTGAGCTTTCTGTATAAAATTATCCTTTCCAAAGTCTACCCATCCACAAATACACTTAATAATTTTTACTTATTTCATTTCAGTTCTTTGCAGTTATTTTACACTAATGCATCAGAGTCCCTTAATAATATACACTCCAAGGTCTTAATCAACATGAATAATTTTCTGAGAATCCTTCAGTGTATTTTACAAGGTTCTTTAATTTGGGGAAATAAATACGCTGACTGACTGAATTCTAGAATCTGGATTAAACTGGTATATGGCTGGGAACATTAAGGATATATCAGGTTCAATATCCTGTCAGAGATTCTGAAAATTTGGAATTGCAAATGTTAATGATAATGCAAAACATGCATAAAATCTCTCCCCGGAGATAAAATACTCTAGTAAATGGAGATTACCACATGCCATGGAGTACTTCCTAGGACCCTCCTCCCTTTCCCCCTCCCACATATCAGCATCAATCCTGCCATGGGGTATTTCCTTGGACCCTCCTTCTTCCCCTCCCCACATATCACCATCAATCCTGCCATGGGTATTTCCTAGGACCCTCCCCCTCCCCACATATCAGCATCAATCCTGGACATTTCTAGCTCAGCATATTAAACTTCATTAAAAAAATTCACAACCCTAAGGGCTGTGTCCTGCAGTGGCTTCTGTTTGAACACTTTATTGTGTTCACTGCCTGTCAGGAGACCTCCTTCCCAAACCCCCCTGTAATATTCATATTTTAATGCCTTACATATCTGCAGATTTCTTTACAATGCTTTTGCATGATAAACATTTAGTAAATACACTAATGTAATTAGGTCAAGATATGGCTTTTTTCCCTCCCCAATGCCCACTGCACTAACCCCCTTCCTGAAGGGACAGTGTGAGGCTCTGCTCCTGTTAATGATGTGCCATGAACACATCACTGTCCGTGGCCCAGCTGTAAGTCAGATGAAGGTGGAACAGGGAGGAAAAAGCTTTTGCAAAATAAAGGCTCCTGGTTATACAAGGGAAAGACAGTCTGTTACCTCAATGTTTCTCCTTGGTTTCTTTAAACCACTAAAAAACTTTTTGGTTGCAGTGTTTCTCGAATTCATGATTCATTTTAACATGGAACCTCAAATCAATACTATCTAAAATATAAAATGTATCCTAGTATGTATTAAGAAAAAATGTTTATGGGATTAATTCATTAATTCTAGTAAAGCGGTATATCTCTCAGAGGGTATTTGAAGTCACTAGGCAAAAATGCTACATCTTCTTGGGTTTGTTAGTTTTGTTTAAAGGTCTAGATAGACTTAAAAATAATTGAACATTAAAACAACTATTTTGTATTGAAATGATCAGGGATATATTATTGTGTGGAAGTTGCATACATTTTTAAACAAAAACATGGGTTTTCAAAAATATTTAGTGCTGATGTGAGAGGCTGTCCCCAAACCCTAGGGATATATTTTGATTTATCTTCAGTATTATAGATATAGTAGAGCAAAACCTCGAGATTTAAGCAAAAAAAGAACTCAATAGCTACTTGCCATTTGCAACTAAGTGGATGGAAATAGAGAGTATTATGCTAAGGGAAATTAGTCAGAGAAAGACAAATATCATATGACTTCACTCATATGAGGACTTTAAGATACAAAACAGATGAACATAAGGGAAGGGAAGCAAAAATAATATAAAAACAGGGAGGGGGGCAAAACATAAAGGACTCTTAAATATAGAGAACAAACAGAGGGTTACTGGAGGGATGGGGGGAGATGGGCTAAATGGATAAGGGGGTTTAGGAAATCTACTCCTGAAATCACTGTTGCACCATATGCTAACTTGGATGTATTTAAAAAAATAAATTTAAAAAAAGAACTGAATATTTAATTTTACAAATGTAATTAATACTTCTTCATGAATTCTGCCTGGTATTTTACAAGTTTATATATTTATATACATCACTAAGTGAATTATTGTATGTGTATTGCCAAGCAGGCAAATCAATTTGGTGCAGGGTTAAAATCGACATTAAAAAAGAAATCTTTTTAACATTCATGAAAGTATTACTGAAACATTAGTGAATTGGTTAAATATTATGTTGTAAAATTTTGCAAATATCAGTAAGTCATTAAATAGAAAAATGCTTTGTGATATAGAAAGAACAGCAGGCGAGCACATTCAATAGGTAAAAATATTTACAACAAAACAAAGTCATATTATTGTTTTTACGGAAGGAGAACTAGACACTTCCCAACAGAGTCAGGAACAAATCAAGGTTTCCCTCTGATCACAATTTTTATTACTGTTTTGGATTAACCACCTGCTATAGACTGAATGTGGGTATCCTTCCAAAATTCATATGTGGAACTTACTCTCCATGTGTTAGTACTTGTATGTGAGCTTTCGGGAGCTGATGGGGTGGAGAGGGGGAGACTGTGGATGGGCTCAGAGCCCCCTGGTCCCTTGTCCCATGAGCAAAGAGCACAGTGAACACGGCTGTCTGTGAACCAGGAGGCCCACACCACACGAGGGTCTCCTGGCTGCTTGACGTTGGAACTGCCAGACTCCAGAACTGGGATAAACAGATTTCTGTTCTGGATAAGCCACAGCCTATCGTATTTTGTTATAGCAGCCAAACAGAATAAGAATAAAAGAACACCCATTGCCTTAAAAGAATTAGATTATTAAAAATGCGTAAACATTATAAAACAAGGAAGGCAGTGGCATTTTAATTAACTGTTCCAATAGTGAGGTGTCACTTATGTTGAAAATGTTTATTCCTTTACTCAGTGAATAGTTATTGATGTCACATGCATGTAAGTCACTGAACTAGAAGAGGCAATCTGAAGTGAATAAGACATTGGCCCGTTCTCAAAGAGTACAAATCTAGAAGAAAACAGAGATGTGAATAAATAAGGACACAAAGCTGAGAGTCTAGAAAGACTCTAAAAGGTAAAGGCTGTAAAGGGTGAGAGACGACGTTGTGAAACAGAGACAATCATCTCTGGATCCTGCAGAGGGCCAGTGTCCAGCTGAGTGTCCAGCAGCACGGCGGTTGTCACGAGCCCGCAGGAAACCGTCCAGGCTGAGGGAGTGGAGGACACGGTCCCCGAGCTTACACAAGGGCTGGGGACGCTGTGACTTCCCAGCAGCCGGACTTAATTAAGTAAGGATCATGGACACTGGGGTCGGCGCCCCAAAGCCCCAGCCGGGGCAGTAATCACCCTCAGCCATTCGCAACGGCCCTGGTCTCAACTAACAAATCCTCAAAGGAGCCAGCAGTATCAGATCGTTTCCAAGTAACTTCCAGAAAAAAGATGAAGACCTTTTATAGGGATATAAATATATCTACCTTCTAATTACATCGGGACCACGTGACTCAGGGAACTAAAATGGGAGTGTAAGTAATAAGTGTCTTCAAAATTCCTGTCTTCTGGAGGCGGGGCGCGCCGCCGGGCTGCGGGTAACTGCCACCAGTCCCTCACTGCGGCTGCAGCGCGCAGAACCTGGGCGCCGAGGGAGGCCTGGCCCCGCGTGGGGTCGAGCCGGCGCGGCTGCCGCCGGGGAGCCTGAAGCGCGGGGCCACACACGCAGGGCCCAACTCGTTAGGCCGCGAGCCGCCGCGGCCTTGGCGGCGAGGCCTCCCAGGTGCCGGCTGGGGCCCTAAGGAGCGGAGCGCAGGCTGGGCCCCGGCCGCGGGCGGGAGAAGAGGCGGAGGGGCGGGGGCGCCTCCGGTGGCTCAGTGGGTTAAGCGTCCGACTTGGGCTCAGGTCATGATCTCGGGGTTTGTGAGTTTGAGCGCTGCGGGGGGCTGTGTGCTGACAGCTCGGAGCCTGGAGCCTGCTTCGGATTCTGTCTCTCTCTGCCCCTCCCCCACCTGTGCTCTGTCTCTATCAAAAATAAAATAAAATATAAAAAATATATATATTTAAAAATATATTTAAAAAAAAAAAGAGGCCGACGGTCCTGCTCGCGCGTGGAGGAGGAGGCAGCCGCGGCGGCGGCTGTTTTCCTAGAGAAAGAGAGCTTCGCTCTGTCCTTCTCTTCTGCCTCTGATGCAGAATTTGATGCTGTGGTTGGATATTTAGAGGACATTCTCATGGATGATGAGTTCCAGTTATTACAGAGGAATTTCATGGACAAGTACTACCAGGAGTTTGAAGACACAGAAGAGAATAAACTCACCTACACACCTATTTTTAACGAATATATTTCTTTGGTAGAAAAGTAGATTGAAGAACAGCTGCTAGAGCGGATTCCTGGATTTAACATGGCACCTTTCACCACAACTTTGCAGCACCATAACGATGAAGTGGCTGGTGACATTTGACATGCTGCTCACGTTCACAGATTTTCTGGCTTTTAAGGAAATGTTTCTGGACTACAGAGCAGAAAAAGAAGGCCGGGGACTGGATTTAAGCAGTGGTTTGGTGGTGACTTCATCGTGCAAATCATCCCCTGTGCCAGCTTCCCAGAATGATCTGCGGCACTAGGTCCTACCACCAGGCAACGATATCTTTCTGGACGTCGCCAGCCCCATAGACTGGAAGAGGCTTTGGCTATGCGACAGAATACATCTTGGAAAGACTGGCTCTGTTCCACAACTCTTCACTGACGTTAAGTATTGGTGGGTCAGAAGACAGTCTTCTGACCCTCCTAGGCCCCTGAAGCACCTTGTGTTCAGTAATCCTAGCACTCCTCCCCAAGGAGGCCCCTCTCTCTGGCCTGAGTCAGGCTCCTCCGGAGCAAGCCTGAGGCCCGCATTCCCCCAGGGACCCCTTCCCCAGCATAAATGTTGGCAGGTCAGCAGCATTTGGAAGAACCCACCAGCTCCAGCCCTCTTTGGCTCCGCATGTCCATCAGGCTTTTTGTGCGCTCACAGCTTCCTCTATGCATCAGTTTCGGTCCTGCAGCCCCAGAGGGGTTTTTTACCTGTGTGGGAACATTTCTCTAGGGTGTTCCTTGAGCTGGCCGCCCTCTGCAGCAGCTCCCATCCCAGCTAGTCCTGGCCATAGGAATAACTGAGAGATGCCCCTGACCTGAAGCTACATGTGAAAATCACTTCCTTGTCTTACACTCGGCAGTCCCTGCATCACTCTGTCTTCTGCTGGTCCTGATGTAGTCTGTTTCCAGAATTCTTTTAAGCATTTTTAAAAAACTATTTTTATAGATGAATACTCAGGCTAACCTAGTGGCTATAATCTCGGAGCTACCATGATTACCTACTTAAAGATCAAAGTATTATATACTGTGTACTTTTTAGCTATTATCACTATCAAAGCAAAGATGCTTTCTACGTTGGTGTACCTCGTTTACTGGCCCCAATGAGTGTGTGTTTATGCTGGAAGTAAAAGGTCTCCCTTTCTTACAGCATGTTAAGTGTTCGTACAGGTTTGCTAAAACGCTTTCTGTTTGTTAGGTTTTCTGTTGGAGTAGGGACTCTGCAGTTCCTTCCTCCTGTCAAAATCTCCCTACCAAGGCAGTGTTCCACTGGGCTGGCTCAGCATGAGGAGGAGAGAGCAAACAGCTTTACTAGTCATATGTAGGCTTTGATTTAGCACAATGTTTCATAGAAATTACCAGAAAACATGATGTCACATCTCTAGAAAGAAAAGACATAGTATTTCAATTCTCAATGTGTACCTTCCATATTTTTTTAAGTAAAAATAAGACTATACTTATAAAAAAAAATCCTGTCTTCTGGAAAACAGTGTGGAGGTTACTCAAAAAATTAAAAATAGAACTATCCTATGACCCAGCAATACCACTGCTAGGAATTTACCCAAGGGATATAGGAGTGCTGATGCATAGGGGCACTTGTACCCCAATGTTTATAGCAGCACTTTCAACAATAGTCAAATTAGGGAAAGAGCCTGAATGTCCATCAACTGACGAATGGATAAAGAAGATGTGGTTTATATATGCAATGGAATACTACTTGGCAATAAGAAAGAATGAAATCTGGCCATTTGCAGCAACATGGATAGAACTAGAAGGTATTATGCTAAGTGAAATAAGTCATACAGAGAAAGAAAGTACCATATGTTTTCACTCTTATGTGGATCTTCAGAAACTTAACAGAAGACCATGGGGGAGGGGTGGGGGAGGAAGTTACAGAGAAGGAGGGAGGCAAACCATAAGAGACTGAGAACAAACTGAGGGTTGATGGGGGATGGGGGAGAGGGGAGGGTGGGTGATGGGCATTGAGGAGGGCACCTGTTGGGAGGAGCACTGGGTGTTGAGAAACCAATTTCTCAAAAATTATATTAAAAAAATAAAATAAAACTCCTGTCTTTCCCCCTACTTCTGGCACTTCTCCTGGGCCTCAGCAACCTTGCAGGTCACATTTTGAGAGGTCTGGATCACCTGGTTATTGGAAAGAATAAGACACTGATTTCCAAAGTCATATTTTATATGAATAAAAAATGTAGTATTTGGGTCTAAATTACTGAGTTGGGATTGTTACTGCAGCTAGCCCTAACCTCCCTTGAACAATACAGGTACAGCACACATAAAATCCCAAAAGTAAGGTAAGCATTATTGTGAAAAAGTGTTTAAACTTGATACCTGGAAAATAAATACCACAATTAGGTAAAATACCAGTATTCCCATTATACCCCACGTACACCTATAAGAAGTGCAAACCAATTTTGCTTGTGTGACACTTTACACTGATAGCCATGTTTATAAACGTAAGCCAGCAGATGATTTTCTGAGTTCGGTTTAGCAAGTAAAAAACCCTTAAAGTTTTTGGGTAAATCCACGGCGTGGTTGGTGGGAGGGGTACGTGACGGAGAAAACGCTCAAACCAGCAAGCAAGCCAAAGTAGCATTCCTTATGTTAACTGAATCACACAATAAGTCCAGATACCCTCCATGCCCACCCAGTTAGGAACTATTTCTCTTGTGCTAAGAACTTGTAAGGTCTACTCTTCAGATAGGTGGGAAGAGGGCAGTGGAGCAGGAAGGCCCTGGGCTGGCCTCACCCACGAACACAACTACGTAACTCAATCATTCCGAACCCCCCAAAACGAACCTGAAGACTGTCAGGACAAGCTCCACAACCTAAGGTAGAGAAGAGGCCACAGCCGAGAAGGTAGGAATGCCCAGATGCAGTTTGGGAGAGAAATGGACCCTGGCCGCTGGGATGGGGAGGGAGCCGAGGTCGAGGTCAAGGAGAAGGGCAAGGGAGGGGGTGGGGAATGATGAATCTCCCTAGCAACCATCCAGCAGGGCTAGAGGGGCTGGATCTCCTGACTTCCGGCAACAGCAGGAATTCAAGCCTGGAATGTTAAAGGAGGAGGCTGGGATCAGCCTGAGGGCACTGCCTTGCTCTTAGAGACACAGAGGGACAAACAGCCCAAGGACAGCGAGGAGGAAGCAATCTGAGAAGCTCCTGGGGTGCAGAGTGGGGAGGTTATTTGCTCATCTCTGTGCACATCCCAGAGAGGCAGCATTCTCAGAAAGACCCCACTAGGAACAGGACGTGGCCGGAGCCATTTCCCTCCTGTGGCCACCAGCAGCCAACACTCACCACCTAACTGGCTTCTGACAGGTGTGAGGTGATATTTCACTGTAATTTTGACTGATGAATGGATAAAGACGTGGAATATATATATATATATATATATATATATATATATATATATACATACAATATATTACTTATTCATCAAAAGGGATGAAATGTTGCCATTTACAATTGACATGGATGGAGGTAGAGAGTATTATGCTAAGCGAAACAAGTCAGGGAAAGATGAATACCGCATGATTTCACTCATACATGGAGTTTAAGAAACAAAACAGATGATCATAGAAAAACAGAAAGAGACAAACCAGGAAACAGACTCTTAACTGTAGAGAACAAACCAACCAATGGTTAACAGAGGGGAGACTGCGGGGGATGGGTGAATGGGGATCAAGGAGGGTGAAAAAGGCGGGCCTACCCCTGCGACTCCATCTTGTTCTGTGTCCTTCACCTTGACCACGCCTCCTCCCCTTGAGCACCGCCCCCCTCACCTGCCTAACAGGACTGGGACCCTTCCCCAGCCAATCGGCTGAGGCCACAGCCATTACCTCACCAACTGCCCCTAGGCCCCAATAAAACCTTTGTCCTTTTGAAACTCGCCCTCTCTCCCCGGTATCTCACCGCTGCGTCGGTGCAGGTGGGGATTGAGCTCGAGCTAGCTCCAACAAAGGCTCTTTTGCTTTTGCATGGGACTCGGCTCCCTGGCGATCTTTGGGGATCACGAATTCTGGGCAGAACTGAGGGCACTTGTGATGAGCACTGGGTATTGTGTGTAAATACTGAATCAATAAATTGCACACCTGAAATTAATATTACACTGTACTTTAACTAACTGGAGTTAAATTTTTTTTTAATGTTTATTTATTTTTGAGAGAGAGATGGAGCATGAGCCAGGGAGGGGCAGAAAGAGGGAGACACAGAATCTGAAGCAGGCTCCAGGCTCTGAGCTGCCAGCACAGAGCCCGACGTGGGGCTTGAACCCACAAACTGCAAGATCCTGACCTGAGGCAAAGTCGGACGCTTAACCAACTGAGCCACCCAGGTGCCCCTTAACTAACTGGAGTTTAAATAAAAACTTTTTAAAAATGGCGAGAATGAAATCTTGCCATTTGCAACTACATGGATGGAACTGGAGGGTATTATACTAAGTGAAATTAGTCAGAGAAAGACAAAAATCATATGACTTCACTCATATGAGGACTTTAAGAGACAAAACAGATGGACATAGGAAAGGGAAACAAAAATAATATAAAAACAGGGAGGGGGACAAAACAAAAGAGACTCATAAATATGGAGAACAAACCTAGGGTTGCTGGAGGGTTTGTGGGAGGGGGGATGGGCTAAATGGGTAAGGGGTATTAAGGGATCTACTGAAATCATTGCTTCACTATATACTAATTTGGATGTAAATTTTAAAAAATAAAAAAATAAAGTTAAATAAAAAAATGGTCAGAAGACATGAATAGACATTTTTCCAAAGAAATCCAGATGGCTAACAGACACATGAAAAGATGCTCAACACCACTCCTCATCAGGGAAATACAAATCAAAACCATGATGAGATACCATCTCACACCAGTCAGAATGGCTAACATGGACAATTCAGGCAACAACAGGTGTTGGTAAGGATGTGGAGAAAGGGGAACCTTCTTGCACTGTTGGCGGGAATGCAAACTGGTGCAGTCACTCTAGAAAACAGAGTATGGAGGTACCTCAAAAAATTTAAATTTAAAATTTAAATTTTTAAATTGAAGTGATTTGATATATGCATATGTTGTGAAACGATCAGACAATAACTCTAGATACCGTCCATCCACACGCACAGTTAGGATCTATTTTTCCAACTACCCTATGACCCAGCAATTGCACTACTAGGTATTTACCCAAAGAATACAAAAACACTAATTCAGAGTGATACATGCACACTGATGTTTATAGCAGCATTATCAACAATAGCCAAATTATGGAAACAGCCCAGTGTTGATCAACTGATGAATGGATAAAAAATATTTGGTATGTATACACCCCCCCAACACACACACACACACACACACACAATGGACTATTACTCAGCCATGAAAATGAATGAAGTCTTGCCATTTGCAGCAATGTGGATGAAACTAGAGTGTATTATGCTAAGTGAAATAAGTCAGTCAGAGAAAGATAAATACCCTATGATTCCACTCATATGTGGAATTTAAGAAACAAAACAAATGAGCAAAGGGGAAAAACAGAGAGAGACAAAGCAAGAAAAGACTTACCTATACAGAACACACTGATGGTCACCAGAGGGAGGTGGGAGGGGGGAGAGAGAAATGTCATGGGGATGAAGGAGGGTATAGAGCACTGGGTGTTGTTTGCAAGTGTTGAATCACCATGTTGTACACCTGAAACTAATATTACACTGTATGTTAACTGGAATTAAAATTAAAACTTACAAAAATCTACTCTAGTAGCAACTTTCAAATATATATTATTGTTAAGTATAGTCACCATGGTGTACAAGGCATTCCCAGAACTTACTTGTCTTAAACCCGAAGTTCATATCCTTTGATGACCTTCACCCATTTTGCCCAGGCCCCTCCCTTCACCTGTGTTAACCACCAATCCGTTCTTTGTAAATATGAGTTCCTTTTTTGTTTAGATCACACAGTATTTGTCTATCTCTATATGACTTATTTACCTGACAACCATTTTTAGTATTGAAAATATAGGTCCCTTCTGAGCTGTCCAGTAATTTGAATAAATGACAGCTAATCACTTTTGCTGCAAACACACTCCTTTTTCTACAATCCTCTTAAAGTTTTCAATTCTGGAATGATTCAGTTTTGGTTTGATGAGGACAGTAGATATTA
The DNA here is from genome assembly GCF_018350155.1 of Leopardus geoffroyi. NCBI lineage: Eukaryota > Metazoa > Chordata > Mammalia > Carnivora > Felidae > Leopardus > Leopardus geoffroyi. The sequence goes on along the minus strand of NC_059332.1, from coordinate 497,856 downwards.
TTTTAGATTTTTTTTTTTGAGTATTTTGGCGGTCATTGGATGCTTTTACCATGTATTTATGGGATTTACCCATTCTTTAAACAAGAAAACACACCCACCCACCTCTCCAATTTCTATGTGATTTTGTATATGAGATATATTTTATTATTTTGTCCTATTTGAACTATACCATGATTTTCTTGGAATTAGCCCACTAATTAATATGTTGACATGCTTGGATTCTCTAATATTGATTTTAACTTCTTTTGATAATCATCTACCGCTCTGATCCAAAGCCTTAATGAAAATATTGATCAGATCACAATAAAAACCTGTATTAAAATAGCAGATAGTCTTCTGAAAACTTAATTTCAGAGATCTCTTTTTGATCACTTTGGTTACTTTTTGATCACTTTATTGTTCATGAAAACATTATAAAAACAGGTGAGATGCTCCCAGAGACACTTCCTGAGGTACTGAGGCAGGACTATAACTAATGATCTGGACTCAAAACCAAGCCTGCTGGTTTATAACTTTTAAAATTCAATTTCTTAATATTAAAAATAGGGGAACTTAGAGCTATTTTTAAGTGGTGGTCAAATGGAATATAACTGACATTGAAATTTTGATATTTAGGAGTAGTTGGAAGATTAAAAAATTTTTAATTTCTTTTACCGTTAAGAAAGTAGATCTTGGGGCGCCTGGGTGGCTCAATCGGTTAAGCATCCAACTTTGGCTCAGGTCATGACCTCACGGTTTTTGAGTTCGAGCCCCACGTCGGGCTCTGTGCTGACAGCTCAGAGCCTGGAGCCTGCTTCGGATCCTGTGTCTCCTCCCTCTGCACCTCTCCTGCTTGCACTCTGTCTGTCTCTCTCTCTCACTCTCTCTCAAAAATAAATAAACATCATAAAACAAAAAAAAAGAAAGTAGATTTCATTAATGTTCATATTGCAATAAAAAATGCCTTTCCTACAATGATAGGAATTTGAAAACTGAATACATCGGTCTTTAGTTGAAAATTACTCTTTTATGTGATTGTTATAATGGGACTCAGATGATCAGGTTCAGAGTTATTTTAGAAAAGATCGTGTTTAGATGAGGTTTAAACTCAGTGAGCTCTGAATATTGCTTTAATGCTAAGATACTTGATTCTATTATTATGTATAAGTGTATACAAACAAATAATTACTAAATATTTCCTTTTTCTTTTTTTTTTCTTTCCTACTGTTTATTTATTTTTGAGAGAGAGAGAAGAAAAAGAGACAGCATGAGCTGGGGAGGGACAGACAGAGAGGGAGACACAGAATCCAAAGCAGACTCCAGGTTCTGAGTAGTCAGCACAGAGGTGGATGCGGGGCTTGAACCCATGAACTGTGAGATCATAACCTGAGCCGAAGTTGGATGCTCAACCGACTGAGCCACCCAGGCACCCCAGTATACCCTTTTTCTAAATGAGGCCCTTATGAGCAGGCATGATTTTATTGAGGACCACTAAATTGAAATTGTTAATAGAAAGTTGAATTGAAATAGAGATTGAATTGTTAATGAAAAAATACCGTTTTCTAGAGAAATCTAAGTCTGACCTTATACTGTAGAAAATAAGTTATCCACTTATGCATTTTTCCCTCCCTGGAAGGCACAGGCTACAAGATACAGTTAACCTAAGATGGTAATTAATTACTTTCCACTGAGGCAATCCCTTGGGGGGCCACTCCATTAAGCCCCACGCTCTGAACTGTGTTTACCTGAAACACCACCCTCACCGAGCAGACCTGCTCCCTGGTACCTGGGCCGCACTCGATTCTTTTCAGTGTCAGTGGGCTTTGGGAGAAGTTAAAAGGTCCCTGGGTCTATGCCTTCTGTTCAGCCTCTTATGAAAGCATCTCAGTCCTTTCCCGGCCTGAACATTTCAGAGACCAGGCTACCAACTTGGCTTTTAAAACAAAGACGCTCAGTTTTAGGATCAATTGAGATTTGCTCCTACTGACCAAGACCAACTCTGGTGAGTGCCACTTCTCCGTATTTTACGAAATGTATAGCCATCCTCCTGAGGAGAATGGTCACGATGTCTGTGCTTCCTCTCACATCTCATTCATGTTCGGAACCTCGTTCATGTTCAGACACCTATGAAACCTCCAAAATAGATCTAGCAAGTCCACAAATGATCTTCAAAATGGCCAATTCGATGTGCTTTTGTTGTTATTTTAAATTTCCTTTCTTCAACATACGATCCTACCATATAGTTTCTTCTAGAACATTTCTCTTCCATTGGCTCTGTGAGGCCACTCACTGCTGGTTTTCTCCTTCCTCTGTGACTGTCTTCCTCAGCCCCTGGCTCCTCTCATGCATATCTCTTGAAGTTTGACGGCATCTGAACATCATCCTCAGCCCTATTTTCTGTCTTTTTTTTCCCCTAAAAATATTCTTGTAAGTGCCTTTCAAAGGAGCTAGGTTCACTGCTTTTCTACATTGATGGTGTCTTCAGTTCTAGATCCTCATATTCGACCTCAAGCTCAGCACACAATCACCTCAGACTGGGTCTTTCTCATCAGGGTCACCTCCTCTCCCAACCACTTCCCTGTCTGTATCTGTTTTGGAGAATAGCACGACATCTTTTCTCTGTACGTCCATCACATCAGCTTTTATCTGCCCATTTTCTCTTGTACTTGTCACTTCTTCTTGTCACACTTACAGATCAGTTCAAACCTTCACCATCTCTGGCAATATTTCATTTTTCAATCTTACATCCTGCTAATCCAACATCCATGCTGTTGCCAGAATGCTTCCTAAAAATTAGTTTCAGCGAGTTCTCAAAATAGATTACAGCACAACAAAAAGGTACTACCTCAGTGATTTTCAACCTCTTTCCATCGGGTAGGGATTAATCAATGTAATAAACCACAGTATCTGATGGACTAATTCAAGCAACTTGATAAACTGTACAGAATTGAAATCAATCAAGTATATACCCAGTTAAATAAATCTTTACTTAGTGCTTCTATGTTAGGTACCATTATCAAAGGTGGAGAAATGGACAGAGATGGTGTCTTCTTGACCAAGAATTGCCTTCTTGACCAAGAAACTCACTGAAGGTGAAATGACCTTTCAACAAATCCACAGATTTTTAAAAAGAAGTAGAAATCAGTGGAGTAAACTCTGATACACAGAATGGCTTTATGATTCTATAGTATCACCTTTAACATAAAACGTGACACCAGCCAATCCCCCTAACAATTATGTTATATGTGGTATTAAGGTTTTGTTTGTTTGATTGATTATTTTTAGAAATGGGCACTCACTAGCTAATATATTTCATGTCCTGGAGAAAAAGAAAAGTAAATGTTTACTTTTATTGGAGAAGTCACAATATAGATAATACTGGAAAGGCATATACTCTATTATCTAGCATTCTACCTACAATGTAGTAAGAACTAAATACTTCTTCAATTTTTTTTTTAAGTTATCTATTCATTCAGAGAGAGACAGCGAGAGATTGCGAGCAGGGGAGGAATAGAGAGAGAGAATCCCAAGCAGGTTCCTCACTGACAGAGTGTAGCCCTATGTGGGGCTCAAACTCACAAACTGTGAGATCATGAACTGAGCCGAGATCAAGAACCAGGCGCTTAAACGACTGAGCCACCCACTGCCTCAGAACTCAATATTTTTTAGAAAACCTCATTATTTGTTCAAATGAACCTGATTGGACATATCCAAATCCAAATCATCCTAAGGTTTTAAAAATTAAAAGGACAAGGCACCATCAGACAGTTGTGATATCTATCAAGTCCCAAACCTCAGAATTCAACGCTTAGTTTCAGTGGCATCTGCATGTGACAATTTTGAGGTTTATTTCACTGTTTGAGCTTGCTCTGGGAAGTTCATTCCAACCAAGTTTCATATTTTAAAAATGTTGAGAGCCTTTCAGAGGCAAGGAATATGACTGTTTTTAGAGTGAACAGCTCCCCTACGTTTGCCTCTGGTCTGTTCTTAGATCCACTTACAAGGTGGTACCAACAATTTAATTTTAGATGGTTAACAAAAGAAATGTTACTACCTTACTGTAATACTAAGGTATCATAATAAGATGCAATAAGACTAGTACAATCTTCAATGACTACGTCGAGTGGAAAGATTTCATCGTCTCTGTCAGTTTCACACCTTTAACAATCCAAACTCTGCTCCAGAAAGTTCTGATGACTTTTTTCAAGCTATGTGACGCCATTGGTCACCCTTAGAGCTTCTGTTTCTGAATAATAAGTAAAGGTTTTTCTTTTTTTTTAATATATGAAATTTATTGTCAAATTGGTTTCCATACAACACCCAGTGCTCATCCCAAAAGGTGCCCTCCTCAATACCCATCACCCACCCTCCCCTCCCTCCCACCCCCCATCAGCCCTCAGTTTGTTCTCAGTTTTTAAGAGTCTCTTATGCTTTGGCTCTCTCCCACTCTAACCTCTTTTTTTTTCTTCCCCTCCCCCATGGGTTTCTGTTAAGTTTCTCAGGATCCACATAAGAGTGAAAACATATGGTATCTGTAGTAAAGGTTCTTCTAGATGAAGTGTTACCTAATCACTACGGGGATACGTTTGTCTTGATTTCGGTAGGTCTATGTTGGGTGCACTGTTAACCTGACATGCAGATATACTAAATATGATACATTCTTTCTACTGTTGTTTGGCTTCCTAGACAGTCATACTTGCTACGTTCAGTGTGACCATGGCCAATTTGACCTCCATGAGTGGATTCCTCCTCATGGGGTTTTCTGAAAACCGAAAGCTTCAGATTTTATATGCATTGCTGTTTTTGGTGACATACCTGATGGCCTTGACAGGGAACCTCCTCATCATCACCGTGACCACGTTGGACCATCGCCTTCAGTCCCCCATGTATTACTTTTTGAAGCACCTCTCTGTCCTGGACCTCTGTTTCATCTCTGTCACAGTGCCTCAGTCCATTGCAAATGCACTTACGAACAGCGGTTACATTTCAGTTGGTCAGTGCATCCTTCAGGTTTTCTTCTTCGTAGCTCTGGCCTCATCGGAAGTGGCCATCCTCACTGTGATGTCTTATGACCGGTATGTCGCCATCTGTCGGCCCCTGCAGTATGAGACCATTATGGACCCCTGCACTTGTAGGCACGCCGTGGCAGCTGTGTGGCTTGCTGGGGGCTTCTCTGGGCTCATGCATACTGCTGTGAACTTCTCCATGCCTCTCTGCGGGGAGAGAGTCATTTACCAGTTCTTCTGTGACATTCCTCAGATGCTGAAACTAGCTTGTTCTCATGAATCCGTCAATGAGATTGCAGTGGCTGCCTTCACAACTTCAGCAGCGTTCATCTGCCTGGTGTCCATGGTGCTCTCCTACGTCCCCATCTTCTCTGCCGTGCTGAGGATCCCATCAGCAGAGGGCCGGACCAAGGTCTTCGCCACCTGCCTACCACACCTGTTTGTAGTCACCTTCTTCCTCTCCACAGCAGGCTTTGAGTTTCTGCGGCCCCCTTCTGACTCCCAATCAGCTATGGACCTCATGTTTTCCATATTCTACACAGTGATACCACCCACACTCAATCCGGTCATCTACAGTTTACGCAACGAAGCCATGAAGGCCGCTCTGAGGAAGGTGCTGTCACAAGGAGAAGTTTCCCCGAGAAAGATGTATTTAAAAGCCATTTTTAAATTCTAAAGAACCGTACAAATAAAAGTTACTGTCATTAGGTTTCAGATTGCAAAAGACTAAGTCTGATTTCCACCCTTCCAATGTTTCTATTCTTCATATTCTGCTCAAAACCTGAGTAAGATATTATGCTTCTCAGGATAGTGGCCTTCCTTCCTCCAATTCAAGTGTTATTTTAAGGCATCTTTTAGGATTTTTTTTTCTGAAATAAAACAGAAAGGGCAATGAGTTTAGGGCCTGCCCGGCATCATCTGAAGGTGATTTCTAACAGATAGGCTCCAGACTGCTGGCACATAGGCTGACTGTGTTTATGGGGGCACGTTCCTGGTATAGTTCTTGGTATACATGTGTGCTTGCTGGTGTGCCTCCAAGTTTCTTACCTCTGTCAAGTTTCTACATTAATTCCCCTTCCTATTAAGCTTTTCAATAGCTTTTCCTACAATTTTTTCAGTCCCTAATAAATGTCGGTTTCATTATACATGGGTTTCTTTGAACTCCTTTAGACAACTCTTCTAGCTATGCTACATTGTCCCCATTCGATCAATTAGGACACTAAATTTAGAAAAGATTGGTTTCTTGAGACTTCTCAAATAAAAAATAAAGCTGTGGGTGCCTGGGGGGCTCAGTCAGGTAAGCATCTGAGTTTGGCTCAGGTCATGATCTCATGGTTGGTGAGTCTGAGACCCGCATCAGGCTCACTGCTTTCAGTGCAGAACCCACTTCAGATCCTCTGTCCCCTCTCTGCCCCTCCCCTGCTCTTTCTCTCTTTCTCTCTTTCTCTCCGTCATGCATACAAGCACTCTGTCTCTCAAAAAAAAATAAATAAACATTGGGGCACCTGAGTGGCTCAGTCAGTTGAGCGTCCAACTTCGGCTCAGATCATGATCTTGCGATCCACGAGTTCGAGCCCTGTGTCGGGCTGTGTGCTGACAGCTCGGAGCCTGGAGCCTGCTTCTGATTCTGTGTCTCCCTCTCTCTCTGCCCCTCGCCCACTCATGCTCTGTCTCTCTCTGTCTCAGAAATAAATAAACATGAAAAAAAAAGACTTTCAAAAAAATAAACATTTAAAAAAAGGGTAATAAAGCTGTGATTGAAACTAATATTAGTCTGACTCAAAGCTTGTTCATTTGCATCTACTTGCAAATGCTTCCCAGCATGTGTGTCTATGTGTATAAACATAGAAACAGAAGCACATAGTACTGTAATTCAGTACTGCTTTTCCATTACTAGAGTTGTTTGCATTAATGTATTTCTTACTCTGATCCATAGAAGAGCTTGACAAGATGTTTTTACAGAGTAAGGCAGGGAGGCCTCCCGGGTCCATGAAACACAATAAGGATGAGGAACGGGAACAGCTCCAACCTGTAAGCATGAGTCCCAGGCCTTGTGGGTCCAAGGTCTGACTCCTTCTGGGGTAGGAGGCTGTGTGACCTTCTCCATGAAGGGCTCATAAATCACAAGAGGACAATACTGCACTGGTTCCCAGGTTTGCTGAAGTGAACTAAAGTACACTGAGAACAGTGGGGATGAGCGATTGCTGAATAATGGGAAATGTTTTTTACATGGCTGTTTGGATTAATGCTTCTGTCCATAGTAACCTACACATGCATGTACACACATGAAGATTGTTTTGTTGTTTGTTTTTAAAGGTCATGCATTTTATTTCTCTTCAAGTATGAAGCTGAAATTGAGGACAAAATCTCTCTCAGTGTCATATTTTGCAGTCTTAAAGCTTGGTCCACAGTGGTTCCTCTATCTCTAGATGTGCATTAATATGTGTGTGTGTATATATGTGTGTATATATATATATATAGTCTAAACAGGTTGCATATTATTTGTAAATAATTCCATAATGAGGACAAAGAAAAATTTTAAAGTAAACCATCAACCCATTGGAATGGATATTGTATTATCTATGACTATACTTCTAGATATTTTTCTTTTTTTAATGTTTTTTTTTATTTTTGAAAGAGAGACAGCAGGGGAGGGGCAGAGAGAGAGGGAGGCAGAGGATCCAAAGTCGGCTGTCTGCACTGACAGCAGAGAGTCTGATGTGGGGCTTGAACTCATGAACCACAAGATCATGACCTGAGCGGAAATCAGATGCTTAACCGACTGGGCCACTCAGGTGCCCCTAGACATTTAAAAAAATTTTTTTCTTTAACGTTTATTTATTTTTGAGACAGAGAGAGACAGAGCATGAACGGGGGAGGGGCAGAGAGAGAGGGAGACACAGAATCCGAAACAGGCTCCAGGCTCTGAGCAGTCAGCACAGAGCCCGACGCGGAGCTCGAACTCAAGGACCGCGAGATCGCGACCTGAGCCGAGGTCGGATGCCCAACCGACTGAGCCACCCAGGCGCCGCTAGACACTTTTATATTTATGTGTATACATGTGTGAACATTATATTGCACTGTAATACCACTTTACATACGGTTGATAAATTCCCATTATGAAATAACATCATTCTAGAGAAATACGTAAAATCATTTCAATGGCTGTGTGCTGTATTTAACCCATCCCCTTTTGAAAATGTTTCTTTTTGTCATTATTCTAAACAACACATTGGTGAATATCTTCATCCAGGCATGTCTTTTATACATAGGTAATGAATTCCTCAGGCTACACGCCTAGCAGTAGAATTACCTCTTTACTCTCCCACCTCCTGCATGTGTTCAACACATCATTGAATCTCCTTGGATGTCCACTGGTCTTCTGCTTTATCTCCTCTAAAGCAGAGAAACTTCTATGTATTTATGTACATATGCTATGTACTTCTACGTACATAATTCTATGTATTCAATTTCATAGAGTGGTTTTTATCCTCACAGAAAATATTTATTGCTTTAAAATTTTATTTAAATAATATTTAAAATTTATAGGTCACCAGGGTGGCTCAGTCAGTTGAGCGTCTGACTTCAGTGCAGGTAATGATCTCACAGTTGGTGGGTTCAAGCCCTGCACTGGACTCCGTGTTGACAGCTCAGAGCCTGGAGCCTGCTTCGGATTCTGCTCTCTCTCTGCTCCTCTCTTGCTCACATTCTGTCTCTCAAAAATGAATAAATTTTTTTAAATTTTTTAAATATTTATTTTTTAAATTTAATTTGATTTAATAATTATTAATTTTATTTAATTAAATTTACTTATGTGGAATGTCTTTTTTCTTACAGAGGATTTTTTTTTTTTACTTCTTAAGGGAAAGGGAAGAAATGGTATCAAACAAAAATAATTATTACTTGTAGAATTTCATATTTTTTTGAATGAGATCATTTTGAGCTAGATTTAAGAGGAAAAATATTGGGGCGCCTGGGTGGCGCAGTCGGTTAAGCGTCCGACTTCAGCCAGGTCACGATCTCGCGGTCCGTGAGTTCGAGCCCCGCGTCAGGCTCTGGGCTGATGGCTCCGAGCCTGGAGCCTGTTTCCGATTCTGTGTCTCCCTCTCTCTCTGCCCCTCCCCCGTTCATGCTCTGTCTCTCTCTATCCCAAAAATAAATAAAAAACGTTGAAAAAAAAAAAACTAAAAAAAAAAAAAAAAAGAGGAAAAATATTCCTGGGACCTCAACCAAACTCTCAGATGAGGAATTCATTATTTGTAAAGAATGTCCCCATGTAAATGAGATAAACCACCCAGAGACTGCCAATCAAGAAGAAAAGATAATGGTTACAGATAACTGACATGAAGATTGTTGATATTATGATAAGGTTAATCAATAATCAGGTTATCACTGGCAGTTTGTCCAATTTATTTTTGTTCACTTGTTCATTTTTTTTCTTTATTCTTCATTTTTTATCTCCATAAATAGCTCTTTTGCCTACCTTATTGCTCAATTCAGATCACTGAATATTCCCTTTTACTCAGGCCCCATACTGCACCAAAATGCTACTGATCACATCTTCTGTGTCTGCGGACATCTTTTTGGCCCGGGGAACATTATCCTGGGCTGGTGCACTGGAGGAGACTCAACTGATTCCTACAAATCTTCTATTTTGATTACAATACAACTTCAATTTTGAATACAATACACTTTGATTCTTTTTTACATTTTTCATCAACTTTTTTATGGTAAAATTTATATGAAGGTTATTACACTTCAAGTGTATAAATCAATGAACACTGACAATACCCACAATCAAAACACAGAACATTTCCATCACCCCAAAAAGATTCTTGTGTATCTGGAGTCCTTCCTCCTTCTGCCCTCTACGGCAAGAAGTCACTAATCCACTTTTTGTCATTAAACATTGGTATTTAACATGTATTAAATGTGTTAAACATTTGTTTGCATTTTCTAGAATTTTTGCAAGTGAAATCATATGCACTCTTTGATGTTAAGCCTCTTTTGCTGAGCACAATGGTCTTGTGACTTATCCATCTAGTTGAGTTCTGGGCTGTGTTCTGTGAAATAGATATGCTACTATGCTTTGTTATTCATTCACAATCCATGAGCAATTGGGTCTGGGGTATCAGTTGCAGTTTGGAGTACATAAATAAAGCTTTTATAAATATTTCTATAAGTTTTTTCACACTCATATTTCATTCTGAGTAAATATTTAGGAGTGCAATGGCTGAATTCATAATGTACATGCTTGCTAAATTTTACAAAAAAATACTGTGCTGTATTACATTCCCCAGATAAAACATGCCAGCAATGTGTGAGTGTTCCAGTTTCTCTACGTTCACACCAACGTTAGTATTGTCATTCTCTTTAACTTTTTAGCTTTTAAAATATGCATTAAAAAATAAAATAAAATATGCATTTAGTAGCATATCAATACGGTTTTAATGTGTTTCCTTAATAACTAATGAGGTTGAGCATTTTTTCATGGGCTTCTCAGCCACTTAGGCATTATGTATCTTGAACTTGCAAGTGTTTGTTCAAATCTTTTGCCCATTTTTAAGTGGATTTTTGGTCTTTTTGTCATTGATAAAAAGATATCATGTATCTACAAAAGTGCATAAGATCTATACAGCATGGGATATTGTGGGGATCCTTAATTTTTTTTAATTTTTATAGCAGTAATATTTTACCTTCATTATTTTTTAAAAGTTGCAACAGATCAAGAGATTAAACATGTTTACCGTATTTCCTTCTCCATATTATCCATGTTAATTTTCAACATTTTACGCTTTATTAATTGTGTAAACTCTTACACACATGAGTATTCTGTGTTTTACGATGGCAACAGCCACTTTCTCGGTCCCCTCTTTAAGTCCATTTTTTCCAGGTGTATTTCTTTGCAAATATTATATCAAATAAGTTGAATATGAGTTTTTAAATGTAGCAACAAAACTTGTCTAGGTTAGTAAGAGATAGCCTTCAATGACTACTAATCCAATATTTTTTCTCCTCAAATATTAGACTATTCAATCCATCTTCAGTAATGTGTAAACTATCTGTCTATATATTAGATTATATATATATGTGTCTCTCTGTCTATATATATAGAGAGAGAGAGAGGGAGAGAGTTTACATGTTATTATATTATATATTATGTAATATATAACAATTTAATATATAATATATTATATATAACATAATATATAACATGTAAATGATATATATTTACATTATATCCTATATTATATATTAAACATTATATTATATTTATATAATATATTTATATATAAAATAAAATATATATTAAATACGTATATTTCATAATCTCTATAAAATATATATTTTAGAGAGAGAGAACACGTGTGCAGGTGGAGAAGGGGCAGAGAGAGAGGGAGAGAGAGAATCTCAAGCAGACCACGTGGCATCAGTGCGGAACCTGATGTGGGACTCTATTCCACAACCCTGGAATCATGACCTGAGCCAAAATCAAGAATCAGATGCTCAACAGACTGAGCTACCCAGGTGCCCCTAAACTATATTTTTTCCTTTTAAGTTGTACACCAAATATGTTAACACAATTTATGAAATTTTCTTTCATTGACTTATTTTATTAATGATGCTACCTAGTTACAAAAAGGACATATTATTTTTTTTAGGTTTATTTATTTTGAGAGAGAGAGAGAGCGCGCACACACACGCACAAAAGTGGGGGAGGGGCAGAGAGCAAAGGAGAGAGAATGCCAAGCAGGCTCTACGCTGTCAGAGCAGAGCCCAATGTGGGGCTCAAACTCACCAACCATGAGATTATGACCTGGGCCAAAATCAAGAGTCGGATGCTTAACCGACTGAGCCACCCAGGCACCCAGAACATATCAATTTTTATCTCTTTTCCTATGCTTTCAAATATTTTTTATTAATCTGTATTTATATACTTCTGCTAGTTAAGTAATACTGCATTATCATTCGCTGTCATAATTTGGGCCATAGAGTCCTTCTTTTATCTGTAAGGTATTTTTATCACATTGTATTCTTCTTTTGAACCTCTTAATTCATTTCAATAAATATTGCATTTGTCTTTGAAGTCATTCAATGATTCATAATTTATAGACTAATTTTGGAATAATGCTCTGCAATAGTTTCTTTTTACCGAGAAATATTAAGGTTTATTGTTTACACTGAAGAAAATTTTGCTGATTCTCTTCATGAAAGTAACCCACATTTTTCAGTCGGCTGGCTTTATGATTTTGCATTTGTGTGGTTGCTACAAGCCTGGCTCACGGTCTATTCATGTCAGACATGCACCGCGGACACCAAGCATCACCGAACGCTACCACGGATTGCAGGGATTCCCATGTCACTACTGCAATCTCCCAAGGCAGAGGACAAACACTCACTTTCCGGGTATTCCTCATGGCTTGGATGCAGGCACAGGACCCAAGTTCTAAGGTTAGACTGTCCAGCCTGAGACCTCAGCCTGAAGAAGCAGGTGCCATGTGGCTTGTGGCTCTGCCGAGGCTGGTGGCCAAACGCCCACTTTGGGGAGAGTGATGGAGTCTGGAATCTGTCCCAGATCCCACAGGGCACATGTGTCCCAGCCCCGCAGAGCCAACACTGTGCCGTCCCCCTCACTGCCTGGGCTCCTGTCCCTACACTGGATTATCAGGGGGACTCTGGGACATAGCTAAGTGTAGCCAGGACTGGTTCTGTGTGTTACAACTAAGAAATTTAGGAAATATAACTGTTAAGGAGGAATACACTGATTCTTACACTTTAAACTTAAATCTAGCCACTCGCTTAATTTCTAATAATTCCAAGAGTAATAGCTGATTTTGTGTGTGTTTTCTATATAAATTCTATTATAGTCTAGAAGTGGCTTATAAGAATCAGGTGGCTTAGCTAAGGCCTTTGAGCCTCAGTTCCCAGCCCTAAGTGAATCTGTGGCCCCCTCACAGTGATGCTGTGCCAGACGCCGTATCAGAGGCAGGGCTGGCCAGGCACCTGCACTGGTCACTGCGAAGCTGAAGCTGTGGTTGCACCCTCTTAGTGCCATCCACAGAGCAGAAGCCAGACATGTGACCAGTGTTTAGGTAGGGCTCGGGTTGAGCAATGCATGACGGAGTAAGAGAAGGGCAGGAAGGTCAGGTTCGGCACAGAAAATGGTCCATGTGGCTTTTCTCCCAGATACTTTGGCTACCCAAGCCTGAACATGGATGGGAGACTGCCTGGGAATATAGGGTGCTGTAGCCTCATGCCTCCCATCATTGCCCTCTCCTGATGCTATCACCTCAAGTGAGGCTCCCTCCAGACACCTCCTGCCTCTTTCCCTTCCTGCCTCCAACCCCCAAACTCCACCTGCCCACTGCAATCCCTGTGGCCATCTTTATCCCCCTACCACTCGGTGGGCAGACAACAGCATCCCACCCTTTCCCCTTCGCAGCCTTAACGACACCCAGAGCCAACCAGAGGCTCCCTATAACCTCTTCCCCATGGCATCCTGGGAGCCCCAAGCAATTCACTTGGTACCCCAACCATCTAAGCCCTGGGCTGAGTCTCCACCTGATGCCAGCACAGCCCTTTCTTTCGTGACACTCAGGCTGCTTTTGCAAGGGACAGACACCCTCCCCCTAGAGCAACAACGCCTGTGTGCCCTCAGTGTCCCAATATGAAACTGTACATTCCTCAAGAGGTTTTATTGAAGAGAGAGAAGTTGAGGCACAGCCGCAGGCTGATGGGGGAAGGATGGATGTCAAGGACGCCTTCAGAAGTGGAGTCATTGCAGGAGATACACCGGAGCGTGTGGCAGAGGTGGACTTGGGGCTTGAGAATGGGCCTTTGGGGCTTCCCCCAAAGAGAGGGACTTCAGCAAGAGGAGGCAATGGTGATGCCAGAGAGAATGTTTCTGAGATACACACTGTGCGGTGCAGGGGGAGTCGCTGGCAGAGTGTGCTGAGTCAAGACGCACGTAGACAACAAAGTGTGACAGATAGGTCAGAGGTCATGTCCCACTAGACATGGAGAGCAGTCACCGTGAAAGGTGCCTGACAACACGGAGGCAGTTCATTAACTGTAGTCATCAAGGTGGAGAGCCCAGTGTGTTCATGCCACACCCTCCTCATCATCAGCAGAGTGCTGGGACAAGGGAGGACCCTCAGTAACCATGTGCTGACTAGACCCCAAATGACCTCTGTTTCAGTTTGAATCACTGGAATAGAATTTACTGAATTCAAGCGCCTGGTGACCAGGTACAGGTTAATTAGCTATGAAAGTGAAGCCTAGCACTACCAATGAAAGCAAAACTCCTATACAAGGCAAAGCTCAGAACCCAGTCTAAAAAGCAAGACTCTCCACATGCAGTCCATCTTGACCTCAGGGCCTTTGTACTTGGTGTTCTCCCAGATTTAAATACACGTACACTGCATTGTCTACTCCCCAAATGCCTTCAGGCATTTCTCAAACTTCCTTACTGACTTCACTTTTCTTCATGGGACAAATCACCCCCTGGGTTTTGAACAAGTAGGTTTTACTTATTTTTTACTGTCATCTTGCTAGTCTGTATGAGAATGGAGAAGCCCCTCCCCTACCCCAGCTTCACCTCTGTAGTGCCCTGGTATCTGGAAAAGCCTGGCACACAGTAGGTCTAGGTGAATGTGCACCAGGTGAGGGAGCACAGAGCTTGAAGTTGGGACATCTAGGTGTCATGGAGCATTGCCCCAAATTGAGAGGAAGGGCTTCAGAAGGGCAACCTGGTGAAGATTTTGTTGTAGAGAGTTCTCCTTGTGTTAGCTAGGAGACAATGAGAACTGACTCCAATAGGAAGGCTGAAAGCAATCAGTAGGAGGATGGAGAAAAAACAAAACTAGGGAAGGAATCTGTTTTGTTTTGCCAGACCAGCACTTCCAGCCAAGGGGAAGCCCAGCGAGGTGTCTACCTGACAGCCCTAAATATGAGCCAGTATGAGCAGTTGGGAGGTTGAGGACCTGCACAGAACACCGGCCTGAGTTGTCCTGAAGTTACCCTTAGCTCATTATAAAACAAAGAGCTCCTCCTGTGGGCGGACATATCCACCATCCTGGGATACAGGATGCAGGCAGTAACATGCTGACAGGCTGGGCATCACAGCTGAACCTGTAAGCTCCCTGTGCCTTGTCCCCTAATGCATTGCATGAAAGCTTCCTGTACTAACCTCTCAGGGACACGGTCTTTTGAGAGTTTTCTCCCTGTGTCCTTAGTTGTAACAAGTAATAAAGAGTTCTTTGCTTTCAAAAATAAATAAATAAATAAATAAATAAATAAATAAATAAATAAACAAACAGAATAATCCATCTTTCAAACGTAATTCTTATTCAGAAGCAAGGTAGATCTGGGAATACTCTGTGCAAACAAAGTGTGTGTCTTTGTGAAGTAATATTTTCAATGTCTTAATGAATTTTGCTGTTTTTATCCTAAGAATAAATTATTTTGCCCTTGGAGTACCATGGAGGTTAAAAGCAAGGACTTACCTGAGATTGCCAGGGTTTAAACGCTGGCTCCTCTGCTTGCTAGTCACATGACTGTTGGTGGTTTCTTACACTTTCAAAGTCTCCGTCTCTCTACCTAGAATAGAATAGGGTTCCTAACAGGGACTTATGACTTGGCAGAGCTTGCTAAATGTTAACCCACGTAGGACATTTAGAACAGCACTTGATAATAAGCGCCTAATAAGGGGGAACTAATCTGTCTATACCTCCATAAGGTTGTGGTGGTGACAGAATTTATAATAGAAAAAAGAAAGATGAACAAAAAGATCGAATCCCGAAGCAGGATGAGAGCTTTATAAATCAGCTACTGACATGATTATTCCCTGATCCCCCTTCAGAGAATCGGCAACCACATTGGACGTACTCACTTCATGAGGCTCTGTCTCCTGCAAACAGAGACGACCGCTTGCCAGTAATGCTCAAGTGACTTCAGGAAGGAGGAGACATAACAGGGAAAGGCAGAGAAATCACCTGCACGTTATCTAATCCAAGACGCTATGGCCTGAAGAAAGGAGGGGGAGGACTGAAGAGATCCCTGAGATCATATGCATTCCCTTGCTACGGCCTTTCTGGGATAAAATCCCAGGGAGGAAATGTCCCGTAATTCGGGAGTACTACTGAGAGTGGAATTTGGTGTGTCCCATCAAGGAAGGAGCCACGTCAAAGTAAACCAGGCTGAACCACAGCTTAGGTCCAGGGCCTCTGATGTCTACTTGTCTGCCCTGCCCTCAAACCACAGAGGACATCAGAACCACTGCCCTGGACACAGGTAACTGGCAAGGAAGACATCATCCAAGACCACTGCACTGTAGGACTCAGCCTGAGCTCAACTCAACTGAAGCAAACAGCTGGAGACTGAAGGCCATCTGTCTGCTAACTGGCTCTACCACCTGGAAAAGTGAACTTTCTTGTATCTTCTCAATAAGAGATAGTTTTAGAACTTGGAGCAAAGCGCCTGTGCACAGTGGACTCCTGCCCTCCCACAGACACTGGGAGATAGGAAAGGTATCTTCCTTGATGACTACACCTTTGTGGGATGTCTCCCTGGTCTTTGGTAAAGACATTCCTGGATTGTACAACTCTCAGGAAAATTTACAAAGATTTTTATCTCAAAGGAGCAGAGAAAGAGTCTACAATTACAAATCTTCTAAAGTAAATGCTCTGCGAAAAGGCAAGTCAGGGGTCCTGACTCAGGAAGAAGCCTGTCTCAACCTCAGTCAAGCTGAGGGAATGTTAAGACTGTTTTGGTCACCAGGTCTGATTAAGCCAAGAGTGGTAAATTTGTGATTATTCGAAGAGCAGACATTATCTGGCAGTACCAACAGGTTAAGTAGCAACGCATCCAGGATTTCCCAAAGATGTTTTTTGAAAGCCAGAGAAAGGATACCATTTGCAAAATGAAACTTCATCCCTTAACCTGGCACACCTACGTTTCCTTCCTTCATACCTTGGATGCAGGTTAAGAAGGGAAACCGGACGAATGGGTGCCTCTTGGAGGGACTAAATATTTTTATGTAAAAGTGAGACTGGATGTTACCTAAAGGGACTGTTTGAATTACCAGTTTAGACTGAAATTAAACTGGGTTTGACATTCAGTTAATTAGTGTGTCTGATGAGGGCTCAGCAGAAAGACAAGACCCACTGTGGACAAGGGGTGACATTGTGCATTTCGTCTACCATTTCCAAGAGGTGGCGTTAAATTCTACATACGCTCACTGCTTGCTTCTGGGGAATAATTTACTTCATGGCTGGTTTTGTGCCCTGTTATCATATTCTACCAGGACCTTTGCATCACATAATACCCTCCAGGTAACTTGGGCATTCAACCTACTTTGAACTCAGGTCTGTATCAAGTACGTCACCACAAGCCCCATATTCCTGTCTACTGATGCTTCAGCAACCATGCTTTCACCCTGGATTTCACACTTGGCTCACTCTCCAACACCTGCTTCTCAAATAAGGCACTGGAGGGGAAAAAGGAATGGATAAAACAAACACCTCTGCTCCCCAACTCAACGTTCCCAGACCCTAACCCAGACCTCTCCCCACTTAGTTGTTAATTACCTATTTAAACTCTTTCAGTAGATATTTCTTTTTTTTTTTTTTTAATTTTTTTTTCAACGTTTATTTATTTTTGGGACAGAGAGAGACAAAGCATGAACGGGGGAGGAGCAGAGAGAAAGGGAGACACAGAATCGGAAACAGGCTCCAGGCTCTGAGCCATCAGCCCAGAGCCCGACGCGGGGCTCGAACTCCCGGACCGCGAGATCGTGACCTGGCTGAAGTCGGACGCTTAACCGACTGCGCCACCCAGGCGCCCCCCTTTCAGTAGATATTTCTGATATAGCTTAGATTATAATGAATTTATGTGGTGGGGGCAATCAGTTTCAAAAATTCAGACAGGAACGGAAAAATAAGGGATTATAACTGGAGCACCTCAGAATTAAATGCAGTTGCAAAGAGAAGAGGAGCATGGGGGTGGGCGAAATAGGGGAAGGGGATTAAGAGGAACAAACCTCCAGCTATAAAACAGATAAGTCACGGGGTTGGAAAGCACAGCATCCGGAATGCAGCCAATGATACTGTCAGAACATCGTAGGGTAACAGGCGGTGACGGCACTTGACAGCGGTGAGCACTGAGAGATGCAGTCATCAAACCACTGTGCTGTGCACCTGAAACTAATGCAAGACTGGACATCAACTGTACATCAACACAATTTCTAAAAATGTCCAATTAGAATTGTATATATTTAAGGTGTACAAAAGGATGATTTGATGTACTTGATTGTTACGATCAAGCTAACATATTAACTCCTCACATAGTAACCTTTTTTATGTAGGTCACAAATGTACCTAAATGTCACTCTCTCAGCAAAAAAATAAAAAAAGTAAAACCAAATAAAATAAAATCCACTCTCTTAACATATTTCTGGGGTCCAATATAGTATTATTAAGTAGAGTCAATATGCTCGTACATTAGGTTTCTAGACTTATCCATTGTATGAAGCAAATTATTGGCAGTAATTTACCTACCTGTAAGTTTCCGCCTTTGGTTGATAACGTCCCAATTTCCCCCACCTCCTCGGTCCCTGTTACCACCATTCCACTTACTGCTCTGAGTTTCAGTTTGAATTTTTTTTTTTTTTTTTAAGATTCCACATATAAATGAGATCATACAGCATTTGTCTTCCTCTGTCTGGCTTATTTCACTTAACATCATGTCCTCCATATTCACCCATGTGGTTGCACATTGCAAGGTTTCTTTCCTTCTTGTAGCTGAATAACAGAATTAATTTTATAACCTAGTAATTTTAGGGTTTGTTGATGCCATTAATGGCCAAAGAGAAGCAGGGAACAAATTAAATCTCTAATTGCAATGTCTTTTTTTTTTTAATGTTTATTTATTTTTGAGAGAGACAGAGACACAGCATGAGTGGGTGAGGGGCAGGGAGATAGAAAGGGAGACACAGAATTAGAAACAGGGTCCAGGCTCTAAGCTGTCAGCATAGAGCCGGACGTGGGACTCAAATTCATAGAACTGTGAGATCGTGAGCTGAGCTGAAGTCAGATGCTTAAACGACTGAGCCACCCAGGTGCCCCTAATTGGAATGTCTTAAATTCACTTTTCAGCATATTATATTTCAGCTAACTGGTCTTAGGGTGAACATTTGTTGACAAAATAGTGGTCAAAATCCTTTTTAAATGTGACTTCTAGAGATCTTTTTTTTTTAATTAATTTACTTAAATTCAAGTTAGTTAACATACAGTGTAGTCTTGGTTTCGGAAGTAGAGCCCAGTGATTCATCACTTACGTATAAATCCTAACAAGTGCCCTTCTTAGTACACATCACCCATCTAGCCCATCCCCACCCACCTCACCCCCAGCAACTCTCAGCCTGTTCTCTGTATTTAAGGGTCTCTTATGGTTTGCCCCCCTCTCTATTTTTATCTTATTTTTCCTGCCTTCCCCTACGTTCATCTGATGGGATTAGAGTACATTATGCTAAGTGACATAAGTCAGGCAGAGAAAGACAAATACCATAACAATTTCACTCGTATGTGGAATGTAATCTTTCTTATACTACACTTAAGGAAAGCAAGATTCACACACTTCCCCATTTCCTTCTCTGTCGATCTCTCAGGTAAGAAGACACATCAACAGCCTCTGTCTGCTTCAGTGTCCTGATGCAGGTCCCCATCAGAACTCCTGCTGACACTGCCAAATTTGGGACAAACAGAAACTGTCTGTTTGTCTCTTCTACCCCCCCCCCCCCATTATTTTGTGATGAAGTTTGGTTTCTTCCAGAGCAGATCCTAGAAGGAGAATTTGTGTGTCATCAGCTGACCTGGGAAGTAACCCAGGGAACGCTGTATGGGGGGCGGGGGGTGGGTACAGGGAAAAGAAGGACTTGGGTGAAGGTGACAATAATGAGAAGGTGACCAGTACAGAGAAGAGGGCTCAGAGCGTCCGCAGGGACTGGAGGACAGAACGCACATCTGTGCCTCAGATTTACCCCCCAAAGGGCCAGGAAACTGGGTGCTTGTCTACCAACAACTGGGAGTCCCTGGAGGTAACCATTGGTGATCAGTGCTGTGCGGCTTGAATTTTGAGCTCTGGGCAAGTACAGTGCATTCTAACCATGAGAGGAAGCTCTCGGGCAAAGACACGTGGCTGGAAGCCAAGCCGTGTCCGTGAGATGGCAAGTGCCATGGCACACGGAAAGCACATGAGTGTGTCTTCCAATGGGAATCCCGTAGAAAGAAAGAGGCTGATACAACAAAGTTACAAGGAAACATCAGCTCTCTGTTTCTCCCACACCTACTGGAAAACTTATGGAAAAATGAATCAAGTGACAATTAGGAAAAGCACAAAACAACTGTCAAAAACTATGAAAGGAGACGTAGATACCACGTAGCTCTGCAGCAAATATTTAAAACTGAATAAGGCAGATACAGCTGAGCGACTGACCTAACCCTTCTGCTGTAAGCAATATGAAATGGGAAAAACAAATAGGGCCACTGTTTTCAGAATTTGGACAACAGGCAGGACAGGACATTAACCCTGGAAACAAACAACAAAACACACATGTGGGGGCATTTAGTCAGGATTCTCCAGAGAAACAGAGCCAGTGGGATATGTCTCATCTCCATATCTTCTATACACACACGTTGTCTATATGTACACACAGATACACGTGTATGAGAGAGACAGAGACACAGAGACACTGAGAGAGATTTTAAGGAACTGGCTCATGTGATTGTGCCTTTAGCTGATTGGATGAAGCCCACTCACATTATGCAGAGTAATCTGCTTTACTTAAAGTCAACTGATTGTAAATGTTAACCACATAATTAAAAAATGCCCTTATATTCTGCCCCTCCCCCTCTTGTGCTCTGTCTCTCTCTCAAAAAAAAATGCCCTATAGCAACATCTAGACTAGCGTTTGACCAACCAGCCACTGGAGTCTCAAGCTGACACATAAAATTGACCATAACAATGAGCCTCGCGGTCACTTGCTTTTCTGCTGAAAGGCCCTCCCCAGGCAGTGGTGCAGAAAAGTAGACCTGAAACAAAGCACAGAGGGCTCTTGAGCTTAGGAGGCAGAGACCTGAAATATCAGCAAGGAAATGAGAATCATAAAAAAGAACCAAATTGAAATTCTGGGAAGTACGTAATCAGAAAAGAAAGATTCAGTACATAGGTTCACCCCATTTAGGAAGATCAATGAACTTGAATACAGATTATTAGAAATCACCGAATTAAAAACAAACAGTGAGAGAAGTCACTGAATCAAGAACAGAGAGCAGCTGGTAAAACAGCAGCCCCTCTGAAGGCAGCTCAGACGTCCATCCACACAGGTGGACAAAGGAAGGTACAGCCACCGGATGGGTACAACCTAGCACCAAAACCGGTTAGAGCTACTAACACGGCAAGTGAATGTCACGGGTATTAGGCGGAGAGAAAGGAGCTATGAGCAGGGTGTCGGTACGGGGTGGGGGAGAAAACGGCGGTGATGGGATGTCCCAGCGTTGCCATGGACCTCCTGCAGGATGCTGGAGCACCTGTACGGGATGACAGCACTAGTGAGAGCCAACATGCCGTCGTGGGTGGAGGAGGGCGTCCCTGTGGTGGGGGGCATCTGCACAGGAGGGTGGCCACCGTGGCATGTTCTCTCCCTCGTGGTTTCTGGGACGTCTGGGACGAGGTCTTGAATGTATAGTCCAGCTTAGTAATTTGTCCACTCTGCTGAACCCATCAACCGAGTCCTTTCTTAACCAGTTACACTTTCCAGACAAACTATAACGGTTCTTCTCGGTACATGCCTGGTTTTGCTTCACACAAGCAATAGTCTCACTACCTTGAACATATTTACCATCCTATCTTAAATTATTTTATTTTCTGCTCCTTAATTCTGTCTCATCTGCTCTAAATCACTCGTCTTTCTTGTTAGTGGCTTCATTTCTCATATATTTTATCATCTGCTTCGGGGAATCATCCCTCTGGATGGTGCTGTCTCGGCCGGTCATGTGCTTGGGGAGGACGTTTTACGCCCCTGCTGGATGTGGGTCATGGTGGGTGACACAAGGGAGCGCCTAGCCAACAGCACTCGCCGACCCTCTGACCTGCTGTTTCTCACCCTCGGGGACCCACAGTACCCCTTGCTGCCCTCCCGCTTCCCTCAGAGCTGCCTCCTCCTGTTCATCATCCCACCCCGGGGTTTGCAAAAGAAGAGAAGACACGCAAGCCCAGGACCCGCCTCTGTCAGCTTCCATCCACACCCGGCCCCGCTGCTGCCCACACTGTACCGCCAATCTGAGCCAGCCCGGACTTCCTTGCAGTTGGAAAAAAGGTTGTTAGTGATCAGCCAAACCCACTTTGTAAACGATTTTCAAAAAGGCTTAAGTGAAAGCTGTCCTCCAATGAGGAGAGGACTCAGATACAACACTCGGACTATTCTCCAGAATCTTCCCGCTGCCTTTCCCTCCCCAAACCACTACCCTGTACACTCGAAACCAGTCATTTTCTGCCTTCCCAAGAATCTGTCTTTGACTTAATTTTCTGAGATCTGCACCCCCCCCCCTTTGCTGGCGTCTAGGTAATTGGGTTCAAGAGAAGATGCTGGCGACTACATGACTTTGCCCCCTTACTCAGGAGGGAAAAGACAACACTGTGGCCAGTTCTGTGTACTCAGCATGTTTGTGGTGGGAGTTTTCTTTCTGATCTGTAAGTCCATGAACATAAAAACTCAGATCTCTGGAACGTACAAAATAACCCGTATATAATAATTCCATTTCAAATGCAAATGCCATAAAATACTGGATAGATCTTTTTCAAATTTATTTATCCTTCTTTGTTCCAACGTAATAACAACAATGTCCAATGGATCTTTTTATATTCCAGTCTCTGCTAATTCTCTTTCCTTACTGGCTCTTCCTCCTACTTTAACTCTGATCCTGTCTCTCTTATGTAACCTATGTGCAGCGCTGTTTGAAACCAGAAGTAGTACATGCAGGACGCTCGGCACAGTGCCTGTTAAGAGACTCCGTCCACAACTGACACTCAGAAACGATAGTGTGTTCTTTCCTCCCCTGTCCTCCTTCTCCCTCTCTTGTTTTGGCTAAAAGTCATCCCAATGGTCCTTGAGCAGCTGGACTCACATGACATCGTGAAGTGCATTAGTTACCCTGCGTTCGTGCTCCTTCGTGGGTCCTGTGCTATTGGCAGGGGACCTGCTCACACGAGTCATGGGTCCCATGCGATTGGCAGGGGACCTGCTCACATGGGAGAAGTTCTTTCTTTTCAACGCAGAGCCACTGGGGAACTAGTTACATCCTCATTACACATCTCAGAGCTTCCTGCCACCGACACCTTCCTTGCTCACCTGCCCACATCGCCCTCTGGTCCTACACCAGACTGTAAATCAGAATACCTCACCCAACCCAGAGGACTGTGAACACAGTATCGTAGTACGGATCTCTCTTCCATCACTAACACCTTGGAGAGTTTTGGCTTCCACTCTCCACAGGGTGGCACGAAAGAAACTCTGCCTCGAGGTCAGTTGGTACAAACAATGGTCAACCCCTACGTGGGTGCCAAGGGTCTACCCATCAAAGTAGTTGTCTCTGGTTTAACAAGCATCCAGGACAGACAGTCTGTCACTTACTCTTGGGACACAGGGGAAAGTGGGGGAAGGGGACCATGTGATAACTGATTTTTAAAACACTGTGTACCATTGTTTGGAAACCAATCTGACAATAAATTTCATATTAAAAAAAATTTTTTTAATAAAATAAAATAAAATAAATAAAACACTGTGTACCAAACCAAATAAGATATAAGACAATTTCTAGTCTCTGAAAAGTGATGTTGACGTTCATTTCTCCAGAAGTTTGAGGAAGACACCTAATCTTCTCTGGGAGGGCAGTCTTGTTTCCCTTTCCATGTGCTGAACTGGTTGATCAATGCCGCATAGCTGCTCTGTGCAGTCTTCTCTGAACTCAAATATTCCAACTCAAAATCCAGTATTTTGTCACAAAGTCGTCATGACCTAAAGAAGCTCCCACAAGGTTTAAACGAGTGGATTCACATTAGGATGACACACATATAAGGGCACACACACACAGGGGCACGTGTGCACACACACACACACACATGGGGGCACGACTATTTGTCTGAGTTGAAGGCGGTCACACACATGCACACACATACGGGGGCACACATGTACACACACATATGGGGGCACGACTATTTGTCTGACTTGAAGGCAGCCACACACGTGCACACACACATACGGGGGCACGACTATTTGACTTGAAGGCGGCCACACACGTGCACACACACATATGGGGGGGCACACGTGCACATACATATGGGGGGTACGACTATTTGTCTGAGTTGAAGGCAGTCACACATGTGCACCCACACACGGGGGCACACGTGCACACACACGTATGGGGGCACGACTATTTGACGTGAAGGCGGCCACACACGTGCACACACACATATGGGGGAGCAGTTCCCAGGCTTCTCTTCCCCTTGTATTCTCGCTGTTTTGTTGGTGTGAAATGCTGTGATTCTTTCCCCTATTAGTCAAATATTTCACCAGCCCTATGAAACTATTTTCTTGTGAAACTGTCAAAAGCAATAATCCTTTTTTAATATAAAACATAGAGCATAGTAATATCGTTTGTTTACAGACAGAAGTCAGTATTCCTTGGAACACATCAGAAATGGCATTAATGAAATGTATCCTAGACAAGTAAGATAAACAATAACGATCAGCAGGGGACTGGGAAGTTCCTGGGAGCAACTTCGCTCGCATGAGTCACATATCGTGTAAAGTAATTTGCTAACCTGTGTCAGTCACGTGTGTGGTGTGTGAGACCGAGTGGGGGGAGGCGCGTCTGTTCCCTAGCTGCTCATGCCCCCAGGCTGCACACTGACCCTGCCAGACTCCCACCTAATCGTCACTGCCCCAGGCACTTATTCCGCTCAGACGCTCAGAGTAAATATTTTGCAGGAAAAGATTCAAACTGTGGAAACGGTCATAAGAGAATGAAGGAGGATTAGTAACAGTTGTTGTTTGTATTTATTATACACACAAGAAGAAATGGGTTCAAGTCAACATCCCGTCCCTTACCTAGCAGGTGACCAGGGGTCGCCATAGGCTGGGGCAAGATTTTTAAGCCTTCTGTGGCTCAGTTTCACCATAACGCCAATGTGCACCTCAAGTATTGTTGTCAGATTATATATATATGTATATATAAAGCATCAGGAACGGTGCCTATCACACAACAAACATACTACAAATGAAAGATTTCTTATTATTACGTATCAAGGTCTTTCTGGCACAGACGTAATTGACACAGCATTGTGTCCATAAGGTGTAAACTTGTTGCTTCAATACCTTTATATATTGTAATACGATTACTTCTGTATTGCTCTTTAACACCACTATCAGGTCACATAACTAGCATTTCTTTTTGTGCTGAGAACAGTTAAGATATAGTCTCCTTTGAGTTGTTGACATAATTTATCAGTAACACGCACTTCCCATTTTTTGAACGAGGAGATGGAGACCCTGAGAGTTAAGCAACATGCAGTCACAAACCTAGCGAAGAGTGAAGCCAACCTTTAAACAAATATGCATTTTGAGGCAAAAAATCATGCTCTCTTCTCTCAATGGCTTAAATCTATTTTGTCTGAGAAAAAAATTTATTCTATACCTTCTTTGACTGCAAATAAATGCTGAAAAGCAATTTCCATGTGCTTTAAAAAGGAGCATTCCAGAGCAGGTGTTCAGGCACAGGAGACAAACCATGACAGCACCACCCCATCACAGGTACTTAGTAGACAGAGAGATTTCAGGTATTTGGCTGATCTGTCATATGACGGAGACATGGCCTTTGGGTTACAGCTGTCAACCCAGAATGCAAAGCAACAACCGCCACGTGACAACATGGGATCTTGAGGACATTGTACACGTGGGGCAGTGCTGCTCATGCTGGGTTTTGTCCTCAGGGACAATGTCTGCAGATGGGGTTACTTGCTACTTGAGGGGGTGTTCCTGACATTGAGTGTGCAGAGAACAAGAATGCTTCTGAACATCTCACATGCCCGGAAAAGCCCCCAACAGGGAATTATCCAGTCTAGGTTCAGTGTGAAAGAACCTACAAAAGGTCATCAGGGGTGTTGTTGAGAAGTCCTGTCATAGATGCACTGTGGCTCAAGGACGCCACTACAAGACAAAGCTGGTCAAAATGCTGGCCCAGTTTTATCCTCCACATCAGGATATTACAGCCGCACACGGAAGTGAGTTGTGGGTGGACAAGACCACGTTGATCACTCATCATCAGGTATAAAGAACTGGAGAGCAGATATGGGAAGGAAAGCACACCCCACTCACTGCAGAGCATTGACCTGACAGGCTGTGCCTATCCCTGCTGCCTCCTGAAGTAGGCTTCGCCCTCACCACTTCAACAAAACCTTCCTGGTCAAGGCCAATAATCACTTCTCTGCATTTAGTGAAATTCGTGGTTGAATCTGATTTCTCAACAATTAAAATCCTTGCTCTTGTTGACCCTGAAGTAAAAGAGTTTGTGGAAGAGTGGCTGGAATTAGGAGCATGGAGTGAACCGACCTGGTCTAAAGGGATACGTTTCCCCTGTGACACTAGGTGAGGTCACAGCCAAGAGAGAGCAGTGGGAACAGAGAACTGAGTCTTGTGATTCCTGAAGGGAACAGGGCAGTGGGGACCACTCAGAGTGAATTCCACTTCTTTTTTAAAAAAAATTTTTTCAACGTTTATTTATTTTTGGGACAGAGAGAGACAGAGCATGAACGGGGGAGGGGCAGAGAGAGAAGGAGACACAGAATCGGAAACAGGCTCCAGGCTCTGAGCCATCCGCCCAGAGCCCGCCATCCGCCCAGAGCCCGACGCGGGGCTCGAACTCACGGACCGCGAGATCGTGACCTGGCTGAAGTCAGACGCTTAACCGACTGCGCCACCCAGGCGCCCCGAATTCCACCTCTTGTACAGGACACCAGAGTGCACGCCTGTGGACTTGTCTCCCGGTTCTCTAGACTCTGTAACACAAGACAGAGTGGGCTGTTGGTGGGGGGTAGGTTTTGGGGAGCATGGCGGAGGGTAAGTACGCTGGGCGCTGGAAGTCAGAGGAAGGGCCAATGCTGTCTCCTCTCACTGTCCTTTCGGACCCCCACCATCATGGATCCAGCCCCACAGGGCAGCAGTGCAGTCTGGGGGAGGCTGAAGGCTCAGATAAAGTGGAGGTTAAGAATCTGAAGGCATCTTTGAAGCCAAGGAATGAGAAAGAAGTCACAGGAAAGGCTACTTATTATTGACTCCACTTTTACACTATTTATAGGGTTATTTTCTCACAAATGTGGAACTGTAGGGACAGGAGCAGATCTGTGGTTACAGAGGCTGGCTGGGGGAGAGGGTTTACTAGAAAGGTAGAGGGATGGGTTTGGGGTGATGGAACTGTTATATGACTTGACTATGGCTATGGATACACAAAACATATAGTCAGAGGGTAAAAATTATTGCGTGTAAATTATACATTAATAAAAATGTTGGAAAAGGAGAAGTGGAAGAAAGGGAACAGGCAATTAATTGTACAAGCTTGGTGGAGATCCAGCATGGTGCCACAAAGAGAAGACACAGCTGTGTGTAGAAGTACGGGCAGCTGGACATGGTGATCTCATAAAGCCCTTTGGTCACCTCCTTTGGAAAGTCTTTCCAGAACCTTTCTTTTGTTTTTGTGACACTTTTCATACCAACTGTTAACCTTACTACATTGTATTCTGATTACCTGGTGGATATGTCAATTCTCCTCCTTATATGATGGATTATTGGAAGATGGGAATTAAGGCCTGACTTCTACCTGGTGGTGGGTCCTGAGGTCCACCAGGTACCATGATGTCTCATACTAAGTTGGTGGCCAACAGCAATTCCAAGGGGAATAATAAGTGAATGAGGTAAGGGAGGCTGAGGTTAGTGTGGAAGCTAGACAATCTACCTGGATACTGACCATGACAGTGTGATGGCCAGTGTGGTCAGTCAATTATCTGCACAGACACCCTGGCAATGGTCAAAGTTGGTGGTGCTAGGAGATAATCACGGGTGCAGGTGCATAAGGCTCAGTGAGAGTAGGGACGTGGCTGGAAGGTATGTAGGTGATCAAAACAAGAGGCAGAACTTTTTGTGTGATGGGGAAGAATCAGGAAAAAAATAAGGAACTTGGAGAATGAACAGTGTAAGAGAAGGAGAAGCTCTGAACTGAGGACGATAAGAGAAACAGTACATGAGAGAAAACCTGCCCGTTAATACACAGATCGTCATGAAAAGGTAGTGGTCAGTATTAGGGACTTTTTTCATAATATTGCTAGAGTTCTCTGGAAGTGTATCAATGATGAAATGATTCAAAAGGAAACAACTCAAGTGGAATAAGAATGACCTTGTGGAAAGGTAAAGAAAAAATGTCATGTTGCCTGTTTTTATTTTTCTCCACGTAGAACTTCCACAAATGAAAACACCTGCTTTCCTTCCAAATTATACATTTTGAAAAAAAAAATAATTATACATTTCGCTTTTAGAGACAGATGCTTTTTCAAAGATGCAGTTATATTTTGGGTTGAATATAGGAAAATAATCACTCCTTACTCATAAAGGGGAATTGATTAAGGATTTGAAATTTTCAGCTGTTTTGGTAAGAGGAAGATATAATTTCACCTTGATTTGCATAGCAGTCGTTGAGAAAGCACTGCATAAATTATTTATATGCCAAATCATGGTTTCCATGCACTACTGTAATAGTATTTCCTTAAAACCACTTGTGTGTGGGGAGAGTTAAGATGGTGGAGAAGTAGGAGAATCCTGGGCGTTCCTTGCCCCACAAACGCAGTTATATTGAGGTCCAATCACTTGGAACACCCAGGAAATCAATCTGTAGAGGAACAGAGAGATCTTCAAGGTTGGAAGGAGACAGTGTGGCAGATATGAGGTGCCTGGATGTGAACTTGGGGAGAGAAAAAGCAGTGGTGCTGTGGAGGGGAGGGAACGCTTTCCACGGAGAGACAAAAGGGAGAGAAAGAGAGAGGGCTTGTGAAAGTGCAGTGTTGGCTTCACGGAGGAGCAAAACCTCTCTGGACCAAGGACGAGGGAGCAACAAGTACCGCGTATCAGATGTTTTTTTGAAAACAGCGTTTGGAGCTGAAACTGTGAGATTTTGGAAGTGTGTGACTTTCTTCATTGCTGAGCTACAGTTTGCATTCCTGGGAGGGAGAAAAGAGCTGGCCCTGGAGTGCATAGAGTGGTGTAGGATATCTGGGATGCACTAGAGAAAACAGTCCCCATCCTGGAGTACTTTTGGAAGAGGATACATCGCCTCTCCAAGGACAAAAGAGCCTGCAGGTGCCATCAAGGGCCTTTCATCAGCAGGGGACAGAGGCACGTACAGAGGACAGACAAGCCGGTTGTGTTTTTCTCAGTGCTATGCCAGAGATTCCGAACACAGCTGCAGGCGCGGGACTGTTTTTCTGGGACTAAAGACATCCAACACAGTGAACATCCTACTAAAGAATGAATAAGTTAACCAGGAAATTAACAGAGAAATCAAAAATATGTGAAAGCAAATGAAAATGAAAACACGACAGTCCAAACCCTTTGGGATGCAGCAAAGGCAGTCCTGAAAGGAAAGTATATTTCAATTCAGACCTAACTCAAGAAGCAAGAAAAGTCCCATGTACACAACCTGATCTTACACCTAAAGGAGCTAGAAAAGGAGCAGCAAATAAAGGCCAAACCAGAAGAAGGGAAATAATACCAATTAGAGCAGAAATAAACGATACAGAATCCAAAAAAACAAAAAAGTAGAACAGATCAATGAAAGAGCTAGTTCTTTGAAAGAATAAACAAAACTAATAAACTCCTAGCCAGACTAGTCAAAAAGAAGAGAGGACCCAAATAGATAAAATTATGAATGAAAGAGGAGAGATCACAACCAACGCAACAGAAATACAAACAATTATTAAAGAATACTATGAAAAAATACATGCCAACAAACTGAGCAATCTGGAAGAAATAGACAAATTCCTAGAAACATACAAACTATCAAAACTGAAACAGGAAGAAATAGAAAATTTGAATAGACCCATAACCAGCAAAGAAATGGAATCAGTTGTCAAAAATCTCCCAACAAGCAAAAGTCCTGGGCCAGATGGATTCCCAGGGGAATTCTACCAGACATTTAAAGAAGAGTTAATACCTATTCTCCTCAAAAACTTCCAAAAAGTATAAATGGAAGGAAAGCTTCCAAATTCATTCCATGAAGCTAGCAATACCTTGATTCCCAAACCAAACAAAGACCACACTAAACAGGAGAACTGCAGAGCAATATCCCTTATGAAACTTGATGCAAAAATTCTCAACAAGATATGAGAAAATTGAATTTAACAGTACATTAGAAGAATTATTCACCATGATCAAGTGGGATTTATTCCTGGGCTACAGGGGTGATTCAATATCCACAAACCAATCAACACGATATATCACATTAATAAAAGAAAGGATAAGAACCTTATAAACCTGTCAATAGATGTAGAAAAGATATGACAAAATACAGCATCCATTCTTGATAAAAACCCTCAACAAAGTAGGGATAGATGGAACATACCTTAACATCATAAAGGCCATATAGAAAAGGCACACAGCTAATATCCTTGATGGGGAAAAACTGAGAGCCTTTCCGCTACGGTCAGGAACAGGACAACAGGAACAGGAACAGCAAGGAAGAAGTCAAACTTTCACTATTTGTAGATGACATACTTTATGTATAGAACCTGAAAGATTCCACCAAAAATTTATTAGAACTAATACATGAATTCAGCAAAGTTATAGAATATAAAATCAACATGCCAAAATCAGTTGTATTTCTATACACCAATAATGAAGCAGCAGAAAAAGAAATCAAAGAATCTATCCCATTTACCACTGACCCAAAAGTAAGATACCTAGGGATAAACCTAACTGAAGAACTAAAAGACCTGTCCTCTGAAAACTATAGAACACTTATAAAGAAATTGAAGAGGACACAAAGAAATGGAAAACCATCTCACGTGTATGGATTGGAAGAACATACATTGTTAAAACGTCAATACTTCTATTTTTAAAAAAAATTTTTTTAATGTTTTATTTATTTTTAAGACAGAGAGAGCAGAGCATGACTGGGGATGGGGCAGAGAGAGAGGGAGACACAGAATCTGAAGCAGGCTCCAGGCTCCGAGCTGTCAGCACAGAGCCCGAAGTGGGGCTCAAACTCACGAACTGTGAGATCATGACCTGAGCTGAAGTCGGTCGCTCAACCGACTGAGCCACCCAGGTGCCCCAAAATGTCAATACTTCTAAAAGCAATCTACACGTTTAATGCAATACCTATCAAAATACCACCAGCATTCTTCACAAGCTAGAGCAAACAATCCTAAAATTTAATGGAACCATGAAAGACCACAAATAGCCAAAGCAATCCTGAAAAAGAAAAAACTGGAGGAATCACGATTCTAGATTTCAAGCTCTACTGCAAAGTCGTAATAACCAAGATAGTATGGTATTGGCACAAAAAACAGACATATAGATCAATGGAATAGAACAGAGACTCCAGAATTGAACCCACAACTATACGGTCAACTCATCTTCAACAAAACAGGAAAGAATATACAATGCAAAAGACAGTCTCTTCAACAAATGGTGTTGAGAAAACTGGATGGTGACATGCAGAAGAATGAAACTGGACCACTCTCTTACACCATACGCAAAAATAAATTCAAAATGGATGAACGACCTAAATGTGAGACAAGAAACTATCAAAATCCTAGAGGAGAACACATGCAGCAACATCCTGGAAATCAGCCAGAGCAACTTGTTACAAGACACATCACCAGAGGCATGGAAACAAAAGCAAACATGAACTATTGGGACCTCATCAACATAAAAACTTCTGCACAGTGAAGGAAACAATCAACAAAACTAAAAGGAAGCCTAAGGAATGGGAGAAGATATTTGCAAATGACATATAGATAAAGGGTTAGTATCCACAATCTATAAAGAACTATCAAACTCAAGACCCAAAAAACAAATAACCCAGTTAAGAAAAGGGCAGAAGACATGAATAGACACCTTTCTAAAGAAGACATCCAGATGGCTAACAGACACATGAAAAAATGCTCAACATCACTCATCATCAGGGAAATGCAAATCAAAACCATGATGAGATACCACCTCACATCTGTCAGAATGGCTAAAATTAACAACTCAGGCAACCACAGATGTTGGTGAGGATGCAAACAAAGAGGAACCCTCTTGTACTGTTGGGAATGAAAATGGGTGCAGCCACTCTGGAAAACAGTATGGAGTTTCCTCAACAAATAAAAAATAGAACTACACTATGATCCAGTAATTGAACTATTAGGTATTTACACAAAAAATCAAACATACTGATTCAAAGGGACACACACACCCCAATGTTTATAGCAGTACTATTGACAAAGGCCAAATTATGGAAAGAGCCTAAATGTCCATCAATTAACAAATGGATAAGGAAGATGTGCAATATTACTCAGCGATCAAAAAGAATGAAATCCTGCCATTTGCAATGATGTGGATGGAACTAGAGTGTATTATGCTAAGCAAAATAAGTCAGAGAAAGGTACCATGTGAGTTTACTCATCTGTGGAATTTAAAAAACAAATGAATATATGGAAAGGGTGGGGGGAGAGGTAAGAGGGGAAAACACCACAAGAGACTCATAATCATAGAGAACAAACTGAGGGTTGGTGGAGGGATGTGGGTGGGGGGTGAGCTATATGGGGTATGGGCATTGAGGAGGGCACTTGTTATGATGGGCATTGGGTGTTATATGTAAGTGATGAATCACTGAATTCTACTCCTGAAACCAATATCGCACTGTATGTCAGCTACCTAAAATTTATATTAAAAAAGTAAAACATAAAGAAAAAAATAAACTCTTTTCTAAACCATTTCATAAAATAAAAAGTATCAGATGCTTCCTTCAGATAATAAAGATAAAATGTAATGTTTCCCCCAAGATATGTTTAACAGGATCATAAAATTAACTTTCATACATCAAGTTCTGTTAGGGTGATTCCTGGCAGGATCAAACTAAGGCACAGATCACTGGAACTTGTGCTGCATATTGATATAATTATTCCAAAAGGAGGATTAAGGTGAGGTTTTCTAAAAAAAGGCAATCTTTGAGCAGACAAGAGAGAAACATTATGGTTGCGTGAACTGGTGTTTTGAAGATCTTCACTCAAATTTCACTTGATTGTATTTTCAAACGAAAAATTGCAGTACTGTTCTGCATAACATTGTTTGGAAATGCACAGGGGTCATGGATTTGGGGTCAGGTCCCTGCACTCATGACCCATGCTTCTACCTGATGTGTATTCTCATCTGATATGAATTTCCAGTTGGATCTGAGTGAGGCTGGAAGGGGACAATCATGGGAATAGTTCTGAGATGTGAGACTAAAGAAAAAATTGTGTTTCTTTAAGTAAAAAATTAGTTTCCAAATCAGCCTTAAAGCAGGATTTAACCATTGGTGATATTTTTGTGTATATATATAAACACTCAAATATGTTAATAAAAGTCAGTAAGTTGGTGGTTTAATTAGAACTTTGAATATAGTGGGTCATTGTCACAATAACTGAGTTCATCAGAATATTTAATGGAATGAAATAAGTGAATAAGTGAATGAAGGGTTGCATGGATACACAGAGATGATATGAACAAGGACCAGATCTCCTTCATTCTGGGTATTGAAGATCTTAGAGAAAAACAAACACTCAAGCTTTCTTGTCGTGTCTTCCTTTCCAATCCTAAGAACGCTTTCCATGTCACAGCGGAGGGTGTGTTGTGTGCAGTTACTGATCTCTCCTTTCCCTGAGGAGGCCTTAGACGTGGAAGAAAGTTCATGCCAATGTTGTTGGCTAAGTGGCCTGCCCCAGAGGCCTCTTCCAGGAGTCAAATTGGGAAGATGTTAAAACCGTGAGGAAAACTGAATTAGAAGTGCCAATGGCCAAGCAAAGGCAGCTGCTGGGAAACAACCTTGGACGCAGTTGGAATGCATGCCTTGATGAGGCGTCTTGCTCTTCGGGGATAAACAATTACATACTTACTGACTTTGTGAAAACATTCACAACATTTTAATAATGTAATTATCTGTACGCTTTCCAATGAGCCCCCAAGTGACCTTGGTAAAACAAGCTCTTGCTTGACAACAGCAACTTCCAAGGAGACCATTTTAATTGCTTGGAAACTCAAACGGATGGCTTTAGCAGTTGCTGTTTGCTCTGTGTTGAAATGGGCGGGCTCCTTTCTGGTACAGGTCCTGAGGAGCACACAGATGGAGCACGGATTAGCAGTTTCCATGATCCGGAGTCTCAGAAAGAAGATAAACACTGTCCGGGTCTCCAGAGCTGCTCTAGTTACCTACTGTCTGTATCAGAAGAAAGAATTCAGACTCCCGAATCTCAAATCCTTCTTTGTTTTGTGATTGAGTGAACTGGAATAATCTAATGAAATGCTCCAAACGGAGTAATTCAATCCCTCATTTTTCTTTTTATCTATTTCATGAAAACGATAAACCATGCAGCTAAGTCTCAATGTAGCATGTACATCAGTTAAGAGTACAGCTTTTAGGGGCGCCTGGGTGGCTCAGTCGGTTGAGCGTCCGACTTCAGCCAGGTCACGATCTCGCGGTCCGTGAGTTCGAGCCCCGCGTCAGGCTCTGGGCTGATGGCTCAGAGCCTGGAGCCTGTTTCCGATTCTGTGTCTCCCTCTCTCTCTGACCCTCCCCCGTTCGTGCTCTGTCTCTCTCTGTCTCAAAAATAAATAAACGTTAAAAAAAATAAAAAAAAAAAGAGTACAGCTTTTAAAACTAGATTCTTTGAGTTTCAATTGTTAGATAAGTGACCTCAGAAAGCTTGTTAGCAATTCTGTAGCTGAACTGCTTATCTGTAAAATGGTAGTAATAGTATCTCTCTATGTGGTTGGTGTGAAAATCAAGTAGGTTAATATATGCTTATCCTATTAAATAGTTACACATAATCTTCCTACCACCCAAAAAACAATATGTTATTTTCTACAGTTACTTAGTTTAAATATTATTTTTGCAATTACGTTTTTAAAAATTACACTATTGTACAGAAAAAAAATGAAATTAAGAGGGACACCTGGGTGACTCAGTCAGTTAAGTGTCTGACTATTAATTTCAGTTCAGGTCATGATCTCACGGTTTGTGGGGTCAAGCTCTGCAGTGGGCTCCATGCTGACAGCGTGAAGCCTGCTTGGTATTCTCTCTCTCTCTCTCTCTCTCAAAATAGATAAATTAAAAAAAAAACTTTAAAAAAAATTAAGGGGGTGCCTGGGTGGCTCAGTCGGTTGAGCGTCGACTTCAGCTCAGGTCATGATCTCGCGGTTTGTGAGTTCGAGCCCCGCGTCAGGCTCTGGGCTGATGGCTTGGAGCCTGGAGCCTGCTTCGGATTCTGTGTCTCCCTCTCTCTCTGTCCTTCCCCCGTTCATGCTCTGTCTCTCTCTGTCCCAAAAATAAATAAACATTAAAAAAAAAAACTTTAAAAAAAAAATTGAGAAAACCATAATGATCTTGACTAAGACTGTACTGGTAGCAGTAATGCCCGACCTCAGACTCCAATCTTTTGACAAGAGTCTGAGGACACTTCCAGCACCTCACAGCTATTTCCATGCCCAGCCGTAATTGCTGCTGCAGCCAATTCTTCCAGTGCTGCCAGGGTTGAAACAGAATGGAAAGCTGCACCTGGAAAAAAAAGCATTGGCTGTCTTGTTTCACTTAATGTTAATCAAATTTCAAAATATAGGATCAGGTTCACAGTCTGGCAGCACAAGCCCACTCACCCCATCTCTTCCACTAAATGCTGAGAAAAAAAAAATACCTGAAATTTGAGAAGCTATTAAGATAGCTAAAAACTAAATATTAACAGGTGGGTTAGGGAAGAATACTAGAATTCAAAGAACTACCAAATTGTCAGTGTTGACCATATTTTGCTCCAGAATTCCCAATCTGAGTTCAACACAATCAGAAACAGAAGTAGCACAGCACCACAGCCCAGTCAGAGAACGCTCTAGAAGCCCTCTGTCTCTGGCTCAAGGAGGTGAAGAGCAATTCCTAATGCTGACAAGGAAGAATACCAAAAGCTCTCCTAGTCCAGGCTCTTGAGAGAACATAACCAATAGGAAGAATAGAGAGAGAGAAATTCATTTAAATCTCTGGCAGGCTGGACTCCCAGGGAGAGCTGAGGCTGCAGACCAAGCCTCCCACGACAGCTGAAGTTACAAATGAGCCCGTCCTGATGTGATGCCCAGCCCATTCTGTGGCAGCAGTGGGATCAGAATCCACAAGAGTAAAATTTCTGATACAGGGGAAGCTACCTCCCCACCCCTCGCACCGGAGGTCCGGTGAGAGCAGAGCCAGCACGCCCCCTCCTCCCTCGCACTGCACCGGCTGTCCCGCGAGAGCGGAGCCAGCCCCCCATGCACCTGCGGTCCTGCAAGAGCGGAGCCAGCCCCCTCGCACTGGCGGTCCCCGCGAGAGCTCGGCTGATGTTCTCTCTTCCTGCTGCTCCTCAAGCCAAGTGTAGTGGAGGAAGTTCACGGCAGAGCAGGGTAATTAGAGGTCTAGATCTCCATCCAGAGGACCAAAACGGGACCCCACAGAATCAGTTATTACAGGGAGATAAAAGAGAGAGAACAAGTTTTGCATGTGTGAATCTGATACTAAATAGCAGAGCAAAAACTTGGAGAAGTAAACTTGATGGGACACTCAGTGGGAGTGATCTGAAGAACACTTACAGTTTTGAAGATTGAACCAACATTACAACCATAGCCCAGAGAGGTGGGCTGGAACCCAAGGCTTGCACTGACCCGGATTAATTGCCTGCTAAGGCATCTGTACTCTCCTAGGATTGAAACAAGAACCAGAGTCTTGTAATATTCAAAACAATTAGAATATAATCCAAAATATTCAGCATACAAAGAACAAAAGAATCTCAACTTCCAGGGAAAGACAATCAACAGATGCCAATACTGAGAAGACAGAGATGTTGGACTATCTGACAAAGAATTTAAAGCAGATGTAAAGATGCTTAAGCAAGCGATTGAAAACACTCATAAAAAATACGGAGTAATAGAGTGTCTTAGCAAAAAAAAAAAAAAAAAAAAAAAAAAAAAAGAAAAGAAAAGACAAATGGGAATTTTAGAACTAAACTACAATCACAAAAATAAATACTGTTGGATGGACTCAGTGGCAGAATGGAGATGAAAAAACAGAGGGAATAAACTTAAATTTGGGTCAGCAAAAATGATCCAACATGAGGAAAAGACAGAAAATACTAGCAAAAAATTAACAGAGCATTGGAAATCTGTGAGACAATAACAAAAGGTGGCATTTCTGTTACCAGAGTCCTGGTAGGAAGGAAAAAAAAATGTGTGATATTGAAAAAAATATATTGGAATAAATAATAATGAAAAACTTCCTAAGTTTGGTAAAAGATATGATTCTACAGATTCAAGAAGCTGAGACAACTCTAAACAAGATTAATGCTCCCAAAACAATCTACAAGCAGAAATAATAATGAAAATTAAAGAGGAGATACTATAAACAGCCAGACAAAAACAAAAGATCAACTATAGACTAGTGATTTGAATAACTGCAGATTACTCAATAGAAACTATGAAGGCAAGGGGTGCCTGGGTGGCTCTGTTGGTTAAGTGTCTGACTTCAGGTCAGGTCATAATCTCATAGTTCATGAGTTCAAGCCTGGTGTCAGGCTCTGTGCTGACCAGAGCCTGGAGACTTCTTCAGATTTTGTGTCTCCCTCTCTCTCTGCCTTTCCTCCACTTGCTTTCCCTCTCTCTCAAAAAAATAAACTTAGAAAAAAAGTTAGAAACAATGAAGACTAGAAGAAAGTGGAATGATTGTACAGTGCTTTTCCTTAAGGAATGGAAAAGCTAATATTCTCAGATTAGTGAAAACCCAAAGGGGTGATATTCACAAGAACGTCACTGAAAGAATTACTAAAGGAAGTTATTCAGACAGAAGGGAAATAATACCAGAGGAAATTTGTAAAATCAGGAGTGAAGGAAGGGAACAGCAATAGTAAACATAGTAGGTTATCTTTCTTCTACAAAGTTTAAAGAATTCTCTTGATCAAAGAGAAAGTCTCAAGGGAAATCAATGAATACTTGAATCAGATCAAAATCAAAATGTAATTGTAAGATGTGTGAAATGTAGCTCAGGTTGTGCTTAAATGCTTCTATTAGAAAATAAGGAAGTTCTCAAATTAATAATTTAAACTTCAACCTTAAGAAAATGGAAAAAGAATAGAAAAGGAACCCAAATCATGTAGATGAATGAAAATAAGAAAGAATAGTAATCAATGAAATTGAAAAGAGAAAAGCAAGATAGAAAAATCAATGTAACCAATGCTAGTTCTTTAAAAAATAATTAAAATAATAGGCCTCTAGCAATATTGACAAAGAAAACTAAAGGGAAGATAGAAATTAGAAATATAAATAATAAAATATCAGAAGCAAAAGATGTCAGCTCTTACCATTTCTATTCAACATTTTATTGACAGTCTTAGTGCAAAAAAGAAAAAAAAGGTTGAAAAGGAAGAAGTAAAACTTTCTTTATATTTGAAACATAATGTTGCCATAAAAATGCCTTTGGAATCTACCAAAACAAAACAAAACCTACTTGAAATATGCTGTGAGGTAACTCAATCAGAAGAAGACAAATACCATACAATTTCACTCATATGTGGAATTTAAGAAACAAAACAGAAGATATGGAGAGGGGGAAGAGAAATGAGAAGGGAAATAAACCACAAGAGGCTCTTAACAGAGAACAAACTGAGGGTTGATGGAAGAAGGTGTGGGGGGGAGGGGCTAGATGGGGAATGGACATTAAGGAGGGCACCTGTTCAGATGAGAACTAGCTGTTGCATGTAAGTGATGGATCACTGGACTCTATTCCTGAAGCCATACTGCACTGTATGTTACTAACAAGAAATAAAAAGACAAGACAAGAAGGAAAGGAAGGAAGGAAGAAGGAAGGAAGGAAAGAAGGAAGGAAGGAAGGAAGGAAGGAAGGAAGGAAGGAAGGAAGGAAGGAACGGAGGAAGGGAGGAAGGAAAGAAGGAAGAGGAAAAGGAAGAAAGGCAGACACTAGTAAGAAAAATTAACAAGAGGACACCCAAAGAAAGTTGCTTAGGTCATACAGACAAACTGTGTTTGGAACTGATGTCTTTGAGAGATAAGACTTCCATTGATAGTCTGAAAATTTTGATGTTGGTGAATCTTTACAAGAAGGACAAGTGAAGAGAGATACATGCACCCTCATGTCAGATGTGTTAACTGATGGATGCCAGGAACTGTGGCATTTCTTAATTGTATGCAGAAAGGCACACATTTTCTATTTCTAAGAGTTGGAGAGGTGATTTTTTTTTAATCTAACCAGAAAATAAGATGTTCTCATCTTAAAAGTCGAGGTTTGGTGAGATAATACACAAATTCATTGATTCCCTTCTTCCAGACCCCACACCTTATGCTGTAGGTAAAGGAGTAGACTATGGGCTCACTTCCAGGAAGTTGTGAACTTGGTTAGGCAAAGAGCCTGAACCCCTGACCAACTAAATAACATATTTTGCATACTTGTATTGTTTTATTTTTTTAACTTTTTTTTTACTCATTTTTTGAGAAACAGACACAGAGTTCAAGTGGGAGAGGGGGGAAAAGAGGAGAGAGAGAATCCCAAGCAGGCTCCTCTACTGACAGCACAGAGCCTGAGGCGGGGCTCGAACCCACAAACCGCTAGATCATGACCTGAGCCAAAGTCAGACACTTAACTGACTGAGCCACCCAGGCACCCCTGTATTGTTATCTTTTAAATGTATGTGCTTGAGACTGATACAAAATTAGTTCATTAAAATATGTTACTGGGGAAAAAAAGAAAAATTAACAAGCTTTCAGTAGATAATATTATTACACAAAATCATTTGTGTTCCTGTATTTCTATACGCCAGCAACAAACAGCTGCAAAATCAAATTTAAGGAAGAGAACCAGAAGCAAGAGCATAAACACAAACCATAAAATACTTTGGAATGAATTTCACCAAAACGACATGGAAGCATCTCCACACTGAAGACTAGAAATCAGTGCTGAAGAATTTAAAAAGCACAAGTGAATGGAGAGATGAAACATGCTAATGTGCATCACATAACCTAAACTGGGATGACGTGGATCCCAAGGGGGTAGACATTGGCTCTTGGGATACAAAAAAATTCTTATATGTCACAATGACTCATGTCCCTCCAAAGGCCACAGTCCATGAACAACTACACAGTATATCTGAGATATGAAAATGTCATGGGGATGGGATGATTAGGGGGGAATAGGGTAAAGCCTCCTTAGGGGGATAATTTCAAAAGATCAGGAAACACTGCTCTATATAAAGTCTCTCCAAATTGATCTATACTTTCAATGCTTCTAAAACTCCAGCAGGCTTTTGAGTAGAAATTGATAAATTGGTTTTAAAATTGATTTGTAAATACAAAGATACTTGGAATGACCCAAACATTCTTGAAAAAGAACAAATTGGAGTATTTAAACACCTACCTCAAGACTAACTACAGAGCTACAGTAAGCCTGACCGGACTATGTGGGGTCAGTAGATGAATAGATCATGGGGCCAAAAATAGAAGAACTTGTGTGGGAGAGAAAGAGTGAAAATCAGCTTGAAATGATGAAGGAGAAAGCAGCCTTGCCATTATTCATGCCGAAGGGCAGACACGGATATGCCACCTGCAAAGTCAGCAGGGCATACAGGAGAATTTCAGGGGACGGCTGCTTTCTTCTCAGGAGCACCCAGATTTACTATGCCATCTCTGGCTGGGGCACCTAACTGCCAAACAGGCCTGGCCACAGGAGAGCACCGAGCCTCTTGTAAATTCCTGCTTCTCCCAAACCCTTCTCCACAGCCGCCCCATTTAGAAATCACCCCCGCTTCCCGTAGACCCTGCTCAGATTTCTTCAGATGGGAACCACACCTTACCAATGACACTTGCTTCCTTTCTGTGGTCAAGTGTGATGCGTACTGGTTGCTCTGGAGGGCCCTCCCTCACTGCAAATCAGTAAATCTGATTCTTGTCAGACTACAGGTTACACCCGGTGGTCTTTGGCTGGCTAAGCTTAAATAGAACAACATAAAGCATCCACATAGAACAAGATATATGTGCCTGGTTAACTTTTACCAAGGTGTCAAGATAATGCAAGGTGGAAATGGTAGTCTTTTCTGCAAGGTGTGTGGCAATAATGCAACAAAACACAGGTATGTTTTCAGAACAAAAATAATAACCCTCAACATCGCATCAACAATTAATTTGAGTGGGACCATAGACCTAAATATAAAAGCTACAGGAAAGTGCTGTGTGGTTCTATGGTGGGTGAAGATGTCTTAGAGGACAAAAACCCAAGGAACTAGCAGTCAAGGAAAGAAAAACATGATGACCAATTGGAATTCATCAAAAGTAAACATCTTTGCTTTTTAAAAGACACTATAAAGGAAAATGGAAAGCAAGCCGTAGACGAGGAATTGGATGAAATAACTGGGAATACGAATCCTGAGCCCTGAGTGGGGAAGGGTTATTCAGAGTTTCTAAAGGAGATAAGGTTGTAAGAAGGCAGTTGCTAGAACACCGAACACACAGGCTGCAGACAGTTGTCAGAGGAAGACAGGGGGTCTGCACAGAGGCACGGTAGGAGAGGGCCGCAGAAGGGACAGGTGCGCAGGGACAGGTGGCCAGCACAGGCACTCCGCCAACACCAGATAGGACACATGGGGAATCAGGACACCGGCTAGAGGCGTGAGCCATTCATAGGAGCAGGAGAAAGGTGAGGGATGGTGGCCCCTCCACCCTGAGCCTCTTCTCCCCACCTGCCAGCCCCCTACTCCCTACGTTGCAAGCGGCTTCTTCTCCCCACCTCCAAGCCTCTGTCCTTATCTGTCATTTTCTCTCCCTTTCCTGTATTTCCTTCCTGCCCCATTTTGCCTGTCCACGTGTCTTGCCTTCATGTCTGTCCCCTACATGGTGATAACACAGAAAAAGCAGAAAGTTAGTATCTTCACTTTTAACACATGTAATTCCTACTCTCTTGTCTAACTATAGCTACTATGCAGCAAAGAGTTTCTATTCCCCCCAAAATCTGCAGTTACCTTTCTGTACACTTTTCTCTGATTCTGTGTTCTAAACTTTAGATAAAGATTTCCTGAATTCAAAGTACCTTACAATATAGAGAACTGCCGTGGGGGCTTATTTCTAGAAAAATTCCTTTAGCATATCCCGCTTCTGGGACAGAGGAAGGAATATAAACTGGAATTGCGAAACCATGACTATCTTCTTTCCAGCATGAATATGAATGGTCACGGACCCATGCAGCTGGTGGCTCACACAGCACTGTCAAAACCGCTGTAATGTGAACTCAGCGCCCTGGTTACCACGCTTTCTTAAGAAGAACCTAATACAGAAAGAAGAGCCAAAAGCATGACCTAAGTAATAGGAAGAGAAATATAACGAACACACAAGGAGCATTAGGAGAAAGCGTTTCACATTCCTCAACATGTAAGAGGTCGTACCAAAAGGAAGGAAGTACCAGGACGTGATGTCCACCAAGCACATATCGCGTGAAAGAGTGGCATCGTCTTTAGGATGAAGGATTTGGGAATGGACAGTCTCGCGAAGAAGAAAAGATCTAAAAAGAGCAACATCCGTGTCTCTCCCACAGGACTAGCTGAAGCTCAAGAATACGGTCACTAAGGCTTCAGTGTGTCAGCTGGTCACTCTCTGTCCCCAGGCTGCAGTGAACTTGTAGGTTGAGTTTCAGTACAGACAGCTGCTGGGAAAAGCTAATTATCTGATACAAGAATATTGGTTACAGGTGAGTGAAAGTTACACCTCAAAAGAAGGGA
The DNA here is from genome assembly GCF_018350155.1 of Leopardus geoffroyi. Taxonomy (NCBI): domain Eukaryota; kingdom Metazoa; phylum Chordata; class Mammalia; order Carnivora; family Felidae; genus Leopardus; species Leopardus geoffroyi. Next base: position 454,747 of record NC_059332.1, on the reverse strand, counting down.
TCGGTGGCTTCCACCTTCTCCCCAACACCTTCACGGCCCCTTTGATGTCCTTATTCCTCAGTGTGTAAATTACAGGGTTTAGCATGGGGGTCATGACACTGTATAACACAGAGATTAGTCTGTCTTTCTCCAGCGAGTATGTTGAGATGGGCCGCACGTATGTGAAAATGGCGCTGCCGTAGTACAGAAGGACAATGACCAGGTGCGAGGCACAGGTGGCAAATGCCTTTTGCCTCCCCTCTGAGGAGCGGATCCTCAAGATGGTAGAGATAATATAGAGGTAGGAGAGGACGATACCCAAGAAAGGAGCCCACCCAATGAAGACCCCAATGGACAGCAATGCCAACTCATTGACAGAAGTGTCCCCACAAGACAGCAGCAGCAAAGGGGGGATGTCACAGAAGAAATACTGAATCTGGTTGTTGCCACAGAAGGGCAGGTGGAAGGTCAGTGCTGTGTGCACGACTGAGTTGAGGAAACCCCCAGTCCAACACGAGGCGGCCAAGCGGCCATACTGGGCCCTGTTCATAATCACTGAGTACCGTAGAGGTTTGCAGATTGCAATGTAACGGTCCTACGCCATGGCTGCCAGGAGGAGACACTCTGATCCCACGAAGAAAATAAATGCAAAAAGCTGTGCCATGCAACCCAAATAGGACATGCTCTTCTTTGCTGACAGGAGATGCACCATCATCTGGGGGACGTTGGTGGTGGTGTAGCAGATGTCGAGAAAGGCCAAATTCCTCAGAAAATGATACATGGGGGTGTGTAGATGTGGATCAGCCACAGTCACCAGGATAATGAAGATATTTCCTCCCAAAGTACAGATACAGGTCAGAAAGAAGACGGTGAAGAGTAAACATTGCGAATCAGTTAGATCAGAGAATCCCAAAATGATGAATTCAGACGGAGCTGTTTGATTCTTTCCTTCCATGCCCCTGCCTGGTTTCCTTTTGGGGATTGGCAGAAAGAAACGCTGACTGCAGCAGCAATGGTCTGCAGAACAAGAGAAGAGTGTTACAGAGGACGGTCATCCCAACGACCTCAGATTCCAGCCCAGAACGGCAGCGTCCTCCAGAGCTCCAACCTACCACCACACACAGACATAAGTGTATCCAGTGTTTCCCTTGTGAACCAAACCTCAAACATACACAACACAGACAGCATTTAATTAGAAAAAAAACACCATAAGGGGCACCATACATCCTAAGAGCCCTGTGTGAACGGTAACGGCTCAGGTCCACCTGCATCGTCTCAGTGAGCTGTGAACACAGTGTGTGCAAGTCTCCAGACAAAACCCTTCATTTCTCCACTAAAACCCTTTACTGGTGATTTGGGTTGTGTCCCCCTAAGCAATTTTCGGTGCATAAATATTTTTTAAAAACATTTATTTATTTTGAGAGACGGAGACAGAGCATGAGTGGGTGAGGGGCAGAGAGAGGGACACAGAATCCAAAGCAGGCTCCAGGCTCTGAGCTGTCAGCACAGAGCCTGATGCGGGGCTCAAACCCACAACCTTGAGATCGTGACCTGAGCCGAAGTCAGACGACTACCCAACTGAGCCAGCCAGGCGGCCCACAGTGCATAAATATTTAAAACAAGGCTCCGAAAGTACATGTTCTAACCTGCTTTTTCCTCAAACGCCATATTGTCATGATTTCCCAGGAGTATAAATATTCTCCCGAATCATGATATTTGAGTTATATGCAGGTCTTCATATGAATACAGCAAGCTTTTCATATACCCACCCTTATCAATGGATATTTATATTGTTTTATTTAATTTGTTACAAGTTTAGTAATAACCACATTGAATTAGGATCCCTGAATTTTGGGTTAGGTTACCTATATTTTAAAAAACTTTCCAAGAGATTCATTCCAATAAATTAGAGACTGAGTGATCGGAAAATCTGAAGAGCCATTTGGCTAATGCAGGGTTCAGCGTCCATACGGACAGTCACCACAGGAGCCACGTGGAGGGGGTCTTGTGTCCATGTGGACAGTCACAGCAGGACCCACACGGAGGGGGCACTCGTGTCCACACGGACAGTCACGTTCCAGTTTCTAGATGAAAACACTGAGTCTCAGCGAAGTAAATGTCTGGCAGAGTTATATAGCCATTGGGTGGAGAAGAAAGACAGTTTTATCTTTCTCGAGCTAATATACTTTCAACTGAGTGTCTAAAAATTAATTTCCCTTAACTGATGAGAACAGAATGTTCTCTAAAAATACTTTTAATGTGGTTTATATTCATACACTTGGATTATTTGCATTCGTTTCAAACTTTTTATGGCTTATATCTCTATTAATGGTGATATACTATCTGTAGTGTCTTGATGATTGAATCTAACTGGCACTAATCATCTGGTCTTTGACTTGAATATGTTTATTTGAACACTGGCTCTCAGTAGAGTTGTTATTTCCTGGCCCAGCTGTACATTAATTTAATGTTTGTAATCATGCTATTAAAGAATACTGTTCTAGACTTTGTCAGTTAATAAAAGCCCTTGGTAAAATTCAAATGGTTACACAAAGAATCCCTTAGTTCAAAAGGCTCAAGTTCTAATTCAAGAATTAGTTTTGCAGTTGGATATCAGAAGCAAATTATAGGATCTAAAGAGAGAAGTAAACTGTTGAGGAAGGAAGGGGGTACTGGGTCTTTATTCAAACAGCACTGCTTCGGCCATCCTGTGCCCGCGTGCCAGGTTGCTGGTGCTATTGTTTTCACTGCAGGCTCCTCTCTCTGCGAACTACTCTGGACATTTCCAGAAGAGTGAGAACACGCCAGATAAAGGCTTAAATTTCCCTGAAGTCTCCAGGACAACTTTGTTCCATCAACAAAAGAATCCCTAAGCCCTGGTCCCTAGTCTGTCTTTTCTCTCATCCCTAAACTCTGCCTACACTTATTTTTGTAGCCCTGCCTCCTACTTCTGAGGATAAATTAGACCAACCTGCTAGGCTAACCCACCCTGCTCATTTTATTCAACAACTATGTTTTGAGAAACTACTCTCTGCCGGGCCTGGTGGTTTGTGGTAAAAATGAAAAGGTGAACAAAGCGGAATTTGACCATACCTTCAGGAGAATGCATATTGGGGTTATAAATTTACCAAAGAGTTTTTTTAAAAATTTAGTAAAAACTGTAATAATTAATTTAAAGGAAAACAGCATAAGGTCCACCCTGGTCCAGAGATGTCATCAAAAAACTTCCCTGAGAAAACATGGGTTGAAATGTCAGGTATGAGCAGGGGTTAGGCAGGTCAAGGTGACTTGGGTGTGAAGTCTGGAGGCTGGAGGCAGCATGAAGCTGGGAGGCCCAGGAGCCCAGAATGAGGGGGAGGGCCAGGAGGGCCAGGAGGCGCTCTGGTAGGGTTGGAGTCATTGAGGATCTAACAGCAGAAGGAGAATAATTCAGGGACCAGAGACGTCCATGTTCCGGAAGGCCCTTCTGGCTGCTGAATGGACAATGGACTGGAAGGGGGAGTAGTGGACAGAACAAGGTCACTGTTTCAGTTGTCCAGATAGGAGGTGATAGTATTTCAGACTATAGTGGTAAGGACTGAGTCAGAGGGAAAAGAGGCAGTGGAGGGATATTAGGAGACACAATTTGTGAATTTGGGATACAAAGTGAGGAAGACAGTGAATTAGGAACAATAATCGCCATGGACATACACGGACTGACCAGTGGCTCCACAAGCCTTAAAGCCTCCCGTTCTGACACCAAACACAAAAGCCCATGAAATAGCACATCATGACCATGTTACAAGTCCACACTTAAAAAAAATAAGCTTCAGAGAGATTAAATAATTTGCCTAAAGTTACACAGATATACATTTCAGTTAGCGACCTTGAGAACGTTGCTGTGCTGACCTAGGTTCCTGGTTTGAGCGACTACATGGGTGGCAGGGTCAGTGACCAGCACAGGGAAAGCTGGAAGGGGCCTGGCTCCAAGGGAAAATCGTGGGTTCAGTGTCAGCTGTGTGGTGTTTGAGGAAACTTTGAGATAATGCACGGAAATACGTCAGAGAAATAGTGATTGTCTTGGACAAAAGGAAAAGTGGTCCTAGAGAGACAAGCTCTGACAGGTCAGTATGACACAGTTGGTGTGGATGGGACAGCAGGGAGCAGGGAGTGAGCACTGGCTTCCAGAACTCATGGGCTGGATAAAGCAGCAGCAAACCGGGACGGGGAGGAAGGAGGAGAAAGACAGGAAGAAATACAGGCAGTTCCTTGATTTCAGTTAATGCATGACAACGGCACTGCCATCACAGGACCAACTTTCCTGCCAGACCAGCCTTCGAGGAAGGTTTCCCTGCTGGAAACCCACGTCCCACACAGCACAGGTCTAGGGAGGGGACAGGAGTCAGCAGACAGGGGGGCTCGCACCACCCCAGCCCCTTCCCCAGGTCTTCTTCTCCCTCACCACCCTGTCATCTGGGTCCCGAGGCTTGTCTGTCCCACAATCATCTGGTCCCCCAACCATGCCCTTCCCAGCCCCATGTGCTGGGTGAGCTGTCCTGCAGGGGCGGGTGACATAACTCACACAGTGCTCCGCCCTGACAGGACCACCTGGAAACCCCAGTATCTTTTCTTTAGCTTTTCAGGATCCACCCTTTTCGTCATTTGCATCTACTGAGCCCAGCTGTCCTTCCTCCTGCCCCATTTCTATCCACCAATCTTCATTTCCTCAAAGCTCAGCTCAAAGGCGACTGTTCCTTCCACTGAAAATTATGTTTCCCCCTTCCTGGGAACTACGGGCTTCTGTTTAGATCTCAACTACACCCTGAGTGTATTTGTGCGACTTATGTCATCTACGTGGCCATAATCCTGGGGGACACTTGTCCTGTTTCACTCATCTGTTTCCTCACAGGTTACTTGGGGACGCAGTGGTTTCACATTGGGTAATGGATCACCACTGTGGGAATGCCAGGCACTCCAGCAGAATTTCCAAGAAAAAAAAAAGAGAGAGAGAGAGTTCCTTCTCTTCCTTACATCTTCATAAAGCTGTAGAACTTAGAAAAAAGGTTTCACAGCTGCCAAGTCATTTTATTCCCATATAGCCATGAGTTATTGTGAGGAAACTAAAAATGACAGAAGATAACTAATGCTTTTAAGCTCACGCAGTTAGTAAACTAGAAAAAAAAGAATTACCCTTCCTCCAAATCTGGAACAATGTCCCCCAGGTGGCACTCAAGTCACTTTACAGGTGACACTGTGGGTGTGGATCGGCCCCAGCACGGACGAGACCACGGGTCGTAATTCTCCAGGTGGAGCACAGATATTTCACACAGACTTACAGGAAAACATCTCTTCCCTCTCTTATCCAAGACGAAGAAATCTGGCATAATACAAGAAAAAAAATAAATGTTTCCGGGGGTTCACAGCACACCAAGGTCTCAAGGATAGCCACTGAGGACCCATAAAGAATCGCCCTCAGAAAATCCATGAGAAAGTCCCGACTCCCTTGCTTCCTTCTAACAGACTCGGTGCGTCTTCATTAGACAGAGTTCTCAAAACAGGAACCGTAGAAATACAGTGTTAACTGGCCAGGATTATCGAAGTATATTATCCAATCCCTTACTTACAACTGATATCACACAGCAAACACAGAAACTGCTGAGCACTGCGAGGGCCTCAGAAATAATACCCAGCACGCAGGGACACGTGAGAGAGTCTGCTTGTGATGAACCCAGGCAGGGCGTGTTTCTGACACTTGTCCACAGTACGTGGCACTTTAGTCTCTTCTCCATTTTCGCAGAATAAAGACACTACCTTTTATTTAATAAGGAAGCAGCAACCCAGTAGAGGGACCTTCTGAGTGATATCAAGTCACCCGAAAGGAAGGAAGCCCCTGGTTCGCACCCAGTCAGCCTCCGTCCTCCCTGGGCTCATCACACTCCCCTTTCCACTGTCTCTCACCCCAGAGCAAGGCATGGGGGAGCGTGTCTTCAACAGAAGAGGAGATCTAGCTGGGGAATTAGAGAACACTTACTCGCCCGTGATGGAAAACATGCCAAAGGAGTGAAGGTTACCATTCAGACTCAGAATGTGCCATGGAGCCGCTTTTATGAGCACAAGGAGTGGCGATAATGATGGCCCCCGGAGACCGAATGAGGGGTCTTGTACCTGAGCGTCTCCTCGGTCCCCGAGGGCCAGTGCAGCGCGCGGGAGCGGACGCGCAAGCCTGTGACCCTTGACGCAGAAGATCCCATATCTTGCGGGGCCCCTTCCAGAGCCTTGGAGATACACCACCGGGACCTCTGGGCACAAGTCCTGAGACACACTCGCGGTGATTCCTGCCGCGGAGGCTCCATCCAGCAGCTCTGCTTCCGTCATAGCCCTGCTTCAGGACATCTCATGAGGAATCAGAACTGCTCCTCTTGGCCCCAGCTGACCAGTGAGAAGTTTCTTGCATGCCTTCCCCACCAGCCGAGGATATGCAGCTCGCTACTTCCTTGTCACTTTGCCACAGCGCAGAATATCAGCCTCGGGCACTAAAATCCCGGGCAGATAATGCAGTCTTTTTCTCTGCTGACTTAAGGAGAAGCAGCCTTATTTCCTTCTGGAGCTGGGGAGGCTTATATAGCACACCCAGTCTCACCAAGGAAAGTTAACACACAGATTAACTCTGCAGCCACTGAATCAGTTCATTAAATATCCACTTCTTTGCAAGTTGGGCAAAAGTTGGTGATGTCGAACCTTACTTTTGGTAGATTTGCTCGTTGGCTTTGAGATCCCAGCTGAAACAGAGACGTCATACCCCAACATCTTGTAAGACACACAGCACATTGTGCTAAAAAGCTTTTTAATAAAATTGATTGAGGAACAAAAATGTCTGGAGACCACTTCTCCCTCCCAATCCACATGTTATGATGTTAAGCCATTTTCAAAGCAATTTAGTTCCTGACACCACCATGATGACTGTAGAATATAATCCCATCATTCCGAAATCTGTCCCATCATTATGTATCACACACTTTATCACTCTGGGAAGCTAGAGACCATCATCTGGCCCGGACACACCTCGTGCAAAGGGAAGTGCCCTGACAGCACAGAGAAGCTTTCAGGAACGTGTAAATTGCACAGAATTGGTCTTCACAACTCTACCATTTCCCCCAGAGATACGTGTGCTGTCCACAGCAGCACACCAGGCTCCGTACACATCCGTGTTGTGACCTGCCTTACTCAGGTCACCAGCAGTCTTGAACATCTCCGTGAAGACCTTGCTTCCTCAGCCCTTCGGGTTTTCTCTCCTCTCAACCTGCCTCTGTTTATCCTTCCTACATATTCTTGATTAAGTTTCCCACCTTTTCTTATTCCCTTGTAGGACTTCCTTACTTGTATAGGACATCATCAGTCACTTATAAATCTTAGTGTTTGCAAAGAACTTCTAGTCATCTACCATCTGTGTGTTAACTGTATGACGTCTTTAATAGAAAACACACCTTTGATTGGGTCACGATAAAATCTGTGATTTCTCGGGTTATGGGTTGTGCATTTTGAGGCTTGTTTAGGAACTTTTTCCTCATGCCAGGTCACAAATATGTTCTCTTATACTTTTATATTAACTTCATAGTTTTCAAATTTAAATTTTTGTTTTTAACCCATTCTTCTTACACAGTTCATCTTTTTTCACAGACTGGAAGTTAGAAATCTGATTTTGTTTTCTGCATTTAGTGATCTGGTTTTTCCAAAGTCCTCCCAAACTTCTCCATTTGTTGTAGTTCCATGATTAGTATTCATTCTGTCTCCACGCAGATACCTGGCTGTCTCCGAGATCTCTGCCCCACGGGACTTTTGTTTCTGAACCAAGAACACGATTTTCTATTAATAGGCCTTATAATATGTCTTACTGTCAGGTTGGACAATTCTTCCTTTAATTTTTTTTTCATATTCAAAAATTACCCTCATACAATATTTAGAAGTTTAAGTTCATTGAATCAACTTATAAATTATGTAGGAGAAAATTGACATATTTTAATGTGTCTCTAGCCAAAGACACATAATAACTTAATTTATATAAATATTTTTTAAAGTTTTAATTAGATTCCAGTTAGTTAACATACAGTGTAATATCAGTTTCAGGTATAGAATTTAGTGATTCCACACTTCCATACAACACTCAGTGCTCATCCCAGCAAGTGCTCTCCTTAATCTCCATCACCTATTTCATCCCACCCCCTACCTCCCCTCTGGAAACCACCAGTGTGTTCTCAGTAGTTAAGAGTCTCTTTCTTGGTTTCTCTCTTTTTCCCACTTTGCTTGTTTCTTTTGTTTCTTAAATTCCAGATATGAGTGAAATCTTGTGGTATTTGGCTTTCTCTGAGTTTTTTCATTTAGCATAATATACTCCAGTTCCATCTACATTGTGGAAAAGATTTCATTCTTTTTCAACACCAAGTAATATTCCATTATATATCTAATGGAATACACACACACACACACACACACCATGTCTTTATCCATTCATCAGTCAATGGGCATTTGGGCTCTTTCCATAATTTGGCTGTTGTCGGTAGTGCTGCTATAAACATTGGGGTGCCTGTGCTCCTCAAACAGGCACTCCTATATCCTTTGGATAAATATCTAGTAGTGCAATTGCTGTGTTGTAGGATAGTTCTATTTTTAATTTTTTGAGGAACCTCCACACTGTTCTCCAGAGTGGCTGTATCAGTTTGCATTCCCATCAGCAGTGCAAAAGGGTTCCTCTTTCTCCACATCCTTGCTAACATCTGTTGTTGTTTGAGTTGTTAATTTTAGCCACTCTGACAGGTGTGAGGTGGTATCTCATCCTGGTTTTGATGTGTATTTCCATGATGAGTGATTTTGAGCATTTTTTCATGTTTCTGTTAGCCATCTGGATGTCTTCTTTGGAAAAGTGTCGGTTCATGTCTTCTGCCCATTTCTTAACTGGATATTTATTTTTTGGGTGTTGAGTTTGGTAAGTTCTTTATAGATTTTGTATACTAACCCTTTATCAGATTTGCTATTTGCAAATATCTTCTCCTATTCCATCGGTTGCATTTTAGTTTTCATTGTTAATTTGCTGTGCAGAAGCTTTTTATCATGATGACGTCCCAATAGTTAATGTTTGCTTTTGTTTCCCTTGCCTCACAAGAACTATCAAATAAAGCTGCTGTGGCTGAGATCAAAGAAGTTACTGCCTATTTTCTCCTCCAAGATTTTGATGGTTTCCTCTCTCACATTAGGTCTTCCATCCATTTTGAATTTATTTTTGTGTATGGTGTAAAAAAAAACTGGTCCATTTTTATTCCTTTTATACAAATCTTTCCTCATGCCAGTTCAAACAATTTAATACTTTGTCCATAGAGTTCTATGTATCTCTAATAAATTAATTCTGTATGCTATATAGATTTTATTGCTAATATCAGTTGCATCTTCTCTCTACTATATCATTATCCAGAAATTTTGGTGAACTCTCTTCTTAGTCTATTGATTCTCTTTGATTTCTAGAGAGTTCATGGCACATATAAAGTCTCATCTCTTTTTCATCATTACATAACATGTTTCGGGATCTCGCCTGATAGGATGGACTAATATTGGCAAAGAAACAGCAATGGTAGTGGACATCCTAACCCTACAGGAAAGCATCTGTAGTTTCTCCATTACAGGTGATTGCTCTGGTTTGTTCACATATAACACTTAGTAACTGTGTGAAATTCCCTTTTATTATTACTTTGGTAGAGTTTTGGAGTCATAAACACATGCTGACCTTTATCAAATGCTTTTTGTGTGACAAGTAAAACTTTTGTTCTTTGCAGGCTCCTGATGTGTTGATTGACACTGACAGATTCTAATGTTGAGCACAGATCCCCTCTGCTGAAGTATTACTCTCATTAGAAAGTGAGCCATCCTCTCTCTCCAGAGCAGCCAGAGGCCAGTGACTGACTGACCTAGGGTGGCAAAGGCTGGCTCCCTGCCTTGATGTGAAACTGATGCTACCATGAAATTTGTATGCAGGTCTCCTCAGGGACAAGACCAATGCTTGCATCACCCTTGCTTAGCTTTCCTACTCTGCATTGCCTCCCTCACTCCACTCCTGCTAAGAGCTCATGTCAGAATCTGCTTCTGGGAGCCTGACTGAAGATAGTGTATGGGAAGGAGCCAAGATGCGGAACAGCATGGAAGCTTTTTGTCTGTCTCGTGTCCATGAAATACAGCCAGACCAACACTGAACCATCCTACACACCTAGAAAACTGATTGCAGGATTAACACAACAATCTGCACAACCTGAACCACAGAATTCAGCAGGTATGCAGCGTGGAGAGCTGAACTTGAGGAGCAAGAAGCCATGAAAGGTAGGGAACTACTTTTGCAGGTGGAGAGAGGACGGAGACTGGGGGGTGGGAGAAGGAGCATACGGGAAAGGCACCCATCCCCGAAAACAACTGGAGAGAAAGTGGAAAACTGGAAACAGCTGCAGGGACTAAACTAAAAAGGGACAAAGGAGAAAGGAGAAATGAGAGGGTTTAAATTCCATTAAGACTGTAAACAAGGGGAGGACAAAGGAGGCAATTCCACAGCTCGATACCTGGAGGTGCTCTGGTGGGAAGGGCGAATCCCCAGGAACAGAGTGGGGTCTGGGAGGATATGGGGCCACACGGGGTAAAGCAGTTACACTGCTGGAAGGACATTTGGTAGAGACTGTTGAAGCCACCTGGCCCCAGCAGACCCCAGAAGGCAGCCACATTTGTTGGTGCTGGGGCAAGGTAGTTAAGGGTGAAGCCTGGTGCCTGATGTGTGTTGTGATTTTCCATAATCCCTGAAACACTGATGCTACACTGTCCCGTGAACATTTTCTGGGATGGGCTGGCACCTGGCTGCAGTCTCAGGGCACCGGCAACAATTCAGGGTATACCCTGGGTGCAGCCGATATTTGGCCATTGCTCACTCAGCCATTGCTCAGTGAGACCCTCCCACAGATGGGCAGAATGGGTCAAAGCCGCAGTCCTTCAGAAGTAAGGGGCTGGGGAAAATAGCCACATCTGAGACAAAACTTGGGAGAGAGGTACTACCTGGGGCCTGGTCACAGACAGTGAAAAAGCGGGAAGTGTATGAGAGCTGAAGACAGAGGATGGGTGCGTGATTGCCAATCAGGGAGAACAGACTGGGTAGCAGGGTGGCACCATTTTCACCACTCCCACACATGCACATACACACCTACGAGCACTGCAACAATCCACCCCAGTGGTCTAGCAGGGCCATATAGTAGAAAGCAGAGCTGTTACACTGAGCCCTACCCAACTGGGCCAACTTCACTCTTCAGGAACACAAGTCTCACTGTCAGCTTAATTTATGGACTATAAAGAGCTACGTAGACTGACTTCTAGGGGAAAAAGAAACAATTTCAGTCCTACTTCAATCTGTTAGCAGGTTCATCTATTCAATTTTCTTTCTTTTTTTTTTCTTTTTCTCTTTTACAATTCTTTTCTTTTTCTTGAAAACAGAAAGAAAAAATTCATTTTTATTTTCAAATTTATTACAAATATCTTTCTTTAATTTTATTACTATATTTTTTACTTTTGTGTAAATTTTTACAACTTCTACTTTACTTCCATCATTTTATTTTAGTCTACTTCAGTGTATTCACCTTTTCAAATTTTCAAACAATTTCCTTTTTTTCTTTTCCTTTCTTTTTCTTTTTTTTCTTTTCCGTTTCCTTTCTTTTTCATGAATACAGTAAGGGAAAAACTTCATTTTTACTTTCAATTTCTATTAAAATATTATTTAATTTTCATTACTATATTTTTTGCTTTTGTGTAATTTTTTTAAAATTCTAATTTACTTCCGTCATTCTATTTTAGTCAACTACAATGTATTCACTTTTTTAAATTTTCAAATGATTTCTTTTTTCTTTTTTTATCTTTTTCTCTTTATCGTTTATTTTCTTTTTTCCTAAATACAGAAAAATAAAAATTCACATTTATTAACTTTTATTTAAAATGTTTTCCTTTAATTTTTTTCTACTATATTCTTTACTTTTGTGTATATTTTTTCAAGTTCTATTTTATCCCCATAATCACATTTTAGTCTACTTCAGGGTATTAATTTTTTCAAATTCTCAAATGATTTTCTTTTGTTTTTTTCTCTGCCTCCGTTTTTTTTCTCTAATCTATGAAACCACTTTTACCACCCAGACCAAAACACACCTAGGATCTAGCATCATCTATTCGATTTGTGTGTATGTGTGTGTGTGTGTTTAATTTTTAATTTTAATATTTTTTAATTTTAATTTTTTTAATTTCAATTTTTCTACCTCATTAAACCTTTTCTCCCTTCAAAATGACAAAACGAAGGAATTCACCCCAAAAGAAAGAGCATGAAGAAACGCCAGCCAGGGATTTAACCAACACAGACACAAGCAAGATGTCTAAACCAGAATTTAGAATCATGATGATAAGAATACTAGCTGGAGTCGAAAATAGACTAGAATCCCTTTCTGCAGAGATAAAAGAAGTCAAAAATAGCCACAATGAAATTAAAAATGCTATAACTGAGCTGCAATCACAGATGGATGCAGCGGCAGCAAGGATGGACAAGGCAGAACAGAGAATCAGCGATATAGCGGACAACCTTGTAGAGAATAATGAAGCAGAAAAAAAGAGGGAGATTAAGGCAAAAAGGCACGATTTAAGAATTAGAAAAATCAGGGGCGCCTGGGTGGCGCAGTCGGTTAAGCGTCCGACTTCAGCCAGGTCACGATCTCGCGGTCCGTGAGTTCGAGCCCCGCGTCGGGCTCTGGGCTGATGGCTCAGAGCCTGGAGCCTGTTTCCGATTCTGTGTCTCCCTCTCTCTCTGCCCCTCCCCCGTTCATGCTCTGTCTCTCTCTGTCCCAAAAATAAATAAACGTTGAAAAAAAAAATTAAAAAAAAAAAAAAACAAAGAATTAGAAAAATCAGTGACTCATTAAAAAGGAACAACATCAGAATCATAGGGGTTCCAGAGGAGGAAGAGAGAGAAATAGGGGTAGAAGGGTTATGTGAGCAAATCATAGCAGAAAATTTCCAAACCTGGGGAAAGACACAGACATCAAAATCCAGGAAGCACAGAGGACCCCCCATTAGATTCAACAAAAACCGACATCAACAAGGCATATCATAGTCAAGTTCACAAAATACTTGGGCAAGGAGAGAATCATGAAAGCAGCAAGGGAAAAAAAGTCCCTAACCTACAAGGGAAGACAGATCAGGTTTGCAGCAGACCTATCCACAGAAACTTGGCAGGCCAGAAAGGAGTGGCAGGATATATTCAGTGTGCTGAATCAGAAAAATAGACAGCCAAGAATTCTTTATCCAGCAAGGCTGTCATTCAAAATAGAAGGAGAGATAAAAAAGTTTCCCAGACAAACAAAAATTAAAGGAGTTTGTGACTACTAAACCAGCCCTGCAAGAAATTTTAAGGTGGGATTTCTGAGGGGAGAAAAGATGAAAAAAAAAATATATATATATACGTATATATATACATATACATAAATAAATGAATATCAAAAGCAACAAAAGATTAGAAAGGACCAGAAAACACCACCAGAAACTCCAACTCTACAAGCATCATAATGGCAATAAATTCATATCTTTCAGTACTCACTCTAAACATCAATGGACTCAATCCTCCAATCAAAAGACATAGGGTAACAGAATGGATAAGAAAACAAGATCCATCTATATGCTGTTTACAAGAGACCCACTTTAGACCTAAAGACACCTTCAGATTGAAAATAAGGGGATGGGGAACCATCTATCATGCTAATTGTCAACAAAAGAGAGCTGGAGTAGCCATACTTATATCAGACAATCTAGACTTTAAAATAAAGACTGTATCAAGAGATGCAGAAGGGCATTATATCATAATCAAGGGGTCTATAGACCAAGAAGACCTAACAATTGTAAGCATTTCTGTGCCAAATGTGGCAGCACCCAAATATATAAATCAATTAATCACAAACATAAAGAAAATCATTGATAGTAATATCATTATAGAAGGAGACTTCAACACCCCACCCACAACAATGGACACATCATCTAATCAAAAAATCATCAAGGAAACAATGGCTTTGAATGACACACTGGACCAGATGGACTTCACAGATATATTCAGAACATTTCATCCTAAAGCAGCAGAATATACATTCTTCTCCAGTGCACATGGAACATTCTCCAGAATAGACCATATACTGGGACACAAATCAGCCCTAAGTAAGTACAAAAAGATCGAGATCATACCGTGCATATTTTCAAACCACAACGCTATGAAACTCAAAATCAACCACAAGAAAAAATTTGGAAAGGTAGGAAATACTTGGAGACTGAAGAATATCCCACTAAAGAATGAATGGGCTAACCAAGCAGTTAAAGAGGAAATGAAAAAGTATATGGAAGTCAATGAAAACGATAACACCACAACCCAAAACCTCTGGGATGCAGCAAAGGCGGTCATAAGAGGAAAGTATACAGCAATCCAGGCCTTCCTAAAGAAGGAAGAGAGATCTCAGATACACAACCTAACCTTATGCCTTAAGGAGCTGGAAAAAGAACAAATAAAACCCAAACCAGCAGAAGACAGGAAATAATACACATTCAAGCAGAAATTAATGCTATCGAAACCAAAAAAAACAGAACAGATCAATGAAACCAGAAGCTGGTTCTTTGAAAGAATTAACAAAATTGATAAACTACTAGCCAGTTTGATCAAGAAGAAAAAGGAAAGGACCCAAATAAATAAAATCAAGAATGAAAGGGGAGAGATCAAAACCAACACAACAGAAACAAAAACAATAATAAGAGAATATTATGAGCAATTATATGCCAATAAAATGGGCAATCTGGAAGAAATGGACAAATTCCTAGAAACATATACAGTACCAAAAGTGAAACAGGAAGAAATAGAAAATTTGAACAGACCCATAAACAGTAAGGAAATCGAATTAGTAATAAAAAATCTACGAAAAAAACAAGAGTCCAGGGCCAGATGGCTTTCCAGGGGAATTCTACCAAACATTTAAGGAAGAGTTAACACCTATTCTCTTGAAGGTGTTCCAAAAAAAAATAGAAATGGAAGGAAAACTTCCAGACTCTTTCTGTGAATCTAGCATTACCTTGATTCCAAAACCAGACAGAGACCCCACTAAAAAGGAGAACTATAGACCAATTTCCCTGATGAACATGGATGCAAAAATCCTCAACAAGATATTAGCCAACCAGATCCAACAATACATTAAAAAGTTATTCACCATGACCAAGAGGAATTTATACCTGGGATGCAGGGCTGGTTCAATATCCACAAAACAATTAACGAGATTCATCACATCAAAAAGAAAGGACAAGAACCCTATGATCCTCTCAATAGATGCAGAGAAAGCATTTGACAAAATACAGCACCTTGCTTGATAAAAATCCTCAAGAAAGTAGGGATAGAAGGATCATACCTCGAGATCATAAAAGCCATATAAGAACGACCCAATGCTAATATCCCCAATGGGGAAAAAATGAGAGCTTTCCCCCTAAGGTCAGAACAAGACAGGGATGTCCACTCTCACCACTGATATTCAACATAGTATTGTAAGTCTTAGCGTCTGCAATCAGACAACACAAAGAAATAAAAGGCATCCAAATCAGCCAGGAGGAGGTCAGATTTTCACTCTTTGCAGATGACATGATAACTCTATATGGAAAACCCTAAGATCCCACAAAAAAAAAAAAAAACATGCTAGAATTGATTCATGAATTCAGCAAAGTTGCAGGATATAAAACCAATGCACAGAAATCGGTTGCATTCCTATACATCAACAATGAAGTGATAGAAAGAGAAATCAAGGAATCGATCCCATTTACATGCACCAAAAACCACAAAATACCTAGGTATAAATCTAACCAAAGAGGTGAAAAATCTATACACTGAAAACTATAGAAAGCTTATGAAAGAAATGGAAGAAGACACAAAACAATGGAAAAACATTCCATGCTCCTGGGTAGGAAGAACAAATAATATTAAAATGTTGATACTACCCAAAGCAATCTACATATTCAACGCAATCACTATCAAAGTAACACCAGCATTCTTCACAGAGCTAGAACAAATAATCCTAAAATTTGTATGGAACCAGAAAAGACCCCAAATAGTCAAAGCAATCTGGGGGAAAAAAAACAAAAAACAAAGCAGGAGGCATCACAATCCCAGACTTTAAGCTATACTAAAAAGCTATAATCATCAAGACAGTATGGTACTGGCACAAGAACAGACACTCAGATCTATGGAACAGAATAGAGAACCCAGAAATGGACCCACAAACGTATGACCAACTAACCTTTGATGAAGCAGGAAAGAATATCCAATGGAATATAGACAATCTCTTCAGCAAGTGGTGCTGGGAAAGCTGGACAGCGACACGCAGAAGAATGAACCTGGACCACTTTCTTACACCAGACACACACACACAAAAATTCAAAATGGATGAAAGACCTCAATGTAAGACAAGAAGCCATCCAAATCCTCGAGGAGAAAGCAGGCAAAAACCTCTTTGATCTTGGCTGCAGCAACTTACTAAATATGTCTCCAGAGGCAAGTGAAACAAAAGCAAAAATGAACTATTGGGACCTCATGAAAATCACAAGTTTCTGCACAGCAAAGGAAACAGTCAGAAAAACTAAAAGGCACCCGACAGAATGGGAGAAGATATTTGCAAATGACATATCAGATAAAGGGTTAGTATCCAAAGTCTATAAAGAACTTACCAAACTCGACACCAAAAAAACAAATAATCCAGTGAAGAAATGGGCAAAAGACATGAATAGACACTTCTCCAAGGAAGACATCCAGATGGCCAACAGACACAGGAAAAGATGCTCCACATCACTCATCAGGGAAATACAAATCAAAACCACAATGAGATACCACCTCACACCTGTCAGAATGGCTAACATTAACAACTCAGGCCACAACAGATGTTGGTGAGGATGCAGAGAAAGAGGATCTCTTTTGCACTGTTGGTGGCAATGCAAGCTGGTGCAGCCACTCTGGAAAACAGTATGGAGGTTTCTCAAAAAACTAAAAATAGAACTACCCTACGACCCAGCGATTACACTACTAGGCATTTATCCACGGGATACAGGTGTGCTGTTTTGAAGGGACACATGTATCCCAATGTTCACAGCAGCACTATCAACAATAGCCAAAGTACGGAAAGAGCCCAAATGTCCATCGATGGATGAATGGATAAAGAAAATGTGGTATATGTATACAATGGAGTATTACTCAACAATCAAAAAGAATGAAATCTTGCCATTTGCAACTGTGTGGATAGAACTGGAGGGTATTATGCTAAGTGAAATTAGTCAGTCAGAGAAAGACAAAAATCATGACTTCACTCACATGAGGACTTTAAGAGACAAAACAGATGAACATAAGGGAAGGGAAACAAAAATAATATAAAAACAGGGAGGGGGACAAAACAGAAGAGACACAAATATGGAGAACAAACTGAGGGTTGCTGGAGGGGTTATGGGAGGGGGGATGGGCTAAATGGGTAAGAGGTATTAAGGTATCTACTCCTGAAATCATTGTTTCACTATATGCTAACTAATTTGGATGCAAATTTAAAAAACATTAAATTAAATTAAAAAAATAATAATAAATAAACATTAAAAAAATAGATGGTGTATGGTATGTGCTGGAAGGTTGGCTTGTGCATGCACACCCTGAATGTATTACTCATGACCTTGAAAATGTAGACATCCTGACCTCTCTCTATAGTCCCGTGAAGCAGAATGTGCAGTACTGCTGTTCAGCATTCAAGGTCAGGGTCTGCAGGTGTGTCCAGCCCAGAGGGTCTCCTTTGTAACCATGAGTGAATGAGTGGCCAGCCTTGATCCCCTGGGGGTGCTGGTCATGTGAGAAGAGGACAATCTACAGATGGCTGCTGGGCTAAGTTGCTATGCTATAAAAGTCTGCTGTACATAGATCCCAGCAGCCTGATGTTTTGTCCAGCCAGCTGCTCCTGAACTTCCTGCACAAAAGTTCCCCCAATACACCTGGGTCTCTTCACTGTCTGAGTTTTTTCTTTGGCTTCACCAGACCATCTCCCGCCCTAAGTACAGAGTCTGCTGGGATGCAGTTAAACATGATAACATTCTATATCCAAGACTAAGAACAAATTCCAGAAATCTCATCCTTATCCTGTGGTTTGACAATTAACACAAAGTCCCCTGATCCCCCCAAGTCAATACCTAGGGCCTCTTGGTCTCATGAGCCCACTGTGTTCTTCTCAAGTGTCATTTGGCATTAGTGTAGACCACAATGTTAACACAGCATGTCTCTTTGGGCAGAGCCTGATCTTTGTTACTGGAGGAGCAAAGGACAATACAAAGAAGATAGAAGTCACAGCTCCTGCCCTTGGAAAGTTTGAACAGTAATGAGCAGACAGACACAGCAGAAAGCAGCAGCATCTATTAAAAACATAGGCAATACTAAAGTGCAATTATATAGACACAGAAAAATGTCTGATTTGATTAAAATGACTTAAGTCAGGCATCTCTGCATAGAGTTTGTTAACTTACATTTAAGGGCTAACCATGGATATGTAGGCTGAAAGTCTAGAAATTTTCGCTTTCATGGAATTGATATTCAGTTAAATGATTTTTGGTGAATCCAACCACTTTCCCATCACAACTCATCCTATGCATTACTTTGGCCCTGATTAACATAAAATGTCCTTCTACAAATTAATACATTTAGAAAAAAAGTAAAGAATCATATAATTTGCTACACAGCATATAACTGGCTATAACACCCAGTGAGGACTTGAGGATCCTGGCAGCTGGCCACGTGAGCCCAGAGATGGCTGAGCTGTGGCTGACACATCTTTATTGCAGCTGGCTGATTCCCAGGCAGTCAGCTAAGCTGTACTTAGATTTTTGATCCCTGGAAATCTTGAGGTAATAACCATTTCTTATTTTAAGCTGCTAAATTTTAGGGGAACTTGTTACTCATGAGTATAACTAATAAAAGTAACATTCGAATCTTTTTTTTTTAATTTGAAAAATCTACAATTGAAGGAAGCCATGTTAACCCAGAAAAATTAGTACAGATATAGTTGGCAACTTATGTAATATATATTGTCCATATTTACAAAGTGCATAATTAAGGAACAGTTTGTATGGAAGGTACATGCTCAGCTGTGCCCTAAATGCTTCATAAGAAAATCAACAAATTCAGGGGCACCTGGGTGGCTCAGTCCAGCATCAACTCTTGGTTTAGGCTCAGGTCATGATCTCATGGTTCATGGAATCAAGCCCCATGTCGGGCTCTGCACTAACAGTGTGGAGCCTGCTTGGGATTCTCTCTCTCCTTCTCTCTGCCCCTCCCCTGCTTGTGCTCTCTCTCTTTCTCTCTCTCTCAAAATAAATAAATAAATGTAAATTTTTTTTGAAAAAGCAAAGAGAAAAAAAATTACACAAAACAATGTTGTTAGTCTCAAATGGAAGTAAAAGCTGGAGAAATACATAAAAGCCAGTAGTATAAATATTTAAGGCATCTAAGTTCACGGGGAAGATAACGCCAAAAGAAACCATGGGTGGCTGAGGAAGGAGCCATGTCTCAGACTCTCGCATTCTCTCCCTCTCTCTCTCTCTCTCTCCCCCTCTCCCTCTCTCAAAAATAAATAAACATTAAAAAATTGTAAACATGTAGGTAGTGGATAAGCTTGGAACATGAAATTGTAGACTTAGTAATACGTGGCCATTTGTATTACCACAAATTTTATTTTTTTTATTTTTTATTTTTTCCCACACAAATTTTATTTTATTTTCAGATATCACAAAAGTACTGAGACTTCGAATTGAATCTATACAAATTGGGGGGAAGGTGACATCATTAAATATTTCAATGCATAATATGATTTATCTCTCCATTTTTATCTTTTTAATTTACTCTCAATATTTTAGACCTTTTCCCCCTAGATTTTCAAATAATTTTTGAATAATTGCTTACCTAATCTTTAAAAATGTTGTGTTTTTTTTTTTTATTTTAATTCACTCGTTAGGGTCTTCAGTATAATGTAGAACAGAAGTATTGTTAGCAGAAATCCTTCCCTTTCAACATTTCACTATCAAAAACCATGTATTCTGTGGGTATTATGTAGAGATTTTCTATCAGTTTAGGGAGATTCTCTCTTAGTCCTAGATTTCCATGAATTGTGTTTTTTTATAATGAATAAACATTGGATTTAGCGCATGCTTTTTCTATGCATATCAGTATATATTATATTTCTTTCTTTTGTGTCCATATAATATATCACCTGATGGAGTTTTACTATTAAATCAACTTTAAATACCTGAAGGAAGGCAATGTTAGCCACAATGTGTATTTTCACTGGAATCGATGTGATCCTATTTTGTTCAGGATTTTCACTTTGATGTTCCTGGTTGATATAGGCCTGCAAGTTCTATTTCTTGTACTATTATTGATGGTTTTTACATGAATGTTATAATAGCTTCATTGAATGCTTAACAGATACTTCTTACTTTTTCTATTCTATGGAAGACTTGGTAAGATTGGCATAATTTTATTTTATTTTTTATGGAATTTGCCAATAAAACCATCTAATAAAACCATCCAGGAAAACCACCTGATTTTTCTTATAGGAAAGTTACAATTACAGAGTGAATTCATCCAAAGCTCTATGATGAATGCATGACTCCAGCTTTTTTTATTCTTGTGTCAACTTTGGTAAGTTAGGTTGTTTTTTTATGCAAATTTTCAAAAGAGTTGACATAAAGTTGTTCATAACAGTGCCTTATAGTTTTCAATTGGGGGAAAAGAGCAATTATAATTTGGAAATGACATAAATTTGGGGTTTTTTTTATTTTTTAATGTTTATTTATTTTTGAGAGAGAGAGACAGACAGAGCATGAGTTGGGGAGGGACAGGCAGAGAGGGAGACACACAGAATCCGAGGCAGGCTCCAGGCTCTGAGCTATCAGCGCAGAGCCCAAAGCAAAGCTCAAACTCATGGACCATGAGATCATGACAAGCTGAGTTCGGACGCTTAACCAACTGAGCCACCCAGGAGCCCCTAAATTTCAGTTTCTTGTTGTTCAGTGCAGATGATGCTAGCCCAACATGGGGTAGGCACACCAGACAAGCTTAAAAATCACCAGTAGTGATAAATGCACACTGAGATGTAAAGAAACCACTATACAAAAATTTTGACATTCATTTGTCCCTCAGATCCTAAACTACATTTGTTTCATTTATTTTTAGTGAACCAGATATGAAATTTTATACTAACAAATTAACTCATTTGAATAAGTTTTTTTTTTCATTTTCAAATAAAACTGCCCAACAAGGCACAATTGTTAAATGTGGGCATGAATGTTAGTGGGAATGAAAATTGGTGCAGCCACTCTGGAAAACAGTGCGGAGGTTCCTCAAAAAATTAAAAATAGACCTACTCTATGACCCAGCAATAGCACTGCTAGGAATTTACCCAAGGGATACAGGAGTACTGATGCATAGGGGCACTTGTACCCCAATGTTTATAGCAGCACTCTCAACAATAGCCAAATTATGGAAAGAGCCTAAATGTCCATCAACTGATGAATGGATAAAAAAATTGTGGTTTATATACACAATGGAGTACTACGTGGCAATGAGAAAGAATGAAATATGGCCCTTTGTAGCAACATGGATGGAACTGGAGAGTGTGATGCTAAGTGAAATAAGCCATACAGAGAAAGACAGATACCATATGGTTTCACTCTTATGTGGATCCTGAGAAACTTAACAGAAACCCAAGGGGGAGGGGAAGGAAAAAGAAGAGGTTAGAGTGGAAGAGAGCCAAAGCATAAGAGACTCTTAAAAACTGAGAACAAACTGAGGGTTGATGGGGGGTGGGAGGGAGGGGAGGGTGGGTGAAGGGTATTGAGGAGGGCACCTTTTGGGATGAGCACTGGGTGTTGTATGGAAACCAATTTGACAATAAACTTCATATATTGAAAATAAATAAATAAATAAATGTGGGCATGAAAAACGGGCCAGCTCAACAGTGTAATATTTATTGGCAAACATGATTTTAGAGTCCACTACATGCTTTCTTATGTTTAAAGCTGTGTAAGACTCATTTTAGCTTGATCAGTTGGGGACAGGGCACCAGTCCAATAATTCATGAAGCTAGCTTGTGTGTTTGGAATGAAATTATTTTGTAAGAGGTAAGTAAAAGATTGAATTTTATCCTAATGGGAAGGAGGATGAGTTCAAAATACGTTATTTCCAAACCATCATCTCTATTAATTCTTCATTACAGACTTCTGCATTTCCATCAGTCTCTGCCTGTGTGATGATTCCACCGTCTTCTTCCAGCAGTAACACTTCCCCTAAGCTTGTCAGTGTGAGACGTGACTCTGCCTTGGTGCCGTCTAACCATTATCGGCCTTGTTGAAAAACTCAGAGTTACCTGTGGAGCTGCCTTCACACTCTGTATCTTTCATTTTTATAATCATCATGGTAAAATTTCTGGCAAATCAGTGGTACATTGATTTCTTTCATTACACCTTGTATTTCTTCTGGGTGCCAACTGAGAGAAGGTAGGAAAGCCCCCACTTCCTTTGTTGGAACAACACTGTCGCCATTTTTGAGAGATGGATTCTTCTGTTTGGTCACAGATCAGCCGCCATATGTGCAGAGGAAAGACAAGGGGTCAGACAAGTTCAGGGGGTTGAGTACCTGTGGGTATCCCCCTGCTACTGCTGGGCACACCATTGCCACCCTGGAAGCAGCCTGCATGTTCCTTATGTGAGCAGAGGCATTCTTCATTCCTGATATTGGTTATCCTGACTTCCCTCACTATCACTGATCTATCTTGCCATGGATTGTAAATTTTATTAGCTTTTTCTAAAAATTTGAGTAGAGTTGATACGCAATGTTCCATTATTGTGAGGTGCACAGCATGGTGATTGACAGGCTCACACATGATGCTGTGTCCACCACCTGTCTCCAGACATCACTGTTACAGCATCACGCACACATTCCCTACCCTGCGCCTTTTACCCTGTGACTTATTCATTCCTAACTGGATGTCTGAAAAAACCAACACTTCACTTTAATTGTTAGTATTTTTATTCTTATATTCATTCTTTCCAATTTTCTACCTTCTTTAGGTTTGTTTTCCTCTTCCTGTCTAACACATTGAGATGGATATTTACATCATACATTTTTGGTTTTTCCTCAATTCTAATATATGTATGTAAGGCTATAAATTCCTCATGAGCACACCCATAACAGAATCCAGTAACTTGAAATGTCATTTATCTCTCATTCCAAAATGTTTCCTAATTTCCAATGCAATATTATATTAATCCATGCATTGTTTAGAAATGTAGTCCTTAATTCCCAAATAAATATTTTATTTTTGTTGTTGATGACTAACTTAACATATTGAATGCCTTCAATTCTCTGAGTTTGTTAAAACTTTTAATGGTCCAATGTATAGTCAATTTTTACAAATATTCCACGTGCCTTTTGAAAAACACATACTCTGAATCATTGAATTTAATGTCCTATGATGATCATGATGAACTCATCTGTAATTATAGTTCAAATTTTAATCTTTACTCGTTTTAGTCTGCTTGTCTTAACAGTTACTGAGTGAAATGTAACATTTTCACCATGTAATTGTAAATCTATGTATATTCGATATTGGTGTTGTAGATTGTTTATATATTTTGAGTCCACTTAAAAACAGGAGCATACAACTTTAGAATTGTTTCATTTTACAGATGAATCAATATACATTGATTTTTAGTGATCCTCTTTATCCCTGGGCATGAATCAAGGTTATCCAGAGAATCAGAACAGAGTGTGTGTGTGTGTGTGTGTGTGTGTGTGTGTGTGTGTGTGTTATTATTTTATATGTCTCTATCATCTATCTATCCTGTCACCTATCTACCCATCTATCTATCATCTATTGATAATCTATCACCTATCTATCATCTATCTATTGATAATCTATCACCTCTATAACTATCATCTATCTATCTATCTATCTATCTATCTATCCATTAAGAAATTTTTCATAAGGAATTGGCCAGTGTCATTATGGAGGCCATCAAGTCCACAACCTGCACCCAGTTCAAGTCTGACAGCCAGCAGTTTGCACTGATGTCCCCATTCGGTGGCTCTCAGGCAGGAGAAGTCTCTTGCTTAGGAAGAGTCAGCCTTTTGTTCTTTTCAGACCTTCAGCTGGTTATATGAGGCCCACCCACATTACAGATATCAGTCTACTTTACAAGTCTACCAATTTAAATGTGAATCTCTTACAAAAACACCTTCATAGAAACATCCAGCATATTTGGATATTTTGCCAGCTATCTGAGAAAACCATGGCCCAGTCAAGTTGACACATAAATATAACCATCACATTCTGATAATACCATTCATCCTAAAAATTGTGTTCTGCTATAAATATAGATATACAACCTTTTCTTTTGTTAATATTTGCATGATATAACTTTCATTGTCTTTTACATTTAGCTTTTCTGCACCTTTCTGTTTGGGATGATGTAGCTCTTGTAAGCAACATCGACTTGTCAGGGATTTTTTCCTACCAGCCTGACACTCTGGCCTTTTAACTGAAGGACGTCATCCATTTAAGTTTAAAGTAAGAACTGGGGGGGCGCCTGGGTGGCGCAGTCGGTTGAGCGTCCGACTTCAGCCAGGTCACGATCTCGCGGTCCGTGAGTTCGAGCCCCGCGTCAGGCTCTGGGCTGATGGCTCAGAGCCTGGAGCCTGTTTCCGATTCTGTGTCTCCCTCTCTCTCTGCCCCTCCCCCGTTCATGCTCTGTCTCTCTCTGTCCCAAAAATAAATAAACGTTGAAAAAAAAATAAATAAATAAAGTAAGAACTGGTATTTGGGAGTTTAAATCTACTATCTCATTTTGTATTTTCTTTCTGTCCCTTGTCCTACGTCCTTTTCTTTCCTTTGTTCCTCTCTTTTTATGGACTTTGAATTATTTACGACCTTTATCAATTTAGAAGCTATACATTCTTTACCTGGTCATTGGTGGTTATGCCTTAAACAAAAAATCGCATCCTTGGTAGATAAAACTCAGTTGTTAGTTGGTATTTTACCCCCCTCCAGCACAATACTTTGGGACCTTCTAATTCCACTTACCTTCTCCCAACAGGAGAAGGCTATTGCTGTAACGGATATTAATTCTATAAGTAATTCAACCTTCACAGCATATTACCTTTATTATTATTTTATGCAGTACATATCCATTTAGATTTACCAATATATTTAAATTCTTGATTCTCTCATCCTACTTAGAAACCATCCACTTGTGGGGCGCCTGGGTGGCTTGGTCGGTTAAGCATCCGACTTCGGCTCAGGCCATGATCTCGCGGTCTGTGAATTCGAGCCCCGCGTCGGGCTCTGTGCTGACAGCTCAGAGCCTGGAGCCTGTTTCAGATTCTGTGTCTCCCTCTCTCTCTGACCCTCCCCTGTTCATGCTCTGTCTCTCTCTGTCTCAAAAATAAATAAACGTTGAAAAAAAAATTTTAAAGAAACCATCCACTTGTGATCATTTTCTGCCCTGTTTGCTACTAGTGAGATGTCAACTTGTATTTATCTGAAATTGTCTTTATTTAACTTTCATTTTTGAGAATACTGCATTATGTAGAAAATTCTAGGATTCTAGTTCTTTTTTTTCACCCACTGAAGGTATTATTTTCCTCCCTTAAAAATAATCTAGTCTGTTGTTACTGTTGAAAAAATCATCTTTCAATCTTCCTATGGTTCTTTTGGAGGTTATTGTTCTTGTTTTTAAGTTTTCTTTTGCCACACTCTTCTTCAATCTCAAGATAATATGTTTGTGTATAGAATTTATTATTTGTCATGCCTGGGTTTACTTGGGCTTTTTAAAAACAGATTAATGTTTTCAAGTTTGGAATATTTTTAAGTTTATTTATTTTTGAGAGAGAGAGAGAGAGAGACAGAGTGTGAGCAGGGGAGGGAAGAGAGAGAGAGACACAGAATCCAAAGCAGGATCCAGGCTCTGAGCTGTCAACATGAGTCTGGCACGGGGCTTGAACTCACAAAAACTATGAGATCATGATCTGAGCAGAAGTTGGACACTTAACAAACTGAGCCACCCAGGTACCTCCAGTTTGGCATGTTTTTAACCACCATCTTCAAATTTTGCTTAAGGCATGTTCTTTGTTCCGTGTGCAGTACATTCTTTGCGCTTTGTTCTTGGTGACATCCAGTTCCTTGAGTTTTGCTACAGGCATGTCTAATCTGCTATTAAATCCATCTGCTCAGCTCCTAATTTGAGTTCTTAAAATTTTCCATTCTGGAATTTCTAGTGTTTCTTGTCGTTGTGGTTGTTTGTTTTCCAAATCTGAAATTTTATTTTTTATGGTTTCTAATTCCCTGAATTACTAAATTCTGGAAATGTTCTCCATGAACATTGTATGTTTTTCATATAGTCTGTGGGAGTACAGAGGACAGGAGAGATAAAGTAGGGCAAGAGCAGTGCGTGCTGAATGCAGCACGTGCTCAACACAGTAACTGCTCAACCAAGGGAACACAAGACGTGCTGGAAGAAGCAGAAGGGTTTTTCTTTCCAGGATGAAATGCTCAGGTTACTAAGGAAGGTTGACTCCACCTTTACCCCTTACTTTGCCCCATGCATTCTTCGTGAGTTTGCCAATGTATAGGCATAGACACTCACATAGTCAAGTCATGGTATGTCTTACATGATTTATTAACTTATGTTTCTCCTTTCATTTCCACATACTATTGTTCACTCCCCAATAAATACAAGAGAGCTACCCAGCCCTCTCTTGCTTAAGGGAGTTTTTCTTGGTGCAGTCCCTCCAGCCTCTCATCATTTGAAACCATCTGGACTCTGAGTAATGCTTTCAGTCTTGTGTCACACCAAGCAGCGTGACAATAGTCTGTGGCCAGTTGTTCAATAAATACTAATAACTGAGGTTAGGTTTCTATTGTCCATTTTCATGCTGATTGTTTTCATTTTTTTCTTATCTATTCATACATCTACTTATCCCTGATTTCTTTTTGTTAGTGGACAGTATGATGACATCACTTTCCAGTAATACACTATCAGGTATTCACCTGAATATTGAAGTCCTAGTCTGATCTGAGGATATTATATTTTGTTGAATGCATTTTCTTTATTCACTGAGATGAACATACAGTTTTAAACCTTCATTCTGCTAATGTGGTGCATCACATTTACTGATTTGTGTATTTTGAACCACCTTTCAATCCAGGGATTGATCCCGCTTAATAATGCTGTATGATCCTTTACAAATGCTGTTGAATCCCATTTTCTAGTATTTTACTGAGGAAATCCCTGTATTTATCAGGGATATTGGCCTGTAACTTGTTTGGCTTTGGTTGAGGTTAATGCTTGCCCGTGAAATGAGTTTTGAAGCATTCCCTTCTCTTAGAATAATTTGAGGAGGAATGACTTAATTCTTATTTAAGTGTTTGATAGAAATCTGTAGAGCTGATTGATCTTTTGGGGGAGGGCTTTTAACCCTGCTGTAATCTCCTTACTCATCATTGATCTGTTCAGATTAGGGTGTGTGTTTTTAGGAGTTTTTTCATTTTTTTCTAAGCTATCCAAAGTGAACAACTGTTCATAAGTCTCTGTGTATTTTTGTGGTATCAAGCTTGTCTCCCCCTTTAATTTATACTTGTATTTATTTGAATCTTCTCTTTCTTGGTTTATCTAGGTAAAGGATTGTCAACTTTTGGTTACATTTTCAAAAACCCAAAGTTGTTTTGATGACTTTTATGTTCTCTTGTTAGCGTCTGTCATTTACAGCTGACCTTGGACAACATGGGGCTTAGGAGCACAAACATGTAAATTTTGACTACCCCAAAACTTAACTGAGCAAACTACATAGGAAAGCATAGGAATAATTTTACCTGCTTCATCCCATTACACATCCAGAGCAGCTTGATGCTAAGAAGGATCACCTCAGAGACATTTCACCACTTGGGGAAAAAAGAAGAACCCCCAGGAATCTGTCCTGTGTCCCCCCTTTGGCCGATCCATCATTGGAGCTGCACTGCCATCTGCTACTGCTCTGTACATTTCTGATAAGCTGTTAATATCCAACATGGACAAAGAACTCAGAGAACTGGAGATCCTATGATCCATTTTCCATTACCATCAACCCACACAAGTCAGATGCCCTTAATTTTCATTTCAACCTTGCTGCCTGGTACAGAATCTTGTCTGATGGATGCTCTGTTAATTACATATCTAAGGAAATGTGGTGTTTCCACCCACTAAGAATTGGTTAGTTATAATAGGTCAATATCAACATACACCCTTCTTCCATCTTTTCAGTCTAATCAGGACCTCAGTGGATTGTATGATGCCCATCTGCATTCGTGGGGTGGGGGGGGGGGACCTTCTTGGCCCAGCTTCCCAGTTTACCAGTTCAGACACTTATCTCTTTCAGAAGCACCCTCACACAGACACACCCAGAAATAACATTCGACCAGCTCTCTGGGCATCCCTTAGCCCAGTCAGGTTGACACATAAAAATAACCATCACAATGTTCAAAGTGTACAGTGCCAACCAAAGAAGGTTGCTTGGCCATGGTATCCTTTTTATTAAGGTTCTGTTATACAGGTGTGACTGACAGAATCACTGGCCACGTAGCTGAGCTCAGCCTCCAGCCTCCTTCCTCTCTGGAAGTCAGGTTTGTATCACCATGACTCAAAGCTGCAAACCTCTAGCCATATGGTTGGTGTTTCTGGCAGGACCAGCCCCATCCTGAAGCTGTCTTGGGGCCCATATAAGGTCACCTT
The DNA here is from genome assembly GCF_018350155.1 of Leopardus geoffroyi. Classification (NCBI taxonomy): domain Eukaryota; kingdom Metazoa; phylum Chordata; class Mammalia; order Carnivora; family Felidae; genus Leopardus; species Leopardus geoffroyi. The sequence goes on along the minus strand of NC_059332.1, from coordinate 425,887 downwards.
ATGAGCGTATGCCCAGGTGTGATCCAAGTGGTTTATGAATAACAAAGACACTGTGTCACTTGGGGAATTCTGAGAGTTTTAGAAGCTCTATTTCAGAAACTCAGGACAGAGAGCACATAAATTCTTTATTATATCATATGTGCCCATCCCATGTGCTCCTCATCCTTCCTACCTCCTTTCAGTTCTCAATCCCATACTATTATCCTTACATGTTTACTTACGGGTTTGCTTGTTGGGTGGTCCCCATTACACTAACCTGATTTTCACAAGACTGTGGAGTTTTTCTCACTCCTGTGTTTTCTGCCCCTACTACATTGTCTGATATAACATACGCTCAATGACCACTTCTTAAGTAAATCAGTGAATAAATACTGAACCAAGAATGATTATACATAAATAAGTGCAGACCACAGTGACAAGTGCTACAAATCCCTGAGAGAAAAACAAATCAAGTAGACCATTCACCACAACGAGGGGATGACTCTTAATGGACATCAGACGTCCGCCCTGTTAGTCCCAGAGGTGCTCCTGGCAGTCTTTCAACAAAACTTCTTCCTGAAGATCTTCTTCAGAGCCAACCACACTTCCTTATTCCTAAGAGTGTATATCAGTGGGTTCAGCACTGGGGTGACTGCACTGTATATAACAGCCACCAACCGATCCTGAACCATGGAAGTGGCTGAGGCTGGACGGATGTATGTGAAGCCCACAGGCCCATAGAAAAGACACAGCACCATGAGGTGCGAAGCACACGTGGACAGAGCCTTGTGAAGTGTGCTGCAGGACTGATGCTCAGACAGAAGGAAACCAACGACATAGAGGTAGGAGAGAAGAGTCAGGAAGAAGGCACCCATGGAAATCCCACCTGTGATGATGGAAATAAGCCATTGATTGACCTGCGTGTCACCACAGGCCAGTTCCAGGAGAGGCTTCACATCGCAGAAGAAGTGGTGGAGTTTCAGAGAGTGGCAGAAGTTCAGGCGTGCAGTCAGGACAGAATGCATCAGAGCATAAAGGAAGCTGGTGAGCCAGGCTACGGCAGCCAAGAGGACACACACCTGGTGGTTCATGAGCATGGCATAGTGAAGTGGGTAGCAGATGGCCACGAATCGGTCAAAGCCCATAATGGCCAGCAAGATGGCCTCAGAACAGCCCAGAAAGTGGAAGAAGTGTAGCTGAGTGATGCAGCCTAGGAAAGATATGACCCTTCGAGTGGACAAGAGGGTTAGAAGCAGCTTGGGCAGTGTCACCGAAGAATAGCAGATGTCCAGACAAGAAAGGTTTCCCAGGAAAAAATACATGGGGGAGTGGAGTTTGGGCTCCAAAAAAATGATCACCAATATAGCTCCATTTCCAACCAAGCTTATCAAGTAAATGATTAAGAAAAGCACAAAGAAGAAAGGCTGCAGATCCTGAACACTGGTCAGGCCAAGTAAGAGAAACTCACTCACTGTAGTGACGTTCTCCATTGCCTGGGGAGCAAATGTAACAATAACAGTGAGTTAATTTTTCTGAATTTTTAATTTTACATCATGGATGTTAAGTAAGGCAAGATTACTATTTGGAAGACCCTAGGAGTGAGCTACAATGTAAAGAATATTTAGGAGCAGTAAAGCTAAATTTACTTACAATAAAATTGAAGATTAACATACCTCATAAATTCATATGTAGTAAAATGACATTAGATTAATAAAAGCAGCTATAAAGAGAACTTTTTAAAGTAGGAGATGTGGGACATGACTATAACCTCACAAATATATTAGAATCCAAGGTTGGGCAAATTTAAGACACACAAGTCAGGGGAATTGTTGAGCTTATAATTCCAGGTTCTGGAAGCAATGCAGACATAGCCTTGTGAGGATTTTTTCCCTCTTCTTCTAAGATACATAAAAGCCCCAGGAAACCAGCACCTTCCTGGCCACCCAAACCTTCAGTAAAATTAAGAGATGCAAAGCCCAGAAACTTCAAATATTGTGTAAGGAGAGGATAAAAACACACAATTAGGATCAGTAATCACAAGATTGCAGCCTGGCAGTGGGGCTGTTGATGTAGTTGAGAAAAATAGTGAGAAGTCCTAACAATGGGAGAACTTTGAATATACCCCAAATATTTTAGCCCAAAAAGAAAAGTGCTCCACACTTAGCAGGGATTTCTACAAGGGAAAAAATTTAGAAGAAGGCAAAGCATAAACCCTGAGGAAGAGAGAAAAGGCACAGGAAGTATAAGAACAAAGAAACCCTTGCTGTTTGTAAAATAAAATAATCACCACCCTGTCAACTGAAAAGTGGGCCCTTGACCTAAGGAATTGGAAAAACTTATACTTACCCACCCACACTGAGAGTCTCCTGCTGATTACTGGTCCAAAATATCATAGTCCAATGTAAGCTCCCAACTTCAAAAGGTGACAGAACTAGTGAAGGCAGTCAAATCCACCACAGAATAAGAAGCTTTAACATACCTCTCTGTATGCAGACAGAAGAATTAGCCAACAAGTCAGGAAGAATATAAACATCTGAACAACATCATTTACAAGTTTGATTAACACATATAGAACACTTAACCCAACAAGAAAGAATTTACACACACACACGCAGAGAAAACACAAACTGAGAGAATTCATCACTACACTAAATATACCGTACAAGAAGTTCTTGAGGAAGAAGTAAGGGATACGAGACAGAGGAACGGAAATGCAGAAGGAGACTGAGAACTGCAGAATGGGTGCACATCTGGGCACACACCAGGGAAAACAGACTCCAGACAGGTGAGAAATACTATATAAAGCAAGAGTGATCATGACCTGTGGATGTTCAAACTGTATAGAGTACAATGCATGAATGAAAAGCAAGAAAAGAATTCAAATTATTTTCACACATAACATTTAAAAAATCAAGCATAGGTTGAGTCTTTACCAAAAAAAAAAAAAAAATGGCTGGCTCTGTTGGTGGAGTGTGCAACTCTTGATCTTGGGGTCGTGAACTTGAGCCCTGCATTGAAGGTAGAGATTACTTTAAAAAAAATCTTTAAAAAAAAAAGCTTCAAAATTTTCAAAAGATGGAACCATCCTAAGACTGTTCTTTGACTATGGTGGGATTAGAAAACACTAAAAAGATATCTAGAAACTCACTAAATGCTTGAAGTTAGGCAATACACACCAAGTAATTCACAGATAAAAGGAGAAATAGGCATTAGAAAATATTTTTAAGTGAACGATAATGAAGATAAGACATATCAAAGCTCTTGTTCTTCAGCTAAAGGAAGAAATAGAGGGGAAGTTTTGGCCTTGGATTCATACACTAGAAAAGAAAAAAATATTGAAAACCAATACCTTAAACTTTCATTTTAAGAAGCCAGGTGGATAAAGGAAGGATACCAGCAACCCAAGTCTGAAGAAAGTAGAAGGAAAGGAATAATGAAAATTACAACATGAATCATTACAGTAGAAAAGAGCACAACAGAGCAAAGTCAATGAAATAAAAACCTAGAAGTTTGAAAAGATTAGTGAAAGTCAATGTCCAATGTAAAAGTCATCGTGAACACCTTCATGCCAATGAACTTAACAATGCAGATGTAATTTACAAATTAATTCAAACCAAAAGTGGATTACAAAAACTTTCAGTAACAAAGAGGAAATGTGATTGATAACTCTATAGGAAACCAGAGCTGCTATTTAAAATCTTCCCCAAAAGGAAACACCAAGTCCATATTGCACGGGCGAATTCTACCAAACAGTTAAGAAAGAAATAATAGCGACTCACACAAATTCTTCCAAATAAAGAAAAGGGTGAAACGTCTCAACTTCCTTTAGAAGGCTGCATAACTTTGAATATCAACACTTTGAAAAGGACTGAACAGAAAATTGCAACCTCCTGTGTTTCATGAACACAGGTGCAGAGTCCCTTTCTTCCTGTCTGCTTGGTGATCCTGGGTGTGAAGCCACCTCCTCAGGCATCTGGGTTATTGCGCCAGTCTTTCCACTCTTGCCCAACCCGCCATTCTCAGCAGCATCCAGGAGTACTCTGCTAAATATAAGCCTAATGCGCTACACCCTCTAGTGGTTCCCATCTTATCAGAGTAAACATTCAGTCAGTACACTAACCTGAGTCTATTTCCACTGCCCTTGTGAGTGTTCAGCTGCCCCGGCTCACTGCTGTTCCTGGAACACACCAATCACACTCACTTCAGGGTCCAGGCACAGCTGTCCGGGTCTGGGCACTCTTACACTTGTGAAATCTGCATAACTAATCCCCACATCTCTTAGTGTTTGCCCCACAGGCACTCCCTCAATGTAGATTGCTCTGATTGCCCTGTGTTAATTTACCAAAAAATGAGACAAGCGTACTGTGTCATTCTTCCCTGCTATGGTGTCACCAATGGCACTCGTCCTACACTGGTACATTGGATTTTATCATACGTGTTGTCTTTCATCCTCAACTTAAATATAAGCTCCAAAAGCAAACAAACAAATAAACAAACAAACAAACAAACAAACAAAAACTATTGTCCATTTTATTCACTATTGCACCCCCCAGCATCTAAAACTGGAACTTTTTTGTTTTTGGTGCTGTCTCTATATTGATTGAATTAACTAGTAGATTATTATTACCAGTTCAGTGTTTGTCAACTATTAAAATTACCCCAAAGAGGTCAGATCTGTGCTTTACTAAGTCCAGTAATCTACAATGTACCTGCAGTATTCCCCTGAATGTGATGCTATGTCACAAAGGACTCCTCCACTTTATCAGAGCCCCCAGCAACACAGAAAGTCAGGAATGGATATTTGCAATCAAGTAAATGGTTTTTAACCACGTAAGGCCAGTTGTTGTTTTAGCAAATCACCTTTATCATAAACTGACTTCAAGGACACTAGTGATTCTTAGTGATTATTTAGCATCAGTAAAAGTTTTAAATTTTAAATAATTATATGATTAGTGAAAGGATACAAAAGTCAAGGAGCTGTTTTCCATGGATGTGGACAATAGGAGAAATATTCTAACTGGAATTATTAGTAGCAGAGGGAAGAGGGTTCATCTCAAGAATCACATATGTGATTGAAGGACATTGTAACCAGAATAAACATCAGGGATTTGAGATGTACCCATGTGAAAACACATGATTATACTATAGTTCTGAAAATTATTTTCCTTTTTCCTGAATGGTCACACCATCCATCCTCCACTAACAATAATACTACTGCAAAGTTATGTAACTATCTGACACAAGGTGCAATGTAGCACTCTAATGCTAGGACTAGAACCTGCCACATGCATTAAGACATTACTCAGTTAATTCTTTTCTTTCTCCCTCACTTCCTTCTTCCCTTTATCTTCTCTCTTTGTGAAACACACACTAAGAAATTCTATCAAAACATACACCTATACTTGATAACAATCTACTCTGAAAAACACTGTAACAAAAAAAAGTAAAAAATACACACACAAATTGATCAGGGAGTTTGAAGCTTCGCAGCTGATGACTTGTGCTGGGAGCCACCTAGTGTGTCCCACTCTGATTTTCACAGCCTATATTCAAAGAGTTCCCAGTTATCCCCACCCACACCTTCCGGGCACCCTGACCCAACATCAGAAAACCATTCTCTCAGCCAGTTTGCCCTGTACTTCTCTCTGCACGTACCTTACAATGACATAATGTCTGCTCAGAATTCAGAGATCCGATGTCTCTCTGGTTAAATTATCAGAGACAGTTCTGGCTGCTCAAAACTTCTTATGTCCATTTTTATTACAAACAGCTTATATCTAAAAGATTGAATCTCCGCAAATTTCATCTCTCATTCTAACCAGAGAACAAACAGACTAAATCTTGGAAAACCTCCCCAGTGGCATCCTGGGAATTAACGTCTTGGGGTTTTTCTCTCCAAGGACTTATTCTCTCCATATTTCTATTCCCATAAATATCAATTTATGCGGGGGGGGGGAGGGAGGTGGTGTGATTATGAAGCCACTACATTGATTTTTTTAATGGCAAAATGCATACAGGGTAAGAAGATTTAAGTAACTGCTGCCCTAGCATCATACACCATGGAGACTAGAAAACAGTGGAAATACAATTTTAAAATGTTGGCAGAAAAAAAATTGTCAACTCAGAATTCTATATCTGGTCAAAATATTCTTTAAAAATGAAGGCGAATTAAAACATTTTCACTTAAAAGAACATTAAAAGGATCCATCACCGAGAGACCTGTGATAAAAGCAAAGCTGAAGGATGTACTTCAAGCTAAATGGGCACATGTCCCGGTGCAAACTTGAACTTCCAGGAAGAAATGAAGAGCAACAGAAATGATAAATATGGAGTAACTATGAAAGACACTTTTCTGTGAAAAATTGAGTCCTTTTCCTCTAAGATTAGGAACAAGAGAAGGATGCCCACTCTCACCACTTCTCTCCAACATAGTACTCGATGTTGTAGCCAGAACAATTAGGCAAGAAAAAGAAATAAAAGGCACCCAAATAAGAAAGGAAGCTATAATTGTTTCTCTGCACAGATGACATGATCTTGTAAAGCAAAACAAAACAAAACAAAACAAACCTGAAATGCCACCCACAAAAAAGTGTTAGGATTAATAAATGAATTCAATAAACTTGCAGGATACAAAATCAACATACAAAAATAAGTTGTGCTTCTGTACACTAAAAAGAAACTATCTGAAAAAGAAATTAAGAAAACAATCACATTTACAATGGTAAAAGAATAAAATACTCAGCAACAAATTTAACCAAGGAGACGAAAGATCTGCACACTAAATACTTTAAAACATTGACAAGAGAAATGGAAGAAGAGACATAAATGGAGAAATATCCCATGTTCATGCTTTGGAAAAACAAATAATATTAAAATACTCATACTACACAGAATGATATATAGATTCAACGTAATCCCTATTAGAAATCCAATGGCAGTTTTTAAAGGAATAGAAAAAATAATCCTAGAATTCATACGAAATCAAAACAGACTCTTAAGAGTCAAACTGATATTGAGAAATAAAACCAAAGCTAGAGGTACTTCCTGATTTCAAATTACATTACAAAGCTCTTGCAAACACCACGGTGTGGTAGTGGCATAAGAACAGACCCATAGATCAATGGAACAGAATAGAGTGCCCAGAAATAAACCCACACATACATGGTCAACTAATCTACCAAGAATAAAAGCAAATGAGTAAAGGACAGTCTCTGCAATAAAATTGCTGGGAAAACTGGATCTCCACATACAATTGAATGGAGTTGGATCCATATCTTATACCATATACAAAAATCAACTCAAAATGGATTGAAATTTAAACACAAAACCTAAAACCATAAAATTGCTACTAGAAAAATAGGGGAAAACCCCTTGACATTGGCCTTGGAAATTATTTTTTTGGATGTGACACCAAAGCACAAAAAACAAAAGCAAAACTAAACAAGTGGGACTATGTTGCACTAAAAAGCTTCTACCCAGCAAAGGAGACAATCAAGAAAAGGAAGAGGCAACCTACAGAGCAGGAGAAAATATGTGCAAATCCTGTATATGATAAGGGGTTAATATCCGAACTATATGAGGAATCCCTACAACCCAGTACCAAAAAAAAAAAAATTAAAAATTAAAAATTAGCAAAGGACTTGAATAGACATTTTTTTCAGAGAAGACATACAAATGACCCACAGGTATATGATAAGATATATAATCTACTAACCATCAGGCAAATGCAAATCAAACCAGACTGAAATATCACCTCACATCTGAATTAAAATCCATGCAATTGCCTTTCTTTATAGATGTTTGTTTTGTTCCCTGTTTTAAATTTAAATAGCATGTGAACCAAATATTTTATATCTTTTAAAAAAATAAGATATTTTTGTCCTTCTGAATTTTATTGTGTGTACAAGGCTGTTTTTATAAAAATGTGTCTCAACCTAAGAAGCACAGAAGCATCAGATCATACAAAGTAGAGTTATTTTCAGGGGCACCTGGGGGGCTCCAGTCACTTCAGTGTCTGACTTCTGCTCAGGTCATCATCTCAGGGTTTGTAAGTTTGAGCCCTACATCGGGCTCTCTGCTGTCAATACAAAGCCTGTTTAGGATCCTCTGCCTCCCTCTCTCTCTGCCCCTCTGCCACTCGCATGTGTGTGTTCTCTCGCTTTCAAAAATAAACATTTTTTTAAAGTTAAAAAGAAGTAGAGTTATTTACAGAGATTCCTTAAAGAAGATGGGACATGCCACATATTTAGAGGTGAAGAATACAGACAAGAGTATAGAGACTATGGCATGGTCTTTTCCAAATGGAGATAAATCAGAATTTGTTCTACACAGTCAGCGAAAAATCTGAAATATCCCTTCAGAGCTGAACTTAAGAGAACCCATTTCATACTGATGTACACATTTCTGTGGAGGTCTACATCCCTCAGGAATAATGCAGAATTTAAGATGTTTATTAAATTGCTGTCCAAATTGAAGTGAATGAGTCATTTTATGGAAACTAAATTAAGACATAATTATTTGTGTAGTCTCAATAGAAAAATGTATTGGCAGTGATGAAAACAAGGAGAACTTCTACATCCTTAGAGAGAAAATTTTCTCAAGATTTTGAAAGCACAGTGAAAATAAGAAGGAAGGTGACAAAAGAAAATGACTTTGAGACAAATGTAGCAAGAACCAGAAATGCAGGCCAACAGGTAGTTCACCATAGGACAAAAGCAAAATGGAAGAACAGTAGAGTAACTAAAGAATATATTTGACACAGATGTTAAATAATCAAAAATCATGTACATGTGGAGAGAAGCATTATATTTGTAGTTATATCCATGAGCTTCAAACTAACTTTTTAAACTATTTAGAAAAAGTTTCAAACATACAGAAAAGACACAAGTGTTTCAAGAATAGGAAGGGGACAAAAATATATAGTAACCCTTTACTTTGCCCCTTTGTTTAATCATTGAAATTAACTTTAATTAGCAATGTTGGCAAGAAGCAATGAGATTGTATCACTAAGAAGCTAATTTTCTATTATTAATCATCACAGAAAAGTAAACACTACAGTTCAAGGGAAATGAAATTTGAAGGTTGCAACCTTTTCTCCCACCGCTTTCAAGGACTTTCTGATGTCCTTATTCTTCAAAGTACAGATGACAGGATTTAACATGGGAGTGACAACACTGCAGAGGACAGAGACCAGCTGGTCTCTCTCCAGCGACCATGTTGAGATGGACCACACGTATGCGAAGATGGCACTACCGTAGTACAGGACAATGACCAGGTGCGAGGCACAGGTAGAAAATACCTTTTGCCTCCCCTCTGAGGAGCGGATCCTCAAGATAGCAGAGATAATATAGAAGTAGGAAAGGACGATACCCAAGAAAGGAGCCCACCCAATGAAGACCCCAATGGACAGCAATGCCAACTCATTGACGGAAGTGCCCCCACAAGACAACAGCAGCAAAGGGGAGATGTCACAGAAGAAATACTGAATCTGGTTGTTGCCACAGAAGGGCAGGTAGAAGGTCAGAAGTGTGCACTCCCTTGTTGAGGAACCCCCCCAGTCCAGCATGAGGCGGCTAACCGGCCATACAGGGCTCTGTTCATAATCACTGAGTACTGTAGAGGTTTGCAGATTGCAATGTAACGGTCATACGCCATGGCCCCAGGAGGAGACACTCTGATCCTACTAAGAAAATACATGCAAACAGTTGTGCCCCACATCCCCCATAGGACATGCTCTTCTTCTCTGACAGGAGATGCACCATCATCTGGGGGACGTTGGTGGTGGTACATGGGGGTGTGTAGATGTGGATCAGCCACAGTCACCAGGATAATGAAGATATTTCCTCCCAAAGTACATATATAGGTCAGAAAGAAGACAGTGAAGAGTAAAAATTGCGAATCATTTAGATTGGAGAATCCCAAGATAATGAATTTGAACAGAGTTTGGTTTTATCTTTCTTCCTCTTGAGAATGAGAAGTCTACAAATTGTGTTATTCAAATGGTACAAGAGTGAAATCTACAAAACAAGAAAATATAGCTTGATAGGTAAAACAATCATCATCTCTATCAGCATAAACACTGAGCATTTAGCATCCACAACAAATCACAGAGGCATGCAACAATCATCACCAGAAACCCCCATACTCAAAATTTCCTATGAGACATATCTCTTCAGGACATTAGGAACATCTTTACAGAAATAAGTAAATATTTAAAAGCCCAGATGGGAAGAGGCAGGCCCCTTTCCTCACTCTCCACCATGTCCTGGAGATGGTTGGTGAATATCCATCAGACGGTTTGTATGAGCTGTGGGGTCATTTGAGTCTCTTCCTGAGAAGCTTCCTTGTCCTTCTTATCCTCTTAACCCTTCATGTCACTGAGTGCTAATTTTTTGTATATATCTTTCCAACATTTTCCTATGCACATACATTCAAAATAGAGATAAGATTATAGTTTTGTATCCTACACCATATTATGACATTCCTCCTGTCATTAACACTCTTCTACAATATGGTTTCTAATGGCCACATTTACATCCATCACATGGATGCACCAGACTTGCACAGAGCCAAACATTCATGACCCAAATAAATTAAGTATTATAATAATGATTGCAGCATATTATGACTCAGAGAGGAAATACGAAATAAAACACTGAGTAAAGTAAATAATGCTTGGTACAGGGTTGGTGCTCATAAAACCAAAATCTATTGGTCTTTCTCATTCCTAAATTTCTCCAGATCCATGAAAAGTTTGAATTACTCTGATTCAAATGTTGGAATTTATAAGCATTCACACACAAAATAAAGGAGAATGTTAAACCTGAATTTCTTAGATGTAAGATAAAACTTTATTTACACTACATACTTAAAATTGTCAAAATAATAAACAGTAAAAAAACTGGGTAGGATATTTGTTTTCAAGGAAACAAAGTAGTATCTAAAATGATCATTGGTAATTCAAGGCCAAATAATAAATTTTATTTGGCTTTTTATTTGTAATTGTTTAGTTTTTTTTTTTCCTAAGTTAACCAAACTATTTGCTTCCATAACACACACTATAAACAATTGAAGGCAGGAAGAACATCGTAAGAAATATTGTTGAAATTGAGGTTCAGGGAGAGGAATCAATATGGCAGGGCAGCATGGAGACCTTGAGCTGCTCTTGTCCCTGAGACACAGCTATATCAGCACCAAACCATTTTGTACACCTAGGAAACTGATGTGAGGATTAACACAACAATCTACATAACTTGAGCCACAGAACTTGGCAGGTATGTGGTGTAGAGAGGTGAACTGGGGAGAGAAAAGCCGTGGAAGGTAGGGAGCTTTTTTTGCAGAGAGAGGACAGAGAAAGAAAAAGGAAAGGGGAGAGTGTGGTGCATCAATCATGCAGGAAAAACACCCCCCTGAAAGAAGTTAGGGAGACATTGAGAGAAAGAGTGAAAACACTCATAGGGGACTGAACAAGAAATCTGTTCCCCAAAACCAGAGATAGGAAAGAAAAGAGAGGCTTTCAATACCACCAGGATTCTATAAACAATGGAATCTGAAGTTTCAGAGCTCAGTGCCTGGTGGTGCTCTGGCGAGGAAGCAGGGTGAATCCCCAGGAGCAGATAGCAGGGTCTTAAGGGTCTGTATGCCACAAGGGGAGAAGCGGTTCCCCTGCTTGGAAAGCATCTGGTGGAGGCCATATGGCCTCCTCACAGGCAAAGGTCCCAGCGGACCCCAGAGAATGGCCACATTTACTGGTATCAGGGCAAAGATACCAGAGTGTGGTGAAACCTGGTGCCAACTGTGTGTTGTGATTTGCCAAAATCTCTGAACCTCTGCTGCTGTGCAATCTCATGAATGTTTTCTGGGGGGAGCCAGCACCAAGCCATTGCTCAGCGAGACCCTCCCCCAGAGACTAAGCACAGGTCTAAGCCACAGGCGTCTCTGAAGTGTGGGGTTTTGAAACAACCCCATCTGAGATAGAACTCTGGCAGGCAGCTTGGACATGGACAGGGTAGAGGCGAGAAGTGGATGGAGGCCTGAGACAAAGGAGGGGTGCTTGATCACAGGTGGGTGAGAGTTCGAAGTTCCTGTGACAGAGACTAAGGACCTGGGTGAAGCCATTACCACGTCTCCTACACACACACATGCACATACACACACATGCATGCCACACTGGCCACTCCGGTAAGCTAAGCAGTACCACATGGTGGAGAACGCAGCCATTATACCAAGTCCCACCCAAATGCACCCTCCAAGCACATCCCCTAGGAGACCAGCACAAGTCACTCCACCTGCCTAGGGTATGGACTACAGAGTGGCTCATAGTTTCAGTTCTAGAGGAAACTAGATGTAATTTCATTCAGGTTTCACTCTGTTTGCTGGTTTATATATTAGTTCGCTTTCTTTGCTTCTGTTTATGCTGTTTCTTTTTTTCTTTCTTTTTTTCCTCTTGGTTGGATACAGAAAGAGAAAAATTTATTTTGATTTACTATTTTTTATTTTATTTTTAATTTTTTAAATTTTTTATTCTATTTCATTTTATCTTATTTTATTCAGTTATATATACTTTTTTAATTTTTAAATATTTGTTACCTTTTTTTCCCTTTCCCTTTTTTCTCTATTCTATCAAGCTTCTTTCAACAAGTGGAGTAAAACACACCTAGAATCTAGCTTTCTTTATTTAATTTTTTGGTTTTTTAAAATTCTTTTAATTTTTATTTTTTCTTTTATTGATTTATTTCTCCAAAATGTCAAAATGAAGCAATTCACCACAAAAGAAAGAACAGAAAGAAATGGCAGCCAGAGAATTCATCAACATAGATATAAGCAAGATGTCTGATGTAGAATTAAACCACAATTATAAGAATAGTAGCCGAGCTTGACAAAAGCATAGAAAATAGCAGAGAATCCCTACTACAGAGTTAAAAGAAGTAAAATCTCACTAGGCCAAAATTAAAAATGCTATAACTGGGATGCAATCTCAAATGGATGCTATGACAGCAAGGGTGGACAAAGCAGAGAAGTGAATCAGCGATATAAAAGATAAAGTTATGGAGAACAATGAATCAGAAAAAAAAGTGTGAAACAAAGGCCAAAGATCACTATACAAGACTTAGAGCACTAAGTGACTTATTAAAAAAGAATAACATCTGAATCATAGGAGTCCCAGAAGATGAAGAGAGAGAAAAAGGGGCAGAAGGTTTATGTGAGCAAATTATAGCTGAAAACTTTCCTAATCTGAGGAAGGATGCAGACATCAAAATCGAGGAAGCACAGAGAACTCCCATTAGATTCAACAAAAATGACCATCACCAAGTATATCATAGTCAAATTCACAAATTACAAACACACACACACACACACACACACACACACACACACACACACACAGAAAGAATCATGAAAGCAGCAAGAGTAAAAAAGTCCTTAACCTGCAAGGGAAGATGGAATAGGTTCACAGCAGACCTATCCACAGAAACTTGGCAGGCCAGAAAGGAGTGGCAGGATATACTCAACATGCTGAATCAGAAAAATGTTATCCAGCAAGGCTATCATTCAGAATAGAAGGAGAGGTAAAGAGTTTCCCAAACAAACAAAAACCAAAGGAGTTCGTGATCACTAAACCAGCCCTGCAAGAAATTTTAAGGGGGATTCTTTGAGTGGAGAAAAGGCAAAACAAAATAAAAAAGACAAAAAGCACCAAAACCTAAAAAGAACAAGAAACACCAAGTCTACAGGCAACACAATGGCACTAAATTCATCTTTCAGTATTCACTCTAAATTTAAAAGTTTTTTAATATTTTTTATTATTTATTTTTGAAAGAGGGAGGGAATGTGACTGGGGGAAAGACAGAGAGCCTCCGAAGGAGGCTTCAGGCTCTGAGATATCAGCATAGAACCTGATGTGGGGATCAAACATACGAACTGTGAGATCATGAGCTGAGCCAAAGTCCAACACTTAATCAATTGAGCCATCCAGGGGCCCCTTTCAGTACTCACTCTGAATGTAAATGGACTAAGTGCTCCAAACAAAAGACACAGGGTATCAGAATGATTAAGAAAACAAGACCTATCTATATGCTGCCTACAAGAGACTCATTTTAGATTTAAAGACACCTGCATATTGAAAATAAAGGGATGGAGAACCATCTATCACACTAATGGTCATCAAAAGAAAGCTAGAGTAGCCATACTTATATCAGACAAACTAGATTTTAAAACAAAGACTGTAAAAAAAGATGGAGAAAGCATTATATCATAATTAAAGGGTCTACCCAAAAGAAGATCTAATTGTGAATATTTATGCTCCCAATGTGGAGGAACCCAAATATAAAAATCAGTTAATCACAAACATAAAGAAACTCACTGACAATAAAACCATAATAGTAGGGAATTTCAACACCCCACTTACAACAATGGACAGATAATCTAAACAGCAAATCAACAAGGAACAATGGCTTTTATACAGGATGGACTTAACAGATATACTCAGAACAGTTCATCCTAAAGCAGCAGAATACACATTTTTCTCGAGTACACATGGAATATTCTCCAGAATAGCTCACATAATGGGTCACAAATCAGTGTTCAGCAAGTACAAAAAGATAGAGATCATACCATGCATACTTTCAGACCACAACATTATGAAACTCAAAATCAACCACAAGAAAAAATTTAGAAAGACCATGAATACTTGGCGATTAAAGAATATCCTACTAAAGAATGAATGGGTTAACCAAGTAATTAAAGAGGAAATTAAAAAGTCCATGGAAAAAAATAAATGAAAACACGACAGTCCAAAACCTCTGAGATGCAGCAAACGCAGTCAGAAGAGGGAAGTATATAGCAATCCAGGCATTCCTAAAAAAGGAAGAAAGGCCTCGGATATAGAACCTAACCTTACACCTAAAGGAGCTGGAAAAAGAACAGCAAATACAACCCAAAACCAGCAGAAGGGAAATAATAAAGATTACAGCAGAAATCAATGATATCAAAAAAAAAAAAAATAAAACAACAAAACAAAACAAAAAACAGTAGAACAGATCAATGAAACCAGGAGCTGGTTCTTTAAAAGAATTATCAAAATGATAACCCCCTTGCCAGAATGATCAAAAAGAAAAAGGAAAGTACCCAAATAAATAAAATCAAGAAAGAAAGAGGAGAGATCACAACCAACACAGCATAAATAAAAACAGTAATAAGAGAATATTATGAGCAACTAAATTCCAACAATTTGGGCAATCTGGAAGAAATGGACAAATTTCTAGAAACATATAAACTACCAAAACTGAAACAAGAAGAAACAGAAAATTTGAACACACCCATACCAGTAAAGAAATTGAATCAGTAATCAAAAATCTCCAAACAAACAATAGTCCAGGGCCACATGGCTGCCCAGGGGAATTCTACCAGATGTTTAAAGAAGAATTAATACCTATAGTTTTGAAGCTGTTTCAAAAAATAGAAATGGAAGGAAAACTTCCAAATTCTATGAAGCCAGCATTACCTTGAATCCAAAATCAGACAAAGACACCACTAAAAAGATAATTACAGACCAATGTCCCTGATAAAAATTGATGCAAAAATCCTCAACAAGATATTAGCAAACTGGATCCAACAATACTTAAAAGAATTATTCACCACAATAAAGCCAGACTTATTTCTTGGATGCAAGGTGGGTTCAATATTTACAAATCAATCAATGTGTTACATAACATTAATACAAGTAAAGATAAAAACCACATGATCCTCTCAATAGATGCAGAAAAAGCACTTAACAAAATACAGCATCCTCGTGTGATAAAAACCCTCAAGAAAGTAGGAATAAAAGGAACATACCTCAATATCATAAAGGCCATATATGAAAGACCCATAGTTAATATCATTGTCAATGTGGAAAAACTGAGAGCCTTCCCCATATGGTCAGGAACATGACAGGGATGTCCACATTCATCACTATGATTCAACATTGTGTTGTAAGTCCTAGTCTCTGCAACCAGACAACAAAAAGAAATAGAAGGCATCCAAATTGGCAAGGAGGAATTTGAACCTTCACTCTTCACAAATGACATGATACTCTATGTGGAAAACCCAAAAAACTCCACCAAAAAACTGGAGAAATGACATGAATTCATCAAAGTTGCAGCATATAGAATCCACATACAGAAATTGGTTACATTTCTATTCACCATTAATGAGGCAGCAGAAAGAGAAATCAAGGAATTTATCCCATTTAAAATTGTATCCAAAACCATAAAATATCTAGGAATAAACCTAACCAAAGAGGTGAAAAATATATACACTGAAAACTACAGAAAGCTTATGAAATAAATTGAAGAAGACACCAAGAAATGGAAAAACATTCCATGCTCATGGATTGAAAGAACAAATATTGTTAAAATGTCGATACTACCCAAAGCAATCTACACATTCAATGCAATCCCAATCAAAATAACACCAGCATTCTTCATAGAACAAACAATCCTAAAATTTGTATCAAACCAGAAATTACCTTGAATCGTCAAAGTAATGTTGAAAAAGAAAACCGAAGCTGGAGGCATCACTATTCCAAACTTTGACCTGTATTACAAAGCTATAGTTTTCAAGACAGTATGGTACTGGCACAAAAACAGATCAGATCAATGGAACAGGATAGAAAACCCGGAAATGGACCCACAAACATATGGCCAACTAATCTTTGACAAAGCAAGAAAGAATATACAATGAAAAAAAAAGTTTCTTTAGCAAATGATGCTGGGAAAACTGGACAGCAACATGCAGAATGAAGCTGGACCACTTTCTTACACCATACACAAAAATAAACTCAAAATGGATGAAAGACCTAAACATAAGACAGGAAACCATCCATATTCCGGAGGAGAAAACAGACAACAACCTCTTTGACCTCAGCCACAGCAACTTCTTACTTCACATGTTTCTGGAGGCAAGGGAAACAAAAGCAAAAATGAACTATTGGGACCTCATCAAGAAAAACGGTTCTGCACTGTGAAAGAAACAATTAGCAATACTAAAAGGCAGCAACCAACAGAATGGGAGAAGATATTTGCAAATGACATATCAGATAAAGGGTTAGTATCCAAAACCTATAAAGAACTTAGCAAACTCTACACCCAAAAAAAAAACAAATAATCCAGTGAAGAAATGGGCAGAAGACATGAACAGACACTTTTCCAAAGAAGACATCCAGATTGCTAACAGACACATGAAGGACATTCATCATCACTCATCATCAGGGAAATACAAATCAAAACCACAATGAGATACCACCTCACACCTGTCAGAATGGCTAAAATTAATTCAGGAAACAACAGATGTTGGCGAGGATGCAGAGAAAGGGGACCCCCCCCTCTTGCACTGCTGGTGGTAATGCAAAGTGGTGTAGCCAGTCTGGAAAACAGTATGGAGGTTCCTCAAAAAACTAAAAATAGAACTACCCTATGACTCAGCAATTGCACTACTAGGTGTTTATCCAAAGGATACAAAAATGCTGATTCTAAGGGGCACGTGTACCCTAATGTTTATAGCAGTGCTATCAACAATAGCCAAAGTATTATGGGGCTCTGTGCTGACATTGTGGAGCCTGCTTGGGATCTTTTATGTCTTCCTCTCTCTCTGCCCCTCCTCTACTCATGCTGCCTCTCTCTCTCTCTCTCTCTCTCTCTCTCTCTCGCAAAATAAATAAGTAAAACTTAAAAACAATAAGAAATTTACATAATATGTCCAGATACATGGTAAATAAACAAATATCAAGAGCCTTTTAATATATCAGAAATTAGGCGGGAAATAGGATTTTTAAAATAACCCTTTGACAATAGCAACCACATATAAAATATACCCTAAAATAATGTCATAAAAATGTGTATGGCCTACATATGCCATACATGACAAACTTTGACCATAATGACAAAAGTTTATCAAAGAAGGCTTGAATAAATGAAGAAATACATCCTCTTTGTGGATGGAAAATCTTAATTATATAGAAATGCCAGTTGTACCCCCATATTAATAAATACATTTCACACACACACACACACACACACACACACACACACACACACACAGTAACCAAAGAATGGAAAAAGTCCAAATGTCCATCTACTGATGAATAGACAAAGAAGATGTGATATATATACACAGTGGACTATTACTCGGTGATGAAAAAGAATGAAATCTTGCCATTTGGAAGAATGTAGGTGGAACTAGAGTATATTATGCTAAGCAAAATAAGTCAGTCAGATAAATACAAATATCATGATTTCATTCACATGTGTAATTTAAGAAACAAACAATATAAACATAGGGGAAGGTGAGCAAAAATAAGATAAAAACAGAGAGGGAGGCAAACCATAAAAGACTCTTAGAGAACAAATTGAGGGTTGCTGGAGGGGAGGTGGCAGGGGATGGGCTAAATGGGTGATGGGCATTAGGGAGGCCACCTGTTGGGATGAGCACTGGGTGTCATATGTAAGTGATGAATCACTAAATTCTATCCCTGAAGTCATTATTACACTACATAGTTAACATAACTTGGATTTAAATTTAAAAAAGAAATTTGAAAAAACAAATTAATATTAGGTCTGATAGTCTTGTGTTTTAAAATTACGGGACAATAAAAAACACAATGAATCAATATGAATTATTTTATTTCTACTTAACTTCATGGATGCCATGCATTGTTTAAGTGTTATGAAAAATAAGCTTTTTATAAAGGAAACCTCTCATGAGTTAATCTACAGGGGACAATGCTTGGCTGAATTCCATCTCATTGGAGAACTGAATGGACAATAAACAAACAGCAATCCCAAAGCTCTGGCCCAGAGCTAAGGAAAGATAAAAACTGGTTTCCAGAATTTCTATCAGTATTAAAATGACATATCTCATCTGAATTCATTTACACAACAAATTTTCCTTTGCATCATCTGAATGTTCTGTCCTGTATACAAACAAGAAACTACCATCTTGAAAGAATCCCATTGTGAGAAGTCGTTTGGTGGTAATCACTAATCAGTGATTTCTCTAGGACAAACAGCACTGCACTCATCACCTGAAAAAAAACAAAGGAGGCAGAAATCCTAGCGAACCTTGTCTCTACACTTCCACATGGTGTACTCCCTCCACCCCTTCCCACACTGAACTGTATGTGCTAACCTGTGGCTGTGTGTGCAGTCGGCCAGCATTCAGAATGCTGGGCATCATGCTTGGTGCTGGAACTCAACAACATACCTGGACCAGCTTTCGTGGACCACCTTTCACGAGCAGAATCTGTACTTCCAGTTTAGAAGGAGGTTTAAAAGTCCTTTAGTCTGGCCACTGGAATACCCTGCACAATTATTTTCTAGGTGATAATCCAGCCTAAGATTGAGCTCTGCATGGATGGAGCACACCTAGTGCTAGAAAGGGTGTGGGTCACTGGCTTTAATCTCCATCGCTGGCAGGACAGCTGAGCTCAGGCACCTCCAGCTCCTAGCTGTGTGAACACTAACAAGTTATAACCTTCTCCTCCTGAGGGAAAATAACAATACCTTCCTCAAAATAAAATTGTGAGCATTGAGTGAAGTGATGCATTGAGCCCCTAAGGAAGTGTAGGGTACATCGTTATAACAAGAAATGGTAGACATTACTATTTCTGTTGTTATGTCATGTATTTGGTCCTAGGTCTGCCCTTGGAAACCACAGGTAAAGTTTGCTCCCTCTTCTATATAAAAGACTTGACTGCGTGAAACAGTGACTCTCCAGACTACACTGGTACATTTCACTTCTTTGATTTTCATATAATATGGACTTGATAACAGTCATTTAGGTGCTAGCAAGTCAGTGTGCCCTACCATCCAGTAGGATTTTGTCCTTTCACTGTCACGGACTGAGAGACTTCTCTCCTTAAAAGAACTCAGAAAATCACCATCACAGATGAAGCAAACACCTCTCCTGCAGTGATCAAATTAGCTGCTAAAGGAAGCTTCAGAGTTTACGTGTGCTTGGGCTGCCCCCACCCCAAGCGAGGACACAACCTTGTCTGCCTCCCTAAAATAGAGCTCCATGAAATCCTTAATTTCTTATCTTCCCAACTGTTGCCTACAGTTTTCCAAAAGCTATAGTTGAAGAAGATCATAAATCTATGAGTTAAGAGAAAAGAAGAGAAGCAGTAGGAAGGGGAACAAGGAGAAGAAAACCAATACTTGCCTGTAGTAGAACAGAAAGTACAGGAGTAGATGTCAAAACTCAAATCCCTGACCCCTATATGACACTGCTTTTCCTTTGCCTTCAGAATTTATGTTCAAGAAAATCCTGCTGAGGTTCCTTGAATTAATTTTATTAATATAGTAGGACTCCCCCCGCCCCACACATTTCTCTTTTAATTTAAACTCTTAGCTTATTCTCTATGGTTTCATTTCTTAGACTGAAATTTTGTCTTCCATGATCTGTATTCATGCAGATTGACGGCTGTTTTTCAGATAAAGTGACAAGGAAGTTTCATGTAAGTAGGAGGCCTTTGTGATAGCTGTCATCACAATTCAACTCATAAGCACTAGTGAGGAGCTGAACTCCCCTGTATCCCACTCTGAGAAACAGATTTCGCAGTTTAGGCAAAATTATGCATTTCATTTATTTAGAATAAGAACTTTCATAATAATATAGATCTAAGATATGTAAGCTATTACTTGATAGACATGAACCTGTCCATATTGGTTCATTGACACTGCCTGACAATGAGATCAATGGGAAAAGCAAAGGCCTGACGTGTCATCAGTTCAATATTTTATAGTGTCTCTACCATGTGCTGTGCACTATTCTATGTGCTGGGGAGACATTAGCGAACAAAACAAGCAAGCATCTCTACTCCCATACAGTTTACATTATGGGGAGAGAAGATAGATAATGAATAAATAAATTATATAGTATGTCAGAAAGTAGACTAGGATCAGGGAAACTGGGAATGTTGGATGTAGTTTATAGCATAAACTAGGGTCACCAGAATAAGTCTCATTGAAAAATGACATTAAGCAAAGACATGAAGGAAATGAAGGGTTGGGGAGAAATGGACTGTGTTCAAGGTAAGGAAGCAGGGGGAGCAATGCAGCTAAAGAAGGAGAATGGCTGGTGGAATTCAGTCCTAACAAGGAGGTTGGTCGAGCTATTTCAGAGCTAGTGGAGAAGAATGTAGGAGGAGAGGATGTTATCAGAGAGTTAATAGGAGTACAAATCATACTGGGTCTCCCATGCCATTGTAAAAACTTTGGCTTTTTCTTCAGAAAATACTTTCAGATTTCCCACTAATAAGTATCTCTGGGAATAAGTCTCTGAGGTCAAGAGAGCTTCCTTCTTCAGCCCAGCCACTTGTAGTCCCAAGAGAAATGCAGATTAATAACGTTCATTTCCCAAGCTGTATCTTCTCTACCTTCAGACACAGTATCACCAATGCAGTCAAAGGGTCTGGATCCTCTAGAATGTCATACTTTCTCAGTAAGAGCATTGGGGACAATACCTATTTTTAAGGGCAACACTCATGGGGTAGAGATGAGGGAGTCTAGGTGGTAAATGTGGAAGGTAGCACCTGACAGAGTAAGGGGCTCAGATTTCAGAGAGGAACATAGTGGATGGAAACTCTGTCCTTCTGTCCAGATCTGTACTTGTTTCCAAAGCAGTATGTCAATCAGTCCCATTGTAAGAAATACCTTATGTGGTAAAGCTACCAACAGACATTCATAAGGACATATCTGGCAGGAAGTTAAATAGATGAGTCTAGAGGGTTGAAAAGATGGTGGAATTGAAAACACAATTTAGGAGCTATGTTTTTATAGATATTTAAAGCCTGGAACTGTAAGAAAGTGGCCAGAAGAGGCCCAAAAGTGAATAAGGAGACAGAGGAGGAGTCAACCAAGGAAGCTAAGAGAGAGTTCATCAGTGATAGCAATGGGAGAGTGTGGCAGATCCTGGGAGCAAGGGGAAGAATGCGTTTGGAGTAAGAAAAGAGGAATCAACCATTCTAAATCTTGCTGAGAGGTCAAGTAACTTAAGGACTGAGGACTGAATGTTGGTATAGATGAGAGTATTTTCAGTGGCATGATTAGGGCAAAAGCATGATTGAGATTTCAAAAGAGCATGGACCATAATGGACAGTGAGTGATGGAGGCAATTAACTTTTTGAAGGATTTGCCATAAAGCATAGAAAAGTAGAGGAATAATTGCAGAAGGCTGTGGGGACAGGTTAGTTTATTAGGGATATCATCCATCTGAGGCTAAGGTTTAGATGGCTGAGACCTCACAATTTTAGATAGTTAGGATCTTACATATTTTAGATGCCCAAATATTATTCAGATAACCCAAGATGAACTGGGATATCTGAGATTCAACATGAACTATATATTTTCCAGAAGAATTACTCAAAGTGGCTATAGTAGCACTGAGATTATTCAAGCAAAATCATCAAGAAGATCCAACTTGGGGAAAGATATGGAAACATTGAGAGCTATGGCCATATCTGGACAAAAGATGTGCTGTTTGTAACAGAAAAAAGAGTAAGGGAAGACTTCATCTTGTAAGAGAAGGACATCTTCCAGTTTTTATTTTTTTAAAAAGAGTTGAAAAAAATAGAAAAACTCATATAAGTATGGAGAATAGGATGCCCCACATTTTGAATTCAATTCAGCAGACAGGCAGGGTCAGCATTGCCTGAGGTTTGAGTGAGATAGAAATGCAAATTCTCATGTTTCACTCCAAAACTAAACACAGTCTCTGGGGTGGAGCCCAGAAACCTGTGACTTACCTGGCTGTCCAGGTGACTCTTAACCATGTGAAAGTTTCAGAAACTCAAGTCTCAAGTACATAAAAAATGCTCTACATAAAGAGGGAAAAGATTTGTCCCTTTACACTAGACCACTCATCTATCAGAATACTTTACGATTAGTAGAAACAAGGAGGTAATTAGCACATACACGGAAAACGAAAAGGACACTGTAGCAAACACTTAGAGAGCAGTCATGAAGCAATAATCTTGAGACAGACCATGCGCTCAGATGTGGGCTGGTGCTATACAGAACTACTAAAAAGAAAACATCATTTCTACTCCCAAGGTATTTACAATTGGTAAGAGAAAATATGTCATAAAAAGTAGAAAACGCCTTAAGACAATATCCACTTAAGGGCTAGATCATCCTGTTTATATATTTCAGAAGATATAAAATAATGAGTGTTAGAATACTTGAGAAATGTGGTGGTGAAGGCAGTATATTTTCCACTGAGACCTGGAGATATTTGGACAAGAAGGAAAGACATCAGGAGAGAAAAGGCCTGGGGCTTTAGGTCAAGGAAAGGACATGTAAGAAGGCAGAAGTGACCACGAGGTGGGCAGCCCAGGAGAGAGGGCACTGGTGAGCAGTGGGAGCCCTGTTTTATAGGTGGGAGGGTCCTGCTGTGGAAGTTCTTGATAAGCAGGCACAGATGGACAGATGTGATGCAGTAGGAAATAAGGTGTTAGAGGAGCCTGAGCATGGCAAGCCCAGGCCCAGTGCAGATGCTTTCAGCATGAATCACAGCAATCAGAGGGGGAGGTAAGGTGCTGATGGAATAAGCTGTTGATGGAATAAGCTGGGAGTGAGCTGACAGAAGTCCATAGAAGGTAACTGTGAAGATGGGGAAGACAGAAAGGAGCAAGACTTTGTAAGAAAATAAGTGTCAGAGCCCTTGGTCTGGATTTGCAGGATGAAGGAAGCAGATGCATCAATGTTTTCAGCCCACATCCTAGGAGGATACCGGAAGAAAGAACTTTTATTCACAAAGTGTTGACATGGAAGGGAACCACTTGGGAAGGACAGCATATTGCCCTCTCTGGCCTTCACTCTCCAATAATTAATATACTTGTTCACTTTGAGGCAAACTCAGCCTTTCGTATGACAAACACTGGGCATTCAACAGAGAAGACAACTAGATGCGGTCTCTGCCACAAGGCACCGTCTGGTCTTAAGATGACTCCACCATCAACTAAATACCTTCAATAAATATTTACACAAGATGAATGTGATTACACCTCCTACATCACCACTGTAATGAATTCTACAAAGATGCTATCGCAGGAAATAAAAGGTAGGTTTGGTTTAACCAAAGAAGCAAAGGAAATCTCCCAAAGAAAGTTACTTTGAGGTAGGGAGATGAGCACAGGGACTCAGGGAAGGGAGGCCACGCAGCTGGGGTGGCAGGGAGCAGAAAATGAGTGATTCAAGGTGAAGTTGGTGAGATGCCACAAGCTCAGTAAAAACTGAGCTCTGTAGGACATGGTTGGGATTTCTGAATTTTCATAATACCAATGTCCTCCAGACACTTATTTGTAAACAAGGAAGTGATATAATCAGATTTTCTTTTTTGACAAGATCACTCTGGCTGCGGTGTGGAGAACACACTGATGGGGCAAGGGTGGGCATATTAAACTCTTTAGAGGCTCACTGTGCTTCAGTCACGACTGTGTAGATGGGCAGGAGCATTTACTGAGCTCCCACTGTGTGCGAAGCCCTAAACTAAGAGATGCAGCCTCTGCCTTCAAAGACTCATGCTTTTGTGATACAGATTCACAAGTATTTCTACCATCCCACAATACCAAGATTCTCTTTTACATGCGAAGAACTCCAGGAAGCCTCGCCGTTCCCTGCCTTCTCTCATCTCTGTGTCTCACACTGTGACCCTTTTTGACGTCCAGCTCTTGTACCTCCCATTGCTGTTCTAGGTTTTCACTCATCCTCCATATCGATTGCTCAGGGGAACCCACTGGCTAGAGACAGGGTCCAGCGTTCTGTCTTCCTCGGCTCCCGATAGTGAGCAACTCCCCCTCATGATGGCCCCTCTCTGACAGCACACCAGGACCGAGAATGAACTGCAGCAGGACCCCGGACTTTGTCCTGGCAGGGCTGTCCAGGGGCCCGGGGAACAGGCCGGTCCTCTTTGGTGTCTTCCTAGTACTCTACCTGGTAAGCCTCTTAGGAAACGCGCTCCTTCTGCTGGCCATCGGAGCTGGCGTGCGCCTCCACACTCCCATGTACTTCTTCCTCAGCCAGCTCTCCCTGGTGGATCTCTGCTTCACGTCCACCACAGCCCCCAAGATGCTGGAGGATCTATGGACCAGCCACGGATCCATCTCTTCCTCTGGATGTCTGTCCCAATTATACTTCTTTGCTGTTTTTGCCGGGATGGACAACCTGCTTTTGACTGCCGTGGCTATCGACCGCTTTGCTTCCATCTGCCATCCTCTGCGCTACCCACTGCTAATGACACCTTGTAGATGTGGGCTGCTGGTGGGTGGGTTGCGGGGGCTGGCCCACTTTGTCTCTCTGGTGCACATCTTGTTTCTATCCCAGTTGTATTTCTATACTAACCAAGAGATTCCCCACTTTTTCTGTGATTTTGGTCCACTTTTTCGTCTTTCTTGCTCAGATACCCACCCTAATGAGATCCTAATGATGCTTCTGACCGGGTTGTTAGGAATCGGCCCTCTCCTCTGCATCATAAGCTCTTATACCCATATCTTCCAGGCTGTGGCTAGGGTTCCATCGGCACAGGGGAAAAAGAAAGCCCTGGCCACATGCAGCTGCCACCTCTCCATGGTCATCCTCTTCTACAGCACAGTCTTTGCCACCTACCTGAAGCCACCATCAACCTCTCGCTCTGTGGGGGCGCTGGCTGCTGCCGTCATGTATACCCTGGTAACTCCCACTCTCAACCCTTTCATTTACAGTCTGAGAAACAAGGATGTGAAGAGTTCACCGAAAAGGGTTCTGGGCATAGAGGGTTCATGGGATTATGACTAATCCCCATAAACAAGCACTTTGGAGAAAATCACTCTCCATATCATATTTACAGAGCAAGTCAGTTAACAGTAAGGCTGGAATAGAGCATTACATAGTCTATGGGAAAGAACACTGAACTAGAAGTAAAGAGAACTAAAATCTAGTCCCACCCCAGGGCGGGGGGTGGGGAGGTTGTTTGTTTCTTTCTTTCTCTAGATAGATAGATATAATGGTAAGGATCTTCATTATTAATCTGTTGAAGGAAATGGCAATGATAAAAAAATGTCAGTAGGGATGGCAACAGATGATCAATTTTTGATAGTATTAGTGTTAGAAAGCAATTTAAAGAACGGTTAATCCAAGATAGATAAATAGATAGACAGATAAATGCTTATATGAATACAGCATTTTTCTTTCTCTGAATGTCTACCCTTCAGCTGGATACTGGCTGCCACTGAACAACAGCATATTGAGGGTAATACACACACACATACAACATAATAAGATATATGTATTTAGGTATATTATATAGATACGCTATACCTAAAGGGGTTTTCCCCATATAAGTTTTATTCATGACTTTAGTTCTGTAAAAATAAAGTTGTCTACAAATTAGTCAATGAATAGATTCTTCTTTCTCTCATAGACGGTCATGGTTGCTGCAGGGAAAGGGTTATTACATCATGTGATAAGAGATGACACTGTAGGGGTGCCTGGGTGACTCAGTCAGTTGAGCATATGACTTCAACTCAGGTCATGATCTCACAGTTCATGAATCTGAGCCTCATGTCGGGCTCAGTGCTGAGAGCTCAGAACCTAGAGCCTGCTTCAGATTCTGTGTCTTCCTCTCTCTCTATCCCTACCCCGGTCACACTCTGTCTCCGTCTCTCAAAAATAAATTAACGTTAAAAAAAGAGAGAGAATACACTCCAGTTCAGTCACTATGACATGTCCACTGGTCTCTCTCTACATACCATGCACAACGTTAAGGCAGAGAACACATGTTACATCTCTTTGTGGTGCTCCTGTGATCATGTGGTTGCACATTATGCATTGTGTAGTGCCTGATGATTAATTCTGTTCAGAAGAACAACTCAAGCTACAATGGATTAGAAAGAACCCTAAATTGGGAAGACTAAACTTGACATTCTCAGGCTGGGGTTTCTGTTCAGCAATGCAGATGACCAATTCTTAGCCTGGACTTACTTCCTGGATCATCTAGAAGTCAATCCGTTGTTTTCATATCCAACCTAATGACCTGTCACGGCATATATTCAGAAGTTATTTTGAAATGAATGAATAGACAATCTGAGTTCACATCCCTTCTGGCTTCCCAAGCAGTTTCTCCTGGTCCCCAGGATCTGTGAATACAGGCTTTTTTCTTTCCCTGAATGTCCCCCCTTCAGCAGGATATTAGATGGCACTGAACAATAACTTATCAGAGGAAATCCAACCACTGGATGTTGTGAAGGTGAACAACAGAGGTCATAAGTCCACTAAAGGATCAGGAAGCCAGTAAGGGTAACAATAATCCAGGGAATCAGTAGTAAAATGTAACACCAAGTTCATTCAGTGCTTAATTGGAGGACATATTATAGGATTCCTGAGAACCAGAACCAAAGCTGAAATCTGGCCTGGGAATATTAAGTGAAGATAAAGGAGAATAGACGGATGCAGAGAAACTTTACATCATAAGAATTGGTTTCTGAGAGCTAATAGAACCCCCTTTCTGAACTGTCTTTTGATTGTTATTGATGGTATATAACCTTGGCTAAAGGTAAGATGGGAAGAATAGTATGGTAAGATGGGAAGATAGTATATAACCTTGGCTAAAGGTAAGATGGGAAATTAAAAAACAAAACAAAACACAGACATATGACTTGTGTACCTTCCTCCGTGAGTTGTGCATTGGTAAAGATCCACACTTGTGACCAGGGATTTTGGAACAAGGAGTTGACAGTAGCTGTCACTAGTCACTTCTCATGCCCGTCCAGCACCACACCACCCATTACTATCCACCACCATCATTTCCCTCATTACCTTTCAACAAAATATAAGCTAAATCTACACCATCTATTGAGCAATTTACTATGAAGAAGTTATTGTGAGAAGCACTGAAAAGGGTGATCCACTGGCACCACTGAATCTTAGATAGAGGTGCACTGTTTATTATCATAACAGTCTAGTAAAGTGTTTTCCAGAGCTCTTCCAGAGCTATTTTGGTCAGTCTGTAGTTGCTTATTGTTTCTGTTGTGTTTTGGCGGGGGCTGAGCATTGGGACCATCTAGCCCTCCATCTAACTGACATTATACCTTTTCTTTACATTGTATAAAAGAATATCCTATGTGATATAATGTATAATGTATTGACCTCAGTTTTAATGATGAATATTTTTAATATTTCCATTGTTAGAGGCACCCCAAAGAAAGAAACCTTCAAAAGTTGTAAATTAAGGTTAAATTCATGTCCTGATAATGTCAGTACTATTATATTTATCCACCCAAATGTTAATTGTAACTCTGCATGCCTAAGTTTCCTCTGAGGCTTCCTTTTCTATGTGTTCAGTTTAGGTTAAGTATATATCAATAAGGATTTTTCTCCCTTAAGAGAACTTAATGCATTCCCAAATTCCCAACTAGGAATCCCAGATAAAATTCACTACTTCACTACAAAGTATGTTCCCTCCTTATTCCTTCATTGAGCAAGATCTCATCTACTCTGCCTCAGATAATGAGAACACAGAAGTCTCCTTGCAAGGCCTCTCCCCTGCTGTGTTCGAACCTGTGCAAAGGGAAACACATTCAATCCTCACTCTCTGTGATCTGATGGCATAATAGAGTACTAATCCAGAATCACTTGTCCAGAACAGGCAAATAGAACAGTGAAACTCCACGTCTGCAGGCTGGAAGGTTAAGAATCTCACAATCAGAGACAGCTCAAGGATACACACTAAATTATCTTTAAAGGTTTCATGTTAAATAATAAGAAATTATTGGATTTGAGGACAAAAGACAGCTAAATATTAACATTACATATGGTTCAACCTATACACGGGCACAGATTATACTAAATGTTTCATTCTAACTACAGCCATATGCTGAGTCCCTGTTTTGAAAAGAATTCTTAGAAAATGTGATCTTTTAGGAATTATTTCAGTGAGTGCTCTTCCATAAACCACCCGCCCCATTTCCAGGGCATGAGCATTCACTAAAGCTTTTCCATCAGGCTTCTCTTCTTTGGCAATCTGAAAGCGACTTTGTAGCATCCTCAAAGAAAAGGTTTCTGTGAAGCAGCAAATCCTAATCTCTGAGTGTCCCAACTTCTTCAAGCTGAGTTCCCTTTACATGAAAAACATAAAGGCCAGGCCTTGCTTTCATGAATTTTCAGAATGAAAAGACCTGAGGTGTTCTTTCAGTTTGGGTGTCATATATCTATTCCTAATAATTTTCCACCCTAAAGCCTGAGGCACACCTTGTTAAAAGCGTGGGGCCCACCCACACAGCCTTTGCAGATACATCTGGGCTGCCTGTCCTGGCAGCAGGCCTCCAGGTCTCAATTAGCAAGTACAACACTGTATATCTTCTTAAAATACACCACACATCCGCCAGGGACCAAACACTATCCAAAACAGGAAAAGAGAGCCACTGCAGACACGTGAATTGAAGGAAAAAGAGGCAATAATGTGACAGAGCACGTGGAACTCACACCAGAGACACTCCATGGAAGTGCCAGCTCCTGGGAAACAGGAAACCCTGCACTACGGGCACTTCAGGACTTCCTCATAAGGTAAGTGCCTACAAGAGCAGGAAATGCTCTGACTTTACTACCATACAGAAATAGACACAGGAAGTTAGAAAAAAATGAGATGACAGAAAAAAAGATCCCAAATGAAAGAATAGAACCAAACCACAGCAAAATATCTAAGCAAAATAGATACAAGTAATATGCCTGATAGATAATTTACAGTAATGCTCCTAAAGATACTCATTGGACAGGGTGGGAGCCAAGATGGTGTAACGGCATGGAAGTTTTTTGTGTGTCTCTCGTCCATGAAATGCAGCCAGACCCACACTAAACCATCCTACACACCTAGAAAAGTGATCTGAGGATTAACACAACAAACTGAACAACCTGAACCACAGAATTCAGCAGATGCATGGCGAAGAGAGGTGAAGTGGGGAAGAGAGAAGCTGAGGCAGGCAGGAAGGTGCTTTTGCATGCAGAGGTAGGACGGAGATGGTGGGAGAATACGGAAAAGCACGCATCCCCAAAAGCAGCTGGAGAGAAAGTGGAAAATTGGAAACAGCCACAGGGACTAAGCTAAAAAGGGAGAAAGGAGAAAGGAGAAAAGAGACGGTTTAAATTCCATTAAGACCATAAACAGGGGGAGTGCAGAGTCTGCAACACCGCAGCTCAATACCTGGTGGTGCTCTGGTGGGAAGGGTGAAGCCCAGGAGCAGAGTGGGGTCTGGGAGGTTCTCAGGTCACACAGGGAGAAGCAGTTTCACTGCTGGAAGGCCATTTGGTAGAGACTATTGAAGCCACCTGGTCCCAGCAGACCCCAAAGAATGCCCACATTTGCTGGTACTGGAACAAGGTCTTTAAGGGTGAAGCCTGGTGCCAGGTGTGTGTTGTGATTTTCCATAATCCTTGAAATGCTGCTACTACACTATCTCACAAACTTTTTGGGGGGTAGGCTGGCACCTGGCTGCTGTGTTGCATCCACACGACTCCTGAAACAATGCTACGGGCACCAGTGACAGTCACAACAAAGTTTATTACAATGAGAGGCAAGGCCGACCGATTGGGACCAACACTCTTGATAAGCGTGTGGCCTCAAACAGCCGGGGTACAGAGTTTTTAAAGCCGATCACATCGTTTTATCATTATCTGGGAACAGAACAAAGAAACAGTTCCCAGATTAGTTAGAAACAGTTGCCAGATGAGTCAGAAACAGTTATCCAATGAGGTGATTATTTTAGACTTTCTGCTGCTAAGTTGCAACCAGTGGATCTCCTTGACCTTGTCTTTGATGCTCTTTTTTTTGAGCTTTTGTTTCCTTCATTGGTAAAGCCTGATTCACAAGAGTATGAAGTATGATTTACAAGAGTAAAAGCAAGGCTGTTATCTTTTGACCTTCAGTGTCAGAACAAAGTTGTTATTTTTCAAGCTAAGTGTTAGCCTTACACTACAATTTAACCCTTACAGCAGGCTCGGGGCACTGGCAGCAGCAGGGACCAGCAAACGTTCCTGGGTGCAGCCAGCACTCAGCCATTGCTTGGTGAGAGCCTCCCACAGAGGGGCTGAACAGGTCCAAGCCAGAGTCCTTAAGAAGTAAGGTGCCAAGGAGGAGCCAAGATGCTGGAACAGCATGGAAGTTTTTTGTGTGTCTCGCGTGTGAAGCTTTTTGTGTGTCTCTTTTGTGTGAAGCTTTTTGTGTGTCTCACGAAGAGCGGAACGTGGGGAACAAGAAGCCATGAAAGGTAGGGAACCCCTTTTGTGGGACGTGAGAGGCCAGAGACTGGGGAGGGGAGAGCATAGGGGAAAACACCCATCCCCAAAGCAGCTGGAGAGAAAGTAGAAAATTGGAAACAGCCACAGGAACTAAACCAAAAAGGGAGAAAGGAGAAAGGAGAGGGTTTAAATTCCATTAAGACAGTAAACAAGGGGAGCACAAAGGCTGCAACTCCGCAGCTCGATACCTGGTGGTGCTCTGGTGGGAAAGGTGAATCCCCAAGAACAGAGTGGGGTCTGGGAGGTTCTCAGACCACATGGGGAAAAGCGGTTCCACTGCTGGAAGGACGTTTGGTAGACACTGTTGAAGCCACCTGGTCCCAGCAGACCCCAGAAGGTGGCCACATTAGCTGGTGCTGGGGCAAGGTCAGTAAGGGTGAAGCCTGGTGCCTGATGTGTGTTGTGATTTTCCCTAATCCCTAAAACGCTGCTGCCACACTGTCTTGCGAACATTTTCTGGGAAGGGTTGCCACCTGGCTGCAGTCTCGGGGCACTGGCAACAAAAGGGTCCAGTGGGCATTCCTGGGTGCAGCCGACATTCGGCCATTGCTCCGTGAGACCCTCCCACAGAGGGGCAGACCGGGTCAAAGCCTCAGTCCTTCAGAAGTAAGGGGCTGGGAAAAACAGCCGCATCTGAGACAAAACTTGGGAGAGAGGTGCTGCCTGAGGCCTGGTCACAGAGAGTGAAAACACGGGGAATGGATGAGAGCTGAAGACAGGACAGATGCATGATTGCTGCTCTGGGAGAACAGACTGGGTAGCTGGGTGGCACCATTTTCACCATTCCCGCTCATGCCCACCTACAAGCGCCACAACAATCCACCCCCGTAGGCTAGCAGCGCCATCTAGGGGAGAGTGGAGAGGTTACACGAAAGCCCTACCCAACTGGGCCAAATTTGCTCTTCAAGAACACAAGTCTCACCGCCAGCTTAATTTATTGACTATGAAGAGCTACATAGACTGACTTCTAGGGGAAAAGGAAGCAATTTCAGTCCTACTTCAATCTGTTAGCAGGTTTATCTATTCAATTTCTTTCTTTTTTTTTCTTCTCTTTTTCCTTTTTCTCTTTTACACTTCTTTTCTTTTTCTTGAATACAGAAAGAGAAGCAACTCATTTTTATTTTCAATTTTTATTAAAACTATCTGTCTTTAATTTTTATTACTATTTTTATTACTATTACATGTAAATTTTTTTCAAATTCTACTTTACTTCCATCATTTTATTTTAGTCTACTTCAGTGTACTCACTTTTTCAAATTTTCAAACATTTTTTCTTTTTTTTCTTTTTTCTTTCTTTTTCCTTTTCCTTTTTCCTTTCTTTTTCTTGAATACATAAAGAGAAAAACTTCATTTTTACTTTCAATTTCTTTTAAAATATTTTTATTTAATTTTTATTATCATATACTTTTTTCTTTTATGTAATTTTGTTTTCAAATTCTATCTTACTCCTATCACTTTATTTCAGTCTACTACAGTGTATTCACTTTTTCAAATTTTCAAATGATTTCTTTTTTCATTTTTTTCTTTTTTATCTTTTTTCTTTTTCATTTCTTTTCATTTTTCTTAAATACAGAAAATGAAAAAAATCATGTTTCCTTTTAATTTTTATTAAAAATATTTTTCTTTCATTTTTTTCTCCTATATTCTCTAATTTTGGGTATATTTTTTCAAATTCTATTTTACCCACATCATCTCATTTTAGTCTACCTTAGTGTATTCATTTTTTCAAATTCTCAAACGATTTCTTTTTTTCTCTCCCCCCCCCCTTTTTTTTCATTTCTCTAATCTGTCAAACTACTTTCAACACCCAGACCAAAACACACCTAGGATCTAGCATCATCTATTCGACTTGTGTGTGTGTTTCTAATTTTTAATTTTAATGTTTTTAAATTTTAATTTCTATAATTTCAACTTTTCTACCTCATTAACTCCTTTTCTCCCTTCAAAATGACAAAGTGAAGGAATTCACCCCAAAAGAAAGAGCATGAAGACACGACAGCCAGTGATTTAACCAACACAGACACAAGCAAGATGTCTGAACCAGAATTTAGAATCCTGATAATAAGAATACTAGCTGGAGTCGAAAATAGATTAGAATCCCTTTCTACAGAGATAAAAGAAGTCAAAAATAGCCACAATGAAATAAAAATGCTATAACTGAGCTGCAATTATGGATGGATGCAGCAGCAGCAAGGATGGATGAGGCAGAACAGAGAATCAGCCATATAGAGAACAAACTTATACAGAATAATGAAGCAGAAAAAAAGAGGGAGATTGAGGCAAAAGAGCACGAGTTAAGAATTAGAGAAATCGGTGACTCATTAAAAAGGAACAACATCAGAATCATAGGGGTCCCAGAAGAGGAAGAGAGAGAAATAGGGGTAGAAGGGTTATGTGAGCTAATCATAGCAGAAAACTTTCCTAACCTGGGCAAAGACACAGACATCAAAACCCAGGAAGCACAGAGGACTCCCATTAGATTCAACAAAAAGTGACCATCTACAAGGCATATCATAGTCAAATTCACAAAATACTCAGGCAAGGAGAGAATCATGAAAGCAGCAAGGGAAAAAAAAGTCCCTAACCTACAAGGGAAGACAGATCAGTTTTGCAGCAGACCTATCCGCAGAAACTTGGCAGGCCAGAAAGGAGTGGCAGCATATATTCAGTGTGCTGAATCAGAAAAATAGACAGCCAAGAATTCTTTATCCAGCAAGGCTGTCATTCAAAATAGAAGGAGAGATAAAGTTTCCCAGACAAACAAAAATTAAAGGAGTTTGTGACCACTAAGCCAGCCCTGCAAGAAATTTTAAGGGGGACTCTCTGAGGGGAGAAAAAATGAAAAAAAAATACACACACACACACACACACACACACACACACACACATACATACACATACACACCAAAAGCAACAAAAGATTAGAAAGGATGAGAGAACACCACCAGAAACTCCACCTCTACAAACATCATAATGGCAATAGATTCATATCCTTCAGTACTCATTCTAAACGACAATGGACTCAATGCTCCAATCAAAGGACATAGGGTAACAGAATAGATAAGAAAACAAGATCCATCTATATGCTGTCTACAAGAGACCCACTTTAGACCTAAAGACACCTACAGATTGAAAATAAGGGGATGGAGAACCATCTATCATGCTAATGGTCAACAAAAGAAAGCTGGAGTGGCCATACTTACATAAGACAATCCAGACTTCATTTTTTTAATTTTTTTTCATTTTTTAATGTTTTTTAATCTAGACATTAAAATAAAGACTGTATCAAGAGATGCAGAAGGGCATTATATCATAATCAAGGGGTCTATCCACCAAGAAGACCTAACAATTGTAAACATTTATGTGCCAAATGTGAGAGCACACAAATATATAAATCAACCACACACATAAAGAAACTCATCGATAGTAATACCATAATAGTAGGAGACTTCAACACCCCACTCACAACAATGGACACATCAGCTAATCAAAAAATCAACAAGGAAACAATGGCTTTGATTGACACACTGGACCAGATGGACTTCACATGTATATTCAGAACATTTCATCTTAAAGCAGCAGAATATACATTCTTCTCCAGTGCACATGGAATGTTCTCCAGAATAGACCATATACTGGGACACAAATCAGCCCTAAGTAAGTACAAAAAGATCGAGATCATACCATGCATATTTTCAGACCACAATGCTATGAAACTCAAAATGAACCACAAAAAAAATTGGAAAGGTAGGAAATACTTGGAGACTGAAGAACATCCTACTAAAGAATGAATGGGCTTACCAAGCAGTTAAAGAGGAAATGAAAAAGTACATGGAAGTCAATGAAATTGACACCACCACAACCCAAAACCTCTGGGACAGAGCAAAGGCCATCATAAGAGGAAAGTATATAGCAATCCAGGCCTTCCTAAAGAAGGAAGAAAGATCTCAGATACACAATCTAACCTTACGCCTTAAGGAGCTGGAAAAAGAACAGCAAATAAAACACAAAACCAGCAGAAGACAGGAAATAATAAAGATTAGAGCAGAAATTAATGCTATTGAAACCAAAAAACAAACAAACAAACAAACAAACAAAAAACAGTAGAACAGATCAAAGAAACCAGAAGCTGGTTCTTTGAAAGAACTAACAAAATTGATAAACCACTAGCCAGTTTGATCAAGAAGAAAAAGGAAAGGACCCAAATAAGTAAAATCAAGAATGAAAGAGGAGAAATCACAAACAATACAACAGAAATAAAAACAATAAGAAGAGAATATTATGAGCAATTATATGCCAATAACATGGGCAATCTGGAAGAAATGGACAAATTCCAGGAAATGTATACACTACCAAAACTGAAACAGGAAGAAATAGAAAATTTGAACAGACCCATAACCAGTAAGGAAATCGAATTAGTGATCAAAAATCTCTCAAAAAACAAGAGTCCAGGGCCAGACAGCTTTCCAGGGGAATTCTACCAAACATTTAAGGAAGAGTTAACACCTATTCTCTTGAAACTGTTCCAAAAAATAGAAATGGAAGGAAAACTTCCAAACTCTTTCTATGAAGCCAGCATTATCTTGATTCCAAAACCAGACAGAGACCCCACTAAAAAGGAGAACTATAGACCAATTTCCCTGATGAACATGGATGCAAAAATCCTCAACAAGATATTAGCCAACCGGATCCAACAATACATTAAAAAAAAATTATTCACCATGACCAAGTGGGATTTATACCTGGTATGCAGGGCTGGTTCAATATCCGCAAAACGATTAACAGGATTCATCACATCAATAAAAGAAAGGACAAGAATGATATGATCCTCTCAATAGATGCAGAGGAAGCATTTGACAAAATACAACATCCTTTCTTGATAAAAGCCCTCAAGAAATAGGAATAAAAGGATCATACCTCGAGATCGTAAAAGCCATATATGAACGACCCAACACTAATATCATCCTCAATGGGGAAAAACTGAGAGCTTTCCCCCTAAGGTCAGGGACAAGACAGGGATGTCCACTCTCGCCACTGTTACTCAACATAGTATTGGAAGTCTTAGCCTCTGTAATCAGACAACACAAAGAAATGAAAGGTATCCAAACCGACCAGAAGGAGGTCAAATTTTCATAGTAGCTATCAAGACAGTATGGTACTGGCACAAGAACAGACACTCAGATCAATGGAATAGAATAGAGAACCCAGAAATGGACTCACAAACGTATGGCCAACTAATCTTTGACAAAGCAGGAAAGAATATCCAATGGAATAAAGACAATCTCTTCAGCAAGTGGTGCTGGGAAAACTGGACAGTGACATGCAGAAGAATGAACCTGGACCACTTTCTTACACCAGACACAAAAATAAACTCAAAATGGATGAAAGACCTCAATGGAAGACAGGAAGCCATCAAAATCCTCAAGGAAAAAGCAGGCAAAAACCTCTTTGATCATGGCCTCAGCAATTTCTTACTCAACACGTCTCCGGAGGCAAGGGAAACAAAAGCAAAAATGAACTACTGGGACCTCATCAAAATAAAAAGCTTCTGCACAGTGAAGGAAACAATCAGCAAAACTAAAAGGCACCCGACAGAATGGGAGAAGATATTTGCAAATGACATATCAGATAAAGGGTTAGTATCCAAAGTCTATAAAGAACTTACCAAACTCAACACCGAAAAAACAAATAATCCAGTGAAGAAATGGGCAAAAGACATGAATAGACACTTCTCCAAGAAAGACATCCAGATGGCCAACAGACACAGGAAAAGATGCTCTATGTCACTCATCATCAGGGAAATACAAATCAAAACCACAATGAGATACCACCGCACACCTGTCAGAATGGCTAACATTAACAACTCAGGCCACAACAGATGTTGGTGAGGATGCGGAGAAAGAGGATATCTTTTGCATTGTTGGTGGCAATGCAAGCTGGTGCGGCCACTCTGGAAAACAGTATGGAGGTTCCTCAAAAAACTAAAAATAGAACTACCCTACGACCCATCAATTGCACTACTAGGCATTTATCCACAGGAAACAGGTGTGCTGTTTCAAAGGGACACATGCACCCCCATGTTCATAGCAGCACTATCAACAATAGCCAAAGTATGGAAAGAGCCCAAATGTCCATAGATGGATGAATGAATAAAGAAGATGTGGTATATATATATACACAATGAAGTATTAGCAGTCAAAAAGAATGAAATCCTGCCATTTGCAACTGTGTGGATAGAACTGGAGGGTATTATGCTAAGTGAAATTAGTCAGAGAAAGACAGATATCATATGACTTCGCTCATATGAGGACTTCAAGAGACAAAACATATGAACATAAGGGAAGGGAAATGAAAATAATATAAAAACAGGGAGGGGGACAAAACATAAGAGACTCATACATATGGAGTACAAACTGAGGGTTAATGGATGGGTTATGGGAGGGGGGGTTGCTAAATGGGTAAGGGGCATTAAGGAATCTACTCCTGAAATCATTGTTGTACTATATGGTAATTAATTTGGATGTAATTTTAAAAAATAATAATAACATAAAAGCAAAAAAAAAGAATTAATTTAATTCTATTTCATGTCAGGAGAAGGGAGGAGGCAGAAAGGAAAATGAAAGACAATTTTTTCCTCGATTTCTCTAATGTATATGGGTAGTATATGTGAAATACAGAAAGAAACATACACAAGTAAATTCCGGAATAAAATACATAAATGAATTCTGGAATGGCTTTGCAAAAAATAAAAATTAAAAAATTAATTAATTTTTGAAAATCAGGAAAGAACATCCAATGGGGAAAACACAGTAACTTCAAAAAATGCTTTTTAGAAAATTGGACGGCTATACACAAGAGAAGGAAAGTAGGCCACATTCTTACACCATACACAAAAATAAATTCAAAAGGCATTAAAGACCTAAGTATGAGGCCTGAAACCATAAAAGTCCTAGAACAGAGGACAGGCAGTAATTATTCTGACATCAGCTGTAGCAGTTTCTTACTAGATATGTCTTCTGAGGCAAGGGAAATAAGAGAAAATATAAACTATTGGGACATCATCAAAATAAAAAGCTTCTGCACAGTAAAGAAAAAAATCAACAAAACTAAAAGGCAACCTATGGAATGGAAGAAGATATTTGAAAATGACATATCTGATAAACGAATTGTGTCCAAAATATATAAAGAACTTATAAAACTCAACACCTAGGGTACCTGTATAGCTCAGTTAGTTAAGTGCCAACTTCGACTCAGGTCATGATCTCGTGGTTCATGAGTTCAAGCCCCATGTCAGGCTTTGTATTGACAGTTCAGAGCCTGGAGCCTGCTCGGATCCTGTGTCTCCTCTCCCTTCCCCTCCCCTGCTCTTGCTCTGTCTCTCTCTCTCAAAAATAAAATTAAACATTAAAAAATTTATAAAACTCAACACCCAAAACACATATAAAACAACCTAAAAATGGGCAGCACATATGAACATACATTTCTCCAAAGAAGACATCCAGATGGCCAATAAACACATGAAAAGATGGTCAACACTACTCAAAATCAAGGAATACAAATCAAAACGACGATGAGATATGACTTCACACCTGTCAGAATGGCTAAAATTAATGACACAGGAAACAACAGATGTTGGCCAGGTTGCAGACAAAGAGAACCCTTTTGCACTGTTGGTGGGGATGCAAACTGGTGCAGCCACTCTGGGAAACAGTATGGAGGTTCCTCAAATAGTTAAAAATACAACTACCCTATTATCCAGTAATCACACTATTTTTATCCAGAAGTTTTTTAAAAGCACTAATTCAAAGAAATACATGCACACCTATACTTATAGCCAACATTATTTACAATAGCCAAATTATGGAAACAGCATCTTTCTGTAGTGGGTAGGCTTTTGTCTATTACACACCCTTTCACTGCAATTTCACCTTTCAAGATTCCTGGCTTTACCCGAGTATCTCCATTTTCACTCATTACATGTGACGACCTTAGCTTTGTCTTCTATAAACAAAGTTGCCTAGAACATTGAAATCACTTGGTAAGTGATCAAAGGTCCTCATTTTTATATTTTATTTTTTAAATATAATTTATTGTCAAATTGGCTTACATACAACACCCAGTTCTCATCCCAACAAGTGCCCTCCTCAATGCCCATCACCCACTTTTCCCTCTCCCCCACACCCCATCAACCCTCAGTTTGTTCTCTGTATTTAAGAATCTCTTATGGTTTGCCTCCCTCCTTTTCTGTTTGTAACTATTTTTCCCCCTTCCCATCCCCCATAGTCTTCTGTTAACTTTCTTAAGATCCACATATGAGTGAAAACATATGATATCTGTCTTTCTCTGACTGATTTATTTCACTTAGCATAATACCCTCCAGTTCCATCTACATTGCTGCAAATGGCATGATTTTATTCTTTCTCATTGCCAAGTAGTATTCCATTGTATATATAAACCACATCTTATTTTTTTTTCAATATATGAAATTTATTGTCAAATTGGTTTCCATACAACACCCAGTGCTCATCCCAAAAGGTGCCCTCCTCCATACCCATCACCCACCCTCCCCTCCCTCCCACCCCCCATCAACCCTCAGTTTGTTCTCAGTTTTTAAGAGTCTCTTATGCTTTGGCTCTCTCCCACTCTAACCTCTTTTTTTTTTTTTTTCCTTCCCCTCCTCCATGGGTTTCTGTTAAGTTTCTCAGGATCCACATAAGAGTGAAACCATATGGTATCTGTCTTTCTCTGTATGGCTTATTTCACTTAGCATCACACTCTCCAGTTCCATCCACGTTGCTACAAAGGGCCATATTTCATTCTTTCTCATTGCCACGTAGTACTCCATTGTGTATATAAACCACAATTTCTATATCCATTCATCAGTTGATGGACATTTAGGGTCTTTCCATAATTTGGCTATTGTTGAGAGTGCTGCTATAAACATTAGGGTACAAGTGCCCCTATGCATCAGTACTCCTGGATCCCTTGGGTAAATTCCTAGCAGTGCTATTGCTGGGTCATAGGGTAGGTCTATTTTTAATTTTCTGAGGAACCTCCACACTGTTTTCCAGAGTAGCTGCACCAATTTGCATTCCCACCAACAGTGCAAGAGGGTTCCCATTTCTCCACATCCTCACCAGCATCTATAGTCTCCTGATTTGTTCATTTTGGCCACTCTGACTGGCGTGAGGTGATATCTGAGTGTGGATAAACCACATCTTCTTTATCCATTCATCAGTTGATGGACATTTAGACTCTTTCCATAATTTGGCTATTGTTGAAAGCACTGCTATAAACATTGGGGTACATGTGTTCCTATGAATCAGCACTCCTGTATCACTTGGGTAAATTCCTAGCAGTGCTATTGCTGGGTTATAGGGTAGTTCTATTTTTAATTTTTTGAGGAATCTCCACACTGTTTTCCAGCCTCAAGACATTTTTTATTTTATTTTTTTTTATTTTTTTTTCAACGTTTATTTATTTTTGGGACAGAGACAGACAGAGCATGAACGGGGGAGGGGCAGAGAGAGAGGGAGACACAGAATCAGAAACAGGCTCCAGGCTCTGAGCCATCAGCCCAGAGCCCGACGCGGGGCTCGAACTCACGGACCGCGAGATCGTGACCCGGCTGAAGTCGGACGCTTAACCGACTGCGCCACCCAGGCGCCCCAAGACATTTTTTAAAAGAACATTCTATAAGATAAGAAGACCTAAAATAAAACAATATTAATTAATATATAGTTTGTTCAATGGGGGAAAGTGGAAGAATAGGTCATGTATAGGAGGGAACTTGGAATTTTTGGAGCTGGTATCACATTTGTGAAGAAAGGATCACTAGTGTGTCTGCAGAGACGCAAAGTAGAGCCAGGTCTGGCTGATACTCTCACAGCATGTAAACAGTCTATAGGTCCATGTTGAATAACAGTGGTGAGAGTGGACATCCCTGCTGTGTATCCAACCTTAGGGGTACAGCTCACAGTTTTTCCACATTGAGGATGATATTAGCTGTGGGTCTTTTGTATATGGCCTTTATGATCTTGAGTTAAGTTCTTCTATCCCTACTTACTGGAGGTTTTTATCAAGAAAGAATGCTGTATTTTCTCAAATGTTTTTTTTTGCATCTATTGAGAGAACCATATGGTTCTTATTCTCTCTTTTCTCATTGTGGTGCACCACAGTGATTGATTTGCTAATATTGAACAAGCCCTGCATCCCAGGAATAAATCCCACTTGATTGTGGTGAATAATTCTTTTAATGTACTCTTGAATTCAATTAGCTGTATAGAGTTCAGAACTTTTGTGTCGATGTTCAAAAGGGATATTGCTCTGTGGTTCTCCTTTTTAGTGGGGTCTTTGTCTGCTCTTGGAATCAAGGTATTTCTGGCCTCATAGAATTAGTTTGGAAGTTTTCCTTCCATTTCTATTTTTTGGAACAGTTTCAAAACTATAGGTATTAATTCTTCTTTAAATGTCTGGTAGAATTCCCCTGGGAGGCCATTTGGCCCTGGACTCTTGTTTGTTTGGAGATTTTTGATTACTAATTCAATTTCTTTACCAACTATGAATATGTTCAAATTTTCTATTTTTTCCTGTTTAAGTTTCAGTAGTTTATATGTTTCTATGAATTTATCCATCTCTTCCAGATTTCCCAAATTGTTGACATTAATTGCTCATAATATTCTCTTACAATTTTTTTGTATTTCTGTGGTGTTGGGTGTGATCTATCCTCTTTCATTCGTGATTTCATCTATTTGGGTTCTTTCTATTTTCTTTTGAGAAGACTGGCTAGGGGGTTATCAGTTTTGTTAATTCTTTCAAAAAATTCCTAGTTTTGTTTATCTCTTCTACTATTATTTTGATTTCCATGTCATTTATTTCAGCTTTAATGTTTATTATTTCCCTCCTTCTGCTGGTTTTTGCCCTTTATTTGTTGTTCTTTTTCCAGCTTCTTTAGATGTAAGGTTAGGTTGTACATTTCAGACTTTTGTTCCTTCTTGAGGAAGATCTGAATTGCTATATACTTCCTTCTTATAACTGCTTTTGCTGCAGCCCAGAGGTTGAGGACTATGGCATTTTCATTTTCATTGGCTTCCATGTATTTTTTTTATTTCTTCTTCAATTTCCTGGTTAACCCATACATCATTTAATAGGATGTTCTTTAACCTCAATGTATTGGTTATATTTCCAAGTTTGTTTTTTTTTCATGTGGTTGACTTTGAGTTTCATAAGGTCTAAATATGCATGGGATGATCTCAGTCCTTTTGCACTCATTCAGGCCTGATTTGTGACCCAGTATGTGATCTGTTCTATAGAAAGTTCCATGGGCACTTCAAAAGAATGTGTACCTTACTGCTTTAGGATGAAATGTTCTGATATATCTGTTAAGTCCATCTGGTCCAATGTGTCATTCAAAGTCATTGCTTCTTTGTTGATTTTATGCTTAGATGATCTGTCCATTGCTACAAGTAGGGTGCTAAAATTCCTTACTATTATTGTATTATCATTAATGAGTTTCTGTAAATTTGGTCTTAACTGACTTATGTAATTAGATTCCTTCAAGTTGGGGACATAAATATTTACCATTGTTAGATCTTCTTGTTGGATAGTCCTCGCCTCAGCAATCAGAAACAAAAAAATAAATAAATAAAAGGCATCCAAGTTGGCAAGGAAGAAGTCAAGCTTTTGCTCTTTGCAGACAACATGATCTCTATGTGGAAAACTCAAAAGATTGCACCAAAAAATTCCTAGAACTGATACATGAATTCAGCAAAGTTGCAGGATATAAAATCAACATACAGAAACTGTTGCATTTCTATACACCAATAATGAACCAGCAGAAAGAGAAATCAAGGAATCAATTCCATTCACAATTACACCAAAAACTATGAGATACCTAGGAATAAACCTAACTAAAAAGGTAAAAGAGCTGTACTCTGAAAACTACAGAATACATCTGAAAGAAATTGAAGAAGACACAATGAAATAGAAAACCATTCTATGTGGGGTGCCTGGGTGGCTCAGTCGCTAAAGCATCCAACTTCGGCTCAGGTCATGATCTCATGGTTTTCGAGTTCAAACCCCGCATCGGGCTCTGTGCTGACAACTCAGAGCCTGGAGCCCACCATGGATTCTGTGTCTCCCTTTCTCTCCGATCCTCCCCTGCTCACATTCTCTCTCTCTCTCTTTCAAAAATAAATATTCAAAAATTTTTTTAAAAAAGAAAAACATTCCATGCTCATAGATTTGAAGAACAAGTGTTGTTAAAATGTTGATACTACCCAAAGCAATCTACACATGAAATCCAATCCCTATCAAAGTAACACCAGAATTCTTGACAGAGCTAGAACAAACAATCCTAAAATTTGTATGCAACCACAAAAGACCCTGAAGAGCCAAAGCAATCTTGAAAAAGAAAACCAAAGCTGGAAACATCACTATCCCAGACTTCAAGATGTATTACAAAGCTGTAATCATCAAAACAGTATGTTACTGGCACAAAAACGGACACTCAGATAGATGGAACAGAATAGAAAACCCAGAAATGGACCTACAAACATATGGCAAACCAATCTTTGACAAAGAAGGAAAGAATATCCAATGGAATAAAGACCATCTCCTCAGCAAATGGTGCTGGGAAAACTGGACAGTGACATACAGAATAAACCTGGACCATTTTCTTACATTTTGTTAACTCAAAATGGGTGAAATATCTAAATGTGAGACAGAAAGCATCAAAATCATAGAGAAGGAAACAGGCAGGAACCTCTCTGACCTCAGTTGTAGCAACTTCTTACTAGATACGTCCACGGAGTTAAGGAAAACAAAAGCAAAAATGAACTACTGGGTCTCATCAAGATAAAAAGCAAAGAAAACAACAAAACTAAAAGGCAGCTGATAGAATGGGAGAAGATATTTGCAAATGACATATCAGATTGGCTGGTATCCAAAATCTATAAAGATCTTATCAAACTCAACACCCAAAGAACACATAATCCAGTTAAACTGTGCAGAAGACATAAACACACACTTCTCAAAAGAAGACATCCATATGGCTAACACATGAAAATATGTTCAACATCATTCATCATCAGGGAAACACAAATCAAAACTACAATGAGATATCATTTCATGCCAGTCAGAATGGCTAACATTAACAACACAGGAAACAACAGGTGTTGGTGAGAATATTGAGAAAGGGGAACACTTTTGCACTGTTGGTAGAAATGTAAACTGGTGCAGCCATTCTGGGAAACAGTATGGATGTTCCTGAAAAAGTTAAAAATAGAACTAGACTACGACTCAACAATTGCACTATTAGGTGTTTATACAAAGGATACAAAGATGCTGATTTGAAGGGGCACATGCACCCCAAGGTTTATAGCAGCACTATCAACAATAATCAAATTATGGAAAGAGCAAAAATGTCCACTGACTGATGAATGGATAAAGAAGATGTGGTATATATACAATGGAATATTACTCAGCAATAAAAATTAATGAAACTTTGCAA
Organism: Leopardus geoffroyi; assembly: GCF_018350155.1. Lineage (NCBI taxonomy): Eukaryota > Metazoa > Chordata > Mammalia > Carnivora > Felidae > Leopardus > Leopardus geoffroyi. Next base: position 381,097 of record NC_059332.1, on the reverse strand, counting down.
ATTTATAAAGACATAGATAGGACTAGAGTGTATAACGCTAAGCAAAATAAGTCAGTCAGAGAAAGAAAAATACCATATGATTTCACTCATATGTGGATTTTAAGAAACAAACAGAGGAGCATAGGGAAAAGGAAGGCAAAATAAGATAATAACAGTAAATAAAATCTTAAAAGACTCTTAAATACAGAGGACAAAGTGAGGGTTGAAGAAGGGGAGGTGGGGGATAGGCTGGGTGGGGGATGGGTACTAGGAAGGCATTTGTTAGATTAAATCTTAAAAGACTCTTAAATACAGAGAACAAACTGAGGGTTGATGGAGGGGAGGTGGGGGATAGGCTGGGTGGGGGATGGGTACTAGGAGGGCATTTGTTGGGATGAGAAATGGAGGTTGTATACAAGTGATGAATCACTAAATTCTAGTACACTATATGTAAACTACCTTAAATTTAAATAAAGTCTTGGAAGAAAAAAATAAAAGACTATAGTTCTAAACAGCAAATGTAAAACTCTAATAAATAAATGAGTTACATGATGTGTGGGGCTCACAGCAAAATAAAAATACAGAATTCTGGGGCACCTGGGTGGCTCAGTTAGTTGAGTGTCCGACTTTGGCTCAGGTCATGATCTCATGGCTTGTGAGTTCAAGCCCCGCATCAAGCTCTGTGCTGACAGCTCAGAGCCTGGAGCCTACTTCAGATTCTGTGTCTCCCTCTCTCTCTGCCCACACTCGCTCACTCGCGCTCTCTCTCTCTCTCTCAAAAATAGATAAAAATTTTAAAAATTCAGAGCTCCTCGTTCAAAGTTACTGAGACTTTCAAGATGGTGAAACAGAGCATCAAATCAGGCACAGAGCCCATGGTGGCTGCAGTATGTCTATGAAGCTTCCATACAATCAAAGAATGTTCAAGACTATTTCATTTTGACTTGAAAATAATTTATAAACAAGACCTCAGAGAGACAACACATAAAGAGGAAAATCGTTCCTCGTTACTTCATCAAAATGCCGGATCTCTTGACATCTGTAGGAACTTCATATAAAGTTGATGTGGGTGGTATTTTGAAAGAAATTAGACCACACTGCAGTTAGCTGAAGAACTGGAGTCTTGGTTTAAATCCCAGCTTCACAACTGATTGTAACACAGGCACATTTTACGGCAGTGAAATTTGCTGACAGTAGACCCTGAGCATTCTCTCCACACACAAGCATCAACATGTGAAACAATGGATGAGTTCATTACCTTCATGGTGGTGGTCATACGACAATACAGGGAAGCCAAATCATCACATGCACACTTGACACATATACAGATATACTTGTCGATGATTCCTCAAAAACATGGGGAAACAGCAAAATTACTTAAATCATTTGAGCCCCCATTTTCTTATAATGAGAGATGATTTTACTAATCTCTTGCTGGGTGTTTGGAAGAAAAAAAAATGAGCTAACACCTGTAAGGAACTCAGAATAAGAACTAATACAATAAGCGCACAATAAAAGTTATTTCCCTTCTATTTATAGCATATATGGGAACAAGGAATTTAAATGTGATAAATCTACAATGAATTCCTGCAAAGCAACAATAATGGATCTCAACACAAAGATGGACAGGGTACATGGTGTTTATAATTGTTATAAGAAAATTTGCATAGATGGCATTGCATATATTCTTTGGATGAGGTTCACAGAATATTTTCACCTAAAGGATTCAGAAAGAAGTAGAGATACACATGGGAGAGATCGGCCTCATTCCTTAGAGAGATATGTGACCTTTGGTATCCCGATTTTAAAGAAACTAATTTAGTGCTAATACCAACAGTGAAGAATTGGGTTTAGAATAAACAGAAGCAATCACACTTCTCCTCATTCCTCTCTTTGTTTTCCATAGAATCAGAGTAATGAATATGTAGCATTTTAAGGTTATCATCATTCTATATGGATCAATGGAACATAACCGGCCCCCATTCCTTAATGAAATTTGCCAGATTTCTTTCATTTTATACAAAGTTTTTCCAGGGAAGTGCCCATGATGACAAAGGAAGAAACGGTAATTGAACTAAGAAAACAGAGGAGTCCCCTGACAATTGTGCTGTCTATGACTCTGCAAATAAGGAAGAAACATAGAAAAGAAAATTTTAGGCTGGGGAGGGGGAGGGGGAACACTGGAACTCAAGATAGTAACACCCAAGAGGAATTGTCTTGAATTGCATGTATGGGAAAATATCCTGTTTATTCTCACAGCGATCCTGCTCACACCCAGGGGACACTCTCTCCGTGTTTATATGCCTAAGGTCTGTGGCTCCTGAGAGGCAGGAAGAATGTCAGAAGGAGACAAAGACGTTTCTGAACATGAAGAGCTCATGCTGCAATCCCAATACGAACAGTCACTTCAAATATCTTCCTGCCATTTTCAGCTGTTGGGAGTGTAAACCTGAAAAGCTGGGCAGGCTGTGAATCCGACAATCAGGTAAGAGAATGCCTTAGGACTCGGGCTGAGAGGACCCCATATTTTCTGCATGCTTGTTTATATGCAAGTAAGCGCCCAGATCTAGAGCTGGTTTCCTATTTTATGATGGATTCCTGATTGCATTTGTGGATTGTGAAGGCTCTTTATACACTTTTATTGCCATATTTCATTCACACCTCAGGAGGCCTGGTTCTCTAAATATTCTCCAGAGTAAATATGTAATCTCTCAGCATTAAAATTGCAGTGAAATAAATGACTGAGTAAGGACAAGTATGATTAGAAATTGTCTTTAATGTTGGAAAAAGGTTTCTTCCCCAAATGAATTTTTGCTCCAATTTTGTTTGGTGAGTCAGAGAACCCAAAATGATATTTGCCATACCATTTGTATCTTACACAGGAGAGGTAGGATTAACAGTGTGTGAAACATACTGTCAAAGAAAGCTAGTCTGACCTGCATGAAGCCAGGCTTTTACAGAGGTACAGCACAGATCAGGTATGTTCTCTAAATTCCTTCAACTCTACAGCGTAGAATCCCCCAGGATATGGAGAAGTACTGCCTCATCAACCCACTCCTTTATTCCTCTCACATCAAATCTTTCTATTCTCCTCTCAGGGATTTCCCAAGCTTAGAAAAAAAAATCCCCTTTTTGTAGGAGGCACCCCCATGTCTGCATCTCCATTCAGATTTCCTTCCATTGTTTTCATTCTCTCCTTGTCTATATTCCTTAGTTAAAACCCTTCAGGGGCTTTCTTACAAGGTCTGGAGGTAGCAGTCTGGATGCCCATTAAAGTTTTATCAGAAGGTAGATGTGCAGACCCAGAGAAGATGGTAGGTTGGCTATGTGCTCAGAGTCTCTGGGAGAAAGAAACACATTAATGACAATCAAATAAGGGGAAAAATGGTGGACCAATGGCCGAAAACCAACAGTTCACCATAATATCTAATAGTCTAATGAGGCAAATCCTATAAAAGGAATGATGTTGAAACTGTGTAAAACAATAATGTTCAACCTCAAGGTACCATTGTGTGGACAGGAAAATCCTCAGCTGCAAAGTCTCTGATTCTCAACAGAGGTACGCTCCATAGAGTAATTCGTCCTTTCTCTTAAGCGATGCTGAATCAAACCTCAGTCACTGCATTTCTCCTCCTGGGAGTCACAGACATCCAAGCACTGCAGCCTTATCTCTTCGTGGTTTTCCTTGCAATTTACGTGGTCAGTGTGGTTGGCAATGGAGCAGTCCTCCTGGTTGTCGTCTCTGATCCAAGACTCCATTTACCCATGTATTTCTTCCTGGGAAATCTGTCGTGTCTAGATATCTGCTACTCCACGGTGACACTGCCAAAGATGCTGGAGAACTTCTTCTCTACACACAAGGCAATTTCCTTCTTGGGATGCATAAGCCAGCTTCACTTCTTCCACTTCCTGGGCAGCACGGAGGCCATGCTGTTGGCCGTGATGGCCTTTGACCGCTTCGTGGCCATCTGCAGGCCACTGCATTACTCTGTCATCATGAATTACCAGCTCTGTACCCAGATGGCTGTCACGGTCTGGACCATTGGTTTTTTCCATGCCCTGTTGCACTCCATGATGACCTCTCGCTTGAACTTCTGTGGTTCTCATCAGATCCATCACTTCTTCTGTGATGTCAAGCCTTTGCTGGAGTTGGCCTGCGGGAACACGGAGCTCAACCGGTGGCTTCTCAACACGGTTACCGGGACCATTGCCATGGGCCCCTTCTTCCTAACACTTCTCTCCTACTTCTCCATAATCATCTCTCTTTTCTCCAAGACCCACTCCTGTAGTGCACTCCACAAAGCACTGTCCACGTGTGCCTCTCACTTCATGGTGGTCATGGTTTTCTATGCTCCTGTTGTCTTTACTTACATATCTCTTGCCTCAGGCAGCTCCATGCAGGACCAGGTCGCTGCCATCATGTACACTGTGGTCACTCCTATGCTGAACCCACTGGTCTATACACTGAGGAACAAGGACGTGAAGGCTGCCTTGAGTAGGGTCTTCAGAAGGAGGGACGACCTGAGCAAATTCAGAGCACACTTCTAAGAAAGGAACCAACAGGAGATGATAAAGTTGGTGTGTGAGGTTAGACTGCTTCTCAGATCATGTACAATATGTGTAATAGGTGGAGCTGTCCAAAGATAAATGAGAAAGTCCAGCCTGATTGTGTTAAATAAAGCATTCCTAGGTACCATAATGGAAACATGAACCCATGGGACACCAGCCATAGAATCCTAATGTTCAATATGTGTGCAGGATATGAGTTCATAAAAATGATTTTTAATGTATTTTTATGGATTCTCTAATGACATCAGGGATAGAAATATGCCTATATACTCATATATTAGGTACATGAATGCTACTTATGGCTCTTTGTGTGGCCCATCTACTTAACATATTTTATGTGAGTAAAAAAAAAATTCTTATATTGTTACATTTTGAGGATGAATTTTGAGCCACATTTACTGAATAGGATAAGAAATGGTAATTCTCAGGGGCACCTGGGTGGCTCAGTCGGTTAAGCCTCCAACTTCGGATCTGGTCATGATCTCACAGTTTGTGAGTTCAAGCCCTGCATCGGGCTCTGTGCTAACAGCTCAGAGCCTGGAGCCTGCTGCGGATTCTGTGTATGTGTGTGTGTGTGTGTGTGTGTGTGTGTGTGTGTGTGTGTCTTTCTTCCCCTCCCTTGCTCACATCTTGTCTTTCTCTCTCTCAAAAATAAATAAACACTAAAAAATATTTTTAAAGAAATGGTAATTCACAAATGAGTTAAAGGAATTTTTAGTCAGTATGTATCTCCCTAAGCAGGAGGCAAGTAAGTGATTAAAACAAATGATTTAAGCACTAATAAACATGGACAAATTAGCCAATGTTTATCTAATGAGTTTTGGAAACCTTATCTCTAGAGATGTCTTAAAGTCAACTGGAAAAACTGTAATTGAATACTGTTAAATATTACTGAAAGTGGAGATGGACTGGAAAAAAAATCTCAAAATCCCTCCCTAGCTAATCAGTATATTATTTTTCCCTCAATCTTTGGACACAAGAAATGATGAGTTTCAAAAACCTACCTGCTTTTCTATTTTCTTTTCCTATTTCTATGCTTTCTTCATAGATTATAAATGATACCATACTTTGTAACACTGGGGAAAAGTTCAGAATTCATCAAAATGTTGTCTGTTTTCCCTACTTGTCACCAAACCCATACATAGTGAAAGATACTATGTCATAATTGTATGAATTGAGGCATTTCTGGAGCTAATGTCAGGAGGCACTATATTCCCTACTTTCTATGTCTTGGGAGTGGTTACTGGGCCTGAACGATGGTGGGGGCAGCATTTTTGACTAGAGATGCAGATAAAGACAATGACAGGCCTTGATGAGCCCAGGGACTGACTGTTCAAATTCTCTGCATCCACTTTTGTGAACACAAACAATGTGGTTTGATCTCATCCACTGTTTTTGGTCCCCCAATTCTACTTTTGTTTATTAAAAAAAATAAAATGTGTCTGTGGAGAAGACATTTCTACCCTGAACTGTCTCAGCCCCTCATTTCTGTTGATCAGAATTGTTTACAAAATCCAAGCTCCACGCAGGCCGTGAACCAGAGAAGAACACGTCATTATCCGGTTGGCTACTGCTGCCTAACACACTAGCATCCCCAAACACAGAAGCTGAAGACACCTATACCAGTCAATTGCGTTCTTCTGAGGCTCAGGAATTGGCAAGAACAGAGCAGGGCAGGGCTGGTTCTCCTCGATCATGCTTGTGCTGTGGCTGAGCTGACTTGAGCATCGTCGCGTGGAAGAGCTGAGAGCTGGCAAAGTCTCTGTCTGGGTCTCCCTTGGTCCACTCTCTCCAAGTGGCTGTTCTGTGCTTTTGCAGCATGGAGGCCTCGGGCTTGACACTCTACGTGGGGGCCAACAGACCAGGACAAAGGCTGCCAGTCATCTCTCCAACAAACCCAAGAACCAGTATTGACATCACCTCTGTCACCTTGGACAAAATAGACACAGGCCAACCAAACTGCAGAAAGAGGAAATCCCCACCTTTAACTGGAAAGAATATCAAAAAATTTTGTGGACATCCTTAATCCGCCATAGTCCCAACTCTGTCTACTAATAATTAACATTGTCCCCACATACTTTCTCTCCCTCCAAATGATCTTAAAAGCTCTTCCCATTACAACATCAGTCAGAATCTACATCTTTTCACCTACACTGGGTCAAGGTATACACGGGGCTTGTTGGGTACAGTTCCTCAAATATGGTTCTTTTTGATCTAAAGAACTTAAATTAAAGGATCAAGTCATCTGCCCTAGGTAGAGACAGACATGGATTTAGGTATATTATAGAATATTTTTCAGTTGTGCAAAAAAGAGGAAGTGCAGGCATTTGTGACAATGTGGACAGACCTTCAGGGTATAAGGCCAAATGAAATAAGTCAGTCAGAGAAAGAGAAATACCATATCTTTCACTTATTGTGGAATCTGAAAGCACAAAATAAAGAAAAACAAACAAACAGACATACACACAAACAAAGAGAACAAACTGGTGTTTGCCAGAGGGAAGGGAGGTGGGTGGATGGGTGCAATAGGAGAAGGGGATTAAGGGATACACACTCCCAATTATAGAGAAAATAAGTCACAGAGATTTAAAGTACAGTAGAAGGAATACAGCCAACAATATTATAATAACTTCATACGGTGACATATAGTAACTGCAATAATCGTGGTAGGAAATTCCATAATGCATATATATGTTGAATTACAGTGTGATTTCACAGCGTGAAAGGTATGAGGCACATAGAAGTGAATTGGGGGAGAAAAAAAAGGCAGTTCCTCAGAGGTGGGGGAACCCATTCCGGAGAGAGACAAAGGGGAGAGAAAGTGAGAGGGGTTGAAAAAGTGTTGCATTGAGGTTGTACCAGAAGAAAACCTCTCTGGATACACACTGGGGAGTGAGAAGTACTGAGTGTCCCAGTTGTTTGTTTGTTTGTTTGTTTGCTTGTTTGTTTGTTTTACAGTATGTGGAGCTCAAATTCTGAAATTTTGGAAGTGGGTGACTTTCTCAGGAGAGGAATTGTGGTGTGTGCTCCTGGGGAGAAGGGAGGGGCCCGGAGTGCATAGTGTGGTGTAGCAATCTCTGGGGTGAACCAGAAGAGAACAGTCCCCTTCCTGGAGTGCTTGGGAAGAGGGTATATTGCCTCATCACGGAAAAAGACCCTGCAAGTGCCAGTAAAAAGTCTTTCATCAGCAGGGGACAGAGACTCACCCAGAAGGAATATAACCTTTTCTGCATGTAGCGGTGCTACACCACAGATTCCGTGCAATGCACAGGTGGAGGACAGTTTTTCAGGGACAAAGGACTTCACATAGCATGGAGAGTCTCTACTCCAAGGTAGAGAAGTGGGTCCGTGCAGTGCAAGGTCCTTTAAAACTTCAAATTGTGAATTCCAGCTTTGCAACAAAGAACGCACGAAAGCTCTGGTGTAGGGTGAGCTATTGGCCCTCGTTATTATGTGAACGCTGGCTGAACAGCAGGGGTCGACATCCCCAATCCAAGGAAGAGAGATTGGGTTGGGGCCATTTTCCCCCAAACACCAAAATGGTGGGACTTCAGAGAGCATCACAACGACCCCCAGTGGAGGCAGGACCTGCTTAGACAAAACCCCATCCCTTTGTGCCTGGCAACTGTTTATTCACTGGGGCAGGACTGACTGAGCCATCAGGCCTCTCCTTCAGACCAACACGGCCACACCCCACATGCACCAAGTAAACTAAAAAGACAGTGCATCAAAATGACACCTGCAGTTCTGCCGGAGACAGAACCATGCTTACATTTTGTTTTTTTTTTTTTTTTTCAATTCTTCTTTTTTACTTCTGTAATCAGCCTCATAATTTCTTGTGGTTTTTTTTTTTTCAATTTCTTTTCTACTTTTTGGGGACCTCAGGCTTCATTACTCTTTTCTATTTCTTTCTTCTCTCTCTCTCTCTCTCTTTTTTTTTCTTTTCATTGTCTTTGAAATCAACCTTATAGGTTTTTTTTTTTTTTTTATTATTCTCTGGGGGTTTTCTTGTTGCTTTTCTTATTCTCTTTTTTAGGGGACCCGCATTTGTTCCCTTTATCCAGGCCCACCTAGTTAAAGCTCCAAACACTCCCCACAGCAAGCAAGGAGGAGCTCTGCAGAGAACTGACCAGTGGGAAACAGCAGCCAAAACGCAACAGCAGAAGGCATACAACATACACCAGAAACACTCTCTGAAGTGCGAGGCCCTAGACAGCATATGACCCCTTTCTACTATTGCACTACTCTCAGGTGCAGGAAACATAACAAAGCTTTTAAAACACACGAGACAGAAACTTAGCCAAAAGGACAAGAGGGAGGAATTCTCCCCAAAAGAAAGGTCAAGAGTAAATCACAGTCATTAACTTGCTCAAAACAGATATAAGCAATAGATCTGAACAAGAATTTAAAACACTCATATGACTACTAGCTGGTCTTGAGTAAAGCATAAAAGACACCAGAGACCAAAGACCTAAGACTAGTCAGGGTGAAATAAAAAACGCTATAACTGACAGGCAATACTGACTGGATACAGTCACCATGAGGACTGAAAGAGCAGAGTAGACACAGGTGATACAGAATATAAAATTATGGAAAACAATGAAACTGAAATGAAGAGGAAAGGAAACTATGAGATCATGAGGGAAGACTTCGAGAACTTAGTGATTTCATGAAATAAAACAATATCCATATCTTACAGGTCTCATTAGAAGAGCAGAAAAAGGGGACAGAAAATTTATTTGAACAAATTATAGCTGAGAAGGGAGTGGCAGGAAATATTCAATGTGCTGAATAAGAAAAATATGCAGCCAAGAATTCTTTATCCAGCAAGGCTGTCATTCAAAATAGGAGAGAGAGTTTCCCAGACAAAAAAGATAATGATGATGATGATGATGATGATGATGATGATGATAAGGGAGTTTGTGACCACTAAAACAGCCCTAAAAGAATTTTTAAAAGGTCTTTCTGAGTGGAAAAAAAGAAGAGAAAAAAAAAAAAAAAGACCAAAACAACAAAGACTACAACAGACAGAAAACATCACCAGCAACACCAACTCTACAGGTAACACAGTGGCACTAAATTCATATCTTTCTATAATCAACCTGCATGTAAATGGACTAAATACTCCAATTAAAGACATAGAATGGATTAAAAAAAACAAGATGCATCTATATGCTGTCTACAAGAGACTCACTTTATAACTAAGGACATCTGCACATTGAAAGTGAGGGGATGGAGAACCATCCATCATGCTATTGGACATCAAAGGAAAGCTGGAATAGTCATACCTATATCACACAAACCAGACTTTATTTTTTTAATGTTTCTATATTTATTTTGAGGGAGAGAGAGCACAAGCAGAGGGGTGGGGCAGAGAGACGGGGGAGACACAATCTGAAGCAGGCTCCAGGCTTTGAGCTGTCAGCACAGAGCCCAGTGTGGGGTTCAAACCCACGGACTGTAAGATCATGACCCCAGCTGAAGTCAGATGCCCAATCAACTGGGCCACCCAGGAGCCTAAAACAAACAAGATTTTAAAACAACTGTAACAAGAGATGAAGAAGGGCATTAGATCATAATTAAGGGGACTATCCAGCAAGAAGATCTGACAATTATAAATATTTATGTCTCCAACTTGGTACACCTAAATATATAAATCAATTAATCACAAACATAAAGAAACTCATTGATAATAATACAAAAAAAGTAGGGACCTTAATACCACACTTACATCAGTGGACAGAATATCTAAGCAGATAACCAACAAAGAAACAATGCCTTTGAAAGACCTATTGAGCCAGATGGACTTAACATACATATTCAGAACATTTCATCCTAAAGCAGCAGAATACAATTCTTCTCAGGGCACATGGATAGATCACATACTGGGTCACAAATCAGCCCTCAATAGGTACAAAAAGATCAAGATCATACCATGCATTTTTTAAGAACACAGTGCTATGAAACTTGAGATCAACCACAAGCAAAAAATTGGAAACAAGCCCTCAAATACATGGAGGTTAAACAACATCCCACTAAAGAATGAATAGGTTACTTAGGAAGTTAAAGAAGAAATTTTAAAAATATGTGGTAGCATATGAAAATGAAAACACAACAGTCCAAATTCTTGGGATACATCAAAGGCAGTCCTAAGAGGAAAGTATACTGCAATTCAGGCCCATATCAAGAAGCAACAAAGGTTCCAAATACACAACCTAACATTAAATCTAAAGGAGCTAGAAAAGGAGCAGCAAATAAAGCCTAAAGCCAGCAGGAAAAGGGAACAATAAAGATTAGAGCATAAATGAATGATACACAACAAATAAAAGAAATAGTAGAACAAATCAATGAAACTAAGTGCAGGCTCTTTAAAAGAATTTTAAAAAATTGATAAACCCCTAGCAACACTTATCAAAAAGAAAAAAGGGAGAGAATCCAAATAGATAAAATCATGAATAAAAGAGGAGAGATCACAACCAACACCACAGAAATACAAGAAATTAGAATAATATGAAAATTTAGATGCCAACAAACTAGGCAGTCTGGAAGAAATGGAAAAAAATTTCTAGAAAATGATGCAACACCAAAACTCAAACAGGAAGTAATAGAAAACTTTACCATAACAAGTAAAGAAATTGAATTGGTTATTAAAAATCTCCCAACAAGCAAGAGTCCTGGGCCAGATGGCTTCCTGGGGTATTATTACCAGACAGTTAAAGAATAGTTCATACCTATTCTGCTCAAACTGTTACAAATATAGAAATGGAAGGAAAGCTTCCAAACTCATTCTATGAGGCCAGCATTACCTTGATTCAAAAATCAGACGAAGACCCCACTAAAAAAGAGAATTATAGGCCAATACCCCTGATGAAACTGGATGCAAAAATTTTCAAGATACTAGCAAATCAATTCCAACAGACCATCAAAAGAATTATTCATCATAATCAAGTAGGGTTTATTCCTGGTAAGCAGCGATGGTTCAATATTTGCAAATCTACACCACGTTATAAAAGCAAGGAGAAGAATCATATGATCTTTTCAATAGATGCAGAAAAAGCATTTGACAAATACAGCATCTTTCTTGATAAAAAGAAAACCCTCAAGAAAGTAGGGATACAAGGAACATACCTCAACAACATAAAAGGCAATATAGGAAAGACCTAGATCTAATATCATCCTCAGAGGGGAAAAGTTCTCCAGATGAGAAACATGACAGGTATGTTCACTCTCACCATTGTTGTTCAACAATGTACTGGAAATCCCAACCTCAGCAATCAGGCAACAAAAAGAAATAAAAGGCATCCAAATCAGCAATGAAGAAGTCAACTTTCACTCTTTGCAAATGACATGATACTCTACTTGGAAAACCCTAAAGACTCCACCAAAAAACTGCTAGAACTGATACGTTAATTCAGCAAGATCACAGGATATAAAAGCAATGTACATAAACTGGTTGTATTTCTAAACACCAATAATGAAGAAGCAGAAAGAGAAAGTAAGAAATTGATCCCATTGGCAATTGCACAAAACCCATGAGATGCAGAGGAATAACCTAACCAAAGAGGTACAAGATGTGTATGCTGAAAACTATGGAAGCTTATGAAAAATTGAAAACACAAATAAGTGGGAAACATTCCTTGTTCATAGATTGGAAGCACAAATATTGTTAAAATGTCAATACTACCCAAAGCAAGCTACACAGTCAATGAAATCCCTATCAATATAACACTAGCATTCTTCACAGAGCTAGAACAATCTTAAAATTTGCATCAAACCAGAAAAGACCCCAAATAGCCAAAGAAATGTTAAAAAAAGAAACCAAAGCTGGAAGCTTCACAATTCCAGACTTCAAGCTATGTTACAAAACAGTAATCATCAAAAAAGTTTGGTACTGGCACAAGAACAGACACATAGATCAATGGAACAGAATAGAGAACCCAGTATGGACCAACAAGTATATGATCAACTTTTCTTGACAAAACAGGAAAGAATATCCAATGGAAAAAAAGACAGTCTCTACAACAAATGGTGTTGGGAAAACTAGACGTGATAGACAGAAGAATGAAACTGGACCACTTTCTTACATCATAATCAAAAGTATTTCAGAAATCCTAAAAAACCTAAAAGTGAGTCAGGAAACCACCAAAATCCTAGAGGAGAAAATATAAAGGAACTCTTTGGCATCAGCCACAACAGCTTCCTACTCGACATATCTCCAGAGGTTGGGATCTCAGCAAGATAAAAGGCTTCTTCACAGCAAAGGAAACAATCAATAAAACTGAAAGGTAAATGATGAAATGGGAGAAGACATTTGCAAATGACCTATCAGATAAAGGGCAAGTATCCAAAATCTATAAACAACTTACCAAACTCAACACCGCCCAAAAAAAACAAATAATCCAGTGAAGAAATGGGCAAAAGACATGAACAGACACCTTTCAAAAGACATCCAGATGACTAACAGACACATGAAAAGATGCTCAACATCATCATCAGAGAAATACAAATCGAAACCACAATGAGATACCACCTCATACCTGTCAGATTGGCTAAAATTAACAACTCAGGAAATGACAGATGTTGGCAAGGATGCCGAGAAAGGGGGAACACTTATGCATGTTAGTGGAAACGAAAAACGGTGAAGCCACTCTGGAAGAGAGTATGGGGTTTCCTCAAAAAATTAGAAATAGAACTACCCAGCAATTACACTGCTAGGTATTAACCCAAAGGATACAAAAATGCTGATTCAAAGGGGCCCGTGCACCCCAACATTTACAGCACCACTATTGACAATAGCCAAATTATGGAAAGAACCCAAAATGTCCATCGATTTTGAATGGATAAGAAGATGTGGTCTATATATACAATAGAATACTACTCAATGATCAAAAAGAATGAAACTTTGCCATTTGCAACAATGTGGATGAAACTGGAGTATATTATGCTAAGCAAATCAGAGAAATACATATATCATATCATCTGACTTATATGTGGAATTTAAGAAACAAAACAGGTGAGCATAGGGGAAGGAAAGGAAAAATAAGGAGGAATGCGTGGGTGGCTCAGTTGATTGGGCATCCGACTTCAGCTCAGGTCATGATCTCATAGCTCCTGAGTTCAAGCCCCACATCAGAGTCTCTGCTGTCAGCACAGTCACTGCTTTGGACCCTCTGTCTCCTTCACTCTCTCTCACTCTCTCTCTCTCTCTCCATCTCTCTGCTGCTCCCCAGCTCATTCTCTCTCTCTCTCTCAAATAAATAAGTAAGCTTTAAAACAAGAGAGAGGGAAACAATTCATAAGAGACTCTTATATACAGAAAACAAACTGAGGGTTGTTGGAAGGGAGGTTTGTAAGGGGGTGGGCTATAATGGGTGGTGGGCATTAAGGAGGACACTTGTTGGGATGAGCACTGGATGTTGTATGTAAGTGATGAATCACTAGGTTCTACTCCTCAAACCAATACCACATTGTATGTTAACTAACTTGAATTTAAATGAATACATTAAAATACCAAAAAAAAAAAAAAAACTTACTGAGAATTTCAAGATGATAAAAAAGCTTTAAATGAGGTGCACCGCCCTGTGTGGGGGCTCCAGTCACATGCCCATGAAGCTGACCATATAATAAAAGAATATTGAGGAAAATTTTGTTTTGACTTGAGGAGGAAAATAACTTATAAACAAGACCTCAGAGAGACAAAACATAAAGAGAAAATGTACTGGTCATGACTTCATCAAAATATCAGATTTCTAGACATCTGTGGGAACTGTAGATACAATTGAGGTGGGCGGTATTTTGAAAGAATGGACCACACTGCAGTTAGCTGTAGAACCGGACCCTTAGTTTGAACGCGAGTCGCACAATTTATTGTAAAGCAGGAACATTTAATGGCAGTGAAATAAGCTGACGGTACACTCTGAGCATTCTCTCCACACTCAAGTGTCAACAATGTGAGACAGTGGAAGCATTCATGATATTCATAGTGGTGGTCATCCCACCACATATACGAAACTCAAATCACACTGGGTATTTTGAAAGAATGGACCACACTGCAGTTAGCTGCAGAACTGGACTCTTAGTTTGAACACCAGTCGCACAATTTATTACAAAGCAGGGACATTCAATGGCAGTGAAATAAGCTGACGGTACACTCTGAGCATTCTCTCCACACACAGGTGTCAACAATGTGAGACAGTGGAAGCATTCATGATATTCATAGTGGTGGTCATCCCACCACATATACGAAACTCAAATCACACAGTACACTTGAAACATATACAACTGTACTTGTCAATGATTCCTCAGGAACACTGAGGGGGAAACAGAAAAATTACATAAATCCTTTGAGCTCCTGTTAAATTGTTTTTTTGTTTTTTGTTTTTTGTTTTTATTAAATTTTTTTTTCAACGTTTATTTATTTTTGGGACAGAGAGAGACAGAGCATGAACGGGGAAGGGGCAGAGAGAGAGGGAGACACAGAATCGGAAACAGGCTCCAGGCTCTGAGCCATCAGCCCAGAGCCCGACGCGGGGCTCGAACTCACGGACCGCGAGATCGTGACCTGGCTGAAGTCGGACGCTTAACCGACTGCGCCACCCAGGAGCCCCGAGCACCTGTTATATTGTAAAGTAAATGTGATATCAGTACATCCCTCACTGAATGTTTGGAAAAATTAAATGAACATTTCATGTAAGAAACTCAAAACAATAGCTTCCACAATTAGAACATAATAAATGTTATTTCCGTTCTATTTTTAACATATGCTTGAATGAGGAATATTTTTAAGTTTATTTATTTTTTTTATATTGAGAGACAGAGAAAGAATGTGAGCACAGGAAGGGGAGAGAACGAGGAGAGAGCAAGAAGCCAAAGCAGACTTCCTGTGTGGGCCCAGAACCCAATGTCAGGCTCCATCTCACAAACCATGAGTAAGTGACCTGAGCCAAAATCAAAAGCCGGCTGCTTATCTGAAGGGCCCACCCAGGCACACCCTGAAAGAGGAATTTTTATCGTGATGAATATACAATGCATTCGTGCAAAGCAACAATAATGGATCTCAACACAAAGATGGACAGGGTACATGGTGTTTATAAGTGTTATGAGAAAGTTTGCATGGATGTCAGATTGCATATATTCCTGGGATGAGGCTCACAGAATATTCTCACCTAAAGGTTGCAGCAACAAGAGAGGATACACAAGGAGAGACCAGCCTCATTCCTTAGAGAAAGATGTGAGCCTTGGGATGTCTATTTTAAACAAATTTAATGCTATTACCAGCAATGAAGAATCTAATTTGGAATAAATAAAAGCAATCCTACTTCTCCTTGTTCCTCTGTCTTGTTTTCCACAGGACCATAGTAAAAGCTATGTGGAATGTTAAAGATTATCATCATCTGTACAGGTCAATGGAACATAACTGGCCTCCATTACTTACCAAACATTACCAAATTTCTTTCGTTTTCTCACAAAGTTTTTCAGGGAAGTACCCATGATGAAAAAGGAAGAAAATGTAATTGCACTAAGAAAACACAGGAGGCCCCTGACAATTGTGCTGTCCACAATTCTGCAATTAAGGAGGAAAAGTAAAAAAGAAAAATTTAGGTCATTGGGAAAACAACAACAACAAAAAAGATGGAACTTAAGATAGCAACACCCAAGAGGAATTGTCTTGAATCGCAAGTATGGGAAAATACCCTGTTTATTCTCACAGCAATCCTGCTCACACCCAGGGGACACTCTCTCCGTGTTTATATGTCTAAGGTCTGTGGCTCCTGAGAGGCAGGAAGAATTTCAGAAGGAGACAAAGACGTTTCTGAACATGAAGAGCTCATGCTGCAATCCCAATACGAACAGTCACTTCAAATATCTTCCTGCCATTTTCAGCTGTTGGGAGTGTAAACCTGAAAAGCTGGGCAGGCTGTGAATCCGACAATCAGGTAAGAGAATGCCTTAGGACTCAGGCTGAGAGGACCCCATATTTTCTGCATGCTTGTTTATATGCAACTAAGCGCCCAGATCTAGAGCTGGTTTCCTATTTTATGATGGATTCCTGATTGCATTTGTGGATTGTGAAGGCTCTTCATACACTTTTATTGCCATATCTCATTCGCACCTCAGGAGGCCTGGTTCTCTAAATATTCTCCAGAGTAAACATGTAATCTCTCAGCATTAAAACTGCAGTGAAATAAATGACTAAGGACAAGTCTGATTAGAAATTGTCTTTAAATGTTAGAAAAAGGTTTCTTCCCCAAGTGAATTTTTGATCCAATTTTGTTTGGTGAGTCAGAGAACCCAAAATTATACTTGCCATAGCATTTGTATCTTACACAGGAGAGGTAGGATTAACAGTGTGCAAAACATACTGTCAAAGAAAGCTACTCTGACCTACATGAAGCCAGCCTTTTACAGAGATACAGCACAGATCGGGTATGTTCTCTAAATTTCCTACAGCTCTATGGACTAGAAACCCCTTCAGGCTATGGAGAAATACTGCCTGATCAACCCACTCCTTTATTCCTCTCACATCAAATCTTTCTATTCTCCTCTCAGGGATTTCCCAAACTTAGAAAGATGTGCCTTTTTAAAAATGTTTACTTATTTTTGAGACAGAGCAGGAGGGAGACAGAGTATGAGGGACAGAGAGAGAGGGAGACACAGAATCTGAAGCAGGCTCCAGGCTTTGAGTTGTCAGCACAGAGACCCACATGGGACTTGAACTCACAAGCCATGAGATCATGACCTGAGCCAAAGTTGGATCCCAACCAACTGAGCCACCCAGGCGCCCAAGATTTGCCTTTTTACAAGAGGTAATCCCACACCTGGATTTTAATTCAGACCTCCTTGCATTGGTGTCATTCTTCCCGTGTCTATTTTTCTTAATTAAAAATCCTCGGAGTGCCTGGGTGGCACAGTCGGTTAAGCGTCCGACTTCAGCCAGGTCACGATCTCGCGGTCCATGAGTTTGAGCCCCGCATCGGGCTCTGGGCTGATGGCTCAGAGCCTGGAGCCTGTTTCCGATTCTGTGTCTCCCTCTTTCTCTGCCCCTCCCCCGTTCATGCTCTGTCTCTCTCTGTCCCAAAAATAAATAAACGTTGAAAAAAATAAATAAATAAAAATCCTTCAGGTGCTTTCTTACAATGTCTGGATATAGCAGTCTGGGCAAGTAGTTAATTAGAGTTCATTAGAACCCCCATTAGAGTTCATTAAGGAGATGAGAGGACACTTGTATCAGAAGGTAGATGTGCAGACCCAGAGAAGATGGTAGGTTGGCTATGTGCTCAGAGTCTCTGAGAGAAAGAAACATATTAATGATAATCAAATGAGGGGGGGAAATGGTGGACCAATGGCCCATAACCAACAGTTCACCATAATATCTAATAGTCTAATGAGGCAAATCCTATAAAAGGAATGATGTTGAAACTGTGTAAAACAATAATGTTCAACCTCATGGTACCATTGTGTGGACAGGAAAATCCTCAGCTGCAAAGTCTCTGATTCTCAACAGAGGTACGCTCCACAGAGTAATTCATCCTTTCTCTTAAGCGATGCTGAATCAAACCTCAGTCACTGCATTTCTCCTCCTGGGAGTCACAGACATCCAAGCACTGCAGCCTTATCTCTTCGTGGTTTTCCTTGCAATTTACGTGGTCAGTGTGGTTGGCAATGGAGCAGTCCTCCTGGTTGTCGTCTCTGATCCAAGACTCCATTTACCCATGTATTTCTTCCTGGGAAATCTGTCGTGTCTAGATATCTGCTACTCCACAGTGACACTGCCAAAGATGCTGGAGAACTTCTTCTCTACACACAAGGCAATTTCCTTCTTGGGATGCATAAGCCAGCTTCACTTCTTCCACTTCCTGGGCAGCACGGAGGCCATGCTGTTGGCCGTGATGGCCTTTGACCGCTTCGTGGCCATCTGCAGGCCACTGCATTACTCTGTCATCATGAATTACCAGCTCTGTACCCAGATGGCTGTCACGGTCTGGACCATTGGTTTTTTCCATGCCCTGTTGCACTCCATGATGACCTCTCGCTTGAACTTCTGTGGTTCTCATCAGATCCATCACTTCTTCTGTGATGTCAAGCCTTTGCTGGAGTTGGCCTGCGGGAACACGGAGCTCAACCGGTGGCTTCTCAACACGGTTACCGGGACCATTGCCATGGGCCCCTTCTTCCTAACACTTCTCTCCTACTTCTCCATAATCATCTCTCTTTTCTCCAAGACCCACTCCTGTAGTGTGCTCCACAAAGCACTGTCCACGTGTGCCTCTCACTTCATGGTGGTCATTCTTCTCTATGTTCCTGTTATCTTCACTTACATATCTCCTACCTCAGGCAGCTCCATGGACCAGGACCAGGTCGCTGCCATCATGTACACTGTGGTCACTCCTATGCTGAACCCACTGATCTATACACTGAGGAACAAGGACGTGAAGGCTGCCTTGAGTAGTATCTTCACAAGGAGGGGTGACCTGAACACATCTAGAGCACACTTCTAAGACAGGAAGCAATAGGCGATGATAAAGTTGGTGTGTGAGTTTAGACTGCTTCTCAGATCATGTACAATATGTATAACAGGTCGAGCTGTCCAAAGAAAAGATAAATGGGAAGGCCACCCTGATTGTGTTAACCAAAGCATTCCTAGGTAACATAATGGAAACATGAGCCCATCGGACACCAACCATGGAATCCTAATGTTCAATTTGTGTTTGGAATATCAGTTAATGAAACTTATTTTTTTTTTTATGTATTCTTATGGATTCTCTAAAGAAGTCAGGAATAGAAATATGCCTATATTAACTGTATGTCAGTACACAAATACTACCCAGGGATGTTTATCTTTTTTTCTTTTTAAGTTTTTATTTATACATGAGAGAGAGACAGAGAGAGAGAGACACAGAGCTTGAGAAGGGGAGAGGCAATGAGGCGGAGACAGAATCTGAAGCATGCTACAGGCTCTGAGTTGTCAGCACAGAGCCTGATGTGGGGTTTGAACATAGGAACAGTGGGATCATGACCTGAGCGGAAGTCAGAGTCTTAATGGATTGAACCACCCAGGTGCCCCAGGGCTATTTATCCCGTGGTCCTTCTCAGTTAATGTATTTAAATGTGAGCAATAAAATTCTTATGCTGTTATATTTTGAGGAGTTGAATTTAACCACTGATAATAAGAAATGGTAATTTACAAATGAGTTAAGAGGAAGTTTCAACCAGTACACCATGATTTCTTTTTTCCCTAACCTAGAGACCAGTAAGTCATTAAAACAAATGATTTAAGCACTAACTGACAGGGAGAAAATAGACAATTGTTTATCTAAAGTGTTGTGGATCCTCTATCTCCAGAGATTTTTTAAAGTCAACTAGATAAACTGTACAGGATGGCTATTAAACATTGTTGAAAGTGGGGACAGAATGAAATTAAAATTTCTGGATCCCTCACTAGCTAATCAGTTGGTAATTTTTCCCTCAGTGTTTGCTCATGGAAAATACTGAGTTTCAAAACACTTCCTATTTTTTTTTTTTTTGGTTTTACTATTTCTATGACAATTTCCAGTGACTGTTATGATGCAATATGACATAATACTGATGAAATGTGTAGACTTTATCAAAATGTTGTCTTGTTTTCCTTACCTGTCACCAAACCCAAATGTAACGAAAGCAACTAAGTCATCATTGCTGAGACATTTCTGGAGCTACTGTTGGGAGGCACTGTGTTCCCTATTTTCTATATCCCGGGGGTGGTTTCTGTGCATGAGGGATGGTGGGAGAAGCATTTATGACTATTTATAGATGCAGGTGAAGACTGTGACAGGCCTTGATGAGCTCAGGAACTGTTCAAATTCTCTGCATCCACTTTTGTGAACACAATGTGGTTTCATCTCATCCACTGTTTTTGGTCCCCCAATTCTACTTTTGTTTATAAAAAAAATAAAATGTGTCTGTGGAGAAGACATTTCTACCCTGAACTGTCTCCAGCCCCTCATTTCTGTTGATCAGAATTGTTTACAAAATCCAAGCTCCACGCAGGCCATGAACCAGAGAAGAACACGTCATTATCTGGTTGGCTACTGCTGCCTAACACACTAGTATCCCCAAACACAGAAGCTGAAGACACCTATACCAGTCAATTGCGTTCTTCTGAGGCTCGGGAATTGGGAAGAACAGAGCAGGGCAGGGCCGGTTCTCCTCGATCATGCTTGTGCCGTGGCTGAGCTGACTTGAGCATCGTCGCGTGGAAGAGCTGAGAGCTGGCAAAGTCTCTGTCTGGGTCTCCCTTGGTCCACTCTCTCCAAGTGGCTGTTCTGTGCTTTTGCAGCATGGAGGCCTCAGGCTTGACACTCTACGTGGGGGCCAACAGACCAGGACAAAAGCTGCCAGTCATCTCTCGAATAAGCCCAAGAACCAGTATTGACATCACCTGTACTATTCTCTCTTGGACAAAATGGTCACAGGCCTAACAAACTTTATAGAGAAGAAATCCCTGCCTTTCATGGGAAAGAACATCAAAAAAAAATTGTGGACATCTTTAATCCACTCTAGTCCAACTCTAATAATTAACATTGTCCCCACATACAAATCACACTTACTCTCCCTCCAAATAATACTAAAATCTCATCCCGTTGCAGTATTAGTCAGAGTCTATGTCTTTTCACCTACATTGGGTCAAGGTACAGATGAGGCTTGTTGGGTCCAGTTTCCCAAGCTTCATTCCTTTTTATCTCAAGAACTTCAAACTGATGCGTCCAATTATCTGCCCTAGGTAGACACAGACATACATTTGGGTATGTTATGGAATGTTTTTCAGTCGTGAGAAAAAAAGGAAATCTCACCATTTGTGAGAATAAAGATGGACCTTGAAGCTCCTTGCCAAATGAAATAAGTCAGGCAGAGAAAGACAAATACCATATATTTCACGTATACGTGGAATCTAAGAACGGAAAACAAAGAACTGAAACACAAACTGAAAGAGACTCATAGCCACGGAGAACAAACTGGTGGTTGCCAGAGGGCAGGAAGGTGGGTGGATGGGTGCATTAGAAGAAGGGGATGAAGGATACAAACTTCCAGTATAAAACAAACAAATCACAGAGGTTAAAAGTACAGCAGAGGGGATATAGTCAATCATATTTAATAATTCTGTATAGTGACTATACTAACTGTGGTAAACATTCCAAAATGTATATACATGTTGAATCACAGCGTGACTCCACAGCATGAAATGAATGAGGTATGTGGAAGTGAATTGTGAGGGAGAAAAAGTGAATTGTGAGGGAGAAAAATGGGAGGGAGCCCATTCCATGGAGAGCCAAAAGGGAGAGAAAGAGAGAGGGGTTGAGAAAGTGCATCAGTGAGTTCACACCAGAGCAAAACCTCTCCAGACCACACACTGGGGAGCGACAAATACTGAGTGTCCCAGTTCTTTTTTGCAAACAGCTCGATTCTGTTTGCAAATTCTGTGCGCAAAGAGCTCAAATTCTGAGGTCTTTAAAGTGGGTGACTTTCTCGGGAGCTGAGCTGTGGTACGTGCTCCTGGGGAGAGGGGAGCTGGCCCCGGAGTGCACAGTGTGGTGTAGGGACCACCAAAGAGCACTGGGAGAGAACAGCCCCCCTCCTGGAGTGCCTGAGAAGAGGGTATGTTGCCTCCCCATGGACAAAAGACCCTGAAAGTGCTACTAAAATGTCTTTCATCAGCAGGGGACAGAGGCACATGCAGAGGGAACATAAACTTTTCTGTGTTTAGTGGTGCTACACCATAGATCCCCTGCACCGTGCAGGCGTGGAACAGTTTTCCAGGGACAAAGGACTTCGTGCAGTGAGGAGAATCTCTATTCCAGTGGAGAGAAACGGGTCTGTGCAGCGCAAGGTCCTTTAAAACTTGAAACAATGAATCCCAGCTCCACGCCAAAGAAACAACATAGGGGAATTGTGGTGCAGGGTGAACTGAAGGCTCTCGCTATTCTGTGAAGGCTTTCTGAAGGCTCTCCGGTCTAGTACCGGAGATTGGTGTGGCACCATTTTCCCCACAAAACCAAAAGGGTGGAACTTCAGAGTGCAGCACAGTAACCCCATGGAGGTAGGACCCACCTACCCGACACCACCCCTCTCCTTTCCAGGTGCCTGCTAACTGCTTATTTGCTGTGGCAGGACTGAGTCTGAGCCAACACTGCCAGCCTCTATCCAGCACGGCACGGGCAGGACCCCACATGCACCAAGTGCACTACAAATAGTGAGTCAAAATGACACCTGCAGTTATGGTGGAGATATGACCATCCTTAGCTTTTTTTCTTTCTTATTTTTTACTTTTGTAATCATGCTCATAATTTCTTGTTTGTTTGTTTTTTATTTGCTTTTCTATATTTTGTACAATGAGCCTCATTCTTTTCTATTTCTTTCTTTTTTCTTGACTTCTTTTGTTTTCTTTGGAATCAGCCTTATAATTTTCTGATTATCAGTTGGTTGTTTTCTTTAGGTTTTTCGTTGTGTGTGTGTGTGTGTGTGTGTGTGTGTGTTCCCTTTCTTGTTTTCTTTTTTTAGGGGATGAAGGTTTCTTTATTTTTCCCTTTTTCCAGACTTATTATGAAAACCAACGCAAAGCACATCTAGTTAAAGTTCCAAACACTCCCCACTGCAAGCAAGGAAGATCTCTGCACAAGGCTGACCAATGGGAAGGAGCAGCCAAAACACAACAGCAGAGAGCACACAGCATACACCAAGAACACTTCCTAAAGGACAGGTCCTGGACAGTGTATGATCCTTTTTAATATAATAGTACACTAGGGGAGAAAACATAACAAGCTTTTAAAACATGCAAGACAAAAACATGGCCAAAATGACAAGACAGAAGTATTCACCCCAAAACACAGGTCAAAAATAAATCACAGCAAGGGACTTGCTCAAAACAGATATAAATAATATATCTGAACAGAAATTTAGAAGAACAGTCATAAGACCACTAACTCAGCTTTAAAAAAGCATAGAAAACAATAATCAGGATGAATTTTTAAAATGCTATAACAGTATAGAGGTCCCTCAAAAAACTACAACTAGCGCTTCATAGTTTCACTTCTAACGGGACTGGATTTAATTTCAATTGTATTTCATTCTATTTGCAAGTCCATCTATTCATTTTTTTCCTTTTTCTTCATGAATACAGAAAAAGAAAAAAAATTATTTTCCATTTTAACAAAAAAGATTTTTGTTTTTTTCTCCTATATTTTTCGCTTTTTTGTAAACTTTTAAAATTCTGTTTTACTTCCATCATTTCATTTTATTCTTTCTTGTATACACTTTTTTTTTTAATTTTCAAACACTTTCCTTATTTTTTTTCTATCCTTTTTTTCTCTATTCATCAAGCTTCTTTCAACAACATGAACAAAACATATCTAAGATCTAGTATCCTTTATTTGTTTTTTTGTGTTGTTATTAATTTTTATTTTCATTTTTTTTACTTTTAAATTCCTTTTCTTCCTTGAAAATGATAAAATGAAGGAATTCACCCCAAAAGAAAGAAAAGGAAGCAATGACAGAAAGGGACTTAGTCAACAAAGATACAAGCCAGATGTCTGAACCAGAACTTAGAATCCAATCGTAAGAATACTAGCTGGGGTTGAAAATACAAAAGAATCCCTTTCTGCAGAAATAAAAGAAATAAAACGTAGTCAGAATGAAATAAAAAATGTAACTGAGCTGCAATCTCAAATGTATGCCACAGCAGAAAGGATGACTGAGGCAGAGGAGTGAATCAAGCGACAGAGAAGACAAACTTACGGAGAAAAATGAAGCAGAAAAAAAGAGGGACACTAAGGCAAAAGAGCACAATATAAAATTAGAGAACTCAGTGACTCATTAAAAAAGGAATAACATCCAAATCATAGGGGTCCCAGGAGATGAAGAGAGAGAAAAGGGCATAGAAGGTTTATGTCAACAAAACAGAGTAGAAAACTCTCCTAACCTGGGGAAAGACACAGACATCAAAATCCAGGAAGCACAGAGAACTCCCATTAGATTCAACAAAAAACGACCATCAACAAAGCACATTATACTGAAATTCACAAAATATTCAGCCTAGGAAAGAATTATAAAAGCAGCAAGGGAAAAAAAAAGTCCTTAAACTATAAGAGAAGACAGATCAGGTTTGCAGCAGACCTATTCCCATGAACTTGGCAAGCTAGAAAGGAGTGACAGGATATATCCACTGTGCTAAATCAGAAAACTATGCAGCCAAGAATTCTTTATCCAGCAAGGTTATCATTCAAAATAGAAGGAGAGGTAAAAAGTTTCCCAGACAAATAAAAATTACATGAGTTTGTGACCACTAAACCAGCCCTGCAAGAAATTTTAAGGGGGGCTTTATGAGGCGACAAAAGATGAAAAAATAAAAATAAAAAAGACCAAAAGCAACAAAGACTGTAAAGGACCAGAGAACACCGCCAGAAGTTCCAATCTACAGGCAACATAATGGCAATAAATTCACACCTTTCAGGACTCACTCTAAATATCAATGGACTAAACGCCCCAATCAAAAGACATAGGATAACAGAATGGATAAGAAAACAAGACCCATCTATATGCTGTTTACAACAGACCCATTTTAGATCTAAAGGTATCTACTGATTGAAAGTAAGGGATGGAGAACCATCTATCATGCTAATCATCTCCAAAAGGAAGCCAGAGTCGCCATACTTTTGTCAGAAAATCTAGATTTTAAAATAAACACTGTAACAAGAGATGAGGAAGGGCATTATATCATAATTAAGGGGTCTATCCAATAAGAAGATCTAACAATTGTAAAAATTTATGCTCCAAAAGTGGCATTGGCCAAATATATAAATCGATTAATCACAAACATAAAGAAACTTATCAATAGGAATACCATAATAGGAGGGTATTTCAACACCCCACTTACAACAATGGACAGATCATCTAAACAGAAAATCGACAAGGAAATAATAGCTTTGAATGACACATTGGACCACATGGACTTCACAGATAGATTCAGAACATTTCATCCTAAAGCAGAATACATATTCTTCTCCAGTGCACATGGAACATTCTCCAAAATAGGTCACATACTGGGACACAAAACAGTCCTCAAGAAGTACCAAAGATCGAGATCATACTGTGCGTATTTTCAGACCACAACGCTATGAAACTCGAAATCAAACATAAGAAAAAATTTGGAAAGAAAACAAATACTTGGAGACTAAACAACATGCTACTAAAGAATGAATGACTGGGGCGCCTGGGTGGCGCAGTCGGTTAAGCGTCCGACTTCAGCCAGGTCACGATCTCGCGGTCCGGGAGTTCGAGCCCCGCGTCAGGCTCTGGGCTGATGGCTCAGAGCCTGGAGCCTGTTTCCGGTTCTGTGTCTCCCTCTCTCTCTGCCCCTCCCCCGTTCACGCTCTGTCTCTCTCTGTCCCAAAAATAAATAAACGTTGAAAAAAAAATTAAAAAAAAAAAAAAAAAAAAGAATGAATGACTAACCAGGAAGTTAAAGAGGAAATTAAAAAGTACATGGAAGCCAAAGGAAATGATAACACCACAGCCTAAAACCTCTGGGATGCAGCAAAGATGGTCATAAGAGGGAAGTATATACCAATCGAGGCCATCCTAAAGAAGAAAGAAAGGTCGCAGATATACAACCTAACCATACACCTCAAACACCTGGGAAAAAAACAGCAAATAAAACCCCAAACCAGCAGAAGACATGAAATAATAAAGATTAAAGCAGAAATCAATACTATTTAAAAAAACAAAACAAAACAGTAGAAGGGATCAATCAAACCAGGAGCTGGTTCTTTCAAAGAATTAACAAAAATTGATAAACCCCTAACCAGTTTGATCAAAAAGAAAAAGGGAAGGACCCAAATAAATAAAATCAAGAGGAAAGAAGAGAGATTACAACCAACACTGCAGAAACACAAACAATAATAGGAGAATATTATGAGAAATTATACACCAAAAAAATTAGCAATCTGGAAAAAATGGACAAATTCCTAGAAACATAAACTGCCAAAACTGAAACAAAAAGAAATAGAAAAGTGGAACAGACCCATACCAGTAAAGGAATTGAATCAGTAATCAAAAATCTCCCAACAAGCAAGAGTCCAGGGCCAGATAGATTTCCAGGGGAATTCTACCAAACATTTAAAGAGTTAACACACCTATTCTTTTGGGGCTGTTTCAAAAAATAGACATGGAAGGAAACTCATTCTACGAGGCCAGTATTACCTTGATTCCAAAGCCGGACAGAGACCCCACTAAAACGGAGAACTACAGACCAATTTCCCTGATGAACATGGAGGCAAGAATCCTTAACAAGTTACTAGCCAACCGGATCCAACAATACATTAAAAGAATTATTCACAATGACCAAGTGGGATTTATGCCTGGGATGCAGGGCTGGTTCAATATCCGCAAAACAATCAACGTGATACATCACATTAATAAAAGAAAGGACAAGAACCACACGATCCTCTCAATAGATGCAGAGAAAGCATTGGACAAAATACAGCATCTTTTCTTGATAAAAACCCTCAGGAAAGTACGGTTAGAAGGATCATACCTCAAGATCATAAAGCCATATATGAAAGACCCACCACTAATATCTTCATCAAAAACTGAGAGCTTTCCCTGTAAGGTCAGGAACACGACAGGGATGTCCACTGTCACCACTGTTATTCAACATAGTATTGGAAATCCTAGCCTCAGCAGTCAGACAACACAAAGGAATAAAAGGCATCCAAATAGGCAAGGAGGAATTCAGACTTGCACTCTTTGCAGACGACATGATACTCTATGGAAAACCCAAAAGATCCCACTAAAAAAAAAAAAAAAAAAACTGCTAGAGTGGATCCATGAATTTAGCAAAGTCATAGGATATAAAATCAATGCACAGAAATCAGCTGCATTCCTACACACCATAATGAAGCAACAGAAAGAGAAATCAAGGAATTGACCCCATTGACAATTGAACCAAAAACCGTAAAATACCTAGGAATAAATCTAACCAAAGAGATGAAAAATCTAAAAACTGAAACCTATAGAAAGCTTTGAAATAAATTGAAGACACCAAAAAATGGAAAAATATTCCATGCTCCTGGATTGTAGAACAAATTTTGTTAAAATGTCAATGCTACCGAAAATAATCTATGTACTCAATGCAATACCTATCAAAATAACACCAGCATTCTTCACAGAGCTAGAAAAAACAATCCTACAGCTTGTATCAAACTATAAAAGACCCTGAATAGCCAAAGCAATCTTGAAAAAGAAAATGAAAGCAGGAGGCATCACAATCCTGGACGTCAAGATGTATTAGAAAGCTGCAATCAAGACAGTATGGTATTGGCAAAAAAACAGACACTCAGATCAATGGAGCAGAATAGAGAAGCCAGAAATGGACCCACAAACATATGGCCAACTAATTTTGTCAAAGAAAAAAAGAATATCCAATGGAATAAAGACAGTCTCTTCAGCAAGTGGTGCTGGGAAAACTTGACAGTGACAAGCAGAAAAATGAACCTGGACCACTTTGGTACACCAGACACAACAATAAATTCAAAATAGATGAAACGCCTAAATGTAAGACAGGAAGACATCAAAATCCAAGAAAAGAAAGCAGGCAAAAACCTCTTTGACCTTGGCTGCAGCAACTTCTTACTCAACACATCTCCAGAGGCAAGGGAAACAAAAGCAAAAATGAACTACTGGGACCTCATCAAATAAAAAGGTTCTGCACAGCAAGGGAAACAATCAGCAAAACCTAAAGGCAACCAACAGAATGGGAGAAGATATTTGCAAATGACATATCAGATAAAGGGTTAGTATCCAAAATATATAAAGAACTTATCAAACTCAACTCCCAAAAAACAAATAACCCAGTTAAGAAAACGGCAGAAGACATAAATAGACACTTCTTCAAAGAAGACATCCGGATGACTAACAGACCCATGAAAAAATATTCAACATCACTCATCATAAAGGGAAATACAAACTAAACCCACAATGAGATACCACCTCACACCAGTCAGAATGACTGAAATTAACAACTCAGGCAACAACACATGTTGGCAAGGATGTGGAGAAAGAGGATCCCTTTTGCACTGCTGGTGAGAATGCAGACTGGTGCATCCGCTCCGGAAAACAGTA
Organism: Leopardus geoffroyi; assembly: GCF_018350155.1. Lineage (NCBI taxonomy): Eukaryota > Metazoa > Chordata > Mammalia > Carnivora > Felidae > Leopardus > Leopardus geoffroyi. The sequence goes on along the minus strand of NC_059332.1, from coordinate 352,399 downwards.
TGGAGGTTCTTCAAAAAATTAAAAATAGAACTATCCAATGACCCAGCAATTGTATTACTAGGTATTTATCAAAGGGATATAGGTGTGCTGTTTCAAAGGAGCACATTCACCCCAAGGTTTTTGGCAGCTGTATAGACAATAGCCAATGTGTGGAAAGAGCACAAAGCCCATCAACAGATGAATGGATAAAGAAGATGTGGTATATATACACAATGGAGTATTACTAGGCAATGAAAAAAGAATGAAATCTTGCTATTTGCAGCTATGTGGATGGGACTAGAGGGTATTATGCTAAATGAAATTAGTCGCTCAGAGAAACACAAATATCATATGAATTCAGTCATATGAGGAATTTAAGGTACAAAACAGAGGAACATAAGGGATGGGAAGCAAAAATAATATAAAAAGAGGGTGGGGGGCAAAACATAAGAGACTCTTACACATAGAGAACGAACAGAGGGTTGTTGGAGGAGTTGTGGGGGTGGGGGCAGGCTACATGGGTAAGGGGCATTAAGGAAGACATTTGTTGGGAGGAGCACTGGGTGTTATAAACAGAGGATGAATCACTGGAATCTACTCCTGAAATCATTGTCACACTATATGCTAACTACGTTGGATGTACATTTAATTAATTAATTAATTAATTAATTAAAATATATATAGGTGCAGTTGTAAGAATGGTACTGTCAAATTGCCTTCCATAAATATTGGAGGGCAATTCCTACCAGAAATATATGAATGCCTTTGTCATTGTCTTGCCAATATGTCAACCTCTGATATTTGTCAAGCTGATAGCTGAAAAATAGTATTTAATTTTATTTTTAATTTACATTTCCCTTAGTAGGAAGTTTTAAAAATTTTCATGTTTAAGACACATTTGTATTTTTATTTTTTGTGAATTGTTTACTCATAAATTACGTTGATTCTTAAAAAACAAACAAAAAACTACAACTAGAACAACCCTATCACCCAGCAAATGCAACACTAGGTATTTATCCTAAGGACACAAAAATGCTACTTCAATGGGGTAATTGCACCCCAATGTTTATAGCAGCACTACCAACAATAGCCAAATTATGGCAAGAACCCAAAAGTCCATCGAATGTCGAGTGAATAAAGAAGATGTGGTATATATATGCAAGGGAATATTACTTGGCGATCCAAAAGAATGAAATCTTGCCATTTGCAACAAGGTGGATGGAATTAGAGGGTATTATACTAAGCAAACTAAGTCAGAGAAAGACGAACATCATATGATTTCACTCATAAGTGGGTTTTCAGGGTAAAATGGTGACCATATGGGAAGGAAAAGAAATAGAAAGGGAAACACAGGACAAGAGACTCTTAATGATAGAGAACAAACTGAGGGTTGCTGGAGGGGAGGTTTGTGGAGGTATGGGCTAATTGGGCAAGGGGCATTAAGGACGGCACTTGTTAGGCTGAGCACTGGGTGTTGTATACAGGTGATGAATCACTAAATTCAACTCCTGAAACCATTATTACACTGTATGTTAACTAACTTCTATTTAAATAAATATAAAATAAAAATCAGAGAGGGAGGCAAACCATAAAAGACTCTTAACTACAGTAACAAACTGAGGAGGTGGGTAGGGGATGGGCTAAATGGGGGATGGGAGTTAAGGAGGTTACTTGTTGGGATGAGCACCGTGTATTATATGTAAGTGATGTATCACTGGGTTCTACTCATGAAACCAATACTACACTGTATGTTAACAAACTTGAATTTAAATGAATACATTAAAATATATTTAAAAAAAACACAGTTACTGAGAATTTCAAGATGATAAGAAAAAAGCTTTAAATGTGTGGGGACTGCAGTCACATGCCCATGAAGCTGACCATATAATAAAAGAATATTGAGGAAAATTTTGTTTTGACTTGAGGAGGAAAATAACTTATAAACAAGACCTCAGAGAGACAAAACATAAAGAGAAAATGTACTGGTCATGACTTCATCAAAATATCAGATTTCTAGACATCTGTGGGAACTGTAGATACAATTGAGGTGGGCGGTATTTTGAAAGAATGGACCACACTGCAGTTAGCTGTAGAACCGGACCCTTAGTTTGAACACGAGTCGCACAATTTATTGTAAAGCAGGAACATTCAATGGCAGTGAAATAAGCTGACGGTACACTCTGAGCATTCTCTCCACACTCAAGTGTCAACAATGTGAGACAATGGAAGCATTCATGATATTCATAGTGGTGGTCATCCCACCACATATACGAAACTCAAATCCCACTGGGTATTTTGAAAGAATGGACCACACTGCAGTTAGCTGTAGAACCGGACCCTTAGTTTGAACACCAGTCGCACAATTTATTACAAAGCAGGGACATTCAATGGCAGGGAAATAAGCTGACGGTACACTCTGAGCATTCTCTCCACACACAGGTGTCAACAATGTGAGACAGTGGAAGCATTCATGATATTCATAGTGGTGGTCATCCCACCACATATACGAAACTCAAATCACACAGTACACTTGAAACATATACAACTGTACTTGTCAATGATTCCTCAGGAACAATGGGAGGAAACAGCAAAATTACTTAAATCATTTGAGCTCCCCTTTTCTTATAACTAGGAATGATTCCAGTACTTCTCATGCTGGGTGATTGGAAGAAAAAAAATGAGCTAATGCATGTAAGAAACTCAGAAAAACGAGCACAAAGTAAGTGTTTTTTCCATTCTATTTATAGCATATACTTGAACAAGGAAAATTATTTTTAAGTTTACTTGTTTATTTTGAAAGAGAGAGAAAGAACATGAGCATGGGGAGGGCAGAGAGAGAGGAGAGAGAGAGAATCAAGAGTGGGCTTTGATCTGTTACTGTAGAGCTCAAAGCAGGGCTCCATCTCACAACTATGAGTTAGGGACCTCAGTCAAATTCAGGAGACGATTGCTTTCACAAATACACACAGGCATTCTTTGAACAAGGAATTTTTAACGTGTGAGACATATGATGAATTCCTTCAAAGCAACAATAATGGATCTCAACACAAAGATGGGCAGGGTACAGGGTGTTTATAACTGTTATAAGAAAGTTTGCATGGATGTCAGATTGCATATATTCCTGGGATGAGGCTCACAGAATATTCTCACCTAAAGGTTGCAGCAACAAAAGAGGATACACAAGGAGAGACCAGCCTCATTCCTTAGAGAAAGATGTGAGCCTTGGGATGTCTATTTTAAACAAACAAATTTAACACTATTACCAACAATGAAGAATCTAATTTGGAATAAATAAAAGCAATCCTACTTCTCCTTGTTCCTCTGTCTTGTTTTCCACAGGACCATAGTAACAATTATGTGGAATGTTAAAGATTATCATCATCTATACAGGTCAATGGAACTGGCCTCCATTCCTTACCAAACATTGCCAAATTTTTTTCAAATTTTCACAGTTGTTTTTTTAATTTTTTTTAATGTTTATTTATTTTTGAGACAGAGAGAGAGAGAGCATGAACGGGAGAGGGTCAGAGAGAGAGGGAGACACAGAACCCCAAGCAGACTCCAGGCTCCAAGCTGTCAGCACAGAGCCGGAGGCGGGGCTCGAACTCACTGACCGCGAGATCATGACCTGAGCTGAAGTCGGATGCTTAACCGACGGAGCCACCCAGGCGCCCCTCTCACAAAGTTTTTCAGGGAAGTTCCCATGATGACAAGGGAAGAAAAGGTAATTGAACTAAGAAAACATAGAAGGACCCTGACAATCCTGCTGTCCACGACTCTGCAAATAAGGAAGAAACATAGAAACGAAAAACTTGGAGCAGTGGGGGCAAAAAAAAAAAAAAAAAAGATGGAACTCAAGATAGCAACACCCAAGAGGAATTGTCTTGAATTGCAAGTATGGGAAAATACCCTGTTTATTCTCACAGCGATCATGCTCACACCCAGGGGACACTCTCTCCGTGTTTATATGTCTAAGGTCTGTGGCTCCTGAGAGGCAGGAAGAATTTCAGAAGGAGACAAAGACGTTTCTGAACATGAAGAGCTCATGCTGCAATCCCAATACGAACAGTCACTTCAAATATCTTCCTGCCATTTACAGCTGTTGGGAGTGTAAACCTGCAAAGCTGGGCAGGCTGTGAATCCGACAATCAGGTAAGAGAATGCCTTAGGACTCAGGCTGAGAGGACCCCATATTTTCTGCATGCTTGTTTATATGCAAGTAAGCGCCCAGATCTAGAGCTGGTTTCCTATTTTATGATGGATTCCTGATTGCATTTGTGGATTGTGAAGGCTCTTTATACACTTCTTTGCCATATCTCATTCTCAACTCAGCAGGCCTGGTTCTCTAAATATTCTCGAGAGTAAATATGTAATCTCTCAGCATTAAAATTGCAGTGAAATAAATGAGTAAGGACAAGTCTGATTAGAAATTGTCTTTAAATGTTAGAAAAAGGTTTCTTCCCCAAATGAATTTTTTTTTTTCAACGTTTATTTATTTTTGGGACAGAGAGAGACAGAGTATGAACGGGGGAGGGGCAGAGAGAGAGGGAGACACAGAATCGGAAACAGGCTCCAGGCTCTGAGCCATCAGCCCAGAGCCTGATGCGGGGCTCGAACTCCCGGACCGCGAGATCGTGACCTGGCTGAAGTCGGACGCTTAACCGACTGCGCCACCCAGGCGCCCCGCCAAATGAATTTTTGATCCAATTTTGTTTGGTGAGTCAGAGAACCCAAAATGATATTTGCCATACCATTTGTATCTTACGCAGGAGAGGTGGGATTAACAGTGTGCAAAACATACTGTCAAAGAAAGCTAGTCTGACCTGCATGAAGCCAGGCTTTTACAGAGGTACAGCACAGATCAGGTATGTTCTCTAAATTCCTTCAACTCTACAGCCTAGAATCCCCCAGGATATGGAGAAGTACTGCCTCATCAACCCACTCCTTTATTCCTCTCACATCAAATCTTTCTATTCTCCTCTCAGGGATTTCCCAAGCTTAGAAAAAAAAATCCCCTTTTTGTAGGAGGCACCCCCATGTCTGCATCTCCATTCAGATTTCCTTCCATTGTTTTCATTCTCTCCTTGTCTATATTCCTTAGTTAAAACCCTTCAGGGGCTATCTTACAAGGTCTGGAGGTAGCAGTCTGGATGCCCATTAAAGTTTTATCAGAAGGTAGATGTGCAGACCCAGAGAAGATGGTAGGTTGGCTACGTGCTCTGAGACTCTGGGAGAAAGAAACATATTAATGACAATCAAATAAGGGGAAAAAATGGTGGACCAATGGCCCATAACCAACAGTTCACCATAATATCTAATAGTCTAATGAGGCAAATCCTATAAAGGGTCTGATGTGGGAACTGTGTAAAACAACAATGCCCTCCCTCAAAGTACCCATTGTGTAGACAGGAAAATCCTCAACTACGAAGTCTCTGATTCTCAACAGAGGTACGCTCCATAGAGTAATTCGTCCTTTCTCTTAAGCGATGCTGAATCAAACCTCAGTCACTGCATTTCTCCTCCTGGGAGTCACAGACATCCAAGCACTGCAGCCTTATCTCTTCGTGGTTTTCCTTGCAATTTACGTGGTCAGTGTGGTTGGCAATGGAGCAGTCCTCCTGGTTGTCGTCTCTGATCCAAGACTCCATTTACCCATGTATTTCTTCCTGGGAAATCTGTCGTGTCTAGATATCTGCTACTCCACGGTGACACTGCCAAAGATGCTGGAGAACTTCTTCTCTACACACAAGGCAATTTCCTTCTTGGGATGCATAAGCCAGCTTCACTTCTTCCACTTCCTGGGCAGCACGGAGGCCATGCTGTTGGCCGTGATGGCCTTTGACCGCTTCGTGGCCATCTGCAGGCCACTGCATTACTCTGTCATCATGAATTACCAGCTCTGTACCCAGATGGCTGTCACGGTCTGGACCATTGGTTTTCTCCATGCCCTGTTGCACTCTATGATGACCTCTCGCTTGAACTTCTGTGGTTCTCATCAGATCCATCACTTCTTCTGTGATGTCAAGCCTTTGCTGGAGTTGGCCTGCGGGAACACGGAGCTCAACCGGTGGCTTCTCAACACGGTTACCGGGACCATTGCCATGGGCCCCTTCTTCCTAACACTTCTCTCCTACTTCTCCATAATCATCTCTCTTTTCTCCAAGACCCACTCCTGTAGTGCGCTCCACAAAGCACTGTCCACGTGTGCCTCTCACTTCATGGTGGTCATTCTTTTCTATGCTCCTGTTATCTTCATTTACATCCGCCCAGTCTCAAGCAGCTCCATGGACCAGGACCAGATCGCTGCCATCATGTACACTGTGGTCACTCCTATGCTGAACCCACTGATCTATACACTGAGGAACAAGGACGTGAAGGCTGCCTTGAGTAGTATCTTCACAAGGAGGGGTGAACTGAACATACCTAGAGCACACTTCTAAGACAGGAAGCAATAGGCGATGATAAAGTTGGTGTGTGAGGTTAGACTGCTTCTCAGATCATGTACACTATGTATAACAGGTCGAGCTGTCCAAAGAAAAAATAATGGGAAAATCTAGCCTGATTATGTTAAATAAAACATGCCTAGGTAGCGTAATGGAAATATGAAACCATGGGACACCAGCCACAGAATCCTCATGTTCAATTTGTTTTCAGGATGTCACTTCTAAAACTGATTTATGTATTCTCATGAATTCCCTAATAAAATCAAGGATAGAAATACGTCTATATTACCCATATATTGGGTACATGACTACTACTTAGAGCTGTTTATCTGTGTAGTTCTTCTAAGTTAATGTATTTTAACGTGAGGAATAAAATTCTTATCCTGTTGTATTTTGAGGTATTGAATTTGAACCACAGTTAATAGGATGAGCAATGGTAATTTACAAAAGAATTAAAGGAATTTTTAATCAGTATGTATCTCTCTAAGCAGGAGGCAAGTAAGTGGTTAAAACAAATGATTTAAGCACTGATAAACATGGATAAATCAGCCAATGGTTTTTCTAATGAGTTTGGAACCTCTATCTCCAGTTATGTTTTTAAATCAACTGGACAAACGATAAAGGAATGCTCTTAAATATTTCTGAGTGTGGGAACAGACTAGAAAAAGAAACTCAGAATCCCTCTCTAGGTAATTAGTATTTTATTTTTACCACATCTTAGTCACAACAAAGGATGAGTTTCAAAACCCTACCTATTTTTCTATTTTCTTTTCCTATTTCTATAATTTTTTCACAGATTATAAATAATGCCGTATGATGTAATACTGGGGAAACGTTCAGAATTCATCAAAATGTTGTGTTTTCCTTACTTGTCACCAAGCCAATACATAGCAAAAGACACTAAGTCATAATTGCTGAGGCATTTCTGGAGCTAATGTTGGGAGGCACTACGTTCCCTACTTTCTAAGTCCTGGGAGCGGCCACTGGGCCTGAGGGATGGTGGGAGAAGCATTTATGACCCTATAGAGATGCAGGTGAAGACTGTGACAGGCCTTGATGAGCTCAGGGACTGATTGTTCAAATTCTCTGCATCCACGTTTGTGAACACAATGTGGTTTCATCTCATCCACTGTTTTTGGTCCCCCAATTCTACTTTTGTTTATAAAAAAAAATAAAATGTGTCTGTGGAGAAGACATTTCTACCCTAAACTGTCTCAGCCCCTCATTTCTGTTGATCAGAATTGTTTACAAAATCCAAGCTCCACGCAGGCCGTGAACCAGAGAAGAACACGTCATTATCTGGTTGGCTACTGCTGCCTAACACACTAGCATCCCCAAACACAGAAGCTGAAGACACCTATACCAGTCAATTGCGTTCTTCTGAGGCTCGGGAATTGGCAAGAACAGAGCAGGGCAGGGCTGGTTCTCCTCGATCATGCTTGTGCTATGGCTGAGCTGACGTGAGCATCCTCGCGTGGAAGAGCTGAGAGCTGGCAAAGTCTCTGTCTGGGTCTCCCTTGGTCCACTCTCTCCAAGTGGCTGTTCTGTGCTTTTGCAGCATGGAGGCCTCAGGCTTGACACTCTACGTGGGGGCCAACAGACCAGGACAAAGGCTGCCAGTCATCTCTCGAACAAACCCAAGAACCAGTATTGACATCACCTCTACTATTCTCTCTTGGACAAAATAGTCACAGGCCTAACAAATCAGGAAGAGGAAATCCCCACCTTTAACTGGAAAAAACAAGAAAGACTTTGCAGATATTCTTAATCCACCATAGTCCCAACTCTGACTTCTAATAATTAACATTGCCCCACATACTTACCCTCCCTCCAAATAATCCTAAAATCTCTTCCCATTACAACATCAGTCAGAATCTATGTCTTTTCACCTACATTGGGTCAAGGTATAGATGGGGCTTTTCGGGTACAGTTCCTCAAGTATGTTTGCTTTTGATCTAAAGAACTTCACACTAAAGGGTCAAATTATCTGCCCTAGGTAGAGACAGACATAGATTTAGGTATATTATAGAATATTTTTCACTTGTGAGAAAAAGAGGAAATGCTGGCATTTGTGACAATGTGGAGACACTTTCAGGGTATAATGCCAAATGAAATAAGTCAGTCAGAGAAAGAGAAATACCATATCTTTCACTTATGTGTGGAATCAGAAAACGCAAAATAAAGAAAAACAAACAAACAGACATACACACAAACAAAGAGAACAAACTGGTGTTTGCCAGAGGGCAGGGAGGTGGGTGGATGGGTGCAATAGGAGAAGGGGATTAAGAGATACACACTCCCAATTATAGAGGAAATAAATCACCGAGATTTAAAGTACAGCAGAGAATATTGTCAATATTCTAAAGTACAGTCAAGAATATTATAATAACTTCATATGGTGACATATAATAACTGCACTAATCATGATAGGAAATTCCGTAATGCATATTTATGTTGAATCACAGTGTAATTCCACAGCGTGAAAGGTATGAGGTGCATGGAAATACACTGAGGGAGAAAAAACAGCAGTGCTTTGGAGGGGAGGGAACCCATTCTGTGGAGAGACAAAGGGGAGAGAAAGTGAGAGGGGTTGAGAAAGTGTTGCATTTAGTTCATACTAGAAGAAAACCTCTCTGGATACACACTGGGGAGTGAGAAGTACTGGGTGTCCCAGTTCTTTTTTTGCAGTATGTGGATTTCAAATTCTGAGATTTTGCAAGTGGGTGACTTTCTCAGGAGCGGAGTTGTGGCATCTGCTCCTGGGGAGAAGGAAACTGGCTCATAGTGCATAGTGTGGTGTAGCAATCTCTGAGGTGAACCGGAAAAGAGTAGTCCTCTTCCTGGAGTGCTTGGAAAGAGGGTATATTGCCTCACCAAGGACAAAAGGCTCTGCAAGTGCCAGTAGAAGGTCTTTCATCAGAAGGGGACAGAGGCTCACCTTGGAGGAAAATAACCTTTGCTGCATTTAGCAGTGCTATCCCCAAATATTCCATGCAATGCACAGGTGTGGGACAGTTTTTCAGGGACAAAGGAATTCATATAGTGTGGACAGTCTCTACTCCAAGGTAGAGCAGTGTGTCCGTGCAGTGCAAGGTCCTTTAAAACTTCAATTATTGAATCCCAGCTGTACAGGTAACACAATGGCACGAAATTCATATCTTTCTATAATCACTCTGCGTGTAAATGGACTAAATACTCCAATTAAAGACATAGGGTTGAATGGATGAAAAAACAAAAACAACATGCATCTATATGCTGCCTACAAGAGACTCACTTTAGCCCTAAGGACATCTGCAGATTGAAAGTGAGGGGATGGAGAACCATCCATCATGCTAAGGACAACAAAAGAAATTTGGAGTAGCCATATCTGTATCAGAAAAAACAGACCTTATTTTTTTTAATGTTTCTATATTAATTTTTGAGAGAGGGGGAGCACAAGCAGAGGGGTGGGACAGAAAGAGAGACACACAGAAATTGAAGCAGGCTCCAGGCTTTGAGCTGTCAGCACAAAGCCCAATGTGAGGTTCAAACCCACGGACTGTAAGATCATGACCCCAGCTGAAGTCAGATGCCCAATCAACTGGGCCACCCAGGAGCCTAAAACAAACAAGATTTTAAAACAACTGTAACAAGAGATGAAGGGCATTAGATCACAATTAAGGGGACTATCCAGCAAGAAGATCTGACAATTACAAATATTTATGTCTCCAACTTGGTACACCTAAATATATAAATCAATTAATCACAAACATAAAGAAACTCATTGATAATAATACAAAAAAAGTAGGGACCTTAATACCACACTTACATCAATGGACAGAATATCTAAGCAGATAACCAACAAAGAAACAATGCCTTTGAATGACCTATTGAGCCAGATGGACTTAACATACATATTCAGAACATTTCATCCTAAAGCAGCAGAATACAATTCTTCTCAAGGCACATGGATAGGTCACATACTGGGTCACAAATCAGCCCTCAATAGGTACAAAAAGATCAAGATCATACCATGCATTTTTTAAGAATACAGTGCTATGAATCTTGAGATCAACCACAAGTAAAAAATTGGAAACAAGCCCTTAAGTACATGGAGGTTAAACAACATCCCACTAAAGAATGAATAGGTTACTTAGGAAATTAAAGAAGAAATTAAAAAAATACACGGTAGCAAATGAAAATGAAAACACAACAGTCCAAACCCTTGGGATACCTCAAAGGCAGTCCTAAGAGGAAAGTATATTGCAATTCAGGCCTATATCAAGAAGCAAGAAAGGTCCCAAATACACAACGTAACATTACATCTAAAGGAGCTAGAAAAGGAGCAGCAAATGAAGTCTAGAGTCAGCAGAAAAAGGGAAACAATAAAGATTAGAGCATAAATAAGTGATATACATCAAACAAAAAGAAATATAACAAATAAATGAAACTAAATGCTGCTTCATTAAAAGAATAAAATTGATAAACCCCTAGTCAACTTTTCAAAAAGACAAAAAAGAACACAAATAGATAAAATCACGAATAAAAGAGGAGAGATCACAACCAGCACAGCAGAACAAGCAATCGTAAGAGAACACTATGAAAATTTAGATGCCGATAAACTACGCAGTCTGGAAGAAATGGACAAATTTCTAGAAACTCATACAACACCAAAACTCAAACAGGAAAAAATAGAAAATTTGAAGGGACCCATAATCAGTAAATAAATTGAACTGGTTATCAAAAATCACCCAACAAATAAGAGTCCTGGGCCAGATGGCTTCCCAGGGTATTTCTACAAGACACTTAAAAAAGAGTTCACAGGGGCGCCTGGGTGGCGCAGTCGGTTGAGCGTCCGACTTCAGCCAGGTCACGATCTCGCGGTCCGTGAGTTCGAGCCCCGCGTCGGGCTCTGGGCTGATGGCTCAGAGCCTGGAGCCTGTTTCCGATTCTGTGTCTCCCTCTCTCTCTGCCCCTCCCCCGTTCATGCTCTGTCTCTCTGTCCCAAAAATAAATAAACGTTGAAAAAAAAAATTAAAAAAAAAAAAAAAAAAGAGTTCACACCCATGGTGGAACAGCATGGAAGGTTTTTGTTTTTGTTTTTGTTTTTTGGCATCTCTCATCCCTAACATGCAGCCAGATCAACACTAAACCATCTTCACACCTAGAAAACGGATATGAGGATTCACACACAATCTGCACAACCTGAACCACAGATCTTGGCAGGTACGCAGCACAGAGAGGTGAACTGGGGGAGAGAGAAGCCATAGAGGGCAAGGAGCACCCCCCCCACACCCAAAGCAACTGGAGAGAAAGTGGAAAAGTGGAAAAAGCTGCAGGGAATGACCTAAAAAGGGAGAAAGGAGAAAGTAGAGGGTTTAAATTCCAGTAAGACTCTATAAACAGAGGGAGCGCAGAGACTGAAACTCCACAGCTTGATACCTGGCAGTACTCTAGTGGGAAGGGCAAATTGCCAGGAGCAGGGTGGAGTCCAAGGGTTTTCAGGTCGCATGGGGAGAGGCAGTTCCCCTGCTGGGAGGACACTGGGTAGAGGCTGTGCAGTCACCCCACAGGAAAAGGTCCCAGCAGACCCCAGAGAACATCCACATTCACTTGTGCTGGAACAAGGTTGTTAAGGGTGAATCCTGGTGCCAGATTTGTATTGTGATTTACTATAAACCCTGAAACACTACTGCTACACAATGACGTGAACTTTTTCTGGGGCGGGCGGACATCCAGTCACAACCTCCGGGCATTAGCAGTAGCATGGTCCTGTGAACATTCCTGGGGGCAGGCCACACATGGCCATTGCTCGGTGAAACCCTCTTCTACAGGATTTAAGTGGGTAAAAGCCTCAGTCACTCAGAAGTGAGGGGTTGGGAATCACAGCCACATCTGAGATAAAACTCAGGAGGGAGATGCCGTGTGTCAGCCTTATGGTTTGATCACGAATAGTGCAGAAGCAGGGAGAGACAGAAGCCTGAGACAAAGGAGGGGTGCTTGACTGCTGGTCAGGGAGAGCACAGAGTTCTGATACTAGAGACTGGATAGCTGGGTGACGCCATTTCACCCCTCCCGTGCATGTGCATACATGCCTACAAGCACCACAAAATTCCACCCCAGCAAGCTAAACAATGCCATCTGGTGGAGAATGGAGCCTTTACACTAAGCCCCACCCAACTGGGCCAACTGCACTCTTGAGGAACAAAACAAGTCAACCCACCTGCAGTTTTATTCAGACTATGAACCTCTTCGTAGTTTGACTTCTAGGGGAAACCAGAGGTAATTTCAATAATATTTCATTCTCTTCACAGGTCCATCTATATATTTTTTTCTTTTTCTTTTCTCATTCTTGAATACAGAATGAGAAAAAATTATTTTTATTTTCCATTTTAATAAAAAAGATTTTTCTATAATTTTTCTACTATAGTTTTTACATTATTGTAATTTTTTAAAATTGTATCTACTATCATTTCATTTTATCCTATTTTATTGCATTCATTTTTCAAATTTTCAGAAGTTTTCTTTTTCTCTTTTTTCTTTTCTATCTGTCCCTTTTTTCTCTAATCTATCAAGTTTCCTTCGACAACCAGACCAAACACACCTAGGATCCATCCTTTGATTTTTTTGTGTTTTTAATTTCTTTTTTTTTTTACTGTTTTCTTTCCCTTTCTTTCTTCAAAATGATAAAACAAAGGAATTCATCCCAAAAGAAAGAACAAGAGAAAATGACAATCAATGACTGAATCAAAAAAGATACAAGCAAGATGTCTGAACCAGAATTTAGAATCACAATAGTAAGAATACTAGCTAGGGTTGAAAATGTATTAGAATCCCTTTCTGCAGAGATAAAAGTAAAAGCTAGTCAGAATGAAATAAAAAATGCTATAACTAGCTGCATTTTCAAGTGGGTGCCACAGCGGCAAGGATGGATGAAACAGAGGAGTGAATCAATGATAGAGAAGACAAACTTATGGAGAATAATGAAGCAGGAAAAAAAGAGGCACACTAAGGCAAAAGAGCACAATATACAATTAGAGAACTCAGTGACTCATTAAAAAAGGAATAACATCTGAATCATAGGGGTCCCAGGAGATGAAGAGAGAGAAAAGGGTGTAGAAGGTTTATGTGAACAAATCATAGTAGAAAACTTTGCTAACCTGGGGAAAGAACAGACCTCAAAATCCAGGAAACACAGAGGACTCCCATTAGATTCAACAAAAACCAACCATCAACAAGGCATATCATAGTCAAATTCACAAAATACTAAGGCTAGCAAAAAATCATGAAGCATAAAGGGAAAAGGAGTCCTTAAACTACAAGTGAAGACAGATTAGGTTTGCAGCAGACCTATCCACAGACTCTAAGCATGCCAGAAAGAAGCGGCAGGATATATTCAATGTACTGAATCAGAAAAATGTACAACCAAGAATTCTTTATCCAGGCAGGCTGTCATTCAATACACAAGAAGAGATTTTTTAAAAAAAAGTTTCTCAAACAAATAAAAATTAAAGGAGTTAATGACCACTAATCCAGCCCTGCAAGAAATTTTAAGGGTGACTCTATGAGGGGAGAAAAGATGAAAAATAAAAGTAAAAAGAGGGGCGCCTGGGTGGCTCGGTTGGACATCCAACTTCAGCTCAGGTCATGATCTCACAGTCTGTGAGTTCGAGCCCCAGGTCGGGCTCTGTGCTGACAGTTCAGAGTCTGGAGCCTGCTTCAGATTCTATGTCTCCCTCTCTCTCTCTCTCTGCCCCTCCCCTGCTCATGCTCTGTGTCTCTCTGTCTCAAAAATAAATAAAAACATTTAAAAATGTTTTAATAAAAAATAAATAAAAAGACCAAAAGCAACAAAGAATATAAAGGACCAGAGAAGACCACCAAAAACTCAAAACCTACAGGTAACATAATGGCAATAAATTCATATCGTTCAGGACTCACTCTAAACATCAGTGGACTGAACACTCCAAGCAAAAGACATAGGACAACAGAATTTATAAGAAAATAAGACCCATCTTTATGCTGTTTACAAGATACCCGTGTTAGACCTAAAGACACTTACAGATTGAAAGTAAGGGGATGGAGAACCATCTTTCATGATAATGATTTCCAAAACAAAGCTAGAGTAGGAGGAAGATGGTGGTGTAGGAGGACGCTGGGCTCACTGCGCGTCCTGCTGATCACTTAGATTCCACCTACACCTGCCTAAATAACCCAGAAAACCGCCAGAGGATTAGCAGAACGGAGCCGCCAGAGCCAAGCGCAGACGAGAGGCCCACGGAAGAGGGTAGGAAGGGCGGCGAGGCGGTGCGCGCTCCACGGACTGGCGGGAGGGAGCCGGGGCGGAGGGGCGGCTCGCCGGCCAAGCAGAGCCCCGGAGTCGGGCTTGCAAAAGCGGAGGGGCCTGACGGACTGTGTTCCGACAGCAAGCGCGACTTAGCGTCTGGGAGGTCATAAGTTAACAGCTCTGCTCAGAAAGCGGGAAGGCTGGAGGACAAAGGGAGGGAGAGCTGCTGAGCCCCCGGACGACAGAGCTCAGTTTGGTGGGGAACAAAGGCGCTCGCCAGCGCCATCTCCCCCGCCCATCCCCCAGCCAAAATCCCAAAGAGAACCAGTTCCTGCCAGGGAACTTGCTCGCTCCGCGCAAACACCCAACTCTGTGCTTCTGCGGAGCCAAACCTCCAGCAGCGGATCTGACTCCCTCCCGCTGCCACAGGGCCCCTCCTGAAGTGGATCACCTAAGGAGAAGCGAGCTAAGCCTGCCCCTCCTGCCCCTGTGCACCTTGCCTACCCACCCCAGCTACTACACCAGATCCCCAGCATCACAAGCCTGGCAGTGTGCAAGTAGCCCAGACGGGCCACGCCACCCCACAGTGAATCCCTCCCTAGGAGAGGGGAAGAGAAGGCACACACCAGTTTGACTGTGGCCCCAGCGGTGGGCTGGGGGCAGACATCAGGTCGGACTGCGGCCCCACCCACAACTCCAGTTATACACCACAGCACAGGGGAAGTGCCCTGCAGGTCCTCACCACGCCAGGGACTATTCAAAATGACCAAGCGGAAGAATTCCCCTCAGAAGAATCTCCAGGAAATAACAACAGCTAATGAGCTGATCAAAAAGGATTTAAATAATATAACAGAAAGTGAATTTAGAATAATAGTCATAAAATTAATCGCTGGGCTTGAAAACAGTATAGAGGACAGCAGAGAATCTCTTGCTACAGAGATCAAGGGACTAAGGAAAGGTCACGAGGAGCTGAAAAGCGCTTTAAACGAAATGCAAAACAAAATGGAAACGCCGACGGCTCGGATTGAAGAGGCAGAGGAGAGAATAGGTGAACTAGAAGATAAAGTTATGGAAAAAGAGGAAGCTGAGAGAAAGAGAGATAAAAAAATCCAGGAGTATGAGGGGAAAATTAGAGAACTAACTGATACACTAAAAAGAAATAATATACGCATAATTGGTATCCCAGAGGAGGAAGAGAGAGGGAAAGTGCTGAAGGGGTACTTGAAGAAATTATAGCTGAGAACTTCCCTGAACTGGGGAAGGAAAAAGGCATTGAAATCCAAGAGGCACAGAGAACTCCCTTCAGACGTAACTTGAATCGATCTTCTGCACGACATATCATAGTGAAACTGGCAAAATACAAGGATAAAGAGAAAATTCTGAAAGCAGCAAGGGGTAAACGTGCCCTCACATATAAAGGGAGACCTATAAGACTTGTGACTGATCTCTCTTTTGAAACTTGGCAGGCCAGAAAGGATTGGCACGAGATTTTCAGTGTGCTAGACAGAAAAAATATGCAGCCGAGAATCCTTTATCCAGCAAGTCTGTCATTTAGAATAGAAGGAGAGATAAAAGTCTTCCCAAACAAACAAAAACTGAAGGAATTTGTCACCACTAAACCAGCCCTACAAGAGATCCTAAGGGGGACCCTGTGAGACAAAGTACCAGAGACATCACTACAAGCATAAAACATACAGACATCACAATGACTCTAAACCCGTATCTTTCTTTTTTTTTTTCTTTTTTTTTTTCTTTTTTTTTTCAACGTTTATTTATTTTTGGGACAGAGAGAGACAGAGCATGAATGGGGGAGGGGCAGAGAGAGAGGGAGACACAGAATCGGAAACAGGCTCCAGGCTCTGAGCCATCAGCCCAGAGCCCGACGCGGGGCTCGAACTCACGGGCCGCGAGATCGTGACCTGGCTGAAGTCGGACGCTTAACCGACTGCGCCACCCAGGCGCCCCTAAACCCGTATCTTTCTATAATAACACTGAATGTAAATGGATTAAATGCGCCAACCAAAAGACATAGGGTATCAGAATGGATAAAAAAACAAGACCCATCTATTTGCTGTCTACAAGAGCCTCATTTTAGATCTGAGGACACCTTTAGATTGAGAATGAGGGGATGGAGAACTATTTATCATGCTACTGGAAGCCAAAAGAAAGCTGGAGTAGCCATACTTATATCAGACAAACTAGACTTTAAATTAAAGGCTGTAACAAGAGATGAAGAAGGACATTATATAATAGTTACAGGGTCTATCCATCAGGAAGAGCTAACAATTATAAATGTCTATGCGCCAAATACAGGAGCCCCCAAATATATAAAACAATTACTCATAAACATAAGCAACCTTATTGAGAAGAATGTGATAACTGCAGGGGACTTTAACACCCCACTTACAGAAATGGATAGATCATCTAGACACATGGTCAATAAAGAAACAAGGGCCCTGAATGAGACATTGGATCAGATGGACTTGACAGATATATTTAGAACTCTGCATCCCAAAGCAACAGAATATACTTTCTTCTCAAGTGCACATGGAACATTCTCCAAGATAGATCATATACTGGGTCACAAAACAGCCCTTCATAAGTTTACCAGAATTGAAATTATACCATGCATACTTTCAGACCACAATGCTATGAAGCTTGAAATCAACCACAGAAAAAAGTCTGGAAAACCTCCAAAAGCATGGAAGTTAAAGAACACCCTACTAACGAATGAGTGGGTCAACGAGGCAATTAGAGAAGAAATTTAAAAATATATGGAAACAAACGAAAATGGAAATACAACAATCCAAACGCTTTGGGACGCAGCGAAGGCAGTCCTGAGAGGAAAATACATTGCAATCCAGGCCTATCTCAAGAAACAAGAAAAATCCCAAATACAAAATCTAACAGCACACCTAAAGGAAATAGAAGCAGAACAGCAAAGGCAGCCTAAACCCAGCAGAAGAAGAGAAATAATAAAGATCAGAGCAGAAATAAACAATATAGAATCTAAAAAAACTGTAGAGCAGATCAACGAAACCAAGAGTGGGTTTTTTGAAAAAATAAACAAAACAAAGCTAGAGTAGCCATACTTTTGTCAAAGAATCTAGATTTTAAAAGAAAGACTATAACAAGAGATGAGGAAGGGCATTATATCATAATTAAGGGGTCTACCCACCAAGAAGATCTAACAATTGTAAACATTTATGCTCCAAACATGAGACACCAAAACATATAAATCACTTAATCAAAACCATAAACTCACTAACAATAATACCATAACAGTAGGGGTCACAACACCCCACTCATAGCACTAGACAGATCATCTAAACAACAAGGAAATAATGGGTTTGAATGACACACTGGGCCAGATGGACTTCACAGATATATTCAGAATATTTCATCCTAAAGCAGAATACACATTCTTCTCGAGTGCACATGAAACATTCTCCACAATAGATCACATACTGGGACACAAATAAGCCCTCAACAAGTACTAAAAGATCGAGATCATACCATGCATATTTTCAGACCAAAACGCCATTAAACTCGAAATCAAACCACAAGAAAAAATTTAGAAAGATAAAATACTTGGAGACTAAAGAACATTCTACTGAAGAATGAATGACTAACGAAGAAGTTAAAGAGGAAATTAAAAAGTACATGGAAGTCAATGGAAATGACTTCCCAATGGAAATGACAGCCCAAAACCTAGGGGACACAACCAAGTTGGTCATAAGAGGTAAATATATAGCAATCTGGGCCTTCCTATAGAAGGAAGAAAGATTTCAAATACACAACCTAACCTTACATCTTAAAAGCTGGAAAAAGAACAGCAAATAAAATGCCAAACCAGTAGAAAACAGGAAATAATAAAGATTAGAGCAGAAAACAATGCTATTTAAAAAAACAACAAACGGTAGAATGGATCAATGAAACCAGAAGTTGGTTCTTTGAAAGAATTAACAAAATTGATAAACCTCTAGCCAGTTTGACCAAAAAGAAAAAGGGAAGGACCCAAATAAATAAAATCGAGAAGGAAAGAAGAGAGATTGCAACCAACACTGCAGAAACACAAACAATAATAGGAGAATATTATGAGAAATTATACACCAAAAAAAATTAGCAATCTGGAAGAAATGGACAAATTCCTGGAAACATATAAACTACCAAAACTGAAACAAAAAGAAATAGAAAAGTGTAACAGACCCATACCAGTAAAGGAATCGAATCAGTAATCAAAAATCTCCCAACAAACAAGAGTCCAGGGCCAGAGAGATTTCCAGGGGAATTCTACCAAACATTTAAAGAAGAGTTAACACCTATTATTTTGGAGCTGTTTCAAAAAATAGACATGGAAGGAAACTCATTTTACAAGGCCAGCATTACCTTGATTCCAAAGCCGGAAAGAGACCCCACTAAAAAGGAGAACTACAGACCAATCTCCCTGATGGATGCAAGAATCCTTAAGTTACTAGCCAACCGGATCCAACAATACATTAAAAGAATTATTCACAATGACCAAGTGGGATTTATGCCTGGGATGCAGGGCTGGTTAAATATCCACAAAATAATCGATGTGATACATCACATTAATAAAAGAAAGGACAAGAACCACATGATCCTCTCAATAGATGCAGAGAAAGCATTGGACAAAATACAGCATCTTTTCTTGATAAAAACCCTCAAGAAAGTAGGGTTAGAAGGGTATCTCAAGATCATAAAGCCATATATGAAAGACCCACCACTAATATCTTCATCAAAAACTGAGACCTTTCCCTGTAAAGTCAGGAACACGACAGGGATGCCCACTCTCATCACTGTTATTCAACATAGTATTGGAAATCCTAGCCTCAGCAGTCAGACAACACAAAGGAATAAAAGGCATCCAAATAGGCAAGGAGGAATTCAGACTTGCACTCTTCGCAGATGACATGATACTCTATGGAAAACCCAAAATATCCCACTAAAAAAAAACTGCTAGAGTGGATCCATGAATTCAGCAAAGTCATAGGATACAAAATCAATGCATAGAAATCAGTTGCATTCCTACACACCACAATGAAGCAACAGAAAGAGAAATCAAGGAATTGACCTCATTGACAATTGAACCAAAAACCATAAAATACCTAGGAATAAATCGAACCAAAGAGGTGAAAAATCTATAAACTGAAAACTATAGAAAGCTTTGAAATAAATTGAAAACACCAAAAAATGGAAAAATATTCCATGCTCCTCAATTGGAAGAACAAATTTTGTTTAATGTCACTACTACCCAAAGCAATCTATATATTCAAAGCAATCACTGTCAAAATAACACCAGCATTCTTCACAGAGCTAGACAAACAATCCTAAAAGTTGTGGAACCACAAAAGACCCCAAATAGCCAAAGTATTCATGAAAAAGAAAACAAAAGCTGAAGGCATCACAATCCCAGACACCAAGACATATTACAAAGCTGTAATCATCAAGACAGTACGGTATTGACACAAAAACAGACACTCAAATCAATGGAATAGAACAGAGAACCCAGAGATGGACCCACAAATGTATGGCCAACTAATCTTTGACAAAGCAGGAAGAATATCCAATAGAATAAAGACAGTCTCTTCAGCAAGTGGTGCTGGGAAAACTGGACAGTGACACACAGAAGAATGAACCTGGACCACTTTCTTACACCATACACAAAAATAAACTCAAAATGGATGAAACACCTAAAGAAAGCCTTCAAAATCCTAGAGGAGAAAGCAGACAAAAACCTCTGATCTCAGCTGCACCAACTTCTCACTCAACACGTCTCTGAGGGAAAGGAAAGCAAAAGCAAAAATGAACTATTGGGACCTCATAAAAATAAAAAAAACTTCTTCAAAGCGAAGGAAACAATCAGCAAAAGTAAAAGGCAACCGACAGAATGGGAGAACATATTTGCAAATGACATATCAGATAAACGGTTAGTATCCAAAATATATAAAGAACTTATCAAACTCAACACCCCTCAAAAGAACAAATAATGCAGTGAAGAAATGGGCAAAAGACATGAATAGACACTTCTCTAAAGACATCCAGATGGCTAACAGACACATAAGAAAATGTTCAACATCACTCATCATCAGGGAAATACAAATCAAAACCACACTGAGATACCACCTCACACCTGTCAGAATGGCTAACATTAACAACTCAGGCAACAACAGATATTGGCAAGGATGTGGAGAGAGAAGATCTCTTTTGCACTGCTGGTGGGAATGCAGACTAGTGCATCCGCTCTGGAAAACAGTATGGAGGTTCCTCAAAAAATTAAAAATAGAACTACCCTACGATGTAGCAATTGCACTATTAGATATTTATCCAAGGGATACAGGTGTGATGTTTCAAAGGAGCACATGCACCCCAATGTATATAGCACCACCATCAACAATGGCCAAAGTATGGAAAGAGCCAAAATGTCCTCTGATAGATGAATGGATAAAGAAGATGTGGTATATATATACAATGGAGTATTATTCAGCAATAAAAAAGAATGAAATCTTGCCATTTGCAACAATGTGGATGGAACTAGAGGGAATTATGCTAAGCAAAATTAGTCAGAGGAAGACAAATATCATATGACTTCACTCTTTTGAGGATTTTGAGATACAAAACCGATGAACATATGGGAAGGGAAGCAAAAATCATATAAAAACAGAAAGGGGGACAAAACATAAGAGACTCTTAAATACAGAGGACAAACTGAGGGTGGCTGGAGGGGTTGTGAGTGGGGGGGATGGGCTAAATGAATAAGAGGCATTAAGGATGACACTTGTTGGAATGAGTACTGGGTGTTATACATAGGGGATGAATCACTGTTACCTACTCCTGAAATCATTGTTGTACTATATGCTAGTGAACTTGGATGTAAATTTAAAAATAAAATAATTAAAAATTTAAAATATGAAACATATACAAATATACTTGTCAATTATTCCTCAATAACACGGGGGGAAACAGCCAAATTACTTAAATCCTTTTAGCTGCCATTATCTTGTAAAGTAAATATGATGTTAGTTCATCCTTCCCTGGATATTTGGAAGAAATAAATGAGTATTTGCACATAAGGAACTCAGAACAATAGTTTCTACAATGAGAATATTTTTATTTCTACAATATGTTTAGCATATGCTTGAACAAGGAATATTTTTCTGAAGTTTACTTGTTTATTTTGAAAGAGAGGAAAGAAAGTGAGTACAGGAAGGGGAGAGAGAGAGGAGAGAGTGAGAATCCAAAGCAGGCTTCCTGTGTGGGTCCGGAGCCCATTGCCAGGTTCCATCCACAAACCATGAGTAAGCGACCTGAGCCAAAATCAAGAGCCTGCTGCTTATCTGAAGGGCCCACCCAGGCACACCCTGAAAGAGGAATTTTTATCGTGATGAATATACAATGCATTCGTGCAAAGCAACATTAATGGATCTCAACACAAAGATGGACAGGGTACATGGTGTTTATAACTGTTATAAGAAAGTTTGCGTGGATGTCAGATTGCATATATTCCTGGGATGAGGCTCACAGAATATTCTCACCTAAAGGTTGCAGCAACAAAAGAGGATACACAAGGAGAGACCAGCCTCATTCCTTAGAGAAAGATGTGAGCTTTGCGATGTCTATTTTAAACAAACAAATTTAACGCTATTACCAACAATGAAGAATCTAATTTGGAATAAATAAAAGCAATCCTACTTCTCCTTGTTCCTCTGTCTTGTTTTCCACAGGACCATAGTAAAAATTATGTGGAATGTTAAAGATTATCATCATCTGTACAGGTCAATGGAACACAACTGGCCTCCATTCCTTACCAAACATTGCCAGGTTTTTTTTTTTTTTTTTTTTCAGTTTTTCACAGTTTTTTTTTTTATTTTTTTTTAATGTTTATTTATTTTTCAGACAGAGAGAGACAGAGCATGAACAGGGAAGGGTCAGAGAGAGAGAGAAACACAAAGTCCAAAACAGGCTCCAGGTTCCAGGCTGTCAGCACAGAGCCCGACGTGGGGCTCGAACTCACCTACCATGAGATCACGACCTAGGCTGAAGTCGGATGCTTAACCGACAGAGCCACCCAGGCGCCCCTCTCACAAAGTTTTTCAGGGAAGTTCCCATGATGACAAGGGAAGAAAAGGTAATTGAACTAAGAAAACATAGAAGGACCCTGACAATCCTGCTGTCCACGACTCTGCAAATAAGGAAGAAACATAGAAACGAAAAACTTGGAACAGTGGGGGCAAAAAAAAAAAAAAAAAAAAAAAAAAGATGGAACTCAAGATAGCAACACCCAAGAGGAATTGTCTTGAATCGCAAGTATGGGAAAATACCCTGTTTATTCTCACAGCGATCATGCTCACACCCAGGGGACACTCTCTCCGTGTTTATATGTCTAAGGTCTGTGGCTCCTGAGAGGCAGGAAGAATGTCAGAAGGAGACAAAGACGTTTCTGAACATGAAGAGCTCATGCTGCAATCCCAATACGAACAGTCACTTCAAATATCTTCCTGCCATTTTCAGCTGTTGGGAGTGTAAACCTGCAAAGCTGGGCAGGCTGTGAATCCGACAATCAGGTAAGAGAATGCCTTAGGACTCGGGCTGAGAGGACCCCATATTTTCTGCATGCTTGTTTATATGCAAGTAAGCGCCCAGATCTAGAGCTGGTTTCCTATTTTATGATGGATTCCCCATTGCATTTGTGGATTGTGAAGGCTCTTTATATACTTTTATTGCCATATACATTCTGAATTCAGCATGCCTGGTTTCCTAATTTTTCTCCAGATAAATATGCAATCTCTCACTATTAAAATTGCAGTGAAATAAATCACTGAATAAGAACAAGTCTGATTGGAAATTGGCCTTAAATATTAGACACAGGTCTCTTCCCTAAATGGATTTTTGATACAATTTAGTTTGATGAGTCAGAGAACTCAAAATGATATTTGCCATATCATATGTATCTTACACAGGAGAGGTAGGATTAACACTGTGCAGAACACACATGGTCATCAAAGCAAACTACTCTGACCTGCATGGAGCCAGCCTTTCACAGAGGCCCAGCACAGATTGGGTATATTCTCTAAATTCCTCCATCTCTATGGCCTAGAATCCCACAGGCTATGGAGAAGTAGTCCCTCATTAACCCACTCCAATTCCTCTCACATCAAATCTTTCTATGCTCCTCTAGGGATTTCCCCCAAACTTAGAAAGATGTGCCTTTTTAAAATTTTTTTTAATGTGTATTTATTTTTGACACACAGAGAGACACAGTGAGAGTGGGGGAGGGGTAGAGAGAGAGGGAGACACAGAATCTGAAGCAGGCTCCAGGCTCTGAGCTGTCAGCACAGAGACCCTCATGGGACTTGAACTCACAAGCCATGAGATCATGACCTGAGCCAAAGTCGGATCCCAACTAACTGAGCCACCCAGGCGCCCAAGGTTTGCCTTTTTACAAGAGGTAATCCCACATCTGGATATTAATTCAGACCTCCTTGCATTGGTGTCATTCTTTCCTTGCCTATTTTTCTTAATTAAAAATCCCTCAGGTGCTTTCTTACAAGGTCGGGATACAGCAGTCTGGGCAAGTAGTTAATTAGAGTTCATTAGAACCCCCATTAGAGTTCATTAAGGAGATGAGAGGACACTTGTATCAGAAGGTAGATGTGCAGACCCAGAGAAGATGGTAGGTTGGCTACGTGCTCAGAGTCTCTGGGAGAAAGAAACATATTAATGATAATCAAATGAGGGGGGGAAATGGTGGACCAATGGCCCATAACCAACAGTTCACCATAATATCTAATAGTCTAATGAGGTAAATCCTATAAAAGGTCTGATGTGGGAACTGTGTAAAACAACAATGCCCTCCCTCAAAGTACCCATTGTGTAGACAGGAAAATCCTCAACGACGAAGTCTCTGATTCTCAACAGAGGTACGCTCCATAGAGTAATTCGTCCTTTCTCTTAAGCGATGCTGAATCAAACCTCAGTCACTGCATTTCTCCTCCTGGGACTCACAGACATCCAAGCACTGCAGCCTTATCTCTTCGTGGTTTTCCTTGCAATTTACGTGGTCAGTGTGGTTGGCAATGGAGCAGTCCTCCTGGTTGTCGTCTCTGATCCAAGACTCCATTTACCCATGTATTTCTTCCTGGGAAATCTGTCGTGTCTAGATATCTGCTACTCCACGGTGACACTGCCAAAGATGCTGGAGAACTTCTTCTCTACACACAAGGCAATTTCCTTCTTGGGATGCATAAGCCAGCTTCACTTCTTCCACTTCCTGGGCAGCACGGAGGCCATGCTGTTGGCCGTGATGGCCTTTGACCGCTTCGTGGCCATCTGCAGGCCACTGCATTACTCTGTCATCATGAATTACCAGCTCTGTACCCAGATGGCTGTCACGGTCTGGACCATTGGTTTTTTCCATGCCCTGTTGCACTCCATGATGACCTCTCGCTTGAACTTCTGTGGTTCTCATCAGATCCATCACTTCTTCTGTGATGTCAAGCCTTTGCTGGAGTTGGCCTGCGGGAACACGGAGCTCAACCGGTGGCTTCTCAACACGGTTACCGGGACCATTGCCATGGGCCCCTTCTTCCTAACACTTCTCTCCTACTTCTCCATAATCATCTCTCTTTTCTCCAAGACCCACTCCTGTAGTGCGCTCCGCAAAGCACTGTCCACGTGTGCCTCTCACTTCATGGTGGTCATTCTTCTCTATGCTCCTGTTATCTTCACTTACATATCTCCTACCTCAGGCAGCTCCATGGACCAGGACCAGGTCGCTGCCATCATGTACACTGTGGTCACTCCTATGCTGAACCCACTGATCTATACACTGAGGAACAAGGATGTGAAGGCTGCCTTGAGTAGTGTCTTCACAAGGAGGGGCGACCTGAACACATCTAGAGCACACTTCTAAGACAGGAAGCAATAGGCGATGATGAAGTTGGTGTGTGAGGTTAGACTGCTTCTGAGATCATGTACAATATGTATAACAGGTGTAGTCTGAAGAAAAGATCAATGAGAAAGTCCAGATTGTGTTAAATAATGCATTCTTAGGTAGCAAAATGGAAACCTGAACCCATGGGACATCAGCCATAGAATCCTAACGTTCGGTTTTTGTTCAGGATATCACTTCATAAAACTGATTTTTTATGTATTCTTATGGATTCTCTAATGACATCAGGGATAGAAATATGCCTATATCACTCACATATTGGGTACATGAATACTACTTAGGGCTGTTTATCTGTGTGCTTCTTCTAAGTTAATGTATTTTAAAGTGAGCAATAAAATTCTTATGCTGTTATATTTTGAGGAATTGAATTTGAACATTTAATAGGATAAGAAATGGTAATTCATAAATGAGAATGAGTTAAGAGGAATTTTTAACCGTTATGTTATGATTTCTTTTTTCCCTAAGCTGGAGGAAAATAAATGATTAAAACAAATGATTTAAGCACTAATTGACAGGGATAAAATAGCCAATGGTTTATCTAAGTGCTGTGGATCCTCTATATCCAGAGATTTTTTTAAAGTCAACCGGATGAATGGTAAAAGAGTCCTGTTAAATCTTGTTGAAAGTGGGGACAGAATGAAATTAAAATCTCAGAGTCCCTCTCTAGCTAATTAATAGGTAATTTTTCCCTCAGTGTTTGGTCATGGAAAATGTTGACTTTCAAAATACTTCCTATTTTTTGTTTGGTTTTACTATTTCTATGATAATTTCCAGTGACTGTCATGATGCAATATGACATAATACTGATGAAATGTGCAGACTTTATCAAAATGTTGTCTTGTTTTCCTTACTTGTCACCAAACCCAAATGTAACGAAAGCAACTAAGTCATCATTGCTGAGACATTTCTGGAGCTACTGTTGGGAGGCACTGTGTTCCCTATTTTCTATATCCCGGGGGTGGTTTCTGTGCATGAGGGACGGTGGGAGAAGCATTTATGACTATTTATAGATGCAGGTGAAGACTGTGACAGGCCTTGATGAGCTCAGGGACTGACTGTTCAAATTCTCTGCATCCACTTTTGTGAACACAAACACTGTGGTTTCATCTCATCCACTGTTTTTGGTCCCCCAATTCTACTTTTGTTTATTAAAAAAAATAAAATGTGTCTGTGGAGAAGACATTTCTACCCTGAACTGTCTCAGCCCCTCATTTCTGTTGATCAGAATTGTTTACAAAATCCAAGCTCCACGCAGGCCGTGAACCAGAGAAGAACACGTCATTATCTGGTTGGCTACTGCTGCCTAACACACTAGCATCCCCAAACACAGAAGCTGAAGACACCTACACCAGGAAGTTGCATTCTTCTGAGGCTCAGGAATTGGCAAGAACAGAGCAGGGCAGGGCTGGTTCTCCTCGATCATGTTTGTGCCGTGGCTGAGCTGACGTGAGCATCCTCGCGTGGAAGAGCTGAGAGCTGGCAAAGTCTCTGTCTGGGTCTCCCTTGGTCCACTCTCTCCAAGTGGCTGTTCTGTGCTTTTGCAGCATGGAGGCCTCAGGCTTGACACTCTACGTGGGGGCCAACAGACCAGGACAAAAGCTGCCAGTCATCTCTCGAATAAGCCCAAGAACCAGTATTGACATCACCTGTACTATTCTCTCTTGGACAAAATGGTCACAGGCCTAACAAACTTTATAGAGAAGAAATCCCTGCCTTTCATGGGAAAGAACATCAAAAAAAAATTGTGGACATCTTTAATCCACTCTAGTCCAACTCTAATAATTAACATTGTCCCCACATACAAATCACACTTACTCTCCCTCCAAATAATACTAAAATCTCATCCCGTTGCAGTATTAGTCAGAGTCTATGTCTTTTCACCTACATTGGGTCAAGGTACAGATGAGGCTTGTTGGGTCCAGTTTCCCAAGCTTGGTTCCTTTTTATCTCAAGAACTTCAAACTGATGCGTCCAGTTATCTGCCCTAGGTAGACACAGACATACATTTGGGTTTATATATGGAATATTTTTCAGGCGTGAGAAAAAAAGGAAATCCTGCCATTTGTGATTATGTGAATAGACCTGGAGGATATAATGCTAAATGAAATAAGTCAGATAAAGACAAATACTATATTATTTTTTTATTTGTATAATTTAAGAAACCAAACAAATGAACAAAGAGAAGAAAAGACAAAAAAACCAGACTCTTAGGTACAGAAAATGAGCTGGTAGTTGACAGAGGGGATGTGGGTAGGAGATGGTGGAAATTGGTGAAAATGATTAAGAGTACACTTATCCTCCCAAAATAAAATAAAAAAAAAAAAGAGTATACTTATCCTGATGAGCACTGAGTCATTTATAGAATTGTTCAATCATTATATTGTACACCTGAAACTAATATAACACTATGTGTTAATTAATCATAATTTTCCAAAGGGAATTATGCTTAAAGAATTAAATAATTTTAGGCATACATCATGAATGAAATGTAAAATTATTAGGTGAGGGAAGCCCGGGTAACATTCAGTTGAGCGTCCAACTTCGGCTCAGGTCATGATCTTGCAGTTTGCAGTTCAAACCCTGCACCGGGCTCTGTGCTGACAGCTTGGAGCCTGGAGCCTTCTTCAGATTCTGTGTCTCCTTCTCTCTCTGCCCCTCCCCTGTTTGCTCACTCTCTCTCTGTCTCTCTCAAAAATAAATAAAAACATTAAAAAATAAAATTATAATATAACAAATAAACTAATATAATATGGTTAAAGATGATTGGAAATTGAATAATACATGGAACAGACTGACACCACCTGACCCCACTGGTCAATAATATAAATAGCATCACTAAAAGTAGGACAAGCACTGTCTCATGAGATGCTATAACAGAAATAAAACAGCAACTTTGAGATATTCTGCCTCAAAGTTATCAAAGATCTAATCAAGCTTCTATCTCAGTATCAGTTTTGTAGTTTAAGTGCTAACAGGTTTTTTTATTGTAAGGTAGGTGCCTGACATTAAGCTTTTTGTTGCTGAGACATCCATTTCAAAGTTAGCCACATGGAATAAACATGTCGCCAAATACATAACTACATAAGGAGCAGAGCGCCCCACCCATGCAGTTCCCCTTTGAGAGAGCCCTGGTGACACAGACAGCTGGTCACTTGAGTGACCCTGCTTTTCCCTTCCTGTGCTTTAATTACTGCTCTTATGTTTTAAATTCAGCAAAGAAGAGTAAATGCCCAATACCCTAGACACTCCTCCCCTGATCCCAACACAGGCAGAGCCCCAGGCCCCTGTGCTCTCTCCCTTTCCCCAAGCCCTGTGTGGCCTCAGCAGTACTGTGTACCCACAGGACTGAGTGATAAATCTTGCCTTTTCAAAGCTCCCTGATGGTTGTTGCTGGAGTGTGTCTTGCAATTATAATAACAGTCATAACAGGTGGTCTAGCCACAACATTGACTCCCAACAGGGAAATGTCAATGAGGGCCCGGGAGAGTGCCCCAGCCATTCCTAGCTGACTGTATCACTCTCAACAGGTGGAGACCAATCAAAATGAGTCTATATAGGATATAGGAATAGAAGTTAAGACTATAAATAAGCAGTAAGTCTAATTTAGAATATGGAACACGTATAGGACAGATAATCAGATTTCCCCAGTAGGTCAATGACATGATAAAAAGGGGGGGGGGGTGCTATGAAATAAGGGAATAAGAAACATAAAACAAGATACATTGTAAGAACCTTTCTCAAATCCTAAGTCTAAGAATTTACTGAAAGAGAATTGGAAAAATTGAACATGGCTTGTGTATTAAATGACATTGAGGAGATTCTGATCATAGTGTAAGTGTCATAATGGCACTGTCAGTGTGTTTGTTTTTGTTAATTTATATTCTAGTTAACAACAGTGTAGTCTTGGCTTCAGAAGTAGAAGCCGGTGATTCATCACTTACATATGACACCCAGTGCTCATCCTAACAAGTGCCCTCCTAATACCTATCACCCTTTTGGCCCGCCCCCACCCACCACCCTCCATAACCCTCGGTTTGTTCTCTTACTGTGGTTTGGTCCTGTGACTTCATTTGAGATATATTTCTCTCGCGCCTCATTTTTTCTAACCCTACCTGTGTCTGTCTCTGTGTGTTAGAGAAGGCAGTTATGTCTCTTGTTCTTGACGGTAATGGCCTTATGAAGAAAAGGTCTTGAGATGCCCTGCAGTGCTGTGTCCTCTTTGCCCAGGACCTGGCACTTCAGGGAGTGTCTCTGTCGTGTTCTTTTCTGCTTTCCCCTTCAGTGCCGTTATCTGCAGTGGCCTTTTTTCCTATGTGGGCAGTGTTTGGTCCCTGCCAGGTGTGGGTGGGTACTAACAGGTACACATTGGTGGTGTGCTTGCTAATTGACACCTGTGGACGCCACTGCCAGGATGGCCAACTTAAGGGGATCTGCAATGGGCATATGAGTGGGTCCCTCATTTTTAATAAGGTGGACCTCAGGCTTCTGTTGCCACAGTGCGTCCCCCGCCACAGCAACCAAGACTGAGGCCCCACACAAGGTGAAGGTCAGGAGATACAGTGCTTGTGAGGTTCACGTTGGTGTTCTGGGGGAGGAGCCTGCAGTTCTAGGACTGAGGCAAGTGTGACTGGAAAGGCTGGATCGGGAAGCACGTGGGGGTGGGGCTTGGTGCAAGCAAGTTAGGAAGCAAGTGTGGAGGCAGTGTTGCTTCCCACAAGCGGCCACGTACTTGTGCATGGGTGTGGGGGAGGGAAATAACACTGGCCAGTTCCTTTGTTCCTGGAGGAGTCTTTTTGAGAGCCATGTCTCTCCAAACATGCTCTGTGATGAGTAAATCCTCCTGTCTCTCCTGGTGTTTTTCAAACTACTGGCTCTATGCTATATCTGCTAGAGCTGTTTGTTGTGCTGTAGCTTTAAGGGCTCAGACTCTGCTTCCTCATGCCTTCAGGGCTCTCCCAGAGACAGGCAGGCTGATTTTAAGAATGGCTGGCTGTAAGTCCAGGCTGTTTGTGAGACCTCATGAAATTTGACCCCTCTGGCTTTCAAAGCCAAATGTTTTGGGGGTTCATCTTCCCTGTGCAGGTCCCAGTGGGATCATCTGTTTTTTGACCTTCACCGTGCTCTTGGTTTCTTCTGGTCCGCAGATGGCCACATCTCTGCCTTTCCAACCTTCTTCCATGTGGCCTCTTCTCTACCCTTGGTTGTGGAGTTTGTTCTGCCAGTCATTGGGTCTTTTTCTGGGATATTTAAGCTGATGTGAGTGTTATCTCATTGTATCTGTGCGTTGAGGTGAGTTTAGAATCCTGACAATCCACCATCTTCTCAGCCTCATCCATAAAGACATTTTAAAAAACATTCAGGCCACGGGTGCCTGAGTGATTCAGTTGGTCAAGCATCTGACTTCAGCTCAGGTCATGATCTCGCAGTTTGTGAGTTCGAGCCCCATGTCGGGCTGACAGCTCGGGACCTGGAGCCAGCCTCTGATTCTGCATCTCCCACTCTCTCTCTCTCTCCGCCACTCCACTGCTCATGCTCTGTCTCTCTCTCTCTCTCTCAAAAATTAATAAACATTAAAAAAATTAAAAAAAAAAAACCATTCAGGCCTATCCAAAGGAGCAAGAAAGGCCCCAAATACACAACCTAATCTTTCACCTAAAGGAGCTAGAAAAGGAGCAGCAAATAAAGCCCAAAGCCAGCAGAATAAGGGAAATACTAAAGATTACAGTGGAAATAAATGGTATAGAATCCAAAAAAAAGCAACAGAACAGATCAATGAATCGAAGAGCTGGTTTTTTGTTTATTTGTTTGTTTTTTCATGTTTATTTACTTTTGAGGGAGAGACAGAGACAGAGTGCAAGCAGGGGAGGGGCAGAGAGAGAAAGAGGAAGACACGGAATCTGAAGCAGGCTCCAGGCTATGAGCCATCAGCACAGAGCCCAACACGGGGCTTGAACTCACAGACCGTGAGATCATGAGCTGAGCCAAAGTTGGATGCTTAAATGACTGAGCCACCCAGGTGCCCCTAAGAGTTGTTTTTTTGAAAGAATAAACAAAATTGATAACCCCCTAGCCAGACTTCTTAAAAAGAAAAGAGAGAGGACCCACATAAATAAAATCATGAATAAAAGAGGAGAGATCACAACCAACACCACAGAAATACAATTATAAGAGAATACCATGAAAAATTATACGCCAACAAACTGGACAATCTGGAAGAAATGGACAAACACCCAGGCACTAACACAGTACCAAAAATCAAACAGGAAAAAATAGAAAATTTGAACAGGCCCATAACAAGCAAAAAAAAAATAACTTAGTTTTTTTTTTTTAATTTTTTTTTTTAACATTCATTTATTTTTTTTTAATTTTTTTTTCAACGTTTATTTATTTTTGGGACAGAGTGAGACAGAGCATGAACGGGGGAGGGGCAGAGAGAGAGGGAGACACAGAATCGGAAACAGGCTCCAGGCTCTGAGCCATCAGCCCAGAGCCCGACGCGGGGCTCGAACTCACGGACCGCGAGATCGTGACCTGGCTGAAGTCGGACGCTTAACCGACTGCGCCACCCAGGCGCCCCAACATTCATTTATTTTTGAGAGAGAGAATAGGCAAGAGAGAGTGCAAGCAGGGGAGGGGAAGAGAGGGAGGGAGACACAAGATCTGAAGCAGGCTCCAGTTGAGCTGTCAGCACAGAGCCTGATGTGGGGCTTGAACCCACAAACTGCGAGATCATGACCTGAGCCAAAGTTGGATGCTCAACCGACTGAGCCACCCATGTGCCCCAAAATCAACTCAGTTTTTAAAAGTATGCCCATAAGTAAAAGTCCTGGGCTAGATGGTTTCCCAGGGGAATGCTTCTAGACATTTAAAGAAGAGTTAATACCTATTCTCCTCAAACTGTTCCAAAGAATAGAAATGGAAGGAAAGCTTCCAAATTCATTCTGTGAAACCAGCATTACCTTGATTCCTAAACCAGACAAAGACCTCACTAAAAGGAGAATTACAGGCCAATTTTTGATGAACATGGATGCAAAAATTCTCAACAAGATAGTATCAAATCGAATCTAACAGTACATTAAAAGAACTATTCACCACGATCAAGTGGGATTCGTTTCTGGGCTGCAGGGCTGGTTGAAGATTTGCAAATCAATCAACATGGTACACCATATTAATTTAATAAAAGAAGGGATAGGAACCCTATGATCCTTTCAATAGATGCAGAAAAAGCATTTGACAAAATACAGAGTCTTTCTTGATAAAAGCCCTCAAGAAAGTAAGGATAGAAGGAACATGCCTCAAGATCATAGAAGTAGTATATGAAAGACCCAGAGCTAATATCATCCTCAATGGGGAAAAACTGAGAACTTCCCCCCTAAGATCAGGAACATGACAGGGATGTCCACTCTCACCAGTGTTGTGCAACATAGTACTGGAAGTCCTATTCTCAGCAATCAGGCAACAAAAAGAAGTAAGAGGCATACAAATCAGCAAGGAAGAAGTCAAACTTTCACTCTTCACAAATAACCTGATACTCTACCTGGAAAACCCAAAGACTCTACAAAAGAACTGCTAGAACTGATACATGAATTCAGCAAAGTCACAGGATATAAAATCAATGTACAGAGATCAGTTGCATTTCTATACAATGAAGCAGCAGAAAGACATATCAGAGAATTGATCCCATTTATAATTGCACTAAAAACTATAAGATACCTAGGAATAAACCTAACCAAGGAGGCAAAAGATGTATATGCTGAAAACTATAGAAAGTTCATGAACAAAATTGAAGAAGACACGGAAAAACATGCCATGCTCATGGATTGGAAGAACAAATATTGTTAAAATGTTGCTGCTACCCAAAGCAATCTACACATTCAATGCAAGCCCTATCAAAACAACACCAGCATTCTTCACAAAGCTAGAAAAAACAATCTAAAATTTTTATGGGGACACAAAAGACCCCTAATAGACAAAATAATGTTGAAAAAGAAAACCAAAGCTGGAGACATCACAATTCCAGACTTCAAACTCTATTACAAAGCTGTAATCATCAAGACAGTATGGTATTGGCAAAAAAATAGACACACAGATCAATGGAATAGAATAAAGAACCCAGAAATGGACCAACAAATATATGGCCAACTAACCTTGACAAAGAAGAAAAGAATAGCCAATGGAAAAAACAAAAACAAAACAATCTCTTTCAGAAATGGTGCTGAGAGAACTGGACAGCGACATGCAAAAGAATGAAACTGCACCACTTTCTTACACCATACACAAAAAATAAATTCAAAATGGATGAAAGACAAATGTAAGACAGGAAACCATCAAAATCCTATGGGAGAAAACAGGCAGTACCTCTGTAGCCTCAGCCACAGCAACTTTTACTAGACATGTCTCTGGAGGCAAGGGAAATAAAAATAAAAATGAATTATTGAGACCTCAACAAGAGCAAAACAGACTTAAGTAATATGCCTGATATAAAATTTAAGTAATGATCATAAAGATACTCATTGGACTTGAGAAAGAAGCTGAGGACATCAGTGAGTCCCTTAACAAGGAGATAAAAAAAAAAAAAAAAACAGAGGTGATAAACACAATAAATGAAATAAAAATACTCTTGAGGGAATAAATAACAGCCTAAATGAAGCAGAGGAATGAATTAATGATCTGGAAGACAGAGTAATGGATAGTAATCAAGCAAAAGAGAGAAAAAAATTATGCAAATAGACTTAGGGAACTCAGTGACTCCATCAAGCATAATAACGTCAATATTATAAGGATCCCAGAAGAAGAAGAGAAAGAAAAGGGGGAAGGATTTTTTTTTAAGAAATAATAGCTTAAAACTTCCTTCTGGGGGTAAGAAACAGAAATCCAGATCCAAAAAATTGACCCAACGATGTCCATGCCAAGACACACAGTAATTAAAATGGCAAAAAGTAGTGAAAAGAGAGAATTTTAAAAGCAGCAGGAGAAAAGAAACCAGTTATATACAAAAGAAACCCCATAAGGTTATCAGAGGATTTTTCAGCAGAAATTCTGCAAACCAGAAGGGATTAGCACGACATATTCAAAGTGCTGAATGGAAAAAACCTGCAGCCAAATATACTCTATCAAGCAAGGCTATCATTCAGGTATGGAAGGAGAGATAAAAACTTTCTCAGACAAACACAAACAAAAGAAGTTTGTGACCACTAAATCAGCCCTGCAAGAAATATTAAAGAGGAATCTTTGAGTGGAAACATCATAAATGAGAGTATGAAAAATAAATATATCTATAAAAATCAGTCAAAACATTCACAAAATAAAAGGATGTGAACATATGACACCATATACCTAAAATGGGGGTGGGGTGGAGTAAAGAATGCATTCAAACTCAAGCAACCATCAGTTTAATACAGACTATTATATGCAGATGTTATATACAAACCTAATAGTAATGACAAATCAAAAGGCACTTAAAGATTAGCAAAGAATAAACAGAAAAGAATTCAAGAATATCACTAAAGAAAACCAGTAAACCATGAAAGAGAGCAAGAGAAGAAAAGGCCAGAGAAAAACTATAGAAACAACCACAAAACAAGGAACAAAATGGCAATAAATAGACATCTATCAATAATTACTTTGAATGTAAATGAACTAAACACACCAATCAAAGGGCATAGGTTAACAGAATTGATTTTTTTCAACTTATCTATATGCTTCCTACAAGAGATGCATTTCAGAATTAAACACACCTGAAGACTGAAAGTGAGGGGATGGGGAAACATTTATCATCCAAATGGGTCTCAAAAGAAAGCTGGGGTAGCAATACTTATACCAGAAAAAACAGACTTTAAACCAAAGACTGTAACAAGAGACAAAGAAGGATAATATATAATAATAATTGGATTATTACAATCCAACAAGAAAATAAAATAATTATAAATATTTATGGACCCAACATGAGGGCACTCAAACACATACAACAATTAATAACAAGCATAAAGGAACTAGTCAATAGTAATACAGTAATAGTAGGGGACTTTAGCACATCAATGGACAGATTATCCAAATGGAAAATCAACATGAGAACAATGGCTTTGAAAGACATACTAGACCAGATGGATTTAACAAATTTATTCGAAACATTCCATTGTAACACAGCAGAATATACATTCTTACCACATGCACATGAAATGAACACTCTCTAGAACAGATCACATATTAGGCCACAAGAGAAGTCTCAACAAATTCAAAAAGATCAGTCATACCATGCATCTTTTCTGATCACAACACTCTGAAACTAGAAATCAACCGCAAGAAAAATTCTGGAAAGACCATGAATACATTGAGGCCAAATAACATGCTACTAAACAGTGAATGGGTCAACCAAGAAATCAAAGAAGAAATCAAAAGTACATGGAAACAAATAGAAATGAAAACACAGAAACAAATAGAAATGAAAACACAATGCTCCAAAACTTTTGGGATGCAGCAAAAAGTGGTTCTAAGAGGGAAGTTTAGACCAACACAGGTCTACCTCAAGAAGCAAGAAAAAGTTCAAATAAACAACCTCATCTTACACCTAAAGGAGAAATAAATACATAGATAGATAGATAGATAGATAGATAGATAGATAGATAGATGATAGATAGATAGGGGCGCCTGGGTGGCTCAGTCACTTGAGCATCCGACTTCCGCTTAGGTCATGATCTCACGGTCCATGAGTTTGAGCCCTGCGTTGGACTCTGTGCTGACAGCTTGGAGCCTGGAGCCTGCTTCAGATTCTGTGTCTCCCTCTCTCTCTGACCCTCCCTCATTCATGCTCTGTCTCTCTCTGTCTCAAAAATAAATAAATGTTAAATAAATTAATTAATTAATTAATTAATTAATTAATTAAATAAAACAAAATAAAACAAAACCCAAAACCTGCAGAAGCAAGGAAATAATAAAGATTAGAGCAGAAATAAATGATATAGGCCCTGAAAAAAACAATAGAACAGATCAATAAAACCAGGAGTTGGTTCACTGAAAAAATAGTAAAATTGTTAAGCCTCTAGCTACACTCATCAAGGAAAAAAGAGAAGGGACTTAAATAAGTAAAATCACAAATGAGAGGAAATTAACAACCATCACCACAGAAATACAAACAACTGTAAGATTGTATTATGAAAAATTATATGCCAACAAATCGGAAAACCCAGAAAAAAAATGGCTAAATTCCTAGAAACATATAAACTACCAAAACTGAAAAGAAGAAATAGAAAATTTGAACAGATCAACTACTAGTAAGGAAATTGAACCAGTATTTTTAAAACTCCTAACAAACAAAAGTCCGGTACCAGATAGCTTCACAAAAAATTCTACCAAACATTTAAAGAAGAGTTACTGCTATCACCCATCATCAGAGAAATACAAATCAAAACCACAATGAGATACCAATTCACGCCTGTCAGAATGGCTAAAATGAACAACTCAGGAAACAACAGATGTCGGTGAGGACATGGAGAAAGGGGAACTCTCTTACACTACTGGCAGGAATGCAAACTGGCGAAGCCACTGTGGGAAACAGTATGGAGGTTCCCCAAAAAGTTAAAACTAGAACTACCCTATGACCCAGCAATTGCACTGCTATGTATTTACCAAAAGAATGTGAAAACACTAATTCAAAGAATACGTACACCCCTATTTTTATTGCAGCATTGTTTATAATAGCCAAATTATGGAAGCAGCCCAAGTGTCCATCAACTGATTAATAGATAAAGAAGATGTGGTATACATACACAATGGGATATTACTCCACCATAAAAAGTATGAAATTTTTCCATTTCTAATGACAAGGATGAAACTAGGGAGTGTAATGCTAAGCAAAATAAGTCAGTCAGAGAAAAACAAATACCCTATGATTTCACCCATATGTGGAATTTAAGAAACAAAACAAATGAGCACCAGGAAAAAGAGAGAGGCAAACCACGAAACAGATGCTCAACTACAGAAAACAAACTGATGGTCACCAGAAAGGAAGTGGGTGGTGGGATGGGGGAAACAGGTGATGGGTATCAAGGAGTGCACATGTTGTGAGGAGCACCGGGTGTGATATGGAAGTACTGAATCACTTTAGTGTACTCCTAAAACTAATATTACATGGTATGGTAACTATATGTAATTGAAGTTAACACAATTTAAAAATGCCTTTACCAAAGAGCACACAGAATATTTGCATGTGGAATATGTACTTATACAATGCACACAACTCAACGTCGCTCGAAAATCCTGCAGAAAAAAAGGAGCCATTGACTGCAAAAAGGAATCATTGAAATAGGGTTGACAAATGTAGATAATGAAGCTGGATGATGGCTACATGGGGTTATTAGAATTTTCTCACTACTTTCATATATGTTTAAAATTTTCTACAATAAAAAAACTTTAAAAAAAGCAAATGCATTCACCTTTAAATGTTAAAAAATATTGTATACCCTTAGACTGGGCAGTTTAAGTCCTAAGGATTTATTATAGGAAAACCTGGATGTAAACTATGTTTGCATGGTGAAAGAATTGCATACAACTAAAAAATCCCATAAGCAAAGATTAAACAAGCCATGTTTAACCATCCTAAAAGCCCAGAAGAATGAATAACTCCATACTCGTTGAAAAAGAAAGATGTTTAAGACATAGTGTCTAGTGAAAAACCAGATTACAGTTTCACAATCCAAGTTGTTTTATACATATGTGTGTGTATACACACACGCACACACACACACACACACACACACACGTACACACCTATTACAAGTAGCCAATATTTTTGCTTTCTGTTTCTGTTTCTGTGTATCTACTTTCTATATCAAATATTCATAGCCTATTTTAAAAAGAATAATAAAAGATAAATGTAAATTTTAAGTTAACACTTGAAATTGGTGCTCATTTTTAGAGTAACTACAGAATGTTTTACAGAGAGAAAGGTCAAAATAGAAGAAAGTTCTTCCTCCCCAACCAGTCCTGAAGGACACCCCAATGGAGACATGCAAAGTCCAAATAAAATCCTCACCACCATTCTCCCTCAACTGAGTGTTTTGGTGAGCTTAACGTACAGAAGTCTCCGCAATGCATGATGAACCTCCTTGTTCCTCAGGGTGTAGATCACAGGATTGAGAAGAGGGGTGACCACAGTGTAGAGCAGGGCGAAGACCTTGGAGACAAGTTGGGAGCGGACAGCAGAGGGTGCAATGTACAAGACCATGAGAGTTCCATAGAAGGTGGACACCACGACCAGGTGGGAGGAGCAGGTGGAGAAAACCTTTCGCCTCTGGGCCCCAGCAGGGACTTTGAGCACAGTTACCACGATCCGGGCGTAGGATGTCAGAATCAGCCCGAAGGGGACAGTGAGGCAGACCACAGACAGAATGAATGTTGTCATCTGGGCCACACTGGGATCCGAGCAGGCCAGGCCCATCAAGGGCATGAAGTCGCAGTAAAAGTGGTCAATGTGGTTGGGGCCACAGAACCTCAGCTGGCCCATTAGGGCCACAACCAGTCCATCTACCATGAAGCCAGAGAGCCAAGCTATGACCACCAGCCCCAAGCACCCCCTGGGTCCCATCAGGAGTGGGTAGCGGAGTGGATAGCAGATTGCCAGGTAGCGATCATAGGCCATGACAGCCAGCATGAAGCACTCAGCCGTGGCTAGAGAACCGAAGATAAAGAACTGCAGCAAGCAACCAGCCACAGAGATGGCCGCTTCCTGCAAGAAGCCCTCTAGCATTTTGGGCACCACTGTGGAGGTGTAGAGGATCTCCAGGAAGGACAGGTTAGCCAGGAAGAAATACATGGGTGTGTGGAGCCTCCGTGAGCTAACCACCGCCACGACGATCAGCACATTCCCCATGACGATGGACACGTAGACAATGGAGAGCACAACAAAGAAAACGAGACGCAGCTCAGCTACATCATGGAAACCAAGGAGGACAAATTCAGTGATAGTTTGGTTTTCCTGAGCAACCGTGTCCATGGGGATCGTCCAAGTTCCTGCCTGACAGAGATTAAGGGAGAGATTTTAGGGCATCTCCGTCTCCAACACCAACTCCAAGACAAGGAAGGCTAAAGCGAAAAGAAGAGGGTGAGTCTCCCGCACAAATGTCCCTTGCACATCCTGATCTGTCCCCCTATAGTGGCTTCCTCCTGCAACTCTGTTCCCCTGACCGTCCTTAACTGTGTATGTTCTTCATGGCTCAGGAGAGTTCGTCCAAACACAAGCGTAGTCTTCAGGACCCTTTACCCTATTAATTCAACCCAGTGTTTCTGTGACACAAAGAATCCACCGGCCTCACGTGTAGGGCCAGCCACAAAGTCGTCCTCCTGAACAGCAGACTAATACCCCCCAAATGCCTGCGAGACACCCCCTACCCTCAGCTCAAAATCAGCAGGATCAGACACGAATCCTCATATCCTTCCCAGCCACAACCAACTGGGCGGGTAGTGTGAAATTCTGCTTTGATCCCAGGCTCACCATGTCATTGCCATTTCAGCTGAATGCCCTCTCCCATTCCCAACCTCCAGTCAGTAAAATCCCACTGGTTGTTCCTTGGAAAGTTCTTACACATTCCCTCCTCCCCACACACCAACTTCACAGCCTCTTCATGACTCTCTTAGCAGTCACCTCTGTGTGATCTTAGCAGTTACAACTGTGGAGGCTCCTTGTCCCCTCTCATGTATCGAAACAATCTTCTTTGGATCCTGGCTTCATCAAGTCATTCAAGATTTTATAGGGGAAACGTGATAAATGTGGGAACAGAGGGACCAAAGGCAGAGGGAGTGGAGGGGGCATGACAGTGCAGCCAGGGAAGGTGGTTGTAGGCTCAGTCTTGAAGTACAGGGAAGAGCTGGTCAGGCAACAGGTGCTGAAGATTCTAGGCCGAATGAAACCATTCCATACACTCAACAGCTTTCCATCTTGTGGAGAAAATGGACACATCAACAAATAATTGCAATACGCTAAAAGAGAGCTCATGAATCCAACCTGCAAGAAGCCCTCCTGGGTGGAAATAACCCTGGACTGATGGGATTGCTAAGGAGAAAGGAAGGTGTGGAGTGAGGGCATTTCAGGTAAAAGGAAAATGAAGAGTAGAAACTGAGGCAAGAAACAGCACACAGTGTGAGGAGGGGAAGAGGGTGTCAGGGAGAAAGCAACCAAGGGCCATTAAAAGAAATTCACTTCTGAAGAAGCGTTAGGATTGAGGCAAAGAGTGTGGAAGATAGGGATGCAGATGTGGGCCCAGACCAGAGCATGGGGGTCCTGTCCTGTTGTGAGGAGAGCCGGGGCTTTGTCCTGTAGGCAGGAGTGAACACAGAGGTGACACGGTCCCCCTGCACCTGGCTGGTACTGAGGAAGCTGGGCCCCAGGTAGCTGGAGTGGGGGACGGGCGATTCCACATCCCAGCTGCATCCTGGGGAGCAGGTGCACTGCCTTGAGGTGACCACTCATTGCTCTGTTATCTGCACTCTCTCCTCCACGGAAATCTCTCCTCTGTGCAAAGACTGCCAGCTCATCTGTCACAGATATTAGTATTTATATCCATACTCAACAAAGTTCTCAACAAAGCTGAAGGCTCAGTAAACCCTGATGTTTAAAACCGCCTGTCCCACAACCAAGCCCACGTGAAGTGATTAGGGGGGTTTTGTGCTGCATGGACCTAGGAACCCCAGAGGTTCTGTTAATGTCTATTCCCTACCCTCCGTGTCAGTGCTCTTCCTTGGGGTCCAAATTTGACCTTCCTCTGGACCTCCTGTAGCCCCTAGATTACTTATGCATCCCAAACCCACTCTGAGGCTGGGGTTCTTTCTACACACTGGTCTCTCAGAAGTAGAGGCAGGCCAGGACCTCCAGTAATAAATAGCTCCCCACTATCACCACCCCAGAAATCAGCACCAGAACTTGATCATACTGACTCAGCCATTTATCCCTACAGCGACAAGATTTTCATTCCTACAGATTCCACTCATTCACTCTCCAGATCGTAAATGAAACGCAATCCTTCTTTCCTAGGGCGGCACTGAGCCAGCTGAAGCCAGAGAGAGGTGTAGTGGAGGCTAGCATGTTGAGGACAAACATAAGGTTAACGATCTTGCCGTGAAACCAACATGTACCTATTACAATCTATTTCATGACTTTGTCCAAAGGAACAAGGTATTGTTTTCCTCACTCCAACTACGTGGGAGAGGCTACTTCAGGGAAGGCAGACTGAGGGCGGGAGCCAGTCAGAGAGCACAGCAGCTGAGGGTGGGAGCGAGTGCAAGAGAGTGCAGCAGCTTCCGCACTCAGAGCACATGTCCCCGGGTGGCAACCTCTAGGGCACCGTCAAGACCTCAATCTTGGCAAAATCAAGCCCCCCACACCCACAATATGAGAAGACAGCGGACATGTTACAGTGTCCTGGGGCACCACTTACCTTCACTATACCAGGGAACAAATGCTTAACAATGCTGACTTACCCAGGGATGTGATTAGAGGGTGAAAACAAAGGGTGAGATATGAATATTAAGGGAAACTCAGGGGATAA
The DNA here is from genome assembly GCF_018350155.1 of Leopardus geoffroyi. Lineage (NCBI taxonomy): Eukaryota > Metazoa > Chordata > Mammalia > Carnivora > Felidae > Leopardus > Leopardus geoffroyi. Next base: position 310,201 of record NC_059332.1, on the reverse strand, counting down.
GCCATTTTCAACAGAAGCCAAGGTGCTGTGACTCAGCACACATGAGCTAGTCAGCCTGGAGCCAACAAAAATTTCCACTTTCCATCCCCAGAGGAACACCTAATTTATTTTTTTTTTCAACGTTTATTTATTTTTGGGACAGAGAGAGACAGAGCATGAACGGGGGAGGGGCAGAGAGAGAGGGAGACACAGAATCGGAAACAGGCTCCAGGCTCTGAGCCATCAGCCCAGAGCCCGACGCGGGGCTCGAACTCACGGACCGCGAGATCGTGACCTGGCTGAAGTCGGACGCTTAACCGACTGCGCCACCCAGGCGCCCCGCAAACTGTGGGTTTTAAATTATCTTTGGAAAATGAGGAAATTTTATCCTCATATATTTTACAGTGTGTGCTAACCTTGTTATTTTTATAAACATAAAACAAATTAATTAAATTTTAATTTAGTTTGAATTTTTAATTTGTTAACTCTTTAATTCTCTTCGGCATTTACTCCATAATAAAGCAGAAAATATACTGATTTTTTTTTTAAGAAGACAGCGTGACTTTGGGCCTATCTCAGTTATCCCACAAGAAAGAGGATAAATTTCCATCATGAGCAAAATTGGGGTAAAGACCCCAGTCCACCCCCAGGAGACAAGGAGATGACTGAAAACCTGCGTTTTAAGATCCCAACGACAGAAGCTGCAACAACACGATTCTGAAGGAAGACCATGGGATTTCCTTAAAGGCCTTTGAAAGTTTTTGACTCTGGGTTAATGGAAAGGTCTTATTGGTTAGTGGAGAAAACTGCCAACACCAATTCTTTAGCTTTCTAAAAGCATCTGTGAACCAAGCTGCAAAGAATTCTACAAAAACAGGGAGCTCACCTGAATAGCAATCCCACAGGAAAGTCGTGAAGAGGAGGAAGCCTAAGATGTGCGGAGGGCCTGGGAACCCTGGCGCCTCCCGCCCTGGGCATTCTCCCTCCCGCTCTCCCTCCTGGAGCTCACGCTGAAGCCAAGAAGGGCTCTGGTTAGGACCAGCTCCCCGGTCGTGCCCTCTCCTCCCTCCATCGCCTCTGCCAGATCCTGGTCCTGGTCTTACCACTGGAAAGCTGACAATTGCCTGAGGGGAGAGCCCCTGAGAGCCAATTACAGATTTCCTGGAGAGCAGCCCTAAATGAACACCAAAGACCAGCCTCCTGAGACACTAGTTTCTTTCCAGAGGAAATCTCCTGAACTGTTGGCTTGACCAGACATGGAGCGGAAACCAGGAATCCCCGCGGGGACTGATGGTCTCCCCACAGCAGCTCAGGCTGTTCCACAGAACTCGCGAAGTTCCCCTGAGTTCTCCACTCATCCCTCCACAAGTTCCCAACAGCTCCCAAAGGGGTCCTCCCTCCCATGCCACCTCCAGGCCGATCATCCCAGACAGCTGACCCTTGAACAGATGTGGGGGACAGAGTCACTGACCCCCCGGGAGCCCAAAACCCACATATAACTTTGACTCCCCCAAAATTTAGTTACTAATAGCCTACTGCTGACCTGAAGCCTCACCAACAACATACACTATTAGCACATATTCTGTATGTTATATGTATTATATATGGTGTTCTTACAGTAAGAAAATGCTATTAAAATCATAAGGAAGAAAAAATACATATACAGGTCTGTGCTTTGTTTAGTAAAAAAAAATCTGCATATAAGTGCCCATGTCGTTCAAGAGTCAACTGTGTTTTAGTAGAGACAACCCTTAAGAGTGTTTTGTGTGCATCAAAGCCAAGGCTGGGCTTGCTTTCAGGGAGGGAATCTCTCATGTTGCTACAAAGTAACGTCCAAATACAACAGTCCTGCAATCTGTCAAAGGGTGACCTTGCTTCAAAATTATGCACCCCTTGCTTGCTGACCCACGTCCCTCAGTCCGTAGCAGAAACAACCTACTTCCCTTGAGGTTTGCAGACCACTGGCCTTGGGGAGTGAAGGGCCACACCTTCACAGAGGATATGGCCTGACCACACCGGAAAACAGCTGCAGCGGGTGCCAGAGAGTCTGTTCAGGGTCACGTCCACCCGTGACTACCCACCCAGCCACCTGTTCCTCCCAAATGCAGCCCCCTCCCTTTCCCCCATGTCTTCCCCTTTAATGTCTCCAGCTTCCCCAGGACAGGGAAGATGACCTTTGAGACATCAGTCCACCATCTTCCCAGGCTGCTGGCCCTCTGAGTAAAGAGATCTTTCCTTTCCCACCATCTCTTGTCTCCAAGTATTGATTTTTGAGCAGCGAGCAGCCAATCTGAGCAGGGAACCAATTCTCAGTAACACAAAGGTTATATGGCCTTTCGACAACCTCTGTGCAGAATGCCTGCCCTATATATCTACTGTTTTATAAGCAGTACACACCCATGAGGTACATAAAGGTTACTGACCTTAAACATTACCAGCTAAAACAGGTTTATTTGGGATGAGTGGAGAAGTGCAATTCAGGACATGAAAGCCACCACATTTTGAAATCTTAACACCTAGGAGAGTTGTCCACACCCGAGAACCTGGCATGTGAACCCAGACAAACCCGAATTCAGTCAGGACTCCCAACCTCTACCCCCGCAAAGCACAGACTTAAAGGGTCTCATTGTCAAGGTCCGGATTCGGGAACACATCATGTCTTGGACATTTTATACTCTCCCATCAGTGCCTATATGCTGTATGTTTCTCATGCTGTTTTCGTGGTTGACTTAAGGGACACTAATCATCGTGAACAAAACAATTTGTACATAATCCAAACTGAAGGAAATTCACAACTGCTGACAGTCATTTCATGACCCTGACTTCCAACAAGTCTGCTCCAATGATGAAGTTGATGGGCAAACATCACTTCAGACAGCAGTCAAGTTTACCACGGAGAGTCTGAATCATCTTACTCTGAGAGGTTTTTCACAAACGTTTTTGTCAAAATACTTTCTATTGTCCAGACTATAATCCCATGGTGGGAAGCAAAGATCCTTTGTGGGAGTAGACGTGGGTATCATCCTAGTAAGAGATTAATCCTGGGCCAGAAAATGAGGCCCCCAAAATTGGGTGTGATATTAGCAAGAAAAATATATTTCTCCCTTCTTTGGTGTGCTGGGGTCAGCTTGGCTCAGCCTGGGAGATGTGAAAAGGTCATGAGCAGTCAGAGATGTGGTATCTATACTCTTGGCCAGAAGAATTACCACGGACAAGGACATCCAGGTACATGGGGGACAGTATGATGGCAAATAGTTACCTGCATCATATTTAGCTCCCATTAAACTACAGCTACAGCAGATTCTCCTATAGCTACAACTTGATCTGAGCTGCACAAAGGAGGATTCCAAAATGGCCTATTCCCTTGTTTGGGGCCAGCAGTCACTTTCCCCACAGCCAGGGTGGGGAAGGAGAGACCAACCATGCAGAGAATGTCTAAGCAGAGGGAGGCAGTCAGCACCATCACAGAGCAGGATTGTGAAGGCACGGGGAGGGACTGGGCAGGAAGGACCAGAGAAGCCCGGTCCTGAACACATCTTGCCAACTCTTAGAATGGACTATGGGGCAGTTCAAGGTGGGGTTAATATCAGGCTCAAGCCTGACAACTTACATCATTGCTGTTTTGGTCACATATACACCCCACTTTGCATCAGTAATTCCACTTGGAAAAGAAGTGCACATTCCCATAGGGCACCATGTCCCTGGGACGTCTCACAAGCCAGAGCTCAGTACCATTGCCTGAGCAGTAGTCCCCTGGCCCCGTGCATGGCACCTTACACAACTTCTATCCAAGAAGCTTTTAACAACAGTGTCTCTTGGACCTAACTAGAAATACTGTCTTATCCCATAACTTCCACAGCTTCTTGAGATTAGCAAATCATTTTCTTTATTTTTTTAAGTTTATTTCTTTATTTTGATGAGGGAGAGGACAGAGAGAAGCCCAAGTAGGCTCCACACTGTCAGTACAGAGCCCAATGTAGAGCTCAAACTCATGAACTCTCTCTCTGCCCCTCCCCCACTCATGCCATGTCTCTGTCTCTCGAAAATAAGTAAACATCAAAAAAAAAAAAACCACTATATTAATCATAAATTTGATTAACATGGAATAGTGAAAAAAATGCAAGTTCATAAATGAGAAAGAAGTCATAAACCACATATGTAGAAAAGATTTATTTTTATTATTATTATTTATTACACTTGGTAAAACTCTAAAAGTAATTTTGAAAATATAGACGCGATGGATAACTTTCTGTATTATTATATCTGTATAATCTGTATAATCTGTATAATAGTACAATTTCTGTGAAATATAACTAGAAAATTTGAACAAGGATCCTGGAAAAATTAAATCAATCTCAACTGGGAAGATGAAGATCTGTCACCAATAATAATAATAATAATAATAATAATAATACAGCACTAATAACAGAAAGCTTCACAGATTAGCTAAGCATTAAAAATAGATGACTCAAATTATTTAAATTAATTTAAGGCATAGAAAAAGAAAATTCCATAATTGATTCTATAAAGTCAATATCACCTACATGTGCAAACCTGATATAGATTTTTTTTAATTTTTTAATGTTTATTTACATTTGAGAGAGATACAGAGACACAACAGGAGAGGGGCAGAGAGAAAGGGAGACACAGAATCTGAAGCAGATTTCAGGCTCTGAGCTGTCAGCACAGAGCCCAACGCAGGGCTCAAACTCATGAACCATGAGATCATGACCTGAGCCAAAGTGCGACACTTAACCGACTGACCCACCCAGGCCCCCAAGATTTTTTTAATGTACATAAATCTCACTTATGAACATATAAAATGTTTGTAAGTTTAGAAGTTAAATGTTTATAAAGTAAATTTTTTATTGAAAAAACTAGCAGGGTATCAAAAGAATGCATCATGACCAAATGAATGCAGGATATCAAAAAATCTTTCAACATAAGAATAACATCAACAAAGAAGAGTGCCATATGATATCAATGGATGCAAAAAATTAGACAAAATGTTTGTCATTAGACAAAATTCACAGGTCACTTATCCAATAAAACCTTGAAGTACAATAGCAATGAGAGTAGCCTACTTAATGATGAAAATGTTATTGACCTAAAAATGTGAATCTCAATGGTAAAATGCTAAAAGGTATTTCCATTACAATTGGACTTCTTGCCTACAACTACTGCCAATGTTACCAATATTGCTATAGAAGTTTAACAAATGCAGTAAGAAAAAGATAATCAGTATGATATTTGGAGAAAATATAAACTTAATTGTAGTCTGATACTATTATTTTTCACTGGATTTTATAATTAGAAAGCTTAAAGGTTTATTGGAAATACTAGAATTAAGTGCCTTTGGCAGATGTTTGGATATAAGATAAATATACAAACTAATTGCTCTGTGTTTTTCCTCGGAACCAGTCAGAAGCGAAATGAGGGAGGATACCACTCAAATTTCAAATGAAAACATTGAAAATTTAAGGAAAAGTGAAACACCTATCTAAAAAATACTGCAAAATTATTAAAGCCCATTTGGACAAATGAAAAGATATACTATGTTCCTGAGGAGGACACTTAATACAACAGAAATATAAGTTCTCCAAAGTTAACATATATTTAATACAAAAAAAAATCCCAAGTCAGATACTTTAAAATTGGACAAAATAATAGTAAAATATGTCTAGAGTACTGTTCTCAGGAAATTCAAAGAATTGTACAAAAGAGAACAGAGGGAGAGGAGAACTTGACATAATAGATAATAGAGTATACTATACATTTACATAGTCTACAAGAGACTCACTTTATTTTTTTAATATGAAATTTATTGTCACATTGGTTTCCATAGAACCCCCAGTGCTCATCCCAACAGGTGCCCTCCTCAATGCCCATCACCCACTTTCCCCTCCCTCCTACCCCCCATCAACTCTCAGTTTACTGTCAGTTTTTAAGAGTCTCTTATGGTTTGGCTCCCTCCCTCTCTAACTCTTTTTTTCCCTTCCCCTCCCCCATGGCCTTCTGTTAAGTTTCTCAGGATCCACATAAGAGTCAAAACATATGGTATCTGTCTTTCTCTGTATGACTTATTTCACTTAGCATAACACTCTCCAGTTCCATCCACGTTGCTGCAAATGGCAGGATTTCATTCTTTCTCATTGCCAATTAGTATTCCATTGTATATATAAACCACAACTTCTTTATCCATTCATCAGTTGATGGACATTTAGGCTCTTTCCACAATTTGGCTATTGTTGAAAGTGCTGCTATAAACATTGGGGTACAAGTGCCCCTATGCATCAGCACTCCTGTATCCCTTGGGTAAATTCCTAGCAGTGCTATTGCTGGGTCATAGAAGAGACTCACTTTAGATTTAAAGATGCATAGAAGCTGAAAGTAAAGGAATGAGAAAGATATTTCATGAAAATGGTAATCAAAAGAAAATAAATGTAGCTACACCTACATCAGACAAAATAGACTTTAAGTCAAAAATTGTCTCAATAGACAAAGAAGGCCGTTATATAATGATGAAAGGGTCAATTCAACAGGAAAACATAACAATTATAAATATACTTACACCCAACATCAGAGCACCTAAATATGTAAAGCAAATATTGACAGATCTGAAGGGAGAAATAGACAACAATACAATATTATGGGGGACTTCATTACCCTACTTTCAACAATGAATAAGTTGGGGCACCTGGGTGACTCAGTTAAGTGTCCAACTTTGGGTTAGGTCATGATCTCACAGTTCAGGAGTTCGAGCCCCACATTGGGCTCTGTGCTGACAGCTCAGAGCCTGGAGACTGCTTCTGATCCTGTGTTTCTCTCTCTCTGCCCCTCCCCCACTCATGCTCTGTCTCTCTCTCAAAAATAAATAAACATTTAAAATTTTTGAAAAAGAAAACAATGGATAAGTTATCCAGATAGGAAATCAGTAAGGAAACACTAGACTTGAACTATACTTTAGATCACGCAAGCAAACACATACAGATCATTCCATCCAATAGCAGAAGAATATGCATCCATCCCAAATGCACATGGAACATTCTCCAGTATACATTCCACTATAGATAACACAAAACAAGTGTTAACAAATTTAAGAAGATTTAGAATTTTTTTAATGTTTATTTGTTTTTGAGAGAGAGACAGAGTGCAAGCAGGAAAGGGGCAGAGAGAGAGGGAGACACAGAATCAGAAGCAGGCTCCAGGCTCTGAGCTGTCAGCACAGAGACCAATGCAGGGCTTGAACTCACGAACCATGAGATCATGACCAGAGCTGAAGTTGTACACTGAACTGACTGAGCCACCCAGGTGCCCCTAAATTTAATAAGATTTAAATAACTTCAAGGGTTTTTCTCACCCCAATATAATGAAACTGGACATCAAAAAGAGCAAGAAAATGAAAAAAATTACAAGTACACAGAAGCTAAAAATAAATTTTTTTTAAAGTAGGCCCTACACCCAGTGCAGGACTTGAACTGACAACCCCCAGATCAAGAGTCACACACTCCACCAACTGAGCCAGTGGGCACCCCTAAAAAACATAATCTTTAACAACATTAGGTCAAACAGGAAATCAAAAGGGAACTTAAAAAGTATCTTAAGACAAATGAAAAAAGAAACACAACACGCCAAAACATAACTGATGCAGCAAAATCCATACTAGGAGGGAAAATTATAGCAATAAACATCTACATTAAAAAAGAAAGAGCTCAGGGGCGCCTGGGTGGTTCAGTCGGTTAGGCGTCCGACTTCAGCTCAGGTCATGATCTCATGGTTTGTGAGTTGGAGCCCCATGTGGGGCTCTGTGCTGACAGCTCAGAGCCTGGAGCCTGCTTTGGATTCTCTGTCTCCTTCTCTCTCTGCCCCTCCCTGACTTGTGCTCTCTCTCTGTCTCTCAAAAATAAATAAATGTAAAAAAAATTTAGTAAAAAATAAATAAATAAAATAAAATAAAATAAAATAAAAAAGGGAAGAGCTCAAACAACCAAACCTTAAACTAGAAAAAGAACAAACAAAGCACAAATTTAGCAGAAGGCAGGAAATAATAAAGATTAGAACACAAATAAATCAAATTAAGAATTTTTAGCAATAGAAAAATTCAATAAAACTAATAAGTGGTGTTTTCAAAATATAAAATCAACAAGCCTTTACCTAGACAAACTAAAAAACAAAAGAGGGAAGACTCAAAATCAGAAATGAAAGAAGAGACATTACAATGAATGTCTGAGGGAAAAAAAGAATCATAAGGAAATATTATGGATAATTATATGCCAACAAACTGGATAATCTAGAAGACATGAATAAATTCCTAGAAATATCTAGCCTGCCAAAACTGAATCAAGAAAAACCAGAAAACCTGAAAAGACCAATAACCAATAAGAAGATTGGATCAGTAATCAAAACATCCCAAAAGAGAAAAGCTCAGGACTAATTGGGCTCATGGGTAAATTCTACCATTCGAAGAAGAATTAAACCAATCCTGTTTAAACTCTTTCAAAAAACAGAAGAGAGGGGCGCCTGGGTGGCGCAGTCGGTTAAGCGTCCGACTTCAGCCGGGTCACGATCTCGCGGTCCGTGAGTTCGAGCCCCGCGTCGGGCTCTGGGCTGATGGCTCAGAGCCTGGAGCCTGTTTCCGATTCTGTGTCTCCCTCTCTCTCTGCCCCTCCCCCGTTCATACTCTGTCTCTCTCTGTCCCAAAAATGAATAAACGTTGAAAAAAAAAATTAAAAAAAAACAGAAGAGAGAATAATTTCAAACTTATTTTATGAGACCAGCTTTACCATGATACCAAAACCAGAAAGACACTACAGGAAAAGCATAGGTCAACATCACTGGTGAACATAAATGCAAAAATCCTCAACAAAACACTAGCAAACCAAGCTCAACAGCACACTAAAGGGATCTTACACCATAACCAAGCAAGATTTATACCTGAGATGCAAGGAAGTTTCAACACACACAAATTAATCACAGTGATTCACCCCATTAACAAAACGAAAGAAAAAGAAACCACATGATCATCTCAATAGATGCAGAAAACATTTTTGAAAAAAAATTCAGCATCCGGTTGTGATTAAAACTGAACAATATAGGTGTGCCTGGGTGGCTTGGTCGGTTGAGCATCTGATTCTTGATTTCAGCTCAGGTCATGATCCCAGCGTCATAAGATCAAGCCCCTTGTCAGGCTCTGCACTGAGTGTGGAGCCTGCTGAGGAGTCTGTCTGTCTGTCTGTCTCTCTCTCTGCCCCTCTCCCACCATCTCTAAAAAAAATAAAAACTTTATTTTTTTAATGTTTATTTATTTTTGAGAGACAGAGATAGAGCGCAAGCATGGGAGTGGCAGAGAGAGAAGGAGACACAGAATCTGAGCTGTCAGCACAGAGCCAGACGTGGGGCTCAAACCCATGAACCACGAGATTACCACCTAAGCCAAAGTTGGATACTTAACCAACTGAGCCACCCAGGTGCCACAAAAAATAAAAACTTTAAAAAATTCAACAAAATAGAATTAGAAGGAACATACTTCAACACAATTAAGATGACAATAATAGTAATAAAGGCTTTATATGAAAAACCCCTGGCTGGTATTGTAATCAATTGTGAAAAACTGAAAACTTTTCCTCTAAGATCTGGAACAAGGCAAGGATGCCCATTCTCACCACCTCATTAAACACAGAAATGGAAGTCATGGCCAGAGCAATTAAACAAGAAAAAGAGGTAGAAGTCATCCAAATCCATAAGAAAGTACAATTATGTCTGCAGATAATGTGATTATATGTGTATAAAACCCTAAAGGTAACCTGTAAGAACTAACAAAGGAACGAAGGTGCAGGGTACAAAACCAACATACAAAAATCAGTAGTATTTTTATACACAGTGACTATCTGAAAGGAAATAAGAAAATAATCCCACTTAAAATAACATCAAAAACAAAAATACTCAGGAATAAATTTAACCCAGGAAGTGAAAGATCTGTACAATTAAAATTATAAAACACTGAAAGAAATTTTAAAAAGACATGAATAAATGGAAAGATATGCTGAGTCCATGGACTGGAATAATTAATATTATCAACATGTGCATACAACCCAAGGTGATATACAAATTCAGTGCAATTCCTATCAAAATTCCAAGGGCTTTTGTCACAGACATAGAAAAAACAATCCCAAATTCCATATGGAACCACAAAAGACCCTGAAGAGCTAAAGCAATCTTGAGCAAGAAGAACAAAACTGGAGACATAACACATTCCGATTTTGAAATATATTTCAAAGCTACTGTAATCTAAACAGTATGGTATTGACATAGAAACAGACACAGACCAGTGGCACAGAGTAGAGAGCCTGAAAATAAACCCACACCTATGTGGTCAACTAATTTTTGACAAAGGCACTAAGAACATATGATGAGGAAAAGATAGTCTCGATAATAAAGATTGTTGAAAACTTGGATATGCATATACATGGAAGGAAAAGGGAAGAAAGGAAGGGAGGGAGGAAGGAAGAGAGAAAGAGGGAAAGAGAAAAAAGAGAAAGAAAGAAGAAAGGAAAAAGAAACTGGACCCTTATACAACACAAAAAAATTCCTCAAAATGATTAAAGACTTAAATGTACATCCTGAAACCATAAAGCTAGTAGAAGTAGGGGCGCCTGGGTGGCGCAGTCGGTTAAGCGTCCGACTTCAGCCAGGTCATGATCTCGCGGTCCGTGAGTTCGAGCCCCGCGTCAGGCTCTGGGCTGATGGCTCGGAGCCTGGAGCCTGTTTCCGATTCTGTGTCTCCCTCTCTCTCTGCCCCTCCCCCATTCATGCTCTGTCTCTCTCTGTCCCAAAAATAAATAAACATTGAAAAAAAAAATTAAAAAAAAAAAAAAGCTAGTAGAAGTAAACAAAAGGAACACTCCTTGGTGTTAGTCTTGACAATGATTTTTTTGATTTAACAATCAAAAAAGCACAGGCAACAAAAGCAAAAATTCACAAATGGGACTACATCAAACTGACAAGCTTTTGTACACAAGATAAGCAATTAAAATGAAAGGCAACCTATGGAATGGGAGAAAATATTTGCAAACAATATATCAGATAAGGAGTTAGTTTCCAAGATATGTAAGGAACCCATACAACAGCAATAAAACAAACAACCTGATTTTAAAAACAAGCATAGGATCTGAACAGATGTTTTTTTTCCAGAGAAGACATACAGGTGGCCAAGAGGTATATGAAAAGGTGGTCAACATAACAAATCATAGGGAAATGCAAATCGAAACTACAATGAGATGTCAGCTCACACCTGCTAAGATGCTATTATCAAAAAGACAAAAGTAACAAGTGTTGGAGAGGATGTGGAGCAAAGGAAATTGTTGTAGATTGTCAGTGGGAATGTCAACTGGTACAGCTATTATGGAAAATGGTATGAAGGTTTCTCAAAAATTAACAATAGAACTAACATGATCGAGCAATCCCACTTCTGGATCTACATCCAAACAAAATGAAAACAGGATCTCAAAGAGATATCTGCATTCCCACGCTCACTGCAGTATATGCATAGTTGCTAAGATATGGGAACAGCCTATGTGTGAACAGCTGAATATATACATACTTTTATATTGTTTATGTGTATACTGTATATGTGTGTATATATAGTACACATGTGTGTATATATGTCTATACGTAGTGCATATGTGCAGATGTATATTTATATAAATACATACATAATGGAATATTGTTCAGCCTTAAAAAAGAAGCAGTTCCTGCCATTTGTCTCAATATGGATAAACCTGGAGTACTTTATGCTAAGTGAAATAAGCCAAACACAGAAAGACAAATACTGCACGATTTATGTTATATGCAGCCAGTAGTAGTCAAACTCATAAAAGCAGAAAGTAGAGTAGAGGTTTCTAGGGGCTGGGGGCGGGAGACATGGGGAAATGTTGGCCAACGGCTATGAAGTTCTAGTTTACGCAAGGTGAGTGCGTTTGGGAGCTCCAGGGCACAGCACTGTAACTATGGCTAAAATATTGTATTCTATACTTGAAATTTTCTAAGGGGTAGATGTTAAGTATTCTTATGGCAACAAAGAAAAGATGCTAATTATGTGAGGTAAAGGATACATTAATTAGCTTGATTTGGGCGATTATTTCATAATTTACATGTATATGAAATCATCAACTTATATCCCTTAAATACATATAATTTTTCTGGGTCAATTATATCTCAAAATTCTACAGAACTATTTTTAAAAAATAGAAACTATTTAAAAAAGAACAATTTTAAAAAAGGACTATTTTAAAATAGAGAACTATTGGGGAGGAGCCAAGATGGCGTAACAGCATGGAAGTTTTTGTGTGTCTCGCATCCATGAAATACAGCCAGACCAACACTAAACCATCCTACACACCTAGAAAACTGATTGGAGGATTAACACAACCATCGGCACAACCTGAACCACAGAATTCAGCAGGTACGCAGCGCGGAGAGGTGAAGGTGGGGAGCAAGAAGCCGTGAAAGGTAGGGAACCCCTTTCGCAGGCAGAGAGAGGATGGAGACTGGGGAGGGGGGAAGAATACAGGAATAGCACCCCTCCCCAAAAGCAGCTAGAGAGAAGGGGGAAAATTGGAAACAGCCGCAGGGACTAAACTAAAAAGGGGCAGAGCAGAAAGGAGAGGATTTATATTCCATTAAGACCGTAAACAAGGGGAGCGCAAAGGCTGCAACTCCGCAGCTCGATACCTGGTGGTGCTCTAGTGGGAAGTGTGAATCCCCAGGAACAGGGTGGGGTCCAGGAGGTTCTCAGGCCACACAGGGAAAAGCGGTTCCACTGCTGGAAGGAAGGACATTTGGTAGAGACTGTTGAAGCCACCTGGTCCCAGCAGACCCTGGAAGGCAGCCACATTTGCTGGTGCTGGGTCAAGGTAGTTAAGGGTGAAGCCTCGTGCCTGATGTGTGTTGTGATTTTCCATAATCCCTGAAATGCTGCTGCTACACTGTCTTGTGATCTTTTTCTGGAGCAGGCTGGCACCTGGCCACAGTCTTGGGGCACCGGGAACAGCAGGGTCCAGCAGGCGTTCCTGGGTGCAGCTGACATTCGGCCATTGCTCATTCAGCCATTGCTTGGTGAGACCCTCCCACAGAGGGGCAGAATGGGTCAAAGCCAAAGTCCTTCAGAAGTAAGGGACCGGGGAAAACAGCCACATCTGAGACAAAACTTGGGAGAGAAGTACTGCCTGGGGCCTGGTCACGAGAAGGAAAAAGCGGGGAGTGACAAGAGCTGAAGACAGAGGACAAGTATGCGATTGCTGATCTGGGAGAACAGACTGGGTAGCTGGGTGGCACCATTTTCACCGCTCGCACGCATGCGCATACGCACCAACGAGCACTGCAACAATCCACCCCAGTAGGCTAACAGTGCCATCTAGTGGAGAGCAGAGCTGTTACACTGAGCCCTGCCCGACTGGGCCAACTTCACTCTTCAAGAACACAAGTCTCACTGCCAGCTTAATTTATGGACTATGAAGAGTTACACAGACTGACTTCTAGGGGAAAAGGAAGCAATTTCAGTCATACTTCAATCTGAGAGCAGGTTCATCTATTCATTTTTTTCTTTTTTTCTTTTTTCTTTTTCCTTTTTCCCTTTTACAATTCTTTTCTTTTTCTTGAATACAGAAAGAGAAAAAATTCATTTATATTTTCAATTTTTATTAAAATATCTATCTTCAATTTTTATTACTATATTTTTCACTTTTGTGTAAATTTTTTCAAATTCTACTTTAATTCCATCATTTTATTCTAGTCTACTTCAGTGTACTCACCTTTTCAAATTTTCAAATAATTTCCTTTTTTTTCTCATTTCCATTTCTTTTCTTTTTCTTGAATGCAGAAAGAGAAAAACTTCATTTTCACTTTCAATATCTTTTCAAAATATTTTATTTAATTTTTATTACTCTATTTTTTTTGCTTTTATGTAAATTTTTTCAAATTGTGTCTACTCCCATCATTTTATTTTACTCTACTAGTGTATTCACTTTTTCAAATTTTCAAATGATTTCTTTTTTCTTTTCTTTTTTATCTTTTTTCTCTTTTTCATTTCTTTTCTTTTTTCTTAAATATAGAAAAAGAAAAAATTCATATTTATTTTTAATTCTTATTAAAAATATTTTTAATTTTTTTCCACTATATTCTTTAATTTTGTGTATATTTTTCAAATGCTGTTTTACCCCCATTACTCATTTTAGTCTACTTCAGTGTATTCATTTTCACAAATTCTCAAACGATTTCCTTTTTTTTTTTCTCTAATCTGTCGAACCACTTTTAACACCCAGACCAAAACACACCTAGGATCTAACACCATCTATTTGATGTGTGTGTCGGGGGGGGGGGGGGTGTTAATTTTTAATTTTAATTTTCTTTTAATTTTAATTTTTTAATTACAATTTTTATATCTCCATGAATTCCTTTTCTCCCTTCAAAATGACAAAATGAAGGAATTCACCCGATAAGAAAGAGCACGAAGAAACAACAGCCAGGGATTTAACCAACACAAATACAAGCAACATGTCTGAACCAGAATTTAGAATCACGATAATAAGAATACTAGCTGGAGTCAAAAATAGATTAGAATCCCTTTCTACGGAGATAAAAGAAGTGAAAAAATAGTCAAAATGAAATTTTAAAATGCTATAAGTGACCTGCAATCATGGATGTATACAGCGGCGGCAAGGATGGATGAGGCAGAAGAGAGAATCAGTGATATAGAGGACAAACTTATAGAGAATAATGAAGCAGAAAAAAAGAGGGAGATTACGTCAAAAGAGCACGAGTTGAGAATTAGAGAAATCAGTGACTCATTAAAAAGGAACAACATCAGAATCATAGGGGTCCCAGAAGAGGAAGAGAGAGAAATAGGGGTAGAAGGGTTATGGGAGCAAATCATAGCAGAAAACTTTCCTAAGCTGGGTAAAGACACAGAAATTAAAATCCAGGAAGCACAGAGGACCCCCATTAGATTCAACAAAAACCAACCATCAATAAGGCATATCATAGTCAAATTCACAAAATACTCAGGCAAGGAGAGAATCATGAAAGCAGCAAGGGGAAAAAAAAGTCCCTACCTACAAGGGAAGACAGATCAGGTTTGCAGCAGACCTATCCACAGAAACTTGGCAGGCCAGAAAGGAGTGGCAGGATATATTCAATGTGTTGAATCAGAAAAATATGCAGCCAAGAATTCTTTATCCACCAAGGCTGTCATTCAAAACAGAAGGAGAGATAAAAAGTTTCCCGAACAAAATTAAAGGAGTTTGTGACAACTAAACCAGCCCTGCAAGAAATTTTAAGGGAGTGAGGTGCCTGGGTGGCTCAGTCAGCTGAGCGTCCAACTTGGGCTCAGGTCATGATCTCACGACTTGTGGGTTCAAGCCCCACATCGGGCTCTGTGCTGACAGCTCAGAACCTGGAGCCTGCTTCTGCTTCTGTGTCTCCCTCTCTCTCTGCCCCAACCCACTCGCATTCTGTCTCTGTCTCTCTCAAAAACAAATAAACATAATTTTTTTTATAAAAAGAAAGAAAAAATTTTTAAGGGGGACTTCTGAGGGGAGAAAAGATAAATACACACAAACACACACACACACACACACACACACACACACACACACACCAAAAGCAACAAAACATTAGAACAACCAGAGAACATCACCATAAACTCCAACTCTACAAGCATCATAATGGCAATAAATTCTTATCTTTCAGTACTCAATCTAAATGTGAATGGACTCAATGCTCCAATCAAAAGACACAGGGTAACAGAATGGATAAGAAAACAAGACCCATCTATATGCTGTTTACAAGAGACCCACTTCAGACCTAAAGACACCTTCAGATTGAGCGTAAGGGGATGGAGAACCATCTATCATGCTAATAGTCAATAAAAGAAAGCCAGAGTAGCCATACTTATATCAGATAATCTAGACTTTAAAATAAAGACTGTATCAAGAGATGCAGAAGGGCATTATATCATAATCAAGGGATCTATCCACCAAGAAGACCTAACAATTGTAAACATTTATGTGCCAAATGTGAAAGCCCCAAATATATAAATCAATTAATCACAAACATAAAGAAAATCATCGATAGTAATAGCATAATATTAGGAGACTTCAACACCCCACTCACAGCAATGGACAGATCATCTAATCAAAAAATCAACAAGCAAACAATGGCTTTGAATGACACATTGGACCAGATGGACTTCACAGATATATTCAGAACATTTCATCCTAAAGCAGCAGAATATACATTTTTCTCCAGTGCACATGGAATGTTCTCCAGAATAGACCACGTAGTGGGACACAAATCAGCCCTAAGTAAGTGCAAAAAGATCAAGATCATACCGTGCATATTTTCAGGCACTATGCTATGAAACTCGAAATCGACCACAAGAAAAAATTTGGGAAGGTAACAAATACTTGGAGACTGAAGAATATCCTACTAAAAAATGAATGGGCTAACCAAGCAGTTAAAGAGGAAATTAAAAAGTACATGGAAGTAAATGAAAATGATACCACCCCAACCCAAAACTCCGGGACAGAGCAAAGGCCATCATAAGAGGAAAGTATATAGCAATCCAAGCCTTCCTAAAGAAGGAAGAAAGATCTCAGATACACAACCTAATCTTACGCCTTAAGGAGCTGGAAAAAGAACAGCAAATAAAACCCAAAAACAGCAGAAGACAGGAAATAATAAAGATTAGAGCAGAAATTAATGCTATCGAAACCAAAACCAAAACAAAAACAAAAACAAAAAACCATAGAACAGATCAATGAAACCAGAAGCTGGTTCTTTGCAACAATTAACAAAATTGAGAAACCACTAGCCAGTTTGATCAAGAAGAAAAAGGAAAGGACCCAAATAAATAAAATCAAGAATGAAAGGGGAGAGATCAAAACCAACACAACAGAAATAAAAACAATAATAAGAGAATATTATGAGCAATTATATGCCAATAAAATGGGCAATCTGGAAGAAATGGACAAATTCCTAGAAACATACACGCTACCAAACCTGAAACAGAAAGAAATAGAAAATTTGAACAGACCCATAACCAGTAAGGAAATCTAATTAGTTATCAAAAGTCTCTCAAAAAACAAGAGTCCAGGGCAGATGGCTTTCCAGGGAAATTCTACCAAACGTTTAAAAGTTAACACCTATTCTCTTGAAACTGTTCCAAAAAATAGAAATGGAAGGAAAACTTCCAAACTCTTTCTATGAAGCCAGGATTATCTTGATTCCAAAACCAGACAGAGACCCCACTAAAAAGGAGAACTACAGATCAATTTCCCTGATGAACATGGATGTAAGAATCCTCAACAAGTTACTAACCAACTGGATCCAACAATACATTAAAAGCATTATTCACCACGACCAAGCGGAATTTATACCTGGGATGCAGGGCTGGTTCAATATCCGCAAAACAATTAACAGGATTCATCACATCAATAAAAGAAAGGACAAGAACGATATGATCCTCTCAATAGATGCAGAGAAAGCATTTCACAAAATACAGCACCCTTTCTTGATAAAAACCCTCAAGAAAGTAGGGATAGAAGGATCATACCCTGAGATCATAAAAGCCATATATGAATGACCCAATGCTAATATCATCCTCAATGGGGAAAAACTGAGAGCTTTCCCCCTAAGGTCAGGGACAAGACAGGGATGTCCACTCTCGCCACTGTTACTCAACATAGTATTGGAAGTCTTAGCCTCTGCAATCAGACAACACAAAGAAATGAAAGGCATCCAAACCGACCAGGAGGAGGTCAAATTTTCATAGTAACCATCAAGACAGTATGGTACTGGCTCAAGAACAGACATTCAGATCAATGGAACAGAATAGAGAACCCAGAAATGGACCCACAAACGTATGGCCAACTAATCTTTGACAAAGCAGGAAAGAATATCCAATGGAATAAAGACAGTCTCTTCAGCAAGTGGTGCTGGGAAAACTGGACAGAGCCATGCAAAAGAATGAACTTGGACCACTTTCTTACACCATACACAAAAATAAACTCAAAACGGATGCAACGCCTCAATGTAAGACAGGAAGCCATCAAAATCCTTGAGGAGAAAGCAGGCAAAAACCTCTTTGATCATGGCCTCAGCAATTTCTTACTCAACACGTCTCTGGAGGCAAGGGAAACAAAAGCAAAAATGAACTACTGGGACTTCATCAAAATAAAAAGTTTCTGCACAGTGAAGGAAACAATCAGCAAAACTAAAAGGCACCTGACAGAATGGGAGAAGATATTTGCAAATGACATATCAGATAAAGGGTTAGTATCCAAAGTCTATAAAGAACTTCCAAACTCAACACTGAAAAAACAAATAATCCAGTGAAGAAATGGGCAAAAGACATGAATAGACACTTCTCCAAGGAAGACATCCAGATGGCCAACCGACACAGGAAAAAATGCTCCACATCACTCATCAGGGAAATACAAATCAAAACCACAATGAGATACCACCTCACACCTGTCAGAATGGCTAACATTAACAACTCAGGCCACAACAGATGTTGGTGAGGATGCGGAGAAAGAGGATCTCTTTTGCACTGTTGGTGGCAATGCAAGCTGGTGCAGCCACTCTGGAAAACAGTATGGAGGTTCCTCAAAAAACTAAAAACAGAACTACCCTACGACCCAACAATTGCGTTAGTAGGTATTTATCCAAGCAATTGCACTAGTAGGTATTTAACTACCCTACGACCCAGCAATTGCACTAGTAGGTATTTATACAGGTGTGCTGTTTCAAAGGGACACATGCACCCTCATATTCATAGCAGCACTATCAACAATAGCCAAAGTATGAAAAGAATCCAAATGTCCCTCAATGGATGAATGGATAAAGAAAATGTAGTATCTGACACACACACACACACACACACACACACACACACACACACACACAATGGAGTATTACTCGGCAATCAAAAAAAATGAAATCTTGCCATTTGCAACCACATGCATGGAACTGGAGGGTATTATGCTAAGTGAAATTAGTCAGTCAGAGAAAGACAAAAATCATATGACTTCACTCATATGAGGACTTTAAGAGACAAAACAGATGAACATAAGGGAAGGGAAACAAAAATAATATAAAAACAGGGAGGGAGACAAAACGGTAGAGACTCATAAATATGGAGAACAAACTGAGGGTTGCTGGAGGGTTTGTGGGAGGGGGGATGGGCTAAATGGGTAAGGGGCATTAAGGAATCTACTCCTGAAATCATTGTCTCACTATATGCTAACTAATTTGGATGTAAATTTTTAAAAATTTAAAATAAAATTTAAAATAAAAATAAATAAGTAAATAAATAATAAATAAAATAGAGAACGATTTTTAAAAAAAAAATGGAAATTGTCACCACTTTGAAAAAGTATATAAATATCTACTTAAGCTAAAAAAAAATACACATATTCTTTGGGGCACCTGGGTGATGATTCAGTTGGTTAAGCATTTGACTCGTGGTTTCTGCTCAGGTGATGATCTCACAGTGACAATCTGACAGTCTTAAGACTGAGTCCGGTGTCAACCTCCACACTGGGTGTGGAGCCAACAAAATATTCTCTCTCCCATTTCTCTCTCTCAAAATAAATAAATAAACGTTTTAAATATATATGTTCATACATAAAAATCAGTATGTATACGGATATTTGCTGAAGCATTATTTATAACTGGTAATGACCAATCACAGTGAATGATCAATAGGGAAATGAAATAATGCAAAACAGATAAATACATACATACATACACAATAGTCCAAGGGACTCCAAAAGATTCCTACAGGGTGTTGCTAAGGAAGAAAATCGAAATACAAAAAGTATATATAACAACTTCATATTTTTGTTTAAAAAAATACCAAAACATTTGTGCAATGGGAGAAAGCAGAGAAGATAAATAAAAGGATTCAAGACTGCTCACGGGAATTGCTTCAGCTGCAAAGACAGCTTCCTTAGAGGAAGGCTTGGAGAAGGGAGGAGTCATCAAAAAGTAGAAGGAAATGAAAACACAGCATTTAAAGATGTTTGTGGATGGGTGTGTGTTTGCCTTTATGTGTCAAAGATCTGTATGTACACATTTATATATCAAAATGAAAACTAAATGGTTTAAAAAGATTGTAGCATTTTAGTCTATAAAAGCGGAAACTATAACATAAAATAATAACACAACTAAGATCAAATGTATATTACATAAATAGGTATAAATGGGCTGCACTCACGCATTGGAGGAAAAAGATTTTAGATGGGATCACTAAACAAATGTCAGTTCTGTTTAAAAGAGACAGATCTAAAACAAAGTGATTCACCAAGACTGGAAATTTTTTTTTTTTTCAACGTTTATTTATTTTTGGGACAGAGAGAGACAGAGCATGAACGGGGGAGGGGCAGAGAGAGAGGGAGACACAGAATCGGAAACAGGCTCCAGGCTCCGAGCCATCAGCCCAGAGCCTGACGCGGGGCTCGAACTCACGGACCGCGAGATCGTGACCTGGCTGAAGTCGGACGCTTAACCGACTGCGCCACCCAGGCGCCCCAAGACTGGAAATTTTTAAATGTTCAAATGTACACTAGGCACATGAAATAACAAAAATCACAGGAATCGTTTCCATTGTCAGATGACGTTACTTCATATTATAAAAAATAGTAAACGGCAGAAACATATTAAATGGCATTCATAACGCTAGTAGATAAAATTTACAATGAACATATAGCAAAGATAAATATTTATGTCCCAAATAATAAGTATCAATGTTCATAAAGCAAAAAGCACAGGAAACACAAGAAGTAAATATAGATTAAGTTTCCAAGTCTTCTAAGGCTGTGGAAAAGCCACAATACAATCTATGTATGTAATTAATAATAGTAGTAGAGCCATTGAGAAAAAATATACTTGATACAGAGCTCTGTTTTCTTCTGTGTGGGTGTCCGCGAGACACTGGCACCCAAGGACCGTGTTACATCACACAGGTTACATCACACAGACAACTCTCAGTTGGAAAGACAGAGAGGGAGCAAAGGAAACAGGGAAAGAAAGGAGGAAAGTGTAGACAACTGTGTGGGATGTCAAGTCAGCTTGGGGAAGACGGTGGGTCATCTGCGCCCACAGCAGAGTCCCTGTGACTGACAGTAAATTGTCCCTACTAAGCAACGGGGGTGTCGGATTGCCTGCAATCACAGTGGCACATTCTCCAAAACAAAACCAGCAGAACAGTGCGCACATCCTCGTCGGATAAGAGCAGGGGGGCAGGGGGAAAGGGACGGAAATCCGTGGAGCAAGTGACGGCCTACACACACACATGCATTCGCCTGTTTGGATGAGCCGCTCAAAGCTTCAGTAAGCATGACAATTTGCCCTTAAATACGTCGCTATGGTTAAGTATCACACTGAGGGAATTTAACATTGATACGACAATATAAAATCCGCATTCAATTTTCCCAGTTGTTCCAAAGTCTTTTAAAGCTATTTTGTTGTGGGTTTTTTTGTTGTTGTTGTTTTGTTACCCACGATCCAACAAGGATCCTGAATTATATTTTATGGTCATGTTTTTTAGCCTCTAATTTAGAAGAGCACCCCCTGGGCCTTTGCCTTGTCCTTTACAGACATTGGTATTTTTGAAGCACATGTCAGCTGTCTTATAGAAGGTGCCACAGTCTGGGTCACAG
The DNA here is from genome assembly GCF_018350155.1 of Leopardus geoffroyi. Lineage (NCBI taxonomy): Eukaryota > Metazoa > Chordata > Mammalia > Carnivora > Felidae > Leopardus > Leopardus geoffroyi. The sequence continues at coordinate 288,506 of NC_059332.1, read as the reverse complement.
TCTGATTGTTTCCTTATAATTATACTCAAGTTAAACATCTTTGCAAAGAATACTACACGGGTCTCACTGAGAGAGCGTTCACGTGGGCATGTGTCCACGTGGAGTATTTTCCACTCTGCTCCTTGGGGAATGCATGCCACCACCTTCCTTAGAGGGCCACGTGCCAGGGACAGAAGACTAAGGGGCAGAAAGGAAACTGGATCCCTGAGCACTTGTCGAGTCAGAGAAACCACACCGCTCTGAATACAACACTTCAGACGTTCAAGTGAAAGGCAAATACATTTTCATCCTCTGGAGCGACTGATATTTTTATCACTTTAGACAAACCGAATAAAGGGGGCAGATGCTATGGATTTGGAAGGAAACTAAGTAGGGGATCTGGTATAAGTAAATTTTGAACTTCTAGTTACATGAGCCGATAAATGAACTGATTGTCTAAGCCAGTTTGAGTTTGGTGCTTATGTAATGATTGTTACATGTCTTGAAAACATCTTATCTGACACACACACTTTACCATATCTGTGAAAATGTGTAAGAATATAGGACAAACCAAACAATATACTGAAATAATAGTGTAAATAATGTTCTTGTATAATAAATTAAAAGAGCAAAACAAGAAAAATTAGGGATAGTTTTCCAAGAAAATGGCATTTATCAGCTCACTAAGGTCAAAAGTGTTTATTTCTCTTTTACATTCTTAGTGCTCTCTACAATGACTGAAATATATAAGGGACTCTGACTGGGTTATCAAATGAGTTGATTACTGAATTATAGCTATAGAAACAAGATTGATAGAAATGCATTATTTTCATAAGTGTATTAGGACATCTATAGTAACAGAAAGAAGAAAATCATGAAGAAAGAGAAGAAAATATCTCTGGTTGAACCAGAATATCTCTGAAATGTTCTGGACAGGTCACACTCTACTCTTCCAATCTAAGAGACAGACTCCAAAACAACAGATTTAATTGTTTATGTGAAGAGTTCTCCCCATTGGAAAGTCAAATGCTTGGAGACTCAGGTCCTCAGAGACTCTTAAAAGACAGCACTGAGGGATCCACAGTGCGAAGAAAGAAGGAAATAAGTCATCAAATACCATCTGCCTTTATCACTGCCTATTTCTCCAAATAGAAAGACAACATTTAGATAATGTCTCCTGGAGGCCAGTAAGGCAGAATGAGCCAAGGACTCCATACCTGCAGAATAACAGCGTGTGAACTTGCATTTTTATTTATTTTTTTTTTCAACGTTTATTTATTTTTGGGACAGAGAGAAACAGAGCATGAACGGGGGAGGGGCAGAGAGAGAGGGAGACACAGAATCGGAAACAGGCTCCAGGCTCTGAGCCATCAGCCCAGAGCCCGACGCGGGGCTCGAACTCACCGACCGCGAGATCGTGACCTGGCTGAAGTCGGACGCTCAACCGACTGCGCCACCCAGGCGCCCCAGAACTTGCATTTTTAATATTCGATCTTGAATGTGGTTATCTTCTTGCAGAGAATTTGGATTTACGCATCTGACTATCTCTGGCATTTATATTTTTATGTTAAATGTGTTTTCACTTTCATCGTTATTTGCATTGTGTAAACATGATTTATTTTTGACCTTAGATGCACCTAGAGCATGAAAATATTGGGCTATTTATTTTTCTGTGCTGTATTTAGAAATGTAATGTTAGTGTGTGAGTTTGTGGACTTTATGTGTGTGGTTTAGGGACCTGAGGATGTGCTATGGTATAACGGGGTGAGTTTTAGAGGCTGTCAAATGCAGAAATAAACAACCAAGAAGACCTTCTTATCTCCTTCCTGGGCACCTTTTTAAACTAGGGAGCCCCTCACTTGTTGGGATAGCCACTTACCTGCCTCCAGGAGTTTGAAGGAGATGGCCTCTCAAATTCCCTTCCTCTCCTCGCAAAGCATGAAATTTGTTTAAAGGCAAAATGATTAAGGAAAAATAAGAGAGAGAGAAAGAGGAGGTGAGTGGGTCTGGTAACTGAAAAGAGAGCTGGAAAAATTTCTAGAAGAGGTGAAAATTGGGTCAGAGACGATACACACTGAGAGGAAAGTAAAGAGAAACCAAGTGAAAGAAGGAAAGAAAAAGAAAGAGAAGGACCCGAGTGGGAGGAGAAGAACACAGGGGAAGGTCCCGATAGAACAAATTCTGGCTTTGAGGAGGAGGACGCCTGCCCGCAAACCCCACGGAACAGGAGGAAGGGCTGGGTGGCAGGCTCAGCACTCAGCCCTGGGGAAGCTGAGGCAGGACCGCGTGGGTCCCACCAAACGCAGGCACCTGCAGAGGTGTGTTTAGCCAGCCAGGCTGGCGGCACCGAGCCCTCCAAAGGGAGCAAGCCTGACATGGGCAAGGGAGTGCTGCCCCAAAGGCCGGGGACACTGGGAGAACGGGCATCCGGGGGCCACCTGTGTCCACGTCATGATTCCGTGGCTGCCCCTGCCCTGAGCTGTGAGCAGGATGGGCACGAACGCCTCCCCGGTGGCCAAGTTCATCTCCGTGGGCTTCTCCCACCTGGCCCACCTGCAGGGCTGGCTCTTCTTCCTCTTCCTGGGCGTCTACCCGCTCACCGTGGCCAACGACCTATTCATAGGGGTCGTGGTGTCGGCCGATGCCACCCTGCAGTCCCCCACGTACTGCTTCCTGCGCGTGCTGTCAGCCCTGGAGATTGGCGCCTCATCGGTCACCCTGCCCCGCCGCCTCCTCACAGGCCAGCACCACGTGCCCCACAGGGCTGCACTCTCCACATGTTCCTCCTCTTCCTCAGGGCCACAGAGTGCGGTCTCCTGGTGGCCACAGCCGATGACTGCTACGCAGCCATCCGCAAACCCCTTGGCTACCCACTCCTGCTGAGCCACAGGGTGTGCCTCCAGCCGACAGGGGCCGCGTGGGCCTGTGGAGCGGTACTGGGCCTGAGCCACGCCTCCTTCGTCTTCTCCCTGCCCTTCTGCAGCCCTGACGCCAGCCTACACTTCCGGGTTCTTCTTGCCCTGTTTGCCAGGTGCAAAAACCCACCACAGATATGGAAGATGACAACTATAAATTACCCTTCCCACTTGCATTCAGCGCTCAGGTCTTTGGAGAAACGGTCTCCTCTGAGCCCGTCGGTGTTAAATAAATCTCCGACCCACCAAGTTCTCCAAGTGCTGCTTGGTTTTTCCACCAGCGTTCCAGTCTGGTTGCGAAACATACTTGGTTCCCTGACTGGGAAACCCAATTGTGCTGGTCTATTGTTGCCACTGGCGTGGGAGAAGAGCGAGGCAGTGACAGAATGAAGGATCACAAGGGAGCGGGCCCACCTTGCCTGAATTTCGGCAGTCTCCTTCTCGGTTGCCTTAGGCCGGCCCCCGCTCCGCCACTCCCACCGGACTCAAGGAGACTCGGCAGGTGAGGACCTGGACCCGACGTCAGAACTGGTAAGGCTGGAGCCCAATCTAGTCAGGCCCACTCACAAGAGTGGAAGGGGGACCTGATCACTCCCCGAGACTTCAGAAGTCTCTCAGGTAGGAATTCTGTGGAAGGAAATATAATAACCTCTGGCGTGTGTGTGTTGAATGTGCGGCTCGGCCAGGCTTGCCAGTCGAATTCGAGTCTGTAGCTCCACGGACGGGCACCCTTAAAGTCCCCCAAAATTTACAGAGTCTGAATGGGCTCTCCTGTGTCGTGGTAAGAGTATAAGGTCTAAGGTGGTATCGGGTCAGATTCCGACCACAAGTCACAAAGCTGAGTCCGCTAAGGCCAAACCTCACCTAAAGTTTCCCTCGGGAACGCGACCAGAGGAGTATCCGATTGGTCCTCGCATCTGAGGGGATACCCTCCCTTTGTCTGTCTTTGCGACACCAAACACAAGAAAGGAATTAATAATGGGATCAAAACAGAGTAAGCCTACGATTTTAGAGGTCATACTCAAAAATTTTAAAAAGGGATTTTCAGACGATTACAGGGTGAAAATGATACCCAGGATGTTAAGGATCTTTTGTGAACTAGAATGGCCCCTATTCAATGTAGGATGGCTCCTAGAGGGACATTAGGTACTCAAATAGTGCTGTGGGTTTGGCTAATAGTCACTGGGAATCCAGGCCACCCTGATCAATTTCCATACATTGACTCCTGGCTTGAAATTGCCCCAAATCCCCCGCCTTGGGTGTGATTCATCATTAGCAAACAGAGCCAGGCAAAGGTTTTAGCCACTTTATGTGGAGGCTCACCCAAGAAGCCAAAGAAGCAACCCACCGCTCCCCTAGTGTTTGCAAGAAACCCAGAGGAAGATCCCCTCTTTCCGCCACCTTATGACTCACCGGGCTCCCTCCCCACTGCCCCTGAGCTTGAAACTCCTCCCCCGTCTGTCTCTCCTCCCCTCCTGGACCCACAGAACCCTTCCTGACAAGGACCAGTGGCCAGACTGCACCCTTGGCCAGGCACAGGCACTCTCCAGATGTCAGTCCAGATCCGCCGGTACCCAGAGGCTCTCCTCCGGGGCATCAGAGCAGGGGCTGAGAAGCCCAGAGTTAAGAAGGCCAACTCAGAGGAACCCTCAACCTGGCAGTGATCAAGATCCAGTCAACCGCTTAAACGGACCCTCAAAAAGACACTGGCCCCCGAGACCTCCACCCCTGCTCCAGCCACACCCCGGAAGCTGGCTGGCCTGCGCATGGAAGAAGCTTGAGGAATCAACGTGTGGACTGAGCCCAGGGGTTCGGAGGCAACTCTGCCAGCCCTTGCCCCTCACTGGTGTCATCGCCCTGATCTTGCTTCTTGCTGTCGGGCTAATAGAGACTTCACCAACAAACTGGCCATGGAACAGATGGCAGACTCCCTGGTAACCTGACAAAGCCAAATCAACTCCCTGGCAGCAGTGTCCCTCCAAAATAGGCGAGCCCTCGACCTCTTCACTTCAGAAAAAGGAGGGACTTGCATCTTTCTGGGGGAGGAATGTTGCTATTTTGTAAACCAATCAGGAAGAGTCAGGACTAAGGTTAAGGAACTCGAGGAAAGAATTCAACGTAGACAACAGGAAAACATCAGTCAATGGAGAGGATGGGATCTCACAGACTGGGCATCCTGGCTCCCTTCGCTGGCAGGGCCCCTTCTTTCTATAATTTTCCTTGTGACCATTGGCCCCTGTATACTAAATACCCTGGTACATTTTATTGAAAACACTGTTGCTCGCCAAACTACAGCCCGTATCTTAGCTTTCCAAGAGTACCAACCTGTAAAACTGAAAGGTGATGCCTAGTGAAAGTTTTTTTTAAGGCATCAAAGTGGGTAATGTTGGAGAAATGAATAAAGTCTTACACCGTAAGATGGCCGATGAGACTAAAACAAGCTCTGGTCTCTGACTTAGAGACCCATCTTCCAGGTTCTTCTTGTCCTGTTTGTCGCACACACGAAAACCCCCACAGATATGGAAGCTGACGACTATAAATTACCCTTCCCTGGCACAAAAACAGACACATAGACCAATGGAATAGAATAGAAACCCCAGAACTAGACCCACAAACGTACGGCCAACTCCTCTTTGACAAAGCAGGAAAGAACATCCAATGGAAAAAAGACAGCCTCTTTAACAAATGGTGCTGGGAGAACTGGACAGCAACATGCAGAAGGTTGAAACTAGACCACTTTCTCACACCATTCACAAAAATAAACTCAAAATGGATAAAAGACCTGAATGTGAGACAGGAAACCATCAAAACCTTAGAGGAGAAAGCAGGAAAAGACCTCTCTGACCTCAGCCGTAGCAATCTCTTACTCGACACATCCCCAAAGGCAAGGGAATTAAAAGCAAAAGTGAATTACTGGGACCTTATGAAGATAAAAAGCTTCTGCACAGCAAAGGAAACAACCAACAAAACTAAAAGGCAACCAACGGAATGGGAAAAGATATTTGCAAATGACATATCGGACAAAGGGCTAGTATCCAGAATCTATAAAGAGCTCACCAAACTCCACCCCCGAAAAAAAAATAACCCAGTGAAGAAATGGGCAGAAAACCTGAATAGACACTTCTCTAAAGAAGACATCCGGGGGGCGTCTGGGTGGCGCAGTCGGTTAAGCGTCCGACTTCAGCCAGGTCACGATCTCGCGGTCCGTGAGTTCGAGCCCCGCGTCGGGCTCTGGGCTGATGGCTCAGAGCCTGGAGCCTGTTTCCGATTCTGTGTCTCCCTCTCTCTCTGCCCCTCCCCCATTCATGCTCTGTCTCTCTCTGTCCCAAAAAAAAATAAATAAACGTTGAAAAAAAAAAATTTAAAAAAAAGAAGACATCCGGATGGCCAACAGGCACATGAAGAGATGCTCAACGTCGCTCCTTATCAGGGAAATACAAATCAAAAGCACACTCAGGTATCACCTCACGCCAGTCAGAGTGGCCAAAATGAACAAATCAGGAGACTATAGATGCTGGCGAGGATGTGGAGAAAGGGGAACCCTCTTGCACTGTTGGTGGGAATGCAAACTGGTGCAGCCGCTCTGGAAAACAGTGTGGAGGTTCCTCAGAAAATTAAAAATAGACCTACCCTATGACCCAGCAATAGCACTGCTAGGAATTTACCCAAGGGATCCAGGAGTGCTGATGTATAGGGGCACTTGCACCCCAATGTTCATAGCAGCACTCTCAACAATAGCCAAATTATGGAAAGAGCCTAAATGTCCATCAACTGATGAATGGATAAAGAAATTGTGGTTTATATACACAATGGAATACTACGTGGCAATGAGAAAAAATGAAATATGGCCTTTCGTAGCAACGTGGATGGAACTGGAGAGTGTGATGCTAAGTGAAATAAGCCATACAGAGAAAGACAGATACCATATGGTTTCACTCTTATGTGGATCCTGAGAAACATAACAGGAACCCATGGGGGAGGGGGAGGAAAAAAGAAAAAAAAAAAAAAAGAGGTTAGAGTGGGAGAGAGCCAAAGCATAAGAGACTCTTAAAAACTGAGAACAAACTGAGGGTTGATGGGGGGTGGGAGGGAGGAGAGGGTGGGTGATGGGTATTGAGGAGGGCACCTTTTGGGATGAGCACTGGGTGTTTTATGGAAACCAATTTGACAATAAATTTCATATATTATAAAAAAAAAAAAATTACCCTTCCCCCCTTCATTCGTAGCTCAGATCTTTGGAGAAACGGTCTCCTCTGAGCCTGCCGATGTTAAATAAATCTCCAATCCACCAAGATCTCTGAGTGCTGCTTGGTTTTTCCACCTGAGTCACAGCCTGGTTCCGTAACCGTATTTTCTATTCCACCATTTTCTTTGTTCGGTCTACCTCAGCCTTATTTTGTGCAGTTCACGGAAGGCACATTAAAGCCTTTCAGGAACAAGGCCTGCATGCAAATCACAGCACAGAGCCTGCTGAGTGGGGAAAACCCTGGATTAAGACGGAAGCCCTGGCTGCCACCCACACCGTGCCACAGATGACTCTCAGGACCTGCCACGTTCTGCTGCCATCACGTCTCTGGTTTTCAACTTCCTCAATGAACCACATGGGCCTTGCGCCAGGTTCAGCCCCACTCTTCTACACCCCAGGAGTTTCTCTTTCTTGTGGCTGATTTTCTTACAAAGAACCAAAAAGATTATGTTCAGTGCTCCTTGTCCACCATCCCTACCAAGTGATCTTGAACTATGGTAATCCCAGCCAAATGTAAGCATGGTCACTTGGTTGCCATGGAGACCAGTCAAACTAGGTAGCAAGTTTCTAAATCCAAAACTATGACGCTGGATCTAAAACAAGTCAAGTGGCAAAGTTTCTGTTTATTTACAAAGGTATTTCCAGCAAGAGGGCAGACAAGCTTGGTTCACCAGAAGAAAGGGAACAGAGAGGATGAAGGGACCTTCAGTGACCCACATCTACCTTCCTCCAGTGCCGCGGCGCTGAGAGAGCAAATGATCGCGGCTCCCAGGATGCAGTGTGCTCTCCGCCTGGCCTGTCTGGTCCATGCTCATCATGTGCTCCAGCTGTGTGGAGGCAGCCAGCATGGGACCCAGAAAGCCTCGGTCAAGGCATCTTGTTTCACCCAGGACCGTCAGCTCCCTGTCTGTTAGAAGCCAGCCCCCAGCCACACACAGCTTTGGAAACTAGTGCACCAAAAACAGTAACACAACTGCCTGACCAGATGCCTGAAACGCGCCCATAAAGACTCATAAAAGCTCTTCCCTTCAGATCACAGATGATTTCTTGCTTTAGGAGTTTCCGAGAAAGTACATTACCTGGGTCCTTTACCGTTTACAGCTTGAGGGAGCGTTCTAACAGCAAGGCGTCACAGGACTTGGAATCCACACAGGGCCAGAGAATGGTGGCAGACAGGCCAAATGCAAAACGGAAGGGTCTCACAGGTGGAAAGGTGTGTAAGTCCGACCTTGTGCCCCAGTCAACAACAGGATACCTACAAAAACAGACACTCAGATCAATGGAACAGAATAGAGAGCCCAGAAATGGACCCACAAACATATGACCAACTAATCTTTGACAAAGCAGGAAAGAATACCCAATGGAATAAAGACACTCTCTTCAGCAAATAGTACTGGGGAAACTGGACAGCGACATATAGAAGAATGAATCTGGACCACTTTCTTACACCAGACACAAAAATAAACTCAAAATGGATGAAGCGCCTCAGTGTAAGACAGGAAGCCGTCAAAATCCTTGAGGAGAAAGCAGGCAAAAACCTCTTTGACCTCAGCCTCAGCAACTTCTTACTCAACACGTCTCCGGAGGCAAGGGAAACAAAAGCAAAAATGAACTGTTGGGACCTCATCAAAATAAAAAGCTTCTGCACAGCAAAGGAAACAATCAGCAAAACTAAAAGGCAACTGACAGAATGAGAGAAGATATTTGCAAATGATGCAGTGTGGGGGTAATGGTGGGGTTCAGGGTTTTGGAGCTGATGGCCAAGAAAGAATTTTTAAGATGTCTTTGGTGCAAAAAGGTGGTTTTATTAAAGCATGGGGATGGGACCCATAGGCAGTAAAGTCTAGGGGAAGTTTCCAGTGAGACTTTCATAAGCCGAAGAAGACTCACAGGACACTGGAGGCCTAGCTATTGTCAAGCTAGGGTGGTTTTTCTCTCTAGCAAAGTATTAGCATTAAGACAGTACGAGGTTCCTGGAGGGATGGTTTACTCTGCCAGCCTCAAGTATCTGCCAATGGGCTGCAGGTTATAAGGAAACTTAGTTCTACCTGCCATTTCCTTCTGCCTTTGTTCCCACAACACTGTGGAGGAGAGGGTGATGTTGGGGCTCCAGGAAACGGAGTCTATAGGTTTCTGGAGATTAGACAATGGATAAGATTGCCTTTTCTTGTAATTTACTAAGACATTTGTAAACTGATGTGGACTCACGTCCTGCAGGACTGCAATCTCTAGTTACCATTTGTTTTCCCCTTTGTTCCTGGCAGCCAGGAGAGCCTGAGGAATGCCACACATCCCACTGCGGGGGGGGGGGGGGGGGGTGTCGGGGGGGGGGTTGTCCAGAGTGTCAGCTTGCCTTAGCTCCCTCATCACAAATGACATATCTGATAGAGCGATTCCAAAATACATAAAAAACTTATAAAACTGAACACCCAAAAAACAATCCAATTTAAAATGGGCAGAACAAATGATATGAAAATACTAATTTGAGGGGACACATGCACCATAATGTTTATAGCAGGCTATCAACAGTAGCCAAACACTAGAAACAGCCCAGTGTCCAACAACGGATGAACAGGTAAATACATGGTATATATATATACAATGGAGTATTACTCAGCAATCAAGAAGAATGAAATTGTGTCATTTGCAGCGACACGGGTGGAAATGGAGGGTTTTATGCTACGGGAAATAAGTCAGGCAGAGAAAGAGAGATACCATATCATTTCACTCGTATGTGGAATTTGAGATACAAATCATACACGGGGAGTGGGGAAAGAGGAAAACCAAGAAACAAATCTAAACTCTAGAGAGAACAGACTGAGGCCTGCTGGAGGGGTGGTGGGAGGGGGTGGGGTGATTGATGGGCATTAAGGAGGGCATCTGTTGTGATGAGCACTGGTTGTTGTGTGTATGTGATGGATCAGTATATTTACACCTGACGCTGACATTACGCTGTATGGTAACCACACTGGAAACCAAAATTTAAAAATTAAAAATAAATGGAAAAAGAATAGGAGGCTTCCTGGGGACAGACCTGCCTCCCCTCATTTGCTCGCCCCTCCCTGAGCCCCCCCTCAGGGAGCAGGTGACAGACCCCACTGTTCTGCAGCCTGAGCACAGTTTATCTTAATGGGGTGGGAATCTGCAGTCCGGGGGCTATAGCACAACCCTGCTGGCCTTTCACGGTACCTGACAGTGGTTCTCAAAACGCAGGTGCACCAGCAGCAACAGCATCGCCCAGGAACATAGAATTTTAACCCCTCGGGTGCTGCCGCAGACCCACTAAACCAGGAATTCTGTGGGTAAAACCCAGCTCACTTTCTGAAACCCCTGCGCTAGACCTTAGCTCAAGGGACAGTTGCTACAGGATTTCAGACCCCAGACCCGCCCTCCAACACTGGAGAAGACGCTGTTGTGTCTGGGCCACACGCTGGCACAGGGTCCCCAAATCCCGACACTTGGGCAGGAATTGGAACGCTGAAGTACAAGTATCTGTAAACAGTAGCTTGAACCCGAGTCCCACAGACAGCCTGTGGGGTCATTCGCCCCGAGGGAGAAATGCTGGCTGCCGGTAGCCACAAGTTCAAAACGAACTTTCTTCTTCCCCTGAAGCAGTTTACTGAACGTTGTGGCTGGTGCACAAGGAGGCAAGGGCACCGGGCCCGGGCCAGGGGCCAGGCGGTGGCCTCCCGACCTCTGACTTTGCAGGAGGCCAGCAAACCCGCAGCTCAGCACTTCCTGCCTCTCGTGAGCTGAGACGTCAGGTGCCCACAGGTGGGTGTGACCAAACTGCCCCTTCCTGGCTAAATTTCTAATCGGCACTCCCACCACCTCTGGCCCTATGGACACACCCTGAAGAAAGTCAGAGAAAGTTCCATCCCCAATGCCTGGACCCCTCCCTAACCTCACCCATGAGGCAGAGCAGGGGATCCGTGAGCCACTAGGGAGGGGGCGCGAAACCCCAGGAAACAGCGCAAGTTGGAGGAGGAAACTGTAAAAGGGTCCCCACCCCACCCACCCCCTGCCCCGCCGGCGCCCCAGCTGCACGTCTGCTCCCACATAATCCGGGGGACCCAGCGCCAGGGACCAGGTCCCTGCTCTGGGGTCACCCGCGCTCCTGCGGAGGCTGCAACACATCCGAAAGGACAGGGGGGCACAGGCCCGATTCCCAGACACCCTACCTGCGCCCCCGGTGTGTGCTTGACAGCAAGCTGGTCCTCAGAAACGGTGACCCCCGACGGCCAGCAGGTCCCCGGACACGGTGACCCCCGACGGCCAGAAGGTTCCCGGAGACGGTGACGCCCAATGGCGAGCAGGTCCCCGGAAATGGCAGGTCCCTGGACACGGTGACCCCCCGACGGGAAGCAGATCCCAGAAACGGTGACTCTGACAGCCAGCAAGCCCCCGGAAACGGTGACCCCTGACGGTGAGCAGGTACCCGGAAACGGAAACGGAGACCACGGAAAATCCGCAGGAGCGGATCCTGCTCAACCCTATGCACCTCCAGATCCTCCCTCGGCGAACCCCACCGAGAAAGGAGGGGGCGCCTCTGCCAGCTCCCACCAGGAGCCTAGGGCTTGGGTCCCGGGCCTGGCCACGGCCCTGAGTATCACCCCGGGCCACCGCCGCCCGTGCAGTTTCTCATGCGTGACACCGGGTGGGCTGCGAGCAGGCGGGGCGCAGCGACCTGACAGAAGCTCAGGACACCAGCACGAGGGGGCGGGGCGCAGGAGGGGGCACTGAGAGCAGCGGGGCGCGGGAGCTGGTCACACAGCAAACCGGCCACTCTGTCCTGCTGCCTGTTGCCCAGAACTGCAAATAACTCCCTTCTTCCGTGACTCGTGTCTACAAGGACGGCCAATTGTTAAACATCAATAGTGCTTTTTGAGAAAGGCAATCCAAATATCTAATTTATCCTCAGCCACTCCTTCAGATGGGCAAGGGAGGGAAATTCTGTTCCCTTAACAGATAAGGTCACCAACGGACCAAGTTAAGACAGGCTGAGACTGGAGTCTCATTACCCTGATTCTTCAGGTGTCCCATTAATACCAGATTCTATTTTGGATTCCTCTCCCTCAGCACTGTCCCCATCACTCTGATGACCCCATGTCTGCATGCAATTTGACTGCAAATTAACATTTGGTTTCCTCTTGGAGGAACATCAATCTTGATGTCAACCGTAGCCAAAATTAGTCTCTGGCTCTGTACTCCATCCTACATTTGCAGAGAGATCACACAATCATTAAAGTGGTCACCAATTAAATTCATACGAGAGTTAAACCAGAATAATGGCAGAAAAGTAAAAGCACAGTAATTTACATAATAAAAGACTCACACAGGAATTTTAAGGTTGGTTGAGACAAGAGACAAGATAACCAGAAGGACCTAGTTGTGGGGGGGGGGGGGGGGGGGAGGGTGCCTCCAGAGGCTCAATCAACTTTCATCAAATGTGAGAAAAGAAGAAAGGGTTGCTTTGTCTCTGGAGGGGTCCTGGAAGGCCACAGGGGTTCAGCAGGGCATACTTACCCCCTCATTATAAGGAATAACTCTTTTTTTAAAAAAGAGAAAGAAAAAGATCAGCGGTGGCAGGGACTGGAGGAGGGAGGGATGAAGAGGCAGACACAGAGGATGTGTAGGGCAGTGAAACTCATCTGTATGATGCTATAGTGGTAGCCACAAGTCATTACCCATTTGTCAAAACCCACGGAATGGACACAAAGTGAGCCCCGCTGCGCACCGTGGACTTGGGAGATTATGATGTGCAGGTCCATCAGTGGTAACAAACGTACGGTCTGGTGTCGTATTGATCATGCGTGAAGGCAATGCGTGGGGGGCAGGAGGTATATGCGACGTCTTTGTACTTTCTGCCCAATTTTGCTGTGAACTTAGCCCTGCTCTAAAAAAAAAAAAAAAAAAAAAGTCCATTTAAAGGGGAAGAGAAAAAAAGTCAAAAATTTTGCCCTAAATCTATTTATTCTAAATGACAGTCTTGCAATCTTCCCTTTTCTTATTGCCAAAACTCTCTAATCTTTATATACGTAAATGCTCAAAGAAGTATTTCAAGATACCAATTACTTAATATTTTCTCCTGATTTTCTCACAACTGAGTGTTCCTTTCCAACACACACACACGCACACACACACAAATGACCCTCTTTCGTACCGCTTATCCCGCATACACCCCACCACACACGTTTCCCTGTAATGATGATTCCCTCCTGTCAAGTAATCCTCCTATTGGAGTCCATGATTGGTAATTCTCCCGATAATTACCATCAAGCGGTACAGCATGGGAGCGTCCCCTGCCAGCCTCAGTCTCACTCCACCTTAGTGAGGTTTTCCCTTATTAAATTTCACAAAGGGAAGGGGGAATCCATGCAAATTGCGTGGATCAGGAACGTGGTTCTAGTAGGTGTGACAGGAGGGACAGGGATGAGGGCAGTTTTGCTTCTTTGGATGCTCCATGCTCCAATAAACATAGTAACAGTAATAGCAAAAGTAACTGCTTCTCTGCACATCACTGTCTGCCTGCTGATTTCTCCATGATGATCCAGAAAAGCAGGCATATATCCATATTCTTCTTCACCCCACAACTGCACACAACCCTTCACCACCTTCCTACGGTTGAGAGCTTCATTGAGCAGGACAAGCCCTCACCACCTTCTCATCCGTCAGCTAATCCTTACTTCCTAAATCAATCAAAATATAGCAGCAACTATTCTAACGGCCAAGAACTGGAAACTCTCCCAAAGTCCTCCAATAGGAAAGCAGATTTTATAAAAGCAGGATTTCCATACAGTGGAATAACCAGCAGTAAGAGGAATGACTTACACAGTGTGGACGACTCCCATAAGCATGATACTAAGTAAGGTGGCTGCAAGAGAGCACAATAAACATTAAAAAATTTTTTTTTAAAAAACTGGAATATTAAGGGTACCTGGGTGGCTCAGTCAGTTGACCATCCGACTTTGGTCCAGGTCATGATCTTGTGGTTTGTGAGTTCGACCCCACATCAGGTTCTGAGCCATCAGCACAGAGCCTGGAGCCTGATTCAGATTCTGTGTCTCCCTCTCTCTTTGCCCCTCCCCCACTAAATTCCCCCTCCCTGGTCTCTCTCTCAAAAGTAAACATTTAAAAGATGTTTAAGAAAAATTTGACTTTTTATGTTTTTTTTACTAAAAAAAATTTTTTTTAATGTTTATTTATTTTTGAGACAGAGAGAGAGCATGAACAGGGGAGGGTCAGAGAGAGGGAGACACAGAATCTGAAATAGGCTCCAGGCTCTGAGCTGTCAGCACAGAGCCCGACGCGGGGCTCGAACTCACGGACCGCGAGATCATGACCTGAACCGAAGTTGGCCGCTTAACCGACTGAGCCACCCAGGCGCCCCAAAATTTGACTTTTTAGAACAACACCTCTAGCACCATTGGGCCATAAGCCTGAATGTGATCTGCCACCTGAACACATCTCCAATATGACCCCAGCACTACAAAATTATCTTGAGATCAGGATCAGGATTCGTGTGCACTTTTATCTGCCACAGCCTCTAGTAAATGAGAGCCTGGCTTGTTTAAATAAATTTAAAAAAAAACACCAAGGTTCTCAGAATTGGTGGGATTTGGGTTGAAATCCTGATAAGTATTTACCAACAGTGTGACCTTGGGCCAGTGCCTCAACCACCCTCCTATCTTAGTCTGCAGTTAGGACTATTGCCTAACCGGCAGGAGAATGAAGCCCAGAGACATAAACTCACATAGCAGTTCTCCCCACTGCCTGGTGCGGACCTCTCTGAACACCTTCCCGACTTGGGAAATAGGGCCTGTAAGAGTGAGCATTTACCAAACACCTATTCTGTGCCACGCACTGTTCCAGGAGCTTTACATGTTTAACCTGCTTCACCAATTTTACTCTCAAGTGAGGACACTGGGCCACAGACACATTAGACTGCTGGGCTAGGAAATGGCAGAGCCTGGACGGAAGCTCAGGCAGTCTGACACACCAACCCTCGTTCTTAATCACACGAATACCTGTTCTGCCTAATGAGGATAAAAACATGATGTTCTGTTGGGGGGGGGGGTTCTTTTCGTGAAAAACTAAAAAATCAGGGGATTATGATTTTTAAATTAGGAACAGTCAATATGAAGTTTGCAGTGAGTTACCTATATAACAATGCCTGTCAGGAAACATGCCAAAGAAAGATTTATGTGCACCTTTTAGCCATCACCTCAACCACTGTGGTTTCTGCACCATTAGGAAATGTGATTCAGCACCACTTTTCAGGATTGAAAGGCTCCTATGTCCCCTTTTCATTTGTTCGAAAAGTATTTCTTGCAGTTAGAGCCAGGGGGATAAGCCAGGAGCCCCAGAGGGCATCTAGCTACATGAAAACCCTGAGGCAGGCAAAGAGAAATGTGTGACTTCTCCACATCAACCAGTCAAATGGGCCAAAGGCTATTATGTCTGGTGGGACCCGGTCTCCCGACTTCTAGCTTGGTGTTGTTATCCTGACACATGGCTTGTGGTTTAAAGACTGGTAAAGCACGATAATCACACCAGATAGAAGCAGGAGGGGCATGAACATTGGAGCCCAGAAGAGAGATTCACCACAGATTAGTACTCAGGAGTCAGCAGTTAATGGCTGTATTAACAGAAGCAGAGCCCCTGAAAGAAAGAAGGTGATAAATAAGTCTAATCTACCGAGTGTTGGTTATACCAAGTCTGGGGTATTGCACTTATTCTGAGGCACTACAGATTTTCCAAGAAGGAGAGGGAGACGGGGGGGGGGGGGGGTGGGGGGGGGGATTTGTCTTCAAATATCTGGAGAACTTTTCTAACCCCTAGTAAGTTTGATCATAAAGAAAAAGGAAAGGAGGCATACAAATAAAATCAGAAATGAAACAGGAGAGATCACAACCAACACAGTGGAAATACAAACAATAATAAGAGAATATTATGAGAATTATACACCAATAAACTGGGCAATCTGGAAGAAATGGACAAATTCCTGTAAGCATATAAACTACCAAAACCGAAACAGGAGGAAATAGAAAACTTGAACAGACCCGTAACCAGTAAAGGAATCAAATTAGTAATCAAAAATCTTCCAGAAAAACAAGACTCCAGGGCTGGATGGCTTTCCAGGGGAATTCTACCAAACATTTAAAGAAGAATTAACACCTAGTGTCTTGAAACTGTTACCAAAATAGAAATAGAAGGAAAACTTCCAAACTCTTTCTATGAAGCCAGCATTACCTTGGTTACAAAACCAGATAAAGAGCCCACTAAAAAAGGAGAACTCTAGACCAATTTCCCTGATGACCATGGATGCAAAAATCCTCAACAAGATACTAGCCAACCAGATCACAATACATTAAAAGAATTGTTCACCACGACCAAGTGGGATTTATTCCTGGAATGCAGGCTAGCTCAATATCCGCCAATCAATCAAAGGAGAATCAAAGGAGAAGAACCACAGGATCCTGGGGAACTGTCGTATGGGAGGGAGTTCAGATCCACACGACCCTGGAGAACTGTTGTACGAGAGGGAGATCAGACCCACAGGATCCTAGAAAACGGTCGTAAGGGAGGGAGTTCAGACCCACAGGATCCTGAAGAACTGTCATACGGGAGGGAGATCAGATCCACGGGATCCTGGAGAACTGTCGGTCGGGAGGAAGTCGGATTTCCACTCTGGCTTTTAGGAGTCCTTTCAGAAGCGGGGTAACCCAGGGAAGCAGCTGAAAGGCAGCGACTGGGAAATGAGACAGGCCACAACCCCACAGGGTCACTCACTAGCTATGACCCTGGGACAATGTCACCTTTCCGACCCTGACTCTGTGTCCAGTGAGTGAGGTTCCTTCTTCCAGGAAGCAGGTGGCAAACACACCAGCTAAAGGGCACCAAGGCTCGCCACCGGGCTCCGCGCGCCGGGATGTCCTCGTGCAGCCACGGCGTCACCTCGCGCGTGGAGTCCCCACCCCCAACACCCCGGGGGCTCCCCTGTCAGCGCAGCCACAGCGCGGGAGCCCTTCCTCCTGCGGGGTCGCTCCCCCCCCTCCCCGCGTCGTCCCGACCCCGGAGGGCTACCGGACGCTCGTGCAACCGCCGGTGCGCGACCTGCACCTGCAGACGCACGCGCACGCGTGCGACCTCAGGTGTCACCGGCGCTGCTGGATGCGGGCTTCACGGCGAGCGTGGCGCCCCTGTGCGGCCGCTTTGTGCGACTGGACCCGCGTGCCCCCAGCTGGCGGCGACGGTGCGGGACGCGGGGAGGGGCGGGGGCAGGCGTGACACGAGGCCGCCGGCCCCGCCCGCGGCACCTCCCCACCTCCCCGCGCCCCTCCCCGCGGCGCCCCCGCCCCTTCCCGCCCCTCCCCGCTCCCCGCCTCCCTCGTCCCCCTCCCCGCCCCTCCCCGCCTTCCCGCACGCGTACCGCACGCAGGCAGGAACCTCGTGGGTACGTGTGCCCCGCCCGCCGCCCCCCTCCACCCGCAGGCCGCCCGCGCCTCCACCACCGGATTCGCTTGGCTCCTACCGGGCGGTCCAGCCGGCCCTCAACCCGCTAGTGTCCACGCTGGGGAAGGAGGAAGTGAGGGGGCGGCGAGGAAGCCCTGGGGAGTCTGGGGAGGGGGCGGGCCCGGGGGTGGGGATGGCCACCGGGAAGGCGGTCTGCGGGTTCCGTGTTCGAACCTGCAAGTGCCCAAGGTCGGACGGGGCGGGGCGATCCTGAGCCCCTGAGGTCCGGGAGTGTTCGGGGCAGTCCCTCCATCCTCGTTTCACGGTTCAGGCAGGGGAGAGTGGCCTTCGGGCGGAGGCAGAGAGAAGGCAGGATTGGGGGAGGACATTCCCCATCCTCGGGGCACTGTGACCGCCCTTGCCAGGGTCAGGTATCACCGGACGGGTCACATCCACCCGCTCCCACTCGGACGGCACACCATGAAAAGACCCCACGCTGTCTGGCGTCAGGGAGGCCCCCAAATTGACCCGGGAAATCGTAGACTCTACCTGCGGGAGACCCCGTCCGAAAACAGGATCCCCGGTTGCCCATCTTGGGAAACCAGACCAACCTAATGCCCACCAGGAGCATTGGACCCCTAAGTGTACCGAGCAGCGGGACAGGGGGCCAGGGGGACAGGGAGTGAGTGAGCGGGGGAGGTGGAGGAAGGGGCCCCCCCGCGCTCCCCGGAGAGGGCCAGGCCCCAGTGACGGTGATGGAGGCAGACCACACCTTCCAGAAACCCCTGCCCCAAGGACCTCCCACTGGAGACACAAAACCTCTGGGTCCTGGGGAAAATATTTTCCCATGCTCACCATCTTCCCCAGAAATGAGAACAGTTTGGTTACGGAACGTAAAGAGTAAGAAGGGACACAGTGCCAGGTGACATTTCATACCAAACAGCTTTAAGTAGGGACACAGGATATACTTTAATTTGAATTTCTAAATTCTTTATTAACAAGATTGTAATCACATCAGAGTACTTCATTTATGATGAATCATTCCAGTGTTCTCTGTAAGTAGAAATTCAGTTGGGTTCAGCGTATGGTGTGATATGACAGATGAAACATATCGATGGAAACACAGAAATTAGTAGAACATGGATCCCAATCTAAAACTTACACTAACTTGCTGGACAAAAGAGGAAACAGCAGTGTCTCTATAAATCGGAGGGGGCCAGGGAAAGATTCAACTGCAAACTGGCTTTGATGCTGTCTCTACAGCGCCTTAAAGATTTATGTTCTGCTGGAGTCACATGCACAATCTTGCCACCTAATCAATTAGGTGAGATCCAGGAAGGTGGGAATTAGGAAGCAGAGTTTTTCTGCAGCCCTTCCTCCCCACTTAACCCCACATCTTCTCTATCTTTCCCATTAATTTGGGGAAATCATCAAAGGATGTGGGTGGTGAGTAAGGGCTAGCAGTAGCTCTTCTGCTCCTGGATCACCCACCCATGATGCGGTCACCCCCCCCCCCCACCACCAGATACAGTAGGTCGTCATGAGGAGTAAACTGCCCCTTTTTTTTTAATTTTTTTTAACATTTTTATTTATTTTTGAGACAGAGAGAGAGAGAAAGCATGAACAGGGGAGGGTCAGAGAAAGAGGGAGACACAGAATCCAAAACAGGCTCCAGGCTCTGAGTTGTCAGCACAGAGCCTGACGCGGGGCTCAAACCCACAGACCGCGAGATCATGACCTGAGCCGAAGTCAGACGCTTAACCGACTGAGCCACCCAGGCACCCCTAAACTGCCCCTTTTGATGCCATACTCCCCCATGGTCTTCCCGTCTTCCAGCTTCTTGCCATTGCAAACCATAGTCTGTTTCTCAGGCAGGCACTACAGCCATCTTGCTCTCAATCATCCGTCTCACCTGGGCCACCAAACTGAACCTTCGCACCTGGAGGAGGTGCCTCTGGCCCTCATCACCAATCTCCACCAGAAACAGGGACAGCTACTCGTCACTGGGCTTCACCACCTTTAGAGTGAGGTGGATGGTCGTCTGCCTGTCGATGCCATAAGATGACAGCTTTCTCTGGGGCTTGAGAGTCTTGGATCCCAGCAGAAGGACCTGGTCCTGCACAGGAACGTTGGTCTGAGCCCGGACATATTCAGTGATCTTCTTCACTCTGTTGTCCAAGTTAGCAGTGAGGGTCATTGATGCCCATTCCTCAGAACAGACCTCCACCTGGACAATGAAAGCCAAGCGACCCAGCATCAAGGTGCCTGGAATGCCTGCAGCCTTTGCACCACTTGTCCCCTCTCTGACCCACCCGGCTGGCCCTCCAGCTCCTTCACAACAAGCTGTGGCCCTCCCTGTCTTGGAACTTCTCGTTTGGAATTTCCAGCTTAGAACCCAAGAAAATCAATCGTGTTCCTTTATAGCCATACCTCTTCTTCACCCCAACGTCATTGATGGTTTCCCACATTACTTGCCTCCCTCCTATCCATGTAGTTTGTCAAAGGTCAGAACTAAATACAATTACAAAGCATCCAAAGATACATACCAGACTCTAAAAACAACTCCCAAGGGAATTCCCAAGACTTGGTGGCCTCAGGGGTTACTCCCAGCACTGCCCTCCAGGACCTCCTTACAAGGAAACCCCGGCTGGGATGCCTATTCTCTGTACAATTGTTTCATTTTTTAAATGTCCCATGGCCTTATAATAATAACTCAGTGTGTTATGTGCCTTGTTCATCTGTATTTCCTGTGTTTTTATATATGCCTGTTGTAGAATACGATCTCCTCCTGTAATTAGACTAGGGCCTCACTCACAGGAGGTAGGGCCAGGTCTAAGTCCTACTTGAATAATCTAAAACTGGGCAAGCTTACCCTGTGTCATTACCAGCAAGCCTGGGAGGCCCTCCCTCCTGCTCCACTCAAACTCATCTTCCCAGTCTGGATGCCACAGACATTTCTTCACTGGACTGGGGCCCCTCCGTGCCAAGCTCTTATCCTAGCTCTCTTCACGGTGCACATACTCTTTACAAGATAATGTATCAGGTCTTTAACAGCTGGGGATAAATGAGTTTTGTGAACCGCTCTTCCGGGAGGAGAAGGAAGTTGAAGAGCCCAGGACCCCCAAACACAATAAGAGTCAAAGGGCTTGCATGCTTTCAAATCTTGGCAGCCTCGTTGAGCACCAGGCCCACTCACACCTCCCACCACCCTCCCCTAAGCAGCCTGTCAGATCTGACACAGAAGAGAACCCAGGAGTCAAGTGAACCTCTTCTATTTCCAGAATCTTCCTTCACCTCCGTAGATATCGGTGCCTGGTGCATCCCTGCAAGATGGCTTCCCAGCTCCTCCCAGCTCCATCCCTCCTGCACTCCTGAGCCCCGTCCCGCCCCACCTCTCCCCAACCCCACCATCAAGCCCCAACTCATACAGAGGCAGGAAGCACCAGATGCCATGTCTGCAGTCAAGGGACCAGAAGCAGGAGGCTGAGGAAAAAGAGCCTTGTGTCCAGCTTATATGCATAGGCTGGGTTGGAAATCCCCTGCCTGAACCACTGCATCTGTACCCTTTGTTCTCAAATGATCTCGTGAATTTTCTTTCACTTTTGCTACAGTGGAGTCGTTAAACAAAGAATACCGTCTGATCAAGCACTTTGTTCTCTGCCAAAGCATCTACCCTCCTGTTCCAAACACAGGATGGTCCTTCTCTGTTGAGAGTTCTCCCTGCTTCACAACCACACCCCTGGTCCTGACCTCTGGACCCGGAAAGGCTGGCCAGGGTCAGTGAGGAGTGATGTGACCAGAGCAGCCTGTTCACACCAGCCTGGCAGAGGGAACCAGGTCTCCAGAAGACACAGGATGAGTCTCCTGCATGGATGGAAGACAAGGCTGCAGTCCCAGGGCGCCACCTGCTACGTGCGCTTCAGCAGGTGCGTTCGCCTCCTCGGATGTTTGTTTTCCAGCCTTAACATGAGACGGTTGGACAGAATTTCTAAGTTCTTCCAGGCTCGGAAAACGGTTCATAAAATGTTCTTCACAAAGAACTTTAGGTTCCTGGGTCGTGAGCTTTCTAACCTTCTTCCTATCCTGCCCCAGAACCTGCAAGCCAAATCCAGTACTTAAAACAATCCTCGACCAACAATCAAGTGCTGAGCCCACCTTCCGCACACCGGAACACCACACATCCGCTGTCACATCACACCACTGTTTCCCCACCTTTCCGCTGGACATTACCTACTCCCTTTGCGCTGTGACCTCCCAGAATCTCCCAGGAAGCTGTTGCCTCCTCCCTGGCTCCGCAGGGAGGATTTGGATTGAGACAAAGAGGGCGTGCACAGGCTGTGTGCCCTCAGGGAATTGACTTGACTACTCTGATCCTCCTAACATCCCAAAGGAACCACTACCCTCTCCCAAACTCAGGACAGTGCCACAAAAGCCGTTCTCAAAACACCATTTATTAAAAGTACTCCCAATGTTTTCCAAATAAAAATTCCCTAAATATGTCAAGTTATCATCTTTTTTGCTGTACTTTTAGTGGCCATTCACTCACGGAAAGATGCGAAACGGTCCCGTTTTACCGCAGGAGTCTCCAACCTGCAGAACTTGGATTTACAGAAGCGCCTGTGTAGGGTCATGGGACCCAAGACCAACCAAATATTTTTAAAAACTCAACGTAAATCATGTTCTTCTCCTTGAAGCTCTCACTGGTCAATAAAATTGGAGGAGGGCTGAGACCGTCCGCCTGCAGGGCTGCACCTGCATCCGGCGTCCAATAGGATCCGGGCATCCTGAAGCGTCAGCAGTAGCCGAGCAGAAAACACCGGATCAGGTTGCGGGAGGCTGGAGCCAGCGCTGCAAGAAGGGGTTAGACAGAAGCCGGGAAGCCATCTCCGTCGTGTTTGCGCAAAACGTCTGAGCCCCTCCCCTCCTCCCACCTTGGCCTCGGGACCGGGACCCCTGGTCTGAGCCTCTCCGCTTCCCTCCTCCCACTTTGGCCTCTGGACCGGATCCCTGGTCTGAGCCCCTCCCCTCCTCCCACCTTGGCCTCGGGACCGGGACCCCTGGTCTGAGCCTCTCCGCTTCCCTCCTCCCACTTTGGCCTCTGGACCGGATCCCTGGTCTGAGCCCCTCCCCTCCTCCCACCTTGGCCTCGGGACCGGACCCCTCGTCTGAGCCCCTCCGTTCCTCACACCTGGACCTCACACCCGGACAGAGATCAGGCGTTGAAAGCTGCTTACCATTCGCGCCTTCTCATGCTTCCCTCTCAGCCCTTCCCGCCTGGGCAGGCTACACCATGTTGGGGCCCATGTCTCCTTTCTCGGAAAAGCTCCTGCAGGGGGGCCCAGGACGAGGTTTCTTGGGAACAGAGTCTGTCGAGCCGCCCGTGCACCGTCCGCGTTCCCTGCAGATGCCCCGACACCAGGTCCAGGTCAGGGAGCAAGCCTTTCCTTCTGGCCCGCCCCTCGGCCTCAGGGATTTACACAGATCAGCCTGTGAGCAGCGCCTCCTCCAGGAAGCCCTCTCTAACTCCCTTCCTATGCTGGGCCATGGGCCCATCCTCTATCCAGTCATACGCCTTCCTTGAGCCCCTCGGAACAAGCTTATCCAGCAATAAGACCACCTGCTTACTTGTCTGTCACCCCCAGTAAACAGCAGGAATCTTGGGGGCCATGACTGTGTCTTGACTGACCTGTATCTTCAGCACTTCGTGGGCATCTGTCTGGTGCAGTAAATACGTGATATTTACCAACGGCATGAGGGCTTAGGAGATTTCAGGAACTCCAGGAGACATTTGTAAATGCACCTCGTTCCCTGTTTCCACTTTCTATGGGGTAAATGTTGGTACCCCTCCAGCTCCATTGATAAGAAGGGAACTCACCCACAGTCTTACTAGTAGCTGCTGGCAAGCAAGACTGGAGATGCAAATCTCTACTGCCTTCCTTCCAATCTTCTCCCAGAACAGAGGAAAGGGGGAGTGCGCGGTGTGCGTGCCCTGGCATTACAGGAAGGGCACAAGTCAGGGAAGGAACAGGGCAGAGAAGGAGGCTGGTGAGGAATGAGCTCGAGCTCGGGTGTGTATGCAGATGGAGCATCCTGTGTGGTGGGCCCTGCCCGGACCTCCGGGCAGCGGTCAGCAGAGAGCCTGCGAGAGCAGACGTCAGAGCCTGGAGGAGGACAGCCCCCCACCCGAACACTGGTGGTGGGGGTGGGGATAGTTTACAGGGGTTGCTGTCACACCCGCCTCAGCCATAGGGGAGTCACCCAGGGGAGCTGGGGATTTGCAGCTCGGAGCCACTGCAAGGGCAAGCCTGGGATTTCCCTAAGAAAAACTGATTCAGGGGATTCCCTACCCAGACAGGGTTGGATTCCAAGACGCACTGTGCTTTCTAGGAATCCAAATAACAAACCTGGACTCTGATCTCTCTCCACATAGCTCCCTTCCATGCCACGGCCCGGGCTGTGCCCTGTGCCCTTCTGCTGGCCACAGGGAGGATTTCTTCCCAGGACCTGACCTTGTCCTTGCTTCCTAGCACAGTAGAAATCTGAAGCTTTTTCCCTCTGTCATAATAATTTTTTTTAGACTCAGAAAGATTCCTTTCCATTTGCCCTTTGTCATAGATTGTGGGTCTGGAGTTCTCTCTTGCCCAGCAAGAAAGCGGTAGGCAGGGTTGAAATGCGAGAGAGGCTCCTGTCCTGGAGGAGACAGGACCCCAAGTCAGGGCCCTTGCTCCATTTTCGTCGGGATCAGGCTTCCAAGCATGATGGGCTGATGGGTGTGCACAGAGAGACAATGAAACCGTGAACATTTACTCATGGGCGTGGGGGAAGGGCGTTTTGAAGATATATGTGGTAGGGGTTTGGGTCAACACAAAACAAAATTCTGGTGGCACCACCTCTGTTTACCTAAACTGACCTGGGGACAAGAAAGACAGAGCAAGCTACCTCAGGGTCAACAAGGCACCTTTCTCTTTCTAATTAGCTCCACTCTGGGCAACTTCACCCCACAGCAGTCTGAAGTCCTGTTTTTCCTGTTGACCTAATTTGGTCCTTCCTTCCTGTGAAAGCAGCTTTCTGCTATTGGACTAAATTGGAATACCTGATCTCGTTTACCTAATCTTGTATATTTTTATCCTGAGATTTCCTATTCCTACACCTTTGTATAGGGGCTTTTGCCCCGTTTACCTAATTTTGTTTACCAAATCTTGTTTACCCAAACTTGGGTGTGTTCATCCTATGGCTTTCTAATTCTTTATGCCTTGTTAACCCATTGGTGCAAGCTCGGGGAATTCCTAAACTTATTCCCCACAGCCCTTCAAACAGATTCAGAAAAGCAGCCAAGGTAAAATGTCCTGCGACAGAGGTCTTACCAGCTCATAAAACGAAGGTGTCAGACACATATACGTACAACCGGTACAACCGGCCAGTGTGACTCCCTCAAAAACCAGGCAGGTCGGTGCCGGGCGGGTCACTAGGCAGGTCACTGCCATCAGGGCAGAGGCCCCTCCTGTGTGTTTTCTGGTATCCCAGGGGGCATGTGGAAAACGGCTCAGAGAGCTAGAATACCACTTCAGAAATGCCAACCAAACTCCATCACAAAGTTCCTGAGAATTTTCATTTATTTATGATTGGAAAAACAATTCATCCACTCTCATGAAGGACAATGTGGAAATACTTACAAATGTAAGTCTTTATTTCTGGATTTTTCCATCATAGTCCATTGATTTGTATGTCTCCCTTTATGTCACTACTACACTGTCTTTATTACTCAAGCTTCATAATAAGTTAAAATCAAAGTATAATTTTGCCACCTTTTTATTTTTTACAAAGTGTTTTTGGCTATTCTTAGTCCTTTGTCTTCTAACTTTTAAGATCAGCCTGTCAGTTTCAAAGGGAAGAAAGAAAGAAAGAAAGAAAGAAGAAAGAAAAGAATCCTGCTTTTTTAATAGGTATTGTATCCATAGAGAAATTTGAGGAGAATATCCACTTTTACATTTTCTTCTAGAATTTTTTTTTAATTTTCTTACTTATTTTTTTTTTCTTTTTTTTTTTTTTAATTTTTTTTTTCAACGTTTATTTATTTTTGGGACAGAGAGAGACAGAGCATGACCGGGGGAGTGAAAGGACCAATCCAAATGACAGCCCTACCTTAGTTTAGAAGTCTGTTTTGCTTGCTGTTTCCACGAAAGGCCATTTATCTCTCAACACCTCAAGTGGAACAGTTACAGGGACACGACCTCTTAGTTGTTTCCCTGAATCATTTGTGGTTTTGAAGAAAAGTGTCCACCTGGGTCCGAGGTGCCAGGAAGGGGGCCAAGAGGGCCTTAGAAACCCATGCCTTATACATCCTCAGACAGACAGTGCACCTAGGAACCGATGAACCATTCTGTACTTTAACCGACTAGGTTCAGTCATCATCTGGCATGCCTCCTGGGGGCCAAGTGGACCCAGGGGTCAGAGGGACCTGTATTGTGGATCTTTGACAAAAAATACAATTGCTGAGAAGTCTGTTTTGCTTGCTGGTTGCTATGAGCATTGTGAGACCTTTCCTGGATGTAACCCGCCGTGTAGTAGAATGGGTTATAAATCTCCCTAAATGAATGTAGTCTGATATGTAATGAAATGAGTAACTATAGTAATTGTACACAAACTAACTGGCGTCCTTCGCTTCTGTAATCTTGCTTGCTTGTCTATAAAAACCCTATACCAACTCTGATCGGGGCCTCTTAGCGTCACCGGCAACGAGTGCGCAGAGGTCCAGGTTCGAACCTGTAATAAACGACCCTTGCCGCTTGGCTTTGACTCACGACTCTGGTGGTCTTTTGTGGGAGGTTTTAGAACATCGGGCATTACAGGAGGGGCAGAGAGAGAGGGAGACACAGAATCGGAAACAGGCTCCAGGCTCTGAGCCATCAGCCCAGAGCCCGACGCGGGGCTCGAACTCACGGACCGCGAGATCGTGACCTGGCTGAAGTCGGACGTTTAACCGACTGCGCCACCCAGGCGCCCCTTAATTTTCTTACTTATTTTTAAATTTACATCCAAATTAGTTAGCATAGAGTGCTACAATGATTTCAGGAGTAGATTCCTTAGTACCCCTTACCCATTTAGCCCATCCCCCCTCCCACAACCCCTCCAGTAACCCTCAGTTTGTTCTCCATATTTATGAATCTCTTCTGTTTTGTCCCCCTCCCTGTTTTTATATTATTTTTATTTCCCTTCCCTTATGTTCATCTGTTTTGTCCCTTGAAGTCCTCAAATGAGTGAAGTCATATGATATTTGTCTTTCTCTGACTGACTAATTTCATTTAGCCTAATACCCTCCAGTTCAATCCATGTACTTGCAAATAGCAAGATTTCATTCTTTTCGATTGCCGAGTAATACTCCATTGTGTGTATATATATATATATATATATATATATATATATATACACACACACACACACAAACACATATATACATATATGTGTGTATATATATGTGTGTGTGTGTATATATATATATATATATATATATATACACATATATACGTATATATACCACATCTTCTTTATCCATTCATCCATCGATGGACATTTGGGCTCCTTCCATACTTTGGCTATTGTCAATAGTGCTGCTATAAACATTGGGGTGCATGTGTCCCTTTGAAACAGCACACCTGTATCCCTTGGATAAATACCTAATAGTGTAATGCTAGGTCATAGAGTAGTTCTATTTTTAGTTTTTTGAGGAACCTCCATACTGTTTTCCAGAGTGGCTTCACCAGCTTGCATTCCCACCAGGAGTGCAAAAGATATCTTCTTTCTTCGCATCCTTGCCAACATCTGTCCTTGCCCGAGTTGTTAATGTTAGCCATTCTGACAGGTGTAAGGTGATATCTCATTGCGGTTTTGATTTGTATTTCTCTGATGATGAGTGAAGTTGAGCAGTTTTTGATGTGTCAGTTGGCCATCTGGATGTCTTCTTTGGAGAAGTGTCTATTCATGTCTTCTGCCCATTTCTTCACTGGATTATTTGTTTTTTGGCTGTTGAGTTTGAGAAGCTTTTTATAGATTTTGGCTACTCACCCTTTATCTGATATGTCATTTGCAAATATCTTCTCCCACTCCGTCGGTTGCCTTTTAGTTTTGCTGATTGTTTCCTTTGCTGTGCAGAAGCTTTTATTTTGATGAGGTCCCAGTAGTTCATTTTTGCTTTTGTTTCCATTGCCTCCAGAGACGTGTTGAGTAAGAAGTTGCTGCGGCCAAGATCAAAGAGGTTTTTGTCTACTTTCTCCTCAAGGATTTTGATGGCTTCCCATCTTACATTGAGGTCTTTCATCCATTTTGAGTTTATTTTTGTGTATGGTGTAAGAAAGTGGTCCAGATTCATTCTTCTGCATGTCGCTGTCCAGTTGTCACAGCACCATCTCCTGAAGAGACTGTCTTTATTCCACTGGATATCTTTTCCTGCTTTGTCAAAGATTCATTGCCCATATAATTGTGGGTCCTTTTCTGGGTTCTCAATTCTGTTACATTGATTGAGTGTCTGTTCTTGTGCCAGTACCATACTGTCTTGACGATTGCAGCTTTGTAATACATCTTGACATCCAGGATTGTGATGCCTCCTGCTTTTGTTTTCTTTTTCAAGATCGCTTTGGCTATTCGGGGTCTTTTCTGGTTCCACACAAATTTGAGGATTATTTGTTCTAGCTCTGTGAAGAATGCTGGTGTTCTTTTGATGGGGATTGCATTCAATATGTAGATTGCTTTGGGTAGTATCGACATTTTAACAATATTGGTTCTTCCTATCCCGGAGCATGGAATCTTTTCCCATTTTTTGGTGTCAATTCAGTTTCTTCCATAAATTTTCTACTGTTTTCAGTGTATAGATTTTTCACCTCTTGGGTTAGATTTATTCCTAGGTTTTTGGAGCAATTGTAAATAGCATCAATTCCTTGATCTCTCTGTTGCTTCATTGACGTTGTATAGGAATGCAACCGATTTCTGTGCATTGATTTTATATCCTGCAATTTTGCTGAATTCATGAATCAGTTTTAGCAGTTTTTTGGTGGAATCTTTATGGTTTTCCATATAGAGTATCATGTCATCTGCAAAGAGTGAGAATTTGACTTCCTCCTGGCTGATTTGGGTGCCTTTTATTTCCTTGTGTTGTCTGATTGCAGAGGCTAAGACTTCCAATACTATGTTGAATAACAGTGGTGAGAGTGGACATCCCTGTCTCATTCCTGACCTTAGGGGGAAAGCTCTCGGTTTTTCCCCATTGAGGATGATATTAGCATTGGGTCATTCATATATGGCTTTTATGATCTCGAGGTATGCTCCTTCTATCCCGACTTTCTTCAGGGTTTTTATCAAGAAAGGATGCTGTATTTTGTCAAATGCTTTCTCTGCATCTATTGAGAGGATCATATAGTTCTTGTCCTTTTTTTCTTGATGAGATGAATCACATTAATTGTTTTGCGGATATTGAACCAGTCCTGCATCCCAGGTATAAATCCCACTTGGCCGTGGTGAATAATTTTTTTAATGTATTGTTGGATCTGGTTGGCTAATATCTTGTTGAGGATTTTTGCATCCATGTTCATCAGGGAAATTGGTCTGTAGTTCTCCTTTTTAGTGGGGTCTCTGGTTTTGGAATCAAGGTAATGCTGGCTTCATAGAAAGAGTTTGGAAGTTTTCCTTCCATTTCTATTTTTTGGAACACCTTCAAGAGAATGGGTGTTAACTCTTCCTTAAATGTTTGGTAGATTTCCCCTGGAAAGCCATCTGGCCCTGGACTCCTGTTTTTTGGCAGATTTTTTATTACTAATTCGATTTCCTTACTGGTTATGGATCTGTTCGAATTTTCTATTTCTTTCTGTTTCAGTTTTGGTAGTGTACATGTTTCTAGGAATTTGTCCATTTCTTCCAGATTGTCTATATTATTGGCATATAGTTGCTCATAATATTCTCTTATTACTGCTTTTGTTTCTGCTGTGTTGGTTGTGATCTCTCCTTTTCATTCTTGATTTTATTTATTTGGGTCCTTTCCTTTTTCTTCTTGATCAAACTGGCTAGTGGTTTATCAATTTTCTTAATTCTTTCAAAGAACCAGCTTCTGGTTTCATTGATCTGTTCTATGGTGTTTTTTGTTTTGTTTTGTTTTGATAGCATTAATTTCTGCTCTAATCTTTATTATTTCCTGTCTTCTAGTGGTTTTGGGTTTCATTTGCTGTTCTTTTTCCAGCTCCTTAAGGTGTAAGGTTAGGTTGTGTATATGAGATCTTTCTTCCTTCTTTAGGAAGGCCTGGATTGCTATATGCTTTCCTCTTATGACCGCCTTTGCTGCGTCCCAGAGGTTTTGGGTTGTGGTGTTATCATTTGCATTGACTTCTATATACTTTTTAATTTCCTCTGTAACTTCTTGGTTAGCCCATTCATAGTAGGATGTTCTTCCAATCTCCAAGTATTTGTTACCCTTCCAAATTTTTCTTGTGGTTAATTTCGAGTTTCATAGCGTTGTGGTCTGAAAATATGCATGGTATGATCTCAATCTTTTTGTATTTACTTAGGGCTGATTTGTGTCCCACTACATGGTCTATTCTGGAGAACGTTCCATGTGCACTGGAGAAGAATGTATATTCTGCTGCTTTAGGATGAAATGTTCTGAATATATCTGTGAAGTCCATCTGGTCCAGTGTGTCATTCAAAGCCATTGTTTCCTTGTTGATTTTTTGATTAGATGATCTGTCCATTGCTGTGAGTGGGGTGTTGAAGTCTCCCACTATACTAGTATTTCTATCAATGAGTTCCTTAAGTTTGTGATTGACTTATACATTTGGGTGCTACCCCATTTGACACATAAATGTTTACAATTGTTAGGGATTTTTGGTGGATAGACCCCTTGATTATGATATAATGCCCTTCTGCATCTCTTGATACAGTCTTTATTTTAAAGTCTAGATTGTCTGATATAAGTATGGCTACCCCAGCTTTCTTTTGTTGACCATTAGCATGATAGATGGTTCTCCATCCCCTTACCTTTGATCTGAAGGTGTCTTTAGGTCTAAAGTGGGTCTCTTGTAAACAGCATATAGATGTATCTTGTTTCTTATCCATTCTGTTACCCTATGTCTTTTGATTGAAGCATTGAGTCCATTGACGTTTAGAGTGAGTACTGAAAGATATGAATACATTGCCATTACGTTGCTTGTAGAGTTGGAGTTTCTGGTGGTGTTCTCTGGGCCTTTATAATCTTTGTTGCTTTTGGTATTTACCTATTTATTTTAATTTTTCATCTTTTCTCCCCTCAGAGAGTCCCCCTTAAAATCTTTCAGTGCTGGTTTAGTGATCACTAACTCCTTTAATTTTGTTTGGGAAACTTTTTATCTCTACTTCTATTCTGAATGACAGCCTTGCTGGATAAAGAATTCTTGGCTGCATATTTTTCTGATACAGCACATTGAATGTATCCTGCCACTCCTTTCTGGCCTGTCAAGTTTCTGTGGGTAGGTCTGCTGCAAACCTGATCTGTCTTCCCTTGTAGGTTAGGGACGTTTGCCCCCTTGCTGCTTTCATGATTCTCTCCTTGCCTGAGTATTTTGTGAATTTGACTATGATATGCCTTGTTGATGGTCGGTTTTTGTTGAATCTAATGGGGGTCCTCTGTGCTTCCTGGATTTTGATGTCTGTGTCTTTTCCCGGACCAGAAAGCTTTCAGCTATGATTTGCTCACATAACCCTTCTACCCCTATTTCTCTCTCTTCCTCTTCTGGGACCCCTATGGATTCTGATGTTTTCCCTTTTTAATGAGTCACTGATTTCTCTAATTCTCAACTCGTGCTCTTTTGCCTTAATCTCCCTCTTTTTTTTCTGCTTCATTAGTCTCCATAAGTTTGTCCTCTATATCACTGATTGTTCTGCCTCATCCATCCTTGCCACCACAGCATCCATCTGTGATTGCAGCTCATTTATAGCATTTTTTTATTTCATCCTGACTAGTTTTTACTTCTTCTATCTCCGCAGAAAGGGATTCTAATCTATTTTTGACTCCAGCTAGTATTCTTATTATCGTGATTCTAAATTCTGGTTCAGACATCTTGCTTGTATTTGTGTTGGTTAAATTCCTGGCTGTCATTTCTTCGTGCTCTTTCTTTTGGGGTGAATTCCTTCGTTTTGTCATTTTGAAGGGAGAAAAGGAATTAATGTGGTAGAAAAATTAAAATTAAAAATTAAAAATTTAAACACACACACACACAAAACCAAATAAATGATGCTAGGTCCTAGGTGTGTTTTGTTCTGTGTGTTGAAAGTGGTTTCATAGATTAGAGAAAAAAGGGGGATAAAAGGGAAATCATTTGAGAATTTGAAAAAATGAATACACTGAGGTAGACTAAAATTAAATGATGGGAGTAAAATAGAATTTGAAAAAATTTCCGCAAAAGTAAAAAATATAGTAGAAAAAAATAAAGAAAAATATTTTTAATAAAAAATTAAAAATAAAAATGAAGTTTTCTTTTTCTGTATTCAAGAGAAAGAACAGAAATGAAAAAGAGGGAAAAAGGAAATTGAAACTTTGAAAAAGTGAATACACTGTAGTAGACTAAAATAAAATGATGGAAGTAAAATATAATTTGAAAACATTTCCATAAAAGTAAAAAATATAGTAAAAAAGTTAAGATAAATATATTTAATAAAAATCAAAAATAAAATGAATTTTTTCTCTTTCTATATTCAAGAAAAAGAAAAGAAGTGAAAAAAAGAAAAACAAAGAAAATTGAATAGATAGACCTGCTAACAGATTGAAATACGACTTAAATTACTTATTTTTCTGCTAGAAGTCAGACTGTGAACTGCTTTATAGTCCATAAACTAAGCAGGCAGTGAGACTTGTGTCCCTGAAGAGCAAGGTTGGCCCAGTTGGGCGGGGCTTAGTGTAATGGCTCTGTTCTCCACTAGATGGCACTGCTAGCCTGCCTACTGGGGTGGATTGTTGTGGTGCTCATGGGTACGTATGCGCAGGAGCAGTGAAAATGGCGTCTCCCAGCTACCCAGTCTCTAGTATCAGAACTCTGTTCTTCCCGATCAGCAATTGTGCACCATCCTTTGTCATCCACTTTCGTCCACTACCCGCTTTTTCACTGTCAGTGACCAAGCCCCAGGCAGTACTTCTCTCCCAAATTTTGTCTCAGATGCGGCTGTTTTTCCCAGCTCCTTACTTCTGAGGGACTATGGCTTTGACCTGTTCCGTGCTTCTGCAGGAGGGTCTCACTGAGCAATGGCCGGCTGCACCCAGGAACGTTTGCTGGTCCCTGCTGCTGCCAGTGTCCTGAGACTGCAGCCAGGTGCCAGCCCACCCCAGAAAAAGTTTGTGAGATAGTGTAGCAGCAGCCTTTCAGGGATTATGGAAAATCACAACACACATCTGGCACCAGGCTTTACCCTTAACGACCTTGTTCCAGCACCAGCGAATGTGGTTGTTCTCTGGGGTCTGCTGGGCCCAGGTTGCCTCACAGCCTCTACCAAATGTCTTTCCAGCAGTGGGGATTTGCCCTTCCCACCAGAGCACCTCCAGGTATCAAGCTGCGGAGTTGCAGACTCTGCGCCCCACCCTGTTTATAGAGTCTTAATGGAATTTAATCCCTCTCTTTTCTCCTTTCTCCCTTCTTAGTTTAGTCCCTATGGCTGTTTCCAATTTTCCACTTTCTCTCCAGCTGCTTTTGGGGAGGGGTGCTTTTCCCATATTCTCCCCCTACCCCCACCATCTCCGACCTCTCTCCCAATGCAAAAGTGGCTCCCTGCCATCCAAGGCTTCTCTCTCCCCCAGTTTACCTCTCCGCGCTGCATATCTGGTGAGTTCTGTGGTTCGGGTTGTGCAATTGTGTTAATCCTGAGATCAGTTTTCTAGGTGTGCAGGATGGTTTAGTGTTGGTCTGGCGGTACTTCATGGATGCTAGACACACAAAAAATTTCCATGCTGTTCTGCCATCTTGGCTCCCTTCTCTTCTAGAATTTTAATAGTTTAGCAGTCAGGTCTGTGATTCTTTTTGAGTTAGTATTTTTGTGTGGTTTGAGATAAGGAGGTCCAGATCAAAATACTTTCTGTGTGTGTGTATGTGTGTGTGGTATTAATATCTGATTGTCTCACGACAATTTTTAAAACTACTCTCTTGTCCTCATTTAATTGCCTTGGCTGCTTGTCTTTAAGACTTACAGACAGCATCACGCTTTATAGTCCCTGGGTCTTGTTTTCCTCACCCAGTCGGTGTCTGGCACATGATCATATTCTTGCTCGCTTGTGTAATCCTCCCGTGCTCATTGCTGGTGATATTCTACTAGTCACTTGTCTCGTTCTGTATGACAGAAAGGTATTCGGGTTGTTTGGCCCGGGACATGTTTTAGTGTTGGTAGCTGGGTCTGCGGCAGTGTGTGAACGCCAATGAGCAATGCACTCGTGGGTGCAGGATGGGGTTGGGCTGGTGGCCATGCAGAAGTGAACCCAGTCTGACTCTCCTCCTTCCTGTGCCAGTTACCTACACACCCTGAAGATTTGTACTTTCTTCTGTACGTTGGGGATTTGACTTAGGATCCGGCTGTGCTATCATTAGCAAACACCTAAAAATATGTGGCTTTAAACAGATGGAAGTATATTTCACTCCACATCAAAACCTGTAGGTAGAAGATTCAGAGTCAGTATGGTAGTTCTCTCCAAAAACACTCAGGGCCAGACTCCTTTGACCTCTACTGCTCTTAGGATATGGTTTACGTTTTTATGGTCTGACTGGTAGTTAGCAGCTCTCTTCACTGAGTGGCTGCATCATGAACTGAGGTCAGCTTTTCTCACTCCACCATTTGTCATAAGGTACACCTCCCTCCAAGGCAGATTAAAGGCGGTTACAAACTCCAGGACAATCCTCTCATGCAGGGGGTCTGTTTCCCCCACTCTCAAATCTAGATTTGTCTGTTTTAAGAGAACCAGCTATCCTGCCCTGGTCTCTTACTGCCCCAAGTCACCATGTAAGAAGTTTGACAACCATATCTGAGGGACCATGGGAGAGGTCCTAAGATAACAGGTGGATGGAACAGGATCCAGAAGGATCCAGACAATTTTTGAACAAAGGGGCTAATCATGTGAGTAAAGCTGTCTTTGACTCTGGAGCAGTCCATCTACTGGTTGAACCCCTCTGGACTGTGGACCCAGGGTCCTAACAGAATTAATGTTCCTGTCCCTCCCTCCATGGTAATTAGGGACTGGTTAGTGGTCTGTGGGCTGTGAGACCCAGGGTCCTAACGGAATTAATAAGCTCTTTCTCTCCATGGGATGGGAGTCACGCAATCTCTTGCTCCAGCACCATATCAACCCTTCTCCCTCCTGTGATGCAGAAACAGCCAACCTTCCCCAAGCCTCAGAGCAAAGGCTGGTGGCAAGGAGGGGCTCTGACCTGTGTGGCCTCACCTTCCCTCTAGGGGTGTGACACGTGGCCCCTGCAGCCAGCCCACTTGGGTTCAGATGCCAGCTCTTGTGCTCACCAACTGCATTGTCTGAGGCAAACGATGTAAACTTCCTCTGCTTCAGTTTCCTCCTGTTAAAGAGAGGGGCACATAGGGTAGGAGGGTGATTACAGGCAAGCTGGTGAAGGGCTGGCCACCAGCTAGGTTGGGGGAGACAGAGCCTCCGTTTGAAGGGCTGGCCAATTTCTGTGGTGTAGACATTCCCGCCATGGCTGGCCCACTCTTCTCACCAAATTCCCCGCACTGCACAGTCCAGCGCTGGCACACGACACGGGCCTGGTGGGAAGCTGTAGCAACCCTGCAAAGACCAGAGACCACCGTGCCCGAAGGTCCAGTACCCTTGGCGTCCACGTGAAGACACCGGTTAAGAGTTTGTCGTCACCGCAGCAGAGGGGAGTTTCAGCGCTCCTGAGGGTAAGTGGGAAGTGTGCTCTCCTGGGAGAGGGTAGTTTGGACACGCCCTCAATAGCAGAGTCCAGATCCCACTGCGCTGGCACCTGTGGCCTAGTGACCTCAGCCAAGTTTCTTAACCTCTGAAACAATTTACTTCTTGGTAGAAGTGAATAAGAGGATCTTCTTGGCAGGGTTTCTGCGAGAACTGGGTGGGTGGGCCGCTTGAGACACAAAGGAAGGACTGAGCACACGGCAGGTATGGTAGCAAGTAGGAATCTGTGGGCTCTCACTCACTGCTCTCAGTGGGCTCCCCAGCCCAGGCCCTGGCTCCCAGCGCAGGGCTCACACTCGTGGGGCCAAAGAAATGAGGCAATGCAAAAACCATTGGATGAATGTGAGGGGAGAAGAGCCAGGAACAAAATGGCAGATGAGAGATAGTGGAGAAGACAAAGATTGGGGGAGGAAAGACAAGGTCCCTAAGGGAGAGGCCAGCTAAAGAGATTCAGGAAGAAGAAAGGGGAGCATGGAGAGGCCAAGAGGATGAGGATGAGGATGAGGAGTTCAGAAATGAAAATGAGTTGATTAAGACAATGGCTGGTGGGGGACAACAGAGGCGGGGCTACCATTCAGGGTACAGGACTTGTGAGTCACAAAGAAGTAAAGGGGGTGACTGCCCATTGTCAAGTTCTTCTCTGCCGGGAGATACTCTTGCACACCTGGTGAACATATTATAAACCATGAAGTTGCATGCTTTAAATGGGCAACTGTATAAATATATCTCCACAGAAGAAAACAAAGGAATGGCTCATTAGAGATTCAGCGTGGTGTTTGCATCTGGGCGTGGGCACACTTGGAACATTTGCTCAGTTCTGTAACCTAGTTGCTGGTTGACTTTCTTACTCATTGAACTGTAGACATGTGCTTACTCACACTTTCTTGAATATATAAAAATATGGAAAAAAATTTAAATATGTCCTATAAGAATGATGACAGAAAAAGAAGAAAACCAGGTATGACACAGAAACAGAAACATCCAGAAGATGTACAGCAGGCTGGGAACCAGTGTGAGGAGATGTGGAGGCTGCCCTGCCCTCCCCCTCCCTGAGTGTGGAGGTCACCTAAGGCCAGGAACCCCTGAGTACTTGTCTCTCAACTGCCCCTAGCTACAGCCTCCTGCCCCATCTCTGAGTCAGCCTTCTATGCCCCAATACTCCTCTTTTCTATAGAGGAAACAATCAGCTCCTCTAGGAAGCTTTCCCTGATATATCCACCCAAAGTGATCTTTCACCTTATTACAGACCCTATTCCCTCATTCACTCAGTATGTTGGAATTACTGACCTTTATATTTTTCAAAATGTTTATTCATTTATTTTTGTAAGGGGAGGAGTGGGAGTGAGGGGCAGAGAGAGAGGGAGACAGAGAATCCCAAGTGCCCTGGTATTACTGAACTTTAGAGCTTGGGGTCTCATCAAGATAAAAAGCTTCTGCACAGTGAAGGAAACAATCAACAAAATAAAGGGCAACCAACAGAATGGGAGAAGATATTTGCAAATGATGTATCAGATAAAGGGTTGGTATCCAAAATCTGTAAAGAACTTATCAAACTTAACACCCAAGAAACAAATAATTCAGTGAAGAAGTGGGCAGAAGACATGAATAGACATTTCTCTAAAGAAGACATCCAGATGGCCAACCAACACATGAAGAAAATGCTCAACATCACTCCTCATCAGGGAAATACAAATCAAGACCACAATGAGATACCACCTCACACCTGTCAGAATGGCTAACGTTAACAACTCAGGCAACAACAGATAATGGTGAGGATGTGGATAAAGAGGAACCCTCTTGCACTGCTGGTCGAATGCAAACTGGTGCAGCCGCTCTGGAAAACAGTGTGGAGGTTCCTCAAAAAATTAACAATAGATCTACCCTATGACCCAGCAATAGCACTGCTAGGAATTTACCCAAGGGATACAGGAGTGCTGATTCATAGGGGCACTTGTACCCCAATGTTTACAGCAGCACTTTCAACCATAGCCAAATTATGGAAAGAGCCTAAATGTCCATCAACTGATGAATGGATAAAGAAATTGTGGTTTATAAATACAATGGAACACTACTTGGCGACGAGAAAGAATGAAATCCTGCCATTTGCAGCAACGTGGATGGACCTGGAGTGTATTATGCTGAGTGAAACAAGTCAGTGAGAGAAAGATATCATATGTTTTCACTCGTATGTGGATCTTGAGAAACTTAACAGAAGACCATGGGGGAGGGGGCAAAATAGTTACAAACAGAGAGGGAGGGAGACAAACCATAAGAGACTCTTGGATACAGAGAACGAACTGAGGGTTCGTGGGGGTGGGGGAGAGGGAAGAGAGGGCAAAGTGGGTGATGGGCAGGGAGGAGGGCACCTGTTGGGATGAGCACTGGGTGTTGTATGGAAGCCATGAGCCACGGAAATCTACGCCAAAAACGAAGGGCACACTTTACACACTGTATGTTAGCCAATTTGACAATAAATTCTAATTTTTAAAAAGCTTGGAGTCTTTGATAATGTTTCTGTGATATTGATGACGATTTAAATGTGCTTGTGGCTTGCGTCCTGCCTGTGAGCGGCTCAGGGCAGTGACAGACCCGTCTGTGAACCGGGTCGTTAGCCACAAAGGGAAGACCTCTCTCCTAGATACAACCTCGGTCCTTGACGAGCCCCCTCTCCCCCCCCCACCCCCGCTCCACCCCTGCAAGGAGGACGCACGGATTATAAGCAGCCCCACAAAATTCCTCTGACAAATAGAGAAATGATCCACTCCACAGACATAGCTTATAACCCGAAAATCCACTCAAAACACACATGACTTTGCTGGTTCTTCTGGCAAATGCGCAGGGAGGACACAGCTCCCCCAGCAGCACTCAGAGCACAGGGGCGCCAAGGGCACGCAGTGCTGGAAATTTCCACTAGCCTCCTTCACCGGCAGCCCGCCAGCCCCAGACCCCGTTCGAAGTTCCACCCCTCCTTCGGGACGCCCCGTCCCGCCGCCCCCTCCCTGTGCCCCTCCTCCGAGATGCCTCACCACCGTGCACTCTCCTCCAGGATGCCCGCTCCCCCACCTCCGCGCGTCCCTCCTCCAGGACGCCCCACCGACCTGGGGCACCTGCCAGACCAGGGGAGTTCCGTCCAGTCGGGACAGGAACCGGCCGTGCCAGCAAGAGCTCCCCGGGGGACTTCTCTGCACACCCAGGGCCCAAAGGAACCCCCTGTGCAGACCCAGGGGGGCAGCACCCATCAGCCTGGCAGTGCAGGCCCCCAGGCTGCACGCCCTGAACTTCTCCTTAGATCTATGCTTCAGCGCAAGCTGCACCGCCCAGATGCGGCCCACCTGGGGCGAAGACCACCAGCCTCCTGGGCTGCCCGTTCCTGGGGACCACGGAGTGCGTCGTCCTCACACTGATGGCCTTTGACCGCTACGTGGCGGTCCGCTGGCCCCTGCACCATGCTACCCCTGCCTGAGCCCGCAGCTGGCGGCCACCACCTGGGCCACTGGCCTGGCGGAGTCAGCGGTCCTGACACCACCCCCTCTCTGTCCGCTCTTGTGTCCCCACCGGCAGGTGGGTGATATTTTTGCGTGAGGTCCCGGCTCTGATTGCACTGTCCCGCGGAAACGCCACTTCCGGTGAGATGCAGCTGGCTGTCGTGGTCACTCACTGCCCCTGCCCGAGCAGTGCTCAGGTCGAGTCTGTCATAGGGTGGAAGAAGGCGTTCCGGATGCACCCCTCCCACCTCGCAGTGGTCACCCTCTTACGACTCAGTCATTACTGTCTATCTGCAGCCCCCAAATCCCGACGTTCAGCAAAGGGGCAAGTTGTCCAGTCTCTGCTATGCGGCAGGCACTCCAGCACTTAACAACCCTCTTGTTCACACCCTGAGGAACAGAGGGGTAAAGGGGGCACTTGGGACGCTGCTTGGGAGGCGCAGGGACCCAAGGGAGCGCTGAGAGCTGCCTGGGTGCTTTCCAGTCCCCAGGGAATC
The DNA here is from genome assembly GCF_018350155.1 of Leopardus geoffroyi. Lineage (NCBI taxonomy): Eukaryota > Metazoa > Chordata > Mammalia > Carnivora > Felidae > Leopardus > Leopardus geoffroyi. The sequence goes on along the minus strand of NC_059332.1, from coordinate 248,997 downwards.
CGCCTGCTTCTGTGGGGATGCCTTGCGCCCCACACCACGCCCTCCTCACCCACGACGCCACAGGGGTGGGCAGTAGCTGTGTGTGTGTGTGTGTGTGTGTGCACCCTGCGTGTGTCCGTCTGTGTGTGCGTGTCCGTCTGTGTGCGTGTGCATCTGTGTGTCCATCTCTCTGTGTGCGTGTCCGTCTGTCGTGTCCGTCTGCGCGCCATGTGTGTAAGGTAGAGATGGAACACCTGCTCAGAAGGCACACACCTCCATGCGAGGTGAGACTATAGGAACCATCATGTATCCGTCCTCCGTCCTGGACTGTCCCCATCTCCACACCATGTGCCTGGATCACCGGTCACGTCACGGCTTCACCCCCGTGTCTGATCCCTGCCACATCATTTTGCTTCTCCCTCAAGTTGTTTCCACTTCTTTATGTGTGTTTGATATTTTCCATCCATTTCACCCTCTCAGATGACAGCAGAACAGGGGAGCCTCAAGCTCTGAAACCAGCCCAGGAACACGCAGCTGACACCTAAGACCCAGGCCCCGCAACCTCTCAAAGGCACTCCAATGTCACAGCCTCCTTAGGCCTGGGCCAGATGAAGCCCATACGCCAAGCGGGGGTGGTCACCTGGGCACCTGCACCCCGCTCCCAATGCCCATGGGTTACCTGGGCACCAGCATTTCTCCCCCGCCCCCCCTTCTCCTCCCCCCCCCCCCCGGGGCCACGGGTCACCTGGGTACCTGCATTCCCCACCCCACACCCACACCCCCACCCCCGCCACTCCCAGTGCCCAGGGGCCCTGCCCGGATCCGCAGGCCAACCTGCAGAACCCCCAGAGCCCTGGCCGCGCGGAGGCGAGGGACCGTTTGCACAACGCGGGCTCTGGCGCCCTCTGCCGGCTTCACTCGGCACTGCGCCTGACGTCGGGGGAGGGACCTACCTACCTGAGGAAAGGTGTGTACAATACACACCCGTACACATTTCAGGTACCATTTAAAGTAATTTACACATATTAACGCATCAATCCCTGTCACAACACCACGAAGCAGATACTAGCTTTTTCAAATGCACAAACTAAGAAAGATATTTTGGGGCGCCTGGATGGCTCAGTCATTTGAGAATCCAACTCTTGATTTCCACTCAGGTCATGATCTCAGGGTTCATGAGATCGAGTCCACCATCAGGCTCTTCGCTGATGATGCAGAATCTGCTTGGAATTCTCTCTCTCCCTCTCTCTGTGCCCCTCCCCTGCTCTCTCTCTCTCTCTCTCCCCCTCTCTGCCCCTCCTCTGCTCACTCTCTCCCTCTCTCTCTGCCCCTCCCTGCTTACTCTCTGCCCCTCCCTGCTCATTCTCTCCCTCTCTCTCTCTGCCCCTCCCCTGCTCACTCTCTCCCCCTCTCTGCTCACTCTCTCTCTCTCTCCCTCTCAAAATAAATAAAAATAAGCCTTAAAAAAAAAAAAGTAAGACATAGTTTAAGTAGCAGCTGAAGAAGGTCAGTGATTGGTACCCAGGTGGGTGGACTCAAATCTGTGTTCTTAACCCTGTGTTTTGGTACAAACAGTGCCTCTTTAGCCCAGGTAGGAAGTCTCAGCCTTTCAGCAAACTTTGAGGAAATCATCCCAATCTAGAAATCTGATTTTCCACGTGAAGGAGGTTTCCTCCTGGGAGTGAGAGTTTATCACATGCCTCAAAGCTGCTGGAAGTTTTGTTACAGCTCATGGTTTGTGCTCCTGGCTCACACACACCTCCACCCCTGGATTTCAGGCTCTCAGAAGGCAAGGACTGAAATGTTGCAGAAAATTGGCACCCAATTAATTCTATAAATGAGCAAAGGATTAAATAAATAAATATCTACCAAAAAATGTGTAAAGCTTTCCGGAAGGTCCTAATCCCACAGATGTGGTCTCTTAGCTTTTCCATGGCAATGGCAATTCCAAGTTCTCTTTGGTACATGCTGATAAGAAAAAGAAAAATCCTAGGTTTATTCTAGTCCCAACACAAAGTGGCTTTGGCTGAACATGCACAGAACAGCTGTGTTAACTCTCCCCATCCTCCTCTTTCCAGCCATCCGTCCAGAGGAATTGTATTGTCTCCTCTGCCTCATGTTAGACTATGTCCTGGTCTTAATGTAGATCCCCCCCCCATCTTATATTAATATCCTAATCTCATCCCCACAAGTAATGTTGACCTTAATGCCACTTTTCAAATCGCTTAGGTAATTTCTTTTTCCCATGACCACGTCTGCCCTCTTCCTCTCACTGGCATCTGGAAACCTCCAGTCTTTCTGCCTCTTTATCAGCTCTGTTCACACGGAGACCCTGGTGTGGAAATATGACAGAGAATTGAATGAAGCAGTCTAAGAAACTTTTAATGAAACCTGATTTGTTGAATACATGCTTTAACACAGGCTTAAAACTAGCATCTCATTCTGAATTAATTCTATGTGTAAAGTTATCTACTAGAAACTTCAGGAGAAAATCTCTACTAAGATTAGTCAACCACAATCCCCAGTGTCCGGAGAAGATACAGATGCTCAGAGGCATATTTCTAGCCTGATTAAGCACCACACAAGTGACTTCGAGGCTCTTGGCCTTAGTAAAAACTGCCAGTCATTTTACCAGCACAAGAAAAAAAGAGAATTACAATCTGGGACAAACAGGTAGGCAAGTCCAGGGGACAGAGGAGAGGGCACACATTTTAAGGACAAAAGGGATGAGGTGGATGAGAAAATGTTGGGTTCAGAGCGAATGGTCAAGAAAGACTTCTTTTTAAAGCACAACTTCCCTAGAACTTAATGTAGTTGGCTTTTTTCTTTTTTACTTTTTTTAACGTTTATTTTTGAGAGAGAAACAGAGCATGAGTGGGGGAAGGGCAGAGAGAGAGGGAGACAGAACCTGAAGGAGCTGTCAGCACAGAGACTGACACGGGGCTTGGACCCGTGCACCATGAGATCATGACCTGAGCTGAAGTCAGACGCTTAACTAAGTCACCCAGGCGCCCCCAGGACTCCTGAGGCATCTTCAGTGTAGAAACATGGTTTTATTAAAGCACAGGAACAGGACCCATGGGCAGGAAGAGCTGCACTACGGTTGTAAGGAGGGACTGATTATATGGTCTTAGTGGGGACAAGTAAGTCTGTAAGGGATTTGGGAGCAAGGTTCCCAGGACTTTGAAGGGATAGCTCCTGTTAGGAAAAGGTCATTGACTACAGAGTAGTAAAATCTCAGTTATGAGACCCCCCAGATGTGTATCAGGGGCTATAAGCTTGGAGGATGATTGCCGGCATATACCTTGGGGCAGTTGAGATCAAGGAAGTTCCCAAAGGGATTGTTAAAGGATCCTGGGGGTTGAGATAATGTTACATTAAAGTTTTGACATCAAGGCAGCTGAGCTCCCAGAAGAAGGTCCCTGTGCGTGTGTCAAGGACTTGTCAACGGGCTGCAAGTCGCAAAGAAAATTAATTATTTTCTTTTGTCTTCGTTCCCCACATCACGTTGAGAAGGCTGTTATGAGCTAACAGTCCGCTGGAGTAAACTGGGAACTTGGGAGTGTGGTGGCTTCTGTGCCTGAGCTGTTGGGGGAGGGGGGCTCCTGCTGGAGTAGCTGACTGGTTTCCGCCTGCAAGGTCAAGCCCCCCTCTTCCTGTCAGTTCTGCATTTGACCAGCAGTGCTGGGCCTGAAGCGCCCCTTGCCGGCCTCTGGACCCCATTGTGGTGAGATTCCCGTTACTCATTTTCAAAGGCAAACAAGAGATCCAAGGAACCCAGAACGAAAGAACAAAGTGTATGAGTGCTTGGGTGCCCGGGAAGCAGAGGATTCTTCTGAGAGGTTTGAACCACGGCAGAGGGAGCAAAATTAATAGGAGATATTCACTGATTTACTGTGTGCAAAGAGCTAACGCATGTTGTGCATGATGGTGGGAAGATGTGGGAGGAGTTACACCAGGGACCTGAATGATTAAGGAGGAAGGCGGACATTATTTTAGGAATGCATGGAAGCTACTGAATTGGGAAAAACTGGCAAGTGGGACCCTTACAAATGCTTGAAGCCTGTAAGACTTAGGTCCCACGGGGACAGGCACTTAGCCATCCACCTGGTACAATGCTTGAGCCAGAAGTATTTACGGGTGTCATTTAAGAACCTCAGGGTTTTAGTTGCAAATTCAAGTCTGGCCACTGGTTCCCTTCTGAGGCACCCACTGGGTAGTTAAGACACTAACGATGGCAGGGGTGGGGCAAGCTGAGGGCCAGGCACAAGCTAGCACCCTCCCCCCCCCCACCAATGGGATACACGCACCCCCCACCGATGGGATACGTGCAACATTCCTCAGCTTGCACCCCCCCCCCCTCAGGTGGGATGTGTGTGCTATTCCTCAGGTTCTCCTGCTGCCCAAGGAGGCAGAAAAGAACAGAAAACAAATAGTTAAACTGATATCATCTCCATCAGTTTATAAACATCTTAGTGATATCAGGGGAAAAGGGCAATCTTATCAGTAGCGTAATCTCCAGGAACTCCCACTGTCTTATGTTGATGCTTTGCTAGGCGGAAAACAACCTTAGCCTGAAGACAGCCAGGCCTCCAGCGAGGAGTCTTCTTTAGCATATGGAAATCCCTTCAAGAAAATCCGTCTTTACTTTACCTCCCCCAGCTCTGTAGCAGGTAACCAGTCACTCTTCACAACCCCAGTGCAGCTCTTCCTGCGCATGGGTCCTGTGCTCGTGCTTTTATTATTTTATAATCGCCTTTTTGCACCAAAGACGCCTTCAAGAATTCTTTGTTGGCCATTAGCTCCCAATCCCACCATCGCCCCAAAACCATGCATGGGGTCCAGCTCCCACTGCATCGCAGAGCCAGGCTTCCCGTTTCTCCCATGCAGAACCAATCCCTCACTCCTGAAGGGCACCAGAACCCACAACCAAAATAAGCCTCTTGGGCATATGGATTATTTCGAGCCAAGGCCGTTGAGGACCAGCGGTGCAGGAAAAGCGTTAAGCAAAGGTAGGCGCAGGTCCCTTTGCATCTGTGAGGATGCCTCCCTCCCTGAATTCCAAGGGGACTCCACAGCTTTGATCAATGAAGTCATTGACTTAAATCTGCAAAACAAGCCTGTCTGTGCAGTCTGCTTTCATGCCTTCCCTGACTTCCTCCCCCAACGGGCTCAGAAGCCCAAGCGCCTTGCCCTTAGTGCAGCCTAGAATGGGCACTAGCGAGCTCCTAGGTCGCTATGAGCATGACGCAGTCACTGTGGGAAAACGTTTGTCATTCTCTGTAAGCCTGGAGACCTGGAGATGGGTAGAGGAAAAAGACGATTTTTCTTCCCCCTGTCCCCACCGCTCTCCACACACTGGGAGGGAACATTCCACCAGCCCACCCTCAAAGCCTCAGCACGTTCATGGCAGCGGCTGCCGCCACCGGAGCCCGAGTTTATCTTCCAGCAGTCTCTAGTGTCTCCTCTCTTACTCCACAGGCCACACGCGGGCTGCCATATTGGTGACGGGTTTTGAACATCACAGCTGTTTGGGGATGAGTTGGCGGGGGGGACCCTTTCTCTGATTCTCCTTTATGTTAATGGACCATGAAGTGCAAAGAATTCCCTGCTCCAAAAGTCTGAGTGAACAAACCAAAAGGCACCAGTCCAGAGGGGCCCGAGGTCACAAGGACCATGGCGGCAACCAGCATTGGCAGAAAGAGCCAGCGAGGGACTCTGGCTGGCCCTGAAGCATCCAGAAGGCAAGGTCTAACAGGAGGCTGCACGATCCATCAGACAAGCAGTATGAGGAGGTGCCATGAACCATCTCTGGAGGACACGGACCACACACAGCAGGTGATGGGTCACTCTTTCCAAAGGCAGCTTCAATAGCACATTTATCCTGTCCCACGAGTGTTTTTTACAGTGTGACATTCATTCCAGGATGTGGGGCCTGTGTTTCTGGCACTGGAACGTGCAAGGCCTTGGGACGGCCTGGACCAATGGGACACGGCAGAAGTGACATCATGTGACTTTCAAGGCTGTGCCAGAAAAAAGACAGCTTCAACCTGGCCGGCTGTCTGCTCCCGTGTCTCCCAGGACGCACACCTTTGGAGCCCAGCCACCGTGTCATGAGCAATCCCAGGCCACATGGAGAGGCCACGCCTAGGGCTCCAGCAGACCACCCAGCTGAGGTCTCCACTGATGGACATCACCCATCTTTGGGCCCTTCTGACGACCTCAGCCCCCAGCCTTCGGCTGTCTCCAGTATCTCCCCACTCTCCCCTGCGTGAGCTCCTGACCCACAGAAGCCCGGAGATCAACAATTACTCGTATTTTAAGCTGCTGTTTTAGGGCAACAGGTTGTGCAGCAACGAACGCCGGTACGAGGAGTCTGGCTGCTGGCTCTACTCGTTAGCAGAGGGACCCCGGACCCCAGACCAGGGCCACACTCTGCCCGAGCAGCAGTGTCCTCACCAGATGAGGGTCTCGAGAGCACAACACCTTCCTTACGGTCTGTCCCGAGCCTCAGAGCTGTCACCTGCAGACCTGCCCACCTCCTTTCTGCCCCCACCTGCACCCTTGCTCGTTAGAGAACGTGCACCCAGGAATTCCGTGTGGCTCGCTATGCCCAGAGGAGCTCCTGCCCACGTGTTCCCAGCGAGAACTTGTTTGTAGAAACACCACCAACATGGCAGAGAGCTCTCCCGAAATTCTCTGATAGTGGGTGCCCAGGCGGGAAGCACAGTGCAGCCAGGTGGGCAGTCCAAAGCCCAGGGCACCCCAAGCTCAGCTCCAAGGTCACACGCCTGTGGGAGAATCCATCCCCACAGAGGCAGGGCTGGAAGCACCCGGCTGTTCCAACTTCCTTCGAGCAGGGCATCTGCGCAGCTGGTTTCCTGATTCCCACAGCGTTTGGCTCACCCTCGACCTCTGCAGAGCTGCGCAAAAGACATCTGAGGCAGCAATAATGGTCTTTTGGGGTCTACCCTGGGGCTGGAACAGCACATTTTCCACACCACAGGCTTGCCTACCGCACAGGCTTCTTGCCTCTCCCTGAGAAGGAGCCGCTGTGGGAGCAGGGGAACTTGCAGTGCGTGCAGATGGCCTGCAGTGAATAACCACAGTGGACTGGTGTTCAACCATTGCTCTGGGACTTAACCCACAGGAGCTCTCCTGGGACTTCAGAAAGGCCTTCCGAACAGGACGATGAAGTGAGAGGACCACCCAGGCCTCCAATCTTCCACAAAAATGTGAGCATTGCTTTAAACAAACAGTACCAAAGGGAAACACAAAAGCTGAGCTGCAAAGAATCACTTCACTCAGACAACTCAGGGAATCATTCCCTCCTCTCAGAGAACTCCAGAAATCACCTGCTCCTCTCAGAGAACTCGGGGAATCACCCGCTCCTCTCAGAGAACTCCAGAAATCATCCGCTGCTCTCAGAGATCTCAGAGACCTCACAGCGAAATTATCCGCTCCTCTCAGAGATCTCGGGAACCACTCACTCCTCTCGGAGAACTCGAGGAATCATTCCCTCCTCTCAGAGAACTCGAGGAGTCAGGAGTCCCCAGGTTTCCTTGCCCTAACGGACCACTCAGTACTTTCTGTTGTCCGACAGCAGTTTCCTTGCCAGCTGCTCAGGGTTCTCAGAGACTGAAGGCAGGGGGTGCTCAGGGGCCGCTAGGCCCAAGGTCACCGGCACCCGCCATTCTTCTGTGGTGCTTGATCCCTAGGAGGGAGGGTCCTCGCGTCTTCTCAGGCGTGTGGCCCAGGCTCCAGTGAGCACCCAGCACTGTCACACACGTCCTCGAACAGCAGCGACAGCGCCTGGCACTCACCAGCATCCTCCGCGGGCCGAGGACCACCCCAGGCCGCGGTCCTGGCACCACTGGACAAAGGGCCGAGTGATGATGGTGAGCAGGACGAGGCAAGGAGCTCCAGGCACCTTTCCGCAAGTGGTGGTAACGGACGCTCTGCCGCGACTCCAGAGCCCCCACAGTTACACGCTGAAGTATCACTGACTAGTGGCGGCCCAATCCTGTCCTGCTTTGAGAGGCCCTCAGTGGACCAACAAAACCTTCCTCCCACCCCTCTGCTGTGGGGCCTTTTCACCAGCATGGAGCCCCCCGAGTTCCCCTCCTGGGACTGAAGCCCAGTGTGTTCTCAGTAAGGGATGAGCTGATGAGTCACACTGTGCACTGGTTTATTGAGATTGGGGGAGATCCCTCCCCAAGAGACACCACAGTGTGAAGGGGATGTCACCTCCTGCCCGGAGTTCCGTCTGTCCACCCGGGGAGCCTTCCTTTGGTTGGGATTCTCAACCATCACCTACAGGACACAGCCTCCCAACCTGCCCCCACTTCTTCTCCCTTAAATCCCCCCAGAAAAACGCATGACCAGAGGGAGCAGTTCTGGAAAGAAAGATTGTAAGGCCTGGGGAGGGTGAACATAAGCAGGGGGACAAGGGGAAGGGGTGACATGAGCAGAGGGGGAAGGGAAGGGGGGATATGAATGGGCAAGGGGGGGAGAGTTGAGGGGAGGAGGAGGGGGAAGGAGGGGGGCAGAGGAGGGGAAATGAGCAGGGGGCAGGGGAGGGGGGACATGAGCATGGGGGAGGAGGGGAGACATGAGCGGGGGAGGGGGGCAGGGGGAGAGGGGAGTTGGGAAGAGGAGGGGGACATGAGAGGGGGCAGTTGAAGGAAGGGGGGGAGGAGGGGACAGGAGAGGGGGGACATGAGGGGGGCAGTTGAGGGAAGGAGGAGGGGGGAGGAGGGGGCAGGGGAGGCAGGACATGGGGGGGCAAGGGGAGAGGGGAGTTGAGGGGAGGAGGAGAGGGGTGGGGGGGCAGAAGAGGAGGGGACATGAGCAGGGGGGCGGGGAAGGGGGGACATGAGTAGGGGGGCAGGGGAGGGGGGACATGCGGGGGAGGGGGGACATGAGCAGGGGGGCAGGGGGAGGGGGAGTTAAGGGAGGGAAGAGGGGTAGAAGGGGGACAGGGAGGAGGGGACATGAGCAGGGGGTGGGGAAGAGAAGGGGAGACATGAGGGGGGGTGGGGAAAGGAGTGTACATGAGCTGGGGACGGGGGGGAAGTTCGGGCAGAAACCAAGTGAGTGGGAACTGGGGACAAGGGCATCACCTTGTGCAGGGTGGGCACCCATAGCTCTGCTGGGAGGGTGCCATGATTTCCAGGTGCAGAGGGGAGGTACCCAGGTACCACGAGCACGCAGGGAATGCATCTGGATACACACGGATGTGCCCCACTGGGAAAGACCCGCCTCAGCTACACATGCACACGGGCCAGGAGAGCTTCGGGGTGGCAAGGACACGTGACCCCAGGGGGGAGGAGACAGCACCTGTGCGGAGCAGGTGTGGGCCGGCATGAGCACGCGCAGGTTGAGGCGGGAAGAATGAGCGCCAGGAGGAGGCAAAATTCAAGAAGGACAAACCTGGTGTTAGGGGTGAGGGGTGCGGGGTGGACCCGGGGAAGGAGACTCGCGAGGGTGGTAGTAGGTGAGGGTGTGGCAGGAGAGGAGTGCAGAGGTGGGCGGGAAGGAAGGGAGGGAGGATCAGGAGGTGGGCGGGGACAGGGCTGAGGTTGGGGGGCGGGGGGGGGGGGGGGGGGGGGTGGTGCGGGAGGAAGGCGCGAAGGGGAGGGAGCTCCCGGAGGTGGGCCCAGGCAGGCCAGGCAGAGGTGGGTGGGGGCAGGGCAGAGGTGGGCGGGAGCAGGGGGAGGGAGCATGGAGCAGTGGGAGGGGGCAGGGCGGAGGTGGGCCGGCAGGCAGGGTGGACCGGGTGGGGGGCGCAGCGGCGAGGCACAGAGGGGACAGCGGAGTCCAGTGGACGCAATTTGGTGAGGACACAAGAGACACCGCCATTTCCCAGAGTCGGAGAGTCCGAGAGGCCACCCGGCCTCACAGAGGGGGGACTTCGTCCCGGCCCTCCCCTTCCCTCCCCCCTCCCAGCCTCACTTGTACAGCAAATGAACCCGGCTCCCGTCACAGCTGAGCCGGTCAGGGGGCTCATGGGGCCCCCTGGGCAGGCCCCCAGAGGGGTCTGGGGGCGTCGGGGGGTGGCGCCGCGGGCGGAGCTGCTGCCTGGACCGGAGCTGGTGGCGCAGCTCAGAGACGCGCTCCTCCTTCTGTGGGAAGAGGACGGGAGAAGGGGGAGTGAGGAGCGAAGTCGGGGGTGGGGGTGGGCAGGGACGCAGAGGCAACAGTGTACAGAGGAATGGAGAGTCAGGGAAGAGTGCACAAGGGTGGGGGGCGGGGGGAGAGGGCAGGGACGAGAAGGGACCAGAGAAGTGAGGACCAGGGACGACGGGAGGGACCGTCCGTGCGCCCCCACCGCGCACCTCGGCAATGATCTTCTCCAGCTCCCGGTTCTCCTTCTCCAGCAGCCGGGACTTCTCCTCGTCGTTGTTGTTGGTGGAGGACCCGGTCTTCATGGTGTCCTGAGCCTCTGACTGCCACTCGCCGCGGGTGACCAGCCGGCGCACCTGGGAGGCCAGTGTGGGGGGTGTGGGGTGCTGGAGCGGGGTGGAGGGGGGGAGGCCAGGAGGGGGGCAGGGGGGCAGGGAGCAGAGGCCCAGGATGAAGGCCGGGGTCGGGCCAGACCTTGGGGGGCGGGGGCCGGGGGGAGCCTGACCTTGGGCACGAACAGTACCACCAGAGTGATGTAGGAGGAGAACACTATGGCGAGGGACGCGAAGGCAAAGGCGGCGTCCTGCTGGCTGGACAAGATCATGGTGACGGGGGCGGTGATGAGGCACAGGACCTGCGGGCGAACGAGCTTGGGACCTCCGGGCTCTCCTCCCCCAGGACGGCCCATGAGGACACATGCCGGCACAGCTACCCTGCCACAGGGGCCCAAATGTGAGGCCACCCTCTTGGGCTCTAGGTCAGCCCCTGCCTCTCCTGCTACCATTACACACATTCAGTCCCCGAGTGTCCCACACCTGGTGGCAAGCCGACCTGGCCAGGGAACCACACACAAGCCATCTAACCTTTCTGCTTCCTCGCCCATGTAGTGGGGACAGTACCGTGTGCCTCATGGGCGGTCACAGGAAGATTAATGAGACAGTGTCTGCAGCGTGCTTTACCAACTGTAAAGTGCTTGGCAAGCCTGGGGCCTTAAAAACTATTAAAACCTGACTTGCACCCACTGACCCCAGGCAGCCCCTGGGCTCAGGGCCAGGTGCTACGGCTCACCGCCACATTGTAGATGGCCATGCCCACGGCCCTGTGGTCATTGATCTTCTCGGTGGACACGCTCTTGGTCTCATAGGCAAGAAAGATGCCCAGCAGCAGTAGCAGCCCCTTGTAACCATAGAAAATGCCTAGAACGGCAGGAATCGGTCACATGGGCAACAAGCCCTCCAAGCGTCCACCCCTGCGTCCACTCTCCGCCCTCACCCCCCACCTACTGCAAACAGGGCCCCCCTCCCGTCAGCCCCTCTGACCTAGCACAGCCATCTCTGTGCATCCCCCAACCTGACCACCTGACCACCTCCTCCTGGGACACAAGTGGTGACTGCTGACAGTAGCTATCCACCAGCCCCGGGGCCACACAATGTCTCACCCCCTCACCCTCCAGGCTGAGGGTATGTTTTACCCTTTGTGGTAAAACCACAAGACCAGAGCAATGTTCAGGAGGCCAAAAGGGGCCTGCCCCAGGCCCTCCCAGCTCTGGTCTTCCTATAGGGAGCAGACCAGAGAGAAGGGGTCAGGCCATCCCCCCTGGTCCCTCTGCCACACCCCTGCTTTAGCCCCCCGCTCCTCCTGGAAACAGTCCAACTCTCCCCCATCCCCAGAAAGGGTCAGTGCGATGACACAGAGGAGGACACTCTTATTCCGAAGACCCTTGTCCCCACCAGCCCGCTGTCCCTGCCCCACCCCCTCCCCCACAGCCCACACACCCAGCCATGTATTCATCTTCTTGGAGCTGCAGTGCTCCAGCTGGGGCAGGATGGACACATCAATGTCTTCCTTCGGCTCCTCCTTGGCAAAAGTCTAGTGGAGAAATTGGGCCACCAGAGAGATGGCAGTCACCCTCCCCGCCCACCCCTGCCCCCCCTTTTCTAGGAGACCCTGGATACTGATGCCAGGCCCCATGCTAGGCCCAGGGGTGTTTTCATGAACCCCAGCTTTCCACATGCCTGGAAGGTCTACACATCCCTCCTGGCTCCCCACTACTCGCTTTCATCAAGGAACCTCGGGGCACCGGAGCACGATGCTGGACAGCGCTCTCCCACGAGTGGCTGCACGCCTCCAGCCCGTACTCAGCCCGGACACCAGTGAGCCCCACTCGGCCCTGGCCTCAGTACCTCCTCCCAAGCTGTACCTCAATGGTTCGATGCAGGGGGTCCACAATCTGCCAGATGGCAAGAGTGACCACATCCATGCCCACCAGCAAGCCCACCGTGGCATACAGCTTCCAGGGCTCCAGCGTCTGCACAAACAGAGCACAGGCCAGTCGGAAGAAGCCCTCTAGGCCCCAGGAGCCAAGGACCTGAGGGCCGAGGAAGAGCAAGCAGCTCACCTTCCTCCACTCCTTCTTCTCCTCCTTCTTCGTGAAGACCGTATGCACCCACCAGATCTTAGTGAACATGGAGCCGTAGCCCAGACTGAACCCCAGCCCCAGGAGCCAGAGGCGGGCCTGGCACAGGACAAGAGAGCAGGGCAGTGTGGGGCAGAGCCTCGGGAGGGAACAGGCGTACCGCCGGTGGGGATGGGGGTGTGGAGGGCCAGCAAGGGAGTCCCTGCCTTCAGCAACGTCCTCCCATGCAGCAGGGTGACCGGCCACAATCTCCTGGGGTTACTGGCCAATCGGGCGGGTTACAGCCCCAGACCCTCCACAACACAGCCCCACCCACCTCTGCAGGCCCATCTACGGGGCCTTTGCTCCCCCTGCTCCAGCCACACTGACGTGCCCCCCTGAGATGCTGGCTCTTCTAACCCTGCAACCCACATGAGTGACCACCTTTATCTCTCCAGCTGGTAAAGCCCACGTGTCCTTTGATATTCAAATGCCACCCCTGCTGGGGTCCAGCCATGTCCTGAGCTGCTTCCTCTCTGCTTCCACAGCACTCTGTGCAGACACCCCTCCTAGAGCCCCCTCTGTCTACCTCTCCCACTGCTTTCTGGTTTTACTGGGGACACACAGCCTCTGGCGGGGTGCACGTGCACAGCTGCAGGGTCGGGACAGGCACACAAGGAGGCGTGAGGAGGGCAGGGAAAGAAGGACTATTTCCCACCAGCATAACAGAACTACAGAAGCCAGCCTTTCCCCACAGCCCAGGACCTGCCATGCCCCGAATACCAAGAACGTCCTCCCTGCCCCCACTCCCTGCTGTTAGTTCGGGTCTCCGGACCACAACCAAGGCCACCCTGGGAACCCAGTTCCTTCTCTCAGCCCCACACAAGCTGCCATTGTTCAAGGGCTCTTTGCGCAGACCCTCCTTCACCCTCAACACCTCCCCTCTTGTCCATGAGGCCATGGCAACCTTGGAACCGACAAGAGAGCCACACAGTGAGAAGGTCTGGAGGACAGAAAGAAGGAATGGGGCCAGGCAGGGACCACAGGGGTGGCATTAGGGGGACAGGGACAGTCGAGGAACGGCAGGGACCACGGCCTTCCGGGCCCGGGCTCCTGGACGGGGGGGGGGGGGGGGGGCGGGGGAGGACAGCTTCCTCCTGCAGGGTGTCTGCCCCACATCCTCCTTACCTGACAGACAAAGGGGAACTGGCTTCTGCCAATGTGGTAGCCGTCCAGCCCGAGGGGGAAGACGGCAGCCAGTGCCAGGGCACAGCCCACAGCAGTCAGATTGTTCAGGTGGGGCTGGGAGTTCTGGATGTAGCTAGGGGCAGAGGCGGGGGGGCGGGGGGGCGGGGGGGGCGGGGGGGGGGGAAGAGTAGAATTAACCTCCTCTCCTGGGGGGTCAGCTCCTCAGTGCCGCCAGGGCCTGACCCAAGCTCAGCCATGGGCAAGGGTGCATGGTGCAGCCTGGGAGACAAGGCCGCGTGGGCGGGGGCTAGCACAGAGCTGCGGGGAGCTCCCCAGCCCAGGACACCACCTGCACACACTGTGTCCCCTGGCCCCAGGGGCTCTTGGTGTCCAGACAGCTGCTTTGGGGCTGGGATGGGGGGTTTCCAGCCCAGTGGCCACTGGGAATGCATTAGAATGAAAGCATCCACCGCCCAAGGCCTCCGGAGGGTCTTATCCTTGGTCCCTCGGGAGGGGAGGGCATGCCCGCTGTCTGGGAGGGGCAGACAGAACAAGGAAAGTGTCAGGAAAGAGACTTACCGGACATGAGAGTTGTAGATGTTAAAAGACAGACAGACCACAGCCAGGACAATGCCCAGGCTGGACAGAACAGAGACGGAGATGAAGAGTTTCTGGGACATGAAGCGAAATGTCTTGATGACCAGGGTCTGGTCAGCCGGGGGGGCCCCTCCTGCATGGCATGGGTGGTAAGAGGGGTCTGGTCAGCTAGGGGTCTCTCCTGCATGGAACTGCAGGGGGGGGGAGGATCTGATCAGCTGAGGACCCCTCCTTCATGAAACTGGGGGGGTTCTGGCCAGGTGGGGGGCCCCTTCTGCATGGCATGAAGGGTAAGAGGGGTCTGGTCCCTCCTGCATGGAACTAGGGGAGGGGTCTGGCCAGCTGAGGACCCCTCCTGCATGGCACTGGGGGTTCTGGTCAGGTCGAGGGTCCCTCCTGCATGCAAATGGGGGATCTGGTCAGGTGGGGGGGTCCCTCCTGCATGGAACTGGGGATGGGGGCTCTGGCCAGCTGAGGAACCCTCCTGCATGGCACTGAGGGGTTCTGGTCAGGTGGGGGGGGTCCTCCTGCATGGAACTGGGGATGGGGGCTCTGGCCAGCTGAGGATCCCTCCTGCATGGCACTGAGGGGTTCTGGTCAGGTCGGGGGGGTCCCTCCTGCATGCAAATAGGGGATCTGGTCAGGTGGGGGGGTCCCTCCTGCATGGAACTGGGGATGGGGGCTCTGGCCAGCTGAGGACCCCTCCTGCATGGCACTGAGGGGTTCTGGTCAGGTCGGGGGGGTCCCTCCTGCATGCAAATGGGGGGTCTGGTCAGGTGGGGGGGGTCCTCCTGCATGGAACTGGGGATGGGGGCTCTGGCCAGCTGAGGAACCCTCCTGCATGGCACTGAGGGGTTCTGGTCAGGTGGGGGGGTCCCTCCTGCATGGAACTGGGGATGGGGGCTCTGGCCAGCTGAGGAACCCTCCTGCATGGCACTGAGGGGTTCTGGTCAGGTGGGGGGGTCCCTCCTGCATGGAACTGGGGATGGGGGCTCTGGCCAGCTGAGGAACCCTCCTGCATGGCACTGGGGGGTTCTGGTCAGGTCGGGGGGGGTCCCTCCTGCATGCAAATGGGGGGTCTGGTCAGGTGGGGGGGGGTCCTCCTGCATGGAACTGGGGATGGGGGCTCTGGCCAGCTGAGGACCCCTCCTGCATGGCACTGAGGGGTTCTGGTCAGGTCGGGGGGGTCCCTCCTGCATGCAAATGGGGGGTCTGGTCAGGTGGGGGGGGTCCTCCTGCATGGAACTGGGGATGGGGGCTCTGGCCAGCTGAGGACCCCTCCTGCATGGAACTAGAGGGGGTCTGGTCAGGTGGGGGGGGTCCCTCCTGCATGCAAATGGGGGGTCTGGTCAGGTGGGGGGGGTCCTCCTGCATGGAACTGGGGATGGGGGCTCTGGCCAGCTGAGGACCCCTCCTGCATGGAACTAGAGGGGGTCTGGTCAGGTGGGGGTCCCTCCTGCATGGCACTGGGGGGGGGGGGGCAAGGGGGACAAGGAATGAAGATGGGGCAGGTGACACCATCCCTAGCCATGAGGACATGGGGACCCTCGCTGCCCTGGATGGGGGCCCCTCCAGTGCCCACTCCCTGCCGCAGGGGGTCAGGAAGCAGTCAGAAGTGAGGGGTGGAGCTACAGACCCAGATGTATCACCAAAGCCCTAGTCTGTTTCTGTCATTGTCTGTCCCGTGTGTTTTTCTGTCTGTTTTGCAGCAAAGGAAAGTGGGTGGGAAAGAAGGGTTGACAGAGATAAACCTCACGAGGTCTCTTATGACTCAAATCAAAAGCTGCAAAAGACCGCTGCAGAATCATAAATCCAGAAACTTCAAAGTATCCAGGCTGGTCTCCTCACCTTAGGAAAACACTGATCTGTGATTTTTACCCCTCGTAGGGTGATATCCCCAAAGGTGTTTTCTGGTTATTAATAGGGGAAGCTCAAATGTGTCATCGAGTTCACAAGGGAAAAAACGAGAAAGAAAAAAAAAACCAATTTCAATTTGTTTCGCTTTAAAAAGAAAAGTGTAATTTAGGCCGTGCAGCATTTATAGCAGCACAGAACACTGTCCTAAATTCAAATTATGAAGAAATGTCAGCTCACCAGCAGTGCTGGGAATCTCTAGATCCCAGCTGGGTAGGGCAGCTGTCCCCACCTCGGTCCCTCCTTTTGTCCACCTTGAGTGTCTTTCCTATTTCTGATCATTTAGCCCACAAAGCACACAAAGAGTAATTGTTTCCTTTTTCCCTTTAAAAAGCACGTTTCATTGGAAGAGAAGTACATGAGGTTTCAAAGCCTCTCCTACAGTTTAAGTTTTCCTGACGGAGATGAAGAGGCCATTGTCGGCCTCAAGTAGCTGGTTCAGAGACAGCAAGGCACCAGAACAGCTGGTAAACCCGGACGGGGTTTCCTGGCTGCCCCCTGTGCACCCCCACCCCTAACCCTCATACCTGAGCAATGTCCTATCCATACCAGTGCATTGCTACCAACCACCTGCCCCTCCCCAAATACACAGCTCCCCTAGCCGTGTCCTAACCTGGGCCCCCGCCCCCAGACCATGTACCCCGCGTTCTAGCCTCAGGCACCTGCCACCCCCTCACCCCCGTTCACATGCACAAGGCTCTCCCTCAACTGCTGAGGCACCGAAGGAAAACATCAGCAGGGCCCTGCTTACCAATCCACTTGTCCGTTTTGGACCAGGAGAGGTCATCCTTGGTGCTGTCATAGTAGCCAATCTTCTTGTAGCTTCCACCTGGATGGGGACAAGGTGGGGGGGGTGGGGGGTGGGGGTTGAGGGCCCAGCCCGGGCACCAGCTTCCCAGGGTTCTACTTCACCCTGAGCCCCTCAAGGGCACCTGGGAGGACCTGGGGGCCACCTGAACCAGCAATCTGACTGAAAGGCAGTATAGGATGGGCGCCAACGCACCGTAAATACAGAAGAACATCTTCTACGTCTAAATCGTCCGCCGCCGTGCGGCAGCCTCACACCTCTCACTGCGGATGTCTCGCACATCGATTCTGGCTTCTAAAGCTTTCAACATCCCTGCTCATTCTCCCTCTCATGACAGACAGAATCACAGGATCTATTTTCCCAGTGGCTTTCATTTTAATTTTAGACATTTCTCTTCTGTTGGCTTGGGTTCTAATTCCTTGGAAAGTTGCATCTGCCTCTTTAAAGACCCACAAGACAAGACGGAATGCAGCATGCAGCTCCTAAGATTCCTGCTCCACATCTGGTTATGAACAGCTTCCTTCAGAAGCCAGCGCACCGCCCTCCAGCAGGGGTGGGAGGAGGGGGGAGGATAGGGGGAGGAGGATGGGGCGAGGGGAGGGAAAGTTGGGGAGGGGAGGAGGATGGGGGATGGGAGGTAGAGGGGGGGAGGTGGTGCGAAGGAGGAGGATGGGAGGTGGGGGGAGGGGAAGAGGGGGATGGAGGGTGTTTTGGGGGGATGGGGTGGGGAAAGGCGGATTTTGGGGGGATGGGGTGGGATGCGGGGAGGAGGAGGGGGGTGAGGATAGGGTGTGGAAGAGGAAAGAGGGGTGGGAGATGGGAGAAGGGGGATGGGGGGCAGGAGAGAAAGAAACTTCCCTCCGAAGGCCACACAATGGCTCTCTTGCAGGGGCTCTAGGAAGCTGGTTGGGGTGTGAACAGTTCAGCTCACAGAAACCTGGCAAATACACACATACATGTGGTAAATTATAAGAAAATGCAATCTAGAAAAACCAAACTATATACACCACACAAAAATTAGGATGCTTGTTTATATAGCAGGGAAACTCAATAGGTTGGTTCCTTTACAAACGGTCTCTGCCAGATATGGCTTTCCTTGAGTTGTGGGTAAGTGACCAACAAGGCGTTGGCCCCTCTTTGGCAAGCCACCCAAGGGAAATTCCTGAAATTAAATGGGAAGCCACTGGGGAAAGACGGGCTTTCACTTTGCCTGCCCCTCTCCAACTCCTGAAAACCCACCGTCCCTCAGCTTTCCACTGCTCTCATACTGTAAGAGCTTGATGAGCAGTTAGAGGAGAGCAGCCAGAGGTGGGAGGCCCCTAGGTCATTGAGTCTTGCCCCAGGCGGTGACCCCGAACGGCTGGCCCCTGCCCACTGTGCTCACCCTGCAGCTGCTCGATGAGAGTCCAGGCCATCCGGGAGCCGCTGGCATCGAAGACCACATGCCCCTGAGGGAGGGAAACAGGCGGAGGCAGACAGAGGTGATAAAAGCGGGAGCGAAAAGAGGCTCGGGGACTCTCTGGGTCCTTATGCTTTGATGTAACTGAGCCTCTGAATGAAGTCTATTTCTGGCATTTGCCTGCATATAGGACGTACCCCAGATGCCCATACCCTAGATTTCAGACACATTAGTCTGTTGAAAAGAAGCTTCGCCCATGGGATGTGAGTGAGAAAGAACCCCAGGTAGAGCACCGGAGACCCGGCCCCTGGCTGTGTGACCTGGGTCGTCATGAAATCCTTCTGGACACTAATTTCCCCACTCTGAAAGGAACAGGAGACAACCTACCCGACTATTTCCTCCTCTAACGCTCTACGGTTCTCATCTATTAATTCCTACACTGGAAAGAAATGAGGGAGAGGTGGAAAGAAAAGGAATACACCACTTTTCCTTCCAGTCTCTTATGGGTTCTTCTGGTTTGGGGGTCCCTACCCCCCAACCCAAGACCCATTATTGCAGAGACTGACGTGCACATCCAGGAGGAGGCCGCTGTGTCTGTGGGAGGATGGGGAGTGTGAAGGAGGTCACTGTAACTCACAGAGACGCCCTCGAAGGACGAGGAGTTCATCGCCCGGTAGATTTGGTCAGTAATGGTCTGGTTGTTATAGTTGAAGTCCTCCAGGCGCACCCCCGAACGGCCACCCCCTCCGGACGTCTTGTTCAGAGCCAGCGCCAAGGCCCAGATGGCGTCGTAGGCCAGCGGCGCCTCCTGGAACCCACCGGTCTCCTCGGGGTGTCTCTTGAGTCGCTTGGTCAGCTTCTCCACAAACTCCTGGGATGTCTGCGGAAGGAAGGAGGGGAGAAAGGGTTGGCGCGGGAGGGGGTGGGGGGCACGGCTTCTGATTCTGGCTCCAGAACTTCTGTTGAACGGATGGTTTGTGCTCATGACAGATCGAGCGCACGGCCCTTCGAAATCTAACCATGCCCCTGTATCTCTTAGGTCAGCCGGTGAGCTGGGTCCAGGGGCTCAGCGTACCCAGCCACTAGCTCAGAATGGGAACAGAACGTCTAAGGAACAGTCACTCTGCAGAACGAATGGCAAGAGAAAGGAGACGTGGACGACCTTCTCTCGTGCTCAGACCCAGCACCTGACAGCTCCTCCAGTTCGGAAACACCCTAGATGAGGTTCCTGCAGAGCCCTCCTCACTGGACTCACCAGGCAGGAAGGGGACTCTTCAGTGTGCTACCTGCCTTACCGTCCTCACGGGCCTTCAGCTCACAG
Source organism: Leopardus geoffroyi (assembly GCF_018350155.1). NCBI lineage: Eukaryota > Metazoa > Chordata > Mammalia > Carnivora > Felidae > Leopardus > Leopardus geoffroyi. The sequence goes on along the minus strand of NC_059332.1, from coordinate 229,271 downwards.
CCCCCTGAAGGGTGTTCGAGAGACTGAGAGCCCAGAAGCAACCTTCATGTGTTTGAGGTCCAATACTCATCCCCTACCCACACCCTCCCCACCCTCAACCTCTTTCCTCCAGAAGCTAAAGAGAATGAGATAGCTCCTGTAACTGTCAGGAGATGAATAAAGAGCCCTAAATTTCTGTACCTGGCAATGACCTCATTTGGCTAAATAACCATAGGTCAGTTGCTCAAGTTTTCGGAAATGTCTACCACGTAATGGAGAAAAATCACATCTGTCCTCTGTTACCTCCCAGAGGCCACACAAGGAAATACCCAGAGGCTACCTCTTGGCAAAGCACAAGCAATACACAGGGCACCTCAGAACTCTGTTAGATCTGGAATGTACTAACATCCTCAGACTCTAAGGAAGAAATGAATGATGAAGTATAAATAAAAATCTGTTTCCCATGCCCTGCCCGCTTTTCTTTCTATTCAACTTTCTGAAGATACAGGAGTGGGAGGTGCAAGGGGCAGGCAGTGTGGTACAGGGGAAACTGCCTCTAAAAACAGGCCAGGACCAAGTTCCATCCGTCTGCACACCCTCAGCACCCAGCCCTGTGCCCAGCACACCATGCACAAGCAGTAAACGTATCGTGGATCAGGGCAGCAAAAAATACCCCACATGTAATTCTAATGGGAGATACATGTCATTGTACATTTGCCCAAACCCACAGAATATACACCCCAAAAGCAAGCCCTTGTGTAAACTATGGGCTTTGGGCAATAACGTATCAATGTAGATTCATCAACTATAGGCACTCTGGTGGGAATGTTGATAATGGGGGAAGATGTGCACATATGGATTCAGGAAGTATATTCTTCTCAATTCTGCTGTGAACTTGAATTACTCTAAAAAAAATAAAGTATTTTTAAAAATGTCCATTGGCACTTTTCCAAAGAAGACATCCAGATGGCCAACAGACACATGAAAAGATACTCAACATCACTCATCATCAGGGAAATACAAATCAAAACACAATGAGGTACCACCTCACACCTGTCAGAATGGCTAACATTAACAACTCAGGCAACAACAGATGTTGGCGAGGGTGTGGAGAAAGGGGAACCCTCTTGCACCGCTGGTGGGAATGCAAACTGGCGCAGCCACTCTGGAAAACAGTGTGGAGATTTCTCAAAAAATGAAAAATAGAACTGCCCTACGACCCAGCAATTGCACTACTAGGTATTTATCCAAGGGATACAGTTGTGCTGTTTTGAAGGGACACATGCACCCCAATATTTATAGCAGCCCTATTGACAATAGCCAAAGTATGGAAAGAGCCCAAATGTCCATCGATGGATGAATGGATAAAGGAGATGTGGTATATATATAATGGAATATCACTCAGCCATCCAAAAGAAGAAATCTTGCCATTTGCATAATGTGGATGGAACTAGAGAGCATTATGATAAATGAAATGAGTCTGAGAAAGGCAAATATCATATGATTTCACTCAGATGTGGGATATAAGAAACAAAACAGATAAATGTATGGTGGGGGGAGCAAGAGGAGAGAGGGAAACAAACCACAAGAGACTCTTTTCAACGTTTATTTATTTTTGGGACAGAGAGAGACAGAGCATGAACGGGGGAGGGGCAGAGAGAGAGGGAGACACAGAATCGGAAACAGGCTCCAGGCTCTGAGCCATCAGCCCAGAGCCCGATGCGGGGCTCGAACTCACAGACAGCGAGATCGTGACCTGGCTGAAGTCGGACGCTTCACCGACTGCGCCACCCAGGCGCCCCAAGAGACTCTTAATGACAGAGAACAAACTGAGGTTGATGGAGGGAGGGTTAGGGGGATGGGCATTAAGGAGGGCACTTGTTGGGATAAGCCAACATCCCACTTGTATGTAAGTGATGAATCACAGAGTGCTCCTCCTGAAAACAATATTTCACTGTATGTTAACTAACTAGAACGTAAGTACAATTTTGGAAGAAAACAAAATAATAAAAACAACTTGAAAAAATAAAAAATAAAACTAAAAATGTCCACTGGTGGGGGGCCTGGGTGGCTCAGTCGGTTAAGCATCCGACTCTGGTTTCAGCTCAGGTCATGATCTCACGGTTTGTGAGTTTGAACCCCACGTCGGGATTCTCTCTCCCTCCCTCCCTCTCTCTCTCTGTCCCTCCCCTGCTCACACCCTCTCTCTTGTCTGTCAAAATAAATAAATAAGTAAACTTTTAAAAAAATGTCCATTGGATAGATCTCAATTCCAACTGACCCATCTACCTGCTGTGTAACCTCAAGTGACTTATTAAACCCCACTAGTTGGTTATTCAACTTTTTTTAAGTGGTCTTCAAGCTCAGTGAAGAGCCCAACATGGGACTTGACCTCATGATCAAGACCTGAGCTGAGATCAAAGGTTGAACACTTAACCCACTGAGCCACACAGGCGCCCCCTGGTTATTCAACTTTAAAATGGGCATAATACTATCTCGAAGGGTTATTATATAAAATAACAATATATATAAAATACAGGGTATAAAGTAAGTTGCAGTTTCTCTTTGTGAATCTCCTTGTCTCTTAATCTCACTGTTGTCACTGATACTCAGATCTATAATCAGGCTCAGCATTTCAGGACCTGTATCCCCAACTGTCTCTGAGGCATTTGTAACTATACGATCAGTAATCCAAAATTAAAAATATCTAAGACTAAGCTCAATTTTTCTTCACTCCCAACACTTCCCAATACATGAGACTGAAGCTTTAGAATCACCTTGGGCTCTTTCAAATCATGAAGTCCTCTCAATTCTTCTATTGAAATGTTTCATTAATAACCATCAGCCCCTATGGGGCACCTGGGTGGCTCAGTCGGTTAAGCGGCCGACTTCGGCTCAGGTCATGATCTCACGGTCCGTGAGTTCAAGGCCCATGTCGGGCTCTGTGCTGACAGCTCAGAGCCTGGAGCCCGTTTCAGATTCTGTGTCTCCCTCTCTCTCTGCCCCTCCCCTGTTCATGCTCTGTCTCTCTGTGTCTCAAAAATAAATTTAAAAATGTTAAAAAAAAAAATTAAAAAGGGGCGCCTGGGTGGCTCAGTCGGTTAAGCCTCCGACTTCGGCTCAGGTCATGATCTCGCGGTAAGTGAGTTCGAGCCCCGTGTCGGGCTCTGTGCTGACAGCTCAGAGCCTGGAGCCTGTTTCGGATTCTGTGTCCCCCTCTCTCTGACCCTCCCCCGTTCATGCTCTGTCTCTCTCTGTCTCAAAGATAAATAAACGTTAAAAAAAAAATTAAAAAAAAAATAACCATCAGTCCCTACACTGAAAAATGTTAATAATAATAGCTAACATTTCTATTTCCTTACAATGTACTAGGTATTTTCTAACATATTTATAAGGTATTTCTAAGGTGTATATATAAATTTATTTAATCCTCAAATAATCTAATGAGGTTTATTGCCCATTTTAGAGATAAAGAAACAGGCACAGAAAAGTTAAACTTGCCAGAAGTTATACTGCACAGCAGGGCTGGGATTCAAGGCCAGGCAGCCTGGCATCAAAGTCCTTACTCTTGGGGTGACTGGGTGGCTCAGTCGGTTAAGCGTCCGACTTTGGCTCAAGTCAAGATCTCACGTTTGTGGGTTCGAGCCTCGCGTCGGTCTCTGTGCTGTCAGCTCAGAGCCTGGCGCCTGCTTTGGATTCTGTGTCTCCCTGTCTCTGCTCCTCCTCCGCTCTCTCTCTCTTTCTCTCTCTTTCAAAATAAATAAATAAAAACTTAAACAAAAAACAAATGTGATGGAGGGGCGCCTGGGTGGCGCAGTCAGTTAAGCGTCCGACTTTGGCTCAGGTCACGATCTCACAGTTTGTGAGTTTGAGCCCCGCGTCGTTCTCTGTGCTGACAGCTCAGAGCCTGGAGCCTGCTTCAGACTCTGTGTCTCCCTCTCTCTCTGCCCCTTCCCCTGCTCACACTCTGTCTCTCTCTCAAAACTAAACATTAAAAAAAATTTTTTTTAAGCAGGGAAAAGCTGACAACAAACCTGGAAACAATCTCAGTGTTCATCAGTGGGGAGTGTCCAGACCCACCATGATACATTATACAATGTTAGTTTAAAAGAGATAATTTAGGGGCGCCTGGGTGGCTCAGTTGGTTAAGCGTCCGACTTTGGCTCATGTCATGATCTCACGGTTCATGAGTTCGAGCCCCGCATCAGTCTCTGTGCTAACGGTTGGAGCCTGGAGCCTGATTTGGATTCTGTGTCTCCTTCTCTCTCTGCCCCTCCCCACCTCCCCATCTTGCTCTCTATCTCCCTCTATCAAAAATAAATAAACATTAAAAAATAAAATCTTAAAAAAACACGAAGAAACAAAGTCCATAGTCCTCCTAACCACCTTGCATCACGTCTGCATGTGGACATGCCCCTTCCGAGAGCACCTGCCCAGCAGACAGCCGCTAAGCTGAGACTTTCTGAGTCATCCTCAGCCTCAAAGTCTATCCAATCTCCAGTTCAAGGTAAACACTGTATCAGGAAAATACCCAGATGGAAAGGGATTCATCTGCTAGGAATGGGGTCCCCCCTGACCACATCTTCACAATTTCTGCTGGCTCCAGGTCACTTGACAAACACACTTGACCACGGGGGGCATCGGCCCCCCCTGACTAAAGTTACCAAAAAAATGCTTCCCCTTGGGTCAACAGAGATACAGTTGCAAATGTTCAAGTAGAAACATTACTAGGCAGCTCAAGGAGAGGCAAACAGCAAAACTTCTACAACCCACAGAAATTAATAATCAAGTATAACTTTATGACCCTAATTTTCACCAGCCCTTCTGTTACAGCCCTTTCTGGTGCTTCACACTGACCTAAAGGGTGTGTCCTGGGGCAGCTTTTGATTTTGTATCGTACCAAGACCTGATGAGACCTCTACCCCAAGAGACAGAATCTTATCCCCAGGTATGGCCACCTCCCCACTGCCCCTCTAGCCCCAGAACTGCAATATTTCCCCAAAACTACTCCAACCTACTGTCCTAAACTATGTTTCTCAACATATGCAGAAAAAGGATTCCATAAAAAGGATACCCATTCACAATAAAATCCCTTGGCATTAAGAAAAACAAAAATAAAAATAAACCAGGGTTTCGCAATCTCTGCACTATTGACATTTGGATCAGGATAATTCTTTGCTGTGGGTACTGATCTGTGCCTCATCGGATGTTTAGAAGCATCCCTGGCTTACCCGTCAGAAGCCAGTCGTGACAACCAAACTTATCCCTAGATATTGCAACCTTTGGAAAACTACCGCTCGAGCCAACAGTCCTCAAGATGTGGTCTCCAACCAACAGCACCAACATCCCCAGGGCAATGGTTAGAGATGTAGGTTCCCAGGTCCACCTCAGACCCGCTGGATCTGAACTTCCAAAGGGAGAGCCCAGTAATGTGTGTCCTAATAACCCTCCAGGAAGGTGAAGCTTGAGAGCCAGTGCCCTTAAGTGACAGCCATCCTTACGGGCCAGAGGCAGCTCTGCTTTTCTCAGTCAGCATGGCTCTGGCCCCTGGGCCCAGCCTGTGTTTCTGGTCCACCCTCCTGGTCCCTGCTTGATTCATCCACCATCTCTTCCCATCAGTGGTTCAGGCTGCTTCTACCCCTGGAAAATCCCGGCTGCTCCACTTGGTGTTTCAAGCTATGAAGCAGACCTCCCGTCACCAGAACAAAGGCTACGGCCTCAAAGGCAGGCACTACCTCTCTCTAGAGACCAAGAGCCAGAAAGAGACCCTCTCGCTCATTGAGTTCCAGAGCCCAGATGTCCCTCTTCTCTGCCAGGGACTCCACTGTTGCCTGCTGTGGGGCAGAAGCTGGGACGGGCAGGGCCTGGGCTCTAGGCACCAGCCCCAGTACTCCCCAGGTTCTCTCCAGGTTCCTCAGGATGGCTCACTGCTCAGGTGCTCCGCAGGAAAGCGATCCCTGGGAATTTCCCTGGACAGAGTCCACAACTGGTGTCCACACAACACAACCCTCTGCTAGAACAGACTGACTGGACCTTCTTCCTCCCCTGCTCCAAAACTGTCACCAGCTCAGGTGTTAGCCAATAAAGGCACAGAGTCTTTAGTCAGAATTCATGGTTTTCCATGGAGGGTGATGGGGCAGAGGGGTCTGGGGTCAGACTCCAACAGGGGCCAACTCTGGCCTCACGACTCAGCAGGGACAGGGCCGGAGGGTGATGGGGCAGAGGGGTCTGGGGTCAGACTCCAATAGGGGCCAACTCCGGCCTCACGGCTCAGCAGGGACAGGGCCCCTAGGCCAAGTCACGTAACCTCTTTGCATCAGTTTCCTGGTCGATAGAACAGAATGAAAACCCTAATCAGAGCACTGGTGGGAGGATCACTGAAATCATGTACCTAAGCTCCTGGTTTTACTACACAAAAGCATTTTCACTGAACCTTTGTTTTGATGACATATTTGGGACTTTACAACCATGAATTTGCCCCTGGCATGCTTTCCAAAACAGGTACCCCAGGCCTGGAGCTACCCCTGGGAGGAATGAGCAGGCATGCAGATTGCCCTGTAAGCTGGCTCAAGACGCCCATGGTCCTCGGGGTATAGCACTGAGAGGAAAGGAGCGGGTGCCCCTCCCGCGGGGCCACCCCAGCCTTCCCAACCAGAGCATGCGCCTCCCAGCTCTAGGTCTGCCACTATCCGTTATCCGGAAGTAACTGATTTCAGAAGTCCCTTTCATATCTGAAATTCTAAAAGGGAATCATTGAAACAACATCAGGAACCAAGCTAATTGAGTATCAATCAGGAGTGAATAGTAAGCAAGTGCAAAGGGCCCGGAAGTCACTAAGAGAATAAAAGGCGTTTCAGCTCAGGAACAGCTCTGCCGAGGCGCCTGCGTCTACGAGGCGCCTGCGTCTACGGCATCTATATTATCATTAACGCCTCTCCTTCACTTGACTTCTTGCCAACTGCTCCTTGTTGCCATGGTAACAGCCCTTCCACTCAGGTGGGCCTAGTGAACTTGCCCCTCCCATCTCTCCTTCCCGCTCCCCGGCCCTGCCAGGCTCCCTCAGTCCTCGCCCCTGCCCAGGGGCTGGCTTCTAGGTCCCCACTCTCACCATGTTGGAGATGCTGCGGGTATTGGCCGGGTTCAGCATGACGATCTCAGTGGTGATGTGGCCTTCCACAGCCTCCGTCATCTCGTCCACTGTGCAGTTGATGGACGGGTCGTAGATCTTGAACCAATTGTCAGCATACCAGCCGATGAGGAACCACACGTACTTCTTCCCGAAAAGCCGCTCCTTGTACACCTGAATGCAGAGGAGGAGGGAGGCTGGGCCCTTCGTTCTCCTTTTATTTCCCTTGACACTCTCCAGCCTCTTGGGAATCAGAGAAGAGCAGAGAATTGAAAAGAGGAATCTACAAGTCTCGGGGGGGAGTGGGAAAGACTCGGCGATTCCTCCTTCTGAGCTCCTCCCCAGCTAGTCAGGAAAGATGGGACTCGGGCTCCTGCAGAAGCACAGAGGGTACAAAACTGAGATCTGGAGAAAGTGCTGTGTGCGAGAAGCCAAGATGGGAGGCAGAGTCAACAGACAGGAGCATCGCATTACTCGTCATCTCACAGCATCTGCTATCAACCTGATCAGAGATGCAAACAGGAGACCCCACAACACACCCAACGTACAGAGCCCACCCAGACCCCTGCCTCCTCTGATTCCAACTCTACCTCACAAAAAACTTTCCGGGCTTCGGTCTCATAGAACAGTCCCACGATGATCCGGGCATCCTGGCGCTGCAGAGTGGACAGAAACAGCTGCTGGGGGAGGCCTGGAAACAGCCAGCTGCTGAGGGAGGCCTGGAAATAGCCAGCTGCTGCCACGGCATTCATCCCCTGCCCCAGAGTGCTTAATGCAGGGTTCTGCTGGAGGGGTAGCATAGAAATGTCACTGGACAATGGAAATTAACCTCCCCAGGAGATGCTACTGTCTCGCAGAGTCAAAATTCTGTGATGCGATAGAGATGTTAGCTGGGGGGTGGAGGAGAGGGGAAAGTGGGTGATGGGCATTGAGGAGGGCACTTGTTGGGATGAGCAGTGGGTGTTATATGGAAACCAATTTGACAATAAATTATATTCTGGGGCGCCTGGGTGGTGCAGTCGGTTAAACGTCCGACTTCAGCCAGGTCACGATCTCGCGGTCCGTGAGTTCGAGCCCCGCATCAGGCTCTGGGCTGATGGCTCAGAGCCTGGAGCCTGTTTCCGATTCTGTGTCTCCCTCTCTCTCTGCCCCTCCCCCATTCATGCTCTGTCTCTCTCTGTCCCAAAAATAAATAAATAAACGTTGACAATAAATTATATTCATAAAAAAAAGAGATGTTAGCTAGCATGGGTTGTAATCGTATTGCAACACATCAATGTGTCATCACAGCTTATATAATATTACACATCAATTATATGCAACCTATAATATGTAACATGCAACATATAACTGCATGCTACATATATATATATATATATATATATATATATATATATATATACACACACACACACATATGTATCAGATCAACTCGTTGCAGGCTGCAAGCTTACACAATGTTATACACTAATTATATGCCAACAACCTGCCTGTCTGGTTCTCCTCTCCAGCCCACCACTGTCCCCCCAACCCGGTCCCTCTGCAGGCTGAGCCCACCACTCCCAGCCACCCCACCTTAAGGTTTTTGACAGGCACAGCTGGATCTGAGAAGAAACTCTGGCGGAAAGTAATCTCGATTCCAGCCTCCTTCACTCGTTCCTCTAGGTCGTCCAGAGTCTTGGGTGGGAATAACAAAAAACGGAGAAAGCACAGGTGCACAGTGGCATAAAGACCGGAGATGCTACCTGGGGATCATACGCTCTGAAGTGGAGGAACCGCAGTTCTGACCCTTCCTTCAATGGCATCTGCCCCAGGGTGGGAAGAGCTCAAAGGAAAGCAGCTGGGGTCTCAGGGATGGTCCTACGTGGGAAGGTACTTATGAGCCCCTCGCAAGGATCTGTGTCCTGGGAGGTCACGCTATCCCCCCACCCCCACCCCCCGCCAATCCCTACCAAGCAGCAAACATGGGGGAGAGCAGAACAGAGGAATCGGGGAAAGATGAGACAGGGTCTGGTGTGCGCACGATGGTCTCAACCTCAAGAGGCAAGTGGGCAGACAAAAGGATCACAGAAGAATGTCCTGGTCACTGAGAGAAAGTCAGGGGAGGATTGAAGGGCTGCTGAACATGAGGGCGGGTGGAGGATGCAAAGACCGGAATAAAAGGAGGGGCTGCCTCCGTCAGCTTCAGAGCCCTGAGCTTCCTCTTTTCCACCCGTGCTGTTCCAGAGACGTCTTCTGCCTCTCCCGTCCCTCCTTCTCCGTTCCCACTCACACCTGCCACCCCGAGCGTCTCTGGATTTGCTGCCTTTCTGGGTTCTTCTCTCACATTCTCTCTCTCATCTCATCTGAACTGTGGAGTGAACCTACTTTATTAGAAGTGGGTCATTTGGGTCTGTCTGGGGAAGAGAACATCAAAGGGAAAAAATGTCCTAAAACTAAGAAGTTGGGAAGAATCTTGAAAACCCAGCTCTGCTTATCCCTCTGGCTACAGAAAGAACATGCACCTAACCCAGTCGGAATTTGTCTGCTTTTGATAAAGAAACAGGATCTTCTCCCCAAAAGGGATCCTGGCCACATGTCTCCACTGGCACGTGGAAAATGCGCTCTCACCGAGGTGAAGACCTCAGTGGTCTGCTGGATGGTGGCGATCTTCCTCCAGCCCCACTTCTCAAAGAGCTTCACCCGGGTGGGATTGTGGAGTGTGGCCGACGGATGAGTTCGAAAGAACGTAGGGAAACGCTGCCGGTTGGACAGGGCCGGTGAGCTGGAGCCGTAGGAAAGCTGAGGGGCAGACACAGCGCGGGGCACACTCACGCTCCAGGCTCCCAGGAGAGGGGACCCTCACAGACCCACCGCCTGGCACCGGTGCCTGTTCCCTGGTCTGACTTCACTTCCGTCGGACAAGAAGCGAAGTCAGCTGCAGCTATCAGCCCCCTGCTGCCAGGAGGCCCCAAAGGACCAGGAGTCCTGCACCCGGGTCCCTCCACAGCCCTCTTACATGCTGTCCACCCCTGTTCAGCCCCCACCTTCTGAAACCCCCCCCCACCCCCACCTACCACAATGAGGTTCCACATCCTGGCGGCCTCGGCCACAAGTGTGGAGACAGAACTGCAGCCAGGCATGAGGATGATCTTGATGGGGTCGTTGTAGAGCAGCTCGTACAGGTACTTGGTGGCTTGGCCTGGGTCACACTGGATGGGAGGGGGTAAGCGTGGGTTCTCCCGGTGCCCCCCCCCCCGCATCTCCAACAATCTAGTCACTCCTCGAGGACCCATCCCACCGCTGCACCCTTGTGTGCTTTCACCATTTTCTCCTGCCTACCCTCTCCTGCACGCACCTCCATCCGTGTTCATGCAGACACAATCTCCCCTCCCTTCAGCCCCTGCTCAGACAGCCCCAGCCTCACTTCCTCTAGCACCCCTGTCCCTTTTCCCCTGTGTCTCTGCTCCAAATCTCTGTGAGTCTGCAGGAATGTGAATAAACTCTCCCCAAGTCCGCAGACAGGCTCCTCAAACATGGCATGAAAATTCCTCCCTCGCCTCTCCCCACCGTCCATTTTCCCCCGGCTCTTCCCTTTCCAGGGCTAGAGATAAACAAACAAGAGAGAACAGGGAACAGGACCACCAGGGGGTCCTGCTGGGCGATCCCTCCCCTCCTGCTGGGCTCTGACATTTGAAAAAGAAGCCTGGGGCGAGGGAGAAACAGGTGAGGAAAGAACTGGGAGAATAAATAGAAAAGGACTCTTAACAAACCGGGTGTTTTTAGGGGTGCGTGAAGGGGAGGCAGAGAGCGGGGGAGGGCAGGGGTGCTGGGAGGACGGCGCGTGGGGAGGAAGAGCCCCGTGGTCTCCCCCTGCCTGTTCCCCTCCTGCTGAAGTTTGACATTTCAGAAGCCGCTGGAGCCCCAAAGGAAGCAGAGAAGAAATGGAAGCCAGTGGGAAGCCAGGGCAGAGGAGAAACAGGAGGCACAGGGGACTGGGGGGGGGGGATGGAAAAGGGGGGGCCGGCAGTGAGCAAATAAGGAAGGCCCCCTAGAGCTGCTCGCTTCCCACTGAGGCCTGACATTTGAGACCCTGTGGGAAGCTGGAGCAGGGAGCCAGGTGGGGCAGGAAGAACAACACTCCCCCCCCCCCCCCCCCGCTAGGAGGGGCTTCTCCGGCAGGCCCCACCATCCTGAACTGCCCCAGGGGGTCACTGCAGATCCTCCCCCAGCCCACCGCAAGGCCCCTGGTGCCCCCCTCCTGGCTTGAAGGAAGGGTAGGCAGAAACACAGACACACCAGAGCATACACACAGGGCCACTAGCCTGCCCCACGTCTCTTCCTCCGCTTCTCCTTCCTCCCCTACCTGCTCTCAAACCCTTTCCCTCCACACCCTGCTCCTCACTGCAGATTCCCTCCGTGTGATGCCCACCCCCCTCCCCCAAAGACTTCCTCTCAGCCTCCCCTCCGCTCTCTTCTGCAAAGGATCCGGATTGGCAGGCAGGAAACCACAGGAAAGCGCACATTCCTGTTAGTCTGCTTCTCTCAGGCCCCCCTCCCCACCTGCTTCCCAGCACCTCTGGGGACTCCCCTCTCATGGTGGAAGAGTCTGAGCCCACACCCAGAGCTCCTGCTGACCCCAGTCGTGACACCTGCACCCAGCCCTCCCAGGCTCCCGCCCCAGACTCCCACCTCCAGCAGCCCTGACCCTCTGCCCTAACTCCTAACTCTTTTCCAGCTCCCTGCTGTGCCTGCACAGGCGTCCTGGGGTCATCTACCTAGGCCTCCTGCACGACAGGATTTCGTGCTCATTCTGGACCAGACAGTTAGAACATGTGTTTGAAACAAACTCCTCTAGCATGGAGAAGTTTAGGAGCCCCTCCCCAAGTGTCAGGAGGGATCTGAGTCCCCTCCCCAAGCTAACGGTCCCCATGCACCCCACCTTCAACCCCATTCCTGCCCCCTCTTCCCACACAAACCATTTCTAGGTGCAGATGGCTGTTGGAAAGAGTGACAATAAATCCTGAGTCCAGCCAGGTGTAAGATGACCGTCTCATCACCTCTGCACTCCACGGTCTCCCAGTCCCTCGCGTTTCCGGGGCCACACGTCAGACAGGATAAATCTGAGGCCGGAAGCCACATCCTTCCCCACGTTCCCAATTACTCAAACGGGACATAGGGTGGGCAAGGAAACTCATGGCCAACCCAAATTTTCTCACCTTCCGCCTTCCTCTGGTCCCCGCCTCCCTAACCCTTCGTGCTGGTCCTTTCTCACATCCTAGAGGCCACGGTGCTGAACGGAGGAGCCACTCCAGACCCAAGTTCCACAGGAGCCCAAGGACTGATCTTCACCCCAGCCCTCCTGCTTGCCCCCTCCCCCACGGCCCTTCTTGCTGGTTCTCTCTTCCGCCAGTTCCCAGACTCCCTCTATCCCTAGGCTCTTGTGCGGGCTCCCTGCAGACCGCTAACCCAGTTCGTCGCCCATCTCCCAACCGTTAGCCCCTCCCCAAGCACAACACGCAGTGTAACCCACAACCCAGGAACCCTCAACCCGGTTCTGGTGGAGAATGAGCAGAAACCTGGTGGAGCTCACCCCTACCTGGCTGTTTCGTTGCGATACATACACGAGAGCACGCAAGTCCCTCAAAATTTCCCTTACTCAGTCCCCATTCCTCCCAGCTCCAACCTGCTGTCAAGATTTACCTCGTTACCATGGAAAACGTGAGCCGGCCTCAGCTCCTGCCTCGGACACCTCCTCCACCCCTCCACCCACCCCGGGAGGTAACGGACTCCCCAGAGGGTCAGGGTCAGCTGGTGCCCTACACCCATCCCCAGTTCCCCCACCCCCGCCCCCAGGTCCAGGGGTCCTGGGGAGCGGAAGGGTCACGCTCCCAGAACGACCCACCTCCTAACCCCCTGACCCTCATCTTGAACCTCCAGCCCCTCTGACTCTCCCCAGGCTCCCACACCCCAGCCCACTTCCCTCCAGTCACACGTGAGAGGGGTCCACTTCGCCATCCCAGCGGTCACCCAGGCCAAGGCGCGTGGCTGGCCTCCTGCCCCGCTGTCCCCTTGCCCCCTGTCCTCCTATCCCTGTCCCCCTGCCCCCTGCCTCGTGTCCCCTGCCCCTGTCCCCCTGCCCCGTGTCCCGTGTCCCCTGCCCCCTGTCCCCTGCCCCCCCTACCCCTGCCCCTGCCCCCTCCCCGCCCCCGCCAGGACTACCTTGCTGTCGTGGTGGATGAGCTTGAGCTCGTAGTCCGGCAGGATGTCCCTGCGGCTGTTGACGTCCTCCAGCGCCATCTCCACCGCGGGCTGGCAGGCCTGGCCCCCCGGCCAGCCCCCGCTCATGGGGAACAGCGCCCCGATGTACACTGCGCGCCGCTCTGAGGAGGGGTGCGAGGGGACCCGCGGGTGAGGCCGCGGGAGGTGAGGGGAGTGGGAGGCCCACGCCGGGGCCACCCCCGCCGCCATCACCACCAGGAGCGGCAGCGGCCACCCCGCCCGGGGAGAAGGGACCCCCGGGCCCATGGCGTGGGGGGGGGGGGGCTGCTTGGTGGGGAGGAGCTCAGGGGGGACACTTTTCCCTGGGAGGGCTGCTGAGGGGGTGTCGAGGCGGCGCCTCCATCCCGGGTTTCGGAGGGCGCAGGGGGCCGGAGCCCCCAGGACGCTCGGAGGGCTGGCTCCCCGTGGCCCCCGCGGCTCCCGCCACCGCCGCTGCCGTGGCCACCGCGGACTCTCCTCGCGGACTGACCGACCGACCGAGGGGAGGAGGAGACGGACGGCTGGGAGGGGGCCCTGACGTCACGGGCGGCGCGCGGCGGCTGGGGGAGGGGCGGAGGGAGGCGCGCGCGCGTGGGAACGCCGGGGGAGGGGCGGCGGACGCGACCCCCGCGGGACGCCAGGGAGGGGCGTAGAGGGGAGGGGAGGGGGCGTGCCGGGAGGGGGGAAGGGGGGTGGAGAACTGGGGCGAGAACGGGGGTGTGGACGGACGGGCGGATGGATGGGGCGGGGGCGGCCGGGAGGGGGGGGGGGAGACAGGACGCGAAGGACCTAGGATCCGAGGAGGGAGAGGGAGGGGTGGGGAGGGCAGGGGCGGGGGTGCGGGGTCTGGGGGGGGAGGGGGGCAAGGCCTGGCCCTGAGACGCGTGCGCGTGGCTGGCGGGGGCGCCTGGAGAAAGCCCGGGGAGGTCGGGGGGAGCCCCGCGGGGAGGAATTGGGGGGCCCCGCCGGGCTCTGCCCTCCGGGAGGAGCGGAGTGGGGAGGAGGCGGAGCCGAGCGCGGGGCGCCGAGCGGGGAGTCGGGAGGGACCGCAGCCTCGCAGAAAACCGGGACTGGAGGCAGAAACCAGGTAGGAAGGAGGGGCCGGCCGCAGACGGGGGCGGGGGGCGAGAAGGACGGGCCCCCACCGCCTGGGGTGCAGGGGCGCGAGTGGGGGTTCGGGGGTGCAGTGCGCGAGAGGAGGGCTGTCATCTCACCTGAGTGCGGCGTTCGATTCACTGGCAGCAGGAAAGACGGGGATCAGAGAAGAGTTACCACCGGCGCCCGGCTTCCCCGGCCTGAGCCCAGCCCCCTCCCACACCTGTCCATGCCGGGAGGCCCGCGTGCAGCAGAAGCCTGCGTCTCTGAGAGGGGGGGGGGGAGGGTGCCTGGGGATAAGAGCAAGGTGGGGCTGTGGGTCAGGACCTGTTGGTTTTCTTCTTTCATTGTTCATAGGACAACAGAATTTGAGACAGGACATGGGCAGATTCTGGCTTTGTGGAGCCTAAATATTATAAAATGCAGGGGTCTCTCTTTAAGAAGAAAAAACTGCAAATTACAAATACAATTGATTTTAAACTGTTGCTGTTAAAATCTTACTTTCACATTTTTTACAAAAAGCTATGACCGTGTGAGCACATTACTAGAGCACAGGAAGAGACCCTGGATAGGATTCCCAGTTTCCAGACTGGAGTGGTAAGGTATACGCAGAGCAATGACATTAGGGGACGAAGCCAGGCCAGGACCTCCAGAGAGTCTGCAAAAGTGGGGGACGCACGAGGTCGGCCTGGATCCCGGGGACAAGAGTGCAGGGGCAGAATCTGGGTGCCCAGGACAGGGGGCATTCTGCTGAATGAAATGAGAGAATAGGTGTCGGACACGAGACTGAGCGCCCTGGGGAAGGACGGACGTTCTCCGAGACCCTCCTTTTCCCCTCCCCCCTCCCCGGGTCATCCTTTAGTGCTCTGACAGTTCTGCCCCCAATCTTAAGTCTTTTTAAACTTCACCCTGATAACTTTCCACCCCAGATATTCCTCCCAATCTTAATGTTTTTTCTAAGTATGATATGATTTATTTCTGAGTCTTTACAATAATCCAGTTATATAACAAATGGAAAGGAATCAATTGTAGAAGACGGTTATGCCTAGAAAGTTCTAAGTTTAGAGATAGGCTAGGGGAAACTGCAGTGTTTAAACCTTAAGAAAGGTGACGGAGGGTGAGATTCATAACGGAAAAGAGAACATGTAGAACTGGGAGCAGGGAGGAGATCTCTAAAGAGGAAGGTAGAGGAAGGGGGCCCAGCGTAGGCGAGTGGACACTGATGCTGCAGAAGGGGGCTGGAGAGAGGCAGGCGAGGGCAAGAGTTGGGTTTTCACCTCCACTTCCCCAAAGCCCCCCCCCATTTTGCATGGCACCCCTTCCCTTCCCGCCATCCCTTCCACCCCGCTCCCAACCTCTGGCACGCGTCCTCAGCTGCATGCAGGCAGCCGGTCCCCTCACCCTGGCAGTGGGGCTTGGGAGCACTCCACTGGCCCTGACTACAGATGCTGCGGGAGCTGCCCACCAGATGGAAGTCAGGGTCACACCGGAAATCCACCCGGGCTCCGTCCAGAGCGGGGAGGTCCCCACCCGTCAGGAAAACCTTCCCGTTTTCCAGGGCCAAGTATGACTTGGAGCAGATTCGGACTGTGGAGAGACACAAAAAGGAAAAGAGAGGCACGTTGGGGAAGGGGGCCTCAAGCACCCCACTCTTCAGGAAATCTGGCGTCCTCTCCTCCCTTAACCCTGGAAGCATCCGCACCCCACCCAAGGAAAGGGAAAAGGCGTTTCCATGGTAGGAACCTGAGGTGGGGCTGTAGGTGCCCAGAAGGGAATCTTTTCAAAGTCAGCGGCAGTGGGCGGTCCCCTGGCTTTGAGAGTGCGGATGTGTAACTTTAGATGCACAATTGGATTTACCTTTCTTATTATAGTTGGCTTACGGTAATGTCAAACTGGGTTTCGCTTCGTGGGTATATGGCCTCTGCGTTGGAGACAGAGGTATTCAAGACTGCAGTGAAACCATTTTACGAGGGTTTTTGCACAATCTGCCACTAGTCCTCAAAGAGAAGAACTCACAAGCAAGATGAATAATCAAGTTATTTTGTCAAGTGGTCAGTGGCCTAATGCAGGGAGGATGAGATGAGGTGATGTGTGGGCTGCTGACTTCACTGCCTCCAAGTGCGGTAGGGAAGTCCCTCTTGCATGGTGTGAGCTCTGTAAATGTCCTTGTGAATTGTGACAGTGGTTGAAAGTGCTGACCTAAGCAATAATGCTAAGTGTGAGGCAGGCCGAGGAATGATCTAGAAGAGAAGAGGGGCTTGGGGATGCTACTCACCGCAGCGGCTGGGAGTGTCCATGTCTGTCCAGGAGCCGTTGGCCAGGCACTTGCGGACCTTGGGCCCCACCACCTCGCGCTCCCCCCGGCACACGTACTCGATCTCATAGTCCACGGGCAGGAAGTTGATCGCCTTCACCTGGTCCCGAGTCAGGCCCCTGTACCTGATGCCCCCTTCCCAGGGCGGGTGTATGATCTGGCACCCTGAGGGGTGAGTGGAAGGCATCAGAGAGGAATGGCGGGGAGGGGAGGGACAGAGGGCGTGGTCAGCGGGCAGGTGGCGGGCCCAGGGGAGCAGCTGCGGTGCCAGAGGGTGGGGGTCGGGACGGGTACAGAACCCGGGACGAAAGGAGAGAGGGCTCGGCGAGCTCGCCAGTGAGGAAGGAAGGGTGCAGGTTGGGGGTGATGGGCAGAATTAAGAAACGGTGAAGGGGTACACTGTGCCGGCGAGCTTGGTAAAACAGACTGGAGGAGGGTTTTTGAGCGAATTAGGCTGAGAGGGCAGGGGGGCCTTAGGCTCCCTGGGCAGCAGTGCAGGCAAGGAAAGAGGGGTGGGGTTGGGCCCATCATGCAGGGTCCCCGAAAGGTGGCCTATGCAGCAGTGTGGGGCAGACAAGAGGGGGCGCTGGGTCACAGGCGGGGGTGATGGAAAGGAGGTCAGGGATGTCACAGTGGGTCCGGCGGACGGGACAGGAATGGGGACCAGAAAAAGGGAGGGGGAGGGGCAGGGAGAGGGGGAAGGGGATGGGGGTGCCCGAGGTCGCCGGCGAAGGTGCACCTTCCGAGGTGGCGTTGGGGGTCTGCGCCCCGCCCGCGCCCGGGGGGCGGAGGAAGAGCGGCGCCAGCGGCAGCAGCAGCAGCAGCAGCAGCATCTGAGTGACAGGAGGCCGTGAGGGCCGGACCCCCGCCGGCCTGGCCCAACCCGGGAGGCCCGCCCGGCCTCGCCCGCCCGGCCTCCCGGGGCCCGGACCCGGCCCCGACCCGGCTCCTCCCGCCGACGAGACGCGCGCCCGGCGGAGGAGGCGGGGGCGGAGCCCCGCGCGGGGTGGGGTGGGGGGGGGGGAGGAGAGAGCGCCGGTCCCCACCCTCCTCCTGCCTCCCTCGGCCCCCCACCCTCCCGGGACTCCACCTCTCGGCCCCCGCGCCCCGGCCCGGCCCTCCCCCGCGCGCCCCTCGCGGATCCCGGCTGCCGGCCCGGCTCTTACCTCTGCGCCCGGCCGGGCTCCCCGGCTCCGCGGCTCCCCGGCTCCCCGGGCCTGCAGGCCCCAGGCCCGGCCGCTCCTCCCGCTCCCCTCCGGTCTCCCCGACCGTCCCCTCCGCCCGGCCCTCCTCCCAGCGAATCCGCGCTCCGGCCCGGGTCGCCCTGCCCTCGCGCTCCCCCAAACCCCACCCCGGTCTCTGCTTCCCGGGGCGGCGGCGGCCGCGGGAGCGGGAGCCGGGAGCGAAGGAGGCGGCGCCGGGGACCGGGGGAGGCTCCGGGCGGAGGGAAGAAGGAGGGTGCGGAGCCGGCAGGGCGGGGGGGGGGGGGGGGGGAGGGCGGGGGAGCCCGAGGAGCGGGCGCCTCCCACAAGCAGAGCCCCGGGAGCCGCCCCGGATCCCGGCCCCGCCCTGGACCGCCCCCGGCGCCGGCGGGTAGGGGGCTCGGGCGCGCACGCACCCCGGGCGGGGGGCCGGCGGGCGGGCCTCGGGGCGCCGGGGCGGGCTGGGGGGGGGCGGGTGCCGAGGGGCCGCGAGCCGCAGGCGGGGACGCAGGGATGCAGGGTTGCAGGTGGAGGAGGCGGCCCCGAATCGCGGTGAGAGGAGGGAGGCGGGGGCCGCGAGGGGAGGAGGAGAGCCAGGCAGGTGGGAGGGAAGGAGAGCTGAGGTCAGAGCGGGAAGGGCGGAGGAGAAGGGGGGCGGGGGGGGGTGAAGACCGGGCGACCTGAGCGGCCCCCGAGGCCCAGCAGCTTAGCCTGGCTGTCCTGGGAAGGTCCCTCGGAGAAAGGGCTGGAAGCTAGAGCCGGGGAGAGGAGCACCCTGAGAGAAGCTGAGGCGGCGGGAGCAAACAAGGGATATAGGGGGGCCTCCAGCGGAGCCGGGCCCAGCGGCCTGTCTACTCCAGCGGGGCCCAGCGGCACCCTGTCTACTCCAGCGGGGCTCAGCGGCACCCTGTCTACTCCAGTGGGGCCCCAGGCCCAGTGTTTCCTGAATGATGGAGAGGCACAGGCCTAGGGACCAGCCCGTGGCCGTGGCCTTTGTGCAGTGGTGAAGGCTGCGTGTGTGTGTGTGTGTGTGTGTACGTGTGTGCATGTGAGTGTGTGAGCATGTGTTCGTGGTCGTATGAATGTGCGTGTTCGTGTGTGCGCACGCATGTGCGCATGTGGTTGTGTTCGTATGCGTGTGTTCCTGTGCCTGCACGTGTGTTTATGTGTGCGCACGTGCGTGTGTGTGCATGGGAGTGAGCGTGGGCTGCTGGGGGAGACGGGATTCCTAATGGGGGACAGGCAAACAGTATGTAACTGATCTGACCTGAGGGTCTCATCCTTTAGCCCTTTTTATAGCAGGTATCTTCCAACGAATCTTTTACTGTGCAGAATTGAAATTCATAGATGATACAACCTACCTACACACAGAACTTAAAAATCAGCGTGCTTCCCTGTCCATACCATAGAGGAGAAATGACAGAATAATTTGTGATAAAATAACATAAACATGCTAACGTGTGACTGTTGAGGCCCCACCACACTGGCCACACCTGTCCACACAAGCACACGCAGATGCAGGTGCTGAGGCAGTGACTCACCTACCTCCAGCATGTTGCCATCGATGAAGCGATTTAAGGAAATGTTGGACAACTCTTGGTACCAAAGTGAACCTTCCCTAGATTTACACAGAACTGTAATTGTGTTCCTAGAAAGTTCATTGTATAGTAATACCATTTTTTAAACACTATTAATTTCCAGGCTCAGATAATTAAACACAGGTTTTCGCCTACATGAATGTCCTAGGGGACACTTGGGAATCTGGATGAGGGACAATTTATTGTGCCCGCTATGTTTGGAAGAATATCTTATTCCCCTGCCCTGCTCATAACGGCCAACAATGGCCCCTCATCACTGTAAGCACAGAAGAAAACACCACAGATTGTTTTTTGATGTTCTCTAGGGAGTGTTTGAGACCCTTTGAGCTAGAAGTTGGGCAGAAGGGAGGAAGAGAGTGGGGCAGGATTTCTAACCACTCAAAGCAATAGACACCCTCCTCAGCGTGGCCTGATGTCCTCTCAGCAGGGTGGAACCAAAAAACGTGGGTGTCGACTGAAATAAAGTTACTGACCCCAGGACAACATGTGGATGAGGAATTTCCTAGCCTGCTTTGAAAAGAAGAGTTTCCTGTCTGCCTGGTCTGAAGGCTACTTCAGCTGTCTGGCCAGCAGAGCACCTCTCTCTGCGCTTCTGCGTGGTCCTGGCAAAGCTGATGCCCAGGAGGACACCCCTCCCAGACCCAGCATGGCCTCTCTGGAGGGGTGAATCTGCATAGGCACCCTCTCAGGAGCCCCCAAAGGAGTTCTCAAAGCCCTCATCTAAACCTTCACTCTGGCAGCTTCTCTCTGGCTTCCCTGAAGTCCTGATCCCTTTGCTGGTCTGAGTTGAGGGGGACAGAAGGGTGGAGTGCCCCCCTGGAAAAGAGCAGTCTGTGATTCCGTGAAATTGAACATTATTTTGGTGTTATTTATCGCCACGCTGCTGGTGCTAAATCAGAAAAGGAAACACCTTTAATGTCCATATCACAGAGTATTGGTTTAGTACCTTGGAATGTATTCATTCCATGTTTAAAACAGCAGCCAATGATATTAACTTGGGAAAATATGAGAATTTGAGGCGGGGAGACAGAATACAAAATTTGTACAGTTGTGGTATATATGTGTTTAAAAGCTGGAAGAAAATACATCAAGGGGCACCTGGCTGGCTCAGTCAGAAAAGCAAGTGACTCTCGATCTTGGGTTCATGAGTTTGAGCTCCACGTTGGGTGTAGAGGTGACTTAAATAAATAAAACTTAAAAAAAATACATCAAAATGTTAGCAGTAATTGCCTCTGGGGCCATGAATAATTGGGCACCTTTTTTTCTTGACGTTTGTTATTAAATTTTAGTTCCAATGTTTTACAAGTGTTACCTTTATAATCCTTTTTTTAAGCTTTCTTTTTAACTGCCCTCGGGACTCTGAAACTGTTCACCTTTTTCCACCAGCACCTACAACTGCATCCTCCGGTGTCCCTGCCCAGATTCCCCAGGACACTTACCAAAGCCCACCCCCCACCGGTACCCAACGCCCATCCACTCCTCTTCCTTCCACCAGGCACCAAACTCCTCTCCTCCAGGGAGGACACACTCAATCCCGTCCCCTCTGCTTTGCGCCCTTGCTGACATGTCCTCCTTTTACAGTTTCTGACCGTCTCTGACTCCTGAGAACGGTGCCAGTCTTCCTGTTCATGTTATTTCTCGTGCTCCCAGCTCCTTTCCTGTCTTCCGCCTCAATTTCTGCCTGGCATGGAGAGCACAGAGCCCAGAACTTAACACCCCACACACCCCACAAACATATTAGCCCAAGTAACCCAACTCACTCATGGTCTGCTGGGCGCTACGTGCCCTCAGTGGGCATCTAACTTAATTCTCACCCAGCCATGCAAAGTAGGTATAACGTCCTTCTTTTGGAGCCCAGTAAGCTGCAATCTGAGGACAGTAAGTACAAATCGGAGGTCACCGGCTATGCAGTTGACAGAACCAATAGTGGAAACACTTAGTGCGGTTCCAAATTCTTTCCACAGTGTCAGGAGATTTGGTTGCAAGGCCCTCCTCTTAGCCAACGTCCACCGCAGGGCGTTCCTTATCAGACGTCACGGAGCATCTCAGTTTGCCATCCGAATTAGCAGAGGGTGGTGGGTATGCAAGGGGGGTGTTCACGTCCACCTGCCCCTCCTCTTGCGTTGGGGTGAAAGTCCTGGCCTCAGGGAAGCCCTTCTGTCCTACACAGCTCTTGTGATTTAGAAAAGCATATGGGGCAAAGGCTTAAAATTCAAACATTTACATTGCCAGGCTTCACCCTGGTGTTTCAGTGACGGCTTGAACCTTCCTCCATACTCCGCGCCGACTGCCAAGGCTTTCTTGTTGGACCCTTCCCATCATGTTCCATTTCCATGTCCTCCCTCCTCCTCTAACGGGACGGTCTCACAGAGCTGTGGGGCCTGGAGAGGGCAGGGGCGGGGGTAACCATTCTTTAACAAATCTTCTCCACTGCTCCCCACACAGTTCTCTCTCACTGTATGTTCTTGACACTGCTGGCCTTGGTGCTTTTGAGCCAGGAGAAGGAAACAGGAAAATTATAAGGTCATTTCTATTATGTCTTTACAGGCACATCCAGGGGAATGGAGCGTGGAGCTCAAAAAATTCAGTGAAATAAAAAAGGGCCACACACCCCCCCCACCCCCACTTCCCACAAGGTGTTCTGGGTCAGGGGCAGCTGTCTCCCAGGTGCTCTGAGCCAACAGCCAGATTACAAAGCTGACAGTGGGGTGCCTGGGGAGCTCAGTCGGTTAAGCATCCGGTTTCGGCTCAGATCATGATCTCGCAGTTCAGAGGTCACGATCTCCTGGTTGGTGGGTTCCAGACCCGCGTCAGGCTCTGTGCTGGCAGATCAGAGCCTGGAGCCTGCTTTGGATTCTGTGTCTCCCTCTCTCTCTGAGCCCCCCCCCCAAATAAATAAACATTTTAAAAAGTTTTTTAAAAAGCTGACACTGCCCATTGCTTCTGTAAATAATTCCTTCATAAGAGAGCCCTTCTGTAATAAGCAGATGAACACGAGGTGCTGAAATGCTAGGTTAGCCTAAACAACAAACAGGAAAATAATTAGCTTGTCTGTCCCTCCTTCTACAGGGTACACGTGGTCAGGTTAACAGATGTAGAAAAGATTCAGTTCTCACAGACACATTTAGTGAGTATTTCTACTCCTGGAACAAGAGACTCAGATTTTTAAGGATTTCAACACAAACATGTTTACTAAACTGTGTTTAGTTAAATATATGTAATTGAGGATATACCAGATATGAATATACATAAATTCATAGCAATCCAAAAAGCATATGTATCATAATGCATGTATGCTTTTGGGCATTTGGTTGGTGGGGTGTGTGTTTGTTCATTTCGCTGCAAAATATTTCTCTCCCATTATGTCCAGTTCAGGATCCGATAATGACTGTTCATTTATCCAGAGAACACTAGCACAATACTGAATAATACTAAGAGAAGAAGAAGCATCTCCACAGTTTTCTATTAGAAACTACAGAACGTGGAGGACTCTGTTATTTGACACGTGTTGCAGGTGTAACATCCATAATAAAGTACAATCTTGTTTCTGCAGTAAAATACATGACTATCAACATTAGGTGCAGTAAATAAAGACCATAAATAGCTTCACGTCTGGTCTTGCCACCAAATGAGTTAGAAACAATTTTTTTTCTTATTTTCGGAGCACTGTGGATTTTAGAAGTGCAGAAAAGGATGTGTGGAGGTGAGTGCACAAACATGAAACAATTTACAAATGAACAAATCTGAGGCAACAGACTAGAGATTCTATTCATGGAAATCCCATAGAAACACGAGTTTTATTGAAGTATTATTGAAGGTTTTTTTGAAAAACACAAGTGTTATTGAAGGCGTGACCTGCACTGAACAGCATAAAGTAACTGAATAAACCAAAGAGGTAAAAGAGGTAAAAGATCTGTACACTGAAAACTACAGAAAGCTTATGAAAGAAATTGAAGAAGACACCAAGAAATGGAAAAATATCCCATGCTCCTGGGTTGGGAGAACAAATATTGTTAAAATGTAGATACTACCCAAAGCAATGTACACATTCAGTGCAATCCCAGTCAAAATAACACCAGCTTTCTCCACAGAGCTAGAACCAACAATCCTAAAGTTTGTATGGAACCAGAAAAGACCCTGAATAGACAAAGGAATCCTGAGAAAGAAAACCGAAGCAGGAGGCATCACAATCCCAGTCTTCAAGCTGTATTACAAAGCTGTAATCATCAAGACAGTAAGGTACTGGCACAAAAACAGACACTCAGATCAATGGAACAGAATCGAGAACCCAGAAATGGACCCACAAACGTATGGCCAACTAATCTTTGACAAAGCAGGAAAGACTATCCAATGGAATAAAGACAGTCTCTTCAGCAAGTGGTGCTGGGAAAACTGGACAGCGCCATGCAGAAGAATGAACCTGGACCACTTTCTTACACCAGACACAAAAATTAACTCAAAGTGGATGAAAGACCTAACTGTGAGACAGGAAACTATCAAAACCCTAGAGGAGGAAACAGGCAACAACCTTTTTGGCCTCGGCCACAGCAACTTCTTACTCAACTTGTCTCCAAAGGCAAGGGAAATAAAAGCAAAAATGAACTATTGGGACCTCATCAAGATAAAAAATCTTCCGTTCCGCAAAGAAAACAATCAATAAAACTAACAGGCAACCAATGGAATGGGAGAAGATATTTGCAAATGACATATCAGATAAAGAGTTAGTAGCCAAAATCTATAAAGAGCTTCTCAAACTCAACACCCAAAAAACAAATAATCCAGGGAAGAAATGAGCAAAAGACATGAATAGACACTTCTCCAAAGAAGATATCCAGATGGCTCACAGATACATGAAAAGATGCTCAACATCGCTCATCATCAGGGAAATACTAATTAAAACCACAATGAGATACCACCCCATACCAGTCAGAATGGCTAACATTAACAACTCAGGCAATGACAGATGTTGGCGAGGATGTGGAAAAAGAGGAACCCTCTTGCACCGCTGGTGGGAATGCAAACTGGTGCAGCCGCTCTGGAAAACAGTGTGTAGGTTCCTCAAAAAATTAAAAGTAGAACTACCCTACGACCCAGCAATTGCACTACTAGGTATTTATCCAAAGGATACAGGAGTGCTGATTTGAAGGGACACATGCATCCCAATGTTCACAGCAGCACTATCAACAATAGCCAAAGTATGGAAAGAGCCCAAATGTCCATCGATGGATGAATGGATAAAGAAGATGTGGTTTATATGTGTACAATGGAATATTACTCTGCCATCAAAAAGAATGAAATCTTGACATTTGCAACAACGTGAATGGAACTAGAATATGTTAGGCTAAGTGAAATAAGTCTGTCACAGAAAGACAAATCTATGATTTCACTTATATGTGGAATTGAAGAAACACAACAGATGAACATAGGGGAATGAAAGGAAAAATAAGATATTAAGATAAAACCAGGGAGGGAGGCAAACCATAAGAGACTCTTAAATACAAAGAACGGGGTTGTTGGAGGGGAGGCGGATGTAGGAATGTGCTGGATGGGTGATGGGTACTCAGGAGGGTACTTGTGATGAGCACTGGATGTCATATGTAAGTGATGAATCAGTAAATTCTACTCCTGAAACCAATATATCACTGTATGTTAATTAACTTGGATTTAAATTTAAAAAAAAAAAAAAAAGCAAGTATAACCCTGTTACAGTGGGTGGGATGGGGCTGCCCCATCCAGGGACCAAAATGGACAATTCAATCTGAGCAGAAAGGGAAGTCTGGAACAGATGTGAAGCTGGCTCTGCTATCGTATCAGAGTCTGAAGGCCGACATGACTCAGACACACCTTTGGATGCTTCAGTGTTTATTACGCTTCGATCAGAGCAGAAACACACTACCTTAGTGGTGCATAACCTACAAGCAGTTCACGTTACCTCCCTTAATCCTTCCAGCTGTCCCTGTGTGGTGTGCTATTATTATGATGCATTTTCAGAAGAGAAAACTACATCTCAGAAAGGTGGCTGAGCCAGCCCCAGGTCACCCAGCCAATGCCAGCACAACTGGGGCTGCAGCCTAGATCCCTGGACCTCCTCCTTGTCACTCATGGTGCTACAGCCACACTGGCCTGATTGCATTCTTGAACTGGTCCAGATACTCTCCGCCCAGGAAGCAAGCAGCCCGGACATGCCCTCTTTGGCCTGCACACCCCATGCCACCCTCACCTCTTTAAACTTAAACATCATCTGCAGAGAAGCCTCCCCTGAATTGCCCAGACTGACCTAGGCCCCGCCCCCCCCTGCAGGTGCTCTCCCAGCTCACGACCTTCGCCATGCAAAACGCTCATCTCAGTGGCCACTTTTTTAAAAACTATGGAACCATTTATTTAGTGATATGCCTTCCTGAGCAGCCCTCAAGCTCCACGGGAGCCGGGACCCTGAGCGTCGTGCTCATTTTCTCCCCCCACAGGAGCTGCACAGCACCTGCTGCCTGGTTTGAAGCTCAAGGGAAGATCAATCAACAAAACATCTGAATCCAACCTCAGCTGTCACCCCACTCACTGCATGGAATTATCTCACCACTTCTCAAGCCTGGTCTCTACTGTTTGGCAAAGATCTCCTAGGCGTTGGTGAAGTGAGATACTTTCTTCCAGGGGACACATCCTCCACACATTTAAATCCTACCACTATGAGCCTGCAGCAGCTCTACAGGGTCGATGTCTGGTGCATGCACGAGTTCTTGTCCACGGGGCAGCACTAGCGGTGGTTAGTGGGCCACATCGGGCTGTCAGCACAGTGAGATGTCACCAGCAAGATTGTCCTGCTGCTCTGAAGACAGTGTCTTTCCTAAGACCAGCCTCCCTGGTCTTATCCCCAAGATTCTGCTATGAAACAGGGGCAAAGGTGGAGAATTTCCAGCTGTGTCTAGAGGAAACTTTTACTCTGTCTGGATAATCATAAGTAGGATGTGGGAAGAGACAAGAGAAAGAAAGAAAGAAAGAAAGAAAGAAAGAAAGAAAGAAAGAAAGAAAGAAAGAAAGAGAAAGGCTAAGAGCCGAGAGACAAGAGAAAGAAGAAAGAAAGAAAGAAAGAAAGAAAAAGAAAAAGAAAGAAAGGCTAAGAGCCAATGGACCCCAAAAAAAGGGTTGGTGGCCCTATTGTCGCTGATTGTTGTCAAGCAGCCAGCACTAAACAGTTATGAGACTCAAACAAGGTCAAGAGCTCTGGAAGCCTGAAGCATTGCCAAGTATTAGTACTTAAAATTGTATTATGGGAGGGGGCACCTGGGGGGCTCAGTCGGTTGGGCGTCCGACTTCGACTCAGGTCATGATCTCATGGTTCATGGGTTCGAGTCCCACGTAAGGCTCTGCTCTGACAGCTCGGAGCCTGGTGCCTGTTTCAGATTCTGTGTCTCCCTCTCTCTCTGCCCCTCCCCTGCTCATGCTCTGTCTCTCTCTCAAAAATAAACATTAAGGGGCGCCTGGGTGGCGCAGTCGGTTAAGCGTCCGACTTCAGCCAGGTCACGATCTCGCGGTCGGTGAGTTCGAGCCCTGCGTCGGGCTCTGGGCTGATGGCTCGGAGCCTGGAGCCTGTTTCCGATTCTGTGTCTCCCTCTCTCTCTGCCCCTCCCCCGTTCATGCTCTGTCTCTCTCTGTCCCAAAAATAAATCTACGTTGAAAAAAAAATTTTTTTAAATAAAAAATAAAAAAAAATAATAATAAACATTAAAATAAGAAATTTAAAAAATTGTATTACGGGAGAGAAGTGGGTTTGAGAATGGTTCTCTTACGGAACGAGAATGGGTTTGTGTATCATGTGATAAAGGTAGGAGGCGCTCGCGAACGTTGTGTCCTTGGTTTAGAAACAGAAACATGGGGTTTTTCCGCTTTCCCAGCCCACAGCGGGTCCTTTCTTGCCACCCTCCACTAGGAACTTTCTGGAAAGCCCCAGGTGTGGGCAGTGGTAAGTTCAGAGGCACTGCCTCCTCTCACGGCAGAGGCTGCAGACTACATTGCAGTCGGTCCTGAACCCACCAGGAAGTGCCTGTCTGTGCCTCACCTTCCTCACTCTTGAAATGGGGATAATAACATACTCTCCTGGAGTTGTAGGGATTAACTGAGATAATCACACGTGTGCAAGTTTCTAGCCCATGAATGGGTAACTCCCTTTACACCCCTAAATCCCCCTCGGACACGTCTCAGCCCAGCCCCCTGACCGTGGATGCCAGGCCTCACGATGGACAGGATGGGCTTCTTATGTATTCTTCCAGAGATAGACTATGGCTGTGTAAACAAATAAGTTTCCCCTTTATGACACAATAGTAGCATACTATAGTTGAGGGGGTATTCCCTATCGGTACTCAGGGGGCTCCCCCTTGCCTCATTATACCTAAATAATATTCCACTGGCTGGCTGGCTCAGAGATAATTTATGCAGTCCACGTTTGATAGACCCTGACATGTTTATAGCCTTCTTCAATGACAAACAATACTGCATTGAATAACTTTGTACATGTATCATTTCCCACATGTGGGAGTCTCTCTGTGGAATCACTTCCTATGCAGTAAAACTGGGTGAATTGTGTATGCATTCACCAGTTGTGTATGGCATTACCAAACTAAACCCAAACGGAACTCTTGGGGCACCCAGCTGGCTCAGTGAGAGGAGCACGAGACTGTTGATATTGGGGTTGTGAGTTTGAGCCCTATGTTGCGTGTAGAGATTACTTACAAATAAATAAACTTAAGGGATGCCTGCTGGCTCAGTCAGTTAAGCATCTGACTCTTGCTTTCAGCTCAGGTAATGATCTCATGGTTAGTGAGATCAAACCCAGCCATCGGGCTCTGCACTGACAGCACAGAACCTGCTTGGGATTCCCTCTCTCTCTCTCTCTCTCTCTCTCTCTCTCGCCCCCCTCCTCCCCTCACTCTCTCTCTCCCTCTAAAGTAAAGAAAAAAATTTTTTTAACTTAAAAAGGGGTGCCTGAGTGGCTCAGTCGGTTAAGTTCCCAACTCTTGATTTTGGCTCGGGCCATGATTTCACTGTTGGTGGGATTGAGCCCTGCGCTGGGCTCTGCGCTGACAGTGTGGAGCCTGCTTGGGATTCTGTCTCCTCTCTCTCTGCCCCTCTCCTGCTCAGGCATGTCTTCTCTTTTTCTCTCAAAATAAATATATAAACTTTAAAAAAATAAAAATAAATAAACTTAAAAATATATAAATATATATATTTATCAAGGGGGGAGTCTTGGCTGACAGAACATTGTCAAGAGGTCCGCTCGGAAAGATGAAAACAAAGGATTCAGAATGCTTTTCCTACAGATGTGCTGACATTGCTGGCAAGTGGCCCATAAGAAAGTCCTATTATTGGTCGATATCTCCCATAGCTACCATTGAAAGTATTACAGGTACATAAAGGAAACTTGGTTGGCTGAAGTTTTGTTTATTTTTCACGAGAAGACAAGCTGTCAGCCTTCATAATCTTTGTAGTCTGGTAAGGTAGTTTTAAAGCTGGAATCCACAAAGATGGAAAAATAAATCCATGCTTTCATTTTATTATGTAAAAAGCAAAACAGGGGCGCCTGGGTGGCTCAGCCGGTTAAGCGTCCGACTTCCGCTCAGGCCATGATCTCGCGGTCTGTGAGTTCAAGCCCCGCGTCGGGCCCTGTGCTGACAGCTCAGAGCCTGGAGCCTGTTTCAGATTCTGTGTCTCCCTCTCTCTGACCCTCCCCCGTTCATGCTCTGTCTCTCTCTGTCTCAAAAATCAATAAACATTAAAAAAAAATTAAAAAGCAAAACAGATACATCTATTCTCTTTTTTAATTTTTTTAATGTTTATTTTTGAGACAGAGAGACATAGTGCGAGTGGAGAGGGGCAGAGAGAGAGGGAGACACAGAATCTGAAGCCAGCTCCAGGCGCCGAGCTGTCGGCACAGAGCCAGGCATGGGGCTTAAACTAGCGAACCATGAGATCATGACCTGAGCTGAAGTCGGTCGCTTAACCGACTGAGCCACCCAGGCGCCCCCAGCTACAGCTACTCTTTTTTTTTTTTTTTTTTAATTTTTTTTTCAACG
This sequence comes from Leopardus geoffroyi, assembly GCF_018350155.1. NCBI lineage: Eukaryota > Metazoa > Chordata > Mammalia > Carnivora > Felidae > Leopardus > Leopardus geoffroyi. The sequence continues at coordinate 199,653 of NC_059332.1, read as the reverse complement.
TTGATTTATTTTTGGGACAGAGAGAGACAGAGCATGAACGGGGGAGGGGCAGAGAGAGAGGGAGACACAGAATCCGAAACAGGCTCCAGGCTCTGAGCCATCAGCCCAGAGCCCGACGCGGGGCTCGAACTCACGGACCGCGAGATCGTGACCTGGCTGAAGTCGGACGCTTAACCGACTGCGCCACCCAGGCGCCCCCAGCTACAGCTACTCTTACGGCCACTAACTAAAATATCAAGTCTCCTTAGTGGTGGAGCAAAGGTGGAGTTATTCAGATGCTTAAGCACATGGTGCTGACTAGTAGAGGAAGTTACAATTTAAAATGTTTGGTTAATGACAAAAATGAAATGAATTCTGCATAAATTTAGCTTTGCTGCTAGAAACCTCTCCAAACAGCTTTCAGGTCGGGACAAATAATGAAAAGGTATAGAAACCAACACAAAAACTATAGAAATGGTAGAGAAAAGTTGGAGGACCGGTTGGTCATGGTTCCCAGTACAGCACCTGAATGTCCCCACGCAGCAGTGTCTGGATAAAGGACACTGGTCCGTAGTCTGCGGCCCAGGCCTCCAGGTCTGGCCGGCCTTGGGCTCCTCACGACTCCTGTGGCCTCAGGCTCATCATCTCAATACAGGTATTTGATCCACTTACGTCGTGTGCTACTGCGAGGGACAAATACTATCATGGAAAATGCTCTGAGGTTAAAAACTCCACATGAACGTAAATTAGTATTTCCTGCATTGATTGGCATCCGATATCCGTGTCACACACGATCAGGTCCTTAAACTGAGTTCACCGATGGAGCACTGTCTCAGTAAGTATAAACCGTGTGCAGCTTTGGCGAATGCCTGGGTGCTCCCAGCTCCAGCTCCTCCCCGCGGACTTCTGGCCGAGTCCCCCGCCAGAGCAGTAATTCCGCGCGACCACCAGATGGCGCTCGTTACCAGACGAGCCTGAGGTCCCTTCAGAAATTGAGCATTTTCCCTTAGGAGCTTTTGTTCAGGTTTGCTCATTTTGTTGTTTGTTTGTTTGTTTGTTTGTTTGTTTAGGTTTCTTCATTTTGTAACTGAAAAAACAATCATTATAAAGACCATGTGGTGACTGTGAAAATACACCAAACAGTGTAAGAAACAACAAGGAAATCCCCCGTCTCTGGGAAGGCTCGTAAGCGGTGTCCTTCCCTGGTTTGAATGCAACAGTGTGTAGCCCCACTGGCTGCTTGAAATCACCCCAAAAGTACAACCAGACCAACACAAAGCCACTGTGCCCACGTCTACCCACCCCAGACACGCACGCATCCACATCCAGCTCCGTGCTCGCCAAGTTTAAGGCCATAACCCCTTCGTTGCTTGCCGGCTTCTTGCTGAGGCCTCATCCTTCCAGAGGGAATAGCATTACCAGACTGGCTGAGCCGGCTGGACTTCAGGGTGTTAGCAGGTCGGTAACTGAATCAACAGTTTCAACAAGCAGATGAAACATCTTGCAGGCAAATATATTAACATATAGTTTGCACACACACACACAATGTTTTTTCTGGGAGAAAACTGTAACGACGTTTGCCTCCTTTATCCAGCGACTTAGCAATACCAACTACTCCCCGTGCGGCCAAGAACCAACAGCAAAGGGGAGCCAAAACCCTGGTTGGTCATAAGGTTCATTCAACAAAAGGACACAGTTTGATTCAATTTGATTTGGCTCAAGTTTTTATTGTTTTAAACGTTTAGTTATTCATTTCGAGAAAGAAAGAGCACGAGCTAGGAGGGGTAGAGAGAGAGGGAGCAGACTTCGCACTGTCAGAGCAGAGCCCTACGTGGGGCTCGAGCTCACGAACCGTGACGTCATGACCCGAGCCGAAATCAAGAGTTGGATGCTTAACTGACTGAGCCACCCAGGGGCCCCTTAGCTCAAGTTTTTAAAGTCCGGACCCCAGTTTTCTCATTCGGCACTCAGAGGGTCCCTGAGCGCCCCAGCCTGGGCACTGTGGGTGCAGAAGCACCAGTGACCTCTGGCACGTACACAATGTCACTGGTGGGGAAAACCAGTGGGTCCCCTTCCGGGAGCAGGAGGGAAGATGGAGCTGAAGCAGCACTCATTTCCTGGACCCGAGGGTCTTGGAAGCTGTGCAAATGGCCAGTGAACAGGGAGCAGGGAGGGGAGGAGACCCTGGTTCAGTGACCTACGGTGTGCCTGGCCCCTGAAAGGCAGCAAATCCATTTCCTCCCGCTCACGATTGCTACCTCCAGGCCCGCAGACACCTGAAGCCCCTCATCCGCACACAAAGCCGTTAATCCAAAATTCAAGATCCAAAGTCAACAACAGTAACATCGGAGTTAACACAGTGGCATGATCTAGATCAAGTACAAGGGTAAATATTGAGCTGGTGGGGCTACAGTGCGGGAAGTGTGCCCACAGCCTGAGAGGGAGGAGAACACAGGGGCTGGGGGCCCGGGCTGGCGCCCAATTTGTCATTCATTCTTTCAACATGCTCCCTCTACTGCGAAGCCCGCACTGGCACCTGGGAGGGAGCAGGGAAAACAAGAGAAACCCTGCCCTCCCGGCCCAACTTCCCGGGCACAGGCCCTGCACAGCGGTGCTGTTGTGGTCCTAACGGCGCCAGACTCAGGCCAAGCACCTCACGGCCCTGTGGCATTCACTCCTCACAGCAGGCCATGAGGTGGGCGGGATAATCCCCAGTCCCGGGTAAAGACACCGAGGCTGGACTTTGCACCTGACCGCTCAGATGCGAGCTTCCGCCCCTCTTCCTCTAGGTGAAGACGCTGGAAGGGGACCCCCTGGGCCAGAGCCCCACCCCCCACCCCCCACCCCCGAATGCCGACTGCCCTTCCACCCAGGTTCCTCTGCTGGGAAAGCCTGTGATGGCCAGGCAGCGAGGTGACGGGCAGAACGACAGGTGCCCCGTTCCAGACGCCCAGCAGCGCGTTTGCCCAGCGTCGGGGAGGCACGTGGGGACCAGCGGGCCCTGGGCATCTGGGTGCGGCCGGGCCGGCGCACCACCTGCAGGCCGGACCGCAACGGGGAGACCAGCGCGCCGCTGCACCTGCGCCGGGCCCCGCCTCCTCTGCCCCGCCCCCAGAGACCCGGCAACCAATTGGCGGCGGCGGCTTCGTGACGTCCCTGTTGCCCTGCAAACCGGGGGGCGCGTCCGGGCCTTCCCCTGCGGATCCTGCAGGGATGCGGGAGAAAAGGGAGGGGCCCGGGGAGCTGAAAGAAGCCAAGGAGGTGGGGGGGGGGGGGGGGGCGAGATCGGTACAAACGGTGCGTATATTCTTGCAGGACCACAGGTTACCTGGGCTTGGCCGTCCGGCGGCGGGAAGCACGGGGAGCTGGCCCCAGCGCCCCGGGGCCGAGAAGATTCCTCGTGGTCCTGAGCCGCGGTCCGCCTTCCAGGCCTCGCACCGGCTGTGCTGCCCCGCGAGGACGCACGACACGGCTCCGTGCCGCCTGCACGGACCGCGCACGACCGTTTGGTCAAACCCGAGCTGCCTGCGTGCCCGCCGCACCCAAGTGCCTCCCCCGATTGGTAACAAGCTGGACGCCTTTCTGCTCGAAAGAGGGAAACATCGCGGCGTTCCAGAGTGGTAGCGGGGAGGACACAGACGTGGGAAGACGACGTGGATGGTTACAACGTCACCCCCGGGCAGAAGCCTGCTGTCCGCGTCTTCCTCCGCCTTTTCAGCACTCGGGTGAACACACCTGGCCGCACCACAGCGCGCGTGCGCACAGGCTCCCGGCGCGCGCTCCCGGATGAGCTGTGCCGGGGCCAGGGCTCTCCCGCCCCCAGCCGGCCTGTGACACACCTGGTTACATGGGCCCAAGTGAGACCTGGGTCTATCAGTCACCGAGTCTCCGGGGACTCTGCAGACCAACTTCAACACAAATACCACGGAAGCTGGGCCACAAGGGTGGAAAAGAAAATGTCCAATTCCTCTTGGTGTTGACAGCACTAGAGGGTCGCAGAAGGAAGGTCGCCGCAGGGTGAACACAGCGCCGTTCACAGGGAGGTGCACGTTCCTCCTAGCTCTCCTGGGTGGACGTGGTCATGCCCCCACTGACGACGGAGAAGCTGAGACACAGTGGGTACCCTGGGCCGACAGACACACTGCGTGCAATTTCCCAGTGTTTATTAAAATGGCAAACGCGCAGGCTCCACTCGTGCGGAAGGCACTGAAGTCCGTGGGCACACGGCCAGGACGCTCACACCACCCCGTGCCTAGCAGGAGACCCCTCCGGCTCCTCGTGCTCTGTGTCGTCACCTCGAAGTTCCTAACAGTCTTATCTCTCAATCTGTTTTGTAAGTGAGGTCCGAGGAGACTGCGCTGGGGGCCCGGAGCCCAGGCTCCAGGTGGTTCTTGCCTTTCAGTCGTCCCCGCGTCCGCAGGACAGCCTCCCAGGCCCCCAGGAGACACCCTCTGTGCGGCGCTTCCCCAGGAGGGGCAGGGCAAAGAGGAGAGGAAGGGTCAGGCAGGCACACCCGTCAGGGCAAGTCTGAGCTGGGGCCTCGGGACGCGTGAAGGGCTGCCCTCGGCCCCTAAGTATCTGTTCCCTGAAAGAATGTGACGTTAAATAACAAAAACAAAAACATGCCACCAAGACACACCAAGGGTGACCCCACACAACAAAGGGAGTCCTTCCCTGGTGTTTGGACAAGGTGCCTCAGAGTTCCACTTTGTATGGGGACCCTCACATTACGTCGCTGGCCCTGGCAGACCAATATCCAAATTATGCGTCAGAGCACGATGAAAACGGAGTCGCGATACTCACTGACTTGTGCTCCCAGGTGACATCTGACCAGAATATAGCCTCAGGGTGATTGGAATGCGACACACATGAAAGCAAGAGCCTTGTCTGTCTTGCTGAAACTTGTATTAGGAGACCCTAATATGAAGCGTGACACAGAGGGTTTTTCCTATGAAATATTTGTTCGTTTATATTAGCTGAATACATTTTACTGTAACCCAATAAAATAGACACTTAAAAAGCCGAAATAACCTGAATGTTCTGGGAAAGGTAAGTTTGATACATCCATGCACTTGAATACTGTGTAGCTGTAGGGCCTGAGTTTGTTCTTCAGGCGCTTGTTCGGAAAGGTCTCTGAGATAAATTGTTACCATTCATGGAGCAGCTGGCTGCCGTGGTTGGCGGAGCATGGGACTCTTGATCTTGGGGTGGTGAGTTCAAGCCCCGTGTTGGGCATGTGGCGAAGGGGAACAAGGTGGTTCTGGATGGCTGGGGGCGGGGGGAGGTTTTCAAGGTATGTTATTTTGTACCTTTGGATTTGGAAACAAATGCTTATGAATAACCAAATAAACAAGAATTGATACTTGGAAGACCCGAGAGAGCTCGGGTATGTATTAAGTGGGATTACACGTTGCTCAGCAAACACAAGAGGCAGAGCAGTGTAGGACACACGCTTCCATACTTTACACGTGGTCCGGAGGACTTGACAGCGCACGGCGTTCCCAGACGTGCACGTAGCGAGCGCTGCGTGTTTCGCCTGCAGACAGCAGCCTGCCTCACACACACAGATGCTGTATTTAGGGTGTGTTTCTGCACACGTGACCGTGGACCTGGCCTGTTAGCAAACATGGGGAGAGGTGCAGATTGAACGGAAATACTGCGGAGAGATGCACACAAAGACAACCCGAGGATGCCTGTGAGGTCACATAACGTGTGCTGCGCAAACTCAGGGAAGGTGACAGTTAAGCGCTGAGAGGAATGCCCGGCTCTGACCGACACAGGGCGGCTTCACCTCACGGGCCCGATGCCCCCACACCCACACTTCTGCAAATGGCGACAGTACTGGCCTCCTTTGTGCCGGCGGCCCCTCCCCTTGTTGAGGTCACCTCTGCCTCAAGACCCCGTCGTCCACGGGATAGCTGCCCCGCTCCGGGACCTCAGGTAGTCGAGGGCTCGCAGGTGAGTGAGGTGACGTGACTGGCTTTGGGATAGAACAGCCGGCTCGACGCCAGCCCGAGGTGCGCGACCCTGAGCACCTCACTTAACTTGGGTGCTTCCATTTCCTCATCTGTGAAGACGAGTGATAATAATCTAACGTTGTGTTACTGTTGTCAGGGTCGGATGCATTAACGCATGGAAACCACTCAGGGCACCACCATGGAATGCACCAATGGAGGCATTCGGTAAGGGTTTTGTGGTGTTTGCTGTTAGTTCTCCCAAGTGGCTTCGATGGCCTAGCTTCTCTGCTCTCCAGACCCTGCAGCCCACCTGATCTCCCACCCAGCTTTGACAGCAGGTGATTTCAGGCACCCCGCGGCCCCAAGCCCCGCCCTGGGAATGAGCTTGGGCTCAGCTCTCCCTCCCGGATGCGCAGGAGGAAGAACATTGTTGCGGGATACTTTGGTTTCAGAAAAGGAGAACCCCACTGAGGAGGCGGTGGGGCAAGCACAGAGGCTGCTCTTCCCATCTGACTCACCCCTGCAACCCTGGACTCTCACGTCCCACCCCCCCCCCCAGCCCCAGAGCAGCCCAATCCAGCTGCCTTGCAGTGGGAAGGGACCCAGCCTCCCCCACCCCCTACCAGTCTGTTCTCCCAGCTCCTGGGGCTCACCTCCCACAAAACCAGAAAGTGGTGCTGCCCAATATAACTTTTTTTAAAATTTTTTTTAACGTTTATTTATTTTTGACACAGAGAGAAACAGCATGAACAGGGGAGGGGCAGAGAGAGAGGGAGACACAGAATCGGAAGCAGGCTCTAGGCTCTGAGCCATCAGCCCAGAGCCCGACGCAGGGCTCGAACTCACGGACCGCGAGATCGTGACCTGAGCTGAAGCCGATGCTTAACCGACTGAGCTACCCAGGCGCCCCCCAATATAACTTTTTGTGATGATGGAAATAGTCCCTATTTGTGCTGTCCGATGTGTTAGCCACTAGCTGCATGTTTGAAACAAAGCTAGTGAATCAGGGAATTGAATTTTAAATTTGATTTCATTTTAATTCGAATGACCACTTGTGGCTAGTGATTACTGTATTGGACAACATGTCTTTGAACTGTCCCTCCTGACCTTTTTTTCTTATTGGTGAGCCAGCCTTGCTTCAAGATTGGCAAATATGTTTTTCAAATTTGGTGACTGATGTGGAAATGTTGGGGTGAGGAGTGAACAGTCCAGAAAGAAAAAAAGAAGGTGGTTTCATGAAAGCACGAGGACAGGACCCGTGGGCGGTTGTGGGGTTGTGAGGAGTCACAGGTTACACACCCTCAGGTTGGGAGGGGGTCAGGGACAGCGTAAGTCTGTAAGGAATTTGGGAGCAAGCTTCCCGGGGCCTTGAGGGGCTAGCTGCTGTTAGGTCACTGACTACAGTGGAGCGACACCTGGGTCCTGAGACCCTCCCGCTGTGTATCAGCGGCCATGAGCCTGGAGGACGATTGCAGGCATATACCTTGGGGGGGGGGGGGGCAGTAAAGGAGGTTCCCAGGGGAATTTTATATGTCAAAGCGGATGTTGGCTGATGTCCAGCTAAGGTTGCCTTTTGCCTCCAGCAAAGTAGGAACCTGGGGGCCGCTGAGCTTCCAGAGGAAGTGGCTGTTTCAAGTACTTGTCGATGGGCTGCAATTGTAAGGAAGTTTAATTTTTTGCCTCTTGTTTTTGTTCTCCAATCAGTGATGATACTAGTTTCGCCCTTCAGTGAGCAGCTGCTTCTGAGGGTAAGGGGAAAGGTGTATTTCCATTCAACGTCTCCCCTTTCCCCAGTGGCACAGAGGCCATCAGAGCATGATGCCAAGCCTGGGGGACGGGTCCTGGGCGGCTACGCTGACTGCTGGCCACCGACCTCCGCGAACTTCCTTCTTCCAAGTCGGCCTCTCTGAGCTCAGGCCGCCTTCATGGCGCTGGTTCATGACCTTCTAAAACATATTCTCTGGGAATGGGTCGGGCACACACCTGAGAGTGAGGCAGGAGCCTGGGTTTGTGTCGGAGAGAGGAGCTGAGAGGGCAGGGAGAGAGGCCTGGCCGTGACCTCATGAGACAGCAGAAATGTCCTTCCTTTTCCAAAAGCCAATGATAACCCTCTGCCCCTGCTGGCCAGGAAGAGGGGGCTTGCAGGAGCCTCACTGGCCCGCGGACAAGGGGCGGGCGGAGGCCCAGTACCAGGCAGCCTCTGCTCCGCGGCTCGGAGGGGGTGGGGAAGGCTGACCCTGGCGTCCCCTGGTCAGTAGCCCTTTTGTGTAAGTGCCTGGCAGGGGCGACTCCGGGGCTGCTCCGGGCCGCCCGGGTCCTCCCCTCGGGCTCTGTCAGAGGAAGGGGACACCTCTCTGCAGGGGCTCTCTGTCCCCAGTCACGGTGCAGATGGCAAGCGCATGGAGCTCCCCTCCACCCAGCCTTCCCTCCCTCCTCCTCCTCCTCCTCCTCCAGCTGTCCTTCAGCTACGCAGGTAAGAGTTCTCTTATTTCTGGGGAGGCCCAGGGAGACCAACAGCAGAACACCTGCTTTCCCGGGGCTCACCTCCTTCAGTCATCCTCACGTTGTCCAGCGCGGCCGTGCTGACCCGGCCCCCTCCCTGGAAAGCCTCGCCGGCCGGCTGCAGCTTCAGAAGAGACCCCAGAGCCCACAGTGCGGCCTTCACCTGGGCCTTCCTTGACCTCTTTCTGACCCAACTTTCCAGCTGGGGTCTCTTGCCAACCGAACGGGCAGACACTGGTAACAGCTCCTGGATTGCTGTCCAGGCACGATGAGGTATATGACACAGTAGTTCCCGTCCGCTGAGAAATCTTTGCCAGTGTCCAGAGGCATGCTGTTGTCGTGCTCGAGAACGCTCCTGCACACATTTGAGCGCTGGCCGGGGTTTACAGCGGAGCCCGGCTGTCCTGTGCTGGCAGAAATAGAGAAACAGAAGACAGACGCGTGACCTCAGGGAGCCGCCAACGGGGAGGCCCAGTCCTGCCCTCCCTGGCCAAGTCCTTGCGCGTGTCGTGGAGGAAGCAGCAGCTGGGAGGCTGGCTGACACCTTCCAAGGGGAGAGGTTTGGGAGTGTGGGCTGAGGCACAGACCGGAGGGAGGCCGTGGAACCAGCTCCGGGCAGAGGGTGTGGACAAGGACGCAGGACCGAGAGGCAGTGGGGGGGGGGGGGGGGAGGCAAACCCTCCAGGGGAGAGTGGGGACGGCTTGGTTTGGTTCAAACAGGGGGCTCCCCCCCCCCCTCCTGAGAGGGAAACCGCCAGGTGCTGGGCCACTGCCCGCGACGGGACCCACAGGCCAGGCTCGAGAGTCCACGATGCCCATGCCGGCAGGAGGGTGACCACACGCCAGAACGTCCCCCCCGCCCGGGGCCCCTCTGGCTCCTCCGTAGGCCGCGGCTCCCTGCTTCCAGGATCCCACGTAAAAGCCGGCGTCTCCCCTCAGTGCTGCAGAGGGGCCCCCCGAGACTGGCCCGTGCGTCACGGTTCCCTCTGACACCGCTCTCTTCTCTTGGGTGTCTTGGACAGGACAGTTCAGGGTCATAGGACCCGGCCACCCCATCCGGGCGCTGGTGGGGGATGAAGCAGAGCTGCCGTGCCGCATGCACCCGGGGAAGAACGCCACGGGCATGGAGGTGGGGTGGTACCGGCCCCCCTTCTCCAGGGTGGTCCATCTCTACCGCAACGGCCGGGATCAGGACGCGGAGCAGGCCCCCGAGTACCGGGGGCGGACGGAGCTGCTGAAGGACAACATGGGCGAGGGCAAGGTGACCCTCAGGATCCGGAAGGTCAGGTTCTCAGATGAAGGAGGCTTCACCTGCTTCTTCCGGGACCATTCCTACCAGGAGGAGGCCGCGATGGAGCTCAAAGTGGAGGGTGAGTGGTGTTCTAACCGCCGGGGCGGGGACTCCAGTCCTCCTCCCAGCTGACACGAGATCCCCCAACCAAGCACCTCGGTCCCGGGAGAGGCATCACGTGCCTGGGAGGCTCAGTCGGATAGGCGTCCGACTCTTGACTTGGGCTCAGGTCACGATCTCACGGTTTGTGAGTTCAAGCCCCAAGTCGGGCTCTCTGCTGACAGCACGGAGCCTGCTTGGGACTCTCTCTCTCTCTCTCTCTCTCTCTCTCTTTTCCTCCCCCTCTCACTCTGTCTCTGTGTCTCTCAAAATAATAACTGAATAAGCCTAAAAGAAAGGAAAAGAAAATACTGTTTCAGGACCACGCTGCTGGCTTTGAGGCCATTTAGTACTGCTGAATGATACAAGCAAGCTACAAAATGTAGGAAACAAACGCAGGACCTCATGGTTTGAGTGCAGATGTAGATACAGATGTATTGCGGTAACATGAGAGAAAACCCCTAAGGAAGTTCAGGGAATGTGGTTCACTTTGGGGGACGAGGGGAGAGGAGGGAGAACACAGTGAGATCCAAGCAAAGGGGAGACCATAATTTTCCATGTGATCATATTTATGCACCCGTATAAAAGAGCTTCTAGTATGTGGGTATGTAGAGAGAAAATTTAAGAAGTTTTTTTAAGTTTATTTATTTATTTTGAGAGAGACAGAGACAGCACAAGTTGACGAGGGGCAGAGAGAGAGAGAGAGAGAGAGAATCCCAAGCAGGATCCGTGCTGTCAGCACAGAGCCCAACCTGGGGTTTCATCCCACAAACTGTGAGTTCACGACCTGAGCCAAAATCATGAGTTGGATGCTTAACCAACCAAACCACTCAGGCACCCCTAAAGAAAAGTTTTTTAAAGGCCCTTTTGAAAACTTTTTTTAATGTTTCTTTTTGAGAGAGAGAGAGGGAGACAGAGAGGGACAGAGACAGAGTGTGAGCAGGGGAGGGGCAGAGAGAGAGGGAGACACAGAGTCTGAAGCAGAGCCCGACGCAGAGCTTGAACTCACAAACCATGAGATCATGACCTGAGCCGAAGTCAGACATTGAACCAACTGAGCCACCCAGGCACCCCTAAAGAAAAGTTTTTTAGATAAAGAAAACCCAAAATAAAAAACCTGAGAAATAGAGGCAGCAAAATCCAAAATAATTCATTTCTGATTATTTCGTGCCACCAAATGGGATTGTGAATAATCTGGAAGTTGGTCCGAGTGTTTGGAATGTTTTCCTGCATTTGTTATAAACAAAGGCGTCATTCCTGACGAGTCAAAATGACCAAACCCCAGTAGAATGAATCCCTCAGTGGATGTGTTTGTGGTGTTTCCTCAGACAAGGAACATCACTGAAAACCCCATGCTTGGCAAACGTGGTCCAGGTGGATAAGCAAACCAAGTGAGTGTGACTCCAGGAAGTGACAGCTGTGCCTTGAGCACGACCCCCCCTCAGAGCCTCCTCTCCCGTTTGTATGACGGGTGACTCGGCATTTGTTCTCTGGCGTTATCACAGGCTGGTGAAGACGTGGACAGGGCGAGGCAGAGAGAGAGGGGGCTTTCCTGTTGAAGAACAAAAATGTTTCAAGGGCCCGTGCTTCAGGCCCTTCCCCTCCTCCCCACCGGCTCTTCAGACAATCGTTTACTTTTGTGTGCTGTGCCGGGACCAGGAGGTGGCATTGTATGCACGATAACAAAGCACTGTTTCTGGAGAAGAGGCAGGGATGTGAAGATGGCTTTGTGAGCCACAGATTGTTGTGCACACAGCTGGTCTACTGGGGGGTTGTACCTGCAGGGAAGGGGAGTCTGCCGCCTTCCACCCTTCCCCCTCCTGTCTGCCTCCCCCACAGGAAAGGAAGGATGAAAACAAGAGAGAGAATGGGGGTGAGAAAGGCAGGGAGGAAGGGAGGGAGGGAGAAAGAAACAAAGACAGAAGAAAAGAAAGAGAGAGAGAGATGGGGGGTGAGAAAGGAAGGAAGGGAGGGAGGGAGAAAGAAAGGGAAAAAAGAGAAAGAAGAAAGAAGAGAAAGAAAGAAAAAGACAGACAGACAGACAAGAAAGAAAGAAAGAAAGAAAGAAAGAAAGAAAGAAAGAAGAGAAAGAAAGGGAAGGAAGAGAAAGAAGAAAGAAAAGAAAGAGAGAAGGGGATGAGAAAGGAAGGGAGGGAGGGAGGGAGAAAAAAAGAAAGAAGAAAGAAGAGAAAGAAAGGGAAGGAAGAGAAAGAAAGAGAAAAAGACAGACAGAAAAGAAAGAAAGAAAGAAAGAAAGAAAGAAAGAAAGAAAGAAAGAAAGAAAAGAAAGAAAAGAAAGAAAAGAAAAGAAAAGAAAAGAAAAGAAAGAAAGAAAAGAAGGGAAAGGAGAGAAACCAAAACTGCCTCGGGGGAGAAAGTTTTCCTTTGATCCTCACATTCCAGCCCCCTCTCCCAGCCCAGAGTCCGCAGGCCTCAGAGTCTAAAAAAAGCCTGATTTACAAGTAAATGCGGGCCGCCTGCCTGCCTCGCCTGGGGAGCCAGGAATCTGAGAACCTAGGACTGAAAGGAAACCCCCTCCTTCTCCAGCCTTTTCTCTCTCTTTCCAGCTTTATTTTTTTCTTGTCATTTTTGGTGGTTTTACTACTTGTCTCGGACCCTGTCTTTGAACTCTCCAGTGTTGAAAGTCGGGGGCACACGAAGCAGACAAATACTGCAGTGACCGCACCACCTTCCGGCAAGAACCGGCCGGCCTCACTCGACCCCACTCAGCCCCCCTCCCCAGGCGGATCCTAGGCGGTTCCTAGGCGGCCTTCTCATCCCGAGGCTAAAGGCTCGGGAATGGACGAGAATGGAGGAGGGGGCAGCACGTGACGTGGCTCGGGGCGTGAGCCCCACGTGCAGGTGGTCACCTGGGGAAAACTATCACTCGAACGAGAGATAAATCAATACTCTTATCGTATCTTCTCAAATTAACAAAAATTCCTTACCGTCATCAATACCCACTCTGTGTTCGGAGTCCCCCGACTGCCTCACAAACATACCTTCATGTTGCTTAGTTTGAGTCCGACCCCAGCGGACCCACCGCTCGCCTGTGTCCTGCGGGGTCTCCCGCGCCGTTCATCACGTGGTCTGCCTGCACTTTTCTTGTGAGCCAGGGAAGTTCACTCGATTCCGGTTTAATTTTTCAGGCATTCATAGAGTCCTTACTGCTTCGCTTCAGAAAGGCTGGTATCACTCCCTTTCTTCTGTCTGGTTCTAACCCTGTGGGAAGGGACAGAGGTGGGCAAAGCACGAGCTGCTAACTAAATCACTGCAGGTGGCTGCTGGTGAGAACTTTGAGAGAGGGACTGGCACTTCCTTCTGGTCGGCGTAGCAATTCGCGCCAGCCTAGCCTGCAGCTCCAAGGGTTTTCTTGCTAAGAAGCCTCCTGGACCAGCTGCCTGCAGTGACTTAGCCCCACCTTTGACAGCGGGGTCTTTATCTGGCCCCCCAGAGCGGGGGGGGGCAAGAAGAAAAGGGCTGGACCCCAGCCGGGCACGCTGAGACCAGTCCGGCCCAAAGGGTCCCAAGGAACAAGGTCCCAGGAAGGAAACGGTAGGTGGGAGCCAGAGGCCGGCCCTCCTACGGTCCTACCACATCCCTGCTCAAACACTCCACAAGGCGGGTTCGTAACCTTTCTCTGTGTCACCCCCGCGGCCTCGAGGCCCAGCCCCGAGTCTTAGCTGGTTCTCAGAACTCTGCGACTGGCCTAGGGAACAGCCGTGCCAATAACCAGCCCTTCCTGGGAGCAAACCTGCCTTTCCTTTGAGGCCAAGCTCAGCTGTGCCATCTTCTTTGACCCCGCTGGACGCACGCAGGCGCTGTGCTGGTGTTGGGCGTGCAGCCTGGTTCTGCCTTTCAGATCCCTTCTACTGGATCAACCCCGGGGTGCTGGTCCTGATGGCTGTCCTCCCCGTGCTCCTCCTGCAGATCTCGCTGGGCCTCGTCTACCTCTGCCTGCAGCACAGACTGAGAGGTACAGGCTGCACGGTGGGCTGTTGGGACCCTTCCCTGAACCCAGCTGGCCTCTAGAGCTCGGTTGACTGACGTGTGGCTTTGAGTGAGTTCTGGGTTCAAAACTCCACGATGACGAGTTTTACGTCTTGCCCGGTGCTTTCGTTTGTGTAACAGGACCTTGCATTTCCTTCTGAGCTAGGCCCGATGTAGGACGGCCCACTTTACAGAGGACGCACTGAGGCCCGGACAGGTTCGGTATTTACTGAGGCTGACCGCCTTGTAGGGGGCAGAGCTGGCCTCACCCGAACCACACCGGGAGACCGAGCTGCAGGGCTGGACGGGTCTGTGTCCGGAGGAGGGTTAGTAAGGACCCGCCACGTACTAGGTGCTCAAGACACTTCCTCCTTCCTCTCCGTCCAACACTGTCCGGGAAGTCCCTTTGTGCCCCGAGTGTCCGTGCAGGGCCCTCTCTTCCAGGTGTCCTCAAAGCCAACACACAGGACCCTGTCCCCCATCCCACCCCTGGGGAGGGCACGCTGGCAGGAGCAATGAAGGGGTCCTCTGTCCCCTTGGATTCGCCCGGGTACCCGGTGACCTCCATTCACGTGGCGGAGCAGGAAACAGCCTGGGGTGGAAGCCGCCCGTCCGCCCCAGGGGATATTGTGATGCAAAGCGTCCAGTTGGGACCCCGCCTCTAAGTACCAGTCCTCCTGAAGGTTTCCTTCCTCCCGTCCCCATTCAGACAGGAAGTGGCTTTAGATTTACAAAGTGACAGCCCTGAGGGGCCAAGGGGCCTCGGAACGGAGAGCCTTCCGGGGGAGGGTCGACAGTAAAGCCAGGGCCCCCGGCTGCCGGGGGCGAAAGGGGCCCCGTCCAATGCCAGCGCCGGCACTAAAAATGCTGCCTTTCTCTGTTTTAGGAAAACTTCGGGCAGAGATAGGTGAGTTTCAGTCTCGCTCCATCTGCCACCCCTCCCGTTGGCTTTGGCCATTTTCTCCGATACCCTCCCGGTGCCCCCTCACACGGAAAGGCTGTGGCATTTAAATCGCGCCAACTTGGCTTCCCCAACCCGCCGTCAGCCGGGGTGGAGGCAGTCCCTCCCTGTATCACTAGAAACAGTGTTAAGTAACACAGGCTCATGTGTTCCCTTCCAGAGAATCTCCACCGGACTTTCGGTAAGTGCCGGGGCCCCGGTTCCCCGGGTCACCCGGGTGATAAGAGGCCTGGCTCCTGGCTGGCCTCCTGTCCGCCCTCTGCCTCTCCTTCTCTCTCTGCGTAAGTCACATCTGTCTGCATGTAGGATTGCTGCTGACAGCAAATTCTTCTGTTACGTTTCTGTCCCAAACGTGCTAATAGCCTTCCGTGCTAATCCGTTCTGTAGGAATCGCAGGGACTTTCTGCACATCACTTCCCTTTTCAGACATTACAGAGGGGAGGTAAGCCGGTCTTTCGTACATACACTTGAGGTCTAGTCGGGGAGGCGACAGAATCGACTGGAGAACAAAGTACTTCTATGTCACCGCCTGAGCTCACATGGTGGAAATGAGCTTTCCAGAGCACAGAACAAGTAACCGTACCTGATGGCTTCGGGAAACAGAAGCCACCAAGGCCTGACAGAACGCTGGCCCCTCAAGAACAGTCTCTGTCCTTTCTGTCCACTGCAGGCTGCCCAGGGCCTCAGGAGAGCGCCTGCAACAGAAGGGCCCAAACAGTAGTCGTGTGGACGTTGCAGAAATTGGAAGATGCCATAAGCAAAGCACAGGGCCCTGCTCTGAGCAGCCTTCCTGGCCGTGAGCGGGCAATCCCAGCATACAGGGCGTCGCATCAGCGTGCAGGCCACACGCACACGTGCACACACAGACACGTCTTTGCAACCCAAACAGGGAGGACCGAGATCTTTGTTTTGTAGGATTCATGCAGATTCTTTCTGTCCCGTGAATCTCCTCGGCATTCCGGCAAAGTCTAATGGACCCTTTTCCAGAAAAATGTTTTTAAATGTACACATAAACCATAACACAGAGGACTGCAAAGAGAACCACTGAATTGAAATACAGGTATCAAAATACAAACACATTTGCATTTAGTAACATGTGATCTGTAATATAGTCATGAATGTTTCTTTAAATAACAAAAATGCTTTAAATAAGAATGTAGCAGCAGGTCTAATAAGTCACAATTTCAAAACATTGACAAGCATTTTGAGAATTCGGCAACAACCCCAATGGGAACGAAAGTCATCCGTGGTTTCCACCGGCGATAAAGGCACAGGCACTGCTGATGACATACTGCTTTTCTCCCCCAAGTTCACAAACGCCCTGAGCTCTCTGCAGACCTCTGTGGGTTCCTGGAGCCCAGGCTGAGAATGCCACAATGAGAGGAGTGCGGGTGGGTGGGGCTCAAGGGACACACAGTCGTTGATCCCGTTTGTTCTGTGACCCGCCCAGACCCGCACTTCCTGAGGGTGCCCTGCTGGAAGATCACCCTGTTCACGCTGGTGCCGGTGCTCGGACCCCTGCTTGCCCTGGTCATCTGCTACAACTGGCTGCATCGGAGACTGGCAGGTGCACAGGGCCACAAGGGTGACCAGAGCCATGGGGCACCAGGTCCTCCCCGAACAGGGAGAGAGTGGGCCAGGGCTTCAGATGCAGGGAACCGGATTTTGTCCCCCCTGTGTCCCCAAGGCCACGTCCAGGCTCCTCAGGGACTCTGTGGGGAGGGGGCCCGTCATCTTCCACCGGTCACCCATTTCTCTCTCTCTCTTTTTTCAGGGCAATTTCTTGAAGAGCTAAGTAAGTTTTCTTCCTTTCTTCCTTTTGTAAGCTGAGAACCAAAGGCCAGGAAGGCAGAAAAAGGAAGTGGGGGCAGCTGAGCGACCCCAAGGGGGAGGCAGGGGCCTCTCCCACGCACTGCCCAATTCCCACACTGTCCAGCAGCCACCTGGCACCTCACCTCCAAGACCAGCCATGGAGGAGAGAGGCTTCGCCAGGGCTTTCCCTGTCCTCGGGTTTAATGGGTTGGTGATCGCAACCACTGACAGATTTTCAAATCACTGTCTCCTCTTTCCAGGAAACCCCTTCTGAGCTGGACTGGCCCATGGACCGGCCCTCAGGATGCGGATCCCCCATGTTGAACACTCATTGGCCTCCTCGCTGCAGGGACTTTCCAATCTGCGTTTCCAGGAATGCTCGGAGTTGCCAATGGGATTGTTTCCTTCTGTCGTGGCCTTTCTGTCCCCTCGTCTCCCCTGTCCTGTCTTCCGTCTGGAAGCCCCCTCTGGCCACAGCCAGGCGGGCGCTCCTCTCCCCGATGAGGTCACCTGAGCTGGACAGCGACACAGGCAGCAGGCTCTCAGCCTCGGACTGTGACCAGGACCCCCCTGTTGCACATTCCAGTGCTCTAACCTCGAAAATGGTGGTTGTTTCTTCCAAGACGCCAGTCCTGAGGGGCAGGGCAGAGAGGTGGAGGGCTGCGGGAAGGGGCAGGAAGGGTCCAAACCATGAGAGCCGAGTGAGCGAGCTGCTGGAGACCCTGGGGAGCCCAGACGTGGCCCGCAGCCCCCTTCCCTCCCGTCCATCAGAGCCTCCACCGTTTTCTGCAACAACTACTACTTGATGGTCTGTCAGACACAAAGAAACAAGCAGGTGCTAAGTAATGATAATACAGGTTTCCGTGAACCACTGCTCACCCCTGTTCCTTTCTGCATTTCCCTCATGACCCCTCACCCCTTCCTGTGCCCAGAGGTCAGGACTAGGAAACGCAGGCGCACAGAACGGCTGCTTCTTCACGTCCCGAGACCCTCACGGCCTCACTTGCTTTCTCGGCTCTGCACCCCCTCTCCCCTCCCCCCTGCCCTCTCCTGGGGGCCCAGGGCCCAGATCCCGGGGCACAACCGGCTCCTTTCCTGCCAAAGGGGAGGTGTCTCGGAAGAAGCCAAGCCACTGCGCCAGGATCGCCCGGCACGCGTGGGGGCTGCCCAGACACGGGTCCTTGCCTTTGGAAGCCCCCCAGTGGCCCACGAGGCCCTCCTTGTCCCCGAAGCAGACGTCACAGGCGGGGCAGCGGTACACCTGCTGCCTCCAGTGCATGTGCTGGTGTCTGGCCAGCCCCGACAGGGACCCAAAGGCCTTGCCACAGCGGAAGCAGCAGCGTGGCTCGGTGACGTGGGCCTTGTGGTGGCTGGACGGACAGGCTCTCCCGCTCAGCGTCGGGGCGCAGCAAGGGCCACAGGAGACCTGGAGTCCTGAAGGCTTCGCTGGGGGACTGGTGTCCAGGCAGGGGGCTCTGGTGTCAGGCTCCTGGGTCCCGGTCTCAGGCCCCGGGGCTGCCGTGGCCGGTGCCCGAGGCTTCACAGCGATCGCCCGCTTTTTGTCTGCAGGTGGCTGGGTCTGAGCTACAGGACCCCTGGTTCCAAATACAGGTTTTCGGGTCCCGTCCGCGGGCTCCCGGCTGCTCGCCTGGCTCCTGTCCAGGGGCTCCCAAGACAGAGCGCTGGAGCCTGGAGGGCTCACGACATGCTTCCAGTCCCTGGCCACCGGCTTCCGGTTTTGGTGGGTCTTCTGGTGGCGTTTGAGCTCGGACTGGTCCCGGAAGCCCTTTCCACAGAGGGCGCAGGAGTGGGGCCGGTAGCCCAGGTGCACACGGCGGTGACGGCTGAGCCCCGAGGCGTCGCAGTAGGTCTTGTCACAGAGCGGGCAGCAGAAGGGCCTCTCCCCCAGGTGCATGCGCCTGTGGTAGCTGAGGTCCCTGGGGTTCCGGAAGGACCTCCCACACTGGCTGCAGCTGTTAGCCTTGTGGGGATTGTGCACAAACTGGTGGCTGTGCAGGTTGGAGCGCTTCCTGAAAGTCCTGCCACACACGTGGCAGGTGAACGGTGGCCCGGCCTGGGGGGCTGAACACTCAGGGGTCCTGGGCCCGGAACCCACGGGGGCACAGGGTCGTCCTGAGCCTTTGCAAGCAAGGGGGACCTCCTCATCTCTGCCCCTACTGCTTGGACTCCCTTCTGGAAGCTCCTGCTTCCTGCTTCCTGCAGTGGGCGGGGGGGGGGGGGGGGGGGGGGGGGGCAGGTTAACAAGACCCACTCACCAGAGGGCCCCTGGCCCGCCCTCCCTCCCTCTCCTACTCCGGGCCTCACAGGCTAGAGCCAGAGCAGACATCTGGGTTTCCAAATTCAAAGCAAATAAAAATTTTAAAGTGGAATCTTCCAGTAAGATCAGAGATCAGAACTTTGGGCTACACCTACATTTCTGGAAATCCACTTCCAGAAGCTCCCACTGACTCCTATAGGTGACCTCATGTGTCATATAAACGGGGACACCAAAGTGAAGGGTGGTGCCCTCACTACTCAAGCTGGGATGAGAGGCGCGAGCCGGAGCATGCGGTCCGCACAAGTGTCCCCTGCGTGAGCTCAGCACTGAGCTCATGTCCCTTCCTGTCTGCTCTCTCAGAAGGAGCGTAAGCCCAATCCTAGAGACTCCAGACGCTCGCTTGTCCCAAACAGTTTAGGTATTCCTCTGGAGCCATGGGCGTGAGCGAATGGCCCCAGCTCTCCTGGAAGGATGCGGGCTGGGGGAGGGTGCCTGAGCCCTGGCGCCCTGGGTCAGCTTCCCAGCCACCCGGGGCATGTCCTGGCCCCTACCTTCCTCCTGCCTTCACCTTCGCCACACTTACCTGAACGGAGGCCTTCTCCACTTGGGGGTTGGAGCTGGAGCTCGGTCCTCCACTGTTCTTCTTCTTCAAGCTTCGTGACCACATCTGGGTTAGACAGAAAGATGCCGACTCGGGGGTGGGAAGGAGAGAAGGTTGAGGCCCCAGGCCTGGCCCTTTCCTATCCAATGGGAACAACAGGCTACCTCCTTCCATATCCTTGGTTTAAGGACCACAATGTGGGACACTTCGGTGAGGAGGAGACCCCTAGCAAAGTCCCCGGCACATGACAGGAGCAACTCAGTCAACACTGCTCAGATAAATGGGTACATTTTCCAACTGTCATCAAGTTACAAGTATTATCTTTGCCTTCATAAAGGCTTTTATTTCTTCTTTTACCCCAAGCTTAGTGACCTACACCTTTCACACCTGTAAGGTAAGGAAGATACGGGGTCAGTAAAGCCAACTGGGAGCGGCCTGCTGAGGGAAACCAGATGTCCCAAGAGCCCTGTGAGCCCCAGGCTCTCACCTACAGACATCAGGTTTCTGACGGTCTCTGACATAACGTCCTGGTACAGGGCCCTCTGACTGGCATCTAGATACATCCACTCCTCCTGGGTGAAGTTCACTGCCACATCCTCAAAGGTGACTGGCTTCTGGAAGAGCAGGAGAGACTCAGGGAGTCTGTAATGAGACAGGCATCCAAGGACGAGGCTTAAAAACTGAGGGAAGGGGAGTGCCCACTGGCTCAGTCAGGAGAGTGGGTGACGCTTGATTTTGGGGTTCTGGGTTTGCACCACACACTGGGTGCAGAGATATCTTAAAAAAAAAAAAAAAAGAAAGAAAACCATGGAAGGGGGGCAGAAATAGGAAAAGACCGACGCAAAGCCAGCAACATTGATCTAACAGAAAGGAAGGTGGGGCCCCTGGGTGGCTCAGTGGGTTGTGTGTCCGACTCTTGATTTTGGCCCAGGTCATGATCTTATAGTTGGTGAGATCAGTCCCCACATCAGGCTCTGCACTGACAGTGAGGAGCCTGCTTGGGATTCTCTCTGTCCTCTCTTTCTATATATATATATATATATAGAGAGAGAGAGAGAGAGAGAGAGGAATAGAGAGGAGGGAAGAAAAGATGTGTGTGTGGGGGGGGTAGGGGCACATACGCTGAATATACAAAAAAAGCGAACGTAGACAAAAAGGGCCGTCACTCCCCGATTTCTAGGAAGGGCTCCTGGGTGGGGTGGAGGCTCAGACAGTCCTGGCAGCCCCGTGTCCTGGAGTTGTTGAGCTTGGGACAGTCGGAAACTCCGCTGGACCACAGACGGGGACCACAGATGGAGACCACAGACTGGGGACAGAGGAAGTGCTCCAGGGTCCGGGACAGCCCCGCCCTCCCCAGCTGGGGGTCCTCACCTGCACCCACGCCCTCCACCTGCACTCTCTCCGTGCGGCTTCCTGCTGGGCGTCTTCCTCCACCCGAGGGAGCAGTTTCTGCATACGCTGGACAGGCTTCTCCATGGTGTCTGTTTCCGGCTCTCTCCCCTCCTGGCCCGGCCCCCCAGGCTGGTCGCACTCCTTCCCGGGGCTTTTGGTCTCCGGGAAACGCAGCAGATGGAGGGGCTCTGCAGACGCCTCCGGCTTCAGCATGGCTTCTCCAAGGCCAAGGTCTCTGCCCCGAGGGGCTGTCGTCCGGTGTGAAGTCCCCTCTTTCACAACGCAGCGCACCTTTGGTTCAGGCTTCAGAGGCCGGTCACCAGGGCTCAGCCACCAGCGTCCGGGGACACCAGGCTGAGGCTCCGAAGACACCGGCCCTCGGTTCCTGCTCCAAGTCACTGGCTGGTGCCCACCTCTAGGAACCTGCGGTCAGAGGGAAAGAAGACGAGGCAGCAAGAGGGGAACTGAGTGACTACAGCGTCTTCTCTGGACCACAGGACCCTCTCCACACGGCCGGGATGTGACAATCACCCACGCTAAGGAACCTGAATCCCAGAGATGCCTGCAAGCTTGGCCCCAGCACAGTTGTGTTGGAAGCCTCTGCACCACTGAGGAAATGGTTCCTGGGCAGCACAAGCTCTGGATGGGTCACAAACCCCTTGTGCAAGCCCCCGGCCCCCAGTTCCCCCCTAACCACCCCCCTGACTGCACCCTTGGCCCAGCAGAGCCCACCGGCAAGGCCTGTCTTCCCTGCGCTGCACGAGCGGTGGGAACAGCATCTGCTGGGGTTCAGGGAAGAGGACCCCGGATCGGCCCAGCACTGACCACATCCACACCCTCGGAGGGGAAGGAGGCCGGCTGGGGGAGGCTCAGCACACCTTGAGGCCCGGGTCCTACCCTCCCAGGAGGCAGATCCCCCGAGGGAAGTGTTGCCAGCTCCCTATCCCCAGGCTGCACCCTGTCTCTCTCTCGACCCCCAAACCATTGTCTGTCCCACAACAATTCTGCCAGCGACCCAAACCCAGACTCACCCGCCAAGCTACAGCTGGTGAGCTTTGGGCCCTTGAGGCCTCGAGGCAGGCAGAGCCCCTGCACACGCCCCCCCCCCGCAACTGCACTCGTCCCCCCACCGCCCGCCCCTGCATGCACCCCCAGCTCGGCCCTCCAGAACCCTTTCCGGCCCTTGCCCAGCCCTGCGACCTCGGGGTGAAGCCTCCCACCAGCAGGGAACAACACAGAAGGCTCAGCGCCATGTGGCACAGCGTGTCCCCTTAACTCCCCCGGCAGGAGCTGAGGAGGTCCCCCTATCCACCCAGACCGCACTGAGCAGGCCCTGATGCCCCAGCACCGCGGGCCACCCCCGGACACCCAGGTTTCCCCTGGGGTCCCCGCGGTGCGGAGCTCCTCCAGGGTGAGGGGCGCGATGCCCGCCTGCCCGCCGAGGTCTGGGCGGACGAGTGAGGGACAGAGAGCCCGCATGTGCCTCTATCCACGCGGGCTCCACACCCCCCTGCCCCACTCACCCACCGCGCACTGGGGACAGGGACTCCGGGGCGTGGGGCGCCCCCGAGCCCGCCGCCCCGCTCCCCCAGCCAGGCTCCACAAGCCCACCGCCCGGTGGCCCAGCCAAGGTCGAGGGTTCACCGTCTGAGAAGCCAGAAAGGAAGAGAGCCCGCCCCCTCAGCAGCCCACCCTCCCACCCGCAGTCACCGTTGGTCCCACCCAGCACCGGGACCTCGCCTCATTCCCAACCTTCCTTTGCTCTTGAAAAAAGAGGATTAAATGATCTCTGATTAAAACTCACAACCTCCAACCGCCATCTAGAGCCCAAGGGAGAAAAACGAGACCCACAGGCCCCCAGAAGGAGAGGTGCAAACACAGGTAAACAGCATCATAGAAAAATGAAGGCCAGGTGCCTGGAGGCTCAGTGGGGCTGAACATCCAATCTGGGCTCAGGTTGTGATCTCCAGCCCGTGAGTTCAAGCCCCCAGTAGCGCTCTGTGCCGACAGCTCGGAGCCCAGAGCCTGCTTCGGATTCTGTGTCTCCCTCTCTCTCTGCCCCTCTCCTGCTGGCACTCTGAATCTCTCTCTCTCAAAAATAAATGAACATTAAAAAGATTTTTAAATAATAAAATAAAAAGAACAATGATGGCAAAGGGCAGATCACACACGGGGACTTCAATGCTGGAGCCCGGGGAGCAGAGGACCCTGTGGGGTGGGACTCTGCTGGCCTGGGCCACTTACCCTGACTCAGTTCAGCCTTCTCAAGTGGTATCTCTCTTTTTTGCAATCAGTCCAACAGATACCACATTTATTTTCTCCACTCGATTGGCACTTATTCCATTTTGTATTACTATCATCTTTTATGTTTCACATCGGCACGGGCTTTCCAAAGTACTTTTGTAAACATGGCCTCCTCCACTGAATCCTTAAAGCATCCCCTTAGGTAGACTAGTTACTCTGGCTGTACAGGTGAGAAAGGGTCCCAAAGCCCGCCTGCCGCTGCATGGGGCCTGAAAGCAGACGCCTTGCTCCCGGTCTCCAGGGCCAGCATTGTGTGGCTGGCAGGCGCCCAGCCTTAAATCTCTTCCAGGAGCCCCTGGGCACACACCATCCCAGTCTGCCTGCAGAGTCAGATAGGCTGCTGGGGCTGGGGGCTGGGCGGGAGGGAAAGTGGGAGGGGCTCCTGCGGACTTGCCGCCGTCCTGAGGCCAGGGGAAGGGCTGCCTAGGGTGCTTTCCATTAAGCCTGAGAAAACAAAAGCAGCCTTTCAGTAGACAGGATCTGACCCTGCACGTGCACAGACATGCCTCTCTTTCCTTGCTCGAATCCCAGCCCTGGTTACACGTCACCTCATTTGGAAAACAAGGCAGCCGGACCCCAGACCATAGTTTGCCACTTTGATCTGATCCTCAAGTCTTGAGGGCCAGCAAGGAGACGAGGGAACGAACGAATAGGGAGTTCGTGCCGTGCGTGTATTCAACACGCACTGGACCACAGGTTTGGGGAGGGGGTCGGGAGAGCCCTAGTCTTGGCCACCAGCAGCGCTCAGTGCTGTGGACGCTCAATTGAGTAGCAGGAGTGTATAACCTGGACAGAGAGCAGCACCGGATGCTCCATGATGAGAAGAAACCAGGTAGGGGAAACCAAGTTAGCTCTGCTGACAGAGGCAGAGGAACATTCTGAAATGTGGGGAGGGGTGGGACAGGGGCAACAGCAATGTGGAACAAGATAGGACGCAGACACTGAGGTTCAACAGGTGTGGAGAGAAGGACTGGGAGGAGGACTGGAATTGGGGCCGCCTCTGTGCATGGAGCCTGGGGCCTGGGTTTGGTACAACTGAAGGCTGACGAGAAGGGAACAAGGGAGAAACCCTTCTGCTTCTCATCCGTGTGGTTCCAAACACCGACACAAACCCTTGAGCTGAGCACCAGCCTGGTGACGCAGACCCTGGTCTGGAATCTAGCAACAACCAGGATGCCATTTTGGTAGCCGCCTTTGAGGATTTAGTGGAGGCCATGTTTACAAACAGATTTTGCAAACTGTAAAAGCCCGGCCGACTTCCTGGTTCTCGGTCTGTAACCACTGCCAGACCTCCTCGTTCACACACAGGCAATAAATTGAAAGACCTCTGCACCGATCTAGCAAGCTGTGGCAAGCACTCTGCCCACGGAGCCACTGTTGGAGAAGCTCATCCAGAGGACGTGACCAATGGCTGACCAGAGGGCAGGCCCTGGGCAATCAGAGGGTCCTCACTTGCTGTCTGTCCTTGGGATGCACTCACAAGGGGGGCTGTTTCAGGGACACAGTCTTGAGGGAGCAGGTGGTGTTGACACCACGTGGACTGAATACATGACCAAACCCAGTCAAGGTCTCTATGTAAACTTTTAGATTCTGGTGGACAGGTGTGTGGCCACCCAATACTAAGTTCGTATGTGAGTCCCTTGCTTATTAAAACTGCCACCTACAGGGGCGCCAGGGTGGCGCAGTCGGTTAAGCGTCCGACTTCAGCCAGGTCACGATCTCGCGGTCCGTGAGTTCGAGCCCCGCGTCGGGCTCTGGGCTGATGGCTCAGAGCCTGGAGCCTGTTTCCGATTCTGTGTCTCCCTCTCTCTCTGCCCCTCCTCCGTTCATGCTCTGTCTCTCTCTGTCCCAAAAATAAATAAACGTTGAAAAAATAAAACTGCCACCTACCAACCTGGAGTGGCCTGCCTTTTTCTTCAGTCACTCCTTGCCCTCCATGTATGGTGGCCTGTTTCAGATCCCACTCCCCACCCCCACCCCCACCCCCACCCCACCGAGGAAAATTCCTGAGGTTTCAAACCAACAGCAACAAGTCTCTGTGACTGAGGATCTTGCTGACAAAGGCTCTAACCCAACAGTGGCACCCTCAGTTTTGGGCCCACCACCTTCCTGACATGGTCACTGGATACATTCCTTTTGAAAGGAAGACGCACTTTGTTATTGGGCTCCTGTTAAAACGAAACACCTGACCCAAGGAAGCTTGGACATTTTGGCTTCATAGTCACATTTGCAGGTTGGTCAACTTGGACTCAACTTCTCACCAAGTGGGAGAGATCTGATAAGCCCTGCTTGTCACAGGGGGATGGTACATTTAGGGCTGCAGCTGGCCTGGCCCAAATGTCTCAGTTCTACGTGGAAAAGTGGCAGATGTCCCTTTGGGGAGGATTTATCCCCCAGTCTGCCATCTGAAGCAAAGTGCTGGCTCAGCAGCGCCCTCAGGTCACCAGACCTGGACCGCTGGGGTTCAGTGAAGCTAGAACCCAGTGCTGTCTCTGGCTGATGCAGACATTCAGCCTCAGAGCCAGTTACTCACAGCCGGACATGGAGGCTGTCATTCTACTTGGGGGGCAGAACTCAGGGCCATTGTCATGGCTCTCACCAACAGATCAGCCTTCCTGCAATTCTACTGACCCTTGGGCTGTGCCAATGGCCTAGCTATTTGGTCGGGCACTTGGAAAGCTACGCTGGTTACAAATCTCTCCTTGGAGAGAGAAATAAAGCCAACTGCTGACCTAACATCTGAGGAGCCTGTTGTCTGATGAGACGGGCCTGGAATCAATGTGCTGAGGGAGAATCACCCCATTGCTGCCTGGATCCATCATCATCCCGGATGCAGCAAGACGTGCACCATCATCGACTGGGCACGAAGTAAAGGGTCAGGATCTGATTTGGGCTTGTGACTGTTCCATTTGTCTCGCAAGAGGGAGGCCACATAGCAAGGGGCATTTTCCCCACCTGCTCCTGGCAGATGGACTTGATTGGATCTCTGACCTTCTCTGAGAGCAGTGGTGCCTCACCACTGCTGACACTTTTTTAGGGTACATGTTTCTTTTCTGGTCCCATCAACCTACTCCAGCAATAGCACTGCGGCCCTTGAAACTAATCTGCCTCATGTTTTGGCTTTTCATACCATTTTTAGTCTGACAATGGTGTGCTTTTTATTGTAAAGCCTCTTGACAGTGGGCTGATACTCAAGGTAATTAGTGCATCTTTCATGCTTCCTACCACACCATTCACAGGCTGAACAGCCTTCTCAAAAGTTGACTGAAAGGGATGTCTTTTAGTCTTTTCCCCTCACCTCCTCCTTGTCTGCCTTAGTAAGGCAGCTTTGGTCGCCCTGTGCTCCTATCCCCCTGAAAGCATAATCTCGTCTTGGCTACTTCCTGAGTAATGATCCAGACAGTTATATAGACCTGTTTTGGAAATTCCTGGACACGATGCTTCTCTCTTTTCCCTCACAGCCTAATGACACCCCCAGGCTGGCCAGGCTGGTACCTCCCCTTGGCAGCAGCCCAGCCAAAAGAGGGAGGGGAGGCGCTAAGAGATTCAAACTTATTCTGGCTCAGTACTAGGATTCTGGGATTTACTTGGTCCTAGATTATAAGGGTAATGACCGCTTGATTGAATACATTGCTCACTAAGTCCCAAGGCCCACACACACATAATGGATTTCCACACATTTTATAAAAACGTTCTTGTTTTGGGGCGCCTGGGTGGCTCAGGCAGTTGAGTGTCCAACTTCAGCTCAGGTCGTATCTCACAGCTTGTGGGTTTGAGCTCCGCATTGGGCTCTATGCTGACCGGTCAGAGGCTGGAGCCTGCTTCAGAGTCTGTGTCTCTCTCTCTGCCCCTCCCCTGCTCATGCTCTCTCTCTCTCAAAAATAAATAAACATTAAAAAAAAAAAATGTTCTTGTTTCTCCTGTTGAAACAGGAAAGGATTCTGATTGGTGCCATTCAGGTCACATGCCAACCATTGTAGCCAACCACTGGCTACACTGATGTCAATCACTATTCCAAGAGAGTAGGGTGGTACAGTTGGCTGGGACTGGGGGGAAGCAACCGTGTAAGACAAGGAGGGTGGGATTTCGCTTACCAGAAAAAGAGAGCTTGGACAAGCAAAAAGGGACAGACCCCCACACTTACAGAACACAACTTTACATGTATAAAATATGTATATAAACATAAAGGAATATCTGGATATGTTACATGTGCACCCCAGAAAGTTTGAGAAATATCTATTGGCTAAATTTCTTCTTCCTGTCAACAAAATTCTATGTCAATATGGGAGACTTTAGATAGTTCATTCTTAACTAAGTCAGGATATATTAATCACCCTGGGTTCAAGAAGTGTTCATGATTAAATGAAAAAATTGTTCGATGCATGGCAGACACTTAATAAGTGTTATATCTCCCCTGCACCACTATCCTTCTAGTCTCTATGATGTTACCAACAAAAACATGATTTTTGATAGGTGAGGTACAGCTTACTCACTATTTGAATTGGCAGTAGGTAACAGGTAAATTTTTTTTTTTTCAACGTTTATTTTTGGGACAGAGAGAGACAGAGCATGAACAGGGGAGGGGCAGAGAGAGAGGGAGACACAGGTAACAGGTAAATTTTAGAAAGCCTATGCTAGCACGGCATCGCTGACCTACTTACCATCCTCCTCGAGGGGTAAGATGTACCCTTGTTCGGCCTTATTCTGATTTGTGATGCTAACGCAATGGAAGGCTTTATAATTAGACCCACATAAAACAACACGCTAATCTTGTAAACCTTACATCCTGAAGCACTTTAACCTCATGGCTAAAGTCACTATCAGACATGCTTCAATGAGTTCAAAGTCTTATTTCATATACCTGACTCAGTAGGAGGGTTATTGTAATTGTCTGCTTTGTCTCCTGCCCCTGTAACCTTACAACCTGTTTCTGTTTTGGGCTTCCTTAACTCTCAACTGTTGGTTGCCCATCCCTGGTGGAATCCAAGATGGCAGTTCAGTTTTGTCAACCTTTCTACTCTTAGTCTGGTCTCTTATCCTGAGTATTCCAACTGTTCACTTATCTGGTTCCTTTGGCCCCAACTCTGGTTCCTTGAATGGACTCCCCTGGTTCCCTGCCCATCTCCTACTCCTCAGGATTATTGATTTCCTTGCCCTCCTGTTTCCTAAGGACGGGATTCCAGCACTCAAGGTGTCGATGCTCCTTCCATGCTGTCTTTGCTGCCAATGCCTGTCAGGTCTTGTGTCTGTTGTTGGCACCTTCCCTTTTTTCCACTCCACCCTTAAATGTCCACTGAATTTAGCTGCATGGAGCTCTTTGATGACTCAGTGAAAGGGGGCCTGGTGAAGTGATGGGCAGAGAGGCCAGAATGCAGGCAGCTGATACAGACTTTTTAAGGGATGTGGCTTTGAAGGACTGCAAAGGACTAGCACAGCTGACTTAGATGGGAGAGAGCTGAGGGTACCTATAGGTCACTCAGAGTGATCCAGTTGGGAGGGAGCAGTTGGATATAGAGGAGAGAGAAAGAAGAGGTGATAGCCTGAGGTTGTGGGGACGCAGAGATGCCATTTTCCACTGTGAGAACAGAGAGAGAGAGAGAGAGAGAGAGAGAGAGAGAGAGAGCAACAGTGAGCGGAAAAAGAGAACGAGCACATACACGAAAAGATGCAGAAACAAGAGTTGGCAGGTATGCTTACTGCCTTGGCTCTAGTCTCTTGTAAGGCCCAGTGGTTTGAGAGACTTTAAAAATTTAAGATACTTTCTACTGACTTTTTTTTTTCTTTATACTCACCCAAGTAAGTTTCTAAGGCTTGCAAGCAAGAAAATTTGACCATGACATTGCTGATTTCAACTCATCAAAATTTTCAGCATTATTTTTTTAAAGTTTCTATTTACTTATTTTGAGGGGGGTAAAGGGCAGAGAGAGGGAGAGAGAGAGAATCCCAAGCAGGCTCCTCACTGTCAGCACAGAGCCCGATGTGGGGCTTAATCCTATGAACGGTGAGATAATGACCTGAGCCGAAATCAAGAGGTGGACGCTTAACCAACTGGGCCACCCAGGTGCCTCCAGCATTATATTTTAAAGTGTGAGTATGGTTGACACACGATGGTACATTAGTTTCAGATGTACAACACATGATTCAACAACCCTATGCCTTCTGCTGTGCTCACCACAAACGCAGCCACCATTGGTCACCATACAATGCTATTACCATAGTCTTGACCATATTCCCTGTGCTTTCATCCCTGTGACCAGTATTATTTCTACAGGGCAGACTCTGGACCTGAGCTTATTATAAGAAACTCCAGAGTCCCTACTATACTTGGAACCCACCACTCAAGAATGGTTTTTTCTGTCTCTAAACAGCTCACCTGGCCTCCTGCTACACACAGAAAATAAGCCATGTGAAGGAAACACCTTTCTTCACATGTGTATTTTTTCCCTGTGCCTTACCCTCCTTGGAATTTCTGCCACATCTGCATGGGGAAAACCTGGGGGGAAAACAGTATCAGCTGGGGGTACGCCTCCAGTAACAAGTTTCCCGGTTTTCTTATCTTCTTGAGATACAACTTATCAATCCATCTGATGCATTTGTCGGGCGTCTTTGGTTTTGGAGAGAAATTATCACTGTAAAAACGTACTCACGTGGGGGAACCCTAACAGTTTGCAACTACACCGTTTGCACACAGCCACCTAGTCTGCTGCTTGGGCTACACTTACCCAAGTATTGGAAAATACCAACATTCACAAACTATTCAGTGGCCCTCTCTTGGCAATTGCTTGTCAACTCAGAAACCATGAGGGTACGGTGATCAAAGGCCACCTCCCCAAGATCTGACTCCACTGGTCTTCCTTGTTCTCCCAACGAAATGCGTGCTTCTGCCACTTTCTGAAGGCCTGCGTTAGGCTGCTTCACTGTTAGCAAAGACCTGTAAGTACAAGTAGTGACTGTTTTCGTAAAGGCCAAAATCCTCTTCAGGTTTTTTCAGTTAGGGAGAACAAGCGCTCACGCAGGTCTTTTGTAAAAACCAAGTGGTGTGACAGGAGCATTTGGAAAACAGGGCCTACTCTTTGCTTATGTCTGTCAGCCGATGTAGGTTCCATAGCAATGCTCTCGGCTGGGAGGGGCCACCTGCATCCTTTGTGCAAGGGATCACCCCATAATGACAGTGGAGTGGGGCACATGTGCAAGGGACTAGGGAGGCTTCTCAACCAGCTGCACTTTAGATCCACGTGGGGCTGGTTACCATCAGAGATGTACCAGCACACATCCCTATCAACTTTTTTTTTTTTTTTCCCCCTGGCTCCAGCCTGTTTTCTGGTGACTTCTCCTTTGAATAGTTCTGGCTGGATGAGAACCGTACGCTCATGCCTTTTTGTGCCAACAGCTATATTCTTTGTGGCACTTCCTGATCCATTTTCATCTTGTTAAAACTCAACTTTTCCCCTCAATTTCCAAGCCCATTTTTTAAATGTTTATTTATTTTGGGGGCGGGGGAGAGGCAGAGAGACACAGAATCTGAATCAAGCTTTAGGCTCCGAGCTGTCAACACAGAGCCCGACACGGGGCTTGAACTCACAAACTGTGAGATCATGACCTGAGCAGAAGTTGGGACGCTTAACTAAGGACTGAGCCACCCAGGTGCCCCTCCAAGCCTATTTTTTTTTTTTCTTTTTTTTTTCAACGTTTATTTATTTTTGGGACAGAGAGAGACAGAGCATGAACGGGGGAGGGGCAGAGAGAGAGGGAGACACAGAATCGGAAACAGGCTCCAGGCTCTGAGCCATCAGCCCAGAGCCTGACGCGGGGCTCGAACTCCCGGACTGCGAGATCGTGACCTGGCTGAAGTCGGACGCTTAACCGACTGCACCACCCAGGCGCCCCCCCTCCAAGCCTATTTTAATGAAGTGTGGATGCCAGTGATATCAGCACAAACCCTGAATGGCAGATTCTTAATGCTATTGTATTAATTCAGTAATCTCCACGTTCTTTTGCCCATCCTTGTTCTTCTGCACGTCCCAACTGAGCCGGACTGCTGCTGCACAATCCCCACCTGTCCAGACAGGGAAGCTCTTCCTGGCTGCAGGCACCGCCCTAGCCTTCACCCAGATCCACTCACGTGTGGGTCCTGTGCACCTGCTGTTCCCTGGGCCCACGTGCTCTTTCTCATCTGCTTATCAAACTTCTCCCCTTCAGCACGAGCATGCACCTATTCCGTAAAGCTGTAAAGCTTCACGAAGGGGCTCTTTAGCTCTAGTCCAAAGGGCCAGGCAGTCCTTCTCCACAGTTTCTGAGGCACTTAGATGTTTCTATTAGCTTTATTACTTCTGTACTAGGATTATCGATCTCCATCTGGACCATGAGATTGCAAGCTCACACGATGAGGAGGACCCTGCCCTACCCACCCTTCCATCAGTCAGTCAGCACAGTGTGGACCAACAAGATTCAGTACGTGTGGAATGAATCAGTCAATGGGCCTCCAGTGTCTCGCATCTCCTCTGAAGGCACGGAGTGCTCAGGGCTGGAAAGCCGGACTCCTGTCCCACAGACAACAGAGAGCTGCTAGAGGTCCTGACCAGTGTCTCCAGGGATGGGAGCTCCCTGTCCTCCTCCTCTGGGAACCCTTTTATCCAGACTTCAGTGAAACTTTATGATGATGCCAGGTGCCTTGAGAAGAGAAAATGGGGGTGACCTTGTCTGGAAGGCATCAAAGATAGTTCTGGAGAGGGGATAAATAAAATCATGAATGTTACTGGAGGGTATTAAAAAACAAATTAAGGTATTTTAGTACCTCAAATAAAACGTAAGAACAAAGAAAGACTGTTAACGCACGGACAGGACCTAAGAAGGTAGAGTGGCACATCATCAACTGTTCCTGTATTTGGGGGCTTGGCCCTCTTGGACACAGCTGTTTCCAGCAGTTAACAAATGTCCTTCCTTCTTTCAACACATATTTGAACAGACTCTACAGAACAGGCCTGCGGGCACAAAACCAGTGGAATGAAAACAGGCCCCAGGAACAGGCTTGTCATGTGAAGGTCCCACGACCTAGATGCCCTGGAGACTCCTGCACACTGTGCCCCAGAAACACGCTTAAACAAAAATGTTTACAGAAGTACTATTTGTAGAGTAAAAAACACAAAAACAGGGGCGCCTGGGTGGCTCACTTGGTTGAGCGTCCGACTCTTGATTTCAGCTCAAGTCATGATCTCTTGATTCATGGAACTGAGCCCAGGTCAGGCTCCACACTGACCTTGGGGAGGCTGCTTGGGCTTCTCTCTTTGCCCCTCCCCCACTCACTCTCTCTCAAATAAACGTGAAAAACCCCCACAAAACCAAAAATTGGAAATGACCTCAACAATACAGCAGGTAATT
Source organism: Leopardus geoffroyi (assembly GCF_018350155.1). Lineage (NCBI taxonomy): Eukaryota > Metazoa > Chordata > Mammalia > Carnivora > Felidae > Leopardus > Leopardus geoffroyi. The sequence continues at coordinate 167,109 of NC_059332.1, read as the reverse complement.
AAGATGTGGTATATTCATGTCATGGAATGAACTACCCAAGAAGTACACACTTAGATGGTGGAGATTCAGGGAACAGACCGTGTAGAGCTCGTGAGGCTCGTGGAGATGAGTCACTCTGACGCACCCCCAGCACCAGGAGACTGGGGAGGGGAGGAGGACAACCAAGGAGCCTCAGAAGGGAAACCAGTGAGGCTGGAGAAAACCCAGGAGAACATGTTATCCAGGAAGTCATGCAAATCAGAGGCGCCTGGGGGCTCAGTCCGTCGGGTATCTGACTTCTGCTCAGGTCATGATCTCGCAGTTGGTGAGTCTGAGCACCACGTGGGACACTGTGCTGATAGCTCGGAGCCTGGCGCCTGCTTGGGATTCTGTGTCTCCCTCTCTCTCTCTGCCTCTTCCCTGTTCATGCTCTGTCTCTTTCAAAAATAAATAAACGTTAAAAATTTTTAAAAGACGTGCTTCAGGGGCGCCTGGGTGGCGCAGTCGGTTAAGCGTCCGACTTCAGCCAGGTCACGATCTCGCGGTCCGTGAGTTCGAGCCCCGCGTCGGGCTCTGGGCTGATGGCTCAGAGCCTGGAGCCTGTTTCCGATTCTGTGTCTCCCTCTCTCTCTGCCCCTCCCCCGTTCATGCTCTGTCTCTCTCTGTCCCAAAAATAAATAAACGTTGAAAAAAAAAAAAATTTAAAAGACGTGCTTCAAAGAGGAAAAAAAGAAAGGAAATGAAATAGTGTTTCACATCAACATGGGTGAATTAAAAAATATTAATGAACAAAAGTAAATTATATAATTTTCATCTATATACATGCCATAAACAGGTAACTATGCACAATTATGTCACTTAGGAATACATACATAGATGACGAAAACTACAGAAAGGTGTTAATTACCACAAAATTCAGGCCAGTGACTGCCTCTAGGGATGAGGGAGGGGTGTAAATGTGAGCACAGGGGGTTCCAGGTCTCAGCCTCAGCAGTGGGTGCCTGGACATAGACATTTTCATTTGTATATTCCCTTTGTACTGAGAAGACGAAAGAATACAGAAGAAAAGCATTAAGTGTGACTCATGATTCATGGTTGCTTGGCGTAAAGATGGTTGTTCACACACCGTTCAAGGAGATGAAAGGTGAGTTATGAGGTAGACATGACGGAGTCAGGTCTGGCCAAACTGAGCCCTCTTACCAGACTTTTACTCTGAGATGGATGAGCTGTGAAAGTGCCTTGCAATCACCAGCTGCTTTTACACTAGATTTGGAGGAGAGAGAGGGAGGCCGACCTCACCGTGGCTAGCACTGAAAACCTTCATGGTAAACAATCCCTTACAGTTATGTATTTCTTTAAATGTTTATTTATTTTGAGAGAGAGAGAGAGAACGGGGAGGGGCAGAGAGAAAATCCCAAGCAGTCTCCACGCTGTCAGCGCAGAGCCCAACATGGGGCTCAATCCTATGAACTGTGAGATCCTGACCTGAACTGAAAACAAGAGTTGGACACTTAAGCAACCAACTGAGCCACGAGGTGTCCCTGGATTTTTTTTTCTTTTTAAGTAATCTGTACACCCAACGTGGGGCTCGAACTCATGACCCTGAGATCAAGAGTCACCTGCTCCACTGACTGAGCCAGCCAGGCGCCCCTACAGTTGTGTACCAGGTTGTTTTTCAGTCCCACTCAACTCAAAGGGCTTACCCTAGCCCTACTGATTGGGGTTTCTAAGTTGGACAATACACCCTGTTACAAGGCTGAGGGTCCGCCACTGGGACATGGTGACGCAAGGCCAGAAAAGGCGAGGGCAGTGTGCAGGAGGCACAGGTGGGAGGTGGCTATCATGCTGAGGAGCAGCAGTGCAGGACAGCCCCATCGCTGGGGGATGCAAGCAGCAGGCCCAGGAGGGGGGCATCAGGACCCCCACAGCCGAAGGGTGACACTCCCCACGGTGTGCATTTTCCATGTCTCGGATTCTCTACTCACCACTTCTGAACCCCTACTTTCCCAACTTTTAGGTATCTGGGAAGAAAATGAACTGAAAATGAAATCAATAAATTCCATTCTGCTTGGCTACTGAAATTCCCACTAAATGCATAAATTTGTTTTCTGAGTTATCAATGAGTGTTCGAGGACATCTGTTTGAGAGAGAGTTTGCTTTACCTCTGAGTGGATCCGATGCTGGGAAGATGTTGCTTTCATGGCCACGTGTGGAGCTGGAGGCAACCTGAGAAACCACTCCCCTCCCAGGGGCTCCCTCCTTGCTCAGCTGGGCTTGGCCAGGTGCTCTCCTTTGCACAGGGCCTGTGCACGCCTCCAGCATCACCCAGGCCACGTTGTGAGTGGGGAGTGGTCTCTGCCATTACTCGTGAACCAATCAAGGGCAGGGACCTCTTTTCATTCACTTCCAGTAACTAATGATACCTGGCATATAGGAGGCTGTCAGAATTAAGTTCCTCAAACAAACAAAACTGTAGGGTCCCATTAGTGGCTCCCTGATAAAATTATGAATGTGAAATCAAAGACCCAACACTGACCTTCAGCAGTCTCATCAGGACACCCGTCAAGGGCTGGGGCAGGGGCAAGGCGGGAGGTGTCTGAGAACAACCCCTCACTCAGATCATTGACCAACCACCCAACACAGGAGAAAAACAACATCAGAGGATTAGCAACCTGAGCAGAGAGGCCAACTAAAAACAGCCAGGTTTCAAGTCCAGAACCATGTGATACAGATGCGATCTCACCCAACTCTGGGGAGAGATGGGAAATAGTTCAAAAAACAAAGTCCACTTCGGAAACATGATTTTATTCTAAAAGCGCTGAAACTTGACTAGTCTTTTATTTTTCCCACTTGGCTTCTCAAAAAGGGCGGCATAGTCAGGAATTCTCTTTGATGTGGTTTTACGGCAGTATTCCCTTCTTCTCTATTCTTTTCCACGAGAACGTTCACTTTGATCCGACTTCGACTGCATGGCTGCAGGAGTGGATATGCAGTGATGCTTTCAAACTCCTTCACCTCTCTCTTTGCTCTCCTGTGCCTCCCATGGGTCAGCGGCGGGTTCTGGCCTTTTCTCAAGACTCCCTCCTTGAGTCTCTGTTTTCCCAGCTCTCTGCCCCGCAGCATGCGTTCCTGGTGACCTTTAATTTGTACCTGCTCCCTCTGGCTCACTTGCTTTCTCCTCCGTGCGCTCAGGATGCTGTGCTCCTCTGGCACAACTCTGGGGAAGGTGGTTTCACCAGGAGCCTGTAGTAATGGCCTACAGGTCTTATTCTTAACCTCTGTGACCTGACCTGCTCTCTGGATGTGACTTTCTGTGTGTCCCCCCTCCCTCGCAGGAACCAAATAATACCGTTTTTGTCTCTCCACGCTTTGGGTTGTTTCCCCCTTCAACTTCTTCTTCATTTCACACCCTGTCTCTTGTTTCCTCATTTCCACTATTCTTTTATTATAGTAAGACTCTGTTTTGGCAAGCCAGTAGTCACGAGAAAGAGCCTGCTCCCTACACAGTGTCTCGTACTCCTCCTGGTATTTCTGAGTTATCAGTTGTCTTGTCGCTGTTGTATGCACACCACCCAGACTCTGTCAAAGTGAGGTAGAGGATTTCATAATGGGACCATCTTTTCACTCTGAACACATTTAAACAGGAGCATACCCTCATTACTGACAGCCAGAAAAGATATGTGGGTGTAATAATTGTGATTTCTACTCCCATCACTCCTAGGTGAACCCATGAGCTCTGAAAGTTAAATTACCCCACCAATATCAATAACTAGTGCTTTAAAAATATAGTATTGGGTGCTTTCAACATAGTGTTTTGTTTTGCAAGCATAGATATAGTGAAACACATCTGCCAGTGTAGACAGGGGTCACCTGGGCAGGGTTTTAAACCCAAGGCTCCTTCTCCTAGTAGTTCCAAACCATATGACGTGAAGATTACTTACCAAGATTTTCTTCTCCAGTGGGGACAGCTGACCTGTAGCAATCCTGGGGTCTGTAGACATTTTAGCCCAGGACAATCTGGAAGATAAAAAGGCAGAGGTAGATTGGCACGTAAGCAGTGTCAGAACATATCTACTCACTTACTGACTGAACCAAAAAACCGAAGTGTTTTGGTCAAGGCCAAGGGCATGTCTCCCCAGAAAGAGAAAACCTGCTAAGAGGCAGGGCTACTCCAGGGCCATGTCCTCCATGGGAAACCACTGCATCCCTGTGATGGAGAATTTAATAAGAGCATAAAATCTTCTCATAGAAACAAAAGGCACACATGTCCCGTGGATTCCACGTGAGGCACTCTGAGTCTCGAATCTGGGACTGGGAGAGGGAAGAGACCCGCTCCTTGGTGAGGCGCTGCACAGGCACATCTCCGCTGGACGGCTCAGTGTCCCAGCCGCCCTCTCTGGGGACAGTCCCACACCGCAGGGTCAGGAGTCTGTTCTCTTTCCGCAGTTTCTCGGTCCGGGCCCTCTCCGCCTCCATCAGCACATACAGCATCTCTGCCTTCCAACCTTTTGTTCTGAAACTCTGTTCTCATCTGATTGCCCACCCCTCCACCTGCCGGCCTTACATTGCCACTCATCCTTCACCCCAGATCCATTATGAGACCATTCCCCATGGAACCCCCTTAGGATAGGAATTTGGGGTGACTTTTTGTAATTGGTCAGGCTGATGGCTACACAAGGCTGCCAACGTTTCATGTGTCATTCCTGGTCTGAGTCACTATGAGGTCGTAGTGGAGCCAGTGAGGGTGTCTGGCACATCACCTCTGTGCCTCTGTTTGTGCTATTTATGGTAAAGAGCATGGGCTCTGAAGCCTGCCCAAGCTGTTTGAGCCCTAATTCCACGGCTTCTGAGGTGTGTGACTCAGGGCAAGTAGCCATCTCTAAGTCAGGTTCCTCATCTATAAAATGGAGATGTAAGACAAAAACCTGCTTCTCAGGGGTCATAAAGAACAAAGGTGGTTTAGATGGAAGAGCCTCGCACAATGCTTGACATATGGTAAGTCCCTATAAGATGGCAGTCGTCTCTCTTTCACAGGTCAAGCCCTGGCTCTCTATAAAGTCTTTCTGGATGATTCTATGTAACAGTGATTTTGCCTTCTGAACACTTAACATTTTCTACTTCTACGATTCATTTGAAAACCAAATGGGGTTTACACTGTGACACCCATATTCCTGTATCATTTTTAACATTTTCATGCTGAAATTTAGACTCTTAAAGGGTGGTAACTACAATTTAGATCTACAAACACAATGTGGTTATATTATTGTAATGAATCTGGTATCAAACATTGGATCTCCCTGACCTCTTAGGCACATTCCTGTTTGCCTATAAATACCTTTTTATATCGTTTTAACTTTTAGGTAACATACATTGCAATGACCCATGTTGATATTTTAAAAATATTTCTCCATACACAGAATCTAGCACAGCACCTAACATGAGTATGTGATCCCAAGTGCTCAAAATGATCTGTTGATTGATCATCCCTATCACATGACATGGGCATCTTCCTCTCTTACATTCCCTGTACTGCCGTATTTCCCTTTTCACTGGGACACTTGCTAGCCTCCCTTAAGGTGTACAAGCACTTCCGTGTCCTGTGCTGGTCCTTGACTCTCACTCTGCCCTCCCAGTACTCGGACTGCATTCTAATCCTTTGTGATCCTGATGGTCAGATAATAGTCTGCAACTTTGCAGCCCAGCCTTGGCCTAAAGACTGGGCGTAAGTGCCTCATCAGTGAGGTTGTGTTGGGAAAGGGCCACGCCTCACAACGCTGGCACATGAGGACAGTATTCAGCTCACGGTGGTTGGGCACTGAATACTGGTCAAAGTGAAAAGGGAGAGAGAGAGGGGAAGAGCTCATTTCGATGTCCATTTCCAAAGGACACACATAGAAACTGCCTACACAATGGGCTCAGCACCAGACCCCCTTAAGACCACGTGACAGCCAGGTAAGTGAAATTATGGGGCCTGTCTTGCTCAGTAGCTTGCGCCGAGTTTCAATCCCTTCACTACTGTGTGTTTCCATTACTGCAGAAAACGGTGGAGCGGGGCCCTTCCCGAGGAGGGGATCACAGCTCATCTCCTCCAGAAGGTACAGTGGTGGCTCCACCACTCCGTATGTAAAGGACTCGGCACAGCCGTCCGCTTGGCTGGGCTGGTGGGCTGGGAGGGAAGTAGGACCGCCAACGAGAGGCCGTCCCTTCAGGATCACGAGTTTCTACTTTAGACTGTAGGTTACAGACGAATGAAAACAACTCGGTCTTGTGTGTTTTAACTCACGTATTACGGAAATGTCTACTGTCTACCCAGTGGACGCCGGCAATTCGCAGTTGGCTGGACAGGAGCCGGAGGCCCCGGTGGAGGTGGGTCCCAGACCCGAAGTCAGCCTACGGCATGGGGAAACGCTACCCACGGCCGTGGCCTCACCTGGGAGGCGTGTCAGGACCTGTCCCGCTTCCCCAGATCCACCCGCAGCACCTCCTGCGCCTCAAGAAGCCCGCTCACTCCTCCTCGGGCCCAGGGCAGCCCCCGAGGCGGGCGTGCGGGGCAGGAAGCCCCGGGAGCGCAGGAACCTGACGGTCCGGACTCCGAGCTGAGCTTTCATCCTCAGCGCAGCCGCAAGAGGGAAATTCCGGCTCTAGAGCCGCACAGTCCCAAGAAATCAGTATTCGGGAAGGCTCCTTCGTTTTTCAGGGGCAGCGCCCCAACGATTGATCCAAGAAAACAACTATCCCAGGACTGGATCCTCAGGGGGGAAGCGACCGGAGGCGCAATGCTCATTACCCAGTTCCCCGAACCCGCAGAACCAGGGGGAAGGCAGCGCCCCCGCGTCGTCTGCAGACGTCCTGATCCGGCTCCGGGAACCTCCGGCCACAGCCACGCTCGCTTATGACGTCACAGCAAATGGCGCCTGCAGCTGGGTCGCGGAGACAGGCCGGTCGCGGTCGCGCTCACGTATGACGTCACAACCAATGGCTCTCGCCTCGCGTTGCGCGACACGCTTTGCGCAGTCGCGGTCGGGCGGAGAGGAGGAGGGCTCGGTGGAGGGCACGGGCGAGGCCCGCCCACGTCCAGGGACCGACAGGGAGACCGGCGGGGAGACCGGCCGCTAGCGCGCGCACAGACCCCTACCTCGTGTGGCTCATGGACTCTGGGCGCTCCCGCTCCCACTTCCAGTCGGACCTGGACTTCTGTCCGGACTGCGGCTCCATCCTGCCCCTGCCCGGGGTTGAGGACACGGTCACCTGTATCCGCTGTGGCTTTTCCGTCGACGTGCGAGGTGAGGGGCTGGCGCGGCGGCCGGAGACTGCGGGCGCGGGGAGTGGGGTCAGCGCCCCCTCCCCGCCCATGTCCATAACCCGTTCTCACTGCGCGCAGACTTCGAGCAGAAGGTGGTCAGGACCACGTTTGTGTTCCACAAGGTGGGGACGGCGGTGCCCGTGGCGGCGGACGAGGGGCCTGAGTTCCAGGGGCCCGTGGTAAGTAACTGACGTCGCGGACTGGCCCCAGCAGGGAGCGCGGGGAGGAAATGCAGGCGTGAGCGCAGAGATCGGGACCCAGATCCCGGAGAGGGAAGCGGGGTGTCTGCAGCAGCAGCGTGTGGTGTGAGGACCGTGGGCTCTGGTTCCGGGTGGGCCCCCCAGGACCCCCTGACACGCCCGTGCTGACCCGCCAGGTGGACCGGCGCTGCTCGCGATGCGGCCACGAGGGAATGGCCTACCACACCCGGCAGATGCGCTCAGCCGACGAAGGGCAGACCGTCTTCTACACCTGCACGAGCTGCAGGTGCGTGTCCTGCTGCCTTCTGCCCCTTCTCTGTTCGCTAACCACATTGATGCGCTGATTTGCTCCCTGTGCGGGATAAACCGGTAGTTTCTCTGTTCCCATCCCTTATTTCTGTACAGTTCAGGTAATAGGGGGATTTGTGGGGTTTTATTTTTGAAAATTACATTTCTCTTAGCCTTTTTATAGCCAGTGAACTAACCCTTTTGAGATATGTAAAAGCAAAAGGAAAACTGGAAGGCGAGTATTGCTCGCATGTTATGTTGGAATTTCCTCTACACTCGAGTTAGTTTTCCTTTTCTGAGCATTAATCGCGTGTGCCTTCCGTCCTTCGTCTTTGGTGTTCTGTAGTTTCACCAGAGTATATCAGGATGTGCTTTCTTTTCTTGATCCTGTGCTGGACTTTCTAAAACAGGATTATTTTCCTCCGTCATCCTTGGAAAATTATCAGCCATTATGTCACTAAATATCGCTTTTACCCCATGTTCTCAACTTTCACATTCTAGAGCTCTAATCAGTTTATCAAGCCCCCTTCTGTGTTTCATTTTTTCCCATCCCTTTTCTCGTCATGCTGCCTCTGGGCTAATTCTTACAGCCTCCTACAGTTCACGAATTCTGTCTTCAGTTTATTCCAATTATTGTTACTTAAAAATTTTTTGTTGAGTTCTACTTCATTATTTTTCAAATACCTTCTGTCATAATTAATAATTCCCAATTTCTAAATCATACTTTATTTATTTTTAAAATTTTATTTTAGAGCGCAAGTGGGGGAGAGAGGGGCAGAGGGACAGAGGGAATCTCAAGCAGGCTCCATGCTCAGCGCAGAGCCCAATACAGGGCTTGATCCCATGACCCTGAGATCATGCCCTCAGCCGAAATCAAGAGTCAGATGCTCCAGTTAATACGTCCCGCTTTTGATTTCGGCTTAGGTCGTGATCTCAGGGTTCCAGACTTCCAGCCCCACGTTGGGATCTGTGTGCAGAGCCTGCTTATAATTCTCTCTGTCTGCCCCTCCCCCGCCTTGCTCTCTCTCAAACTAAACAAATAAACTTAAAAGAAGAGATGCTCCACCGATTGAACCACCCAACCTTAGGAAGTGCTCCTAAGATTTTACTTTTAAGTGAGCGCTACACCCAAGATGGGGCTCAAACTCAGAACCCTGAGATCAAGAGTCACATGCACCTGGAATCAGCCAGCCAGGTGCCCCATTTGGTAACTTTTTTTTTTAGTTGTTTATTTTTGAAAGGGAGAGTGTGAGCAGAGGAGGGGCAGAGAGAGAGGGAGACAGAGTCCCAAGCATGCTCCATGCTGTCAACTGAGCCTGATGCTCAACCGACTGAGCCACCCAGTGTCCCTCCTCCTTTGATCTTTTAATTGAATGTCTTGTCTTATGCTGGAGCCTCTTCTTTTGCTCAAATATAATGACTCCTTTCTTTCTCCATAGGTTTCAGGAGAAAGAAGACTCTTGATTTTTTTTTCTGGGCGACTCAGCGATCCCTCCCTCTTCTCTTCCTTGGAAGGTGAAGGATATTGGGTTCTTAGATCCCTTGTCCATCCCAGGTGCAATGGTTTGCTCCCATAGGACATTATTATGTGTCATTGTCCCCAGAGTACACTTACTCTATTTTTCCGTATTAAAGTTATATTTTTTTATATAAGCCAGACATCTGTATGTTATTTATAATGTCTTGTTCTGACAGGAATTTAAATGAACTTACAGAGATATATTTGTTCTTTCAGTGAGTATATGAGCTACAAAAAATAATATAAATTAGAACAAGAAAGAAAAAAAAAAGAGCCAAGAATGGGACTAATATAAAAAAGTAATTATAAGTCTTCCATCACTAAATGTATTTGGTTCCTGAGTTTAGGGAAACAAACGTAGGAGTTGGGAGAGTGGGATACTCAACAGGTAACTTAACCAGATCTCTTGACATGTGAATTTGGACAACAAAACATCTGTTACCAAGGGATACCAGTATGTACTTGGTACCAATGGACACTTTGAAAATTGTTTTGCTATTGCCCTTGAGATAAATGTAATACATATTCATCGTAATCATGTATAGAGAGGCAAAAAGAAAAGAGTATTTTTTTTGTGAATCCCACTGCACAGAGATACTGTCTTTTTTTTTTTTTTTTTTTTTTTCAACGTTTATTTATTTTTGGGACAGAGAGAGACAGAGCGTGAACGGGGGAGGGGCAGCGAGAGAGGGAGACACAGAATCAGAAACAGGCTCCAGGCTCTGAGCCATCAGCCCAGAGCCCGACGCGGGGCTCGAACTCACGGACCGCGAGATCGTGACCTGGCTGAAGTCGGACGCTTAACCGACTGCGCCACCCAGGCGCCCCGATACTGTCTTTTTTAATGGGCTTTACTATGCATGCTGAGTTGTATCTTGATTTTTATCAGTTTGAACCAAAAACTTGTAGTCCAAACACAACATATTCAGATTTCCTCTGGAAATCTGTATTTTTGCATTCCTTTGCTTAAAGGGTGATCAAAGGGTGATAGTAACCATGATTACCTTGTAATTGTGTGGCCTTTATATGTTCAGGGCTCTCAAACTTACCCTGTCTTGTTGTTTGTTTTTAATTTTTTTTTTAAGTTTATTTTTGAGAGAGAAACAGTGTGACTAGGGGAGGGGCAGAGAGAGGGAGACACAGAATCAGAAGCAGGCTCCAGGCTCCGAGCTATCAGCACAGAGCCCTATTTGGGGCTCAAACTCACCAACCATGAGATCATGACCTGAGCCGAAGTCAGACACTTAGCCGACTGAGCCACCCAGGTGCCCCTACCCTGCCTTGTTTGACCCCCATAGCAACTTGGAGGGATGCGCAGGGCAGACTTTACTGTGCATCTGAACTTTCCCACCCCACTTCTGAAATCTGAAAGAAATCTGTTTTATCTACCCCATTTTAAGCCTCCCCTGGCCCATAACACCGACTGGGTAAGGTCCAAGTTTCTGAGCAACATACAGGACCTCCTGCATAAGCGCACCTACCTGCCAAGCCTCACCTGATACTCCTCTTACATCCCAAGCAACGCAAAACTGCATTTTCTTCAGCGCACACACTGAATTTGTAAACAGCTCTCTACCAAACAAAAAGCCATTTGCCGCCTTCCAGTTCCTTTTACCCCTCTTTGCTTCCTTAGAAACATGCACCTGTTTCTATCATCACACAAACTTACGACCATTTCTGTGCTTGATCGTACTCCCCTCCACCCCAGAGAGCGTGCTGGCAAGAAGTAAGTAAATTCAGTTTCACAGAAGAGATTAGTATCTTTCAGTGTCTAAGATGTTAGTCCTACAGCTTCCCCATCAGGGCTTCCCCATCAGGCTGGGAGCTGTAAGGCCGAACACAGAGCCAGCAACAATCCCAGTTGAAGGCCCCATGAAGGACCTTGCCCCAGCACCTGCACACACAGGGTGACCGCCAGAACCCATTCTTTTATTTACTTAGTTTTTTTTTTTAAATATTTTTAAACGTTTATTCATTTTTGAGAGACAGAGCATGAGAGGGGAAGGGGCAGAGAGAGGGAGACACAGAATCTGAAGCAGGCTCCAGGCTCTGAGCTGTCAGCACAGCCCCACGCGGGGCTCGAACTCACACACTGAGATATCATGACCTGAGCTGAAGTCGGACGCTCAACCGACTGAGCCACCCAGGCGCCCCTATTTACTTTATTTTTTAAGGTTTACTTATATTGAGAGACAGAGAAGTTCACACAAGGTCTGCGCTGTGAGTGCAGAGCCCCACGAAGGACTCCATCCCACGATCCTGGGATCATGACCCAACTGGTAATCAAGGGTCTGGCGCTCCAGGACTGAGCCACTCAGGTGCCCCCCACCCCACAACCCATTCGTGATCGAGTGCTTCTCCCTGCTCCTGGGGCCCAATTGTCCATTCCCAGAGGCAAGGAAACGGAAGACCGGCTCAGGCGGGGTGGTTACTGCCGCCAGAACAGATGTTCTCCCCTGCACCTGCACCCCCATCCCGTACCCCCAACCCCACTGCACCGGGCAGCATCGCATCCGCACCCACTGCACCGGGGGCCGCACCCCTATCCCGCATCCCCACACCCGCGCTGCGGTGCCCCACGGGCTCTGCCCTTCCGGACCGCCCCTCCTGTCGCTACTCGGCACCGCTTGCGCCCCGCCGCCCACGCGCCACACCCGCAGTGACGCCTCTTCCGCCAAGTCAGTGGCTCCCGCTGGCGGCGCCTGCGCACTGTCACGTTACGGCGGAACTAATCCGGCGACGCCTGCGCTTAGACGCGTGCAGTGCCGTGGAAGGGAGAAGGGGAACTACTGAGTGCGTCACACCCGGAAGCAGCGGGCCGGAAGTGGGGTTGGACAGGTTCTCCCCAGGGGTGGGGAAACGGAGGCCCAGGAGAAGGGGGAAAAAAGAAGGTGGAGGATCCTGGCTGCCACCCTGAGTCCGGCCCGGCCCGCTTAGAACCCTGAGACACAGAGAAAAGGAAGGGCGTGTCGTCCCCCTTCCTCCCCTCCTCCCCGTCCTCAGCCTTAGCCATGGCCGAGGCAGGGGCCGGGCTGAGTGAGACCGTCACTGAGACAACGGTTACCGTGACAACCGAGCCCGTGAGAAAGGCGGGAGGGGGGGGGGCGGTGATACCGGGAGGGAGGGGATAGGGCTGTGGGCCGAGTGGGGTCGGATACCTGGGCCGGAGACAGTCGCCAGTACTGGGGCTTTGGCAGCGGCAGAGATGCTGCCGGAGGCTACTCAGGCGACACGTGACAGAGAGTTAGAGTCGGGGCGCAGGAGCTGCTGCGCGCGGGCGGGGCTGGAGACCCAGGGACCGGAGCTCGGGGTGTCGGGGTGGGGGGGGGCGGGGGGAACGGAGGGCTCCATGCGAAGGCTTGGCTGCAGGCAGGCTGGCCGCCAGCACAGCTGCCAGCACGTGTTTGTGCAAGGGGTGGGCGTGAAGGGAGGTGCAGGGGTCGCGGGAAGGAGAAGGGCGAGATGGGAGGACTGTTGAGAAATAGAGACACAAGTAGCCTGCCTGCAAGAACGGGTTGAGTTGCTTTCAGACAGAGAGGGTGTAGTCGTTACCCCCGGGTGATGGGGGGACGCGTGGGTGCGAGGGGGTAGGTAGGTAAGAAGAGGGGAGCGCCGGGCTTGAGGATGGGAGAGATCAGGACGTGGTTCTTTCTCTGTGGGAGTCAAGGGTTAGGTACTGGGGACTGAGGAGATCGTGCTCAGGTACTAATACCACCGAGGAGGATTTGGGGAGGAAGACGGAGAAACAGCGAGGATTATGTTTTCCTTTGAAGACTTGCTGGGACCTTCCCTAGGTTAGGAACTGTGTCTTCCCCATGTCCTAGCAGTTGTCACAACCCCCCAAGGGTCTCCTTGAGGTCAGAGACCTGCTCCGGTTGCCCTTTCCCTGCACTCGGCTCCTCTGTTGGTCTGTCTGGGGCACTGACTGAACCGGGCCCCCGGGAGGGAGCTGGGCAGGTCGGGAGGAGGGAGCCAGCTGTGTCTGTCCGTCCCTTCCAGGAGAACCGGAGCCTGACCATCAAACTACGGAAGCGGAAGCCAGAGAAGAAGGTAGAATGGACGAGTGACACTGTGGACAACGAGCACATGGGACGCCGCTCATCAAAGTGTGAGTGTTTCCCTCTTCCGTCTGCTCACACCTGCCCACACCTGCCCACGGGCCTGTCTGCCACCTGCTCACACCTGCCCAGGGGCCTGTCACTGCCACCTGCTCACACCTGCTCACACATGCCCACAGGTCTATCTGCCACCTGCTCACACCTGCCCACAGGCCTGTCTGCCACCTGCTCACACTGGCTCCCAGGCCTGTCTGCCACCTGCTCACACCTGCCCCCAGGCCTGTTGCTGCCACCTTCTCATACCGGCTCACATCTGCCCCCAGGCCTGTCTGCCACCTGCTCACACCTGCCCAGGGGCCTGTCACTGCCACCTGCTCACACCTACCCACAGGCCTCTCTGCCACCTGCTCACACCTGCCTACAGGCCTGTCTGCCACCTGCTCACACCTGCCCACAGGCCTGTTGCTGTCACCTTCTCACACCTGCTCACACCTACCCACACCTACCCACAGACCCATCTGCCACCTGCTCACACCTGCTCCCAGGCCTGTCTGCCACCTGCTCACACCTGCCCCCAGGCCTGTTGCTGCCACCTTCTCATACCGGCTCACATCTGCCCACAGACCTGTCTGCCACCTGCTCACACCTGCCCAGGGGCCTGTCACTGCCACCTGCTCACACCTGCTCACACATGCCCACAGGTCTATCTGCCACCTGCTCACACCTGCCCACAGGCCTGTCTGCCACCTGCTCACACTGGCTCCCAGGCCTGTCTGCCACCTGCTCACACCTGCCCCCAGGCCTGTTGCTGCCACCTGCTCACACCTGCCCACAGGCCTGTCTGCCACCTGCTCACACTGGCTCCCAGGCCTGTCTGCCACCTGCTCACACCTGCCCCCAGGCCTGTTGCTGCCACCTTCTCATACCGGCTCACATCTGCCCCCAGGCCTGTCTGCCACCTGCTCACACCTGCCCACAGGCCTGTCTGCCACCTGCTCACACTGGCTCCCAGGCCTGTCTGCCACCTGCTCACACCTGCCCCCAGGCCTGTTGCTGCCACCTTCTCATACCGGCTCACATCTGCCCCCAGGCCTGTTGCTGCCACCTGCTCACACCTGCCCACAGGCCTGTCTGCCACCTGCTCACACTGGCTCCCAGGCCTGTCTGCCACCTGCTCACACCTGCCCCCAGGCCTGTTGCTGCCACCTTCTCATACCGGCTCACATCTGCCCCCAGGCCTGTCTGCCACCTGCTCACACCTGCCCAGGGGCCTGTCACTGCCACCTGCTCACACCTACCCACAGGCCTCTCTGCCACCTGCTCACACCTGCCTACAGGCCTGTCTGCCACCTGCTCACACCTGCCCACAGGCCTGTTGCTGTCACCTTCTCACACCTGCTCACACCTACCCACACCTACCCACAGACCCATCTGCCACCTGCTCACACCTGCCCCCAGGCCTGTCTGCCACCTGCTCACACCTGCTCACACCTGCTCACAGGTCTGTCTGCCACCTGCTCACACCTGCCCCCAGGCCTGTTGCTGCCACCTTCTCATACCGGCTCACATCTGCCCACAGACCTGTCTGCCACCTGCTCACACCTACCCAGGGTCCTGTCACTGCCACCTGCTCACACCTACCCACAGGCCTCTCTGCCACCTGCTCACACCTGCCTATAGGCCTGTCTGCCACCTGCTCACACCTGCTCACACATGCCCACAGGCCTGTCTGCCATCTGCTCACACCTGCCCACAGGCCTGTTGCTGCCACCTTCTCACACCTGCTCACACCTACCCACACCTACCCACAGACCCATCTGCCACCTGCTCACACCTGCCCCCAGGCCTGTCTGCCACCTGCTCACACCTGCTCACAGGTCTGTCTGCCACCTGCTCACACCTGCCCAGGGGCCTGTCTGCCACCTGCTCACACCTGCCCACAGGTCTATCTGCCACCTGCTCACACCTGTCCCCAGGCCTGTTGCTGCCACCTTCTCATACCGGCTCACATCTGCCCACAGACCTGTCTGCCACCTGCTCACACCTGCTCACACCTGCCTAGGGGCCTGTCACTGCCACCTGCTCACACCTGCCCACAGGCCTGTCTGCCACCTGCTCACACCTGCTCACACCTGCCTAGGGGCCTGTCACTGCCACCTGCTCACACCTGCCCACAGGCCTGTCTGCCACCTGCTCACACCTGCCCACAGGTCTATCTGCCACCTGCTCACACCTGCCCCCAGGCCTGTTGCTGCCACCTTCTCATACCGGCTCACATCTGCCCACAGACCTGTCTGCCACCTGCTCACACCTGCCCAGGGGCCTGTCACTGCCACCTGCTCACACCTACCCACAGGCCTGTCTGCCACCTGCTCACACCTGCCCCCAGGCCTGTTGCTGCCACCTTCTCATACCGGCTCACATCTGCCCCCAGGCCTGTCTGCCACCTGCTCACACCTACCCACAGGCCCATCTGCCACCTTCTCACACCTCCCCACAGCCTGTCACTGTCTACTTCTCACACCTGTTCACACCTGCCCAGGGGCCTGTCACTGCCTCGGTGATTCCAGGCATCGGGGACATGAGGCTAAGACTGGAGGAAAAGGGAGGGAGGGCTTGTCCTGGGACAGACCAGGGCCTGAAATCAGGAGGCATCAGCGGGCAGAAGCGGGGCTTTAGACCCTGGCCAACAGGAGGAGGGTTTGGGGGCCTGAGTCCCCGGGGGGTGGGCCTGGGGAAGCTGGGTCTTGCACGGTGGAAGCAGTTGTTACTGAGATCTGGTGGGTGAGGACCTGACTGTATCTTAACTTTTGTTCCTTTTTTACTGGGCTCCTCCCTCCAAATCCAGGCTGCTGTATTTATGAGAAACCTCGGGCCTTTGGCGAGAGCTCCACTGAGAGCGATGAGGAAGAAGAAGAGGGCTGTGGTCATACACACTGTGTACGGGGCCACCGCAAGGGACGGCGTCGTGCAACCCCAGGACCGAGCCCCAGCACCCCTCCCCAGCCTCCTGACCCCTCCCAGCCTCCTCCAGGGCCAATGCAGCACTAAATTCCTCTCTGCCCCACCATTCCTGTGTCTGTCTGGCCCTGAATGTATTCATGTGGCTACTTGGGGACTAAACCCATGGTTTGACCCCTTCTCCAGCCCCCTCCTGCCCTCTCCTCTGCCTGACGGAGGGAGGAGGAGAGGAGGGTGAACAGAGATCCTGGAATTCTGACTTGCTGCTATTCCAGAACCCAGGCTTCTGGGTTCTCCCAGCCCTCATTTCTCCTTCCGGTCCTCATCCTCTGCTCTCCTGGGATCCAGGCGTCTTGGTTCCAGTCTCTTCCCTTTGTTCTCACTGCCAAACTGCCTGTCCTGGGATCCAGGTCTCTTGGCCCCTTGCATTCTCTATTTGAGTCCCAAACACTTAAATTGGGTTTTCAGCAGTCCCAGCTTTCACTGCCAGGGTCCCAGTTAGATTCCGGGCAATCTTGCCCTAGCTATGCTTGTTAATCCTGGCTTGGAGCTCTTCCAGTAATGTATTTATATAAGCCTGTGGGATGTGTGGGCTCCCAGCCCTACCCCCTCATGCCCTCCAGAGGGGTTGGGAGAGAGAGAGGTCTTTGCTTTATCACCTTTAATGGAAAAGGACATAGTGATGGCCTCTCCTCACCCTTCTCACGTGATACAGGATCTGACAAAGCTGGCTTGGGGATTGGCCACTTAGAGCCAGCCTTCTCCTGCATCTTGTGGCTTCAGAGACAGATCCAGCTTTGTCCCAGGGACCTGGGTCCCTGGGAGAGGAAGCGAAAGGGAGGGAGCAAAGAGATGGGGATACGTCCCCTACACTATACTCTTACCCCTTCCTTCCTAGGCTTTGATGTTTCTGCCAGCCCAGGTGCCCAGCTCCCAGCCCTCCCCACTCCTTACTGGGATCTTGAGATCATTTCCTAGGCCTCTTGCCATGCACAGTTGCAGAGATGAGTCAAATCATACCACCACTGAGATCTCATTTATTGCCACAGATGCACAAAATAAATAACCCAACATCTCAAAAAGTGTTAAATATGGGCCCATTTATACATTTGGGGAGAGATGAGATGCTGTGTACAGGGATGGTTTTGGGGTGTTTGGGCCAACCCCCCCCCCTGCTGAAGAGAGGAAAGGGAGGTAGCAGCCTTGGCTTACTGTGTGTGCAGGGGGGAGTCAGGAAGGTTCCTAACGGGACAAGGCTGTGAGCAAAGGAAGCAGTCACCATGGAGTAGAGCTGGCCTGCCCCCTCCCCAGAATGGCATTGAGCTCCATGGAGGGCTCTGAGACCCAGGCCAGAGTCTGGTGAATAAACCCCAGATTGGGCAGGGAAGTCGGAACCGTGGCCCGAGGAGAAGGCACTGGGCCCTCTGAGACCAGCAGAGGCAGGGGTGGGAGGGGAACGCTTGGCTAGCGGGGCCTCTGCGTAGTGAACACCACCGTTGCCAGTATTGGGGGGCAGGGCCTGTTCCCCAGCTCAGGTCCAGGGTAGCAGGCAGCCGTGGAGAGGCAGGTGGCAAGCGTCCCAGAGGGAGGGGCAGGAAGCCGGAGGCCAGCCAAGATCTTCCTGCTTGGGAGAAAAGAGACAGTGTGGCTGGGTGGGGGTGTGTGTGGACGAGGCGGCCCCCGGCACAGGCGGGGGGAGGCGGCTCAGCCCTCTGCCGGCACGATGCGCAGCGGGGCGCGGGCGTCACGCGTGCAGAGCAGCGGGAAGACGCGCTGCCCCAGCGGCCCCGGCGCCTGGAAGGCGAAGAGCAGGTCGAGCGAGCGCCCGTCGTAGAAGGCCACTCGGCCGCGCTCCCAGTCCACGTCCACGCGGATGCGCCGTGGCGGGGGCCCCGCGCCGCCCACCGGGGTGGGCTCGGGCTCCGTGAGCGCCCACAGGCGGCCGGCGCGGCCCTCCACGGCCCACACGGCCCCCGCCGGGCACAGCCCCACGCGGCCCTTGCGCCGCACCGACTCGCCGGCCGCGCCCACGGCGTAGCGGGCTTCGCCGCTGTCCTGGTCCCCGTCCTCCTGGTCCCCGGCGGCGGCCGCAGTCTCCACCTCCCAGCAGTGCCGGCCAGCCCCGAAGCCCTGCGCGCCCAGCACCGCCGGGAGCTGGTCGAAGCGCGCGGGGCCGTCGGGGGGCGCGGGCGTCCCCGGCGGGGCCAGCCGGACGCTGCGGCGGTCCGCTGAGATGAGCAGCTGGCGGTGTGCGGTGCCCGGGTCCAGGGTCAGGTCGGCTGCGGAGGGGAAGAGGGGGGCCGGGTCAGGGTCAGGGGGGTCTGCGCAGCAGAGGGCACCAAAGAGGCCTCCCAACTGCTCCAGAGGCAGCTGTGGGGCCAGAGCGGGAGGAGACAACCGCCGCAGGGACGGGCCGCTTCCGTAGAACCGTCCTGGAGAAGCCCTGGCCGGCCTGGCGAAGGCGGCACAGGGCGAAGATCATGGAGAGGCTGCTTGGGTTGGGGGTTGGGAGAAGAGTGGGGCTGATCCAACTTCCAGGGAGGAGTGAGGACCGATACCGCATCTACTGTGGTGGTGGTGGGGCGTGGGAGCTGGGTCAGCAGGATGCGGAAGGAAGGTGGCCCTGAGGAGGAGGACTGGCAGGGGGTGCTGGGGCCCCAGGCAAAAGTGGGAGTGGCCTGGGGCAGAGGAGGAGAGAGAAACAATCCCCGCCCTGTGTGTATGGTTTGCTTTTGAGGAAAGGTTTCTGGATTGGGGTGCTAGAAGTATCCTGGGTTGTGGGGGATGGTAGGTAACAGGAGGGTGGGGCACCTTTCCTGGCAGGCTTTTTTTTTTTTTTTTTAAAGAGTTCTTTTGTAGGTAATGTCTACACCCTATGTGGGGCTAGAGCTCACAACCCGAAGTTCAAGAGTTGCATGCTCAAAAAAAAACAAGGGGGGGGGGGTGCCTGGGTGATGGCTCAGTCAGTTGAGTGGCTGACTCTTGATTTCAGCTTAGGTCATGATCCCAGGGTCGTGGGATCATGCCCTGAATCGTCAGGTTCTGCACTGAATGTGGAGCTTGCTTGAGATTTATTCTCTCTTCCCCTCTACCCCTCCCCCCCAAAAACTGAAAACAAAACAAAACAAAAGAGTTGCATGCTCTATCGACTGAGCCAGACAGGTTCCTCTTTGGCTGGCAGCTTTGGTAGCAAGCCAGGAGCCCCCCCACCCCCCACCCCCCGGGGGGCTGCAGAGAAGGTCCAGAGCCCCAGGGGCAGAGACAGAGCAAGAGTGGTGGAAGCAGCTGACCTTCCAGGGTCGCGACAGATAAGAGGGGGAAATGCTGGAATATGAAGAACTGAGGATTGACGTTGAGGGTCGAATTCTGTGTCCTCCCGAAAAGAAATGTTGTAGACTCTCAGGACCTCAGAATGTGAACTTAGTTGGAAACAGAGTCTCTACAGAGGTGATTAAGTTAAAACGAGGTCACTAGGGCAGGCCCTGGCCCAATGTGACTGGTGTCTTTACAAAAAGAGCAAGTTTGGACCCAGAGATGGATGAGCACAGAAGGAAAACAATGAGAAGACAACAGAGAGGACATCTGAGGGGGAAGGCTGGGAGAGAGGCAGGGCCGTGGAAGGAGCCCATCCCACCGACACCAGCCTCGACTCCCAGAGCTGACACGGTGGGTTTCTGTGGTCCAGCCCCTCAGCCTGTGCTGCTTAGTGCTGCCTCAGGGAAGTCCCACAGACCCCAGAAGAGACTCGATCTTGTCTGAGAGGGAAGACCATCACTCAGTGCATCCCCCCTCCCCCCTTACCCGTCAGTCTGTGCAGCATGTTTTTGACCACTGGATAATCTTCGGGGACGTCGTTGTCTGAGTTAGATGACTTGGGTGTTGGGGCGTCAAGTCTGGACAGATGAGGGAGAAGGGTCAGGAAGGCGGTAGACACCCTCTGCCCTCTGACGCCCCCACCCCGACCTCACTGACATCTCTGGGGCCCGGGAAAGCTGTGTGTGAGTGAGGACAGAGAGGTGAGCCCACGGAAAAGGTGACGGATGTGGCAGTTGGTGGTAGAGCGGAACTCACCTCCTCCATGTCTTCCTCGTGTCCTGGGATGGGCAGAAGAGAACATGGGCGTGAGCTCTGGGCTTCGTCCTTGGGCAGCCCTCCCTATCCTCCCCTCCCTCAGGTAGCTGGGACTCAGTTGGTGAGCCCCGGCACCTCTCACAGTGACCTCTTCACCCCTGGGCTCCCCCTTTCCTCAGTTTTCCCTTGTCCTTTCATGGCCCTCCTTCCCCTGCATCACCGCCCACCGCCCTCCTCCCCTTCCCCAGCTTCATCCACACCTGGGACTTGCCCCCTTCACCCTTCAGAGTCCCCAGGCCTCATTCTGTGTCTCCTAATCTACCTTCCTGAGGGTGTCCCTCTCCTCCATCACTCTGACCAAACCCCCGAGCCCTGGGGCTAAGAGTTGGTGTATAAAAGCCTTGTAATAAAGCTGCTTCCCCTGTTGCCATAAAAGCCCAGTGGCGTTTATTGGGCCCTTGGCTTTGTGTCTCTACCCTGGCCTAGGCGGCAGCTGGACTCCAATGTGTCCCAGGAGGCCCAGCAGCTCGGGACACCGCGCTGGATGCCCTCCAAACACCAGGAACTCCCCTCCCCCCTCACTGTCCAGTGGGGATGACCGGAGCGGCCCAGTGTGGTGGCGAAGGGAGGGGCAATTTGCCTAATCACGCCAATTACACCTGGACTAATTAGGTCTATGTAGACTTCAAAGTGTGGAAGCAAGACCTGAGACCGGCTAGGCTGCTGGGGAGAAGCCAGTCAGGAGTCCCGGACGCCTGGGGGTCGGGCAGGGAGTAGGGGCAGGGAAGGTTAGGGTTAGGGCTAGGGTTAGGGTTAGGGGAGGGGCCCGGCCAGAGGCCGGGCTGCAGGCTCACGGGCCCCGCCTCCGCCGTCGCCTATCCCGGCCAGGGGCCCTGGGAGGAGTGAAGCAGGACGCTCACCAACAGCACGGCGAACGCTGCCCTGCCTCCACTGATGGCCCCTGGCCGCCCTTCTCTCTGCTCCGGCTTCTCGCGCCCCGCCCCCCCCACCGGACCCCGCCTTCCCCCCCCTCCCGCTTCCTCCCCCAGGTTGGTTCCGACACCCACCGTCCCCCTCCCAAGACCCGCCGTCTCCCTCGCGCCCTCCCCCAGGCTGTTTCCCACCCCCGCCGTCCCCCCCCAGACCCCACCGTCCCCCTCCCCCTGAGACCCCGCCGTCCCCCTCGCGCCCTCCCCCAGGCTGTTTCCCACCCCCGCGGTCCCCCCAGACCTCACCGTCCCCCTCCCCTCAGACCCCGCCCCCTCCGCATTTCCCGCGCTCCGCGTCCCGTCTCCTTTCCTCTGCGCGCCTGAGACCCGCTCCCCTCTTGCTTCCCCACGTACTGCTGTCACCCCGCCCGGTTCCTCGGCCCCCACAGCCCCAGGGCGCGCCCCCGGCCCCGCCTCACCTCTCCGCGCGGGTCCAGGCAGCCCATGGTGGGGATGCGGCCCCCCCTGCGCTTCCCCGCGCGGGCGCCCGCCTCGGCCAGCTTGTCGCGCAGCCCCCGGCTGATGCGCACCTCCACCGCCAGCCGCACGTTAGACCTCAGGCTGCGGCGGGGGCACGGCTGGCCGCAGCGGGGGCAGGCGGGGCGGGCGCCGGGTCGCCGGCGGCCGGAGGGGCGCCCCAGCGGCGGGCCAGGCACGCGCGGCAGAAGCTGTGCTCGCACGCCAGCAGCACCGGGTCCTCGAAGGGGCCCCCGCACAGCGGGCACGTCGCCAGCTGCTCCAGACGCTGCACCAGCCCCGGGCCCAGCTCGGGCGCCTCCATGGGAAGCGCGACCCCCGCCCGCGGGCCGCGCCTGCTGCGAGCCGAGCGCGGGGCCCTGTCCCCGCCCGGCGCATGAACCTTCGGGCGCGCTGTGGCCCCTCTCCGAGCAGTGGCGGCCTCCGCCGCCCTCCCCGCCGCGCCAGGCTTTATAGGGAGGAGGAGGCCCCCGCGGCAGGTAAACACCGGGCCTTGCGCAACAGCTCACCTGGTTCTCCAGCTTCCCAGCTCGGGTCTGGGGGAGGAGGGCGGGGGACGCGCGCGCCCGGGTCCTAGGGGCGAGCAGCTGCTCGGGAGGGGGCGCTCTGGGGGCAAGGCCGAACCGTGGGGGTGGGGGTCGCCTCCTTGTCACCCCTCCGTCGCCCCAATCTCACCTCCGCCCCGGGCCTGTGCAGAGCCGGTGGGCAGAGCGCCCAGGCTCGCTTTCGGCGTGTGCGCCCACATCGCCGGGGTGTGAGTCACTCCAGGCGGCCGGCACACCCACTTCCCCGGAGTTGGAGGCGGGAGCGAGGATCCAGGCCTCGGTGTGGTGTGTGCTGTCACTGCTGGTGAGTCTTTCCTTTCCTCCCTGCTTGCTGCCTTACCTATTAAGGGCTTAAGAACCCTCTGAAGCTGTGGGGTAAGGGAGCGGGGAGCAGGTGTCCCCGCTCAGGTCTCCGGGAGTCAGTTCTACGTCTGGCTGGGCCTCCCCTACTTCTACTCTCTCCCCACCTGTCTCCAGTTCTTTCTCTCAGTTTTTCCTGGTGTGGGTTTTTATTTCCACTTTTCGCCCTTCTTTGGGGTGTACCTAGGGTTCATCTATTTCAAGTCTCTTGGTAAACAGCGGCCCAGACAGCTGGCCTTGCCAAGGTCACAAAGGCCGGGAATAAGCAGAAGTGGGGCTGTAGCCAGCCCTGATCTGTGCCCTAGCTGTGACGCCCCGCTGCCTCTGTTTTATTTGAGATCCCCAAAACCTCCCCTCTGCTTTCCAAAATCTTCCTTCTGATCTTTCCTCTCCCTCCCCTCTCATCCATCTCCTGGCTCTTCCCTCCTCTCCTCTCTTCCCACGCCCTCCACCTGCTAGTTCCTCTGCCGCTCTCGCGGGAGGCCTGTCTGTCTGCCTGCCCTGCAGGGTTTGTGGGGAAGTAAACATCTGTCCACGAGTGTGCTCGCACACACTGTTGTACAGACCTGTCTGCTCACCCATCACGTCCAAACTCCCCACAGACAGAGGCGTTCACATAATGCAGAGGCCACAGATGTACCCAGTCTCAGACACACTGAATACCACTGGGGTGGACACCGAGGGTTTCTCAGGGACACAGAGGCGTACTCAAAGAAAACACGCAAAGAGACGCTGTCATTAGTTTTATTGTCAATAAGAACAATGCGGCGGCCGTAGGTCTTTGGGGAGCAGCAGCTCGAAGACAAACATAATAAAGATCGGGCAGCCCTTGAGGCACCCTTCTCCCCACCTCTGCTCCACACTTACCGGCGAGACACTCAAATTGGACACCGTGATAAACCCTCACAAATAAACACATGTGTATTTATCTTGGAACAAAGCTCTCAGCTCAGTGCTCATAAGACCTACAGCTACAGATACGACCCAAACCTGTTTTGTAAAACGGGCTTTCGTGCTGTGGAAGATGGAGTCATAGTCCCCCAAGGTGTCCACGTCTTAATTCCTGGAACCTGTAAATCTGTTACCGTCCAGGGCCAAGGGGAATTAAGTTTGCAGATGGACTTAGGGTTGCTGATCACTTGGGTTCGAAACCGGGAGATTTCTCTAGATTATCCACGGGGGTTCAAGGTCCACAACATCCTTAAAAGCAGAGGACAGAAGCAGGAGAGAACAACCAGCAAGAGACGTGTGAGAAGCACTCGGCCTAACACTGTTGACTTTGAACGCTGAGGAAGGGCTGCGCGCAGAGGAAGCGAATGGTGCCTCGGAGCCGGAAAAGGAAGACAATGGACCCCAGGAGGCCTCCAGTCCTGCTGGTGGCTTGATTTTCACCCAGTAGGACCCACTTTCAACTTCTGAACTGCAGGACTGTGAGGTAAGGGTGTGCGGTTTGCGTTTGTGATCATTTGTTACTGCAGGCTCTGCTTCCCCTGTCCCACAAATCTCTGACCCTTTGGGACTCTGCACCTGTTTGTTTTCGCCCCTTCAATCTGTCACATGTTCTGGAGTTCCCTGTGTCTCTTGGTGTTCTTGCCCATTCTCTGTCTGTCTTCCTTCGGACCGCTTCATCTTCTTGGTTCCATCCCCACCTCAGGGCCTTTCAGACATTGGGTTCTTTCCAGATCTGGGCCTGGAGAGGTGGGGAAATGGCACGCGAGTGTGTTCAGAGAGCTGGCGTTCACAGCGCAAGTGCCTGCTGCGGCCTGCAAGGTCTGCTCTGCAGTTCCGTTCATGTTCACGTGAGAACGATCTGGGCGGCTTTTAGGTTCCCGATGTCCAGGAGACACCGCAGGTCAACTGTACAGAATCTCTGTGGATGGGGGGGAGGAGGTAGGCATCAGGAGTTTTGGAAGCTTTCCAGGAGATCCCAATGTTTAGGCACGTGGTGACCCCACCGTGTGACGTGATGAGGGTGAAGTGTGCAGATGGACCTACCCTCCCCAAATCAGCCCCCATTTCCCCGTGCTAGACGCAGGGCTCACATTGTTTGCTCCCTGAGCATACGCGGGCTGATCTCCCCGCCAGGTGTGTGCACTTGCTCGGGCCCCGCTTCCTCCAGAGCTGGACGAGGCTGTGTCCGTCTTGTCATCCAGAGCTCAAGCCACATGGAACACTTCAAGAGAGGATGTCTTTCCCCATTGTATCTCAAGTTGCTTCCCTCATCTTTACCCAGATGTACTGTCTTTGTGGTATTTATCACTATCTGAAATGGTCTGCTTATCTGTTTCGAGCTGTTTCTGTCCAATAGAAGGTAGTTTTATAGGAACAGGAACCTAGCCTTTATTATGTTCACCATGCTTTCCCTGAACCTGGAACGGTGCCTGGCACTCAGCAGGTCTCAATAAGTAGACAGTAGAACCTTGACTACCAGTATCTTGTTCTGCAAGACAAGCAAACATTTCTGATAAGTTTTAACTTGATAAACGAGTGATGTCTTGCAATACAAGTAGTACGAGATGTGGAATGTCACATGATCAACACTGAGCCAGTGTTCTCTCTCTCTCTCTCTCTCTCTCTCCCTCTCCGCCCCACCCCCCCCCGCCCGGGTTGTGGGTGATCGTCTCCCATGCTCGGATGCTCAGTCTCAGGCCGAGGTGTTTGGCAGAAATCAGTGATTTTTCAGCACGTTGGAAGGTGCCCGTAACTGGCACTAGTGTATTTTTTGTTACTTCCAAGCACCTGTGGACAGTCCTTTGCTTTTCCAGAAAAGTGAGCTTAGGAATGCTTTGCTTCATTCTAGGTCAGGCTGCCTGCAGATATAGACCCTTTCCTCTGCTGCCTCGTTGCCAGTTACATTAAATACAGTATATGACAAGAGTTTATCGACACTGCACTGTAGTCAACATCCGTGTGAGCGTATACAATGGCCCCCATGCAGAGAAAGATTCCATTGAGCCAACAGGTGGCAGTGATTCTGTCAGTGATAGTGAAAGTCTTTCTACACAAGAACCCTCCTCTCTCTTGCCTCCCTCACACCAGCCGTGAAAGTTTTCAAAGGGAAGTGCAGGTTAATTTGTTTATTTTTCTTTATATTTTCTTGATTTTTTTGTATTATATTACAATATTGTAATCATTTTTTTTTAATTTTTTTTCAACGTTTATTTATTTTTGGGACAGAGAGAGACAGAGCATGAACGGGGGAGGGGCAGAGAGAGAGGGAGACACAGAATCGGAAACAGGCTCCAGGCTCTGAGCCATCAGCCCAGAGCCTGACGCGGGGCTCGAACTCAAGGACCGCGAGATCGTGACCTGGCTGAAGTCGGACGCTTAACCGAGTGCGCCACCCAGGCGCCCCAATATTGTAATCATTTTTATATGAATGATGGGTTGCGGAACGAATCACCTGAGTTTCCATTATTTCTCATGGGGAAATTCACTTTGATATGCAAGCGTTTGGATTACAAGCATAACTGTGAACAAATTATACTCGCAAACCAAGGTTTTACTGTATACCCAGCCATTGAACTGCCTGCCGCCTCTTGGGCAAACTGAAGTGTCTTCTGGCAGACTCTGCTTAGACCTTCTAAATGTGCACGATATTCTTCTCCTCGGTCAGCAATCATCGCACACTGGCGGAGGCCAGGCATGGTGCTGGGGGACACCCACGTAGTATGTGGCATGGCATTCAGCCTGTGCTCCGGAAGCTCATGGTCTAGTCATCACATGCCTTCTAGAAACAAACGTCAGGGACTCCTGCGAACAGTGCTTCTGCTCAGCCTCTCCCCGGTGCTCCCCATGAGCCCACACCCAGTGGCTCCCAGACACATAGTGCAGGGGTGGACATTTGGAGACGGGCACTGCCGGGAAATGTCTCACTTCTCAAGGCTCTCTCCCTCCCCTGCCAGAATCCCTACCAACTCTGCCTGAACCCTCTGATCCCTGTTCTGGGCTCATTCTACCTCCAGAGAGCTACGTGGGTGGAGGTGACCCTTGGTATGTGCTGGGTTGGCTTTGTGGGCCGACTGACCGCCGCTGGATCCCGCCTCCCTCATACCAGTCCCCACCCCTTTCCAGCGGCTTCCAGGAGGTCTCCCCAGGTACTGTGGAAAGTGAGAACCTGCGCTGGGAGGTGGTGGAGGTGGGGCAGGCCTTAGCCCATCTGCTACTTTCTTTCTTGCTCTTCTGGTTCTTTCTCATTTCGTTTATTCTTCAGCCTGGCTCTCCTCCATTTCCATGACATCCCCATCCGGTCAAAGAGTTCACGAGTCTTTAGGGGGTGTTGAGGCGGAGAGAGGTGTTTGGGAGATTGAGGACCAGACATTCCAGGTCTTTGCCCTTAGGGAATGTGACAAGGCAGATGAAGCTTTGTCCCTCATCCACCAGAATCCACCGCTGCCGAGTTAGGGAGTGTGATGGTGCACCAAGGTGTACCCATCAGCCACCCAGAGCTGTCATTACTGAGTTGTAAAGGTGGACTGAGGATTATGTTGACAGATTGTAGGATGAGTGGGAGTGATTTCAGGAAGGCCTCCTGGAGGCCGTGACTTGTAAACAAAGGGCAGGTTGGGTTGAGTGGGAAAGAAATGGAAAAGCCTGAACCAAAATCGTGAAGCATCTTTGGGGAGAAAACTGGAGAAAGATCTCAGGGGATAAGAAGCCTAATTAAGGCAGCGCAGTTCTTTTTCAGGCCTCACTCACTGTGCCTGTTGCCCAAGACTTTCTTCGATGTCGGTTAATTCTGTAAGGACTTGTGTTTTTTGTTTTTTTGTTTTTTTTAAAGACTCTGCTGTTTACAATGTGCAGCCGTCCCAAGAATTGCTGCGCATACTCTGGGGAGACAGCCCTGATGGGGAGGGGGCTCGAGGCAGAAAGAGGATGAAGATTCCAGCAGATCAACCTGATACTCATGGACATGACCCCGGTTGCAAGGCCGGCACCCTCCCAGCCCGCGCTCTGTAGCTCTGTAGCAGCTCTGAGCTGAGAGGATGACTCAGATTCCTGGGGTTAAGGATTTGCTTTCAGGTAGAGCTGCTGAAATTCAGACCCACTGCCTCCACCCCTGTGTTCTTTCCCTGAGGTGTTATGTCCTCTCTTCTGAGACTTGAGTTTCTCTTTCCTGTCCCCCTCCTTGAAGCCCCTGCTCAGGACTAATGTTGCCTGTGGCGGGGGGTGGGGGGGGTTGGGGGGGGTTCCTCCCTCACCTTTATCCTGGATGCTCATTTGTTCTGTGTCCTTCTGACCAACCCCCCCCCCCCCACCCACA
This sequence comes from Leopardus geoffroyi, assembly GCF_018350155.1. Lineage (NCBI taxonomy): Eukaryota > Metazoa > Chordata > Mammalia > Carnivora > Felidae > Leopardus > Leopardus geoffroyi. Next base: position 139,096 of record NC_059332.1, on the reverse strand, counting down.
CACACACAGCAATGTCACTTTATCCACCCTTTAAACTGCCCTACAACACTCCATACTCATTCTTCCCTCCAGTGTGTCCCCAGACCTCCTCATCCCCCCCTCCCCCCCCCCCCGCCCCCAGCAGAGTCCCCTTAGGGGCCATGCATTTGCTCCTGCATTCAGGTGGGCTTCCAGCAAGCACTTGCTGAGTCCAGCACTGTGCTGGGAACTCTGGTACAGGGTGAGCAGGCCAGCCATGGTCCCTTGTCCTCTGGCAAATTAGATTCTGTTGGGAAAGACTAACCATAAGCAAGTAAACAAATAAATGAACAAGATAATTATAGATGTGATGAGTGCTTTGAAGAATATGAAGCGGGTAATATAAGAGGAATTAAGTGGAGGAGGTGTGCACGACTTTGACAGGGTGTTAGAAAACGCTTCTCTGAGGGGTGATGTGTGAGCCAAGCTCTGGGTGGTGAGAGGGAGCCCCCAGGCTGGGGGGCAGGGGGACAGTTCTTAATGCTCTGAGTGTGACCAGTGGTGTGGTAGGAGGTGCACAGGCCCTGACAGGTGACAGGCGCTGGGCTGTGTTCTAAGAGCCAGGATTACAGGGTAGGTCTGTGCATTCACAGACCCAGCAGCCTTCACCTCCCTTCCTGCTGTAAGTCTGGTCCTCCCCTGCCCCCTCACATTCGGGATGAGAATCCGTTTCCATGTCCACCCCCCCCACAGCGAGAACAAGCCTTCCAAACAGACGATTTCCTGTGCTGTGCCGGGCACCAGATGCAGCTAACTGGCTTCTGTTCTCACACTTTGAGGTCACGGAATCCCAGATGGGTAGAGCGTTAGAACTGACAGGGATGTTATCACCGTGTAGCCTAATGCTTACATTGCAGATGAGAAAACTGGGCTCCACAGGGGTGACTGTGCTCATCCAGGGTAGCTGGGGTGCGAGCAGGCCAGCGCTTCTAGTCCCCATCCCTCAAGAGTGCAGGAAGGTTGCTGCCTGTCTCTTCTACACTCATTTCAAATAAAGAGGTGCTCACTGACCACTCTTGTATGTTCAGGGTGAGGCCCTGCTTGACCAGGAGTAGAAGGAGCGAATGATGAGGTCCAGGCACACTAACACTGATGTATGACCATCAGCATGACGGCCACAGCCTGTGGACAGCAAGAGAGACACCAGACAGCCATGTGCTTGTCCCCACAGTGCCGTGAAGGGAGCTGCAGGTGCTGAGGACCAGGTCAGGGAGCAGAAACTACTCTCTGTCTGGTCTGGTCGGTGGCAAGGGATTCGATACAAGGAACCATGTGACAAGAGAATCATGGAAAGGCCTGGAAGGTCACAAGGCTCTAGCTGGACTCTTGGTTTCAAGGTCAGTCAGTCAGAAGCACTCCCAGAAGCACTGCCCCCACTCCCACGTGTCTGCTGGAGCTCGGCCACCTCATCCGCTGTAGGAGGGGGCCTCCCTCACTCTTGCCTCTTGGATGTCATACAACTACATCCAACTGGGGAAACCCTAGCTGCAAAAGTAGAGTTTGTTTTACTGAGAAGTAGAGTTTGTTTTACTTTCCAACCTCTCCAAATAGAAGGGGAGGGACATCATTCCACATATCTAGAGTTGCCAGGTAAAATATGGGACGTCCAGGGGCGCCTGGGTGACTCAGTTAAGCCGGTCGATTTCAGCTCAAGTCATGATCTCGCAGTCTGTGAGTTCGAGCCCTGCATCGGGCTCTGTGCTGACAGCTCAGAGTCTGGAGCCTGCTTTGGATTCTGTGTCTTCCTCTCTCTGTCCCTCCCCTGCTCATGCTCTGTCTCTCTCTGTCTCAAAAATAAATAAAAACATTACTATATATATATATATATGTATGTATATGTATATGTATATATACATGGGATGTCCAGTTAAATATGAATTTCAGATAAACAATGAATTCTCTTAGCTTCAATATCTCCCAAATACTGTGTGGGGAATACTTATACTAAAAAATGATTGATTATTTATCTGGGATTTAGATTTAAGTAGATGTCTTATGTTTCTGTTTGCTGAATCTGGTGAGCCCACAAAGACCTGGCACAGGGCTCTGGTTCAGATGGGGGTGTTGAGGAAAGCCCCTCTGGGGAGCCAACGTTCAAGAGGAGACCGGAGAGATGAATAGAAGTTCGTCAGGCACAGAGAGGAGGGAAGGGCATTCCAGGGGCAGAGAACAGCTTTACAAAGACTCTGAGGAAAGGGCCAACGGGGGCCAGTTTAAGGAAAGCTGGTATGTGGTGAGCTGCAGGTGAAGGTAGTACCAGTAGATGAAGACTCAGGAAGAGACCAGACCACACAGGGTCTCCAGTTGGAAGGAGCTGAATGAGACAGGTGTGGAATAAGAGTGACCCAGGGCCTCTGCAAGCCGGTGGTGGCCCCCAGAGTCTTGTGGGTTGGTTGTCCTGAAGAAAGAACGCGCTCCAATGATCTAGGTGACAGGCGGTGACCCTGGAAAGGAGCAGGCCAGCTTCAAGTGTTTTGTAGATGGAAGCACCATCCTGGTCACTGGGGTTCAGGGGAATCAGGGTTGAGTTCCTGGCTCTGGGAATGGACTAGGTTCATGCAAAGTGAGCTTTGGGTGTTGACATGGGACGGCAGAAGAGGAGGCCAGGACAGAGGGACACCAGGGCACCTCCTCTGGGTGTCTCTATAGAGCACCCCCTCCCCTGCACTTACCTGCTTGGTCCTTCTCTCCCTCCCTACGTGTCTGCCTCCACCTTATCTGCTTTCCTATTCTTGCTCTCCCTCTGCTTGTCCTCATCCCATTTCCTGGACAGAATCAAGCTCAGTCAGTGCGGTGGACGGAGTGTAGAAGCCAGAAACGGAAAGCTTTCCCACGGCCCTGTGGTCCACAGTCTCCCAGCAGACCGGTAAGCCATTAAATCTCTTCCTGGTTCCAGGAAGGACTAAGGCTGGACTCAGGCAGCCAGGGAGGTTGGAGACATCCTCTAGCAGATGGGAAACCCATCAGTCCAGACCCCTCATTTTGGATCTTTGCCCATTGTGACTAAACTAGGCAAGATCCTGCCCGGTGTGGAGGAACGCACACCCTATGCAGAAACAGTGGGATTTCCAAGATTTGACTCACTTCTGGTCAGTTTTGTGATTATAGAGTGGAGACATTTATATTGATGTCAGAGACTTGTTTTAATGATCAAAGGAAATCATTTGTATTCATTTATTCAACAGATATTTATGAAGCCTCGACAATGTGCCCTCATGGGGATTCCATTCTGATGAGGAAGACAGGTCGATAAAAATGGGAAATGCCTGACAGGAAGCTGGGAAGGAAGGGCGGGAGTAGTGTGTAGGTGGGTCTGGGTTACAGTTTCAGGGGGTGGTGTTTGAGCAAGGGTTTGAGGACGGTGAAGGGATTGGCCAGGCACTAGGAGAAAAGTGGTGCCGATTGAGGGAGAGGTGGGGCAAAGGCCCCGAGGCAACGCTGTCGTGGGCGGGGTGTAGCCTGAAGGCCTGGTGGCTGGAGCTGGAAGGAGGGATCCCTGGGGCCGGGTGGGGGTGGGGAGGGTGGGAGGTGGCAGGGGCGGGCAGGGTCTCCAGGACTGTGGCTCCAGGGGAGGCGAGCCCGGCTCAGGAGGCAGATGGCAGGAAGAGGCTGCTGGTGTGGGTGGAGGCAGAGGGGCAGGAGGTGGGATGTGGGAGCAGGGAAGGGCCCCTTGACTGAGGGCACTGCCGGGGCGGCGTGGTGGGTCGTCAGGGGTCAAGTGTGAACTGTCAGTGCCCAGTAAACGCGTGCCATCGTGAGCCAAGGAAGACCAGTCTTCACCGCCTCTTCATTCTTGGGTCTCACTAACCACTCCCGACGCGTGTGTGACAGTGTCACAAGGAAGAGACTGGGCCAGGGGGTGGGGCCTCAGTGCTTCTGCCCCCAGCTGACCCCCAGGGACATGGAGGCACAGAGAGTAGGGGCAGGGGCCGTGAGTCAGAGACACCAGGCGGAACTGGCAGGGGAAACCAGGAGGGAGGCAGCCGCAGAGGGTGACCCAGAAAAGCCAACCGAGCCGGAGGGGCCCCACGTGACATGCTGTCCCTCCTCTTCCCGGGTGACCTGTCACCAAAACATCACTGGCATGCTGCTGGCACCCGGCCTGCCAATTAGTGCAGGCGCCTCTCCCTCTGACTTCCTGAGGAGCCTCGACGCACCCCGCAGCCCTCCACCCGGCTCTGCACGCACCACCCGCCCGCGGGTCTGGGGGCAGCTGGCCCGGTCCTGCGGCCCCTCCCGGAGCCCCTCCCGGAGCCCTCCCGGTGCTGAGCGTCCTCGAAACCCAAACTCGGGCTGCGAGGAGGACGCACCTGCACCGCCACGCCCCGCGCCCGGCTGGGGGGGGGGGTGGAGGGAGGGGGGACTCAGGAGGGGTTTTAACCAGGCGTGCAGGTTCACCCCACCTAAGAGGGCGGGAGCTGCAGACAAGTGGGCCCTGAATCAGGGTGCGGCAGGGCTCACCGGACTGGATGGACAGACCCGGACCGCCTGTACAGGGACGGTGGGGGACGGGGTGGAGACAGGGACCTCTGACCGCCAGCACCGGGACGGTAGGGGAGAGTGGGGGACCCTGGACCTCCAGTACGGGGGACAATGGGGGATGGGGTGCAGACAGGGACCCTGGACCACCTACACTGGGGACGGTGGGGGACCGTGCTGGACCGGGTGGAGGCAGGGACCCCGGACCACCTGAACCGGGATGGTGGGGGATGGGGAGGAGGCAGGGACCCCGGACCACCCGGACCACCTACACTGGGGACGTGTTAGACAGGGTGGAGACAGGGATCCCGGACGCCAGCTCCGGGCCACTGGGGGCCCAAGGGGTTGCCCAGGGTTCTGTGCTGCGAGGGTGGGGGCAGCATTCCCGCAGGAAGTGACGAGTCTGGTCCTGGAGGGACATATTCCCCCTGTGGGTGGCAGGACAGGGTGTGAGAGGGCTTCGGGGTGAGACCCAGCAAGGAGGGTGTGTGCGAGAGCTCCAGGGAGCCGGGTGTGTGAACTGGGATGCGAAGCTGTGAGGGACTTAGTGAGGGGGGAGGGGGCCTTAGGACTAGCGTCTGTCCTGGGTGTCTGTCCTTTGTGCTGGAGGAATAGGAACTCGAGGGAAGGAAGCAGACATTCCCTGCGTGTTCCCACGTGCCGGGAAGCATGCAGAGTGCTTTTGCACAGTTACCGAATCTAATTCATGCAGCAGTTAAACACAAGGAAGACCTATTTGACACGAGATAATTTCTAAGACCCATATTTAAAAGACAAGCAAGTGCAGAATTGTTTTGTGCTCTGAGCTGCGATCCGTATTAAAGACACACGCACATGGGGAGAATTTTGTTGAGGGAGCAGGGAGCGTGGAGTTGGGAAGGTCCAGGAGGTGTGTCTGCAGCCCGCGGGCAGCTCAGCAAGCTGAGATCCGGGGTGTAGTGAGGCCGGGGGTCCTGCCCTCTGCCCTGGGCTGCAGCTCAGACGAATGGTCCTTCTAAACTTAATGTTGGCCCGGCTCTCCTGGGTGAGGCTCAGAGGTGGCCTGGCAGCAGGGGTAGTGTGGGAGGGGGGAGAGAGGCAGGGAGGTGGGGGGCTGCACCCGCTGGGCTGTGGGAATGGACTGGAGGAAGGGGGAGGAAGGGAGGGTGTGGTACGCTCTGAGGGAGGGGTGGGCAGCGGGTCTCCATGGGGCTGGTGGGAAAAACAGGAACACAGAACACCAGTTATGTTTCAGGATGTGAATCAAAGTTACACGTGCACATAGAAAGTCCACTAACTAGAGGGGCCGGGAGAAAAATTAGCAGCCCACCCCCATCTCCACCACTGTAGCTCTTAGTTGATTTCGCTCTGTGGGGTTTGCCTGTGTGTCTGTAAACGCTGTAAATGGTCTTGCAATTGTAGCATTATCTATTGATTAGTTTTAATAAAAACGACAGCCTTTATTGTTAACCACCAACCTCTCTCGGGTCCACAAACAGACCTCTTCATCATCTCCACCATACTCACTTTATAGCTATTTCAGTAATACACGTATGTATACTCACACATATTTCCATCATATCTCCATATGTACACAGATAGCTATGTAAATGCACAAATATCCTGAGGGACCACATCAAACGGGGATTCAGGGAGACAGTGGCTGAAAGAGACTTTCATTCTACATGTCTGGTGTAAATTCTTTATAAATGAATGTATACATTAATTGCTTGTTCAGTAAAGAAACAAAACCAGAAAACGAATCCATACAGCATAGTAAAAAGTAATTATCATTACCCACAGTTTACAGATGCAAAAACAGAAGCCCAGAGACTTAAGTCATTTGTTCAAGATCTTAAAGCAAGTGCAACTGGCAGAACCCAGATCTAACCCTCCAGGAAGAGGAGGAGGAGAACAAGGTCTGGGGCAGGAGAGCCCTGGTGCTGGGGGTGCAGGAGAACCCCGGTGCTGGGGTGGGAGGGGAGGGGGACAGGAGAGCCCTGGCGTTGGGGGGGAGGTGCTGGAGAGCCCTGGCACTGGGGGGGGGGGGGCCAGGGGATGGGGGCAGGAGAGCCCTGGCTCTGGGGGGAGCAGGGGAGGGGGGCAGGAGAGCCCTGGCTCTGGGGGGAGCAGGGGAGGGGGGCAGGAGAGCCCTGGCTCTGGGGGGAGCAGGGGAGGGGGGCAGGAGAGCCCTGGCTCTGGGGGGAGCAGGGGAGGGGGGCAGGAGAGCCCTGGCTCTGGGGGGAGCAGGGGAGGGGGGCAGGAGAGCCCTGGCACTGGGGGGGGGGGTCAGGGGATGGGGGCAGGAGAGCCCTGGCTCTGGGGGGAGCAGGGGAGGGGGACAGGAGAGCCCTGGCTCTGGGGGGAGCAGGGGAGGGGGGCAGGAGAGCCCTGGCGCTGGGGGGAGCAGGGGAGGGGGGCAGGAGAGCCCTGGCGCTGGGGGGAGCAGGGGAGGGGGGCAGGAGAGCCCTGGCGCTGGGGGGAGCAGGGGAGGGGGACAGGAGAGCCCTGGCTCTGGGGGGAGCAGGGGAGGGGGGCAGGAGAGCCCTGGCTCTGGGGGGAGCAGGGGAGGGGGGCAGGAGAGCCCTGGCGCTGGGGGGAGCAGGGGAGGGGGGCAGGAGAGCCCTGGCGCTGGGGGGAGCAGGGGAGGGGGACAGGAGAGCCCTGGCGTTGGGGGGGAGGTGCTGGAGAGCCCTGGCACTGGGGGGGGGGGTCAGGGGATGGGGGCAGGAGAGCCCTGGCTCTGGGGGGAGCAGGGGAGGGGGGCAGGAGAGCCCTGGCTCTGGGGGGAGCAGGGGAGGGGGGCAGGAGAGCCCTGGCGCTGGGGGGAGCAGGGGAGGGGGGCAGGAGAGCCCTGGCTCTGGGGGGAGCAGGGGAGGGGGGCAGGAGAGCCCTGGCTCTGGGGGGAGCAGGGGAGGGGGGCAGGAGAGCCCTGGCGCTGGGGGGAGCAGGGGAGGGGGACAGGAGAGCCCTGGCGCTGGGGGGAGCAGGGAGGGGGGCAGGAGAGCCCTGGCTCTGGGGGGAGCAGGGGAGGGGGGCAGGAGAGCCCTGGCTCTGGGGGGAGCAGGGGAGGGGGACAGGAGAGCCCTGGCGCTGGGGGGAGCAGGGGAGGGGGGCAGGAGAGCCCTGGCTCTGGGGGAGCAGGGGAGGGGGACAGGAGAGCCCTGGCGCTGGGGGGAGCAGGGGAGGGGGGCAGGAGAGCCCTGGCGCTGGGGGGAGCAGGGGAGGGGGACAGGAGAGCCCTGGCTCTGGGGGGAGCAGGGGAGGGGGGCAGGAGAGCCCTGGCTCTGGGGGGAGCAGGGGAGGGGGACAGGAGAGCCCTGGCTCTGGGGGGAGCAGGGGACGGGGACAGGAGAGCCCTGGCGTTGGGGGGGAGGTGCTGGAGAGCCCTGGCACTGGGGGGGGGGTCAGGGGAGGGGGGCAGGAGAGCCCTGGCGCTGGGGGGAGCAGGGGATAGGGGCAGGAGAGCCCTGGCGCTGGGGGGAGCAGGGGAGGGGGACAGGAGAGCCCTGGCGCTGGGGGGAGCAGGGGAGGGGGACAGGAGAGCCCTGGCGCTGGGGGGAGCAGGGGAGGGGGACAGGAGAGCCCTGGCACTGGGTAGGGGGGAGGAACCCAAACTGAAGAGACCCCAGCTCTGGCAGAGAGGGAGAGTGCAGGAGGCAGTCACCAGAAGTGCTGATCTGAAGGAGGCGCGAGCGCTCCCAGATGGAGAAGAATCGCTAACAGGGAGAAGCTCTGGACTGGAGGACGAAAGGTCACGGTCCGTGTCCTTAGACAGCATCCCCAGAGACCTCAGGTGCCGGGCATCTGCAGTGAGTCACTGGATCCCAGAAACTGATGGCAAGGGTGAGGTCATCACCCCAAAAGGCAGGGAGCAGAGACAACAAGGCCCTTGGGGGCCGGGGAGCTGAGCCTGTCTGGTCAGAGGCCACTGTCACAAAACCAACAAAGAATTCATATCTAATAGGTTTTCCTCGGGGCTCAAATGAGTAGCTGTGGGAGTCATTTGGGAGGCTGTGATACCGGGCAGGATGACAAAGAAAGCATTCTGGCCGATAGGACCGACTGCCTGCAGAGTTTCTGCCCTGGGAGGATGGGAGACGTCTGCGGAGCAAAAATCCTGCCCGGGCTGCAGCCAAGGCAGCTGGCCTCCCTGCTCACGGCCTCCCCTGTCCCCTGTCCCCTCCCATGGCTGTGGTGGTGCTGACCAAGAGGGCTGAATGCAGAGGGTCTGGGTTGGGGGCCAGACACTTTGCAGATTCACTTGAGACTTGCTCTACTGGAAAGGTGTTTTACCTTGAAAGGAACTCCTCGCGGACACGCACACACCCCAGCCACCCCGTATTCATCCTTTCCCTGCTCCCCACTGAGGAGGAACAGAGGAGCCCCGCCTGACAAGTCCCAACAAAGCCTGGATCCTACAGCCCTGTTGAGGAGGAAGGCTCCTGTGCCCTTGAAGGTCCTCTGGCTGGACTGAGTCAAACTGACCTGAGACAGATTAACAGGAGAAGACGAAATTCAATCGTGTGCAACGGGCTTCCGCACAGACATTCAAACTCCAACGACAATGAGGCAACATGGAGCTTCTGTGAGCTAAGTTGGGGGTCAGGGTCTGAGGATACAAGGCGGGGAAGGACCTCACAGGAAGGTGGTGGATATTTGGAAAACCAAAGTTTGCCTTCTCAAGCAGATAAGTTTCTGAGATAAAGGGGAGTCTCAAGCTCTCCTTTCCCATGTACATTTAGGCAGGTGAGGACAGGAAGAGGGTTTTTCCTGCATTTTGCTGTGTTTTGATGACTTTTAACTCAAAATAACATTCGTGCCTCAGCAGCCCACCTAGTGGCGGCCTGCCCTTGGCCCCTGCCCTGGAGAGATGCTGTCCAGTTGCCTGTGCTGTGCGTTCTGTCTTGCCGCTAGGAAAAATAAGCCCAGCTTGTTTAACTACGGGTGTGTTTCTGGAGGTCTTTGGCGGGAGGACATTGGTAACGTCCTGGGTTCTGTTCTTCATTCTTGCCCTCTGGGATCCACGTTGAGGGTCTGGACCTAGGCCATGTGGGCGAAGATGGCCAGAAGTGCTGTGACAAGGGACAGAACCAGTTATGCATTCACTCAACAAGTATTTATGGGCCACCCACACACACCACAGACGGTTCCAGGTGCCAAGGACAAGAGGCAAATAAAGTGGGAGTCCTGATTTTGGGGGAACCTCTCAGATGGTTGTGATTCATGGAGCTAGTGTGGTGATTGAGGTGAGGCCTGGGGGCTGCTGCATGCTCACGAGGAGGTGCCCCTGAGCCGGTCCAGTCAACAACCCTAGCGGGATGTCAGGAAAGGCTTTCCGGGGACAATCTTGTGAGAAGGGACAAGAGCTGGTCAGGGAGACAGCACACAGCATGGGGAGCGGGCACTGTCACATACAGTCGATCTTTTTGTTTTGTTTTGTTTTTAAAATTATTTTATTTATTTTTTTAGAGAGACAGAAAGAGTGAGCAGGGGAGGGGCAGAGGGGTGGGTGGAGAAAGAATCCCCAGCAGACTCCACACTGTCAGCGTGAAACCTGGTGCGGGGCTTGAACTCACGATCCGTGAGATCATGACCTGAGCCGAAACCAAGAGTCGGACGCTTAACCGACTGAGCCACCCAGGCACCCAACAGTCAATTTTACTTGAGTGAAATCTAGGAGGCCAGTTGGGGGGGAGGTCCAAAGTCAAATGCACAAGACAAGGCACATACGGAAAAGACCGACTTTCATGTCTTCCATCTGCCCTTTCCTCCCCCCACAGGTAACTGTTTGTTAGCCTTTCGATTATATTTCCACATATAAAAAAATAAGTGATGAGGGATCGTGGGGAGAGCTGAGGGCAGAGTGCAGGCTAACAGCACCGCCCCCCCTCCCAAGGTGGGACATGTGTGATATTCCTTGGACACTCCCAGCTACCCAAGAACAGGAAAGGACACACACACACACACACACACACACACACACACACGATTAAACTGGTAAGAGTCTCCACCAGTTTACCAGGAAAAGGCAATCCCATCAATCACAGCCTGAAGTCCAGGAACCCCCTACTATCTTAATGTTGATGCTTTGCTAGAGGGAGAAACAACCTTAGCTTGACCATAGCTAGGCCTCCGGTAAGTCTTGAGCTTGTGAAAGTCTCTTTGGAAACTTCCCTTTTGACTTTACCTCCCCCAAGTCCATGGCGTATAACCAGCCCTTCCACACGACCCCAGTACAGCTCTCCCTGCCCACGGGTCCTGGCCCGCGCTTTAATAAAATCACCTTTTTGCAGTAAAGACGTCTTCAACAATTCTTTCTTGGCTGTCGGCTCCAAACCCCACGAACCCTCCATCAACCCCAAACCTCATCAATAAGTATAAGCAAACAAATATGTGTATTTACATCTACCTAGGGATCTTCCCCCTCCCCCCCTGCTTAGTTTGTTTCTTTTTCCACTTAATATATCCTGGGGGTCTTCCTAGAATAAAGCATAGATACTCTTCATTTGCAAACTGGATAGACGGTTGGCCTGGAGGGATCTTGTTCAGCGTCAGATCCTCAGGAAGGTGGAGATCCAGGTGGGCCAAAGCTGCGTTCAGTGTGGCATGGGGACCTGGGGGAATGAGGTGGAGGAGGAGAGAGCGAGGCCCGGGTCTGCTGTCCAGTCCTCTGCCTGCCAATCAACCAGAATGCGGCAGGATGCTCTCCCTGGGGCGGTGTCTTCGCCCGTAACCCCGATTTCCATTTGGGTGGCGTCCAGCCTGCGCAGTCCTATTACAAGACGCGCTGCAATGAACGGCCTTACGTGGAGTCTTCGTGCATTTCAGGCTTTCCTGTCGACACAGGCATCGTGGGGAAAAGGGGATCGGAAGGACGAAGGAAAACTTAAGGCCGGTCAGAGACGTCAGGCCTGGCCGGGGAAGCGGGAAGAGTGTAAGCTCCCTTAAGGGGCTCCCGGAAGCCCGGCTTCCACCCTGCCAGCTATGGCACATGCGGAAGTGAGGGGACGGCGGGGAGGAGGTGGAGAAATATCCCTGAGGCTCAGGACTTGGGGACACCGCGAAACCGGAGCCCGCGAACCGGAAGGAACAGATGCAAGGCCGCCTCCCCGCGCGGGTGATCCGCCCGGACGCCCCGGGAGATCCCCGGAGGGCAGGCCAGGGCGGGAACCTGCGACCCCGGGGCTCCAGCACCAGGAAGCCCCGCCCAGAGCCAGCCAGAGACCACGCCCACCACGCAGGGTCCCGCCCCCGGCCCTCGGAGCTCCGCCTCCCCGTCTTGGGGCGGGAGAGCAGGGGCGGGCCTTGCGCGGGGTTGACAGGGGCCTCCGAGAAGCGCGAGGACGGAGGTCCTGAGCCACTGTCTTCAGACCCTGGGAACTGACGCGGTCCGGGCGAGCCGAGGTCGCTCCCAGAGTTCTGGGGGCCGCGGCATGAGGAGGGGGAGAACTGGGGAAGCCCTGGGTCCAGTGGTCCAGTCCCCTGCCTCCGAGCTGCAGCCGGGAGGGGCTCTCCCTTCCCAGCCACGCCCCTCCCCCTCTTTGACATCAGTCCCTAAGTTCATCACGGACGGGGGGAGCTCCCCGCTGGTGGGGGGTTCGCTCCAGCGCCCAGAGCTGACCTGTCTCCTGTCTTCTGTTCCTTCCCCTTTTCCGGGGATCCCTGATTCGCACATGTAACACGGTATCTGGGGCTCAGACTTCCTGAACTCCAGTACTTTTCCAAGGTGGAGCCCCTCAGAGACAGGGATGCGTGCAGGGCGGTGCGTCCGCCACTCGGCCGCGCGCGCGGTGATTGCGTTTGAGCGCGGAGTCCGCGTCTACGCCCACCTTCCTCAGGGCTTGAGTGGCGGGGCCGCAGCCCGGGTTAGGGCGTCGGAACGGGGCCTCATCGTGCCTCCTGCAACGACCTCACGCCTTCTCGCTGCAGCATTAATACTCCTCTGCTGGCTGTGAGGGGCGGGGCGGGGGACGCAGGGTGTGACCCGGGCCGTAGGGTTTCTGGCCCCAGGCCCGGCTCCACTGCCGCTCGGTAAGTCACTGTTTGAACAGAGTGAGGATTTGGCCAAGCCACCGGGGCGTACCACCGCCCAAGCAGGGGGGCAGCGCCGGGGTCGTCTTTCCCCGCAGTGCTCAGGCCCCCCCGGGTTCCTGCTCCCTCCGGGCTCCGCAGCCGGGGCTAGTGCCCACCCCCGCACATCCGGGTCCCCGCTCCGAGTCCTCACGCCCGCCCCGGCTCCGCAGCCTCGGCTTGTTCCTCCCCTCTACCCCCCACGCTCCCTGAGCCCGAGCCCCCTCCCCGAAGGAGCAGGGCTGGAGGGGTGGTCTTCCCAGCAAGGGAGGCCCACAGGAGAGCGCGGAACGGGGACTTGAGAGGTGGGGTTTGGTGAGAAGGAAAGGAGGAAAGGGAGGTCGGTGGGAGCACAGCAGTAGAAATGCTGCAGTGCGGGGAAAGGGCCGCTGAGCTCCACACACAGCGCGAGGGACGGAGGTTTCCCGTCTCCGGAGGCGGGACTGTCTCCGATGGTTCGGCAAAAGCTGCTGTTCTGGTGGGTCTCCGTGCCCTGGGCTGTCCTGACTTCACACCCGGAGGGCCTTGTCCGGAAACCCGGCACGTGGCTGGCAGCCACTAATTCCACCGACTCGGAGCTGCCCGCCCCTCCTCCTTGTCCCGCCTCTCCTCTCTTATCCCAGAGTGAAGGAGTAAATTTATAGTTTTCTCGTAAAGTTTGGGATTAGTCAGTGTTTGGGGAGTTGCTTAAGTTTCAAATAATGAAGCGTATCCGTGTGCGCGTTCTTCCCAGCCGGCGGAGGAGAGCGCACGCCCCCAAATCTGGCTTTCCCGGGATCCTGGACACAGAGTTCTTTCCGGTTGCCCTTCGCGCACTTTCCCCAAATGGCAGAGACAACCACCAGCCCCCAACGCACAGCTCCGGATGTGGTTTCTTCACACTTCTGAAGAATCTGCCTTTCTCTTTCTTCCTATCAGCCGGATGTGTCTGTGGGGAGAGCTGAAATGAGACGGACACAGTCCCAAGAGGCTGGGCGGGGCACCCCGGACCGCGTTGCAGGGCCATGATTTGCAAGGCTGTGGGCAAATGGGAGCTAGATTTCTCTTCCTTTCGCTCTTAGTGGACCGAGAAGGTAGACAACACTGAGAGATGTCTTCTCTGCTTCTCTGAGTTACCTGTCTAGCCCAGCACTGTCCAGTAGAAATACAATGTAGGCCACAAATATCATTTAGAATTTTTAGTAGTTCTATCAACATGAAGTAAAAAGAAACCGGCTTTGAAATTAAAACTGGGCACCTAGATGGCTCAGTTGGCTAAATGTCCGACTTCGATTCAGGTCATGATCTCACGGTTGGTGGGTTCAAGCCCCGTGACCAGCTCTGTCTGTGCTGACAGCTCAGAGCCTGGAGCCTGCTTTGGATTCTGTGTCTCCCTTTCTCTCTGCCACTCCCCACTTGTGCTCTGTCTCTCTCTCTCTCTCTCTCTCTGTCTCTCTCTCTCTCTCAAAGATGAATAAACATTAAAAATTTTTAATAAAATTAATTTTAATACTTTAAAAATTTATTTTCAGTAATCTCTACACCTAGTGTAGGGCTCAAACCCATGACCCCGACATCAAGAGTTGCATGCTCTTCTGACTGAGCCAGCCAGGAGCGCCTAAAATTAGTTTTAGTTATATATACTATGTAACCCAATATTTTAAAAATATTGTCATTTCCACAGACAGAGTGAGAAATCATTGTTATATTTTACATTCTAGTTCATACTAATTCTTGTGAAATCTAATGTGCATTCTTCACTAACAGCACACTTGAATTTGGACTGGCCGCGTGTCAAGCACCCACCTGCAATTGTGGCTAGCGGCCACCCAGCTGGTCAGCAGGGACTGGTCCCTTCCTCACCATCTGATAACCAGTGAGAAGGTGCTGAGGACAGAAGGGCTTGGGGGCCTCACGCTTTGGCTTCAAAAGAAGTGGCTAGGAGTGGGGTGTGGTGAGAGAGGGTCCCACCCCTAAAGCCTGGAGGGCAGTCCATGTGGGGCCCCCCTGGACATCCATGGGGGACCACTTTGCCTACAAGGTCCAGCCCCCCCACCCCCACCCCCGCTGGGTTCCCATCCCCCCATCAGGGAGCACTGTGCCTACAAGGTCCAGCCCCACCCCCACCCCCTGCTGGGTTCCCATCCCCCCATCAGGGAGCACTGTGCCTACAAGGTCCAGCCCCTCCCCCACCCCCTGCTGGGTTCCCATCCCCCCATCAGGGAGCACTGTGCCTACAAGGTCCAGCCCCACCCCCACCCCCTGCTGGGTTCCCATTCCCCCATCAGGGAGCATGGTGCCTGCAAAGTCCAGCAACCCCTTCCCCCCATTTCCCATCCCCCATCAAGGAAAACAACCCTCAGGCTAGGGGTTGTGGAGCCTGGACCAGGTGAGATCACACCCGGAGGGTGGGCAGAAAAACAAACCTGCGCGTCTTGGAGCCTACCGCAACCCCCCCCCCCAAGTGTGAAGTGGCAGCAGCATCGCCCTGGCCCCCCTTTTCCTCAGGCACGTGGGAAGGCTTTTGTGATATTTCCAGGGAGAAAACCGTCCAGCTGAGCTGGCTCCGGGCTTAGACCAGCACAGTCCTTACAGATATTGAACTGGTTACACACCCAGACTAGTTTTTAAAAAAACACCCCACCAAACATCCAAGGCCCAAGGCATCCGCTTCTGTTCTGGCTGATTTCTGTTTTCCTGCAAGGCTGGAAGAGGGATTTCCCCAGATTGTCAGCGACTTTGACTCTATTTTCTCTTTTTCTGTAGGAAGAGACAGAGCTCTGCTGTGCAGCAAGGACGCACATGTCACTTGCTGGAGATCACGCAGTCCCCGTCGAGGGTCCTGGGAAGGCAGGGCCCAGCTCCTCTCTGGTCCCCCAAGAGCCACCTGCCCAGGCAAGGGTGCCTCTGTGGCTCTCACAGGAGTCAGGGAGGCAGACAAATACAACACGATGGAGACAGTATGTAAGAATGCCTGAAAGGAAGCAGGGGTGCACTCAGCAGAAAGCTTGGCTTCAGGAGCACCTGTCATTATTACCAGCACATAGGAATCACAGGCCAGTTTCTGTGGGATTCCAGAGGAATCCCCTAGAGGAAGGTGAATGGAGGAGACAGCCTCTTCCTTACCTGTGCTCCAGGCTCTCTGTGATAGAGACTGAGTTTTTCTCCAGGTCACAGGAACAGGGTGTCAAGGTGAAAGCCTTTGTTCCTAGGAAGGTGTGGCTAAGCTGGAGGGTGAGATCAGGGGATGGGACGCAGGGGAGGGGAAGGCCGGGGCAACAGGGGTCCTGGGTGGGGAGGTTGTTGGGGGTCAGGAGGCCAGTGCTAGCAACGGGGGGCCATGAGGTGGGGTGCAGGGAGATGGAGAAGGGGGCCAGGAGCCATCCAGGTGAGCAGGAGCCGTGCAGGAGCTGCAGGAAAATAGGGAATTCTTTCTAGCAACCGGCCTACTTGCTGTTATGCTCAGCCTAGGTGCCCCCGCCCCCCCCCCCCCCCAGTATCTGGCTGCCATGTAGGGGATGTTGTGAGGGAGGAGAGTGCGCTGGAGGGCCAGCATCCTGCACAAGCCACCTCTCCTGTTCCAGAAGAGAGACTGGCAGTACTGGTCTGATGGCTTCGAGGAGGAAGTGCTGGCCCTGGGGGGGGGGGGGCAGTAGAGGGGGAGCCCCCGCCCCTCCACCCACCTGAGAAGATGTGCCAGCGGGAAACGGCTGAATGCTGGGTACCAGGTAGGGGTTTGGCATCCAGGGTGGACTCTGTCTCTGGGACTGGACCCGAGGCAACACTGGGGCTGGGTCCGCACGACCCTCTGGGGACAAAGAGATGGATTTCTGGACTGGTGACGGTGGGGGGCGAATTCTAGAGGGTTCCCAGCTTCATTTGTGCGTCAGGGTGGTAGCCGCGAGCCTGAACACTTGAAGGCGTGGTTGCTGTGACGTGGAACCAGATTTGTAATGTTGCCGAATTTTCAGTAACCACCAAAACTGACTCAGTGCCACCCACACACGTCTCCACTAAAGGCAAGCGTACTGATCGGGTAGGACTATATGTAATTGCAATCATTGGATCTGGATTGAGGTCCGCTGGTGTAAAATATATACCAGGTTTCAAAGACTCGGTACCAAAAAAAACCCCCGAGACCCTAAACATTTCATTAATATCTTAAAAATATTGGTTAACCGGTTGAAATGGTAATATTTTGGATATAATAGGTTAAATGAAATATTTTATTACAATTAATTTGGCCTGCTTCTTTTTTATCTTTTTAATGTGGCTACTAGAAAAAAATGTTAAATCACATGTGTGGCTCGCAATATAATTCTAAATTACATACATGGCTTGCAATATATTCCTAAATTATATATGTGGTGCTCATTCTACTTGTAAATTGCACACACGGCTCACATATATCTCCTGGGCTGGGCGGGCAGACAGCTGTCCTGCCAGGTGGCCAGAGCTCCCGCCTGTGACCAGGGCTCTCCCAGGAGCAGCGGGCTTGCAGCCAGCCCTTCTGGGCCTTCAGGGAGTCAGTCAGCTTCCTGACAGGGCTCAGCTGCTCCCGTGAAATTACTAGTCTCTTTCCCTTCGCTGCCTCCTGAGCCAGCCACTTCACCCTGACAGGTGGACATTCTCCTGCCTTAGGACCTGGTGCCTGACAGGCAGACATTCTCCTCCCTTAGGACCTGATGTGGCAGCCGCTTGTGTCCTGTGACAATTGCTTGCTTCGCGGGTTCTGGCTGGGCCTGTGCTCAAGGAAGCCGGACACTCAGCAGATGAAGGGGTGGCCTCACAGGTCCCCGCAGCGCGTGGGTTCCATTTTCCGATTGCATTGAGTTTGCACTGGGGACCATGCCCATCAGTGTGCTGGGGCGGACCTAGAGGGAAGGAAAGGCAAGGAGGAGGAGGAAGTCATTAAAGGACTTGTTGTGCGCTCGGTTTTACTTTTAGGTTGTTTATATTTTATGATTTTCGCCTTTGAGGACCTCAGTACCCAGTACGTAGTATCTAAGGGTCTAGTGCTCACATTTCCAGAGGATTTTCAGTTTGTAATCTGCTTTCCCACAAACCCACAAACCCCCGGTAAAGAGGCTGGTGGGTTTAGAGTCCTCATTTTCTCAACGTTTATTTATTTTTGGGACAGAGAGAGACAGAGCACGAACGGGGGAGGGGCAGAGAGAGAGGGAGACACAGAATCGGAAACAGGCTCCAGGCTCTGAGCCATCAGCCCAGAGCCCGACGCGGGGCTCAAACTCCCGGACCGCGAGATCGTGACCTGGCTGAAGTCGGACGCTTAACCGACTGCGCCACCCAGGCGCCCCAGAGTCCTCATTTTCTAATGGGGGAGCCTCTCTCTAGTTAGTGGGGAGCTGTGAGGGGCAGAGCTGGGTCCTAACGATGGTATTTCTGATTCTATGGCTGGCACCGGTATCCCTGGGTGGAGGAGACTGAGGCAGGAATACAAGACTGGATGTGGAAGGAGCTATACCCTGACCCACTCGGCCACCATTCTCTCTGCCCCTCCCAGCCTGCCCCTCCAATACGGCATCCCATCCGGGTCTCTGAGTGTCCATTAGGGGGCTTTTCCTACGTGGCCAGTGGGACAAGGGAGCCCCTGGGACAGGGAGACAGGGCGACCCACAGCCAGTCCTTCTACCGTGAAGACCTTAATCCTTTCACCTTCATTGGACGGTGGCTTTTTCCTTTTCCTGCAAGTCCTTGAACCCGTGACATCGGCCCTGTGGGGAGAGAGTTTGGCAGGTGTGCCTGGAGCTCTCTGGGCTTCATTGCAGCGTCTGACCTCCCAGGATGGTGCTGAGGCTCACCAGGGGGAGTCCAGGGCCAGTGCTAGCAGAGCCCCCTTGACCCACAGGCGACGAATGTTGCCGTCAATTGTAACTAATTCGTTATGGCTAATGTTTGGATGGTGCTTTGGGATTACTTGGAACCTCCACAAACTGCCCTCATTTATCACACCAACAATCTGGAGGGTGGCTCTGGCCCCACGTGCAGGGTGAGGTGCTCCACTCTCGGGGAGGTGAAGCGATTCCATGAAGGTCACACGGTGAACTCAGGAGTCTGAACTCGAGCCCAAACCTTCTGACTCAAAATTCCACGTCCTTCCCATTCTCCATTATGCCTTGATTTCAACAGGTCTCAGTTGTCTAAACTCTGACCTGTGAGCCATGGAACCCTGGTCTGATGGGGGTTGGGGAAGGGCTCACTGGCTTTCCCGTAACACTGGCTGCTTCTACCCAAACTGTGTGGTCCTTGGACACGGCACACCAACAGAGGAGCTTCTGGTGTTTGCCCAGAGCCTGTTCCTTCCTGGCTGCACGACTGAGGGCTCCGGGGCTTGGATTTGCTCCAGCAGATTCGCCAGCAGCATCTTCTCAGAGTCATAGGACTGCCTGAGACTCCCCATTCTGAGGGATGCATCTGAGGAGGAAATGTTTCCCGTTGGAAGGGCAAGGGAGCAATCATCTCCTGGTGCAGGAGGTAGAACAGGGAACTCACCCCGCCCCCAGCCCTGGGGGCAGCCTGCCTTCCTTGGGGATTTCCCTCCTTCCCTACTGAGGGTCTGCGCCCCAGTTTTGGTTTGGTCTGTGTTTCCTGCTGCTTCTCAGCGCTTCGCTGATCCCCACTGCCCTCCCATGTGGCGTGTCTGGACGAGGAAAATATCAGCCTCGCCAACCCTTCTCCTGCCCTCTGTGTTGAGGGAAAAGGGCCCCAATCAGAGCAAGAGCCAGAAGCCGAGGCTTTCAGAAATGTCATGAAAAGGGAGAGAGAGAAGAGACATTTGTTTGCTTTGAGGTTTCACTAAAGCATCTTAACATCTCTATAATATTTTACAGCTGAGACTCACCCGAACTTCTGGCCCCTGGAGGCAGAATTTAACTTTTAGACAGGTTTTGCTTGACTGGCATCATGATTTTTAAACTAATGATAATTTGGGGGGTGCCTGGGTGGCTCAATCAGTTAAGCTCCCCACTTGGGCTCAGGTCATGATCTCACAGTTTGTGAGTTCAAGCCCCGTGTCGAGCTCTGTGCTGGCAGTGTGGAGCCTGGAGCCTGCTTTGGATTCTGTGCATCCTTCACTCTCTGCTCCTTCTCTGCTCATGCTCTGTCTCTCTCTCTCTCTCTCTCTCTCTCTCTCTCTCAAAAATAGATAAATGCTAAAAATTTTTTTAACAAAAAATAAATAAAATAAAAATAAAAATAATGATAATTTGGGGGGCCACGAAGGCCCAGTCCGTTCAGCGTCAGACTCTTGATCTCGGTTCAGGCTGTGAACTCAGGGTCGTGAGTTCGAGCCTCACGTTGGTCCCCACATTGGGTGTAAAGCCACTTAAAAAAATAAATAAAAATAACGATAATTTAAGTGCCTTTAGAGAAGGTGGCTATTTTCCTCATGACTCCCTATTACCTCTTGTCTGCCCAGGCCCTGAAGGCATTTGACTTTTTTTCTCCAGCTTTATTGAGATATAATTGACGTATTATATTCTCTAAGTTTAAGGTGCGCAACGTTACGATTTGATACACGCATATATTGTGAAATGTTTACGACAGATTAATTAATGTTCTTCACCTCACATAATTAGCATTTTGTTATTGTTATGGTCAGAACACTAACAATGTGTTCTTGCAGCAACTTTCAGGTATAAGGTAGATATTGTTGGCTACACTCACCAGCTGTACACACATCCCTGGAATTTACTCATCTTCTTTTCTTTTCTTTCTTTTTTTTTAGTGTTTATTTAGTTTTGAGAGAGAGAGACAGACAGACTACGAGGGGGGAGGGGCAGAGAGAGAGGGAGACACAGAATCCGAAGCAGGCTCCAGGCTCCGAGCTGTCAGCACAGAGCCCGATGCGGGGCTCGAACCCACGAACGGTAAGATCATGGCCCGAGCCAAAGTCAGACGCGCAACCGACTGAGTCACCCAGGTGTCCCTACCCATCTTCCAATGGCAGGATTGTACCTTCCCACCGACATCTTCCCATCCCCCAGCCCCCACTCCCACCTGCCAACCACTGCCTCTCTGTTTCTCCAAGTGTGATGTTTTTAGGCTCCACATCCAAGTGAGACCATACAGGATTTCTCTTTCTTTGTCTGAAATTTCGCTCAGCACAAAGCCCTCAAGTTCCATCCATGTTGTTGCAAATGGCAGGATTTCCTTCCTTTTTAAAATGGCCGAATAATATTCACATATACACACGCAGGTAGATCATTTTTTTCGAGAGTTCTGTACGTTTTGCAGTGCTCACCACCGTAGGTATAGTCACCGTGTGTCACCACCCAACGTTTTTCTGGTGTCATTCACTGTGTTCCCCATGCTGTACCTCTCGTCCCTGTGACCCACTTACTTTATAACTGGGAGTTTGTGCTTCATAATCCCCTTCACATTTTGTCCATCCCCCCACCTCCCTCCTCACTGGCAACCGCGAGTTTGTTCTCTGTATTTACGAGTATGCTTCTGTTTGTTTTGTTTTTACAGCGGGTAAGTGAAGTCATATGGTGTTAGTATTTCTCTGACTCCTTTCACTTGATGTGATACCCCTGGGTTCATCCCTGTTGCTGCAAATGGCAAGATCTCATCTTTTTAGTGGCTGGGTAACATTCCATCAGACACACGGCGTCTTCTTTATCCACTCATCTGTCGCGGACACCTGGGCTGCTTCCGTATCTTTGCTATTGTCAATGATGCCGCAGTAAACGTAAGAGTGCGTATGTCTTTTCCAATGACTGTTTTCATTTTCCTAGGGTAAATACTCAGCAATGGAATTACTGGATTGTATGGTGTTTCTATCTTTAATTCTGTGAGGCACCCCTGTATAGTTTTCCACACTGGCTCCCGCCAATATGGGAGTCTCCTGTAGGCAGCATTGATCACTGGGTCTTATTTATTGATCCAGTAATGCCACTCTGGGCCTTTTGATTGAATAATTTAATCTGTTTCCATTTAAAATGATTGTTGATAGATAAGGAGTTAGTATTCCCATCTTGTTAATTGCTTTTTGGCTGCTTGATATCTCCCCTTTCCCTGTCTTGCTTCCTTCCTCTGTAAACCGATGATTTTCCACAGTGGTACACTCTATTCCCTTCCCTACTACAAGTTTTTGTTCTGTGGCTACACTTGGGCTCACTTGAAACATCTTATAGATGTAACAGTCTAGTCTGTTTCATCTTTTTTTTTAAATTTTTTTTTAACGTTTATTTATTTTTGGGACAGAGAGAGATAGAGCATGAACTGGGGAGGGGCAGAGAGAGAGGGAGACACAGAATCGGAAGCAGGCTCCAGGCCCTGAGCCATCAGCCCAGAGCCTGATGCGGGGCTCGAACTCACGGACCGCGAGATCGTGACCTGAGCTGAAGTCAGACGCTTAACCGACTGAGCCACCCAGGCGCCCCTGTTTCATCTTACAATATCAACTTATTTTTGATATTTTTTAAAAATAACAACTTATTTTTGTTCACATACAAAACTCTACCCTTTACTCCCCCTTCTATGTTTTTTGATGTCACATTTTGCATATTTTAATATTGTGTATCCATTAACCAGTTACTGTAGTTCTAGTTATTCTTTAATACTTTTGTCCTTTTTAAAAATTTTAAAAAATTTTTCTTTTTAATTTTTTAAAATTTACATCCAAATTAGTTAGCATATAGTGCAACATTGATTTCAGGAGCACAGAGCCTGATGCAGGGCTCGAACTCACAATGCGGGGTTTGAACTCACAAATCATGAGATTATGACCTGAGCGGAAGTCAGACACTCAGCCGACTGAGCCACCCAGGTGCCCCAGTACTTTTGTCCTTTAGGGGCACCTGGGTGGCTCAGTTGGTTAAGCATCAGACTCTTGGTTTAGACTCAGGTCATGATCTCACAGTTTGTGGGATCCAGCCTCATATCGGGCTCTGTGCTGACAGTGTGGAGCCTGCTTGGGATTCTTTCTCTTCTCTTTCTTCTCCAGCACAGCTTGTGCTCTCTGTCAAAATAGATAAACTTAGAAAATAATACTTTTGTCTTTTAACCTTTATGCTGGCGGTAAGTGGTGAACACACCGCTGTTATGTTGTGAGGATATTCTGAATCTGACTGTGTCTGCATCTTTCCCAGCGTGCTGTACGCTTTCATACGTCTTCATGTTACTCACTAGTGGTCCTTCCTTTCTGCCCTGGGGAACAAAGCCTCTGGTCGAAAACCTCGGTTCTGTATTTATTCATATGGCAGGTCTCAAACAGTAATAAGCGTGAGGTCATTTATAGACATCTACAAACACACCAAGCACTGCATAGGGCCGTGGTTTCATGTGTATGTGACGGAGGCACAGGTGCATGCCTAGGCAGGCACATGCTCAGCGCGCAGGTGCGTTTCCTCTTGGGGACAGAGGGAGAGGAGCAGAGCCTCCAATTTATCTCTAACATTTCATTTTATTTGACAAAACTCTAAAGCAAATTTGGCAAATGTTTACATTTGTTAATTCTAGCCTATGGTTACAAGGGTGCTTATTACTATTTTCTATTCTTCTCCATATTTTTTTCCAAAATAAAACAATTTAGTTAAAAAAGAAAAAACATAAGAAATGAATACAGGATATAAATATATATTCAAAGCAATTCTTAAATTTTAAAATAAAGAAGTTCAAACTCCCTACTACTCAGGAAAATACAAACAATGAGATACAGACATAATAATGAGATAAAACTTTGTACTCCCCAGATTGGCAATTTTTTTTTTAAACTTCCAAAGCTGTTAAGGATGTGGGGGGAAAAGGGCCCTTCATACATTGCTGGTAGGAATGTGAATGGTCACTGTCTTATATCAGAAAGCATGAAGGCAAGTGATATAAAATGCAGTCAACTGGCAACTAGAAAGCATGTTATCGGAAAAGTAAAATGTAAGCCAGATTCCGAAAAGGGTTTCAGAGTCCAGGTAAATCAAGGACTGTGGAGTAGTAATAAGGTAAGACGACAGAGACTCCCTGCACCTGGTTTCCCTAGGAGAGACGAGATTGTGCTTAGTTAAAAATAGGAATTAGAAATTGAAATAAATAAAAACATCTCTGTTTAAAATACCTTGATGATTAAAATGACTTGGTAGATTGAGTGAGGTTATCATACGACCCCGCTTAACAGGAGTACAAAGTTTAAAGTCCTCTACAAAAACCAGGCCTGTTAAAACAAACAACAGAGAAAAACAACCCTAAAAATAAATGCATGGAGTAATGAAGTCCATTTGTAAGTAATAGTTAACGCATGCTATACAACATGGGCCTGAATTGCTCACAAACAAGATCAATTATGCGATTAAAAAAAATCCAACAAAATGTGACGTGCCTTTTACTCCCTTGAGAGACCCATTAAAAGATATGAGCACAAACGTAGGGGCGGCTGGGCCAGTGCAGGTGGGGAGACACCCTGGCAGGCTCCCTCTTGCTGGGAGAAACCCCCAGCTGCCTGAACCCCCCGCCCCAGGCGCAGGAGTGGGGTGGGGGGTGAGGGGCAGAATCCAGAGAGACCTCGTCCTCACTCGACTCATTTGTTCATTTTTATTTTTTTTCAGTTTTTAAAATTAAGTGTCTTATTTTAATTCCAGTTAGTTAACATAGTGTTATGTTATGTAATATTAGTTTCAGGTATACAGTACAGTGATTCCCCATGTCCATACGACACCCAGTGCTCATCACCGGAGCATCCTCCATCCCCGTCACCCATTCCCCCCATCCCCCCACCTCCCCCCTGGTCACCACCAGTATGTTCTCTGCAGTTAAGAGTCTGTTTCTTGGTTTGCCTCTCTCTCTTTTTTTCCCTTTGCTCATTTGTTTTGTTTCTTAAATTCCCCCATGAGTGAAATCATAAGAGTTAGTATCTAAAATATGTTAAGAACTTATACAACTCAATACCTAAAACCCAAATAATCCAATTAAAAATGGGCAGAAGATGGGGCACTTGGGTGGCTCGGTCGGTTAAGCATCCGACTTCAGCTCAGGTCATGATCTCGAAGTTTGTGGGTTGGAGCCCCGTGTCAGGCTCTGTGCTGACAGCTAGGAGCCTGGAGCCTGCTTCGGATTCTGTGTCTCCCTCTCCCTCTGCCCCTCCCCTGCTTGCACTGTGTCTCTGTCCATCTCAAAAATAAATAAACATAAAATTTTTTAAAAATGGGCAGAAGACATGAACAGACATTTCTCCAAAGAAGGAATATAGTGTTTCAATCATTGGGTTGGGTTAATTAATTTCGTGTGTCAATTTAGCCAAACTTCAGTACCCAGATATTTGGTCAAGGCTAGTGTAGATGCTGCTGTGAAGGTACATTTAGGTGAGTAAAGCAGATGAGCCTCCCTAGTGTGGGTGGGTTTCATCAATCAGTTGAGGTTCCCCTGGAAAAGAGAATTCTGCCTCCAGGCGCTACATCAGCGGGTCCTGGGGGCTCCACCTGCCAGCCGGCCCCACGGAATTCCAGCCTGCCAGCCCCACAGTGGTATGAGCCAGTCTTCTAAAGCTCTCTCTATGCGTCCTGTTGGCTCTGTCTCTCCGGAGAACCTGAACACAGTCTGCCTACCCTCCATAATTATGCTATTTGTGCAATATATGACATCAGAGAAAAGTGGTCAGAAATATAAATATGATTGCAGCTGAGGATCTAAACAGACCCCTGTCAGAAGACATCGGACTGTTTTAGCTTTTTGTACCACAGAATTGCTGTGCCCGGATCCCAGCACAGAGACCTTTGTAATTCCCCACTCTGAGAGCCACATCTTGACAAAGACACCCACGGACTGGACCGCCTTCCGGGAGGAACCCAGGACAGTAGCTGGAAAATCCTGTGGTGGGAGGTGTTAGGAGAGGGGACTCAGGTGTGCAGGACACCTGCCTTCTGAACGCTAGGCTGGTGCCGAGGCCTGCCTCTCCCATGGCCTCCACACTTCAGATCTTTTTGGGCTGAAATGCCCCTGGTGAAGCCCTAACCCTGCTACTTCTCCATGCAGCTGCTGTCTGGAGGCATAGTGATACCGCCAGGGTGGGCTCTAACCTGGTCTGACTGGTGTCGTCACGAGCGAGGATTAGGACACAGAGATATCAGAGATGCCCCGTACAGAGCAAAGTCCATGTGAGGACATAGCAAGAAACTGCACAGTGGCAAGCCAAGGGGAGGGGCCCCAAACCACACTGATCATGGACTTGTAACCCCCACAGCTGTGAGACGGTAAGTATGCCGCTCGCACCGCCCAGACTAACTCCTGTATGGCTCGGGAGCCGACCTCTGTCTCACCCCCAGCTCTGAGTTCCCAGGTCCTCGCCAGCGTGTGTGTGTGTGTGTGTGGGTGGGGGTGGGGTTCTCCCCACCTCTTGCACCTCCCTCCAGACTCATCACATCCGTGCAGGCAACTTCACGACCCTCAGGTGGGCGGGGCCCTGGCAATCTCTCTGGGCTGCGTGCTGGCAGCTCGTGAGAACATTCAGGGAAAATGACTGTGCACCTGATCACAGGTGTTCAGCATTTCCACGTGCCAGACGCAGTGCTAAGCACCGGTGACATCACCCACCAGGGACAGCCAGACGGGGCTAACCAGACGCCATGCACGTTAGAAGATAGTACGGATCGTGGAGGAAAAGTAGAGCAGGAGGGGGTAGGAGGTAGGGGCCCAGTTCCCAGGAGAGTGTGAATCAGGCCCAGCGGGTACTAACTACGCGACACCCTGCGGACAGTTAACAGTGAGATGTCACAGCTGTCCCTGCTGCTTGGCGGGTGCACAGCTAACCTACACTCTTCTGTGCTGTCCACGTATATTGCAATTAGCACACTTGCTTTGACAACTAGACAAACCCTCAATGTTACCGAAAAACCAAACCACCTCCTATTTCCTCCAGGATGGAGTCTGAAGTTCTGCTGGTGTTTACAGGCCACCAGGGGCCCCTGCCCTCCACCTGAACTCCCTCTCAGGACACACTACCTTCTCCAGTCAGACAGATATTCTGGACCCACATCTGACAAGTAGGCTTGCCTGATCTTGCACATAAAAGCACAGAATGCCCAGCTAGATCTGAATTTCAGGTGATAGTGCAATTATTTGAGACATACTTATACTAAAAAATTATCTGAAGTTCAAGTATATCTGAGCATCCTCTCTGTACTTTATCTAGTGACACTAAGTAATCTTCCTTCCCCATCGGCTGGAGTCATCTTCTCCATCTTCCTGAATCTTAGACAAGCTTCTCTGCACGGTTGCCTGGGGGTGGGGTGGGCATGGGGGTAGTTAGGGGGCCTCTCCTGACCTTGGCCTAGGACTTTCCTGTACATAAAGAATGTACCTTTGATCAGACGCCACTGACCCTGGAGAGTCAGGTAAAAAGGTCAATGTTTCCAAAGGGTCTGAAATTCTCCCCGGAAAAGAAACTCTTCTAGCTACCTTGAGGTCAAATGTCATTTGTCAATTTTTTTTTTAACCCAAGTGTCAAAATTTACATTTTATTGGTTTGCTTTACATGTTGGATCATTTAGGGGGGGCTTTTAAAATGGACAGCTTCTGTTGCAAACAAGAATGCCTCCCTATTTGTCTAGCTTACTCTTTAAAAAAATTTTTTACTGTTTATTTTTGAGACAGAGCATGAGCAGGGGAGGGGCAGGGAGAGAGGGAGACACAGAATCCAAAGCAGGCTCCAGGCTCTGAGCTGTCAGCACAGAGCCTGATGCGGGGCTCAAACTCAAAAACCGTGAGATCATGACTTGAGCCAAAGTTGGACGCATAACTGCCCGAGCCACCCAGGCGCCCCTGTCTGGCTTACTCTTGGCTTCACAGTGTCCTGGTAACCCATTCATTAGCTCCCTAGGGACCTGATTGCCCCTTGCTGCTGGTCCCAGGTCAGTTTCATGGTCCAGTTTATGAAATCAATTTAAGACTTTCTGCTGAGTCTGCAGGGGCAGGCTGACCCTCCCCCTCCCTGGTCTCTAGCGGTATCTCTGGCCAAGGTAGCACGGGACAGCTGCTGGCCCTGGCTGCCCAGACACTCCCAACTTAACATCCTGCATCACAACAAGACGTGGGAAAGGTGGCCCGGCAGCTGTCACAGGTGGGGAGGCAGCCACACACCACACACAGGGTGGCAGTGTAACCCTGCCCAGAGCCCAGTCCTGGGAAAGTTCTCCCTTTACCACTGAGCATAAAGGTTCTCACATGACCCTGTTTCCCCATCTGGCCATCGTCAGCACCCAAGCTGGTGCAAAATCGCTAATTTTTGTTGCTATATTAAACTGAGACATTTTATAGAGGGTTAGACAAAAATCTTCAGGCTATATTCTTAAGTGAAAATACAACAGTGTTTACTGTGCAAATTTTCCTTAATAAAAGGGAGAAATACAAATATATACTTGATTCACTCCTTTTATAAAGACACAATGAGAGGACACACCGGAAACTAATAAACGTGTTTCCCTGGGGGGCAGGGAGAGGGTCATGGCAGAGGTGTGAACAGAGGCGGGGTGGTTGTAAATTTTTTGATGTACATCTTTTCATGTACTAATTTTTTAAAACATTTAAAGAGTATTTATTCTGAGAGAGAGAGACAGAGGGAGAGAGGAGGGAGGCGCGGAGAGAGGGGGAGAATCCCAAGCAGCCTCTGTGCTGTCAGTGCAGAGCCCAATGTGGGGCTCGAACCCATGAACTGTGATATCATGACCTGAGCCAAACTCAAGAGTTGGTCACTTAACTGACTCAGCCACCCAGGCGCCCCTTGTGTATTAATGTTTGAATCAAGTGAATGTATATAACCTTTTAAAAATTAAATTACATTGTAAAAATTACATTGCATATTTCATTTTTTTGGTTATATCATTTTGTCCTGAGAGAAGCTGAACTGGAAATAGTCAGCGACTCTCTCCACGTGGCTGCGATCTTTCCAATTCCTGGTCACGGGTGCACCAGCAAGGCCACCACACCCCGTTCCCATGACTGTAGGACTGTGTGCCCAGCACGGCCTCAGTCTTGCTCCCCTCGCTAAATCTGCCGTGCATCTTGTTGTAATTCCTGGTTCCCTGCTGGATCTTTCCAGCTTGGCCTTTACTTACTCCAATATAGCACCGTCCGTGTCCAGTGACCCCGATGTCTTACGTCCTTCTCTTCTCTCATTTCTGCTTCCCGTCCTGCTGGTCTCTTCCCCTCTGGGGCCCGGTGATTTCCACCTGTGAGCTAGATATGTGAAAACGTATCTGTAGAAATACTAGGCCTACCACACCGTTCGTTTCTTCCCAGAAGGATGTTCGTTTTTGACACTGGCAGTCTAGAGTCGCCTTAAACAAGTTCAACACGACATTTTGGGGCCTGGGACTTCACTTCTAGCTCCTTCAAAGGCTGCCGAAAATACAGCCCCGGAAGTCCACAACCTGCAGAACCAGCAAAAGTCCCAGAAGCAGCCCCAAGCGCCCGGCTCACCTCTACAGTGCCCTTTCCTTGCCTAAACTTTCCATTTTTGGAGTACTCTGAAAATATTTTATCCAGATTCTTTAGTTGTCTGCACTTACAGGAAGCGGGAGGTGCTCAGTACACCCCTGGCGGCCGGCGGAAAGGCGGAAACGGAGACGCTTCTGATCCAGGCCTGGGTTTTCTGGCGCTTTGTCCTCCTGTGGAGCTTCCTTTGGAAAACCTGTTTTCTTCAGTAGTCAAGTCCGCGGGGACTTTCCCTGTGCACGCTTCTAGCCCCCCCCCCCCCCGCACCCCCGTCAGGGCTGGGACTCATTTCTTGCTTCCAGAAGAGCTGGGCTCGGAGATGTCCTCCTTCCCAGGCTCAGCGCGTAGGCTGGAACCCAAAAATTCTAGCTTCAGTGCAACACCAGCATAAGGGGATGCCCTGTGGCACCAGGGCCCCTGATAGGTCTCAGTTTGCAGACCAGGACGCGACAGGGAGATGGGAGCTGAGCCAGCTCTAGAGGCAGAAAGAGGAGCCAAACAGGACACACGCAGTGGTGCTGATGATGCATTAAAAACCTGTAAGTGAACAAAGATTTCTGCGGGCTCCGCGTCTGAGCAAAGCTTTTCCGTTTCATCGGTGTGGGCCCCACGGTTCCTAGAGCTCTTGATAAATGGGCCAGAACCGGGGTGAGTTGAAAGGCTGAGGTCCTGCAGGGCAAAGTTCAGAGGCCGGTTTCTGAGGCTGCCTCTCTTGTGGGAAATCAAGTGTTAATCTTTTCCAGAGTCACTTACGGAACTTGCTTGGTGACCGCCCTCAGGGCGCTGGGGGGCGAGTCTCTCCGTCTGGAGGGTCGAGACCCAGGTTCACAGGCCTGCGGCGTCGGGCGGGCCAGGGGCTGCTGGCCCGTCCGGTGAGCGGCCGAGTGTCGGGTGGCCGGGTGGCCGTGGTCGGGTGACCGTCTGTCGTTGGGGGGCTGTGGTCGGGTGGCAGTTGGGAACGTTGGGGTTGTTGGGGCACGGACCGCGGTTGGGCGCGCGCGCGCGAATGAGCCAGGAGCGCGCCCTCCGCGCGTAGGGGACTGAGTGCGTTTAAAAAAGCACGACGGATTTGGGGGCAATCCTGATTCTATTGCCCCACTTTCAGTGGAGGTAGAGCGTTGCCTGGAACTTGGCAGGTGCGCGGGTAGGACGGAAAACTGCGGGGAGCGCCGGCCGGATCGTGGTGCTGGGGGCGCCCCTGCCTCTGCGGACCTGACACCTGCCGCCGCACCTGCTGTAGCACCTGCCTCTGCGCACCCCCACTGCACCTGCCCGGCCGCGCGGACCCCGCCCCCAGTTCTGCGTTGGGGCCTCGAGTCCGCGGTGCTGGCTGCGTGACACTCACCATCTCCCGACCTTCGTTGGGGCGGGGGGGGGGGGGCCGGGGCGCCCCAGGTTTGTGGGCTGGAGCTGACACATCGTTGGGCCTTTTCCAGAAAAAGGATCCAAAAATGAGAATATGTAAAATTAGGAGCTAAAGTACATATTTCCTTGCAATGACGACAAATTACAAATATTAAAAAGCTGACCACAAACGTCAAAGCATCCACAAAAACGCTTCTAACTGCCGACCATGCCTATATTTTCTGTATATTGTTAACTCTATGCCTTTCGATTCCATCTTTATTTAACAACAGTTTTGTAATACATTTTCCCCGACGATTTCATATAGAAATATCTGAAATGTAATTTCATTTTATGCTCGTCTGTAGGCTGGACGTGGGCCTGACAGCCCCCAGGACTGAGACTACATGGTTCCCCTGGTCGAACTAGACATTTGGTGAGAAATGCCATCAGGCTTTGCATCCCTGATAATTATCCTGCAAATATATGTATATTTTATGAGACCTCTGTAATCATGGTTTTTAAAATTTAAATTCCAGTGTAGTCAACGGTGTAGTATCAGTGTCATGTGTACAATGTAGTGTGATTCCACACGTCCCCCCGTCACCCGGTGCTCCTCACAACAGGTGCACCCTTCTTCCTCATCACCCACCTCCTCTCTGGGAACCACCAGTGTGTTCTCTGCAGTTAAGGGTCTGTTTCTTGGCTTGTCTCTCTCTCTCTTTTTCCTTTGCTCATTTGTTTTGTTTCTTAAATACTGTACATGAGTGAAATAATATGGTATTTGTCTATCCTGCAAATATATCAAAGCCTGGAAATTAGTACATGATTCTGTCTTTCTCTTCCTCCCTCCCTTCCTTCCTTCCTTCCTTCTCTCCCTTCCTTCCTCCCTCCCTTCCTTCCTTCTCTTCCTTCCTTCCTTCCTTCTCTCCCTTCCTTCCTCCCTCCCTTCCTTCCTTCTCTTCCTTCCTTCTCTTCCTTCCTTCCTTCCTTCTCTTCCTTCCTTCCTTCCTTCTCTTCCTTCCTTCCTTCTCTCCCTTCCTCCCTCCCTTCTTTCCTTCCTTCCTTCCTTCTCTCCCTTCCTTCCTTCCTTCCTTCTCTCCCTTCCTTCCTTCCTTCTCTTCCTTCCTTCCTTCTCTTCCTTCCTTCCTTCTCTTCCTTCCTTCCTTCTCTTCCTTCCTTCCTTCCTTCCTTCCTTCCTTCCTTCCTTCTCTCCCTTCCTTCCTTCCTTCCTTCTCTCCCTTCCTTCCTTCCTTCTCTTCCTTCCTTCCTTCTCTTCCTTCCTTCCTTCCTTCCTTCCTTCCTTCCTTCCTTCTCTTCCTTCCTTCCTTCCTCCCTCCCTTCCTTCCTTCCTTCCTTCCTTCCTTCCTTCCTTCCTTCTCTCCCTTCCTTCCTTCCTTCCTTCTCTTCCTTCCTTCCTTCCTTCCTTCTCTCCCTTCCTTCCTTCCTTCTCTTCCTTCCTTCCTTCCTTCCTTCCCTTCCTTCCTTCCTTCCTTCCTTCCTTCTCTCCCTTCCTTCCTTCGTTCCTTCCTTCCTTCTCTTCCTTCCTTCCTTCTCTTCCTTCTCTCCCTTCCTTCTCTCCCTTCCTTCCTTCCTTCCTTCTCTTCCTTCCTTCCTTCTCTTCCTTCCTTCCTTCTCTTCCTTCCTTCCTTCCCTTCCTTCCTTCCTTCCTTCCTTCCTTCCTTCCTTCCTTCTCTCCCTTCCTTCCTTCCTTCGTTCCTTCCTTCCTTCTCTTCCTTCCTTCCTTCTCTTCCTTCTCTCCCTTCCTTCTCTCCCTTCCTTCCTTCTCTTCCTTCCTTCCTTCCTTCCTTCCTTCCTTCCTTCCTTCCTTCCTTTCTTCCTTCCTTCTCCCCCTCCCTCTCTCCTTTAGTGGTTATTTTTATCCTATTCAATGTGTTTATCATAAAAGTTACATATTCTTGGTGATACATTCAGACAACACTGTAAGGTGTGAAGTAAAAAAAAAAAAAAAAATCTTCCTGTTTCCCGGAGGTAACCATTGTTAGTTTTTTGTGTATCATCCTTCCAGAAAATTGCATGTGTGAATCTACTCTTTGGAACACACACACACACACACACACACACACACACACAGATTTTCTAATTTTTTTTCTAACTCATTTTTGTCATCCAAAAGTACATGTTGGAGGGGTGTCTGGGTAGCTCAGTGAATGTCTGACTTTGGCTCAGGGCATGATCTCACAGTTCGTGGGTTCGAGCCCCATGTCGGGCTCTGTGCTGACAGCTTGAAGCCTGGAGCCTGCTTTGCATTCTGTGTCTCCCGCTCTCTCTGCCCCTCCCCTGCTCGTGCTACCTCTCTCTCTCTCTCTCAAAAAATAAAACATTAACAAAATTAAAAAATAAAATAAAAACTAAAAGTACATGTTGGATATTTTCCCATTTTTCTATTAGTACATAAAGATGAATTCTTATGAATTCTTTTTCAACAACCACATGGTATTTTGAGTTATTTCCAGGTTACTGCTTTGTTTTGCGGTCACATGGAATGTTTCAGTGAATATCCTCCAACATACGTCTTGGAACGTCCAGGATACATTTTGGTGACAATGTGATGTAACTTCCAAGTTCTGATCATTTTTTCCCACCACCTTTTCTCAAATAACCCAGAGTTCCCCACTGATTTGAATGCCAGCCTCACAGTATGCTTTATATTTATATAAACGTGCATATTTTCTCAACTATCTATTCTCCTCTGTTCTTCTGTCTGTTCCTGCCTGTGTGCCAAACCATCTAAACACTGCATCTTTGTAATGTTTTAATGTCAGGTGGGTCTTAGAACCCTCAGGATACTCTTGTTTTTTAGAATTTTCGTGGATATCCATTGTGCTTATTTTTCCCATTAGTTTTAGCGTTATTTTTACAACGCTGCCCACCCTCCAGCCCCAATCCAGTGAGCACTTGCTTGGATGGAAAATCGACGTATTTTCACTATTGTGCCTTTCTATCCAATAATGAAAGATGAATATCCAAAACCTTTTGCACACTTGACTTGTTGAGAACATGTTATAATTTAGGGTGAGGAGTCCAGATTGCAGGCGAAGGTGGAGAAATCATGCAGAAGCCTGAGGCCAGGTCTCGGCTGCCGACACGATTTCCCGTCCGTGCAGAGCACAGGGAGACCTCTCCCACCTACTGACCAGCCCGGTGCAGGATGGAAAATCACCAGTGGCCCGTTCAGCTCCGTGCTCTGTGCAGCGTGCCACGCTGCTGTAGGAAGTGCCGACATGATTCAGAATCCTTGCCCTCAGGGGGCCTTTACACGAGGACAGGAAGCCCGAAATAAATAACAATGTTTGCTCACTGGCGAAAGACAAATAAGTTCCTAAAGTGTGTTAAAAATGACAACATATTCTGGGAATAGAGTGAACAAGACAGATGCCGTCCCTGCTGCTGGGGCCCTTGCAGCTTGGGGAGGGAGACAGACACAAAAGCTAGTGTGTTTTGAGCTGTGAGGAAAGCAGACAGGGGTCTGAGATGGAGTCATGGGTGACCCACATTAGCACGGTTGGCGAGGGCCTCCTGGAGAAGGTGACTCCCAGCTGAGACCTGGAAGAAAAGCCGACCAATGGGAAGACCAGGCGTGGGTGCAAGTCCGGAAAAGCCTTGTTGTATTTGAAGAATTCGTAATTAGAGTTTGAATTTACAGGATGTCCCAATAGCACGGGGGTGGATGAAGGAAGGAGAAGGACAGAGAGCAGGCGAGAAGGAAGCATCGGGTCATGTAGGACAAGTTGAGTGTAAGCTGGGTGTTAGCTTTGCAGTTGGGTATGAGACGCAGGTCTCCAGAAAGCCTGGGGTAGAGTCCCCAGGACCCAGCAGGGGACCCACCAAATGAAGTGCAAATACAAGGAAATTGATGTGATATTCCCAAAGAGCTTCTAGGGAGGAAGAGCCTGCAGGATGAGGTCTTGAGAAGAGTTCCAGATGCTGAGAGAGAGAGAGAGAGAGAGAGAGAGAGAGAAGAAGGAGAAGGAGGAGGAGGAGGAGAAGGAGGAGGAGGAGGAGGAAGAGGAGGAGGAAGAGGAGGAGGAGGAAGAGGAGGAGGAGGAGGAGGAGGAGGAAGAGGAGGAGGAGGAGGAAGAGGAGGAGGAGGAGGAGGAGGAAGAGGAGGAGGAGGAGGAAGAGGAGGAGGAGGAGGAAGAGGAGGAGGAAGAGGAGGAGGAGGAAGAGGAGGAGGAGGAGGAGGAGGAAGAGGAGGAGGAGGAGGAGGAGGAGGAAGAGGAGGAGGAGGAGGAGGAGGAAGAGGAGGAGGAAAAGGAGGAGGAAGAGGAGGAGGAGGAAGAGGAGGAGGAGGAGGAGGAAGAGGAGGAGGAGGAGAAGGAGGAGGAGGAGGAGGAGGAGGAGGAAAAGGAGGAGGAGGAGGAGGAGGAGAAGGGGAGAGGGGAGAGAGGGAAGAGAGAGAGAGGGTAGATGTGGCAGAGTGGGTCGGACAATGCTGAGTGCCAGGCAAGGGCAGGAGAGGGTCAGCGTGGGGGTTGTTCTGGGACAAGGTACGCGTGAAGGGTTCACCTCCTTAGTGCCGCAGAGACAGTGTTTGCGGTGTGGGGTGTGCAAGGTGTGCAGAGCAAGGAGGAGGATGTGTGTGTAGCTGAGGGAAGAGACGCCAGGGAGGAGTGAAGGAGGGCTGGCAGGTGTATGGACCCCAGTGTGAGCTGTGAAACCAGGGATTCTGTGTGTTCATAAGGCCAAGTGAGGACGGTTTGTCCAGGGATGGGCTTGTCTGGAAGGGGCAGCCGCAGAGGCGGGATAAGGGATCCCAGCAGGGCCTGGCTGTGTTTGTGGGCGTCCTTGCACAATCCTGAAATCAGGCTTCACTGTGACCCTCACCTGTCTCTGTTTCTTTGAATGACGTTTTGTAAATTAAACAGAGACGGTGACCGCTTCCCTGTGCGGTGTCCGTGCTCGCCGGAGCCCTTGACGGCCGCCGGACTGTGAATATTGTTGGTGAGGCTTTAATCTCCAGGTCGACACACGGTCTACACTTCACCCTGAAACCAGGGCACCGATGTTACGTGATTGCATCAAAGTTGTTTGTCTTTCGGGTAACAAACTGTATTTGCTATGTCTAACTTCCATTCTTCTTATTCTGGTTATTTCTTTTCTGTTTTATTGCGTTCTGGGGGCAAAAATTTTAGAAATTTGTATTTAAATCAGTTCTATTCTTTTAAAAAAATGTCATCACCATGTCCTCTCCAGAAATTTATCTCAATGATTATACTGTTCTGTTTCATTGCATTTTAGAGATTAGTCAACTCCTGGGTTATTTGGAATCCAACATACTGCATTATGTGACTTCATGTTAATTCTTCTTTGTTCTGGTTTCCAGCTGTCCCCGAATCGTTTCTGCAATAGTGGGTCTTTTCCATATCCATAGTTTGGCATAAATTAAGTTTTTATCGTAGCAGGATATATCTTTAAAAAAAATTTTTTTAACGTTTATTTATTTTTGAGACAGAGAGAGACAGAGCATGAACGGGGAAGGGGCAGAGAGAGTGGGAGACACAGAATTGGAAGCAGGCTCCAGGCTCCGAGCCATCAGCCCAGAGCCCGACACGGGGCTCGAACTCGCGGACCGCGAGGTCGTGACCTGAGCCGAAGTCGGACGCTCAACCGACTGAGCCACCCAGGCGCCCCAGGATATATTTTTTTGTTCCAGCCTGTGGATTTTTTTTCTGTTCTGAAGTGATTATGTAGTTTTGATAATTGTTGCTTTATGGCATTTAAAAAACTCCAGCAGCATCTTTTCGTGTACTCATCTTTCGTAGATGGCTTCCCAGCAGAGGAGTTTTCTGACGCAGGCTGGCAGGTTCACAGAGAGACCCTCACTGCAACTGGCTCTGCATTAACCTGTTTGCATCAAGAATTATGACTTTTGAGGCCTTGTTTCACCTTTGCAACCAATAGCAGGGTATGTTGTGAAGCGTTTTCCTTTACGTTTCTGAATTAGATGTTAAATTGCCTTTATATAAACCTTCTATTGGCAGTACTTGTATATCTCATAAGGTTTATTTTTAGGCAGTTGGTGTTTGCAGATTCAAATGAGAGTCTGTTAAGCTCGTATTTCCCGGAAGCTAATTTCCTGACATTTTTCTAGACGCACGGCTCTGTGGACATTGTCAGGTTTCTTCATCAACACCTTTTCCCTCATAAAACGTAATGAGTGATTCCATTTTTTTAAAAATTTTTTTTGTGTTTATTTATATTTGAGAGAGAGAGAGAGAGAGAGAGACAGAGTGTGAGTAGGGGAGGGGCAGAGAGAGAGAATCCGAAGCAGGCTCCAGGCTCTGAGCTGTCGGCCCACAGCCCAACTCGGAGCTTGAATATCTGAACCATGAGATCATGACCTGAGCCAAAGTTGGACGCTTAACTGACTGAGCCACCCAGGTGTCCCCATGGGTGATTGGATTCTCATCCATATTTTGGGACACTTTGGCCTCAAAAGGAGCATACTCTTTTTTTTTTTTTTAAATTTTTTAATGTTTGTTTATTTTTGAGACAGAGAGAGACAGAGAATGAACAGGGGAGGGTCAGAGAGAGAAGGAGACACAGAATCCGAAGCAGGCTCCAGGCTCCGAGCTGTCAGCACAGAGCCGGATGCGGGGCTCGAACTCATGGACTGTGAGATCGTGACCTGAGCCGAAGTTGGACGCTCAACCGACTGGGCCACCCAGGCTCCCCAGGAGCATACTCTTTGAAAGTTGGTAGTTTGTTTTGGCTAGTGTATCAGGAAAATGTACCTTTGGTCTGCTAACCACTTCTTCTGTTACACATTTTGTGAGTAAACCTTTTGGGAAGGAGGTTCAGTATTGCTAGGTTCTCATTTTT
Organism: Leopardus geoffroyi; assembly: GCF_018350155.1. Lineage (NCBI taxonomy): Eukaryota > Metazoa > Chordata > Mammalia > Carnivora > Felidae > Leopardus > Leopardus geoffroyi. The sequence continues at coordinate 101,938 of NC_059332.1, read as the reverse complement.
CATTACTATTCAAGGCCCTTTTCAGTCAGTTTTTTTACTGTGAAGCCACATTTTATGTGATATCTGGTAGGATCACAAACCTTTACAAAATATTCATTATGACAAAAGAGGTGTAGCACTAATTCCTATATTTCAATCTGTCCTTTTCTCTCTGAGGTATTTTTAGGAAAGCAAACGTTTGTACAATTTTGATTTTGATTTTTTTTAAGTTTATTTATTTTGAGAGTGAGTGAGTGAGCAGGGAGGGGCCAAGGGAGAGAGAATCCCAAGCAGCCTCCTCACTGTCAGTGCAGAGCCTGATGCGAGGCTTGAACTCATGAACCGTGAGATCGTGACCTGAGCTGAAATTAAGAGTCGGATGCTTAACTGACTGAGCCCCCCAGGTGCCCTCAATTTTGATTTTTAATTATAATGAATGCGTATTCATGTGACATTCAGCCACTAAATATTTATTTTTCTTTTTAAAATTTATTTATTTAATTTCAAGTTAAATAGAGTAGTATTGGTTTCTGAAGCAGAACCTAGCGATTCATCACTTAAATATTACTTTAATGTAAAAATTGGATGGTTCCATTAAAAAAAGAGAACTTTACCTTATTCATTGGAACATTATAAATGGTAGATCTATATGATCTTTGATTATTTCATGCATTTATCTTTATTGCCATCTTTGCTTCCTGTTTTCATTCATACAGTGTTTGTACGTGACGTCAGACTCTATTAAATTTAAAGTGCACCAGGAGGAGAGACTGTGGCTTTTCGACCTGGACCTTGGGGACAGTCAGGCGCGATTCCAACAGGGAGGGGCAGATAGCGCTCCTGGCGGAGGGAAGGTGAGGCCACAAGAGTGTGTTTAGGCAGCACACACAGTTCCTGTGGTTGGTGGGGAAGCACTGGGAACGGACGTGGGGGCAGGCAGGTCCCGGAGAGCCAGGCCGCGGGGTTAGGAGTTCTGGCTTATCTTTGGTAACGAGAGGCCCTTTGGAAGAGAGGGTAACTCGGGTCAAGATGAAAATGGGACTGAGGTGTCAGGGGTGATGGCAGCAGATGATGAGTCCAGGGACAGAAATACGGAGACCGCACAGCACAGCAGTGGGGGCGATGGCCTGACCGATCTGAGCCCCCCCATGGTGCCTGAGAGACTTAGCTCTCGGCTGGAAACATGGGGTTGACAGTTTGGGGAATCAGGATGAAAATGGAGGGCAGAGGCTGGAGATAGAGAAGCCTTAGGGAAGCGGCCCAGGAAAGCCTCCTTTCCCGGAAAGGTGAAGAAGGAGCTGGGCAGTGCTGGGGGGATGGGCGTGTGGGGGCAACCGGGTGGGACAGGGGACAGTCACCTCCATGAGTGGGGAGGCCTGGGAAGGAGCCCCCGGGGCCCTCATTCCCGGGGAGCCCGTGACCTTTGAGGCAGAGGCTTTGAAAGAGCGTCTGAGGAGGTGAGGCCCAGAAGGTGGGCTGCGAGGGTGGCCAGGGGAAGGTCTGTCGGCTTGCTGGAGCTTTCCATTCACACGGACCCCTCCCCGCCCACCTCAGCTCCGCTCTGCCATCGGCGGGTGACACCGAGTAACGTCCCCGGTCACCTCTGCCCACTGCCATTTTCCGTCTCCCTGTTTGGACGTCTCTGCCGACCTCTGGCCCTTGACCTCGATTTCACCCACAGACTCGGGCCGAAGTCACCTCTGAACTCCCACCCCCACCCGCACATCCCTTCTTCACCAACGCAATGAGAGTTTACAAGAAGAAATGAGGCCAAAACAAAACAAAACAAAACAAAAACAAACAGTAAAGATAAAAGACCTTCCTCATAAACAGGCGACAGGAACAAAAGAATCTAAAATCTATTTTTCTGACCTCGGTGGGAGGATGTGGTAAATGAAGCCACACTCTTCAGTTAGCAGCACACCCTTATCTCCAGCCCACAACTGTCGTCTTGTTTTACTTGTTTTTCTGCTTAATTACCGTCCCCTGCCCGTGGCAACTCTTTGCTGGATTTTTATTTGTAGGTGGCTTGGAAAAATGTACTTTTGCGTGGCGTGCTGAATTCACAAAATACTGCCATAGGCTCACCTATCTCTTGTGTTTCCACTCTGCACATTATTAGGTTCAGCCCACATTCTGCGTGCCACATGGTCCCCGTGTCCACGAGCATCTGTCACCTTGCCCTCCCCCGTTCCCAGGGCTGGGCTGGATGAACCCATGTCCCTGGTACCACAGTGATGCTGCCGTGAGCCTAGGAGCTCCCGGGACATCTACCCAGAAACCAGCCCCTGAGGCACAGAGGAAGGTGTGTGCAGGGCAGTGCCCTCACCAGCACACCTGTGCCCAGCCTGCTGGGTGGTCCATATGTCACACATGTGTCCCCACGTCCCCCGTTATTCAGCTGTCTGCTCTTTGTTAGTTTTGTTGTGTTAGTTCCCATCCGTCTAATCACTGGTGAGTCTGTGTGTCCATTCACACGCACGTGGGCATTTCCGGGCGCTCCTCTGTGATTTAACTACTCATGTTCTTTGCAAACTTTTCTGTCGGGTTCCTGCCTTCTTACTGATTTGTAGGCTTTCCTTTTTATATTCCACACCTGAGCTCTTTGGCTTCAGACGTGTGGGTATCATCTGTCAGCCTGGCCTTTCCCTGTTAGCGTTGTCCCTGCTGTTGTCACTGGACCGCAGTATTGATCGGATGCTGATGTAATCAAATGACTCCCTCATACTTTGTGCTTTTGGGGTTCCTTTTCAGACGTCTTTCCCTACCCTCAGGCCACAGTTTGTTCTCTAACATTATTTTCTACAAACGTTAAGAGTTTCACTTTTACACTTGGGTCTTTAACCCGTCTAGACGCTACCTTCACATATGGCTCCAGGGAGGAACTGGCTGGATGTTTCTCTATTGTTGGAAGCCAGTTTTCACAACATGGTCTTGTCCAGATTCTGTCCCTTCTCTCACTGATTTATGTCCTCAAGTCAACCTCCTTTGTAAACATAGGTCTGTCTGCAAGCTCTGCCTTCTTCTGTTTTCTGTGTGATCTGTCCCCGTACCATACAGCATCACCACCACGGTTTTGTGGGTCTTCTGTGCCTCTGGCAACCGATCTAAAAAGGGTTATGAAAAGCATGTTTCCAGAGCCCTCAGCGACACCCCCACCTTCTCCTTCTCCTTTAATTCTTAAAGGCCTATGTCGATATCAGCACCAGACTTCTTCATTTTTGTTTATCAAAAACCTGGAAGCAAACTTTTTTAGGAACAGAAACCATTGAGTATGTCCCAAGCTTCAGGGACACAGGGACCCAACGAGATGCTGATTTAAGATTCAGACAGAGGCTGAGCCTCCTCGGGCTGTGGGTCTGTGCCCCACAGAGGCCCTGGTCTACCATTGCCGGGACTGGGGCGGCAGGGAGGGACCCGGCACCAGAGGCTGCACAACTGCTAAGTCAGTCCCGCAAGACTGGCTTCCCTGGGCTGAAGAGTCTCGGGAATCAGCACATGGCATTTAGGTGTTGGGAGAATAACACCCTGAGTCAAGGGGAAAATGTTCTGTTACTATGTTCTCTTTGTGTAGTAAACACTTTAAAAAATTACCCACTGCTTTTTCACACCGTCCTCCCCTCAGTGAGCTCTGCTCCCTTCACCGCACTGTCCTCCACTCAGTGAGCTCTGGTCCTCTCGCCCCACCATCTTCCCTTCAGTGAGCTCTGGTCCTCTCACCCCCCGCTTGGCGACTCTAGGGCTCTCTGGTTTTGGGCAGAATTTTATTCTTCCTCATCCCGGGCTCAGGGCCCCCATATCTGCCCCCTCCAGCAACCTGCCTCTCTGGGGCTGACACACAGGCATGTACATCTCTCTAGAAGTGGTTCCACCACAGGAACCTGAAGCCAGGAAAAGTTATGGCGGAACATCATTGGCTAAGGGCACAGGAAGAGGAGAGACTGCAGGTCCGGTGAAGTTCGCGGAGTCTGGGGAAGGGCCCCCTCCAAGCATCTGTAGGGGGGGGTCTGGCTCCCTGTTCTGGCCCCTGTGTGTCTCTGGAGCAGCCTGGTGTGTGTGTTGGGAGGGGTCCTGTCCTGGGGCTTGCCGGCTGTGAGACTTGGGTCACATCATGCCCTCTGACCCTCATGTGGCGTCGAAGCATTTAAGGTAAACCTCTCTGACTCTTGCGTGGCATGGAGTGGGGGCAGGGAGTAGGGGACCTGGGGCAGGGGCCTGAGAAGGCTCTGGTGTGGATGTTCAGAAAAGAGAGGGGACAGTGAGTTGGCAGGAAGCTGTAGGAGTCAGAGGAACGGGAGACCTGGAATCAGGGAATAGGACGTTAGCCAAGAGCAGCCCTGCAGGTGACAGCTGAGAACACCTGCATCATGGTTGGGACTAATGTCACACAGAATTGTCCACAAATATCCCACCAGGGCTGGGAAGAGGCTGGAGGCCTCAGGGTCTCACTCCCCCTGCAGGTGACTGCCCGGCTCCCTGTCCTCCACTGGCCCGACCAGCAGAGGCACGGCCAGGCCAGCCTGTGGGGTGAGGGATGATAATTCATTGCACATCAGGTTCTCCTGGAAATTCAAAGTGGGGCCGTGACGAACACGTCACTAGGCACCGGAGGAGCCGTAGCGGAAGAAAGCGGAGCACGCAGCCACGTATTGGAGCAAGTGTGGTGACACGTCCTGCCGAGTGGCCCCAGGGTCGCCCTGTCTCTGGGCCTCGTGTCCTTTTCTGGCCGTTCCAGACACACAAATGCAGGATTGGGTGGTGGCCCTGAGCGTGGACGTGGAGCCACATCACCTGAGCCCTAGTGTGCGCCATGGGATGTGCCCGCTGGCCCTTAGCCACCTGCCCGTCGGGGACGGTTGTCAGCCGACCCTGCGGGGTTGTGGTGAGAGTCAGCATAAACAATACTCAATGTGGTGACAGGCCAGAGGGAGGGCTGCGTGTGTCTGCTATTATTATTATTGTTAGCATTTTAAAATCTCTAGTCCTTGCTCTGAGGCCTGGTTTTGTGCTCCCAGCGCCCCGGCCGTGCCTTCCCACGAGGCCTGGGGTGGAAAATCCCACTTTCCTTATTTGCATGTCTGTTTTCCTAGTATTCTGAACTAACTTGAGAGAGCCTCCATTCTTGGTCGCGGAGTGGAGTGTAAGTTGTGAAAACTCAGGTGCAGACCTGTGGGGTCCTGGAGGAGGTGATGCAGAGCATCAGCCCTTCGAGGGGGGGACCCCGAGAGCAGATCTGTGACTAGCAGAGCACGGAGCTCCACCGAGTCACCGTGGTTCGGGATCTACCCTCTTCCCCTGCACGGATGCCACCCTCCAGGTCAGGTGAGCGTCACCAGCAGGGGCGAGGGGCGGAGCGGCGGCGTGAGCGTTTTCACGCACGAGTGGTTGTGTGGCTCAGCATGAGAAATAGGTCCTGTCGTCCGGAGTCCCAGTCGTCACGCGGACTGTGGCCACACCGACTTGCTCACCGGGACCCACCGCACCTGTCTCGGAACAGGGCGGTGCCGTGTAGGGGTCAAGACCCGTTAGTCAGACGTGCATTACGGCCCCGGGAGCACCACCTCGGCTGCACACACAGCCCAAACTCACCAGGCCTCGGCTTCCTTCCCTTGAAGACGGGACACGAAGGGGATGCGCCTCGTGGAGTGGCCAAGGTTAGGGGGCGTGACGCGTGTCAGGCCCCCCGCGGGTGGGGACCCCGCTAACACCAGGAAAAATAAACAGAAAGACACAATCCGCTTTCTGGTGGAACCCCGGGTGTTGGGGTTTTGGATGTGTATTCTCATCATACAGAGACTTGCCATGTGTCCATTGTTTTGAATACACAGCATTTTATAGGAAACGCCATGAATGCGCCCGGAGGGAGCCATCGGTCCCCCCGCGGTTCCAGCGCCCGGTGCCCTCGCCTCTTCCACCCGCCGACCTGGGCGCCAGTGAGGAGGTGGCCCAACATTTAGTTGGTGTGGAAGCAGAGTGAACACAGATAACACTAAGAGGTTGTGGTGAGGGCTATGTCCAGGCAGAAGGGAAGACAGTGACGAAAATGCGTGAAGACAATGCTTTTACTGCCCACCCGGGGCGACTGAAGTCCTTCTCCACTCTCCAGTGCTCGTGCCCGTCCCAGGTCCGCACCGGACGGCGTCCCCCGTACCACGCGGCCCCACGCGGCCCGGTCTCTCCTGGCGCCCTGCACGTGCCCTTCCCTGAGCTGGCTCCCTCCTCTCCCCCTGAGGCCTGGAGCTGCGTGAACTCTGGTGCAGTTGACCCAGCACCCCGCCCCCCCAGCTGCTATTCTGCACCCCTGCGTCTTGGCTCCACAGCTAAGCCTCACCCCTGCCCACCCTTTCCAGGCCCCCGGTGGCGATCAGCAGAGTGGAGTAAGATTCTCTGCAGGGGGATGTAGGGTCCGTGGGTTATGGTCTCGCCTCCCAGCAAGGCCCGCACCTTGGTCTCAGGCGAAAGAGCCCCCCAGCGGAGGGAGGCCTCAGTGGCGTCAGGGTCTCACAAGGACTGCGGCCCGATATGGCCTGGGGCCACCAGTCAGCCATCCCTCCTTCCCCCTCTGAACACACTCATCTCTCAGAGCCGTCCTCTCCAGAAAGCCCTCCTGGGGGGCCAGGCCCCGTCCTCTGAGCTCCCCAACCGCCAGGGTGGCCCCGTCCCCAGCCTCCATCACTCCCATGTCCTCTGTCTGGTGTTTGAGTTCCTTCAGATACCGAAGTTTTTCCTTTTCCATGTCAGACCGCCAGGGGTTGCCATCCTGCCTGGTTCCTGGTCAGCACACACTAAATGATTCTGGAGGGTGCGAGGGAATGAACCCGATGTTTTTGGGAGAAGACGTGACGTAGGCCTGTGCCCTGCCTGCGATCACACAGCCGGTTGGTCTCAGGCTGGGGTAGAGCTCCAGACCTGGGACTCGCCAGGGTCCGCCCCCCCCCCCCACATGCGCTGGCCTCTGCCGGGGGTCCCAGAGAGAGGTGGGTCAGCAGACTGCAGGGCACTCCCCTGGTCCTTGCCAAGTCCTCAGCCGACACATTTCTGTTCCCCCGGGTGAGCCTGGACTTGGAGGAGGGCGGCCGTGCCCTCTCAGGAACTCAGGGAGAAGCTGGAGCCTCGGCCCCAGAGCCCGAAGAAGGGGAGGACCTTCTGGGGGAAGGAGGCAGTGAAGGTGTAGATGGGCTGCTGGCTGACAGCGTTGGCGAAGGTCACCCAGCCCACCTCGTAGTCCAGGGACACCCGCACCTGCCGGGGCTGCTCCTCCAGGGCCAGCCGCGTGGGGAAGGAGCCCAGAGCCGAGACGAAGCCCCAGGCCAGCCTCACGGCCCACACGCCCTCCTCGGGCCGCTGCCTCAGCTCCCCCTTCCGCCGCACATCCTCCCGGGCTACACCCACCGTGCAGCTGCCCCCGTGGGCCAGGTCCAGCTTTACCAGCCACGTGTGCCGCCCCCCCGTGAAGCCACTGCGGGCCAGGACGCAGGTGGCCCGGTCGAAACGCTCCGGGTTGTCCGGCGAGCTCTGCCATTTGTAGGAGAACTGAGCCCGCCGGTGGTCCTCAGACAGCAGGAGCTTCGGGTGCGAGGTCTGGGGGTCCAGAGAGAGGCACGCTGCGGGGAAAGCCCGGGGGGACAGAGATGGCCTCTCACTCAGCACCTCCAGAGAAGACCTGAAGGCCCTCCCTCCCACCTGCCGGAGTCACTGTGCACGCCAGGCACAGCAGTGTGTGGGTCACTGGGTCACGTGTTAATTGTAGAGCCAGATCAGAGTCCCCTCATCCGGGAAGCCTCCCCTGATACACCTTGTCCCAGTCCCATGTAACCTTTCTCCTCCCTCCTCACATGTGGGCAGGGGCCTCTGGCCGTGCCCAGCGTAGAGCCCTGCAAAATTTTCCGTTTCGATTTCAGATTCCCCACGCCCTCCCGTTCTGACACCCACTGCTCACCTGGCTCATAGTCCAACTCGAAGCAGAGTTTCTCTGTAGAGAGGATGCGAAACAGGATGAGATTCCCTTAGTCTCACAAAACCGCAGAACATTTAACAAAGAGGAAACTGAGCCCCAGAGAGAGAAGGGACAAAGGTTTAGTGGTTCAAAACCTGGCCTCAGCTCCCTGCAGCGCTTGCCAAAGCCTGACTGCGACTCGGACGGCCGAGGACACGGGCTCCTAGCAGGATCCCAGGGCGAGGTCGTGGGCCACTGCCCTTGCCCTGGGTGGACCTCACTGAGCTCAGGACACGTGAGGTGCTCCGGAAACGTCTACTCCAAGAGCAGATAAGGGGTTAATTTATTTCTTGTTTTCCTGGTAAATGATTTCTGGAATAGGCAACGGCCAGCCTTTGATTAGAGTAAAAGGCTCTTCATTGCCAGCCCTCCGGGAGGACTTGTAGGATGGACTGAGTGCAGGCCTCTTCCGGGCGGGCCGTTCAGAGACCAGGGGCAGCGTTCCTGATGTCCTGTGGGTGTGGGCTGAGAGCCACAGGCCTGACCCGCTTCTGAGCATTCACACTTTTTCTCATCACCACAACCTTTCTGGGGTCTCCCACCCGTGTGCCCGGCCGTGTGGGAGGAAGGGGAGGGAGACAGGTCAGCCACGCAGGGCAGAGAGAAATAGTGCTGCTGGTTATTAATGAGCAGTGTTCACCATCAAAACCTTATCATGCAGAGGAGCCTGCGTGGCTCAGCCAGCTGAGCCTCTGACGCCCACGGTTTGTGAGATCGAGACCCACGTCGGGCTCGGAGCTGACATCTTGGAGCCCGCTTGGGATTCTCTCTCCCTCTCTCTCTGCCCCTCCCCCGCTTGCTCTCTCCCTGTCTCTCTCTCCAAATAAATACGTAAACTTTATATAAGAAAAACTTATGCAGGGCACCTGGGTGGCTCAGTCGGTTAAGTGTCCGACTTCGGCTCAGGTCATGACCTTGCAGCTGGTGACTTCAAGCCCCACGTCAGGCTCTGTGCTGGCAGCTGGGAGCCTGGAGCCTGCTTTGGATTCTGTGTCTCCCTTTCCCTCTGCCCCTCCCCCACTAGTGTTCTGTCTTTCTCTCTCTCAAAAATAAACATTAAGAAAAATTAAAAAAAATTTATCATGCATTACAAATGCCTCTTTTTTAAAGGATTGAGAATGACAGGTTTTGTTAACCATTAGTTTTTATAGTGGTTAATGCCAATAGATCAGATTTATTTATTTTTCAAATCAGTTAAATCTTTTCAGAAATCTTCATCTTCATTATCTCTTCTCATTGTCACGTTATCCTGACAAGCATACTTTATTTTTAATTTTTTAACGTTTATTTATTATCGAGAGACTGAGAGAGACAGAGCATGAGCAGGAGAGGGGCAGAGAGGGGGAGACACAGACTCTGAAGCAGGCTCCAGGCTCTGAGCTGTCAGCACAGAGCCCCACGCGGGGCTGGAACCCACGAGCCGTGAGATCCGAAGTCGGACGCTTAACTGACTGAGCCGCCCAGGTGCCGCTGACGAGCATATTTTATAAAGATGTGCGGATAAGACAGGAGAGGGGCATAAGCCTTGCCAGACGTCACTCGAGCATGGGGCAGGGCACGCGGAGAGCATTCCCAGCCCAGGCTTCACGGGTCCTCTTACCCAGAAACAGCTTCACCTTCCTCTGCAGTGGGACGGCCTGCCGCGGGAAGTCCCGAATCCTCTGGCCCAGCTCGGGGGACACAGCCTCTGGTCTCCGGCACTTCCTGGTCTCACATCTAGGGGCACACGAAGGTCGGGATATGGGAATCGTCCCCCATGGCAATGTCCCCAGACTCAGCCGGCTGCCTGCCGACCAGGCGTGAAGGTGCAGTTCCCATGGGCAGAGCTCCTTCCTCTGGGATGGACCCCACTACCTACTCTCGGCGGCTGCGTGTGGACGTGCATTTGAGGGCTTTCGCCCCTGACGAAGCGTGCTTGTGCGCAAGCGGGAGTGGGGAGGGCAGCCCACGACTCACCTGAGCAGAGTACTTCTGATGTCCTGCGAGAAAGGGGAGAGCAGATCAGTCCCCGCTTCCTTATACCCAGAAAAGACAAATACCGTGCTCCCCAGCAGGCAAAGGGCCCCCGATCCCAGAGTCACAGAGCTTTAGGGTTTCCAAGGCATCAGGATCCCAGACACCAAGCCCTGCATCTTATGGATCCATACAGTTAAGCGACCTGGCTGCCGGCTGGAGGCCCAGGCCCCCTGCTTTCTCAGCACCCCCAGCGGGAGCCGCGTGGCTTCCCTCCTGCGTGCAGAAGTGAAATGCACCGGGAAGAACTTCCTGACGGTGGGGGTGACGTGGCACAGGATGCCCTGGAAAGAGCTCCTGGTACCTGCAAAGCACTCGATGCTTAGTGCCACGTTCAGCCGCACTTTCCTGTCGGACCCTCACAAACCACCCGAGAGGTCGGCACGAACAGAGCTCTCCCTGCCGATGGGCAGTGGGATGAACAGTCAAAGGCCTGTGGGGGGGGGGGGTGTGCAGCTGCAGGGGTTCAGAGGCGAGCATGTGGGACCAGGCCTCACCGTCAGGAGCCCTCGCGCTGGCCTCTCATTCTTCTCCTCCAGTTCTGAGATCAGGCTGCCAAAGCGGCAGATCTCCTCACTGACCAGCACGTCGAACTCCTCCCGTTGCCTCAAGATGTCCGCATCCAGCGCCTCTAGCTGGGCCAGGAGGACGCTTTGCTGTTCCTCCAGGAACTGGCTCAGATACGCAAACTCGAAAATCACTTTCTGCCTCTTGGTGGCCACCTGCGACTGAAGGGGCAGGAGGAGAGGCCAGGGGGGTCATTTCTCTTCCTTCTTTCCCTTCCTCAGCTTTCTTTTCCTTCCCTGGTTCACTGCCTTCTCCCTCTGGCCCAGGCTCATGCCCTCTGGGGTTTGGTGGAAAATCAGAGCCCCAACCCCCAGGTCCCTAGACAGTACGGCATCCCTCCGGCTGCTGCACTGATCCCCCAGCATGGCTGTCGCCCCGTCCGCCGGGGCTTCTCCGCACACACGTGGCTGAGGGGAGGTGATGAGGAGGTGATGGGGACACCCGATCCCCGGCCCTTCACAACGTGCACTCTATGCACGGCACTGAGCTCGTTATACACACCATCTCATTCGGTTCTATGGCAATTCCATGAGGTCATGACGACTTTAATCTCACAGGAAGATAAATTGGGGACAGAGGTTTGCATGAGGGAGTCAGGGTTCACACGCAGAGTGACTTGGAAGCCCTCCGTGCCAGGCCACCTGGGTCCGGACGGAGGAAAGGGGTCTGGGAAGGGACACGGACCTACCAGCAGGACCTGGGTCCTCTGGTTTTCTCTTGCCTGGATTCTTTGAATCTCTTCTCTCTCTTTTCTTAGACCCTCAAGACACTTCTGTATCTGCTCCTGGAGAGAAAGAGCATAAACCTTTTAAGACGGAAACATCGACTTGTAAAGAGGGGTCATCCCGTCCAACCCCCGGCCCGAGGGGTCTTGTTCTTCTTGCTTCGCTTTCCAAGAATTGTGATCGAAGCTGTCCTCTTCACCTGTGCCAGCACCCGCTGTGCCTTGGTTTCCCCCCCGGAGCCTTCCTGTCTTCAGGATAAGCACCCCGACTTGTTGCGTCTTTGGTAAGCTGTCTGTGGGACTGTCCTGAGCTCGACAAGCCCTGCTTTGAAAGTATTCCCACCTTCTCCCTGCTCTTGAGGAAACGGATTCAAACAGCCTTTTCTTGTGAATACACTCAATTTCCTGCGTGTGATTCCGGAAGGGAGAAGAAAGTCGGATGATGTGAAATAGTCCGTAATTGTTTTAAACATCGCTTGCTCTAGAACAGAGCTGGGTAGAGGTACACACACGTAGGTGTACGTTCGGAAGTAGTTAGGACCCTCGCCGTCCAATGCGTGCAGACACCCACGTTTGCCGAAACACAGCGTGTGAGTGACTCAAAGGTGCTCGGATTTAATGAAAGATAAAGCTGCACCCCACATACGTGTACCCAACCTGCGTGCAAACATGCATTTACTCACAGACATGACCATCCCACAGTACACTTACACACTCAGTCAGCCGCCCCCCCCCCCGCGTCCCACGCGCACTGGTGAACACGCAAACGCTCCTGCCTGTTCCGTACCGTTTGGGCCTCACTCCCTCACATACAAACCCTGTGTCCTGAGGCCCTGTGTGCGGACACGCACTCTCACGTCATGGCCGCTCCGTCGCTCAGTGCACGTTCACCGAGCTACACGTCGCCCGCGAGTGAACAGCTCCGAACGTGCGGACGCACAAACACCGACCCGGCACCCGGAGCTGCCTGCGTGCCGACAGAGTGCGGGAGACAGACTCCTACCCGGTAGGGCCCGGCTGCGTCCTCCAGGAAGCGCACGGTGTGGGCCCGGTGCGCCCCGGCCTCGCGGCACAGCACGCACAGCTGCGTCTCATCGTCCTCGCAGAAGAAGTAGACCTTCTCCCCGTGCTCCTCGCACGCGTCCTCCTCGTCCCGGGCCGGCGCGGGCGCCAGCCTGAGGCGCTCGATGTTGTCCACCACGCTGGCCAGCTGCCAGTTGGGCCGCAGGCCCGCCGGGCGGAAGGGCTGCTTGCAGAGCGGGCAGGCGAGGGACTCCTCTGGCTCCGGGCCCGGGACCTCACAGTAGCGGGTCAGGCAGCTGCGGCAGAAGTTGTGGCCGCAGTCGATGGTGACCGGCTCCCTGAGGGTGCCTTGGCAGATGGGGCAGCTGACCTCATCCACCAGACTGCTCACGGAGGCGGCCGAGGCCATGGTGCGGCTGTGCCCACTGGCGCCTCAAGGTCGCCCTCTCTGCTTGGCTGGGGAAGCGGTCAGGACACACGGGCACATCTCACACACGCACGGGCGCCCTCATGGTCACCTGCACACACACGTGCCCAGAGGCAAGGCATCCGCCTACACGCCCGGGGTCTTCTGTCCCTGTCCCAAAGCCACAGATGCGACGGTCCAAGACAGACGGACGAGCAGCAGAGGAGAGGGGGGCCAAAGAGCCCGCAGCTGCAGAGGTGACCTCGGTTACTCTCTGGGCTGGTGTCCGCAGCCTGGGGCTCAGCGTTCCCTCCTGTTCATCCACACGCACGTCGGCGCTGCTATCTCGGCCGCCCACACTTGACAGATAGGTCCCTCCTTTGGGGGTGGGAGGGAGACTGAGTCAGAGAGCAGAGATGCCAGCCCAGCCCCTGCAACGTGGCCAGCTGTGCCCAGGGAGATTACAGGTATCAGCGGGCCCAAGGCAAGCAGTGGGCAGGCAGAGGGGGTGTCGGGACCCAGATAAGGTGGTGCTCAGGGCAACACAGCCCAGACGGCTTCCCCAGTGATGCCCCCAGCGGCCTGCCACAGGCTTCCAAGGAGGCTGCACCAACCCCCCCTCCCCCCCGCCGTGGGGGAGACAGAGAAAAAGAGCAGCGGCCAGCACTCATTTATGGTGACTGCACACCCCACACTCCTACCCCCTAGCCCAATGACACCCATGCTGTCAGCGTGGAGCTTGGGCAAAGCTGGGTTATTCTTGCCCAAGGCAGCAGGAGGAAGGTGGACGGCCATAATATGCACTCAGAGCTGTGTGTCCCACATAGAAATACAGCGTGAGCCACAGATGCAAGCAAACTTCCTTAGTAGCCATATTCTAAAAAGTGAGATTAATTTTAATGTTTTGTTAACCCCAAATACTATCATTTCAACACGTGATTGGTCTAAAGATAAGAAATGACAGATTTTGTGCTCTTTCTAACTGGTGCTAAGTCTTTGAAATTGGGGTGTATTTTACACTGTGGCACATCTCAGCTGGGACTGGCCACACTTCCAGGCCCGGCCATCGCAGGGGACTGAGGGCTGCACCCTCCGGAGGGACGGGCCGGTGGGAAGGGGTGAGCAGTCCGTGTGACAATGGGAGTTTTCTTTGGTTTTATCCAAGGACGCAGGGGATCGGATGAAGAACCATGGTTGTTTGACCGTCACCTGGGCCTGGGGCTCAGGAGGAGCACCTGTCTGGAGGCCAGGAGAGGAGGCTGGGAGAGGAGGCCAGGAAAGGAGTCTGGGAGAGGAGGCTGGCACTGGAGGCCAGGAGAGGAGGCCGGGAGAGGAGGCTGGGACTGGAGGCTGGAAGAGGAGGCTGGGACTGGGGGCCGGGAGAGGAGGTTGGGAGAGGAGGCCAGGAAAGGAGGCTGGGAGAGGAGGCCAGGAGAGGAGGCTGGGACTGGAGGCCAGGAGAGGAGGCCGGGAGAGGAGGCTGGGACTGGAGGCCGGGAGAGGAGGCTGGGACTGGAGGCCGGGAGAGGAGGTTGGGAGAGGAGGCTGGGAAAGGAGGCTGGGAGAGGAGGCCAGGAGAGAAGGCTGGGACTAGAGGCCGGGAGAGGAGGCTGGGAGAGGAGGCTGGGACTGGGGGCCGGGAGAGGAGGTTGGGAGAGGAGGCCAGGAGAGGAGGCTGGGACTGGAGGCCAGGAGAGGAGGCCGGGATAGGAGGCCGGGAGAGGAGGCTGGGACTGGAGGCTGGGAGAGCAGGCTGGGAGAGGAGGCTGGCACTGGAGGCCGGGAGGGGAAGCTGGGAGGGGAGGCCGGGAGAGGAGGCTGGCACTGGAGGCTGGGAGAGGAGGCCGGGAGAGGAGGCTGGGAGAGGAGGCCTGGAGAGGAGGCTGGGACTGGAGGCCAGGAGAGGGGGCTGAGAGAGGAGGCTGGGACTGGAGGCCAGGAGAGGAGGCTGGGAGAGGAGGCTGGGACTGGAGGCCGGGAGAGGAGGCTGGGAGAGGAGGCTGGGACTGGAGGCTGGGAGAGGAGGCCAGGAAAGGAGGCCCGAACTGGAGGCCAGGACTGATCCCAGCCCCACAGCTTCCCAGCTTCGTGACTTCACATGTCTTCTTCGGTAAAAAGAGAGTAATCATCCCTGTGCCAAAGGGTTGATATTAGATTGGACACAATAATGTGAGAATACTAAGCCAACACAAACGTCCGTTACCTTTGGGGCTGGGTTTTGCAAATTTTATTGATACGAATCATTCATATTGCAGTTTCTCGCCTTCTCTCACCTGAAGTTAGAAAGGAAAGTTGAAGCACAACGTGACCCAGCGTCATCCTGTTGGGGACACTGGCTCTGGGGCTGGCAGGGCACACAAGCCAAGGAGGCCAGCCTGGGCAGAGGAGGGGCCCCCGAGAGCACCTCGTGCCCCAGGATGGACTTCGCCGCCCCGGACACACCTCAGAGCCGGAGGTTCATGGCTCCCACCTGCTCTGCTGGACGGGAAGCGGAGCCTCCTCCCAGGTCTCTCCACCCTCCGGGGTCCAGGGAGTGGTTCCAGGAAACCGTGCTCGGCTCCCCAGCCCAGGAACAGAGAGCAGGCTGACCAGGCTGGGAAATGCTGGGTGATTCGAGCCATGCTGGAGTTTGAACCCACTCAGCTGATGGGTGGTTCCGGGCGTCTCAGCCTCCCGTGGTCTTCCCTCAGTGACTCACGCAAACGTGACTCATCTTGGGGAAGGACATTCGTGTGGCCTGAGGCAGAGGCCTCAGCGGACAGGCTGGGGAAGGCACCGTGATGCCCTCAGCCCCTTCCCACGAGGAGGCCACCTGTCCGGCCTGCAAGAGGCCCCGCAAAGGACCTGTGCACACACCTCTGGCTGGCCGTGCCTCATCTGCCCTCTGGGATGGGGGCCCAGCCCTCCTGCAAGGTCCTGCTGTGTCCGTGGTGCAAGGAGGAGGGGCGCACAGACCCTGTCACAGTCCCCGTGCCGCTGGGCACTCTGGAGGAGATGCATTGTGAGGAACACGGGGAGAAGGTGTGCTTCTTCTGCGGACACGATGCTCAGCTCCTGTGCTCGCGCTGTCGAGAGGGCCCCTCCCACCACACCCACGCCGTGGGCTTCCTGGACGGGGCCTGCCAGCCCCACCAGGTAAGACGCACGGCTTTACCTCGGGCCTTTGGGGGTGGGATGGTGTCTGGTCACACGGAGTGGAGGGAACGGGATAGGGGTCCAGGCGAAGCCCCTGGCTGCCACACCAGGGGGCTCCAGCGTAGGGACACGGGGGACACTTCCAGACGGAGAGGGCCGTGGGTCACTTGGATGTGTGGCCGTTCACAGTCTTGCAGGAACTTCAACTCCAGCCTCAGAGGCCCCTCGGTGATGGACGCCAAGAACCGTAAGCATGGGTTGGCTGCCCTTGGGACAATCCGCCCACTGTGTGCAGGCTGAGCCAGGCCTCCCGGGACCCAGACTGGAGGCTTCGCAAAGCCCTGGCTGCTGGACTCAGAAGGATGAGGCGGGAGGGGCCAGCAAGGGCGACTGGCAGGCAGGGCTCCTCCTTGTGAGAGTGGGCATGACCTGGCCCACCCAGTCTCAGGGAGGCTGCCCCCTCTGTCTGCCCCCAGATGTCTCTCGTCATCCAGTCACCAGGTCTGCAAGCGATTTCCCAGAGGCACCTCTTGGGCCTTTAACTCGGCCTCATCCCCACAACCGCCACCAAATCCAGGCTCTCAGTGCTTCACCCAGACATTGGACGGCCTCGGACGTGCTCCCTGCCTCCACTCTCTCTGTCTCCGATCACCCTCCAACCCTCCACGAGGTACATCTTCCGCAGACACACAGCAGACCGCGTTGCTTCCCTGCTCAAAACCCTCCTGTGGCTCCCTCGTGCCCCTCATCTCCCAGCTGCCCCTCCCAGGACCTGAGCATCCAGCTGGGCTGGCGGCTGGGCACCTGCTCCTTCCTGCTTCCGGCTCCTTCTCACGTAGCTACTTCATCCGACACTGCTGTCTCTCCCCCCACTCCTTTTTAAACCATTTCAGGAATTTCTACGTGTGCAGTCCAGGGACACACGGTACGTACACTCCACCCCTGCAGACCCACTGTCCGTGCTTTCTGTCTCTGAGATCCCCCTGTGCCCTTTGTGTTCCCACCTCGGCTGCCAGTTTCATCGTGACTGACTCATCTCAGGTGCTGGTCTGTTCAGGTCAGCCCTTCCCACCGCTGAATCCCTCAGCGGTCAGCCGTGTGCCTGGGACCCAGCAGACATCTTGTATCTGTGAATTAAGCCACCCCTTTCTGCCCATTCTTCTCCCCACAGGACGGTGTCAGGACTCAGTTGGAAGCCCTGAGGGTGGAGGGAGAAGAGATTGAGGACAGAAAGAGTCGGGAAGACCAGAAGTTCCAAATGCTTCTGGTAAAGAGCTTCTGGGCACCTTGTTCTGGGGGTTTTCTTAGCAGACTGGGGGCCTGGCAGGTGAGAAGAGGCAAGCTGTTCTCATTCACTTCCCTATGTGGGCACAAGGGCATTTGGGGTCAAGGTTTTGGAATCCCAGAGCATCACAGCTGGAAATGGTTCTGATGACTTCTAGCCCAAGATCCACTTCTCAGCCACTTTACGGAGCAGAAAGCTGAGGTCCAGGAAAGTGCTGCTCCCAAGGCCACACAGCAAAGCCCACGTTCATGCTGACATGGCTGTAGAACCTTGGCCCTCAGCAACCCTTCCCATCCCAGTCTCAGTGCCTGAAAGCATCGCCTTCAGATGGGAAGCTTGGGGCCAGGAAGCGTATACAAGGGTCTGCCCTCTAGTCTGGCCGTGAGGCTGACCCTAGACCATGAGGGTGTCCCTGGGCACGGTAGGTGAATGGTGGGGCTCCCTGCTCCCAGCTACATGGTTATTTATCCAAGAGGAAAGCTGCAGTATGAGAATTTCTGGTACCCTGACCAAGAGACAAGTTTTGGGACAGGAAGGGATCCCCAGCATCCCTGTGCCCCCCTCAGAGTGTGCCCTACAGGAGGCAATGTCGGAGGCTAAGACCAATGCCACACACTCTGCGTTGCCTGTAACCTCACTTCCTTCGCTTGCGTGGCTCTCCGATTAATGACTACTGCCATCTCCCCTGGGCCCTAGGGGAGGTGGGGTGAGGTTAGTGTGAAAGTTCAGTGTGGCTCGGAGGATATAATGTGTGTGACGGGTAGAATCTCCAGGTAGGACAAGAACATAGCCCTCGTCACGTTAAGTTTACCCTGAGACCCATCATATCATACACGAGACTTAGTTAGTCCTTATCACTCTTAACAGTAAGAATACCGATGACCCTCCCGGAACCCAGCTTCTGAGCTTCCTCCTGGCCACGTCTATATTTTTGCCTCTCACAGACTCACATCGAAATCAGGAAGCAGCAGGTAGAAGCCGTGTTTGAGAGGTTGCAGCAGGAGCTGAGGGAACAGCGGGGCCTCCTGCTGGCCAGGCTGAGGGGGCTGGAGGTGCAGGTTTGCGAGGAGCGAGAAGACTACATCTCCAAGTTCTCCGAGGAGGTTGCCAGGCACAGAGCTGAGGCCGAGGAGCTGGAGAACTGCCAGCAGCTGGCAAGTGTCCTGCTACATGTGGGGGGCTGTCCACAACCTGCCTCGTGGGATGGGAGAGGGATTGCTCAGGCAGGGACAGCAGCTGAGGTTGGGAGATGCTGCAGAGGGGCAGGAGAGGGGAGCAGAGGTCTTCTGCTAGGAGGGACTGGTAGCTGTCGGGTTTCTTCAGCCCAGAGACGCTACAGAGGGGCAGACCCCGAAAGGCTGGATGACTTGACCCCGCACCGCGGTCGTGTCAAAGACTCTGGAATCAGCCGTTCTTGGGTTTGAGGGCAGGCTCTTCCAGCCGTGTGGCCTCAGCGAGCCTTGCGCCCGCCTAAACGTGGGGATAACAGTAGCACCTCCTTCCTGGAGCTCCTGCAAAGATGATAAACAATCCGTACCAAATGCCTCGCATGGTCCTGGTTCACAGAGAGAACTCCATAGTGGCGTCTGTTTCGATGGTCCTCACGTTATCCTGCGTCACGTCAGGTTCGGCTGGTAACTCGAGGCCTGGACCCTGTTCTCCACCATCTCTCGATCACTGGAGGCAGAACACGCTCCCAAGATGAGGCTAAGACAAAGAAGTGAGCTTGAATGATCTGGCCAGAGTCCCACGTTAGTAGGGAGGCATGGTGCAAAAGAATAGTCTGATGGGTAGGTCATTAGACGCACAGAAGTTTCTTCAAGAGGAGAACTTTGAGCCAATGCGTTACGAAGAACGGATGTGCAGGCTCTCCGGCGGGAAGGACCTGAGGGCACTGAGTGCATGTTCTTTTTCTTTTGTAGGATGTGGGCGTCAGCCAGAGCAGGTAGGGCCTCCTCCCAGTCCTGCTTCCTTCACACGTGGGGTGTATACTTTGTATCCGTCACCTGTGTCCCCTGGGCACGGACATTGGGGGGCACCCTGACCTCGCCCTCCAGCGGGCTGCGCGGAAACGCAAAACTGCTTTGGCAGACACACACACAGGCAGCCTCCACTCAAAGGTTTGTGTTCCAAGAGTTCGTTTTTAAAACTGATTGTTTGGTATCAGGGACACATTTTCCCCTTAAAAGCGAAGAAACAAACAACAATCAGGTTTTTAGGCTGATCCAGGAACATCCATTTAATTCCCGAAATTATCAGTACTCGAGGCAGTAGGTAACACCACGCAAAACGTAGTTCTGAGGGCAACATCTTCTATCCAATACAGTCAGCACGGAACGTGGAAAGACCAGGCAGCCTGCCTTCAACCATTTCCCCCCTCAACTGCCCCATTTCCTTCAGAATTTACAAACACTACTCTCAAGGGGCAGCCGCTGGAACTGTGAATATTAGCTCCTCTCCCTTCCTCTGCTCCAAGTGCCTGTGCCTTCCCGGTGCTCTGCTAGGGAGCAGCTGTCACAGCCGTGGGTCATGCATCCACAGGGGCCTGAACCCGGGGGGGTCTACCCTGGGGGCCCCTGAGCCAAGAAGCATCTCCAAACATACTTTTCAAGTTGTGTTAGAGATTCCGATCTAGATGGGCTTTGCAGGCCTTCTGGTCTGCGGAGCAAGCTGAGACCAGCAAGTGGGGGAAGGGGCTTGGGGGGGGTTGAGGGGTTGGGGGAGGGGGGAGGGGTGCTGTCAAGGTCATGCAGCGGGTGACCGCAAGGACACATTTTCTTCCATCCCGCTGTTCTCCCCCATCCCCTTTCCCCTAGTAATGAGCAGCACACAAGTCACAGAGGAGTTCAAGCGCCTTCTCGTTTCCTAGTGACCTTGTACTGTCCTCTAGAGGCAAACAGGGTAACGACCTCTTGCAGCCTCCACAAGCCCCAAACATTCTCCTAACGGACCTTCCTCTAATTCTGGAGGAACTGGTTGTAGGTGTGAGAAGACTTTTGTGAGTCCAGAGACCATTTCTCCTGCCCTTGTCAAGAAGATCCGAGATGTTCACAGGAAAATCCTGCCCCTCCCAGAGATGCTGAGGACCTTCTCAGGTAAAGGGGAAGGGGTAGCAGATTTCCCCCTGCTGTTCCCTCCCCCCTCCGCCGCTTGCCCTTCTGCCGCCCCATCCCTCTCCACCTCCCCCTGCCTTCCAAGCCTGGCTCCAGTTGTCTTCCGCCCAAGCCTTCCCTTAGTGACCCTGCTGTGCTCAGAGGGACCGTTCCTCAGAGATCTTCTCTCCCCAGGGACATGCACTGGCAGGTGGGGGCTGCTCCTGTGCCATTAGAGCACAGCAGGAGGCATGGAGCAGATGCCTTCTCCTCCTTCCCCACGGGGTCCCCAGGTCTGCCCTGGGGAGTACCTGTAAGAGATGGCAAGTCACATACCTTTCTATTTCTGCTTCGCTCAGAAAGCCTGGTGCATCATCTGGAAACAGACTCAGGTAAACAGCTAGGGGTTTCGGGAGCCTTTCTCTCATCCACTCACTCAACCCAAGGCAGCAAACAGAGCAATTAAATACACCAAGTCTGGAGCCTGGTTACTGGGCTCTCTGCTCCAGCTCTCGCTGGGTAAGAGGCATCCGGCAAGCCGTGAAGCCTCTTTGTTCCAGTCTCTTCACTGGAAATGGAAAGAGACAAGGGAAAACACACCGGTTCTAGCCCCATACGTAGCCACCAGGTAAGTGAGGCAGTAGATGCCTCATTACCACCAGGTAATGAGGCAGTTAGTGTAGCACCTGGCACATAGTGAGGGCTCAATGTTACTTGTGTAGGCATTATTTCCCCCCAAATATTTATGAGGTTCTTGGTTGTGTGTGTGTGTGTGTGTGTGTGTGTGTGTGTGCGTGTGTGTAATGCCCGGCACTGTGCCAGACTCTGCTGACTTGAACAGATACTGTATAATTTAAAACCTAGCATTTACTTTGAGATTGGTGCTTAAAGAAGAAACTAGTTCCACAAATATCACCACATGCTGCTTCTCACACTTAATGTGCAAGAAAAACCACCCGGGGGATCTTGTTAAAATGCAGATTCTGGTTCAGTAGGGATGGGGCCGAAGATTCTGCATCAAAAAAAAAAAAAAAAAAAAAAAGTTTATTTATTTATTTTGAGAGAAAGCGGGGGAGGAGAAAAGAGAGAGGGAGAGGGAGAGAGAGATCCCAAGCAGGCTCCACAATGTCAGTGCAGAGCCTGATGTGGGGCTTGATCCCAGGGAGATCATGACCTGGGCTAAAACCAAGAGTCAGACGCCTAACCGAATGAGCCACCCAGGCACCCCCAGGATTCTGCACTTTTACGAGCTCCCTGGCGAGGCCGTTCAGGGGCTGCACTTTGAAAAACAAAATCTCACAGCTGAGCAGCACTTGCGTGTTGGGTAGCGTTGCTCCCGCCTCGGTCCTTACAGAACATAAGGCGAAGCCGAGGTTCAGGACAGAAAGGCGCTGGCAGGTGGCACCTACTGGGGCACTTTTTGCCCCGCCCCTAGAGGCGCCTGCGCCCCAGGGCTCCCCCTCCACGCCCTGCTCTCCTCCCCCAGGGGCCGGGACCCGGGACCCTCCAGCCGCCAGCTGGAGCACGGCCCTCTCCGAGGACAGGAAGCCGACGACGTTCACCCGGGACCAGCAGGACCTGCCTCACTGCCCCTGGAGCTCCGAGGGTGTCCCCTTGGCGCTCGGCTGCCCCGGCGGCACCTCCGGCCGCCCCCGCCGGCAAGTGCAAGTGCCGCCCAGAGCCCGCGGGTAGGCGGTGGGCGGGGCGGGCGCGTGGGCGGGGCGGGGGCGTGGGGGGCGCGCGCACCGGCACCAGGCCTCCAGGGCTCCGCACCTGCTGCTCCCGGCGCGCAAGCGCCCTGCCCCGTCTCGCCCGCCGCGGAGCGCGACCCCGCCTTCGCCACCTCCTTCGGTCGGTCGGAGCTGTCTGGGAAACAGGCTCCTAACAGAATGAAGGGCCGAGGGGGGAGTCCGAGGGGCGCTGGGGCGGAGAGCGGCCGAGCTTTCGGGAGCCCAGGGGCTGCTCCCGGACACACGCCCGGCTCGGGGAGCCAGCGCGAGTTTGAAAAACGAAACCAAACACCAGTACAATAGAAACTGCCAAAGCTTCAAAATAACCGTCGTGGGGAAAAACAACGTCGTTGGGCCTGCATTAATTTGTTCCGTTGACATGCGCGCAGACATGCTCCCGTCTTTGCGGGGCGCGGGGTGGACCCAGACTCCCTTCCATTCTGACATTCGGGTCGTTTCTTTCTCGTAGAGGGCGTCCTAATACAGTGTACGACGAACCAGCCAGACGCTGAAAACTTGAAAGGCAACGGAATCTGTGACCGCGACACAAGCCTGTCCCTCCTTGTAACTCCGAGTTTCCTGATTTACCAGACCCCACTGTTCAATAAAGTGACGTTTGCTTTCAGGTCCAACTAACCTCTCAAATATGTACTTTCATCCCCGTTCCTGTTGGATGATGAGGCTTTGTCTCACTGCCCCTGCACTCAACTCGTGTTCCGGGAAGGCCAGGCGTTTTGGCCGCGTATGAAGTTGAGAACACAAGTGAGCTGCTTACACTGTATTTCCACGTCTAGTGCTGCTACTCTCACAGTGAGTGTCCAGTGATTTAGGCTGTGGGTATGCATCTAGCGAGGCCCTGGGCCAAAATTAAATTGCCCTGCATAAGGAAGAAAGTAGGATTCAGAGGCTTCAGGGGAAAGTTGAGTCTGAGGACTGGAGCTGCCTCGAGGGAAAGAACCACTTGGTGGCCCCACTGGAAAACCTGAAAATATTTGTGTTGCAATGTTTGTGATGTAAAACCGGCCTTTATCGCCTGCACAGGAGCCTCAGCCTAGTTGACCTTGGGCTCGATGCTTCTGGAAGCCTTGCTGGGCTCCGGGAATCTGGAATGTGAGAGGCTGAGCACTGTTCACTACTGGGCAGGAGGCAAACAGAGACTCCACAAAACAAGTGTGTGGCTGCTGGTTTACGTGAGGAGCTGTCACACACCGGGACGTGGCCCTGAGGACCAGGGCGGCCCAGGTGGAGTCTGTCCAAAGCCCAAGAACAGTAATTACAGCAGGCAGGATGTGACAGACACCCAGGCCAGAGCACTGCCTCTGTGCCCTGGTCGTGCTCCGAAGGCTTGCTGGCTTTCCTCATGCCATTTTCCCCACGCATCTCCGTTCTTTCCTTTTCCTTGGACCCCCAGTGCAGACAGCTGACTCAGTCATACTCCATGGTTCCGGGTGCAAAACCGTGCAGGGTCTTCTTGTTTTATTTGTACTTTCTCCCCTGTCTCCAAGTCCCATTCCCATTCTCTTCACCCCGTGGGCAGTGGCTCTCGAATGTTCTCACAAACCCTCGGATACAGAGGGGTCCTTGCACACACAAGTAGTACAGGACTGTTTCTTCCTTCTTTAAACCTAGTACCACGGTTTTAAGATCTAGTCATGTTGCTGTATATACGTCTAGTTTATGGCTTCTAACCGCTGAATAGTATTCTATAGAACACGTCAACCACGTTTACTTTGCTTTCTTTTGGCAAAGAATGTCTGGGTTACCTCCGTCTGCCTGTGACAATGAGCAACATTGATGATGAACAGCCTCATGCTTTTCCCTTGTGAACCTAAGATATACCCCAGGAGGGGATGGCTGGCGTTTGCACGCTTAATTTCCTTAAGTACCACCAGACTGCTCCCCAAGATGGCTGTACCCACTTATACTTCTGCTGGAGGGGCACAGAGGTTCCTGCTTCCCAGCCCCCCCCCCCCACACAAATGGGTGCCATCAAACTTGCTCACTTCTGCAAATCTGATGACTGTAAACTGATAACGTATTTTTTAAATGTTTGTGTTTTTCTTCCTGTAAATCGTGCGTTTCCTCTGGACTTTTCTATGTTGTTTCCCTATCTTTCAGGTTCCCCTCTTCCTTTCATTGACTTCCAGGAATCTCTTACATATTCTAGATGGTAATCTGTTGCTCATCTTAGGCTTGAAAATATCACTCATTTATTAACTTTGCTGGTGGTGTTATTAATTAGATAGCAATCCTGAACTTTCATGATAAATTTAATAAATTTTCACTTTGTGATTTATGTTTTTGAGATCTTTTTCACCACCACAAGATCATGTGTGTGTTTATATATATTTCCACTAGTTTTATAACTTACTGTTCACATGAAATCTTTGGTTTATCTGGAGTTAGGAGGACGCCACCTTTCTCCATAGAGTAAGCCAGTTCCTCCAACTCCATTTACTTAAATAATCTATCTTAGTCCTACTGACCAGTAGGATCACTTCTGCTACACCGGCTTCCCATGAATGAAAGAGCTGTTTCTGAGCTTTCTAGTCTGTTGTCTCAATCTATTTGTCTCCTCCTGGGCCAGTTCATGCTGTTTTTTATTGCGACAACCTTGTAGTGCAAGTTAACGTCTAATAGGACGGCTCTACCCCCTTTCGCTTCTTTTTCAGATATATCTCAGTTATCTGTAGACATTTATGCTTCCATATGAACTTAGAATCAATTTGTCAGATTCTTTAAAAAAAATGCTGGTGCTCTTTTAACTGAACTTACGTTGGCATTGATTGAAATTTTATTGAATTGGAGGATTGAGGGAAATTAATTTGGAGAAAATGGACATTGTCATCCTATCCATAGACGTGTTATCTCTCTCCAGCTGTTTGGATCTTGTTTTGTGTCTTTAATGGGATTTTGAGATTTTCTCCAGAGAACAGTTTGGCAACATCTAGTAACATGCCTGTCCTTTGACCTGGAAACTTTCCCTCGAGAGAAACATTCACACAAATGTGCAATGAAACACCTCATGATGGTTTGTCACAGCACAGTTTATTTATTTATTTATTTATTTACTTTTTAAAATATATGAAATTTATTGTCAAATTGGTTTCCATACAGCACCCAGTGCTCATCCCAACAGGTGCCCTCCTCAATGCCCATCACCCACCCTCCCCTCCCTCCCACCCCCCATCAGCTCTCAGTTTGTTCTCAGTTTTTAAGAGTCTCTTATACAGCACAGTTTAAATTACAGAACAGATAATCAGCTGTGGTCTATTCATATAATACAGTACCATACAACAGTGAAAATGAATGAATCATAGCTACACGAATCTGTATGGATACACTTCAAAAGCACACCTGGGCACACACCAAACCCAGCCGGTGGGTCTTTCTGGTCAGGAAGGCAGGCGGCTTGTGATTGGAAAAGGGCTGTGCACACAGGGCCTCTCAGCTGTGTGTGTAATGTTTTCTTTTCTGAGGGCGAAAACTAGATCATGTTCATCAAGGGATAAGAGTTTGATGGAGTTGAGTGGTGACTATTCCTTAGGTTACTTAGAACACTTTTCTGCAGATCTGAAATACTTCATACGGAAAACCAAAACTTACTCTTCCTAAAATTTGTACCTTTTGGGGAAGCTATGATATTTACAAGGCTCGCATTGCTATTACAAAACTTCCCTTTAAAAAATTATAATTTGTATTGGTTATTGCTGATATGAAGGAACAATATTGATTTTGATAATCTTTTTAGTAATTTTGCCACATTCTTGTGAATTCTAATAGTTTGTTAATTCATAGGGTCACTTACGTAGAAAATCGTTACTATTTTATCATCTGAAAATAAATTTTGACTCTTTCCTTCTAATCTGTGTAACTCCTGCTGCCATTTTGCACCCTGCTGTGTGGGCAGGGGACCTGCAACATGTGTTGATAGAGGCCACCCTTGGTCCCTTTTTAACATGAGAATAAGCTCTCTAAGGTTTCTCCGTTAAGTATACTGACTGTGGATTTCTTGGTAGAGAGCCTTCATCAAGTTAAAGACTGGTTTTCTAGTCCTGGTTTTCTTAGAGTTTTTCAAATAATACCTGGGGTTTAAGCTTTATCAAATACCTCTTTTCACGTTTTGAGATAAGCGTTGTGATTTTTCTGTCTGTCCGTGGATGTGGTCATCCCACGTCAGATCTTCTGATGTTAGACTATCATTGCCTGTCAGAGGTGAACTCTATGTGATAACAGTGTAGCCCGTTGTTGAAGTGTTTCACAATCACATACACATTCCTTAACCTGCGCAGGACCCTCTGGGCTGAGCTGCCACCATCTACCCGCCCCTCCCCTGCCCTGCTTTGCAAACTTTAGCGTTTAAACTAAACACTTTAGTGTTGACTTGTTCCAGTGCAAGTTCTGACTCACAGGTATAAGGAGGACTCTACTCTAGTTAGGGCTTTAGATCACAGCTGTCACCGGCAGACCTGAACTTCAAATCCCGAACTCCTGAGAGGCGTTGGTCGTCTCTGTACTGACTTTTATGCCAGATTGCAAGTCACTAGCCTGTGAGTGTCCGGTGACCCTTGAAAATGACCTCAGGGCTGATCATGTGGCCGGCAGGACCTGGTATGGTTCATAGCCCTTTGGCTTGGTTATTATGAGTTCAAATCCTAGCTCAGCCAGAAGCAAGTTACTTAATTTTTCTGAATCTTAGTCTCCTCATGTGAAGAAGAGATCAAAATGCCTATTCTATAGGATTATTGTGTGGTTTACATGGATTGATATGTGTAATATGATACTGGAACCCAATCCCAAAGTAGGTACATGGGTTTTCCTGACACCAGCTCCAATTATCTTGACCCCAGCTGGGTGTCCCCCAATTCAGCCCAATTCTGACACTACCTACCCAGATTGCACAGGGTAAGTCAGTGCTGATGGACTGTCCTCCACTGCAGACGCCAATCACAAACCCCGGCGGACACCTATGCTTCTGACTCACTGGCTGTAGATCAGAAGTTCCCAGGGTACCTGGTGGCTCGGTTGGTTAGGCTTCCGACTTCAGCTCAGGTCATGGTCTCGCAGTATGTGAGTTCGAGTCCTGCGTTGGGCTCTGTGCTGACAGCTTGGAGCCTGGAGCCTGCTTCGGATTCTGTGTCTCCCTTTCACTGCCCTTCCCCCGAAGGCTCTCTGTTTCTCTCTCTCTCTCTCAAAAATAAACATTAAAAAAAAAAAAAAAAAAAGAAGTTCCTATGACCCTCTCCTTGGGCTCAATTAATTTTCTAGAGTGGCTCATAGAACTCAGGAAACCTGTTCACTCACTAGATTATTGATTTATTGCAAAGGATATATTAAAAGATCTGAATCGGGGCGCCTGGGTGGCGCAGTCGGTTAAGCGTCCGACTTCAGCCAGGTCACGATCTCGCGGTCCGTGAGTTCGAGCCCCGCGTCGGGCTCTGGGCTGATGGCTCAGAGCCTGGAGCCTGTTTCCGATTCTGTGTCTCCCTCTCTCTCTGCCCCTCCCCCGTTCATGCTCTGTCTCTCTCTGTCCCAAAAATAAATAAACGTTGAAAAAAAAAATTAAAAAAAAAAAAATAAATAAAAAAGATCTGAATCAACAGCCAGATGAAGAGCTGTGTAAGTCAGGTCTCAAACAAAGGGACTTCTGTCTTTGTGAAGCTTGGGGACCAGTATGGTAGCACGTGGGAGCATAACTGATTAGATCACCGGCCATCGGGGACTGAGTCAGCTTCCAGCCCCTCCCCTCCGCTCCCCAGAAATGAGGTTGCTTCCTGATTCATGGTTCTTCCCTCTGGCAACCAGCTCTCTTCCTTACATGCTTCCCCAAAGTCCCTCATTAACAGAAGCCCACTTGTGGAGGAAAGGGGCCTGTTATCAACCACAGGACACCCATTTCTCCTTTACGACTCTGAAGAGATTTCAGAAACTGAGGGTAAGAGAGCCACCATTGTAACAAAAGATGGCTCAGGAAATTGCAAGGTTTGGGGAGCTGTGAGCCAGGAACTGTGGACAAAGACCAAATATATATGAGAACTGTATTTTTGTTGTATGACTGAATCACATTATCACAACATGTAATGGGCTTGGTACCGTGTTTGGCATTTAGTAAGCATTTAATGCTGGTGTTTGGACTTGGGACAAATTCTTCTAGGATGAGACCCTGCCAGGAGGCTCAACGAGTGGTCTTCAGAGTCAGGGTCAAACTGGTGTGAACCTTTAAATGTGCACCACAAAGGACCTATTTAGGAGCAGGGAGATCTCCACTTATCCATTCTTTTTCTCACGTGTAACTGAAAAGTCTGTGGTCAAAATAAAAAATCTGGCCTAAGTTAGTCCAGGTAACACTCCAGACGGAGAGAACTGGGTAGCAGAGCTCACAGCCCCACGGAGGTAGGAGAGAATGGGGCCAGGGGTGGCCATGCCCAACTTTCCTGTGTCTCTGGGTCTGGTTATGTCCTGAGTTCAAAGAGCGGTACGGCTTCACTGACTGAGAGTCATAACAGGGAATTAAAAACGTACTCAAACCTACAGAAGGGCAAAACCACTATAGTGAGAACTGCTGTGTACATTACCTTTGGTTTGGACTGCGTGGCCTTCGCCAGTGAGTATTATCTTTGTATATTCTCTCCTTCCCGCCCCCTTCAGAAGGAGGACACAGAGCTAATTATCCTCGTGACAATAAAGCCATTGCCACCAGTGTCATCTGCTCACAGAAGTCTCTTTGTATAGATTCCTGAGAGTGGCTGGGTGCCCCCGAGAAGCATGCAGAAGTGACGGTGAGTATGCACACAAACCAGGGTGCCTGCCTGGGGATGTGAGGGCCCTGCTCCGGGCTTGATGATGGTTCAACCTCAGGGATGGATCCTCCCATCTGCCCAGGGCCTAACAACTAGAGGATCCCTCCCATCTGTGAGTCTTAATGCCTATCATGGAGCTGTGCACTTTAGGGCCTGAGGAGTGGGCCTCTACCCCCGAAAGCGTCATCTTGCTTCTCCTAGGACTGGGGACCAAGTTCATGCACTTTCACCCAGGTCCCTGGCGAAGCAATGACCTCATACCTTTGTGCTCAGTGGAAACCATGGGCTCTAGAAACAGGGAGACCCTGGTTCAAATCCTGACTCACGTTTTACTGGTGTGAGCTTAGGGAGGTTTACTTAATCTCCCTAAACTTCTACTCTCCTTGTCTGTAAACTAGGAACAAATGCCTACGTTAGGGTTGTAATAAGGAGGGAATGAGACGATACATGTGCAATGAGAAATGCAGATTTTTCCTTCTATGGAGAGAAGCATGCAGCTTTTCCCTACCGTGAGTCTCCGTCCTACTGACATGTAACAACTCACTTCTGGTCACCAGGTGTGTGGAGAATTCTCCCTGCATCAAACAATTCTCTGGGACACCAGCTGGGTGTCCTATAATTTAACTCAATTCTGATCCTCTCCACCTGGAGACAGCATCAGATTCCCACAGGTGAGGGGAGGGCTCAGTCCCGCAAGACTGTCCCTTCAGATGCTGAGACGATCACCCGTGCTTCTGACTGACCACTCCTTGGGTTCCATTAATTTGCTAGAGTGGCTCATAGAACTCGGATCAACACTGATTTGTTTGCTAGTTTATTTAGGGACATGATAAAGGGTTCATATGAACACCAGATGAACAGACGCAGGGAATGCGTGGGGTCCTGAGCATGGGAGCTTCTGTCCCCATGGACTTGGGGTGCAGCACCCTCCAGGTGTGGGTGTATTCACCAGCCTGGAAGCTTCCTCAACCCTGTACTACTGGGGTTTTATGGAGACTCCCTCATGCGGGTAGGATGAATTATTAACTCCATTTCCAGTCCTTCTTCCCTTTCTGGAGAGTACGGGATGGGTCTCGGATTCCAAGCTTCTAATCATGGTTTGGCCTTTCTGGTGACCAGCCCCCACCCAGAAGCCCACCCAGAGTCCCCTCATCAGAACAAGAGGTGCTCCTAATGCTCTTTGCACTTAGGAAATTGCGAGGGTTTTAGGAGCTCTGCACCAGGAACTGGGGGCAGAGACCTATATATATGTGTCTTACTATCTCACCACACGTGATGGTGCTGGGCACACTGCCTGGCTCAGGGTAAGACTCGGCGATGCTGCTGCTGCTGCCAATGTTGTCTGGCAGCTCAGAGCCGGTAAACATGAGCAAATATAAAGAAGCATTAATTCTATAGACCAGCGGTAACAGGGACTACTTGGAGGCATTCAAAACAAAGAGTGCACACGACTGTTTTCAGGTAAGGTACACATCAAAGTGTGAGGGATATGCTGTAAAACGTTTACAAGGTAAGACAGGAGAATATCCCCAGGACCTGGGGGTAAGGGAAGATCTTGTAAGACCAGTAAGCAAATAAGTGAATAAAGCACTCACCACAAACGTACAGATCTATCAATTCCCCAGCATTACAGTTAAGAACTTTTTTTTTTTAAATTTTTTTTCAACGTTTATTTATTTTTGGGACAGAGAGAGATAGAGCATGAACGGGGGAGGGTCAGAGAGAGGGAGACACAGAATCGGAAGCAGGCTCCAGGCTCTGAGCTGCCAGCACAGAGCCCGACGCGGGGCTCGAACTCCCGGACCGCGAGATCGTGACCTGGCTGAAGTCGGACGCTTAACCGACTGCGCCACCCAGGCGCCCCAAGAACTTCTGATCATGACAGCAGATGAGAGTGAAGAGGTCAGTCACAAACTAGGAAAAGACACTGTATATATGTAACTGACAAAAGACTAGAATCCAGAGTATATAAAAACTGCATGTCAAGATGCAAGAGAACTGCAGAGAAAAGTACAAAAGATGTGAGCAGGCAGAACCCAGAGAGGAAACCCAAAGCCACCATCTTTAGCAACCCAGGAAACGCAAATGACAACCACAGTGAGATTGTTACACCTGCCGCTGGGCACAGGCTTCCAGGGCTGATGCTACCAAACACGAAGAGCAGTGAGGAAGTTCAGATACCAGCGTGAGTGTGAACTAATGCAACCACTTTCAAAACCAGTTTGGCATCACCTTGGTAAAGCCAACATACACCTGGTAAAGAAAACATACCACATTACGGCCCAAATTCCACTTATGTGTATATCCAGATAAACCCTTGCATATACATCAGGAGGGATGCAGAAATATACTTAGCGGCAGTGGTTTTTTATTTTATTTTATTTTTATTTTTGAGAGAGAGAGAGAGAGACAGAGCCTGAGCAGGGGAGGGACAGAGAGAGGGAGACACAGAATCCGAAGCAGGCTCCAGGCTCTGAGCTGTCAGCACAGAGTGGAACGCGGGGCTTGAACCCACGAACTGCAAGATCATGACCTGAGCCGAAGTCAGACACTTAACTGAGTGAGCCACCAAGGCGCCCTTTTTTTTTGTTTGTTTTGTCTTGAAAGACAGGGTGTAAGTGAGCGAGGGGTAGAGAGAGAAAGAGAGAGAGGGAGACAGAGAGTCTCACAAGGGGGTGGGGAGAGAAAGTGGGGCTCACACAGGGCTCCTGTTTTACCAGAAATGGGGCTCCAGCTCACCCAACGCAGGGCTCGAACTCACAAACTTGCAAGATCATGACCTGAGCGAAAGTCAGGTGCCCACTTAGCAGCACTGTCGTCACAGTGCGAGACTGGAAACAACACAGATGTGGGACAAAGCTGTGAATAATAGCATCATGTAGATGAAGGTGTGTTCCCAGTTAAAACTTTCCAAGGTCTTCTGTTGCTGGAAGGACAGAGGGACATTGATATGCCTTATTTTTTGTTAATTCAAGTATGCATGTAAAATTTTATAGATAAAGAGAAAGAAAATATGTAACTTCCAAACCAGGAGAGGAGAACAATGGAATAAAGAAAACTTAACCAACCCAACAAAGATAAAAAAAAAAAAAAAGTAAAAAAAAAGATTAAAAATAATATAGTGGGCAATGATAGTGATGGGAAAGTTGATGTAACTGTATTACTATCAGAGAAAACATACTTCCATGCAAGAAGTCTTATTTGGTGCAAGAAAGAGGGACACTACATTCCGGTAAAAGGAACAATTTATCTGGAAACAATTCTAAGCTCTAACACATCTAACAATTCATGGTCAGTTACAAAAAGAACTTAATAGCAGATTTTAAAACATATTTCTTTCAGTCACTGATACTCAAAGGCAAAAAAAATTGTAAAGATATATAGCATATTTGAGGCACAAAATAAGATTTTCGGAATAAATATACAGTGTATTGGAATAACAAAATAAAGTTCATCTAATGATCACATGTGGAACCATAGACTTAACAGGAAACAGTCTTTTTGAACATTTATGGAACATTAGGAAAAGAGTGACCAGGACCTACGTACCAAAGCCAGACATGAGTATCATCGTCAGAGCAAAACATTGCATGCCTGCCACCCCCCCCCCCACCCCCGATTTGTTTCAAACTTTTCTCCATGTCTAAGTTTTGACCTTCTCTTTCTGCCCTGTTCCCCTGCTCCTAACCTGTGGAATCCTCGTGCTAGGGCTCGGGGACCTCTCCTGCTTGTTCTGAGGGGAGTCTGGCCATGGGTGTCCACGGCAACATCACCATTCAGGGTGTGGGGCTGCAGGGAAGCCTCTAACCACAACCACGCGCTTGGTGCTCTGCTGTCATAGAGCTGATCTTGCCAATATTAGACGTAACAAGGCTTTCTTCCAGGGTTCCTCAGCTCCAGCTGTTACGACTACAGACTGTAGAATCTGGCGAAACTTTTAGTCTGTACAGTGCCTGCTTGATTACATGATTTTCTTGCCAGACAATAACGGCTCAGGTAATAATAACTGAATAATCATGTTTTCTAAAAGTATAAATGCCTGAAAGGTGTATTTATTAATCCGAGGCATCTAACCTCTCCAGTTCCACCTGCTGCTTCGCTGGGCTCCTTCTCACCTGGCTGGCTGCTGCGTCCTTCCTCTGCCTGGCCCTCTGGCAGGTGCTGGGGCACCCCAGGGGCCAGCACGGCCCTCCCCCATGCTGACTTCACTCTCACCCAGGGGTCAGCTCACCCTAGGGTCAGCATGGCCCTCCCCAGTGCTGACCTTCACTCTCACCCCAGGGGCCAGCACGGCTCACCCCCGTGCTGACGTCACACTCACCCCAGGGGTCAGCACAGCCCCTCCCCAGTGCTGACTTCAGGCTCACATGGTCCGACATGAGTCGCCTCTGCTGACCTCTCCCTGCTCTCCAATATCACACTCCAGACACCCCATCTTTCTGTGCCCAGCTTGTCCCTGCCTTGTGACTCTGGCTGGTGCCATCCTAGAGTTCCTTCTTGGAATTTGGATTTCAGCTTTAATGCCACCTTCTGAGAGAGGCGCTGACCATCTGGCTTACTACACATCATCCTCCTATCTTAGGTCTCTGCAGGGTGCTAACTGCTGTTGTATTTTCTACTCTCACTCACTGCCCATTACCCTCCACTAGAATATCAACTCCATGCAGGGACTTTGTTTACTTTATTGCTATTGTAACCTAGACACACCCTGGCTTCTCACAGACACTCAGCAAATGAATTCAGGAGCTATACGAAGGTGGCAAAGAATAGACTTGAGAAAATAGAGAAAATGAAGGAGAGAAAAACCATCAAGAAATAATTCAGTAATGTTTCCCAGAACCGAAAGCTTATGAATTTCTAGAATGACAGGGTCCACTGAGTTAATTAGCACCATGGTGGGGGAAGGTTGGACACATACATCCCGATGTTTACAAATTCAAAAACTCGACTTACATGCCCCATTTCTCAGGAAGCTAGGGGGTGATGTTTCACCAGAAGGAAGTAAATGAAGAAGAGGGAAAAAATAGGATAAGAAAACGAAACCAAAGCCACAGTTCCAATACGGCAGAGAAGGGAGAGCCAGGAGGCTGGGCACAGGTGAGAGGCACAGGTGAGGGGCAGCCGTCCCCGACTGAAGGTCAGGAGGCGGCAGAGACGGCCCTGAGAAGAGAACCTGGGAAGTGAGCACCCTGAGGGACCCTGACTCCCAGCCAAGTCTTTGGGGTTCAGTTAGCAACAAGGGTGTAGGAGATGAAGCAAAAGGGGAGAAAGAGGCAATTACAGCAGGGAGGACGAAGCCGCACAGGAAGGAAAAGCAGCCACGTTGGCCGGTGGTCCAGGTGTGAACTGCTTTCACAGACACCGGACTCAGCTGCCTGAGCTCAGGGTGGGTGGGGATGGGAGCCCAGAGCTCGACCCCCTCCTGCCGTGGGGGGTGGGAGGGCAGGCAGTGTTCTTTCTCCTTTGTGGGAACACGGAAGGTAGACTGGACCATATGTGTAGTTGCAGCTCACGTATAAAAACTACTTACAGAATAGAAAGGTTCCAGAGAACTTGCTGAGTAAGTGCCCTGCTGGTAACTTTCTGTTCTAAGATGGTGTCACCCAGTATGCAGTTTTGTTTATGACTTTGCAAGGCCGTTTTATGCCGACACTTGCTCGTCTACTGATTATCCTGGAAGCATGACCCTTGTGAGACTCGGTAAAGCAACAATGACCTGAAGGCATTCATGTTTTGTTCAAATGGAAATGTTCCCTATTTAATAACTATGAGCTTTTAATTATACAATGATCACCTTAAAACATTTCAGAAACCTCATTATATAAAAATTCTTTCCAAGAAAGGAGAAAAGGCATTGTGAGAATTATGAAAATTTTCCATAAATAAAAGATTAGTAGAGTATAATTTCAGGGAACAATTCACATCAACCAACAAAATAAATTTTCAAGAATTTCAAGCATATGCTGGTGATTATTGTCTCTCAGGACTCAAATGCAGGTAAACTGACCTTATTATAACTGATAACGCACATTGTATGTCTATAATTGACACATTTTGCATATCTGTATTTGGAAAGAAAAGTAAAAAGAACAATTGAAATAAAAAGGGAGAACCTAAATGAGTCATAAACGAGATCTTGAAGGGGCTTTATCCCACTCTTCCGTTTCCACCTTTAATATGGCAGTTTAAAAACATCAGAAAGAGGCCAGAACCAGAGAGCTGAATGTGTCACACAGCAGGACAGAGTCTCTGCTGTATTTCCTTTGGGCACTGCTTATTTTCTGAGGAAAGATTCTGGGAGTGCCACCAATGTCACCTTCTCACGGCCCCATCATGCGCTCTGCGGATGCTGGGGCTCAACCAAGGGCTGGCCCCGTGGGAAGGGAGGTAAGGGGGCTTTCGTCCGGGGGAGCAGAAATGACAGCGCGTGTGCAACAGCGTGTGAGCAAGCAGTGTGTGCGCAAACAGCATGAGAGCAAAGTGTGTGCAGACAGCGTGTGAGCAAACGGCATATGTGCAAAGAATGTGTGTGCAGACAACAGCGTGTGTGCCAACAGCCTGTGAACAAAGAGTGTGTGTACAGAGGACAGCATTATGTGCAAAGAGTGTGTGAGCAAACGGTGGGCAGAGCTGCAGGTACACGTCCCAGAAAGGGTGGGGGAGCAAAGCCTGGGGCCACTGTCCGTGGAACCTCTCTGTAGCCAGACTAAGAAGGTCTGGGGGTGTCTGAGTTATAATAAAATATGTGTAAACCCAGGCTGCTCATTCATCAAGTTTTTATTAAGCACCTACTATGTGCCCACACTGCAGGTGGTGCCGCAGGGAGTGCAGAGGAGAAGACACGGTCTCCACCCTCCAGGACCTTACAAACCTAGAGGCAGGATCAGGTGGATGTGTGACCCGGCAGCACGGGACACATGCACGGGGCAAGTCCCAGACAGTGTGGAGGCCAGTGGCTGGGGACACGTGGTCTCTGGGCCAGGCTGCTGGCAGGCTGTGGGGCTGGCCACGAGAGGGCCCTGGACACAGGCTGGGACGGGGCTGGGCCTGGGCGTACGAGGCCAGGCTCTAACCTTCTCCTGACCTGAGGACCCGGTGACCTCTCCTGTGCCCACCACCGCCCTTCTCCCAGGAGAACAGACTGTGTGTGGAGTCAGGCGCAACACAGGCTTCCCGCTTCGTAGCCTGCAGCAGACTTGTCCAGGCTTCCAGGGAGGGGACTGGATTCCAGGTGTGGCTTCAGCGGATGTTTGCCCTGGTGCTTTCAGAGGACTGGTCAAGAGCAGGATATTCTGGACGCCCTGGACAATCTGCCTCCTGTGGCCACACCCACGGGTTATACTGATCACTGGTCACAAGTGGTGAACCGAAGCCACACGTACACAGATCCTTCCCCCAAGTCCACAGGTCCTCCAGGGGGTCCCGCCTTCTTCAATGCACACACATCAGACGCTCAGCTCTCTCCTGGAGAAGCACGGAGCCCATGCTGACCCCCGACTCCGCGGCACTCCAGGAGGCTTATTACGCAGCCCGGAAACCGTGGCGGGCTTTTGCCCCGTCCACTAGAGTGCGTGTGGGTGCTTGAGACTCTTGAGCTGGGGGGCAGTGTGGCTGTCTCAAGTGCTGGGGAACGCAGGCAGCAGCAGAGAGGGTCTGGGCAAGCAGGAAGCATGTGCATTGGGCCTCACAGTCACCTGCTTTTTCCTAGGAAGAGTCAGCGTGGGATGCTGGACGGGGCAGCAAAACACTGCTTCTCCTCTAACTCAGCATGGAGAGTGCAGAGCTGGGTCAAAGGCAGTGGGCAGAAGAGCGGCCCCGTGGCCCTCGGGTTGGAAGTGTGCATGGGGAGCCCCGGGGGCTGGGGGAAGAGCCTGACTACGGCTGTATGGCACAGCAGCAGCACTGAGCGAGCCTCCACGGGCCCCGGCCATGGGGGGCGGGGGCCCACCTGCTCCAGGTGCGATGGCCAGACACCCCGTTCCCAGCACAGTCCGGGGCTCCCAGGGGAGGGGGGCGTCGGGGGTCATGGGCTGGGGGGGGGTGCGGGGCTCAGGGTCTCAGCAGGAGGCGTGTCCCAGGCCACTTGAGCCACAGGAAGGGCACCAGGCGCCGGGTGAAGGTGGCCGTGAACGTGTAGATGAGCTCTTGTGACTCGGCGTTGGTGAAGGTCACGGTGCCCCCCTCGTAGTCCAGGGCGATGCCCACCCTCCGCGGCCGCAGCGCAGGGAAGAGCTCAGCCTCGGGGTCAGTATTGGCCCAGATGCCCGCAGACGAGAGGCGCAGGGCCCATACCCCGTCCTCTGGCCGCAGGGACACGTCTCCCTTCCTCTTCACAGAGTCTCTGGCCACCCCCACCATGCAGCTTTCCAGGACCTCCTCCCCCTCCTCCTCCTCCTCCTCCTCCTCCTCCCCCAAAGACTCCTCGTCCTCATCTGTCTCCCAGTCTTCGTACCCGTCCCCGTAGCCGGCCTCCTCCTCCTCCTCCTCCTCCTCCCCCCCCCTCCTCCTCCTCCTCCCCCTCCTCCTCCTCCTCGGACCAGCCCTCC
The DNA here is from genome assembly GCF_018350155.1 of Leopardus geoffroyi. Classification (NCBI taxonomy): domain Eukaryota; kingdom Metazoa; phylum Chordata; class Mammalia; order Carnivora; family Felidae; genus Leopardus; species Leopardus geoffroyi. Next base: position 64,642 of record NC_059332.1, on the reverse strand, counting down.
CTGTCCACCTCCACCTCCCAGTACACCTTGCCCCAGGTGAAGCCCTTACTTCCCAGCACACCCGGCTCACAGTCAAACTGATGCGGGTGCAGGTAAGTGCTCTGGTACAGGCCGCTGTACGTCACACACTTCCAGTCCTCTGACAGCTGCAGGTACCCGCTGGCCGACTGCGGGTCCAAGGTGACACTCACTGCGGGGACGGCAGAACCAGGAGTCACCGGCAGGCGGGAGGCAGGTCTCCAGGGCTGCCCACTGAATAAGCCCAGGGGGACCAATCCCAGCTCAGGGGCATGCAGGACACGACCTGACAGCAGGGCCTGGAGCACACACGGCCTCTGGCCAGTTGCATGTCTTGCAGAGGAGGGTCAGACGATCAAGTACAGGCCTCTGTGGCTGATTACAGACACAACGCGGGGGCTCAGACCAGCAGCTGGGAAATCTCGCTGCAAGAGGGAGGGGCCAGGGACAGCAGGGACCAGGGTGCCTCTCTGGGGGGAGGGCGTTCTTTTTCTCTACAGGAGATGAACTGGGACAGCCCTTTGGACACTTACCCGTCTTGTATTCCAAGTCTCTAAGCAGCTTCCCTGGGGAGGAAAAACACAGCAGTGACCCTCGAGCCCCACACACGTACGGGCCTGTGTCCTACTAGGACAGGAATCATTTCCTGACAGGCCCCCATCCCTGAGACCCAAGAAGAAAAGAGAAAACAACCAGCAGACCCAGGAGTAAGGCCGAACAAGGTGACAGCAAGGAGCCGATTCCACTCCTCCAAACAGAGCCCTGGCTCCGGACTCGATCCGCGACTCCCAGCTCCTGACCCCCCACGCCAGTGCCCTCCCTGCCCGGCTCCTGATCCCCGGCCCCAATGCCTCCTGGCCTGACTCCTACCCTAGTGCCCCACCCTGGCCCTCACCTTGGAACTCTCTTAGTCCTCGCTGCAGAGACAGCACTTTTTCTGAGAATTCTCCTGTCTTTTTTTTTACCACTCGAGCAATGGGTTTCCCAATCCAGAACTTCTTCCGCGGATACCTAGGGAAATGACACGGGGACGCTGTTACTTAGGTCCCCCTGCGTTTCTTTCAATTCTCACAACAATCATGAAGCGAGAAGGACAGGTGTGACCATCCCCACTCAAACGACAGAAAACCAGGGGCTCAGAGGCAGAGGGAACTGCCTGCAGCTGAACCAGGACTTGAGACCGCCTACAGACTGGACATCCGTGCTGCTGTGCACTGGGCCCCTGGCCACCTGTCCTGTCTCCACCCAGCACAGCCGGGGTCACGCAGAACCCGCGAGCCTGCACTTCTCAAGGATGTGCTCCTCTTGCTCCCCCCCGGGAAGGTGGCGGGAAGAGCCGCAGCAAACGGACACCATCAATTCCAACAGGTGAGGTTAGGAGAAGGGCAGCGGGGACACAGGGAGCTCTCTTACCTGTTCAAGAAGTCCCTGCTGTCCTGGAAGGAGAAAGCACAGCATCAGTGGGGTTCGACTAGACCCTACTCACAGGTCACAGGTCACAGGTCTGTTAGGAGCCAGGGCACCCACGCACAGTCCCTTCCCCATGGCTCTGGCACCCAGTGGCATGGCTGGGTCAAGAGGTTGTGGCTCATGATGTGTGTGGTGCCTCCTCCCCTTCTTCCTTTATTTTTGTTTTGTTTTGTTTAGTTTTTAAAAAATGTTTATTTATTTTTGAGAGAGAGCACGAGCAGGGGAGGGGCAGAGAGAGAGGGAGACACAGAATCCGAAGCAGGCTCCAGGCTCCGAGCTGTCAGCACAGAGCCCGATGCGGGGCTCGAACTCATGGACCGTGAGATCGTGACCTGAGCTGAAGTTGGACGTTTAACCGACTGAGCCACCCAGGCGCCCCCTGCCCCTATTTCCTTTGAAGAGCAGAAGCCCTGGGATCTCAGCGGGCAGACTGCCACCCAGCAGAAGACTACACTTCCCAGGTGACTTTGTGGTCAGGCCTGGTCACATGACCGAGTGCAGCCAATGGGATGTGAAAGGAAGCAGAGAGGAAATTTTGGGGTGCTGTCCTAGCTGAGACCCACACCCCTTGAAGCAGGTGGAACCAGCAGGTAGAGGCACCCAGCCTCCAGGATCACCTCGCGGTTGGCCGCCCGGTTCCTGGAAGAAGGGAGAGTGTTCTCTCTGAGCCAGGGTACTGGGTTTGACATTGCAGCTGCCCTAATGCCCCAGTCCCGCAGACTGGGGCAGAGGGGGCAGCGGGGACACAGATGGGCACACAGACAGGACACTGATGGCAGGCAGGGGAGGCCGGGCCCCGTCCTTGAAGCGCTTGTCTGGAGACTAGCTGTGAGTGTCCAGTAAATCCTTCTAATCTGCCCCCCCCGCCCCCGACACGCACACCACGGCCAGCTCAGAGAGGCCCCGAATGCACCCGCGTGGCCAGCAGGTGTGCCAGCATGTGGGCACAGGGCCGCGGGTCCAGATTCATGGGGCGGGATCCCCAGCAGCACAGAGGCCGGCCAAGGCCATCTCTTCATACACCTGGAGGGCCTGCCTTGCTGTCTCTCCCTGAGGCTGCTGGCCCAGAACAGACAGCATTTTCCTGGAGGAGACCCTGGGGGCTCCACTGCAGACACACAGGCCCAACTGCACACCAGCAAGTGAGACCATCCCTGACTTGGGGAGGGGGAGGAAGATCAAGCACACCCCTCCAGAGGCCGCTGAACCCTGGTCAACGGGTGGGACTCCTCAAAGAGGCTCTGAGCCCTGATCAGGGAGGCGGGACACCTCAGAGAGGCTGTGAGCCCTGATCAGGGAGGGGGCACTCCTCAGAGAGGCTGTGAGCCCTGGTCAGGAAGGCAGGACTCCTCAGAGAGGCACTGAGCCCTGATCAGGGAGGCGGGACTCCTCAGAGAGGCACTGAGCCCTGATCAGGGAGGGGACACTCCTCAGAGAGGCATTGAGCCCTGATCAGGGAGGCGGGGCACCTCAGAGAGGCTGTGAGCCCTGATCAGGGAGGGGGCACTCCTTGGAGAGGCACTGAGCCCTGACCAGGGATGCGGGACACCTCAGAGAGGCACTGAGCCCTGATCAGGGAAGCGGGACACCTCAGAGAGGCACTGAGCCCTGATCAGGGAGGCGGGACTCCTCAGAGAGGCACTGAGCCCTGATCAGGGAGGCGGGACTCCTCAGAGAGGCACTGAGCCCTGATCAGGGAGGCGGGGCACCTCAGAGAGGCTGTGAGCCCTGATCAGGGAGGGGGCACTCCTCGGAGAGGCACTGAGCCCTGATCAGGGAGGCGGGACACCTCAGAGAGGCACTGAGCCCTGATCAGGGAAGCGGGACACCTCAGAGAGGCACTGAGCCCTGATCAGGGAGGCGGGACTCCTCAGAGAGGCACTGAGCCCTGATCAGGGAGGGGACACTCCTCAGAGAGGCATTGAGCCCTGGTCAGGAAGGCGGGACTCCTCAGAGAGGCACTGAGCCCTGATCAGGGAGGCGGGACACCTCAGAGAGGCTGTGAGCCCTGATCAGGGAGGGGGCACTCCTCAGACAGGCTCAGGAGCAGGAAGTCACAGAGTTGTTTCAGGTCAGGACTCTCCCCCTGACAGCATCCAAGCTGCCTCCTCCAGGAAGTGCTCCAGAGGCTCCCTGCCTGCTCTCTGACTTTTCCTCTGGGGGTAACTACAGTTGCAGAAAAAACCTCGCCCATCTCAGCCTCCTTCCCCAGCTGCCCATATCCTCTAGTCCTTCAGGTCCCTGAGAGGAGCTGCCATTCAGCTTGTGCTCAGCCCCCCACCCAGGCTGCGTCTGCTCCAAACCACAAGAATCAGCCCCCATTGGACTGGCTAGCAGGCGGACTTGTGAACGGCAGAGTTGAGGACAGGAGCAGTCACGGAAAGAGCAATGACCTTCCCTTCCACTTCCACAGCACTTTCTAAAATTCTTACACTTTTTTTGGTAGAAAATTTGCTTTTTGAAGTGACAGCATATGCCAGTCATGTCACCTTACACTCACCTGACTGCTGGAATACGTGGGGGCAGTGGGGTTATCCTGCTCACGTTTCGGGAGAGAAAACCCAGGCCTGAGAATCAGTGTGTGTCCCCAGGTCCCGGAGGTGAGCGGTAGGGCAGAGACCCAGTGGGTGCGCGTCCCCAGGTCCCGCAAGTGAGCGGTGGGGTAGAAACCTAGTGGTGAGTGTCCCCAGGTCCCCCAGGTGAGCGGTGGGGCAGAGACCTAGTGGTGAGTGTCCCCCAGGTGAGCAGTGGGGCAGAGACCTAGCGGGTGCGTGGCCCCAGGTCCTGCAGGTGAGCGGTGGGGCAGAGACCTAGCGGGTGCGTGGCCCCAGGTCCTGCAGGTGAGCGGTGGGGCAGAGACCTAGTGGGTGCGTGTCCCCAGGTCCTGCAGGTGAGCGGTGGGGCAGAGACCTAGTGGTGAGTGTCCCAGGTCCCGCAGGTGAGCGGTGGGGTAGGGACCTAGTGGTGAGTGCCCCCAGGTCCCCAGGTGAGCGGTGGGGCAGAGACTTAGTGGGTGCGTGTCCCCAGGACCCGCAGGTGAGCGGTGGGGCAGAGACCTAGTGGGTGCGTGTCCCCAGGACCCGCAGGTGAGCGGTGGGGTAGAGACCTAGTGGTGAGTGTCCCAGGTCCCCCAGGTGAGCGGTGGGGCAGAGACCTAGTGGTGAGTGTCCCCAGGTCCCCCAGGTGAGCGGTGGGGCAGAGACCTAGTGGGTGCGTGTCCCCAGGACCCGCAGGTGAGCGGTGGGGTAGAGACCTAGTGGTGAGTGTCCCCAGGTCCCCCAGGTGAGCGGTGGGGCAGAGACCTAGTGGGTGCGTGTCCCCAGGTCCCGCAGGTGAGCGGTGGGGCAGAGACCTAGTGGTGAGTGTCCCAGGTCCCGGAGGTGAGCGGTGGGGTAGGGACCTAGTGGTGAGTGTCCCCAGGTCCCGCAGGTGAGCGGTGGGGCAGAGACCTAGTGGTGAGTGTCCCAGGTCCCGCAGGTGAGCGGTGGGGTAGGGACCTAGTGGTGAGTGCCCCCAGGTCCCCAGGTGAGCGGTGGGGCAGAGACTTAGTGGGTGCGTGTCCCCAGGACCCGCAGGTGAGCGGTGGGGCAGAGACCTAGTGGTGAGTGTCCCCAGGTCCCCCAGGTGAGCGGTGGGGCAGAGACCTAGTGGGTGCGTGTCCCCAGGTCCCGCAGGTGAGCGGTGGGGCAGAGACCTAGTGGTGAGTGTCCCCAGGTCCCCCAGGTGAGCGGTGGGGCAGAGACCTAGTGGTGAGTGTCCCCAGGTCCCCCAGGTGAGCAGTGGGGCAGAGACCCAGCGCCCTGGCCTCCCGCCCCTACCCTGGGAAGGTTGCTCACCTGCATGAGCTCCGCTGCTGGCTGCTGGGCCTTGCCCTCCAGCTCAGAGATGAGCAGCGCTAGCCGGGCCAGCTCCGAGACACCCTTGGTCTTGTACTTCTCTCTACCCTCCGTGAGCTCCTGTTCCAGTTTCGCCAGTTGGTCAAGCAAGTGCCGCTCCCGCTCCCTCAGGAACTGGTGGCTCTGCTCAAACTCAGCCACTATGTCCTGCCTCTGGTCCTGGAGCTTCTTCTGCGGGCACAAGAAGGGGAGAAGGGCATGACTCCTCTGCTGTGGGGTGGAGAATCCCCGCAGGCTCTGCTCCTGCCCCCGTCCAGGGCCCCCCCCAGCTTATGTCTGGCGTACAAAATATGTCCCCGAGCTCTGCCTCATTGGACTGTATCCTATTCCCTCAGTGAAACCACGGAATATCTGTGTTCAGGGACCATGTCCTTTCCTGCCTCCACATCTCCCTGCTTAGTGCAGGCTGGAGTCTGGACAGAGTTAGAACCCCTGTTGACTGATGTCCATGCACAGTGAGGGCTAGGGGCTCCTTGGACTTGGGCCAGCTCCTGCCTCACTCTTCTCCCCCAGGGTCTCATCATTCGCTGTGGGGCCTCCATATCCCTGCAGCACACATATCCCTGACACTGACGCTCCCCCAGGAACCTGGAACACGTCCTCCTGACCCGTTCCTAATCATGCACGTGCTGTGCTGCTTCTGCATTCTGACTGTGGGCGGCGGTCCTGGGACAGGACTCAGTGTTCTCAGAGCCGCTCAGGCCGTCCCTGGCCTCCTCCCTCTTCCCAAACCCTCCGGCTCCCCTCCACCGTCAGAATCTCATCTCCCTCCCCCTCTGACAGGAAGGACTCAGCCAGGACCTCGTTGGTCCCTGACACTCTGGCCATCCCTAGCACAGCAGCGGCAGCTGCCAGACGGGACCCACAACTATGGTGAGTCACACAGGAGGAACCTTAGCTGACACAGGGCCACTCCTGCAGCAGATGAGGACGCCAGCCCAAAGCCACCCTCCCGGCAGGGTTTCACTGCTCAGCCTCCCGGCACAGCCTCCACTGCTCACCCTCCCCTGCTTAGCCTCTGAACAGGGCCTCCCCTGCTCAGCCTTCCCAGCACAGCCTCCCCTGCTCAGCCTCTCCTGTTTGGCCTCCACTGCTCAGCCTCCCAGGCAGGGTCTCCACTACTCAGCCTCCCCTGCTCAGCCTCTCCTGCTTGGCCTCCACTGCTCAGCCTCCCCTGCTTAGCCACTGAACAGGGCCTTCCCTGCTCAGCCTCCCCTGCTCAGCCTCCTGGCAGAGTCTCCCCTGCTCAGCCTCTCCTGCTTGGTCTCCCCTGCTCAGCCCCCCAGCACAGCCTCCCGGCAGAGCTTCTCCTGCTTGGCTGACACTGCTCAGCCTCCCCTGCTCAGCCTCTCCTGCTTGGCCTCCACTGCTCAGCCTCCCCTGCTTAGCCTCTGAACAGGGCCTTCCCTGCTCAGCCTTCCAGCATAGCTTTCCCTGGTCAGCCTCCCGGCAGGGCCTCCCCTGCTTGGCCTCTACTGTTCAGCCTCCCAGCAGGGCCTCCCCTGCTCAGCCTCCCAGCACAGCCTCCCCTGCACAGCCTCCCAGCTCCCCCTCCGCACAGCCAGCTGCCTCAGGCTTTGTGCCGATAGCCTCACTTACCAGGGCGGTGAGGATGTCGGCTTCTCCCTTTGCCTGAAAGCCCTGAATCTTGTCTCTGTCTCTCCTGAGGGTGCTCAGGTGGTTCAGGATCTTCTCCTGTGGGGAGACGGGCGGTGGGGACAGGTGGGTGCTCCGGGTTGGGGAGGGAGGTGGGGCCGCGGGGCGTGTGGGGGGAGGGGCGTGGAGGGCTCACCCTGTGGGGCTGGGCAGCCTTCTCCACGAGGACGGCCGAGTGGGGCCGGTGCTCCCGAGACTCGCGGCACATGACACACAGAAGCTTGCCATCGTCCTGGCAGTAATAGTGCAGCTTCTCGCGGTGCCGCTCGCACAGCCTGCTGTCCGCCTGCTCCCGGGCCCCCTCTCCGGGCTGCCTGTCCTTGTCCACCTGCAGCCGCTCGATGTTCTCCACCAGGCTGGCCAGCTGCCACACGGGCCGGATACTCTCCTTCCTGAAGGGCTTCTTGCAGAGTGGGCAGACGGGCCGGCCGCCCGGGGCCGGGCGCACGTCGCTGGTGCAGACGCGGCAGAACACGTGGCCGCAGTCGATGGTCACGGGGTCCCGCAGGTAGTCCAGGCAGATGGAGCAGGTCACCTCCTCCTCCAGGCTGCGCAGCGGGGCCGACGTGGCCATGGCGTCCTCGGCTCACGGGGGCTTCTTTGCCTTGGGGACCAGACATGGTGTCAAGAGCGGGCAGGGCTGGGGCGCAGAGTGGCAGCCCACACTGCCGGGGACAGTCAGCAGAGGCTTACCAGAGCCCACAGCATGCGGGCGAGAGGACCTCACCCACCCTCCAGGCCAGCCCCACATCGTGCACATGAGGAAAGGGAGGCCCAGAGAGGGCACTCTGGTGGGCTGGGGAGCACAGCACCAGCAGCCCAGGCCATGCTGCTGGGGCAGCGCTCCGGCCTAAGACCCTCTCCATCCCTTAGTGTTGGGAAAGTGCTCTGACATACCGAGTGCGACAGAGTAAGACGCGTGTTAACTATGTGGTGGAAGTGTGTTGTAACACACAGAGGCCTGTGGTGTCTCCTGTGTGCACGGTGCTCCCTCAGCTGTGCACCGGCTGCACAACCATTCCCGGGGGTGCTCGTGCAGGACACTGATGTGGGAGGAGTCCCCGGGTGGCTGGAGAGGACACTGGTCCTGTCTACCCATATGGCCAGGCCCACCTCCTGTCTGGGGAAGGAGCCTCAGCATAGCTGATGAACAGTGGCCCCCCGCCCCTGATTCTGTGTGACAACAGAGACGCCTCTCAAGTACTCTGAGCCTCGGTCTGTTCATCCATAAAATGGGGACACTGATGCTTACCTAGAAGTTTCTACATGGGCGGAGACAAAGGATTACTGAGGGCACAGGACACAGAGGCGGGCACAGAAGTCAGAACCCTTGGTTCCCAAACCTGGTGACAGTTCGAAGCATGAACAGAGCAGGAGAGGAGGTGAGGACGCAGCAGCCACAGTGGCACGTGCTTCAATTACAGTCCCCGAGGGGCAGGGACCAGGACAGGCTGGGGAAGACAGCCGGCCCACAGGCCACATGGGTCACCACAAGGCTGGAGCAGGCACCTGCAGACACAGGTAAGTCACTACCACTAGTGGCTGTATGCGGGGAGAGTGTGTCACAGCCCGGTGACGGGGAGGCCCTGCCCTGTGGTGACGAGCTGGGAGGAGTTGGAGATGAACCCCAGAGAAATGACACGGGAATAAGGTCTTGTCCCTGAGATGTGATGCGACAATTACAAGAGTGCCTCATAGGCTGTGAGTACCGTGCAGACGTAAGGGATGCTCCTAACGCTGATGACCAACAGCAGCACGGATTCAGAGGCTGTGGCCTAGAGGGACGCCACGCACACACAGAGCTCACGGGAAAGAACAGACGGCTGTGTCTGGGGTGTCAGCGAGGCTGCGATAGACCCTGGGAACTGCTGGTCCCTCACCAAGAGGAAGCTGGCCGGTGCTGGGCTCTGGCAAGGGGCACCGTTACTGTTACTGCTGCTGGGGACGGAACGTGCTGTCCTTGGGGCTGGGACGTACGGCTGCAGCTTGCTTTGAGAACAGCAGACCGCAGGGAGCTTGGTGACAGCACCTCCTGCGCACCTGACCGTGGTCACAGCCAGGCCCCATGCCGACACTGCATGAAAATGCCCACACATGTAGCAGATGCATGAGGCTGCCCGGGGGTAACAGAAGACCACCACGTTGCAACCCGCATTATCAGTGGATGCTACAAGCAAGAAAGGTATTAGGGAACACGGTAAGTCCCATGGTGCTGAAGGCCCTCCCCGTGGATGACCTCCCGATGTGCCCTGATGAGGGGAGGATCTGGTGATCACCCCGAGCAGTGACCAAACCCAGCATCGCTCAGAGAGGTACAGACTGGCACTGGCTTCCCAGTACGGCACCATATGGAACACTCGACACCCCTGTGAAGGAATCCTGCCAAAAATGTTTGACCTGAAAGGATCTGATGAAGCCTGTAGACCTAGCTTCCAACATACGGAAAAGATGAGGGACACAGAAATGAGCTAAACCGCAAGATGAGGAAACAATCAGATAGATTCAGACTAAACCACAGTATTAGGAAACAATCAGATAAATTCAGAATATAGGACCTTCCACAGGACAACTGGCCCAGCCTTTAAATCAGTCAATGTCATGGGGAAAAAAACAAAAAACAAAAAACTGTTCTTGACGTAGACTGAAGAGAAATAACAGCCAAATGCAAATACCTTGACTGGATCCTGTTTGTTTGTTAAAAAAAATTTTTTTTTAACATTTATTTATTTTTGAGAGACAGAGACAGACTGTGAATGTGGGGGCGGGGGGGGGCAGAGAGAGAGGGAGACACAGAAGCAGAAGCAGGCTCCAGGCTCTGAGCTGTCAGCACAGAGCCCGATGTGAGGCTCGAACCCACAAACCATGAGATCGTGACCTGAGGCGAAGTCTCAAACCCACGGACCGTGAGATCATGACTTGGGCTGCAGTCAGATGCTTAACCGACTGAGCCTCCCAGGCACCCGTTTTGTTTTGTTTTTTTTTTTTAAAGCTACAAAAATAGTTTTGGGACAACTAGAGGAACTCTGACAAAACACAGTACTAGGGGCACCTGGGTGGCTCAGCCGGTTAAGTGACTGACTCTTGAAGTCAGCTCAGGGCATGATCTCATGGTTCATGGGTTTGAGCCCTGGGTCAGGCTCTGAGCTGACAGCATGGAGCCTGCTTGGAATTCTCTCTCTCTCCTTTTCTCTATGTCCCTTCCCCATTTGTGCTCTCTCTCTCTCTCTCTCTCAAAATAAATAAACATTAAAAAAAGCCTGGGTTCTGGGGCGCCTGGGTGGCGCAGTCGGTTAAGCGTCCGACTTCAGCCGGGTCACGATCTCGCGGTCCGTGAGTTCGAGCCCCGCATCGGGCTCTGGGCTGATGGCTCAGAGCCTGGAGCCTGTTTCCGATTCTGTGTCTCCCTCTCTCTCTGCCCCTCCCCCGTTCATGCTCTGTTTCTCTCTGTCCCAAAAATAAATAAACGTTGAAAAAAAAAAAAAAAGTTAAAAAAAAAAAAAAAAAGCCTGGGTTCTGGATCATAAAAAATCATCATTAATTTTTAACAGTGTTTACTGAGGTGATGAAGGGGAACATCCACGTTCAGGTGATTCATCCTGCCGTATTTGGGGCTAAGGACTATCACTTTTAAATGGTTCAACAAAACATCATACAAAGTTAGAATCATTTCCTGAGGAGGGCGTTCTGGTTTTCTATCACTTTTAAAGGAATGCGTACAAGGGTCTGGAATGACCAAGGCCGCTGCCCCCTTGCGGATGCTCAGTGTGGGCACACAGGCAGTGGGCCCGGGCAAACCAAAGGTGACGTGAATTGTGCGAACCCCATGTCTGTGAGCCTGGCCTGAGCAGGCAATCGAGGCTCGGTGTCTCCATGCACCGTCCCACACCCGGTTACACGGATTCCATCCCAAACACACAGCTCACGCTGCCGGTTGCACACACGACTGGATGTGTAAACTGGTCAGTCCAACAACCAAGGGTCACGTCTGGGGCCCCAGGGCCGGGTGACCAGCTTCTCGGGACACTCTTCTGGGAAACTGAGGCTCAGTGAGGTCAAGCAGTGTGCCCAGGGGCACAGGGCTATGGCGGCTCGACTGGATCCTCCTCCTCGGCTGGCTCCCTGGGAGACGCCAGGAGCTCAGGTGAGGCCATCCACATGGAAGCGCTTTGTGAGCTGCCCAGTGTGTGCACTGACCAAAAGCACAGCAGCTCAGATTCGGAGAGGGCTCCAGTGCAGGAGCCTTGGCAGGCTGGACCTGCTCACCCCAGCGAGACTCTGCCCTTTGTCTTGTGCAATGCCTCTGGAACATTCTATGTCATTGGATTCCACAGTATGGAGGGGCAATGGTCCTGCTCTGGGGCAGAAGGAACCACGGAAAGAGCTGGAAACCCTTCCAGGCCATACCATCCACCCAGTCCCCATTACCTTCAGTGAGAATTCTGACACTTGAGATCATTTCGTGGCCTGCCTGGTACCAGCGGCCACGTACCACTGCTCTGGGGTGGCAGGCACACCCCTCGCTCTGCCCCTGCCCTGGCCCAACTGCCCCTTGTTTCTTCATGGAAACCGTCTTCCGCCCCCGCAGGTCCTAACTTCCCCTTCAGCTGTCTGTAGTTCAGCTGCCCCACACTGTCCTCCCTGCCTCCCGCTGCCTTGGGCTCCCAGATGCCACTGAAAGGGACCTGGAAGGCACCAAGTCCCAGCTGTGGGCTTCACGGCCCAGAGCTGCCAGTGGCCTCCAGGCTGCTTGCCAAGCCCACGCGTGGGGTGTAAACAGGAGCCCCTTCTTGCTTGTAGTCACAAAGCACTCAGCTGATGGCTCCATTCCCCATGGGAATCCCATTTAAGGGCTCCTGGGGCCCAGGCTAAGCCCCAATTCTTCATCCGAAATAAGCAAATTCTCCTAGAAGTAAACACCTGTGATGTCTTATAAATCTGGACATGACAGAATTCAGGGCAAGACCCAAGTGATCTGGATCTGGCTGCGGAGAAGTGGCCGCATCTTGGCTGACGATGGAACCCTCAGGTCCTGCAGCCCTGGCTGTGGCTGGCGGGTGGGCCACAGTGTTGGGGGACACAGGTTGTGCGGCCAGTGCACTCCTGAGGTCACACGTGGGCTACTGTCCCCACAGGACCGGCGTCTGTGGTGCTCTGACGCGCAGTGGGGCTGGGCTGAGTTGCACTGTGAGCAGTGGAAACCCCAGGGCTCAGGGGCTGTGGCAGCCATGGTGGTGGATGGGACAGGCTTTGACGTGCCACTGCAGGCTGTAGGTAGCAGGCTGTCACGCTTCCCCCACGTCCCGGACACCTGCTACGTGCCAGGCACCGAGGATACAGCATAGGACAAACGTGGCAAAGTCCCTGCCCTCCCAGAGCTCCGACCAAGTGATGCACGTGTGTGACCCTTTGGAAGCTGAGACTGGAGCTGATTGATACACAGCCCTTCAGGGTTTCCCAACACCTCCTGCCTCCGCTGCCTGTGTTCTGGTCCCCCAGGCCAGCCTCCCGTCCGGCACGCACATTCCACCGCATGTTCAGATGCAGGTGTGCCCACGCGACCAGCCCGGTTAGCACCCTTCGGTGGCTTTCTTCTGGTGCCCCAGAGATCAAGTCAAAACCCCTTCCAGTCCTCCCTGAGGCCAAGGAACCGAGGCCCAGCCCTTGTCTGCAGTCTCATTTCCTGCCACCCCCACCCTAACCCGACCGCATAGCCAACTCAAAACCCTCTCCATGTCCCCCAAAATGCTATGCTCCCTCCTGCCTGAGCCCTTAGAAAATGCTACTCTCTCTGCATTGAACACTATTCCTTCCCCGCTTAGCTGAATGCCACCTCCTCTGGCCATTCTTTCCCGACCAGACAGACTGAGACCACAGGCTCTTTCCCTTACAAAGCCTGAGAGCGTCCCACGCTGTGCCTGCACTTCTTTGCAGTGCTGAGTCCTGGCTAATGAGCCTCATTACATCTGGACGGAGACTGTCTGCCTTATGCCCAGAATCCAGCCCAGTGCCAGCACCTCCTAGCCAGGAGGTGGAGAAGCACGGGCACAGGGCATCTGATGCGCACAGATGCTTCCCACATGTCTGTACAAGGGCAAGCAATCGCAGCCACCTGTCCTTTCCCCTCCGCCCAGACGGCGAAGCAGCAGAGGGAGAGAGGGGTGATTTCTCCACATTCTCCACAGCAAGACCAGCAAGACCACATCACCAGCACCCTCCCGTCACGGTGCCTGGGTCTGGCTGCAGGGATGTAGACACGGGGGGAGGAGGGAGAGCCATGTCCGGGGAGACGGATGCCGTGGCATATGTGACACAGGTGACAAATCACTGCCCTCTCATCCTACAGCTGGTACCTCTCCTTGCAGGGGTGGGTATCAGCAGCATGTTTGTAAGGTGCATTCATGTGATTGTGAGCTGATGTCATTCACGTTCATTGCTTTTTGACACTATATTTCTACCTCTGACGAACAGGCACACCTTGGAGGTTTGGGGGTTCAGTCATACACTCCCACAGTAAAGTGAAGACCACAATAAAGCAAGTCAAAGCAATCGTTTTGTTCTCCGGTGCATGAAAAAGTTGTGTTTAATAAGTCATACAGAGAAAGACAGATACCATATGTTTTCACTCTTATGTGGATCCTGAGAAACTTAACAGAAGACCAGGGGGGAGGGGAAGGGAAAAGAAAAGTTAGAGAGGGAGAGTGTTAAACCATAAGAGACTCTTAAAAACTGAGAACAAACTGAGGGTTGATGGGGGGTGGGAGGGAGAGGAGGCTGGGTGATGGGCATTGAGGAGGGCACCTGTGGGGAGGAGCACTGGGTGTTGTATGGAAACCAATTTGACAATAAATTGCCTATTAAAAAAAAAGTTGTGTTTACACTATACTGTTGTTTATGAGGCGTGCAGTCACGTTACGTCTAAGAAGCAACGTACGTTCCCTAATTAAAAATACCGTATGTAAACAATTCCAACTGTTGTCTGAGCTTTCAGGGTAAGTGTCCCCGCTGGTCACAGATCACCATAACAACTGTAATCATAATGCAAAGGTTGGAAATACTGTGAGGATTGCCAAAATGTGACTCCAACATACAAAGCAAGAAAAGGCCGATGGGAAGTGGCACTAAGAGCCTTGCCTGATGTGGGCTTACCTCAAACTTTCCGTTTGTGATAATGCAGTATCTGCAAAGAAAACAGGTCTGCATGTAGTCTGCTTCTGATGGCCACCTGGACCGTTTCCTGCTCGGGACAGTTACAAACACGGTTCTGTGAACGTTTCTGCACCCGTGTCCTGGTACACACAAGCAAGCAAACACATCCTTAAGCAGATCAAGCCACACTGTTTCCACACTGACTGTACCACTGTATGCTGCCACCAGCAGGCTACAGGCATCCATGCTGCCCCACGGCCCTGTCAACACCGGGTACTATCAGCTTCTAAACTGTTGCCAGTGTGGAGGATGGGAAACAGGATGTGTGCATATATGCGAGTGACGCCCGAAGGCAGAGGGAGGAAGCAAGACGGAGCGCAAGGGAAGCAGCATGAGAGAGGCCGAGCACTGGCTGAGGAGTCCCACCGCAGCAGACGAGAGCAGACGACGGCACGGTGCTCCCTGGTCCCGGCGGTAAGTGCTGCAAGAGCTTGGTCTTTGGGCGAGCGGTCCCCCTAGCTTCCATTCTTCCTTCCTTTGCTAACTCTTCCCAGTTCCCTTCTGGGGATTATGTGCTTAGGGCAGAGCTCTCCCTCAGCTCAAGGGTGGAGCGAGAGAGTGCATGTGATGCCTCCGTGGCCACGGTGCCTGCTTCAGAGGTGAGAACATGACTCAAGGACTGATAGTCACAAGGAGACCTAGTTTAGATGGGGAAAAGATTCTGTGTTTTCTCGAGAACGTGCAAGAGGTGAGGTCATATGGTTTGGAGCTACATGAGCAATTTTGCTAAGCCTGTTTGAGAGTGAAGCCAACCCAGAGAGGAGGTATGAGAAACTGGTTCCTGATGACATCCTGTAAAACCCTGTATCAAGCTGTGCCTGAAGCTAGATTGACCCTTGAGTTCTGCCATCACGTGAGCCAATAAATCCCCTTTATGCCCAGCCAGATTGGACTTGTGTGTCATTTGAAAAAAAAAAAAAAAAGGAACCCTGACTGATACAGCACAGGAAGTTGCTGAAGGTTACTAGGCTGAACTATACAAAGCATTTGTGAAGAAAAAAAGAACAACCAAAAAAACAGCCTATTCATCTAGAGAAGGGCAGACACTGGGCAGCAGTTCCCTCTCTGGCCCCACAGGTGGAATACAACCTGCCAGGACAGCCAGGTCTCCAGCCTGCTCTGGCCCACCACGGCCCTTTCCCATGGCTCCTGGATGGTGCGAGCAAACACCATCAAAACCTTCTTTCACCCCGGGCTGTCCTTCTAACCAAAGCCGACAGTGAGGACTCCTGGGTCAGCACGCAAACCCGGATTTTCACCCAGCTGCAGTCACTCAGATGTAGAGCTTGCGGCTAACTTCTTGACCTCTACACAGCTCGGTATCACCAGGAAGACATGGGGGTCGGGGGGAACATCCAGGCCTCTCACAGGGCAAGCTGAAACAGACGCTGGCCGAGCACAGCAGCATATTTGATGTGCCACACAAAGTCATGGCCGTTAACAGGAGCAAGCAACGCAGAATAAGCACAGATGAAAGATGGAGGCCAGGCGGCCCCTGGGCTGGTTTTCCACAATTTGGCTATCAGGCAGGAAAGAGCCAGTGACGGGTTAGTGAGATGGAGATATCCTGACTGTTCACTTCCCAGACGACGGAGGGATCTGAGCAACTGGTGAGTGATTTACAACTTTCCGTCAAATTTCAGATGCCCATGGCATCACATTTCAGTCTCTCAAGTGTGATCAGCAGCATATCCTGATTCAGCTGGCAGGATGTGTGTTCTGTGTGGAACATACCTAAACTGACAGCACTGACGATTTGGTGGAACGTAGCAGATGTCCTACAAAGGGCCACCAGGGCCGTCCTACCACAGCTCTCGACCTGGGGCTCTCCTGCACTGCATGGCAAACAAAGCCTCCTGCAAACTGGCACCCCTGCCCTGAGCCAGGAACACAGCTGTGTCCTCAGGGCCCCTGCTCCCCACCCCTGGTCCTTGTACCCGCTCTTGTCTCTGCTCCTGCTCATCCCTGAGGACTTGACACAGGCCAGCCCCTCGTGAGACCTTCCCTGTGCTCAGAGGTTAATGGCTCTGCCCAAGGACCACTCCTCGCTGACCCTCTCAGCTCCAGCACTGGGCACAAGGCAGGAGGTCTGTCAACTGTCTCCCGAGCACCACCCTCTTCATGCTCCCCCCACACTTGCCCACCCCTCCCTCCCCCTCAGATGAGACGCTCTGACCACAAACACTTCCCAGATTGCCCCTCGCCTCCCTCGACACACACCGGCTTGGGGAGAAGGTCAACCTGTCATGTCTACCGATCTGGCAGGTGGTACTTCCTCCTGGATGCCACTCAAATTAAGCCTTTATTTTCCAAAACCATTATCTTCCCATTCTCCATCTTTTCTGTTCTGATCCTGGGGCCTGAGGCTGAAGTCACCCCAAGAAACCTCAGCTTGGACTACGGACTTCCTTCGGCAGTTTGCAGGGTTTTCTGGGATGGTCAGCCCTTGTCTGAGACCAGTCTGTCGCTCCCTTGCAGGGAAGTGACATCTAAGAAGTCATTCACTGCTCCTGGGCCTCAGTTTCCTTACCTCTTCATGAGGAGAATAATAATGTCTTGTCAAGTTCACTGCACTGTGTGAAGTTCAAGTGAAGCCACATAAAGTGCTTTCAACAGCAAGAAGCTCTATAAACACATGCTAGCAAGGACACAGGAGCCAACTTGACAGGGCACCCAAAAGCCAAAGCTGCAACAATTTGAGCATCAAAATAAAGCAGTATTGGATTATAACCCAAAGTATAAAACAAATATCCACGAGTCCATGCTGATACAAATAAATGACTGAGTTAATAAATAAGGAACACGAGAGACTAAACTCCCCTGCAGAATTCCAAGTAATATATGTAGATACTTGTCCTCAGGGAGGAGGAGCACGCCCCCCCTCCTTGGAAGTGGGCTGCACACAGTTGCTCATTTCCAGAGAGTTCAGTATGAAATGTAGCAGAGTGACTTTACACCTGAGAGGCCTGGCTACACAATACCAACAGGTCACAATGAACAGCACGTGATACATCGTGTTGACACTGTGGGCGGCCTTCCTCTGGGGTCCTCCACCCAATCACCTGCAGCCGGTCTTAGGAGAAACACATCACAGGGATTCCAGTGGAGGGGCGCCCAGAACACAGATCACCGGGAGGCAGTGACACCGTCAACATCATCACAAACAAGTCTGAGAAACTGCCACAGCCAAGGGGGCTTAGGGAGCCATGCTGACCAAATGTCACCTCGTGACCTGGATGGGATCATGACACAGAACAAGTGCTTAGGTGAAAACTCAGTCACTCGGAGTAACTACGGACTCTGGCCAATAAGGTATCAATATCGGTTCATCAGCAGTAACAAATGTGCCACATGTAAGATGTTAATAGACGGGGGGAAAGGGTTAGGACCCGTGGGAAGTCACAAACGGGGGCGCACAGGCGGAGCGTGCAGTGTCACAATCCGGGGCGCACACGGGGAGCTTGCGGTGTCACAAGCCGGGGCGCACACGCAGAGCGTGCGGTGTCACACACAACCCGGGGCGCACCGGGATCTGGAAGCGCCTGCCCCCCCCCCCCCACTCCCCGCCACTTGCTCCTCCAGGATGAACTGACACAGCCTGTTCTCTGAGGCGAACGAGGCATGAAGTCAACCGGGCAGCGCGAACCGGCTGCAGGATGGAGTGAACGTGCAGCTCCAAGCCCGGCGCCTAACCTGGTTCATTCCGACCAAACCCTCCCCCGCCTGGCGGACGAGCAGACGGAAGCAGTCTCGACGCGGGCCCCGGGCCACCTGCCGGCTCCAAGAGGGCCGGGCAGGGCAGTGGCCCCGCACCCAGGCGCACCGCCCCCCCTCCCCGCCGACTCACCCCACCGCCGATCTCCACGCAGCGAGCCCCGGGCCGGGGGCGCTGCTCTCGCTCGGCGGACGGTTCCGGATCGCGATCCCCGCGCGTCCCCGCCGCGCGGTCTCCGGGATCCGCCGGGCGCGGCTCCGAGATTTCTCGGATCAGCGCCCGGATTGGCTGCTGCCAAAC
The DNA here is from genome assembly GCF_018350155.1 of Leopardus geoffroyi. NCBI lineage: Eukaryota > Metazoa > Chordata > Mammalia > Carnivora > Felidae > Leopardus > Leopardus geoffroyi. The sequence continues at coordinate 46,381 of NC_059332.1, read as the reverse complement.
TCCGCCTCCCAATGCGAGCCCGCAGCTCTGCTACGTCACTGATCACTGGGCAAATCCGCGGGTCTCTGCAGGGGGCGGGGCATCGGGGGCCCAGCCCGGCGCGGGAGGGGAAAGCCTGCGCCGGGGCGGAGCCCAGGTACGCGGGGCGCGCTCCCGGCGGCGGGATGGCTGGACCCGGTTCCGAAACCTGGCGGCTGGTTTGCAGGATTCCGACTGGATCCCTTGTCTCCCCCTGCGCTGGGTCGGCGTCGGAGGGGGCTCTGCGGCGGGGTGGCGCGCACCAGGCGCTCGGCCTCAACTAGGCCTCCTCGCCCCCAACGTGGCCTAAATTCGCCTCCGGAACCCGGAAGGCCCTTAGCAAGCACAGACTTAATGGGCGCTGTTTACAAAAATTAACTGCTGTTTTCGAAGCGCCTGCGACGAGTGAGGGGCCGTACGCAGAATACCCTTGAACAGGACGGCGTTACTGTTCCCACTGGACAGAAGGGAACACCGAGTTTCCCAGAGCTCGGGTGCCCGGGCCCCGCTCGGGGCGGCTGTCTTCCTCCTTGGGGCTGGATGCGGGACACTCGAGTCCCTGAGACCCCGGTGGGGAGGGTCCGTGGCGGCTCCGGCGCGTGCGCCCAGGCTCCGCGCCAGCCGCCAACGTGTCTCCGCCTCTAAGGGCGCCGGAAGGTCAGGCTAGGGGTAAGAGGGTGGCTGGCGGGGTCCTAAACCCTAGCACCTGCCCGCCCCTGGCCCTCTCGCAGTGGGCCATTCAGACCTACGCGCCCTTGTTTCTCGACCTCCGTGTGCGCCCCCACCCCCATGCCAGGCAGTCTTCTCTCCCTTTCTGCCGCAGTGCCACTCGAAGCCCCTCTCTGGGGTGGAGGGGTGTTGTCCTCACCCTCTGAACAGGACGCGGGCCGGCCTGGGCTCTGGGTGTGGTCTCAGCACAGCCTGGAAACTGCTGCCACCTGGTCTTGTGGTGGGTGTTGTGGGAGAAAGCGTGCGTAAAATGCTGCTTACGTGATTCCGTGCTACTGGTGTGTCCTCTCCCTGTCCCTGACCCTTGCCCCACTCAGAGGCCATTCTGTAGCCATAGAGGTCCCCTGCCCGGCTTCAAATTATATGATACCTTCCCTGCCCTCTTAGAGACGCAGGAAGACCCTACTTATCTCTCTGAGCCACTTCTGTCTCTGTCCCTGTGCTTCAGCCCGTCTGGCCTGAAACACTCTGCCCCTGCCCCTCACACAGCTGCCCTCTTCTTGTTAGCGGCTCAGGTGGCGTCTTAGACCGGCCTTCATTCTGTCACGTGTCAGCATTGGAAAGCATCTTACTCTCCTGTCGGTGTCTCTGCCCGCCTGGCTTGTGCGTCCCATGAGAGTGGACACGTTCCCTGCCTCCTTCTGGGCACCTGCCTGCCACTCAGCAAATGTATGTTGAATGAATGATCTCCGCTTGGGCGTTTCTGGAAGCTTTCTGAAGCTGTGTCAACCGGCCTGGCTGCAGCACACCATACCTTCTCAGGTCTGAGTTACAGCAGTGGAAATGCTGACTCCAGGCCTTGTTTTGTGGTTAGAGATGGATTTGTAGCAGCATAGGGTAGTACTATCCTCTCTGGCTGCTGCATGTTCAGACTTACTGGCCCCCCGCCTTTCTCGGAACACAGCCAAAATTCCTTCTTCCAGTTCTCTGGTCCGGTGCTCACACCAGATGGAGTCCAGTGCAGTAAATGCGGCTGATTAGATGTCTGACTTTGGAGTCAAGTCTCTGTTTGGCTCTACATGTGCTTGAATCCTACTCTCAGCTACTTTCGGTGTGACTTTGGAGAGTTGCTCAAACTCTATGTGCCACAGGCTCTTTCTCTGCAAAATAGAGATGGTAATTCACAGAACTGCTGTGAGGGTTAAGTAAGATAATACATATTACACCCACTTCACAGAGCTGCTGTGAAGATTAAATAAGATAGTACATATAAAACTTCTGGAACGGTGAGTGTTGGGAGGCCAAAGGGTGTAGTATAATTACTTCCATTTGAAATGAGAATCTTTTTTTTTTTTTTTTTTTTTTTTTTTTTAAGTAGGCTTTATACCCAGCACAGAGCCCACTTCAGGGCTTGAACTCAAGACCCTGAGATTATGACCTGAGCTGAAATCAGGAGTCGGAAGTTTAACTGAAAGAGCCACCCATGCGCCCCTGAAATGAGAATCTTAAGCAACAGGATGTTGTAAGTATGTTCCTGGAGCAACCCAGGTTTAACCTCAGGAAGAACTAGGGGGTCCCCTCTAAAACTGACTTTGCACAGTATAAATATATTGAGTTAAAATGTGGCATCTGTAAATCTCAAGGCTTTAAGAATATTAGAGTGCTTGCAAAGAGGCTTCCAAACAAAAGTCCTTGAAAATATGAGGTTTCCATTGGTAAAGATGCAAAGCATTTGTCTGAATCTTTCATACGAAGGATGCCTTTGCATCAGGACCAGAATAAATGACTATCTTAAAAAGCTAGAAAAAGCTATCTAAAAAAGCTTAGAAAAAGCTAAAAGTTAGCTCTTTTAACCACGGGGATTTCATTTGCTTACATCACCAAAATGCCACCATCTCACCAAGTAAAAGTATTCACGTAATCAATATTTTCATAATAGCTTTTAGCACTCAGACTATATTCAAACCTCCTGATTTTCTCAAAGATGTCTTTTTACAATTAAGTTGTCTCAATCCAGATGCAAATAAGGGCCACACTATTAAGGAAAAAAATCCCAAACTTGGAAATGGGCAAAATGATGACTGTGTATGCTTTCTGAGCAACACTGGAGCATTTTCCAACAGGCCCACAAAGCAACGATCTAATTCTCTAGCACAGCCCTGTTGGACTTACCATGGCAGGATTTTTGGAGGACTCTCTATGGGCAGATGTTAGCTTATGGAAAGTTATGTAGATGCAAGTGATTCTTGGTCAGTAGCAATGCCAATGAATATTGTTCAGTAGAGATATAATATACGTGCACTCAATGTGCATGTGTGCTCTGATTTTTGAAATGTCTTTGGAATAGTTCTTTTTTTTACTGGTCCCCATGTTAATCTAACTTTGATACATGCTCAGTTTATATTTGTATAGGACCATTGTTTTTAACTTTTTGAAAATTATCCTTTGACAGTATATGGCATTTTATTATCATGTCTTTTAATGTTCTTTTTATCTATAATAATCCTTTAGTTTCACACTATTAATTTGTTGGAGAAACCAGTTTATTTATTCTGTGTTTGAAGGAAGAAAATGATTTTTGCTTCCTAGTTCTGGTGTGCTCCATGCCAGGCTCCTGCAGCTGGCACCTGGCTTTCCCAGCACCAGCTCCCAAAGCACCAGAAACTTCCCTAACATCCAGTGTCTGCAATGCATGATGGTCAGCAACACACAGCCACCAGCAGCTTCTTGGCACCCCGCTTGGGTGGCTTTATATTGGAGTGTTCCTGGTGTGAACGGCTTTCTCCTGCACCCAAGACGGTGGATTTCTGGGAAGTTCCAGCAACTTCTCCTGCAGCAGAACCTCTGTGACTATTGTGCCATCCTGGGAAACACCACACAGACAAGGCTGGAGCCATCTTGGGAGACACCACCACAGACAAGGCTGGATCCCATCCCCTCTGTTTTCTGAGATTCTGCATCCACAAATATCCCATCTCCTGCTCCAGCATTTTCTACCTTTTCACTAACTCGTGAGCATAAACATATAATATCTCCCGTTAAGAGAAACATTCCTTGATATCTAAGTTTTTCAATCATTTTTCCTCAGCCAGCCCTTCTCTCATGTCTGTTCCTTATAACTTGAAAATCTTGTCTGTACCTGCTCTCTGCATTTCCTTTCCTCTCAGTCTGTTAAAAACTGTGAAATATACCATGTGTTCAAGAGTATACATAATAACGTTATATGTTTTAAAGCGTTAATGGTAAGGTAATAAAGTAGGCTCTGGCATTCATCTCTCGTTTCAGAAATCAGACATTCCCAGTACCTTTCACTGTGTGTCCCTAAGCAGTATTTCACTCGTGGTCTCCCCCAGACATAAGGCTCAATCTGCACTTGTGTGCTCATCATTCCTTGGTTTTTCTTTATGCTTCTTTTTTATACATGTTTGTAACTCTAAATAGTACCTTGTCTGGTTTTGCCTGTTTTTGTACTTGGAAATCCCCCTGCACGTGTTCTTCTGTGACTTGTCTTTGTTTTTGAGATTCACCATCTTGATGCATTTAGGTTTGATGCCTTCATTTTCATTGCTGTGTAGTATTTCAGATATGAACAATTTGCATTCTTTTTTCTTCATTCTACTGTTCCTGGAATTTGGTCTGTCCCCATCTTTTTGCTATCATGGTCAACACTGCTATAAACATTATCCCACATGTATCCTGGCACATGTACCCATGTGTGCATCAGTTTTGGACCTCTCCCCCATTCATGTCTTCATACAACGGAATCCTATTCAATGAAAAACTAATCTCAGCGCAGTTCTCTGTGTACTTTTGGTAAGATCTCCAAGTACATTCCTAAGTGAAAGCAGCAAGATGAGGAACAGCGTATGATAGGCTACCTTTGTATTAAAAAAGAGGACGGAACAAAGACTCTATTGATATTCTCCTAAACTAGAAGATACACAAGAAACTGAAGAAAGTTGCCATGTGTCTGAGGACGAGAAGTGAACTGCACAAATGGTGGACAGGAGCAGGGGCAGGACACTTTCCTGTCCCTACTGAGGCAGTGAGTGTTCCTTACAGCAAATGAATAAGTAGGGGAGTGTCAGCAAAGTATGGAAGCCTCACCGTGCCACACGCAAGTGTCCCAGCTCAGCAAAGTACCAAACACAACTGAACAGAGCCGGCCACGGAAGAACAGGGCTGTGTGTGACGCTGTTCACCCCTCCTCCATCCTCCTCACTCTTTTTGGACACAGTCCCTGTTTAAAAAGTTTTTAAATGTTTATTTAGTTTTGAGAGAGAGAGACAGGCACAGAGCATGAGCAGAGGAGGGGCAGGGAGAAAGGAGACAGAATCTGAAGCAGGCTCCAGGCTCTGAGCTGTCAGCACAGAGCCTGACGTGGGGCTCCAACTCATGAACTGTGAGATCATGACCCGAGCTGAAGTCAGACGCTGAGCCGACTGAGCCACCCAGGAGCCCTGATACATCCTCCATTTTGAAATGCTTACTACGTCCCCCCCCCTCCCCCAATCATCATGCACCTTTTTTGGGAATGAGAGTATTAATATGCTGCTGCAGACCCTTCCTGCATGAGAGCAGCCACCACTGAGTCTGTGCAGGCCCTCAAAAGTGCAGCAGGAAGTCTTCATTAGGCTGCCCCCCAGGAGCTCTCCCTGCTGTCTTCCACGGGAAATGTACACAGGACGTGTGTGCACTGGAAGAAGTGACCGCTGCTGGGCAGACTGCACTTCTGGGGTAAGGTTGTGTTTGGAGCTCTCTAGGCTGCTTCTTAAGGAGAGAAGGTGGCAGGACAGCAAAATGAACCCAGATGTCTTTTTTAAGCCAAACAGAAACAAGCACAAGGTGGTGAGCCAGAGCCTACCATCACTGGCAAAACCTCAACTGCTTATCCCAGAGCTGTTTTTTTTTTTTTTTAATTTTTTTAACGTTTTATTTATTTTTGAGACAGGGAGAGACAGAGCATGAATGGGGGAGGGTCAGAGAGAGGGAGACACAGAATCTGAAACGGGGTCCAGGCTCTGACCAGTCAGCACAGAGCCCGACGCGGGGCTCGATCTCATGGACCGTGAGATCGTGATCTGAGCCAAAGTCGGCTGCTCAACCAACGGAGCCACCCAGGCGCCCCAAAGAGCTGTTTTTTTAAAGGAGGCTTCACACCGGGGACAGAGCCTGTCTCGGAGCCCACCTCATCACCCTGAGATAACACCTCAGCTGAGACAAGAGTCACTTAACCCATTGAACCACCCAGATGCCCCTGTCCTGAAACACAAGTGGTAATGTCCCTCTGCCTGTCTCCATGAACCAACAGCTTCCTTCTTCCCTCATACTCTCAAGAGATCTTTACTTTTGCCTTTTATATCAGTAAAGCCCTTTATTTCATGTTATAATCTTTATCTATTAGGAGTTTAACACGTCTTTTCCAAACTGTGCTGGGAATTGTTATCATTTTGTTGGTATTGTGGTCACAGAGGTGTGTAGGTTTTGAGTTGGCTGCCAAAACACTATTTTCCACTATAAACCCTATTATTTCTGTGGACGTTTTGCAACTTGTGAATTTCTCTCCCCCAGGGATACATACATAACATTAGGGCAGAAGTATCTGTAAAACTTTTTACTGTTTGTAGAATCATGTGACTGCCTTGCTACTAAAATTTTTTAAGACAAATTTTAATAAAATCTCCTGAAGTGGGGGGCACCTGGGTGACTCAGTCGGTTAGGTGTCCGACTTCAGCTCAGGTCACGATCTCACAGTTTGTGAGTTTGAGCCCCATGTCAGGCTCTGTGCTGACAGCTCAGAGCCTGGAGCCTGCTTCAGATTCTGTGTCTCCTTCTCTCTCTGACCCTCCCCCACTCACACTCTTCTCTCTCTGTCTCTCTCTCAAGAATAAATAAACATTAATTTTTTTTTAAATCTCCTGAAGGAGACAGGGACCCCAATGGCAGCCTTGTTTTGCAGCAGCTTGGGCACCTCCAAAGCTTTTTGTCACCAGGGTCCTGTTCAAATGTTGCTTGCTAGGCATTTGGTGCAGAGTCATGGGATGTTTTACCTCTAATATCCAAAGAGGTTAGTCAGGTTAATCAGGAGGGTGGGGGCACTTTTTCTTTCTGATTGGAGGCTATAAGACTAACCGTCTAGCCTGTCTACATTGTGCAACATCTCTGTGGGCTCTATCTGCATGGTTCCTAAGAAAGACACAGGGCCCTGGATATTATCCTCCCTCAAGGACTACCCAGCTTTAAACAGGTATGCAATGTGATCTTAGTGGGTTCTTCACGGGGGCTACTTCATGATCGTACCAGTAGCTCACATTGTGCTGAGGTTTATTTAATCCACTCTTGGCATATTACAGACTACTTTGAAACCCTGAGGAAGTAGGGCAAGAGGACATTGCATGACTAGTAACTAAAGGAGCACTAACCCTGATGAGTAGTCTGTAGGAAAGCAGGTGTTAGGAACGTCCAAGGCTGCGTCCCAAGTGTCAGAAAGACAGCACCCACAGCAATGATATGAGGATCTGCAGGAATAAAGTTGTCCTCTGCTTGTGTGAGCTTCTCAGTCTGCTTTCCCTGGCCAGATGGGGTGGGGGCTGGGTTGTATAGTATCTCATCCACTCTAATTGAATGAAAAGGAGAATTCCCTTTTCACCTTTGGGTTCACAAATCAGTTTCTTTGTTTAAGTTTTTCTTTAAATTCTAGTTAGTTAACTTATAGTATAGTATTGGTTTCAAGAGTAGAGCCCAGGGGTTCATCACTTACATATAACACCCGGTACTCCTCCCAGTAAGTGCCCTCCTTGATGTCCATCATCCATCTAGCCCATCCCCCATCCACCTCCCTCCATCGTCCCTCAGTTTGTTTTCTGTCTTTAATAATCTCTTATGGTATCTTTCCCGCTCCTTCCCCACCCTTCCCCTATGTTCATCAATTTTGTTTCTTAAATTCCACATAGTAAAATCGTATGGTATTTGTCTTTCTATGCCTGACTTATTTCACTTAGCATAATACACTCTAGCTCCGTCCATGTCACTGCAAATGGCAAGATTTCATTCTTTTTTATGGCTGAGTATATATGATTCCAGTGTGTGTGTGTGTGTGTGTGTGTGTGTGTACACACACACACATACACACACATACCTTCTTCATACCTTCATACCTTCTTCAGTTGATTCATTAGTCAATGGACATTTGGGCTCTATTCATAACGTGACTATTGTTGGTAGTGCTGCTATAAACATTGGGGTGCATGTGCCCCTTCGAAGCAGGATGTTTGCATCCCTTGGATAAATATCTAGTAGTGCAATTGCTGGGTTGTGGGGTAGTTCTGTTTTTAGTTTTCCGACAAAACTCCATACTGTTTTCCAGAGCAGCTGCACCAGTTTGCATTCCCAACAGTGCAAGAGGTTCCCCTTTCTCTGCATCTTCACCAACATCCGTTGTTTCCTGAGTTGTGAATTTTAGCCATTCTGACAGGTGTGGTGGTATCTCATTGTGGTTTTGATTTTTATTTCCCTGATGATGAGTGATGTTGAGCATCTTTTTATGTGTCTGTTTGCCATCTGAATGTCTTCTTTGGAAAAGTGTCTGTTAAAGTCTTTTGCCCATTTCTTAACTGGATTATTTGTTTTTTTTTTTTTTTTTTTGGTTATTAAGTTTAATAAGTTCTTTATAGATTTTGGATACTAACCTTTTATCTGATATGTCATGTGCAAATATCTTCTCCCATCTGTCATTTGTCTTTTAGTTTTGCTGATTGTTTCCTTCTCTGTGCAGAAGTTTTTATCTCGATAGTTCATTTTTGCTTTTGTTTCCCTTGTCTCTGGAGACAATGTCTAGTTAGAATTGCTGCGGCCAAGGTCAAAGAGATTTTTGCTTGCTCTCTCTTCTAGGATTTTGATGGCTTCCTGTCTTATGTTTAGGTCTTTCATCCACTTTGAGTTAATTTTTGTGTATGGTGTAAGAAAGTGGTCCAGGTTCATTCTTCTGCTGTCCAGCTTTCCCAACACCGATTGCTGAAGACTGTCTTTATTCCATTGGATATTCTTGATCTAAGTGTCTGTTTTTGTGCCAGTACCATACTATCTTGATGAATACACCTTTGTAATACATCTTGAAGTCTGGAATTGTGATGCTTCCAGCTATGGTTTTCTTTTTCAAGATTGCTTTGGCTATTCGAGGTCTTTTCTGGTTCCATACAAATTTTAGGATTGTTTGTTTTAGCTCTGTGAAGAATGCTGGTTTTATCTTGATAGGAATTGCATTGAATATGTAGATTGCTTTGGGTAGTATAGATATTTTAACAGTATTTGTTCTTCCAATCCATGAGTCTGGAATGCTTTTCCATTTCTTTCTGTTTTCTTCAATTTCTTTCATAAATGCTTTATAGTTTTGAGAGTACAGGTCCTTTACATCTTTGGTTAGGTTTATTCCTAGGTATATTATGTTTTTTGGTGCAATTGTAAATGGATTGGTTCCTTGATTTCTTTTTCTGCTGCTTCATTATTGGTGTATAAAAATGCAACAGATTTCTGTATGTTGATTTTGTATCCTGTGACTTTACTGAATTCGTGTATCAATTCTAGCAATTTTTTGATGGAGTCTTTTGGGTTTTCTACATAGAGTATCATGTCATCTACAAATAGTGAATGTTTAACTTCTTCCTTGCTGGTTTGGATGCCTTTTATTTGTTTTTGTTGTCTGATTGCTGAGGCTAGACTTCCAACACTATGTGAACAACAGTAGTGAGAGGGGACATCCCTGTTGTGTTCCTGACCTTAGGGGGAAAGCTCTCAGTTTTTCCCCATTGAGGATGATATTAGCTGTGGGGTTTTTGTATATGGCTTTTATGATGTTGAGGCATGTTCCCTCCAATCCTCAAAGGTTTTTATTATGAATAGATGGTGTACTTTGTCAAATGCTTCTTCTGCATCTATTGAAAGGATCATGTAGTTCTTATACTTTCTTTTATTAATGTAGTGTATCACGTTGATTGATTGTGAATATTGAATCACTCTTGCAGCTCAGGGATAAATCCCACTTGATCATGGTGAATGATATTTTTAATGTACTGTTGGATTCAGTATGTTAGTATTTTATTGAGAATCTTTGCATCCATGTTCATCAGGGATATTGGCTTATAGTTATCTTTTTTTAGTGGAGACTCTGTCTGGTTTTGGTATCAGGATAATGCTGACCTCAGAGAATGAAATTGGAAGTTTTCCTTCTTTTTCTATATTATGGAACAATTTGAGAAGAATAGGTATTAACTCTTCTTTAAGTGTTTGGTCAAACTCCCCTGTGAAGCTATGTGGTCCTGGACTTTGTTGGGAGATACTTGATGACTGATTAAATTTCTTTGCTGGTTATTGGTCTGTTCAAGTTTTCTGTTTCTTCCTGTTTCACTTTTGGTAGTTTATATGTTTCTAGGAATTTATCCGTTTCTTCCAGCTTGCCCAATTTGTTGGCGTATAGTTTTTCATAATATTCTCTTATAATTGTTTGTATGTCTGTGGTGTTGGTTGTGATCTCTCCTCTCTCACTTGTGATTTTACTTATTTGGGTCCTTTCTCTTTTCTTTTTGATAAGTCTGGCTAGGGGTGTATCAATTGCATTAATTCTTTCAAAAAAACAGCTCCTGGTTTCATTGACCTATTCTACTGTTGTTTTTGTTTCTATATTGTTTATTTCTTCTCAAATCTTTATTATCCACTTTCTGCTGACTTTAGGCGTTGTTTTTTCTTTTTCTAGCTACTTTAGGTGTAAGGTTAGGTTGTGTATTTGGGACCTTTCTTACTGCTTAAGATAGGCCTGAATTGCAATGTACTTTCCTCTGAGACGGCCTTTGCTGCATCCCAAAGGTTTTGGGCTTTTGTGTTTTCATTTTAATTTACATCCATGCATTTTTAAATTTCTTCTTTAATTTCCTGGTTAACACATTCATTATTTAGTAGGATGTTCTTTAACCTACATATATTTGTGGTCTTTCCAGATTATTCCTTGTGGTTGATTTCAAGTTTCACAGCATTGTAGTCAGAAAATATGCATGGTATGATCTCAATCTTTTTTACTTGTTGAGGGCTGTTTTGTGTCCCAGTATGTGATCTATTCTGGAGAATGTCCCATGTGCACTCGAGAAGAATGTATATTTTGCTGCTTTAGGATGAAATGTTCTGCATATATCTATTAAGTCCATTTGGTCCCGTGTGTCACTCAAAACCATTGTTTCCTTATTGATTTTCCTTTTAGATGATCTGTCCACTGCTGTCAGTGGGGTGTTAAAGTCTCCTAGTATTATTGTACATTGTATATTGTATATTGTAATCTATATATGTATGGATTTTTCCAAGTTAGAGGCATAAATATTTACAATGGTTAGATCTTCTTGATGGGTAGATCCTTTTATGATCGTATAGTGTCCTTCTTGGGAAGGATACTTCTTTGTCTCTTTTTATGGTATTTGTTTTATTTTTATTTTTTAATATGAAATTTATTGTCAAATTGGTTTCCATATAACACCCAGTGCTCATCCCAACAGGTGCCCTCCTCAATGCCCATCACCCACTTTCCCCCCCTCCCACCCCTCATCAACCCTCAGTTTATTCTCAGTTTTTAAGAGTCTCTTATGGGGCGCCTGGGTGGCGCAGTCGGTTAAGCGTCCGACTTCAGCCAGGTCACGATCTCGCGGTCTGTGAGTTCGAGCCCCGCGTCGGGCTCTGGGCTGATGGCTCGGAGCCTGGAGCATGTTTCCCATTCTGTGTCTCCCTCTCTCTCTGCCCCTCCCCCGTTCATGCTGTGTCTCTCTCTGTCCCAAAAATAAATAAACGTTGAAAAAAAATTAAAAAAAAAAAAAAGAGTCTCTTATGGTTTGGCTCTCTCCCTCTCTAACTTTTTTTCCCCTTCCCCTCCCCTGTGGTCTTCTGTTAAGTTTCTCAGGATCCACATAAGAGTGAAAACATATGGTATCTGTCTTTCTCTCTATGACTTATTTCACTTAGCATAACACTCTCCAGTTCCATTCACGTTGCTACAAAAGGCCATATTTCATTCTTTCTCATTGCCATGTAGTATTCCATTGTGTATATAAACCACAATTTCTTTATCCATTCATCAGTTGATGGACATTTAGGCTCTTTCCACAATTTGGCTTGTGTTGAAAGTGCTGCTATAAACATTGGGGTACAGGTGCCCCTACGCATCGACACTCCTGTATCCCTTGGGTAAATTCCTAGCAGTGCTATTGCTGGGTCATAGGGTAGATCTATTTTTAATTTTTTGACGACTTCCACACTGTTTTCCAGAGTGGCTGCACCAGTTTGCATTCCCACCAACAGTGCAAGAGGGTTCCCGTTTCTCCACATCCTCTCCAGCATCTATAGTCTCCTGATTTGTTCATTTTAGCCACTCTGGCATGAGATGGTAGCTCAGTGTAGATTTGGTTAGTATTTCCCTGATGAGGAGTGACATTGAGCATTGTTTCATGTGCCTGTTGGCCATCTAAATGTCTTCTTTGGAAAAGTATTCATGTTTTCTTCCCATTTCTTCACTGGATTATTTGTTTTTGGGTGTGGAGTTTGGTGAGTTCTTTATAGATTTTTGATACTAGCCCTTTGTCTGATATGTCATTTGCAAATATCTTTTCCCATTCCATTGGTTGCCTTTTAGTTTTGTTGATTGTTTCCTTTGCAGTGCAGAAACTTTTTATCTTCATGAGGTCCCAATGGTTCATTTTTGCTTTTAATTCCCTTGCCTTTGGAGATGTGTCAAGTAAGAAATTGCTGCAGCTGAGGTCAGAGAGGTTTTTTCCTGCTTTCTCCTCTAGGGTTTTGATGGTTTCCTGTCTCACATTCAGGTCCTTTATCCATTTTGAGTTTATTTTTGTGAATGGTGTAAGAAAATGATCTAGCTTCATTCTTCTGCATGTTGCTGTCCAGTTCTCCCAGTACCATTTGTTAAAGAGACTGTCTTTTTTTCCATTGGATATTCTTTCCTGCTTTGTCAAAGATTAGTTGGCCATACTTTTGTGGGTCTAGTTCTGGGGTGTCTATTCTATTCCAATTGGTCTATGTGTCTGTTTTTGTGCCAATACCATGCTGTCTTGATGATTACAGCTTTGTAGTCGAGGCTAAAGTCTGGGATTGTGATGCCTCCTGCTTTGGTCTTCTTCTTCAAAATTACTTTGGCTATTCGGGGACTTTTGTGGTTCCATACAAATATTAGGATTGCTTATTCTAGCATCAAGAAGAATGCTAGTACAGTTTTGATTGGGATTGCATTGAATGTGTAGATAGCTTTGGGTAGTATTGACATTTTGACAATATTTATTCTTCCAATCCATGAGCATGGAATGTTTTTCCATTTCTGGTATTTGTTTTAAAATTCATTTTGTGTGATATAAGTATTGCTACTCCAGCTTTCTTTTGACTTAATTTGCATGACATATTTCTCCATCTTCTCACTTTCAGTCTGCAGGTGTCTTTAGGTCTAAACTGAGTCTGTTGTAGGCAGCATATAGATGGATCTTAATTTTTTATCCACTCTGTCACCTATGTCTTTTTTTTAATTTAAATTTAAATTCCAGTTAGTTAATATGCAATGTAATATTAGTTTTACGTGTACAATTTAGTGATTCAGCACTTAAATACAACATCCGTGTCCTCCTTAATACCCTTATCATAACACGTGTCCTCCTTAATATGCTTCACCTCTGTTTTTTGACTGGAGTGTTTAGTCCATTTACATTCAAAGCAATTATTGATAGATATGTATTTATTGTCATTTTATTATTACTTTTGTTTTTGCTTCTGAATTTTTCTCTGATTCTTTCTTTCTTTATGTTTTGCTTTCTTTAGTGATGTATTTGGATTTCTTTCTCTTTATTTTTTGCATGTTTATTAGTGGTTTTTGATTTGTAGTTACCATTAGGTTTGTATATAACATCTGCATATAGCAGTCTATATTACATTGATGATCGTTTAAGTTCGAATCCATTCTTTATTCCTCTCCTCCCCAGGTTTTAGGTATGTGGTGTCATACTTTACATTCTCTTATTTTGTGAGTTTCTTGGCTGATTTTTTAAATAGAAATATTCATTTTACTGCTTTTGTGTTTCCTACTGTTGTATTGTGACTTTTGGTTTTTCCACTCAAAAAGTCCATCTTCAAATTTCTTGCATACTGGTTTAGCGGTCACTAAATTAGTGGTTTTTGTTTGGTAAACTCTTGATCTCTCCCATTCTGAATGACAGACTTGTTGGATAAAAGATTCTTGGCTACAGTTTTTTTCCCATTCAGCACGTTGAATACATCCTGCTATTCCCTTCTGGCCTGCCAAGTTTCTGTGTAGAGATCTGCTGCTAACCTGATGTTTTCTTTTCTTTTTTTTTTTTTTAATGTTTATTTATTTTTGAGACAGAGACAGAGCATGAATGGGGGAGGGTCAGAGAGAGGGAGACACAGAATCTGAAACGGGCTCCAGGCTCTGAGCTGTCAGCACAGAGCCCGACGCGGGGCTCAAACTCACGGACTGTGAAATCATGACCTGAGCCGAAGTCGGACGCTTAAGCGACTGAGCCACCCAGGCGCCCCATGATGTTTTCTTTTGTAAGTTAGGGACTTCTTCTTTTTTTTTTTTTTTATTTAAACAATCTATTCTTTTGTTTGTTTGTTTGTTTGTTTGTTTGTTTTATAATATATGAAATTTATTGTCCAAATTGGTTTCCATAAAACACCCAGTGCTCATCCCAAAAGGTGCCTTCCTCTATACCCATCACCCACCCTCTCCTCCCTCCCACCCCCCATCAACCCTCAGTTTGTTCTCAGTTTTTAACAGTCTCTTATGCTTTGGCTCTCTCCCACTCTAACCTCTTTTTTTTTTTTTTTCTTTTTTCCTCCCCCTCCCCCATGGGTTCCTGTTAGGTTTCTCAGGATCCACACAAGAGTGAAACCATATGGTATCTGTCTTTCTCTGTATGGCTTATTTCACTTAGCATCACACTCTCCAGTTCCATCCACGTTGCTACAAAAGGCCATATTTCATTTTTTCTCATTGCCACGTAGTATTCCATTGTGTATATAAACCACAATTTCTTTATCCATTCATCAGTTGATGGACATTTAGGCTCTTTCCATAATTTGGCTATTGTTGAGAGTGCTGCTATGAACATTGGGGTACAAGTGCCCCTATGCATCAGTACTCCTGTATCCCTTGGATAAATTCCTAGCAGTGCTATTGCTGGGTCATAGGGTAGGTCTATTTTTAATTTTCTGAGGAACCTCCACACTGCTTTCCAGAGCGGCTGCACCAATTTGCATTCCCACCAACAGTGCAAGAGGGTTCCCGTTTCTCCACATCCTCGCCAGCATCTATAGTCTCCTGATTTGTTCATTTTGGCCACTCTGACTGGCGTGAGGTGATACCTGAGTGTGGTTTTGATTTGTATTTCCCTGATAAGGAGCGACGCTGAACATCTTTTCATGTGCCTGTTGGCCATCCGGATGTCTTCTTTAGAGAAGTGTCTATTCATGTTTTCTGCTCATTTCTTCACTGGGTTATTTGTTTTTCGGGTGTGGAGTTTGGTGAGCTCTTTATAGATTTTGGATACTAGCCCTTTGTCCGATATGTCATTTGCAAATATCTTTTCCCATTCCGTTGGTTGCCTTTTAGTTTTGTTGGTTGTTTCCTTTGCTGTGCAGAAGCTTTTTATCTTCATAAAGTCCCAGTAATTCACTTTTGCTTTTAATTCCCTTGCCTTTGGGGATGTGTCGAGTAAGAGATTGCTACGGCTGAGGTCAGAGAGGTCTTTTCCTGCTTTCTCCTCTAAGGTTTTGATGGTTTCCTGTCTCACATTCAGGTCCTTTATCCATTTTGAGTTTATTTTTGTGAATGGTGTGAGAAAGTGGTCTAGTTTCAACCTTCTGCATGTTGCTGTCCAGTTCTCCCAGCACCATTTGTTAAAGAGGCTGTCTTTTTTCCATCGGATGTTCTTTCCTGCTTTGTCAAAGTTGAGTTGACCATACGTTTGTGGGTCTAGTTCTGGGGTTTCTATTCTATTCCATTGGTCTATGTGTCTGTTTTTGTGCCAATACCATGCTGTCTTGATAATGACAGCTTTGTAGTAGAGGCTAAAGTCTGGGATTGTGATGCCTCCTGCTTTGGTCTTCTTCTTCAAAATTAGTTAGGGACTTCTTTTGTCTTGCTGCTTTTAGGACTTTTTTATCACTATATTTTGCCAGTTTAAGCAAAATATGTTTTGCTGTGGGTCTGCTTTTGTTGGTTTTGATGGACATTCGATGTGCCTCCTGGATCTGATGTCTGTTTCCTTCTCCAGATTAAAGAAGTTTTTAGCTATTATTTCCTGAAATAAATATTCTGCCCATCCCCCCTTCTCTCTCTTCTTCTTCTGGGACTCCTATGGTATGAATGTTATTATGTTGGATGGAGTCACTGAGGTCCCTAAATCTATTCACGTTTTGCATAATTATTTTTGTCCTCTCTTTTCCTCAGCTTGATTTCTTTTCATTACTCTGTCTCCTAGGTCATTAAGTCATTCCTTTTCTTCTTCTTTGCTGCTGTTCATTCCATCAGGTGTGTTTCTCATTTTGTTTATTGAGCCCTTTATCTCTGCTATGTTGGTCCTTATCTCTGTGTTAAGGGACTCACTCATATTCTTCACTCTTTTCTCAAGCCCAGTGAGTATCCTTATGATCATTGCTTTACATTTTCTATCAAGCAGGTTTCTTAGATCTGTTTTGCCTAGATCTCTGGCTGTGGCCTTGTTCCTTTCTTTCATTTGGGGTAAATTTCTCCCTCACCCTGTGTGGTTTGCCTCTCTCTGTCTGTTCATGTGTATGAACTCACTAAGCTGTGTCTCCTGCTTTTGGAAGTAGTGACTCAGTGAGGAAGAGGTCCTGGAGTGCCTGCAGTGCAGTGTCTCTGTTCACCATGACCTGGAGAGCTTTGGTCTCTATCCCATGGTGTTGCTCCTGCCCCGCTGTTTTGTCTGACACACTTTTCCTTTCTGCCTATTGTGGGCTGTGCTTCCTGTCTGTGGTGTGAGTGGGACCCAGGCAGGCCAGTCCTGGGGAGATGTGCTCAAAGATCTTATATTGGGCCACGAATCCTATGCTGGATCCCCTGAAGTGCTGGGTGGCTGGAGGCTGCACACCAGGGTGGCTGGGGGCAGGCAGCTGGGCACAGTGTGGTGGCTGGGAGTGGCCCTCCACTCAGCTGTGTTTCTGACATCTGGGCCTTACACTTGATGGTGCCTGGGGGTGCATGACTGAATGTAGCTCTGGGGCTGGGTGGGCTGCATGCACTGCTTTAGCAACATTTTCCCAGAGCCCTGGACAAAGGTGAATAGTGTCTGTGCATCTCTGCCTCCCCCAGGTAGTCCTGTGTTAATGCAGGGTGGGGGGAGTGGGAAGGGAGAGGAAAATGGCATCTGCCAGCTTCCTTGATTTTAGAGAAATCAGTACTAGCAGATATGTCTATTGTTTGCCCCTGGCATTGTGTAAACTGCTCTTTGCATATTGTCTCTCCGTGCAGGCTGCTGTCTCTTCTAGGGCGATGACCCAGCTATCAGTCACCCTCCAGGCTTGCCTGGTGATGAGTCAGCTGACTTTTAAAGCTCCAGGATCCAAGTCCCACTGGCTTTCAAAACTCAGCCTGTCTGGTTTTTAAAGCCAAACATTATGGGGACTAGTTTTCCCCATATGAGCTTCCTCCTGCGAGGACCAGTTTCTCTGCCCTCCTCGTGTGCACAAGGCCCTCCATCTGCCTCCATCTCCGACCTTCCAAAACCTTCAGGTGCAGCTTCTTCTCCAATTTAGTTGTGGACTTTGTTCTCTCAGTGTTTGCATTGTGCTCTGATTTATTGACTTGGGTGTGCATGATACCTGGCTGTAAACGTGGGATGGGGGTTCCCTCAGGGTCCTCCTCCATCTTCCCAAGCTCCCCAGAGTGGACTTGTGATCCAGGGTGGTCATATCCAGAGACAACTCATACCGGCTTTCATGACTTAGATTATGGCACTTGGGTCTTTGGAGCTGATGATATAGAGAGGAGATGTTGAACTTGAGTCAATGATGTAAGGGCTTGAGACTTTCAGGAATGTTAGGATGGGGTGAATATATTTTGCACATGGAGTGGACATAAATTTTGGGGAGCCAGAGGGTAGAGTGTGGTAGGTTGAATAATGGGCTTCAGAGGTATCAGTGTCCTAATCCCCAGAACCCGTGACTGTTTTCTTCGATGACAAAAAGGACTTTGTGGATGTGATTAAGTCAATGATCTGAAGATGAGGAGAATGGCCTGGATTGTCCAGGTGGGCGCTGGATGCAACCACAAGCGTCATTGTAAGAAGAATGAAATTTGACTGAGGAAGAGAAGACTTGAGTGGTGTGAGCATGGGAGGAGCCATAAGCTGAGGGACACAGGTAGCCCTTGGACTCTAAAAAAGGTAAAGAAATGGATGCTCCCCTCGGAATCTCTAGAAGGAAGCAGCTCTACTGACATCTTGCTGTCAGTCCTATAAGACTCATTGTTGTGACTTTAAAGTTAACTGCAACACAGAATGCCACACGGTGAGCTGTGGTTTAACAGACCCCAAGAGTAATGGAGATAGAGACGTTCACTACTCATAAGCCCTGGAGAAGGTGCATGGCAAACCTCAGGGAGCCACAGGGGGAGGTCAAGTTAGAGTGAAGATGGAGAAGGAGGCAGGATCTGGGGAGCCCGCCTTTGTTAGGGCTCAGGCGTGGATGCTTTGGGGGTTCCCAGGCTAAGGCTGGATTTTCAAATCAGATCAGTTGCATACTGGTAAGCCCCATGGTGGTCTTGCCTATGAGGCACACAGTGTCATGGTCCTGGGAGGCAGGAGAGACTGTTGATCATGAGCACTATTGAGGAAGTCATGGAAGAAATTTACATTTGCTGCAACTCTGCAGGCTGCTGTGTAGGGCATGCACATGTATGAGGGCCGAGTATCACTTTACCGTCCCTGCAGGCTTTGGCCAAAGACAACAGATGCTGAGGCAGCAATACTTGGATAGCTTAGCTACAGTCTTGACACTAACTTAGATTTCTGGCCCCCAGAGAGAATAAATTTCATGTTGTTTTAAGCCATAAAGTTTGTGGTAGCTTGTGACAGCACCAGGAGATGAATACAGCTGACCACTGTTTTTTTTTTTTTAACTTTTTTTTTTAACATTTATTCATATTTGAGAGATAGAGAGCATGACCTGGGGAGAGGCAGAAAGAGAGGGAGACACAGAATCTGAAGCAGGGTCCAGGCTCTGAGCTGTCAGCACAGAGCCCGATGCGGGGCTCAAACCCATGGACTGAGAGATCATGACCTGAGCCAAAGTCAGATGCTTAACCAACAGAGCCACCCAGGCACCCCTGCTGACCACTGGTTTAATGGGAACCTTGCTTCCAGTGGGGCAGCCCTCGGGGCCCGTCTTCCAGTTGGTGCTGTGTGTGAGCCTCAAAGTAGGCATTGCACCATTTTATGAAGCCAGCTTCTTCTAGGTGATGGGACATGTGTTAAAGTCAGTGAATTCAATGGACATAAGTCTGTTTGCACATTTCCTTTGTTCCAAAATATGTCCCTTGTCAGATGAGATGCTGTTTAGAATACCATGGTGATGGTAAGTTTACAATTGTAAAGCTTGTGGACCAGTCATAAAAGGAAAATACCTTATAAAGTAGGTATATCTGCTGGAAACAGTTAATAGGACTGAGATGCTCAAACCCTGCACATTTCAGAGAAAGACCTGTTTTCATGAGCTCCTGGGAACCGAGCTCTTGGGATGTCCTGACTGATAAAACATTTTCCATGCCATTGTATAAGATCTAAACCTATGTGTTTAATATCATACAGTTATTATGAGCTTAAACTACATGCTGCCTTGACACTGGGAGAGCTCCAAATGGCCTCTCTGCATGTTCCCATCCCCTCTGCTCCTGTGGGGAGCATTCCAGCCAAACCACCCTCCTTATCAAAGGGACCAAGCACAGTTCCTGTTTACCCCTGAGTAGTGAGTTTCAACTCCTGATAGCCTAAAGAATTATTCAAACAAGTCAAGCACATTTTCCTTGGAGAACCAGGGCCTTCTCAGCCTCTTGATGCCGCAACATTGAGCACAGAGGTGCTCACAAAAGAGGGATGGTCCAATGCCCCATGTATAGTACAAGATCCTGCCCACTGTCTCTGTTAATTATCTTTGGGTGGGTGGTGTCCTCGGAACTGTGAGGACATGTGGCTGTTACCTGCTCTTGAACTCTTCTGTCCAGTTTCAGGGTGTCTTCTGTCTGCCCACCCCATAACCATAGGGAGGATCCCCTCACTCACCAACAATGTGAGGATTGAAACACATGCTGGGTTTTTGAGCAACATTGTACCAGTTTTTCTAGATGGGTTATATGAACAAACATGTATTTTATGGTGAATACCTATTTTTGCCCTGGATATTCACTGTGTGCCCCTATGACTGACTCCCAATAAAACCCTGAACTCCTGGGCTTGGATGAGTTTCCTTGGTTGACACTCATGTGTGTTGTCACACATTGCTGCTGGAGGAATTAAGCATGTCCTATGTGACTTCATGTGGGGCCTGGACTTCTCATTTCCTCTGGACTTTACCCCATGTGCTTACTTCTTTTGTGGATTTTACTTTGTATACTTATGTTACACTGTGTTATGTTATGTAATGAGTCATAAGTGTGAGTATAAACAATCTCTTCGTTACTCTCCAAACCTGGGAGTGTGATGGGTTTACTCTCATCCATCCCTGTGAGGTCTGAAGTAATACCCTTCCCTGAAGGAAGGGGCCAGAGAAAATGAACTGTCATTAGGTAGCTAGCTGGGCTCTCTCAGGAATGATGCTATGCTGGGAGCTAAGAGTTGACCTACAGTTTGAGGGCTCATCAATAGTGGAAGTTTTCAGGTGTGCAAGTCTGTTTCTATGGAACCATGCATAGCCTCCAACCTTTGTCACTTTGTATATGGGCCCATTGAGCAAGCAGCAGGGTGATTGAATGGATCAGTGTAATGCATGTTGAGACGTGCTGCCCAGAATTTCCCCCCATCAGAGCCAAGGACTACTCCTCCAGCTGCTGAGAGTCCTGGCCTGGCGACTCTACCTCCAAGGATTGCCCTCTGCCTGAGTCAGCCGCCTTGCTCAAGGTTATGCCCCCTTCCCAATGGCTGCCTACGTGTGCTCTGGTTAATATGGGATTATAAAGACCTAGCCTCTTTGCCCCAGTGTGGGGAGATGCTGCAGGGCCCTCTTAGCCCTGTAGCTCCTCATACAATAGCCTGAGGCCCTTGCTGTGACTGTATCACACCTGACCTTCTGTTTCTGCTCAACCCTTCCACCTTTTCTTCCTGCGGGTACTGATCCCAAGAGTGCTCCCTAATATCTTCCTTCACACTAATCTCTGTCTCAAAATCTGCTACTCAAGGAATCCTATATGTGACAGAGGTTACCGGAAGTGGGTCTGAGAAAGTAGCCTCTCAAATGGAGTTGTGGAACTGTGCTAATCCCCGGCTGGCTGTTGTTATTACTAGTCATAGGTGGAGCACTGGTAGCCCCTAGCATAGATGGGGTACAGTTGTTAAAACTTGCAGGATGAGTGAACCAGATGGAGGGCCAGTGAAGGGAAACGCACTGGTGGATACAGGGTATGAGTCACTTTAGAAATATGGGAAAAAGAGAATTCTGAAAAATGCAATTGGATGGCTGCATCTGAGAGTAGTCATTGCACTGGGAAGAGATAACAAAGGGCTGAAGGTAATAAATCAGTGGCTAAAGACTAAGTGTGAAAGCCATATGATCAACCTCCTTGCAGCATTTAAAGAGGCTCCTATCTCCTGCAACCAGAAGGTAGGAAATGCTGAGGACCAGGCCCAGCATGTCATCATAAGGGGGCCGAGCTCCAGAGCAGATGTTCTCAGCACTACCAGGTCTATTATGCCGAGGTTGAGGCCTTGTTTGGGAAAGAATAGAATCCTAAGGGATGGGGTACACGTGGGTAAATGCACTAAAAACTCTTGACTCCTCAGACTCCCCTGCATTCTCTAGGCCTGCAGCCATGGCCACTCTTTCCTCTTGTGGACTGTGTTACAAAGGTGTATTCATCAAGACAGTATGGAACCAGCACAAAAACAGACACTTAGAACAATGGAGCAGAATAGAGAACGCAGAAATGGCCCCACAAATGTATGGCCAACTTATGTTTGACAAAGCAGGAAAGAATATCCAATGGAATGAAGACAGTCTCTTCAGCAAATGGTGCTGGGAAAACTGGACAACGGCATGTGGAAGAATGAACCTGGACGACTTTCTTACACCAGACACAAAAATAAACTCAAAATGGATGAAAAACCTAAACATATACAGGGAGCCATCAAAATCCTTGAGGAGAAAGCAGGCAAAAACCTCTTTGACCTCAGGTGCAGCATTCTAACTAGACATGTCTCCAGAGCCAAGGGAAACAAAAGCAAAAATGAACTACTGGGACCTCATCAAAATAAAAAGCTTCTGCACAGCAAAGGAAACAATCAGCAAAACTAAAAGGCAACTGACAGAATGGGAGAAGATATTTGCAAATGACATATCAGATAAAGGGTTAGTATCCAAAATCTGTAAAGAACTTCTCAAACTCAATACCCAAAGAACAGATATTCCAGTGAAGAAATGGACAGAAGACATGAACAGACACTTTTATGAAAAATACATCCTGATGGCTAACAGAGCATTCAAAAAGTGCTTTGGGGCGCCTGGGTGGAGCAGTCGGTTAAGCGTCCGGCTTCAGCCAGGTCACGATCTCGCGGTCCGTGAGTTCGAGCCCCGCGTCAGGCTCTGGGCTGATGGCTCAGAGCCTGGAGCCTGTTTCCGATTCTGTGTCTCCCTCTCTCTCAGCCCCTCCCCCGTTCATGCTCTGTCTCTCTCTGTCCCAAAAATAAATAAACGTTGAAAAAAAAAAAGTGCTCAACATCACTCACCATTAGGGAAATCCAAATCAAAACCACAATGAGATATCAACTCACACCTGTCAGAATGGCTGAAATTAACAACTCAAAAGAGGATCTCTTTTGCATTATTGGTGGGGATGCAATCTGGTGCAGCCACTCCAGAAAATAGTATGGAGGTTCCTCAAAAAAATAAAAAAAAGAACTATTCTACGACCCAGAAACTGCACTACTAGGTATTTATTCAAAGGATACAGGTGTGCTGTTTTGAAGGGACACATGCACCCCAATGTTTATAGCAGCACTATTAAAAATAGCCAAGGTATGGAAAGAGCCCAAATGTCCATCGATGGATGAATGGATAAAGAAGATGCGGTATATATATATACAATGGAGTATTACTCGGCAATCAAAAGGAATGAAATCTTGCCATTTACAACTACGTGGATGGAACTGGTGGGTATTACGCTAAGTGAAATTAGTCAGAGAAAGACAAATATCACATGACTTCACTCATATGAAGAATTTAAGATACAAAACAGATGAATGTAAGGGAAGGGAAACAAAAATAATATAAAAACAGGGAGGGGGACAAACCACAAGAGACTCTTAAATATAGAGAACAAACAGAGGGTTACTGGAGGGGTTGTGGGGGTGATGGGCTAAATGGACAAGGGGCATTAAGGAGGGCACTTGTTGGGAGGAGCACTGGGTGTTATGTGTAGGGGGTGAATCACTGGGGCCTGTTCCTGAAATCATTATTGCACTATATGCTAACTATCCTGGATGGAAACTAAAAAAAATGAAAAAAAAATTAAAAAAATAACAAAATACTAAAGAAATGTTGAAAATATAAAAGTGGAAAAAGGGATACTAGATAAAAAAATGTAGACAATATAAGATAATGTAGAATTTACAGTAAAAACACTAAAAATATAGAGGTAATTTTGTAATGGAAAAGGCCTAGTGCTTTGTTTTTTTCTTTTTAAGTTTTTGTAATGTTTATTTATTTTTGAGAGAGAGAGACAGACAGACAGAGTGTGAGCAGGGGAGGGGCAGAGAGAGAGAGGGAGACACAGAATCCGAATCAGGCTCCAGGCTCTGAGCTGTCAGCACAGAGCTTGATGTGGGTTTCAAACCCACCAACCGAGATCATGACCTGAGCTGAAGCCAGACACTTAACTGACTGAGCCACCCAGGTGCCCCAAGGCCTAGTACTTTCTAATAGTCTATCTTTCATGTTCTCAATGAGTTTTGAGATACAGACCTACATTTTTAAATTCTAGTTTTCTACTATTGAATTATTTACAGCAAATATTTTTTACTGAGCTGATGTACTAAGAGTGAAGCAAACCCCTTAGACTGCACTGGAGATTTACTTTCCACCATCTTCTGGAATGCCCCACTTAAACCCATGTTGGTAACAGAGGAAACAGAAAACCTTTGTCACAGATTCTATCTTGATGTTGGTTAAACTCACAATTTCTCTTTTCCTTCATGTCTTCTTAGAAAGTAATTGCTTGCCTTGAGAAGGAGCTCTGTGCAGGGTCTGGGCCACTCTCATGGCTGCTGTCTCCCTTTGAGGGAGCTGGAGGGAGAGGTGCTCTGGTCCATCTGCCTCAACTACTTGAGAGACCCCGTAGCCATCAGCTGCGATCACGTCTTCTGCTACCGCTGCATCATTCAGGTCTGTGACTCTACTGGGCAGCCGTTGCACTGTTCTCTGCAAGCCAGCCTTCAAGGAAGAGTATTTTCCATGTGTGGCAGATGGCCAGCCTAGTGGGAAACATCTGGAGGGTGAAGGTAGATGAGGAGAGACAGCCCAGAGAGGATGCACCACTTCAGCGAAAAGCAGAGAAGCTGTGTGGGCTGCATTTGGAGAAGCTCCATTATTACTGCGAGGATGACCAGCAAATACTGTGTGTTATGTGTCGGGAGTCCCAGGAGTGCAGACATCACCCTGAGGTTCTCCCAGAGAAGGCTGCACACCCTTATCAGGGAAGAGTTCTGCCAGACTCTAGCTTCACTCTCATCGCCAAAAAGGTTCTATTATGGTGCCTTCGGGACAAGGTCCAAATTCTTTTTCTATTTAAAAGTATTATCTTGGGAGCCTGGGTGGTTCAGTCAGGCGTCTGGCTCTTGATTTCAGCTCAGGTCATGATATCACTGTTGGTGAGTTTGAGCCCCATGTCAGGCTCTGCACTGACAGCGCAGGGCTTGCTTGGGATTCTTTCTGCTGATGCTCACTCTCTCTCTCAAAATAAATAAATTAATTTTTAAAAATAAAAATGAAAACATTATATTGAAATGTGACTGACATGTGAAAAGCTGTACATATAAGGGGCACCTGGGTGGCTCAGTTGGTTGAGTGGCCAACTTCGGCTCAGGTCATGATCTCGCGGTTCACAAGTTCAAATCCCGCATCCCATGTCGGGCTCTGTGCTGACAGCTTGGAGCCTGGAGCCTCTTCAGATTCTATGTTTCCCTCTCTCTCTGCCCCTCACCCACTCATGCTCTCTCTCAAAAATAAATTAAAAAAAGCATTAAAAAATTAAAAGAAAAGCTGTACATATTAATGTACACTCTTAGTGAGTTTGGAGATAGGCATACACCTGTGAGGCCACCACTATCATCAAGACCACAGACGAATCTCTGACCTCCCTAAGTTTCCTCCTGCCCTGTTTATTATTGTCATTATTTATGTGCATAACAAGACCACTTAACATAAGATCCTTAAGATACATCATCTGGGTGCCTGGGTGGCTCAGTCTGTGGTGACAGCTCAGAGCCTGGAGCCTGCTTCGGATTCTGTGTCTCCCTCTCTCTCTGCCCCTCCTCACTTGTGCACATGCTCTCTCTCTCTGTCTCAAAAATAAATAAAAAAAATTTAAAAAATCTATCCTCTTAGCAAGTTTCAAGTATACAATACAGTATTGTTGGCTGTAGGTACAATGACCTAGACAGTGTCTCCAGAACTCATCTGTCTTTTGTAACTGAAACTTTGTAGCCTTGGACCACTGCCTCCAGTTTCCTCCCCTCCAGCGCTGGCACCCACCTTTCTACTCTCTGCTTCTATGAGTTTGATAAGATTATACAATATTTGTGTTTTGGTGTCTGGCTTCTTTAACTTAGCATAATGTCCTCCAGGATTTCCTTCTTCTTTAAGGCTGAGTAATAGTCCATTGTTTGTATGCACCATGTTTTCTTTAGCCAGCCATTCACTGATGGACAG
This sequence comes from Leopardus geoffroyi, assembly GCF_018350155.1. NCBI lineage: Eukaryota > Metazoa > Chordata > Mammalia > Carnivora > Felidae > Leopardus > Leopardus geoffroyi. Next base: position 20,491 of record NC_059332.1, on the reverse strand, counting down.
TTAGATTGTTTTCATATCTTGGCTGTTGTGGATAATGCTGTAACACAGTATTATCACACAGGAGTGCAGATACCTTTTTGAGATCCTGATTTTCTTTTCTTTTCTTTCTTTTTTTTTTTTTTTTTGAGAGAGAGCACGCACACATGTGTGCAGGCGAGCAAGCAGGGGAGGGACAGAGGGAGAGAGAGAGAGAGAGAGAGAGAGACAGAGAATCCCAAGCAGACTTCACTCTCAGTGTGGAGCTCAACATGGGGCTCAATCTTATGACCCTGGGATCATGACCTGAGCCAAAATCAAGAGTCAGATCCTTAACCGTCTGAGCCACCCAGGTGCCCCCAGACCCTGACTGCAATTCCTTTGGATAAATAATTAGAAGTAAGATTGCTGGATCATGTGGCAGTTATATTTTTTAACCTTTTTAAGGAACATCCAGTGTTTTCTGTAGTGGCTGCACCAGCTAACAATTTTACCCAGAGTGCAGTAAGTCTCCCTTTTCTGTACATCTTCATCAGTACTTATTATCTTTTTGTTTAATGGTAGCCATCCTAACAGGTATGAGGTGAAGGTACAAGGTCTTTAGTGTGGGAAGTTCTTGGTAAAGTGTTACCCTTTGAATTTTGAAAATAAACCTCATTTGTTTCCATATCTGTTTACAATAGTAAGTCTGTCCTGTTGCCTTGTTGTTTTCTCTTTGGAAGCATTTGGATCAGGTCTCAGCTAACAGAATAGTATCTTGCCCTCTTGATAGCATTCCTGGTATGCACCTTCAAACTGTGGTACTCTAGCACGTAGCTGTATAGATGTTTTTCAGAACGTAATCTCAGGGAAAATATTATTGCCTTAGAGGTGCTAGTCTGTTTCCTCCTGTTTGCTAAGGAAGGATTATGCAATCAGTTCTCTTTTCTCCTTGGCTGACAGGAATCTTAAAACCAATTTAGTCATCCTCTCAATAATTTGTAGTTACTGTATATGCTTTCCTTCACTTTTTGTTTCAATTTTCTGTTCTATTTACAGGTTATTAATTTATTTTTTAATTAAAACAATTTTTTAAATGCTTATTTTATTTTATTTTTTGAGAGACAGAGAAAGAGACAGAGTGTGAGCACGGGAGGGGCAGAGACAGAAACGGACACAGAATCCAAAGCAGGCTCCAGGCTCTGAGCCGTCAGCACAGAGCCTGATGTGAGGATTGAACTCATGGACCGTGCGCTCATGATCCGAGCCAAAGTCAGGTGCTTAACTGACTGAGCCATCCAGGTGCCACTGTTAATAACTAGTTTAAATATAAATTGTCTATATTTTTGATGGAAAGGGACTATAAGTATAAATAAGTACACTGTAAGTTTAGTATTAATGAAAATAAATTATTGTTTTATCTCAATTCTAAGAAACTGCTCTAAGCTAGCATAGCAGTGATGTTGCTTCTTGTTCGTTAACTAGGACAGAAAGCATTCTGCATCCACATGACCATTATTATGCTGCTGAAGGTCCAATGTGTCTGACTTCACTCGGGAATCACTTTGTATCTCTCTTTTCTCATTGAGGGCATTTTCATCTTCATCTTGAGGCCATCTGTGTTAATTTCATAGGTAAAATTTTAAATCATCTGAAGATTCTGAAGGGGGACTGAGACAGGATCCAGAATTTTCAGTCAACAGGAGAAGATGAGGTTCAGGCCCTGCTGGTGAGAGAAGTCTCTGTGGCATTAGGGTGCTGGCAGTGTGGGGGGATATTGAGGAATGGGGAGGGCGTGACCATGGGAATCCCTTTTGTGGACTCATCCCCAGAAGACCTCACACATGTCCTCATAACTCCTCCCTCCCAGAAGAAGTCCTTTCCTCTCTCTGCCTTTACTGTAGACAGAATTCCAGAGTCAGAGGCAGGACATCATGTCAGTGTTTGAACAGGGCCACCAGTTCCTGAGAGAAAGGGAGCAGTACCCACTGGACCTGCTGGAAAGGATAGAGCAAGATCTCGCCCACGGGAGGAACAGCCATGTCACCAAGAGCTCAGAGGAAGCCGTCCGGCTTGGAACCTTCATTTCTGAGTAGGAAAAAATGGCTCAGCAGCCTGCAGTTGAGCTTTTGCAGGAGAGGAGCAAGCTAAATTATACTTGGATCCTCTTGCTGTAAGCTGCGATTTGGCCCTAGTTAGCATGAGGTTTGGACCAGAAGTCAAGAGAGAAGAAAGTTTTATTATCATTTTTTGAGGACTTTCATAACCCGTAATCAGCTAATCAATAGGTTTTAAGTCCTAAATTGAGTGGGCAGGGGAGAGTAATATACACAGACCACACAGTAGATAGTAACCTGTAGTTTACAATGACAACAAAACATCAAGTGTGAACTCTTGTGGTCAGAATGGAGCCCACGGAGACAGAGGTTTAGCAGGGAGGCTTTTGTGAAAGAAGACGTGTTTAATGTTGGCCTTGAAAAAAATGCAAACATTTGGGTTCGCAGAAAGGAGGAGCTGAAGCTCAGTGAGGGAGCGCTGGTGAGGGTTAGTACACGGTCTGTGATCACACAGTGGTGAAGATACTGAGGGAGTACTTTTTAGGGTTACTACTCGGGCTGTGATCACAGGCTGTGCAGGGACTGAGGGAGCACTGGTGGGGGTTAGTACGCAGGCTGTGATCACATGCTGTGCAGGGACTCAGGGAGCACTGGTGAGGGTTAGTTTGCAGGCTGTGATCACAGGCTGTGCAGGGACTGAGGGAGCACTGGTGGGGGTTAGTTCGCGGGCTGTGATCACACGCTGTGCACGAACTGAGGGAGCACTGCTGAGGGTTAGTACGCCGGATGTGATCACAGGCTGTGCAGGGACTGCGGGAGCACTGGTGAGGGTTAGTTTGCAGGCTGTGATCACAGGCTGTGCAGGGACTGAGGGAGCATTGGTGAGGGTTAGTACGCGGGCTGTGATCACATAGTGGTGAATGTCCTGAGGGAGTACTTTTGAGGGTTGGTACTCAGGTTGTGATCACACGCTGTGCAG